>NC_135375.1:60487673-61795673 GCF_049243985.1 Paroedura picta
TTTTTAATTTGCTAGAAAGCCATGGAGGAAAAGGGAATTCCTGCTGCACAGGGAGAGAGCCAGCAGACTCAATACTACCCTTCTCCCAGGGCTAAGAGTCTCGGAGTTGCTATTTGGCTTGGGAGCAGTGCTGAGAGAGGGGGAGCAATTTGCACAGGAAGCAGGGCATAAGTAATGGATTACTACACACACACAAACACCAATGGCCACTGATGTGATCCCATTCTCTGTTTCAAGAATTATAATGGTGTTATCTCCACTGTGTTAATGCTGCAGGAATTCATAACAAACATTTTTTATGGTTTCTCTTTGGGTTGTGGTTTAGCATTTTAACAGTTTGTCTCCAACAATTGTTCTGCAATCAGATAGTGAATATTCACTGCTTGGGAAATTCCACAAACTGCTGCATTATGTTGTCACTGCAGGAACACTGCTTCAGGCATCGCCTGAAAGGCAGAAGATGATCCTTGCAACTGGGGGGCCAGTTAACACTCTAGCTCAGTCAACCCTCTCATACTGCTTCTTGTCCTCTCACACTGGTACCAGAGCTTGTAAAAAACCTGGATGCCAACTGCACTGCCATTCCAATAACACAATCACTCGACCTAACAACATCACATACACCGTCAAAGGTTTATTCACAAGCTCATCTTCTAACATTGTATATGCCATCAAATGCAAACAATGCCCTTCTGTTCTCTGTATAGAGCAAATGGTGCAAACCTCCTGCCAAAGAATAAATGGACACAAGTCTGACATCAAAAATCACAGGACTGAGAAACCTAGGAGGGACCTCAAAGTAGTTGTTCACAAAGAAACCTCAAGAACAGACTGGAAAGGGAAATTGCTGAGATGCAAGTTATTGCAACAGTCAAACAAAATGGAATCCCCAGAACCCAGCAGGGATATTGGCTTCTTATTTCACTACATATGCCCTTATATCTGCATTCCCTACAATCCCCTCTTCATTGTATTTCATTTGGTAGAGTGGGACAGTAATATGATTTAATGAAATATGTAAGGTAATTTAGAATCTATCTTTCTGGTCTCAGGACAGCAGACTGGACTCAACATGGCTTGTCACTTGTGGGGGTGCTTCCATGCTTGGGTGGAGGTGGAGGTGGATACAGCAGGAAGATTTCTATTCCTTGGGGAGAACGGTATGGACCAAAACAAGAGAAGGAAAAAACTTCAGTTCCTCACTTGTTCCAGGAATGTTGGTGAGAATGTGGAGAATGTTCTCTGCATTTAGCACCACAGTGTCCACTCCAGTAATGAGCCTGAAAGAGGAGGGGGGAATTAAAGGAGAGAGGTTTTTAAAATCACTTTTGCCTTGAGAATTCCACATTGTTCCCTCCCCCTGCCTTGTGGCTATTGTAGTGGGAAAGTGGCCAAACTTTTAAGTATCTCCCTTTATGCAGGGCCTTCATGCAGGTAACTAGACCATGGATATCTGGAGAGCCGCAGTTTGGCCACCCCTGATCCAGGAGAAGCTGTCCTCCTTTTGGCTGCAGCAGATCCAATGACAACAACAAATAGCTCAGCACCCATTCTTATGCCTTGTTGAGATGTTTTCAGTTATTTTGCTAATTGTTCAATGTGGGAGCTGGAGAAGCAGTCAGTGAAATGCATAGTGATCTAGAGCAGGGGTAGTCAACCTGTGGTCCTCCAGATGTCCATGGACTACAATTCCCATGAGCCCCTGCCAGCGTTTTCTGGCAGTCCATGAACATCTGGAGGACCACAGGTTGACTACCCCTAATGTAGAGGACCTAACAAACCTTTTGTTTTTTGATCCTTTTTTTTCCCTATTCACCGTTTTTTTCTCCTGCTCACCGTTGTGGCCTTATCCTCTTCCTGAAAAGCAATATGATCTCTGCAGGCTGCATCCATGATTACTGGTCTTATTCTGGTATGCTGCTTGTGTGATGAAACATTGCTGAAGGAAGCTTTTTCAGCCACTCTATCTCCTTGCAAAGGGGATTTCTATATAGCAGATTGCTGGTAAATGCCAAGGAGCAAACAACACGAAGGTGACCACCCTCTCTGTGTCTTCCTCTCTGTACTGTGTCACTGTAAGCATGTAGCAAGTAAAATTTATTTTTTTAAATGTTTCACTTGTTGAATTTCTGCTTGATACAACAGAATGGCTATCTAATTATATTTGAATCTGTTAAAGGTTGGTAGGAGCTCAGCTAAAATAAACTTGATACACATAGAAAGAGACCAGGGTGTAAACTGCACGGAGCTTTTATTCCATTCCCAGGTCGATTCAGTCCCTCCCGTCTGCACTGAAATTGATTTCCAGTTTGATTTCCATCGATGGAAATTTTCCATCTGCAACCGTCATGCCTCGACCCGCATTCACCGTACCTTTGCCTCGGAATATCAGGAAGCGCTTATTTTCCGGAATATCCCCCAATTCGCGCCGGATGCACCAAAGGATCCACGTGTAGATGTCCTCGGCACTCGTATTAACCGTCATTCCTCCCCCCGCTCCTCCCCAATGGTGACGTTACGGAACTGTCTTTTGCTGATTGGTCAACCAACCCCCCCCCCTTCCAATGCTGCCACTGCGTGGTTCTCTCTTGCTGATTGGTCAACAACCCTCCCCCCTTTCCAATGCTGACTGAACGTGTTTATCTCCTGCTGATTGGTCGACTTGCGGAGTCGAAAGAAAGGGGGAATAATTGTTTCACGGGTAAATACGCTGTTCAGCTCTGTTTTGAGAGCTTAGATTTTTTGAGACAGCACAGAAATGGAAAAGTGTACAAATACGGTAATAAAAAAAACATATCCAGGCGCACTCTGGTGGGAAGTACGTCAGAACGTCAGGAATCGATTTAAACTAACGTGATGCAGATGATGCAAGTATGTTAAAGCTGTTTCGTTTCGGAAATAATGTTTGTTGCAGATCACTCATAATGCCCGAGCCCGAATCGGGCAGAGATCGGCAAGAATAAAAGCGGGAAAATCAAGAGATGCAAAATAGGCCCAGGATTGAACCCTGGAGTTTTGCTTGCACTTGCCTGTAAAGACTGAACAGTTAGAAAAGAATGGCAAGATATTCTACCTCTACAACATCTGAGGAACCAAATCTAACTGGGGCGTCTCTATTAGAAAATAGATTTTAAGTTAATACAGCTGAGATCTGAGTTAAGTCCATCCAATTTCAGACTTCCCAATTTGAGTGCCTGCCAATTACACTAGAATCAACTAGCTTTTCTGCTACTGCAAAAAGGAGGAAGGGTTCCCCTGGACCAGAGGTGACCAGACTGTAACTATCCAAGGATTACATGCTGGCAGGGACCCATGGTGACTGGATATCTGGGGAACCACAGTTTGGCCACTCCTGCCCTGGATCATTAAAAATGTTATGCTGGAGATCATACAGCCTGCTTGAACAAAAGCCATATGAGACAGTAACTGTATTAAGGAGAATGGATACAGGTCAAGATACAGTTGGTCAAGATACAGTTGACTGGAGTCAAAGTAGAATCAACAATAAAAGTTTGTTTTTTCTAGAAATGATAAGGACCAAATAAAACATGATCTTGGCATTCTGTAGATGGAACTCAAGATTCAGACCTAAAATCAACCGTGGATATCCCATGATATGGACAATCCATTCTGAGCAAAAAATGCTCCATCCATAGTTCCTTAAAATCCTGGATATATATCTACAAGCTATGATAGGAATATTTCAGTTCAGGGAAAGCAACTAAGTGAATAGTCCAAATCTCATTTCCCAGTACTGAAACACCCAGTCCATATTGGGGACCACCAAAGCTGTTTTTAAGACCAAATAACACTTTGCAAGATCCAGTCACGTGCAACGTGGCCTTTTGAGAGCAACCAAAGTCATTGTCCCTGTTTTTCTGTCCAGAACTCTTTCATTCAATGCACCTGTTGGACTGTGCTTGTGCCAAACCTGAAACTTTTTGAGTAGCACTAACAGAGGAAAACATAGATTCAAAGCTCCAGATGAGATAGTGTCTTTTGGAAAATCTCATCAAGGATCTAAGCACACCTGTGGAAGATCATATGGAGTTAGTCATAGATTTCATTTTGGTATTAAATGGTAAAATGAGCTACAAAGAAAACAAAATTGTCCATGAATAGCTAACAGCAAAATAAGCATGATGTCCTATGGAGGGGGAAACAGTTATTGTTCCAGATATTTGTCCTGCCTTACAAATACCCTCTGATTAGAGGCAACAAATTGGTTCATTGTAAATAACATATGTTGCAAATTTAGTTCTTTATCTCTTTCATGAATTGATCTCTCTTTCTACAAAGGTCTTTGCCTTTCAAGCATTATTGTACTCAATAGCCTCACATGTGAACAAAACATGAGCTTAGGGATGGGTAGTGTTTCATTCACTCCAGCTGCTCATTATGTTTTGTTATAGCTGTTGACATGGGCCACCTAAGCCATGAGTCTTCTGGGTCCTTTGATTGGCCATGATGTTTTAGAGAGGTGGAGCTAAAGTGAATGTCAAGCATAATGATTGTATGACAGGTGTGAGCTACCAGATGGTTGTAAAAAGCAATGAGTTCTGTGAAGGTTTTTTCAAGCATTTTCAAGACAACTTCAAAAAGAGCAGAGTCTTTCCTTACCTCCAGACAAACACAAGGCCTACTATTTTACACTATTCTAAATCAATATAATACATTCTCTAGACATGGGTGACACATTTACACCAGTCACCTTAAGTTCTACTGTTGATTATTCTGTAGATTAAAGCACAATTCTTGGAGTAAACCCCACTAAAGTCGTATGGACTTGCTTCTGAGAAATGTGTTACAGTCGTCATTTCCAAGAGACTGAAGTTGATGTATAAGCACATTAAAACATCATAAAAAGTCCTGGATCAGACCAGTCTCTGTCTACTGCAATAGTGAGATGGATACTGCTGAACATTTCAGAAGCCCAGCAGGAAAGAAACATCCCACCCCGATTGCATGTCTCCAATACTCGATACTCAGAGGTACAGTGTTTCTGAACATGGAGATTCCTTTTAGCATTCATAGCCAACAGCTGTTGTGATAGGAGCATCATTCATGGATGTATTTAACCCTTTAAAAAGATGTTGGATCTTTGTGACCATCACCACATATAGCAGCAGTAGAATTCCATGTTAACCATGCACTGAGTGCAAGAGCATTTTCTTTTGTCAGTTCCAAATCCTGTGCCACTTAACCTCATTGCTTGATCTGAGAGAGGCAGAACCATCCATAACCTTGTATGCCTCTATCTTGCCTCCTCCAACCAACAAGTAACAATTTTAGGGTGCTTTTTTCTGTACCTTTCCCAGTGCTATGACAGGGGATAATCAGAACTACATGCAGAGCTCCAAATACAGCCATAGCATGGTTTTAAACAGAGACATCTTCATGCCAGAAAATTTATTTTGCATGCCTTTTCTAGTTGCTCCAACCACTGAGTTTTGCAATGCCCTGACACCATGAGTAGACATTTTCAGGAATTTCACTAGCATGACATCAAGCTCTGTCTTTTAGTGACAAACAATTAACACATCTAACCATTTAGGCTTCTTTGCCCTGGTACAGTGGTTCTCAACCTGGGGGTCGGGACCCCTTTTGGGGGTCAAACGACCCTTTCACAGGGGTCACAGCAGGGCGAGCAGGTTGGCTGGGGGGCACTGCCACTGTTGCCACTCCTCCTGCAAGTGCCACACAACAACCTTGTGGGGTGGATTGAGATTGAGCATTCGTCTGTCTGGAGCAGTGGAAAAGAGCGAGATCGGCATGGTGGGACAAGAGGCAGAACTGAAATAAGAAACCCGGGGGAAAACCAATTTATATCCAATCATGAACAATGGATCTTCACACCATTGGTCAGTTTCAGTTTAATTTCTGTGAAAGAACACTTGCATAATTTCATGGTTGGGGGTCACCACAACATGAGGAACCATATTAAAGGGTTGGGGCATTAGGAATGTTGAGAACCACTGCCCTAGTATAGATCCCTTACACTTACTAACACCAAATTGCATTTTCCTTTTTGTTGCTTGCTCACTCTAGAAAGATCCTTCAGATTATCTTCACAATCTGTTTTGTAATTTCACAAATGTCTACAAGCATAACTATTCACTGTTCGTCCCTAACTCCAGATCATTATTCATTATTTATTTATTTATTTTATTTCTTATACCGCCCTTCCATATGGCTCAGGGCAGTTTACATACAACATGGGGGATACATGGAACAAATTAATATATAACATAAACAAATACGACAACAACAACAACAACAACCTAAATAACCCAATTTCAGTGATCTTAAATAATATAACTGGAACGGAACTTAGCTAGGGCCCTTAAAGAGGACAGACTGGTCCAGGCCATGGAGAGGATGTCTGAGGGGGAACCTGTTCTCAGTCTCAGGCAAATGCCTAGTGGAGGAGCTCCCTTTTGCAGGCCCTGCGGAATTTTGGGAGTTTGGACAGGGCCCTGATCTCTTCAGGGAGCATGTTCCACCAGGTGGGGGTCAGGACAGAAAAAGCCCTGGCCCTCATTGAGGACCAAAGTGTTTCTTTGGGATCACTAGCCAGTTGGCAGTGGCAGAGCGTAATGCTCTTTTGGGGGTATAGGCAGAGAGATGGTTTCTTAGATACACTGGGCCCAGACTGTGTATGGCCTTGAAGGTAAGAACCAAAACCTTAAGCCTGATCCGGAATTCAATTGGGAGCCAGTTGAGTTGTTGAAGTATAGGCCGAATGTGAGATCTCCATGGTGTATTGGTGAGAATCCTGGCCACTGCATTCTGCACCAATTGCAGTTTCTGGGTCAAAGATAAGGCTAGGCCTGCATAGAGCAAGTTGCAGAAGTCCAGTCTAGAGGTGACCGTCACGTGGATCACTGTGGCTAGGTGTTCTGGTGCCAAGTAGGGCGCTAGTAGCTTGGCTTGGCATAGGTAGTAGAAGGCCAGCCACACTACTCTTGTGACCTGCACCTCCATGGAAAGGGAGGCATCAAGGATCACACCCAGGTTTCTGGCAGCATGGGCTACTGTTAGCTGCACTCCATCCAGTTTGGGTAGCTTGGTCCCTTCTTACCCAGCCACAGGACTTCCGTCTTTGTAGGGTTGAGCTTCAGACAACTCTGCTTCAGCCATTTCGTCACTTCTTCCAGGCATCTGGTTAAGGTTTCTGGGGGGAATCAGGGCAGTCATCCATCAGGAGGAAGAGCTGGGTGTCATCTGCATATTGGTGGCAACCCAGCTGTACCAGCTGAGCAAGAGAGTACATGAAGATGTTAAATAGAATAGGAGAGAGGACTGCTCCCTGTGGGACTCCACACGTGAGCTGATGACAGTTGGATACTCTCTCTCCTATTTTAACTCTCTGTCCATGATCCCGGAGGAAGGAGATCAGCCATTTAAATCACTCTCACAAGGAGCATTTGAAATTATATTCTAATCAGTCTCACTGACAAAGCTTGTAGTGAATCCTATTTCTGCCTTTCACTTGGCCTACTGTTGGCTGCATTCATTATGCAAGCCACAGTCATAAAAAAAACAAGGACTCACATATCACCTTGCTCTTTGCCAACATTTAGCCTGGAGGGTGGGTTGGGGGAGAGAAAAAGAATAGCACAACTGGGTTAAGGTCATCTTGTTCTATTAACTGGCATGGGCTGTTACCAAACCCATTTGCTCAGATTTGCATGGTCTGTTCACCCTGGCAGAACATTACTGCAGTCAATCAGGCATTTGTACTCCACACTTCAACCAGTTTTCAAGCAGCTTAATAGTTACAGTGTTCCCTCAAGAAACACATGAAGCTCTAGGTCTATGTGGTTACTGTTGACAGAATGATTCTGAGGTAGACTAGGTGTTCCTTTGGGCCAATACAGATAACATAAGGTACAGTTCCATACGTGTAACTGTTGTGGTCAGGGGAGCATTTCTCAAACGGAGTAGGGTAGGATTCCTCACAAAGCCTTTGTAGGCCAATGTTCATTAAAAAGAATATCCAAGTAAAGGCCTCTTTAGTCCAGCATCCTTTTTCCTACAGTGGCAGTTAGATTTTCCTGAAGGTCTCAAAACAAGTATGAAGAGCCAAGTACACTGTCTGAACATGTAAGTTCTATAACAGATTGGAGGGGGGACTGAATGGTGGTAGTGATTTCCAAATAAAAAAGAGAAAAATTGGATAAAAAAGATGGAAAATAAATGAGAAGTACCTGACATCTCTTCACCAACAGGGAGATGATGTTGACAACAGTGGCCTAAAAGCATGACTCTGTGTGCTTTTAACATCCATTATTAAACAAAGAAAATATGGAATTTGGTCACTAGTCCAGAATTCAGTGTCCATTCAACATTCCTGGGTTTCAAATTTCCAGTCTATACTGAAATTTAATGAGCAACCTTGGGCTGGCCAATCCCTCTCAGACTAGCTTACCTCATAGGGTTGTTATAAGAATAAATTGAGGCAAGGGAGACCCATGTGCACTATTCTGCAGCCTATTGGGTGAAGAGCAGGGGGGAAAGTAGTAATATGGATTTTTTAATATATGATTAATTTGCTCAGTTGATTCAGGATATGGAAGCCTGCATTTTTTTCAAATACTTTGTCTATTTTTGTCTTATCAGAGGATACCTACAACATTACTAATCATCGCTCAAAATGCCTAAATGCAAATGCCAGATACTACTAATCCCTCCTGTCACTAAATAAATGATTGCCTCTGCCACTGCACACCCACAGAGATTTCTCGAGTCTTTCCAGCACGACAGGCTCTTGTTCAGCAGAAAGGACAGGCTAAGCCAGTAAGAGAGAAGGTATGTGCCAATGGCAGGGACTAAACCCAGGAAATTAATCTCTAGTGAAACAGTAACAGGCTGGTAACATTAATCCTGATGGCTGAGCTAACAGCCGAGCCAGGTGGATATGCCCCAAATGGAACCGTGCATAGGAGATCCACCCTCTCTGATAGCATTTCCAGGCAGCTCTGTGGCCGTTTGTTTTCATTACTTCATATTCCTCAAATATTTCTCGCAGCATATTCATGACATAATCATCCAGAGAAAGCTGAATGTGAGCTCAGGCTTGGCTGCCTCCATTTTCTAAGCACATCTTCATCATAGTATGTTTAATGTGTAATTAGCCAACCACCAAAGCTGGCTGCTTACACTGAAGGTGATTTTGGGGAGCAGAATTGACTGGACTCCACTGGACGTAAAGGTTATAACTCTGCTGAGGACACAGCACTGCTGAAACCAAATATTTTAGTGTCTTGCATGGTTCAGTGTAAGGTTCCTAGGAAGAAGAAGAAGAGTTGGTTCTTATATGCCGCTTTTCCCTACCCGAAGGAGGCTCAAAGCGGCTCAAAGCCTTCCCATTCCTCTTCCCATAGGGACAGATAAAAGCTGTGTTCTGGTGCTAGGATATGACCCTGGCATGCTGTCTCATTGTCTTCTTCTTTCACTTGGCCTTCTACCACCCTGCCTTTCTATCCAAGGAGCACAGTTGCTTTGGGAAGTGAGCAAAGGTTTGGGCAAGTGGCAGAATCCATCCTCTCTCTTGTTTCTTCTCCCATTAGGGCCCTTTCCAAAGTACCACAGGATTTCTGCAGTGAAGCTGCCCAAGTATAAGGTTGCTTAAACGTTCTTGTCACACTTTGCAAAGCACATTAAGACAGTCCTTTGGGATGACCTCGATGTATTTGGCACTAAAGTAGACTTCTCTCTCTTTATGCCACCCTTCTGCCACGAAGTTCAGGTAGCATATGGAGTTCTTCATCCTTCATTTTATTCTCACAAAAACTCTATGGAGTAAGTGGGGCTGAGAGAACATCTACCCAAGGTCCAGTTAAATACTTTAACCACTTATATTACACAGATAGTATCTAGCAGATAGACAGAGGGCAGCCCAATGAAAAATTCTGAGACAAATATCCTAGTCAACATTTCCACAAAACCAGAAGTTAATTCAGATTTAAAATAATTGTTCAAAAAGCATACATGCTGGGTGATTTCCTTCTTATGAGCTGAGGAATGTTTGAATACTGTGAGGAGATCTATTACCAGTAGTTAACATAAGAAAGCACGGCATGCTAGGCTGTGTGGTATGAAGGGAAGCCATATTTATTTCCATCTTCATTTTCCCAATGCCATTCTCATTCCAATGTGCAGCAAGTGATCTGAGGATTTAGCAAGAGGACATAACTTTAGAAATGAGGAGGACAGAGTTTGGATTCCCTCAGAAAAGCTGACTGGTCAGGTTTGTTTTGGAAAGCCGGAACAGGGACACTGCAACTGCATTGTATCTGGGTTTATAGACAGATCACTCCGGTAATGGAAGGCTAAAACAAGTTTTGATGAAAGGTCAAATATACTTCAGGGTTGCTTGAGGTCATTACACAAAAATATACACTGACTAAATATTTTGGGATCACATGACTGATTTAGCAGCCAAAGCTCCATTTCTCCAAGTGCTGTTAAGTTCAACCACAGCTATGAGGAGGTGAAGCAGTGTATCGCAGACTTCTCAAACCCAGGCCAAGCTTTCTTAAGTTGCCCTGCCTTCTGCCTTCCCCTAAACATGGATCATGTGATCTACAACTGAATGTACATGCTCATCAGTGCAGACAGCCTGCTTCTGTGTGCAGGGATCTCTGGACTGGGATTATGTGGAAGGGGGCAGTAGGGGAGATAGAGCCCCTCAGGTTACTTTGGGATGATGAAGCTGAATTGTGTAAAATGAATAAAAATGAATAAATAAATAAATAAAAACGGAGGGCTGCAGTTGCCGCTAGAGTTCATGGCTACATTCCATCTACCAAGGCTGATGAAGAAGACAAAGCCAGCTTCTCCTTCAGCTTCTGTTGGGATGCCCAAGAGAGGCCCATCCAGAAAAGTGTTTTTAGCAAAGACGTGTTGCTTGTGCCATTTCTTCCCAGTCACCACAGAGGAGGAATAAAATACTTCAGCTGCTGAACGGGTGATGGCACTTCATTAAAAATAGACCTGTGTAGTCAAGGATGCTGATGGATGCTGCTTGAGGGCACTCTGCTACAGAACACCAACGGCTGGAGGTGGAAGACAAACAACAATAAGGGTTGTTTTTCTTCATGGCTTGCTGAGGAAAGCACCTGGCTAGCTGCTGCTGGACACAAGACTCTGGATAGACTCTTGATCTGATCTGTCTTGTGGCTATCTACCAACTGGCAGCTTTGGCCCCATCATCCCATATTGTTCATGAATCTCTACAAAAATTCTGGATCCGGAAAACAGAAGATGTCAGGGAACAAATAGGCAAGAAGTGGGAGATCTAGGATTAAATCTCTTCATGTAAAGTTAAAAATAAAATCCTTGGTCAACAACTGGGGAGATGGTCTAGGATTCTGTACCCACACACACTGCCATTTTCCTGATAGAAAGCACTGCCAGCCCTTCATCATAACCACAGCTGGTCTTATCCCTGGTCAAGAAAACAGTTTCCCAGTTACTTCAGTTACTGGAATCCAGCCCCATCTGGGCAATCTGCATTGCTCATATGCCATTATATAAATGTTGGTTGATGATTATGATATTTGGGTTCTCTGTCGGAATAGCAGTGGATCAAGATACTAGAATGTAGAAGAGCTTGATTTCTGCAAGGGAAAGCCAGCATTATGAGATCACTTGAGTCACTTGTCCACGTATATTTGAAATCCTTGGGATGTGGGATCACAATATAAAGAGAAGCCAGATGCAGCACTGGTTTTATTGCATTAGGGCTTTAACACATTAATTCATTTCTAAGGGCATTTCTGGACATGATAAATATAATGTAAAAAAGGTAAAGGTAAAGGTATCCCCTGTGCAAGCACCGAGTCATGTCTGACCCTTGGGGTGACGCCCTCTAGCGTTTTCTTGGCAGACTCAATACGGGGTGGTTTGCCAGTGCCTTCCCCAGTCATGACCGTTTTACCCCCCCAGCAAGCTGGGTACTCATTTTACCGACCTCGGAAGGATGGAAGGCTGAGTCAACCTTGAGCCGGCTGCTGGGATCGAACTCCCAACCTCATGGGCAGAGCTTACAGGCAGCTACCTTACCACTCTGCGCCACAAGAGGCTCTAAGAAATATAATGTAATGTTTGCCAAATGTAGGTGGCATATTCCGGTCCCTCCACATGACGTCGCCAACATCTAGTGTCTGAGCAGCATCCGCTATTTTAAAGCGCAACTTCAGGAACCCCCAAAAGTGGATTCACCAACATAAAAACTGCGATCCATCGGCGGACAACCAGCAGGCAACCATCAGAAGGAACATAGGGAGGTAAAACGCACAGTAGTCAGCTCTGCAATGGCCTGCCCTCATGCTCGCCATGCCTCTCCATTTCCTGCTCAGCGAAGGAGGCAGTGATGGAGTGATGGGGTGTGTGTGTGTGTGAACCACCCCCAATTTATTTGCCTGGATTGATTGGGGTGGTGGCTGGGAGCTCACTGGGAGATTTTTGGCCATTTTAAATGACGGGGGGGATCTACCTCTCGCTGTAACCTCTGCTTGCCGGCTGTGTTTCAGGAGGGTGGGGGCTTTAAATAACATAGCAATGTGCTTTCATAGAACTGAATACGCATTGCTACGTGTAAGTCTCAAGTTTAAAAAGGGGGGGGGAGACCAACAAACCACCGATTTGTTGGCCCCATTGAGTGACAGTCTGAGGAGCGGTGAGTGAAATAGCGCTTTGCTCTCTCATTTGCTGTTTGCACAGCATGTGTGTGGGGAAAACACAGCAGAAAGGCTTTGAAGTGTGGAGGGGAGGAATACCATGATTTAATATCACGCTATTGCAGGTTGCAGGGGTCTCGCCATTCTTACCACTGTGCAGAAATGCTCTAAAAATCTGCCTTCTAGGACTAAATGTGATTATTAGCTCTTTAAAATGGGGGTTGTTTGTTTTTGAGATATGTTGGTGTAGCCAATGACATTTCTTGGCAAACATAAATACTTTTTGCTCCATTTTTTAAAATCCAACTGAATGCAGTGTGTTTTTCAGGGTCTCAAAGGAAAACTTCTGAGAGATATTTTATATGAAATTGGCTTGTTGTGTCCTTAATGCTAAGCAACAAAATAAGGAGGCAGCATCTTTTCAAACAGGAGCACAGTTTTATCGGTTCCTTTCTCTGTGAAGAGCTGCAATTAACACAAATTCCTTTCACCCTTTTCTTGCCCGCTCCAAGTCTTAGAGTGGGCTGTGGTGAAAAGTCCTATCAAGTCACAGACGGTTTGTGGCCAACCCATAGGGTTTTCAAGAAGAGAGAAAAAATGGGCATCCAAATACTAGCCAGAGCTAACCCTTTTTTGCTTCTGAAATCGGATAAGATAGGGCTAGCCTGAGCTGCAAGTCAGAGTGGACTAGGGCACTCTAAAACATTGGCCTGGATTAAAAGAACAGCATTGCCAAAAAACCACTTTGCTCACAGGGTAAAAGCAAAAGAACTATTGCACTGGGGGCCCAGAAGGAGGTGAGGTTGACTTTGGTTTCTGAGGTCATCACAACCTTCTAGATTCAACTGCTATATCCCCAAAATATTGGCAGAGATCTCATACTAGACTTAATTGAAAATTAAGATAAGCTTTCTGACTTGTTATTCTAACTATCTCTAGAGTACACATTTTCTATCTAGTACATTTTGCTTCTTCTGTGCTAGTGCGAATGTTTTCTTTGAGGGAAATCCTGGTTGACCATCTTTGCTGGCTTCAGAGGCTCTTATACTGGAGTTAATATGCTTAGGATTGCAATTCAGCCATGCTACTGTGCATGTTTAACCAAAGCACCTCTGCCTCTCACCTGCCTTGAAAGCTCCTATCTGGGGTTGCCATGTTGGGTGTGACTTGATGGTGCATATGTGCATGAATGCTGAGGGGACTACGCCTTCCCTTGGCTAGGGCATACTTTGGCTATCAAGTGAGTCCCATTTTGATGTCAGCTGAAGCTGAAGCCTTTTAAACATTTAAATGACCCAGGGGTGGCGCTGAGTAGATGGAAAAGTTCAATTATTGGTAGAAAGTTCCTACCAGGCAAAATAGGGGTCCATTCCTATTGCCCGCTCATCACTAACTTCTGCTAACATCAGAATGAGTCTCTTGCTGGAAGCAGGCTGAGAAGGTTGTCTAATGGCAGCAGAACTAGCCAGGGGAAGAGGCTGGCCCCTCAGCACTTACAATTGCCCAGATCACATCTGGTCTAATAAACCATGCAGATTGCATGAGCAAGAGCAAGAGAGATGGACAGCAAGGTTCCTAGGACCAGCAATTGACCTCATGAATCCAGAGAAGGAATGACTGGATGATAAGCTGCCAAGCAAGATAATTGGACTCTAGGGCAGCCAAAGAATATGAGTGGCAAAATTTCTACGTACCTGGCCTACTTAAGACATGTTGAGCTTAAGGAACCATTCTCCAAGTCAAGCCTTCCTTCTACTGGAGGAAGAGTGGCTTAAGTTGCAGGAAAGCACCTTAGACTGGAAAAAGGCGTCAAACTTTGCTCAGTGGATACAAGACCATACAAACCAGCTATGCTCCATTGTAACAATACTGAAGCTTTAATTTGCACTGGGCTATAAGGCCACAAAACTGTGCCAGGTACAAATATGGTAAATAATGGTTAGCCTCACAGTGTTGAGCAGTATTGCTGAAATTCAGAGCTGAGAGAAGTGCAGAAGCATGTTTTGCTCTCCAAACTGGTTTACAACATTTTCCTTTTCTCTATTTTATCCTCATAAGAACCCTGTGGCGTAGGTTAGGCTGAGAATGTGTGACTGGCTAAAGGTCTCCAAGGAAGCTGCCATGTGGGGATATGAATCTGAGTCTCCTGTATCCTAATCCATCACCAGTACTCATGCTGGTTATCCTAGAGACACTTTTCTAAGAGTGAGCTCCATTAAATAACATGGGGCATACTTCTGTATAGACCTGCTTAAGATTGCTCCCTAAATTGTGTAATTTTGAAAATCTGTATTCAATGGCTCCTTTTCTCTTTGTCCCAGGTAACAGTATCTCATCATATAAATACAGCCATGACGGAATTTCTAACCATGACGCCAAAATTCCTTCAGCTCCTGAAAAACTTAATATCACTCAAACATCAGTGTTATGTTCCTTAATTAGCAGACCTGGAAAATGACTTAGGAAAAAAAACCACATGGTTTTTCCAGTCCTGTTATTAGACATTCTTGCCACTCCACATAGAGATTCAATATGTTCAGCGTTTAAAACGAATACAAGTACATGGAAAAATGACTGAGAACTGGTCTCAGTGGAGAAAGTAAAGACAGTTGCTTAATGGAAAATATATTGCCTGCTACCTGTTTCTATAGGACCTTAGTAATACCCAGAGCCAGTTTAAGGATTTGTGAACCCTAACAGAGCACAACTGCAGTGGGGGCACCCAGACTGGGGGTGGAGGGACCCCCTCCCCAGTGGAAAGGGGTGTCATGCCAAGTGTCCTTAAAAAGCCCCATCATTCCAGCTCACTTTTTTTTTAAGGCCCTTGCTGAAAGTGTGTTGGAAGAAGCGCAGGAGAAGAGGGTCTCCAACTCCCCTGCTGCCGCCTCCTCCTTCGCAGTCCCTTTTGCAGGAGGGGGGAGGGCATTGGAGGAGGACAAAGCAGGCCTCTTCTTCTTCTCCCTGCTCTAGTGCAGAGAGCATGTGCATGCGGGCACGCCCTTTGTTCCTGCCGAGTGTCCTGGCTCCACTTCCCTAGGGCTGTGCCCGTGCAACACAGCCACCTTCCTTCCTGCCCTGGCCCTTTGATGCTGCAATCCTAACACCCTCTTGCCAGAAAGGGTCGAGGGAAAGGGGTGGGGAGAGGGCCATGGCCTTGATCCATGGGGGGAAGGCACCTTGCAGGTGTGGGGTCTGTAGCATGTGCTGTATGAATAAACCGGTCCTGGTAACATCCCCTGCCCTGAAAGCCAGTTATGTGTTGTTCTGTTTGTTACTCTAGAGGGATCATCTGATGGTGACTAATGCTCCAAGTGTCCGTGGAGCTCTGTAAAGTGATAGGGCCTTGGATAACCTTGACTTTTCTGTGTTTTTAGAGGATGGAAATGTGATGTTGTAGTCGCTTTATCGGCTGCTTTCTACATGCCCAGGAATGGACCCCTTCAGAGAGTTTGCTTATTTACACATAAGATGTTTTCACACACTTCCCATTTCAGTGCAGAATGGCTGAGCGATGGAAACTTTTTTCCCCTTGTGGCTCTGTACAGAGATTTCATACATGACAAACCAATCATAGTTGTGGTTACAGATATTACCTCATGTTAATTTTATATTCTCAAAGCTCAAAATACTGCCATAAAAACTCTTGTGGCTTGAAAGAGGTAAAGTCACCTTGCCCAGAGACAGTGTCGGCTTTTCTGTGATGGACACTTTAGGAATGGGATAGTCTTCATACTAGGGAAGAAGCCTAAGAAAGTTGGATGTGGGGTGGGACTCGCTAGAAACTGGCTGGTTCTTCTGACTAGATCCCAGTAGGGCTTTTTACTCTCCAGATCAGGGGTAGGCAAACTGTGGCCCTCCAGATGTCCATGGAGTACATTTACTGGCAGGGGCTCATGGGAATTGTTGTCCATGGACATCAGGAGGGCCACAGTTTGCCCACTCCTGCTCCAGATCAATCCCCTCCCAGCCAAACAAATTAATCTCTGCAATACAAAGGAAGACCAGGAAAAAAGGATCCTCCCAGATAACATTGTTAAGGATTGCCCATCTCTATAATGTCCTCTAACTGCTTTCTGCTGATTTACCTTTAATTTCTCTGCCACGATACTGATACAATTAACAGCCCTTCGACAGGCGGGAGACACGTGTGATCAAAAAGCAGGGCCTTTCCATGCATTTGCATCCATCAGTGTTGACTGCCTGGGCACATGGCATGCACATCTGATATCACTATTTGTGTAGCATGATCCTATTCTTGTTTACCAAGAAGAAAGTTCCACTGAGTTAATCCAGGTTTATGAGTACATAGGGTTGCATTCCTAATCCTACCCACTGGAGTTAGATATACTTTTTGCAAGGGTTCAGGCGACCAGCCCAGCAGAATGGTGTTTACTGTTGATGCAAACTTCAGCCATTCCCTCCCCCCTTTAATTGTACTACTTTATCTAAAGGTAGTTTCTGTTTTAAACTATGCAAAATGTATTATATTATACTTAGAGCATTAGGAGTAGGAATGTAATGGATGAGTCAAAAGGCAAATGAATGAGGGAGTGGCTGATTTCTCTGTAAGCCATTATAACTTTGCATCAAATCCTCATGAGGAAGAATGCAATACACAAACCACTAATCCAAGTAAATTCAGCCGGGTTACAATGGGAGTGAATTTCAATGTGATGCATGGCTTTTCTGCACTTTACTCATACACTTATGAAGATATGACTCTTGCTAATGTATGTGAAGGGAAGCTTGTTCTGTGGCTGTACCTCTGTTAATGATATGCTTTATGCAAACATGTCTATGGAATCAAATTCTGAGGTAGTAAATGCTTTCTTGCTCTTCGTGCTTGTTTTCTATGGCATGTTTGCTTGGCCCTGCCCCATTAGTACTGGTTGAATCATTATAGCCACTACAGCATTAGCCACATGAAAAGCCATAGTGTAGTATGTCTGGGGAGTTCTCTAGGTTGCAACTTAGAGACCTATGCTTTATCTTTAAATTGGCAATGAATTAGGAGATGAAGTAGCCACAATTTTCCTATCCTGGGTTTTTCACTTACTGTAGGGCAATCAAGAAGAGCGACTATGTGTATGTGTGAAGTCCATTGGGTCACAGCAACTTAGCATTACCTCAGCAAGGATCTTTCAAAGCTAGTAAGAAGCAGAGATGGTTTGCACTTGCCTTCCTCTGCAGAGACTTCCCTGGTGGTGTCTCTTCCAAGTATTGATCCTGCTTAGTGTCCAAGATCTGACCAGATTGGGCTACACTATGCTGCCTACCTCCCAAGAGGACAGGCTGGGGGCATAACATCCCTAGGGGCTTATGGAGTTGAGTAAGTTATGTGATCTGTTTTCATACAATGTTTGGGTTGGATTTTGGGGTTAGAGGCTGCAGAGAAAGAAAGGAGGAACTTCAGGACTAGACCCAAGCCCTCTGTGGTGGACAGGAGGCCCTCTTGCCCCTGAGCAGTGAGACAGCCACCCAGCTGTTTTGGCTCAAGCATCCAGTCTCCTTCAAGGCAAGAAAACTGAGGGCTGCTGGAAGGAGAATGCAGAGACAAAAGGAGAATTGTCCCAACAAGGAAGCAGACAATTTCATGTGTTGCTCTGCCTGGTAGGTGATTTAGCGCTACTCCTAAGAAAGGACGGGGTTGGTAGGCTTGTACAATTTTGTTTAATTGTGTGTTCTTTGTATTTCATCTGGTAGGTGGATTTTGGGTTTTCCAAAGGTGGGATAAAACTATTTAAATATAATAAATAAACTTTGTCCATG
Organism: Paroedura picta; assembly: GCF_049243985.1. Taxonomy (NCBI): domain Eukaryota; kingdom Metazoa; phylum Chordata; class Lepidosauria; order Squamata; family Gekkonidae; genus Paroedura; species Paroedura picta. Next base: position 60,506,129 of record NC_135375.1, read on the forward strand.
ACCCCGTGATAATTCTCAGCAATCTTCCCTGGAGCAAGGACAGCTCCTGAGATGCAAGTGGGAGAGGAAGGAAAGGGGGGGGGGGTGGACAGGAAAATCCAGAATGCTTCATTTCCCATGTCTACAATGGGCTTAAATGCAAGGAGCCAGTCTAGGTCATATGCTACTTCTTCACACCAAGGTCAATTGATCTTTTACTACATTCAACCCTTTGGAGATGTGCAGCCATAGTTTGGTGAAAACTATGATGTCCGCAGGGGGAGCAGACGACTCATTGTCATTTCATGAAGGAATGTAGTAACCACCAAGGGTCAACCATCAGATGTTAACTAGTCCTTTAGACACTGATGAAAATGTTGGTTGCCATCTGGACAGGCTCTGAAGCTCTCAAGTGAGCTGCTTCAAAGAGATTTAGATAATGCAAATGTCATTCTCTCTTTGTGTGGGAAACCCTATGCTATTATTTTCAAAGACTGGAAGCGACTAGATCCAACCTTTGCTGTAAGTTTTTAATTGGCTATGGCTACCTTGTTTACTGAAATGGAAACAGAAGTGTGCCCACAATTTATATTACCCAAAACACCTACGTAAACCATTGGGAAAACTTTCCATGCCCTTCATGTCAAATCTTAGAGTTGGTCCTAACGAGACTGTGGTTCTTTTGTTTCTTAGCAGCTGATGATTTCCTTTCCTGGGGCAATTATGGGGCATAATGGCCTTGAAGAATCATCTGCCTCCAAAGCAGGCTGCTGCCAACAGATCCTCTCATTAAAGGAGCGTTTCCCCACCAGATCTAATGATCTATTAGGCCCATGGAGGGAAACCCATAAGTCAGTGGTCCCCAAACTTTTTATCACTGAGGACCGGTCAACGCTTGACAATTTTACTGAGGCTCGGGGGGGGGGGTGTAGTCTTTTGCCGAGGGACATCACCTCTGCCGCCTGAGCCCCTGCTCCACTTGCTTCCCCAACAGTGCCCCTGACTTCCCACCACCCACTGGGGGGTGCTGCCAGCAGCAGCTGCACAGTGCCATGCCAAGGGGGAGCCCCAGCTATGGCAGCCACCGGAGAGCACCAAAGGTGAGCCAGTGGCAAAGCGGCAGGGCAGCCTCTGAGGCAGCAGCTGGGGAGGAGGAGGAGGAGGAGCCACTAGATGGGGGGCATCTTTGATCATAGCATATAGCTCTTCCAGTGTCCAGTCAAAGTTATATAAATACACATATAAGTACACATACAGTGTCACTTTAACATCTGATCGCATAGGAGAACAGCAACGAATTTTGTTTTGAAAACTCTGGGCATTTCCGCACATTGAAAAAATTAGTGTTACACCAGCGCAATTGGATAACAGTAAAAAATAACATACCTCCTGGCTTTCTCACTTCCCTCTGCTGCCTTCTCTAGTTTCTTGGCACTCTGCACACCTGCCTGTAATGGCAGAAGAGAGCTACACTATACATCCACTTCTCCTGCACCTGTCAGTCATGCAAATTAGCCAATCAGTTTTTTTCCCTCTTTTAAAGGGGCCGCAAGGCAAGATAAGTTTTTTTAAGTCAATCTTCTCCATTTAGACACCTATGTATATAATCAAAGATACATAGTGCTTCTTTTTAATGCCACCCCTTTTGTATTCATGAACTAATCTAACTAATCAACGCAGGCTAATCCTGCGTTGAGCAGGGGGTTGGACTAGATGGCCTGTATGGCCCCTTCCAACTCTATGATTCTATGATTCTATGATAACCTTATAGCCTTTATAAATTGATCGGGGGGGGGGGGGTTAGAGAGGCATGCTTTGTGTGTTAACTGGAGGGGGAAATGTTTCTTTTTGCTCTGCCTGGATGATTAAATGTGTACTTGTTGCTCCCGGCACTTAAAAAAAAAGAAGGAAGAGGGAGGCAGGGACGGGCACTGGAGGCGGAGATAGTGCAACGTTGGCTCTGCAAAGTACCTTGGCATGTTGCTTGCTGGGTGCTCTCCTCCCACTCACACTACATGGCTGGGGGAATCCACTTTATATGATTTCCCAGCTAGTGATTTAAAATGGAGGATGTAACTGCTGGTTTGCTGCTGGGATGCTGGATGTTGGCGATGTAATGCAAAATGCCTAAAATATGGTGTCTGCAAAAGGTAAGTATTTCACTACATTTCTTGGGTTTACAATTGCCCTCTGTATTTTCATGGGTTGAAACCATCATGCAGTAAGGCTGCAACTTCAAGAAATCAATGGCATTGACTTATCAGTAAAATTGGTTGGGATTGGACCATAAATGTCTGACTTCACTTATGTCTCTCCTAGTTAGTCCAGTCCTGCAACATCAGATGGGTGACTTCCTTATACAGAATAGCCATTGAAGGCCAAACACCACAGAGCCAGCAGTCCCTAAACAGGACTTATCAATAGATGCCTTTCATATGTTAATCTAATGAGGGGACCGTGAGCCTGCCTTGAACACATGGCTGCTATAACGTGGTCCACTTGTAGTGTCAAAGTTCTGGGCAGGTTTCATTATATGGATTTGACATTCATTCATTTGTTCGGTCAAAAAGACCTATAAAGTGAGTTTCAAAACCTGCAATAAAATAGCAATGTAAACTACATTTGAAATATGTACCATACCATGAAGTAAGTGCAACCATCAACAGAGGGCTGATGAAGCGAAGATAATGTACTGAAAAGGGAAAAGAACAACTCAGCAACAATGAGCACAAATCGATTGATAATTCAATTTCACTCAGCTCAAAAATATCTCTGTAGAACAAGATTGTCACTCCCAACCTCCTGAAGACTATGGGGCAAAACAAACTTGGGGGAGGGAGCATTCAGGCTCCTACTAACAACATAGTATTAAAGTACAGGTCATTCCATTTTTTCCAGCCAAATGATTCAACCTGTGTCTTATGTAAGGTTAAACCAAGGTGTGAAGAGAGGTGACTGATTCTTAATTCAGAAGAGAACAGTCTGTGCACCACAACAGGCCCTTATAATCTACTAATTTAGAATGATCTGTAGAGTTGGAGTCACTGCTTTTTTGAAAAAAGAAAAAGATAACCACTTAGCTGTTTGAAACAATGTGTAACTTTGGATGTCTCCAGTCAGAGAACATTTCTGTTCAATGAAGTTAGTAGCCGTGGGCAGCCAGAAGGGCCCCATGCCAGTGTTCTGGTTTGACCTGACAGTTTGCTCATTATTTGTGAAAGGCTTGACTCCAAACAGAATTGTGTTCACCAAACTTGGTATCTCACTTAAACAGCAGGACGGTCATAAAGTGCTCCGAAGGCCCTCAAAATGTCCTGAAGATAAACCTCATATGTTCAATTAGCAAAGTAAACTATTCTGACCATTTCAAGTCTACTCAAAAGTAAGTTCCATTTTATACAATGGGGATGTTGGACTACTTAGATAGACCACTAGTTTAATCCAGCAGTGTTCTTTTTATACTCTTAAGGGAAAAATCTGGAACTTATGTCAGGCATGGCCAAGTAGCCTGTAGGTGGATATGAAACATGGAAATTAAGGAAGACACAGAGAGTAGGAAGTGTTACAGGACGGAAGACAGACAAGATGGATGGATGTATCAGACATGCAAGACTATTACTCATTAGCAATGAATAACAATCTATAGAAAACAAGTTCCAAAATCAAAATTACCCTGCTCACAGTGCCTGTTTCCTCTCAAGTTGATCACCCCATATGACTGCATTGATAATATGGACACAATTTTTAAAATGAGGAGTACTTGGAAAGGCTTTTTTTTGTCTGTGCAGTTGGAGTCATTCAGCATGACAGCTGGCCAGGTAACTGCTATTGGTGCATGTTCACAATTACTGGATTGCTTGGATTATTAAGCCTCAGGGTCATCACAGACAGGTCATGCATCATTTAAAAACAGCCACATTTTGAGCATATGTTCTGATTTCATACTTGTACAGTTAGTGCATTCATCTTGCTACTTGATGCTCAGACTTACTGGATCAAACTACAGTTCCCAGGCAGCAAAACAGAACACACGAGGTTTAGAATACTTAGTAAACACACTTGGAGTCCGACAGGCAAAATGAGAAGGACTAGAACAGCAGATAGACCATCCATGCAGATATTCAGCGGCATATGAGGAGGGGGTAGAAAAGTGCCTCTTTGGAAAGTGCATTGGACAGGGACGGCACTGAAAAGCAGTGCAAGAATGTGCATGCGATACAGTTCGAAAATATGTCATCAAGTAACTAATAAAAAGTAACTAGTAAAAAGTGTTCCAGGATGTTGTTCCCAATTTGCAGTATTCACACATCACCATTGCTCATGCCCCAGGCCAGTCAGGGAATCCATAGGTGGGGTAATCACAAATGCTTGTTACAGCAAACGAACAAGTCTTCTGTTGGTAAAACAACTGTTCTGCTAACTCAATATGGGAAGCAGAGAGCTGCTGAGACCCCCGGTTCTAATTCAAGAACGCCTTAGAACTAGCAAACCCCATCTCCCTGCAAGAGTGGGTAACTGATACTGTTAGTACTAGATTCATCGGCAGCATGGAAAGGAATAATATTTGAAATTGTGTCCAAATCAGGGAGAGGGGATCAGAATAAGCAATAGATTTGATTACTGTTTTCTCTCTGGTCTAGTTATGTTTGATGGGAGTGGATTACACATATTATTAAATCAACTTTATAAAGGGGCATTATTACATGATGACTATATCATTCTTTTCCAGGGCAAAAGAATGTGTGTTATGTGGGTGGATAAAGTAGACACATGCTTTTAAAAGAGCTTATGATTCCTCACCCAGTGTACTTTTTGTTTACCAGACTGAGCAGCCACTGATATACCTAGATATGGCATCATACATGTTTCCTAGTTCATGAACACATAGACCCTTACTAGGGAGTAAGTCCCACTGAACGCAATGGGATTTACTTCTAGACATATGTGTTTAGAACTACCTTGTAAGACTGTCTAACATGAGAAACAAAACACACCATCAGCATTCTCAGGCAATGGATCTGCAAGATCTGATTGCTCTCCATTTTAAAATATATATATATATACTGCACATAAACAAGGAATAAGAAAATTCAAAGTAAGAACAGTGTTTGTCTGTGTCAGCAAAAACAAAAAGAGATCTGGTGGCATCTTAAAGACCCAACAGATTCATTCAGGAAGAAGCTTCCATGGCCTAGAACCCACATTACTAATGAGTTCTCAGTTGGCAGATACCTATATATTGGAAAGAAAGTCTTTATTTCAGCTAGAAAAAGTGGGAACAAATATTGTAAATAAATAAACAATGTCAACAGTGAGTTCAAAAGAGAATGAAATGAAGACATGTATTTAAAACAAGACTTCTTGGCAGTCTCTGCTTACATAAACAAGCATAAGATTCTGGGTATCACAAACACTAAAGTTGCTGAAGGCAATTTCCCTTAATCACCTAATAGGAATCACCTCCCTTCTCTAGGAGCTATTTCCTTCAGACTGGGTAAAGATTGCCTCCCCTCATTGCTTTTTTAGAAGCTATTTCCCTCAGATCCATATGGGGATCCTTCTTGATCCTCTCAGCATTCCTTCCCAATCCACTGTCAGTTCTTAACAGCCACTCCTGATTCTCTCAGATGAAGGATTCCATTTGAATCCCCTGCCACTCAACGTTCTCAGACAGGATTACAGCATTAACTGTTTACTGTCTATCAGAGCAGCATATAAATGTTTTAGATTAACTAAATAAACAATTTATCTTGCAGCGCTCTACTGAAAACAAATAAAACAGTTTGTACATTGAGCAAAGCCCTAGAAATTATAAATATTAACATGTAATCAACAGGCTATTCCAGGTTTTTCCTTGGTCACTGTACTTTCTTTGGTGACAGAGAATATAGAATCTGACACATCTGCATATATTTTGAAAAATAAAAGGAACATATACTAGATCTATAGAAATTGACTCTTTATTTGCTTTGTTTCTACAACATACTTTAACATATGGAGATTTGGGATCCTGTTGGCATGCATGTGGCTGACCTTTGCATGAATGTATCCATGCTAAGAGAACAATTCGCAGACAGTTACAACTCCATCTCATTCCAGAATGTACATGTCATGGGACAGGCTTTCAGTGATATCATGTATTCTGAACCCGAGACACTATGTAATCTGCCTGCATTTTGCTGCTGACATTCGATGACAGAAGGATTTGAGTAAGCATTGGTTAGCAATGAACATGGTGAACCTAGCCTAGTCCCTTTCACCTGCTTGAACATAGACTTCCAAAACACATCTGGGCAAGACTCTCTGACATGTAGGGACTTTGGAGATTTTGGAAGACATGGGCATGACCACAAAACAAGAGGCTCTGAATTTAACTCCACAAATATATAAAAGCTTTGCATTAAATGTTCAGAGTAGAAAATGGAATTGTTTAGGTTTTTGTAAGAAGCCAGCAATAATGTAGCTGCCTAAACTAGCTAAGATTTATCCAGTTGAAATAAATCATTTATTTTATTTGTTTGTTTGTTTGACTTATATCCCACCACCCACAGCAAGCCATCACGTGGCGGGCTACATAATCCACATAAAATACAATTAAAAACCCATTTAAAAATCATTAAAACCATCATGGCGGTCATGGACACCTTCTCTCTCAACTGGTGCAGCTACTTGGGGTGCTAGGGTATACCTAAACCAATTACCACTAGCCGATGATCTAAGAATGCGGTGGCAGTGTCTCCCAAGGGGGCTATTCAATCTTCCATGCCCTGGCCTCAACCATACACCTGGCAGAAGAGCCCCATTTTACAGGTCCTGCAAAATGCTGAAAGTTCCTGCAGGGCCCTCAGCTCTTCTGGGAGCTCATTCCACCAGGTTGAGGCTAGGACTGAAAAGACCCTGACCCTGGTTGAAGCCAAGCGAGCTTCCCTGGGGCCAAGGATGACCAATAAGTTGGTACCCGCAGAGCCTAAGGCCCTGCGGGGGGGGGGGTGTAGGATGACAGGCGGTCCTTTAGATATGTGGGTCCCAGAACACAAAAGGGTCTTAAAGGTCAAAAACCTTGAACCTGATCTGGGCCACAACTGGTAACCAGTGCAGCTGCCTCAGCACTGGCTGGATATGGGCCCTCCAAGATGTTCCTGTGAGGACCCTAGCGGCTGCATTTTGAACCAGCTAGCATGTATCCTTGGCTAGCTATCCAGTTTTTGTGGTATCATAGAACTTGATTGTGTTGTCCATTTGAAGCTCATAACAGGGAGTTTATAAGCCTGTGAACAAAGGATTGCATTTTGGAGGTAGGTTGTAAACCGTAACTTCAGGCATTTGAGAAGGGGCATAGGTATTCTGGATGTGGCAAATGCTATGAGGGTGGTGTGGGAGCCGAGACCTGGGAAGATATATTATTCCCCCCCCCCTCATTATAATCTCCTATGGCTCTTCTCAGATTTGCTTTTATGTCTTATAGGGAAGGCCCATCTCCCACTCCCATCATTTCTGCTGATGTAAATTCAAAGTGGTTTCACACAAACATGTGGCCCTAGTGAAGTTCAGCCATGATCTCAGGCACCCGTTATTATCCCTGAAGCTGTCACAATTGCCTGGACTTTGCAAGAAAGGGCCTGAAGCTTGGCTCTTCTCTCTTCCCCCTGCCAATGCCATGGCTACCTCCACAATTTCCTCCCTGCATCTTCTCTTCACTTTTAGCATATCCTGACTCCAGGTGAAAAGAGGAGGTGTTTCATCAGACTGGAGAGAGGTGAGTAGCGGGGTACCTCAGGGCTCAGTGCTCGGCCCGGTACTTTTTAACATATTTATTAATGATCTAGATGAGGGGGTGGAGGGACTACTCATCAAGTTTGCAGATGACACCAAATTGGGAGGACTGGCAAATACTCCGGAAGACAGAGACAGAGTTCAACGAGATCTGAACACAATGGAAAAATGGGCAAATGAGAACAAGATGCAATTTAATAAAGATAAGTGTAAAGTTCTGCATCTGGGTCAGAAAAATGAAAAGCATGCCTACTGGATGGGGGATACGCTTCTAGGTAACACTGTGTGTGAACAAGACCTTGGGGTACTTGTGGATTGTAAACTAAACATGAGCAGGCAGTGTGATGCAGCGGTAAAAAAGGCGAATGTCATTTTGGGCTGTATCAACAGGGGCATCACATCAAAATCACAAGATGTCATAGTCCCATTGTATACGGCACTGGTCAGACCACACCTGGAGTACTGTGTGCAGTTCTGGAGGCCTCACTTCAAGAAGGACGTCGATAAAATTGAAAGGGTACAGAGGAGAGCGACGAAGATGATCTGGGGCAAAGGGACCAAGCCCTATGAAGATAGGTTGAGGGACTTGGGAATGTTCAGCCTGGAAAAAAGGAGGTTGAGAGGGGACATGATAGCCCTCTTTAAGTATTTGAAAGGTTGTCACTTGGAGGAGGGCAGGATGCTGTTTCCGTTGGCTGCAGAGGAGAGGACACGCAGTAATGGGTTTAAACTTCAAGTACAACGATATAGGCTAGATATCAGGAAAAAAATTTTCACAGTCAGAGTAGTTCAGCAGTGGAATAGGCTGCCTAAGGAGGTGGTGAGCTCCCCCTCACTGGCAGTCTTCAAGCAAAGGTTGGATACACACTTTTCTTGGATGCTTTAGGATGCTTAGGGCTGATCCTGCGTTGAGCAGGGGGTTGGACTAGATGGCCTGTATGGCCCCTTCCAACTCTATGATTCTATGACAGAAAAATAGGGAGGAAGAAGTAATGTTACAGGTGACAAAAGAATGAGAAGAAAGCAAAAAGAATGGATGGGACAAGAGATGAAAAAGAAAAATAATGTTTGATGAGATAAGAAAGGAGAAATGGAAAATGGGATAGAAAATGGGTGCCAGGGAAGACATCCATGGGTGACAAACTGAGGATCAATGGATTAGCCATTATAGTAAGGAAAGGTCCACGCTCTGCTTCAACAAGACCAAACATTAACCTCTTGTACACACACACAACAACCAGGGTTATGCATGTAACACCTTTATGTACATGAACCTCTCCCACATAGTGTCTGTCCCTTTTGGACACATGTAGATTGTGCGTACTGATGTACACTGATAGGCTCCAGGATACATATGGTATTTTATAGAATGGCCCGAGGCTTGATTGTACATCTCCTCCTTAATTGCACACTACGCAAAGCATGAACACAAAGCATCATACATCTTCAGGAAAATCATGGGCCATTCCACACCCAGAAAATGTAGTGAATGGGTTACCTCTTGCAGATGCCTTTTTTTTTTACATTTTACATGACGTCAGCAGCATCCAGAATTCTAGCAGCAAACCGGCAGCTACATCCACCATTTTAAAGTGCTAGCTGGGGAATTTACAAAAGTGGATTCCCTCAACTATATTGCACCAGCGGGAGGAGAACAGCCAGCAACCACTAGTGAAATGACTGTGCGTAATCAAAGTGGCCAGAAGTTGTGTGATCTCCATCTCCAGCGCCCACCCTTGTGCCCACTTCCCTTTCCCTTCTCCCTGGAACAGGTTTCTTTTTTTTTTAGGAAGCTGCCTGGAGCAATGAATACACATTGTTCCATAGAGGCAGAACAAAAAAAAAAAATCCCACCCACCAGTTGGCACACAAAGCCTCTCATCCCCCCCCCCCTCCAAAAAAATGGGGGGGAAATTACTTCTGTTCGTCTTCAGGTGTCAAACTTCCAAAATGGGCTGGCATTAAACTATGCACTATGCATCTATGATTATATGCATAGGCATAGCAATGGAGAAGTTTTACTTTAAAAAAAATCACTTTCCCTTTAAAGCTACGAGAAAGCTGATTGGCTGGCTGCCATGATTGGCAGGCAAGGGGCGACTCGCTGGTATTGTGAGTCCCTCTCTGCAGCCATTTTAATCAGCTATGCAGAGTTCCTGAAAGCGCCAGAAAGCAGGAGAAGAAAGTGAGAGAACCAGGAGGTGAGAAATGGTGGAGGGCACAATTTCTAATAGTGTTAAGCCACTGCGGTTGCTTAACACTATGTATTTAGAGGTGCAGAATGGCCCCACGTCTCCTGCTATGATGAAAGTTACACTGATCCTGCTAAGGAACGCTACATGCCCTACCCAATTTATATATAAACTAGTAATCAAGCCCGCTGCAGGGGAATGCAGCGGGCGCTAGGTCCTACCTCAGTCGGTGGCAGGCTGGTCGGCGGCGGGCTGGTCGGCGGCAGCGAGCTCGTTTCGTTGGCGGCGCGCTGACGCGGCGAGAGGCGCTTTGCGCCTCTCGCAGCGTCAGCGCGCCAGGCAGGGAACCCCCGGCAGCCGCGCTATGCGCGACTGCCGGGGGCTCCCTCGGGCGGCGCCCTGACGCGGCGAGAGGCGCTTCGCGCCTCTCACCGCGTCAGGCCGCCAGGCAGGGAACCCCCCTGGGTCGGCGCCCTGATGCGGTGAGAGGCGCGAAGCGCCTCTCGCCGCGTCAGGCCGGGAGGAACTGCGAGCCGCGCTGCGCGCGGCTCGCAGTTCCTGGAGCTGGGAATCGGAGGGGCCAATCGGCAGGCGCAATTGTCTGTCCCTCCGATTGTCTGTCGTGAGGAGGGGTCCAATCCGGACCCTTCCTCATCACGGACTAATCCCACCTCTACCCCCCTTACCGAATTATATAGTCCGTGGCGCCCGTAGCGCCACGGGCGGTTTAAAGATATAAATGAAAGCACATATAAACTGGACACACATATTCAAGTTGGTATTTAAATGTGCAATGTGCAATCATTCCACATTACAGTAATTAAAATGGAACAAGTGGGAACTGCAAGGACGTGTGGGAGGTATCTCATTTCCTCCTCTCCTATTATGTTCTCTTTCCCTTTCCTGAAAGACCTCCAGTCTCTTCCCTTTTCCGGCTTATGTCTCTTTCTGTGGTTGCCAAACTCCACGTTGAGGCTGGAGATCTGGAATCACAACAGACCTCCCAGCTACAGAGATCAGTTCCTCCAGATCAAGGTTGGTAAATCTCAGGAGATTTCAGGTAGGGGCCTCGGGAGGGCAAGGTTTGGGGAGGGAAGCAGCTTCAGTAGAGTATAATGTATACTCCCCAAAGCAGCCGTTTTCTCCAGGGGAATCGATCTGTGTCAGCTGGAGAGAAGGTGTAGTTCTGAAATATCTCCAGCCTTCACCTTGAGGTTGGCAACCCTACTTCCCCTAGAGCAAATGGCTACTTGGGAGGATGGCGTCTATGGCATCATAGCTAACTGAGAACCCACCTCAAAACCCAACCTCTTCAAGTTCACCTCTTCAAGCTTACCCAACCTCTTCAAGCTCACCAAAAAGTCCAGGAATTTATATCCCACCTGTCTGAGCAGTGGAGACCAAGTACACCATTCTCTCCTCCTCCTTAATAACCACACAACCACCCTGGGAAGTACATTCGGCTGAAAATATCAACTGGTCCAAAATCACCCAGTGAGCTTGCACAGCAAGATGGTGACTCAAAACTGGGTCTCGCAGACTGTACTCTGAAGCTTTAACCACTACACCACACTGGCTTTCATTGGGCAGCTGTTGCTGAACAATAACAAGCAGTCAGAACTAATTCACTCATGTAAGCTGGGTAGTATCAGAGGTTGTTTCCAGGCTTAGGGTTGCCAACCTCCATGTGGGACCTAGAAACTTCCCAGAATTACAACTGAACTCCAAACAACAGAGATCTGTCCCCTCAGAGAACATGACTGCTTTGGAGGGTGGACTCTGTGGGACTGTATTCAGCTGAGTCATCTCCTTTCTTTAAGCCCTGCCCTCCTCAAACTCTATCCAAAACTCTCCAGGAATTTTCCAGTTTGGAGCTAGCCAGACCTGGTCCCTAGGAGTCCTCCCCCAAAGGGCAAATTGCTTCTGGAAAGGGTCCTGCCTCTTCCTCTTGCCTTTTACTAAGAGAAAGCCATCTTGGAATACTGTGGTTGCCCAGAAATGGCTACTGAGAAAATCTTTTGCTTAAAGCTACAGATTCTCCTTTTATCACTTATAATTTTTGCAGCTGTTTAGTGTAGTATTTTAGATTTCACATTTTTCTGCAAACCTGGGACCCTTTTCAAGTTTGTGGAAAGATCTGTCTTGCATGTTCACAGCTCCAATCACCAGATTTCAATAACCAATGTTCCCTGCCTGCAATTAGCATATAAGTACATGTGCCAATAGGAATTCAAATGTACATGAAATTGCCACCTTGCTTGCACACACCCTGGGGGCATTATCTGTCCCTTCCATAGCACAGAGGAGGTCTGCAACATGGATCTAGCAATAGTTTAACTGGATATCTACCACAGCTCAGAACACAGTAGCATTTCTTGCAGTGTGATATTGGCCATAATCCAAGTTTTTGAAAAGATACATAAACACATGTCTAGAATTACACTTTTTCTGGGATTCGTATCTTGCTCATGTTCTGACATTTTCAGAAATCATGGTTCACCTCCAGCTGAGGAGAAAGAAAAATTCAGAACTGTGGGATAAACTGTTTCAACAGACGTCTGCATTTGTAGACAGTGTCACCACCACAACCCCAAACAACAACAAAACATTTCATGGCCTACATGTCAATTGATAAGTGAATTGGCTCTCTCAGCTATTATTATTTCCCCAAAAGGTCAGATTACAGACCAAACTGAGTCTGGAGCTGACCAGGTATTTTTAAATAATCCAGAAATGTGAGGAATAGTTATAATTTTGCTTCTTAACTAACATTAACACCAAGAGCCATTCCGCACCCAGAAAATATTGTGAAATGCTTACCTCTTGCTGACGCCATTGTTTTTGGCATTTTGCATGATGTCAAAATCCAGTGTCCCAGCAGCAAACCTCAAACAACACCCTCCATTATAAAGCGCCACTTGGGGAATTGCATAAAGTAGATTCCCCCAAATATGTAGCATGAGCAAAGAAGAGCAACCAGCAAGCCACACGCGAAGCAAATGTGTGCAGCCGAAGTAGGGCTATATCTACCTCTCACACCCTCACACCCACCGCCCTCTCCTTTCTCCCAGGGACAGGGTTTGTTTTTTTTTTAACCAAACTGCCTGGAGCAACAAATAGGCATTAAAACATCCAGGCAGAACAACAACAACAAAATTCCCCACCAGTTAACACACAAAGCATGCCTCTCTAACCTCCCCACCCCCCCAAAAAAAATCAGGAAAAATATTACTTTATTAAAGCTTCAAGGCTCATTAATCCAAAGGGGGTTGCAGTAAAATAAGCACTATGCATCTATGATTAGGGAGGAATGGGAAGGCGACTGTAAGCCGCTTTGAGCCTCCTTCGGGTAGGGAAAAGCGGCATATAAAAACCAACTCTTCTTCTTCTTCTTCATCTTCTTCTTCTTTCCCAAAGCAGAATAAAGGTTTAAGTCCATGTTTATGCATATGATTCTGCCTAATTCTCAGAACTGTACATGGTAGGAAATTTCTGTTAGAATAACTGAATCAGCATCCATCTTCAACACAGCTGAGGTATTGACACAATATGCAGGGACATTACTAGATCTATTTATATTTTATGCAATCCTAGAAAAAGTGACAGAAAATAGGTTAAATATGGAGTTTGAACTTCGGCTGTCCTGAAATGGTTTTGTAGTTCACTAGTGGCAATGCCAACCAAAACAATATTCCAAGTTTTGTTTTATAAAAGATGTTCATAGTCTTGGGGCTATGAGTTGCAATTGTCATTGAAAGAGCATCTGGCACAGAGTCAAAGCAAAACATTATAATAATGGAGAAGTTTTACTTTTTAAAAATTCCTTGCATTGCGGGCCCTTTAAACCATGGAGAAAGGTGAATGGCTGCCTGGCTTGATTGACAGGCAGAGGTGAGTCATGTGTGTAGCGTGTTCCTCTACTCCACCATTTCAAGCAGGCGTGCAGAGTGATAAGAAGCATGAGAAGGCAGCAGAGGGAAGTGAGAAACCCAGGAGGCATGAATTGGCTAGAGGCACGATTTTTTATAGCGTTACATATGTGAGCCACCCTGAGCCTTCAGGGAAGGGTAGCATACAAGTCTGAATATAAATAAAGTTCCATGAACCTGCTAGTGTGAAAGAGATGCAATGAGTCTCATGATATGGAATTCAGGTACCACCAATATTGTCACCAATATTATGTCAGTAAACATTATGTTGATTTGTCTTGCCTTAATGAAGACTTTCTATCATACCGTTTTATCCCACCTTTCCATCAAGACGCTCAGGGCAGTGTACATGATTGTCCCTAGTTTTAGCCTCACAAGAACCACCTGAGGCAAGCCATAGAGAATAACCAACCCAACACCCAGCAAGTTTCACAATTGGGGGGGGGGGGGAGACTCAAGTCTCCCAAAATCCTAGTCCAATAATCTGACCACCAGAACATGTGATCAAATAACAACACAAACACACATGCACGCATACACATACTGCATGTAACTTTGGATATCTTGGCAGAAGAGCTTTTGGACCTCAGCATGTGTATTCTAATATCAATAAATTTTCTCTAAACCTTAATCTGCAAATTGCATCCCCTGGCAATGAATTCTGCAATTTAATTATTTATTGAGAAAGGGATTATTTCCCTTTGTCCATTCTGAATGTATTGCCCATTGTGATGGACAGTAGGCCATCCTGCCCCTCAGAGGAAGACAGCCACTCAGCTGTTTTGGCTCCAGCATCCGGTCTCCTTCCCAATGGGAGGTCAAGGGCTGCTGGAGGGAGAGTGCAGAGACAAGAGAATTGTCTCAGCAAGGGACCAGACAATTTAATGTGTCACTCTGCCTGGCTTATGTGACATAATGGTTTAATCTACCTCTGGGAGAGGATAGAGTTGTGAGGCCTGTCTCTAGCCAAGAGCTTACCTGATAAGTACTAGCTTTAAAGAAAGTTCGCCACATATGTGTTTCCTTTGCTGTTTTATTCAACCTCCTGCTTCAGGGTTCTTCTGCATTTGTCATGCTGTTGAAAAATTTACCTCACAATAGCAATCCAAATCCATGACACTTACTATCCTTAGAACATAAACATACATTAAAAAATAAATCTTTATCCTTAGATCCTGTCCATTCTAAATGCTCAGGGCAGGTACTTATATAATTTACAATCAATAAAATACAAAATCATGTGGTTCAATAAATCATTCTATTTAAAATAGCTCCTAACTAATTTGGGTTGGAGGGTGGGTCAGATCTTTGAATGGCAGCTCTTTAGTTTGTAACAGTGAGGTCAGCACTTCTCAGTGGTCCATCAGGGCCCTGGTGGAACAGCTCTGTCTTGCAGGGCTCTGATCTTCCTTGGCAGATTGTTCCATCAAGCCAGGTCCAAAACGGCCGTAGCCAAGGCCAGTCTCACCTGTTTGGTCTGGGGATTCTAAGCAAATTTTGGTCAGATGATCTTAATGACCTTTGGGAGATGTAGTGGAAAAGGTGTAGTGGGCTTCCCCACAGTCATCAGAGTGGCAGTGTGTGTCTCCTTGGTTTCATGAAAGGGGCTGTTATGCTCATTAATTTCATTAGGTGTCCCTGAGTTATGGGAAGGGGAAGTTCTCTGTATCCACTTTTTCCACCCCATGCATAATTGGATATCACAATGAGTTTGCATTGCTTCAGTGGCAACAGAGCCACAAGCAGAGACTCAGCACAGAGTAGCTGAAGGAAGTAGTGTTTTGGCACATGAACTGTTTTGTGCACATCCCCAGGATCAGGTAGCCAACCTGTGCTCGTAAATACTCAACTAGGAAGACTATGTTTATCAAGACAAGACTCAGGACTGCTGAGTTTTGAACATAATTCTATGTAAGAGACAACTTCATACCATTCCTTGTATTTCCTACCCCCAGAATGTACTAAAATCAGCAAAACCTTTTGGCGTAAATTATATAGAAAAGCAAGCACTAATCTGATCTTTCTTTGGGTACTTTCTTTTTTTAAGCTGTGTCACTTCAGGGCAATTAGTGCTTGGAATGTTGTTTTGTTTTCCTACTTAGAAGAATAAAGTTAAAACTTTTTTCCCTTGATAATTCTGTTGGGTATGCAACGTTTTGCACAAATTGGCCAAATTAGTTCTCAAGTTACAACAATTCATATACTTGTTTAAAGGACGTGGTTCTACCTTATCAGCTCAAGGATTTAGTAAGTCATTCAAGGCCATAGCTTAAGGTTCATATTTTGCATGAAAATAAATTTCAGGTGGGTCGCCGTGTTGGTCTGAAGCAGCAGAACAAAATTTGAGTCCAGTGGCTTTTATTCCTCAGATACATTAAAACAGAAGTCGACACATGCACGTGAAAGCCTATACTCAGAATAAAACTTTGTTGGTCTTAAAGGTACCACTGAACTCAAAGTTGTTCTAGGACAAGTTTCGTCCCGCACATGGTTTTTGCTGCAAGAGGTAAGATTCACTGAAACTTTAAATATATTTCACAATGCTCATATTCATGATTGCTGTCTTAAACAATCTAGCTGCATCTATTTATACCCTGATGGTGACCCAAAGTGCCTTATAGCATCATTCTCTGTTATTCTATTTACATTTGATCGTGCAGAGCAATCTATCACAGCCTGTCTATTCAAGCATGGCTTCCTCTATTGGGGGGTGTCTCCAGAGCAATCCTAAACACGTTCATGGGTGAATCATCTGCTGCTATCATCTGGGATAGCCCTCTTACCCCAGAAAGTCACCAAGCACCCAAATCTCAACCCCAAAACACAATTCAGTAACAGCTATTTACCATAAAACAAAATCAAGAGTCCAGTGGCACCTTTAGGACCAACAAAGATTTATTCAAGGCATGAGCTTTTGAATGCAAGCACTCTTCCTCGAAAGCTCACACCTTGAATAAATCTTTGTTGGTCTTAAAGGTGCCACTGGACTCTGATTTTGTTTTATTGTGCTACTTCAGACCAACACGGCTACCTACTTGAAGCTATGTACCATGCCATTGATCAACATCATTAAAGTGATGCTATTCCACTGGTGTAAATAACACTTGTTGCCATCATGAGGTAACTTCTTAAGGGGCAGTTTCAGTAATAAACACACCAGAAGTTGTTTACCAAGCCAACTCTTGGCTGGTATATGTTTCCGGGTATGAGACTCCAGCCTACCTATCTGGTCAGCATTGCCAAGCGTAATCTAACAGTAAGTGTGTGGAATGTATTCTATGTGCTCAGGCGAGAAACATGAAGCTTCACATTCCACTGTCTGCCAATGCTGCATTTTTATTAGCAATTTCCAGCCCCAGCCATCAGACAAAAGCATGGGCATGCATTAATGTCGTAATTCTTAGATGTCTATATCATAGTGCTCTCCATAAGGGAAAGGGTAAAGGAGACCATTGTGATGCTAAGGTAAGAGGAATGCCCCTGGGGGAATCTACCACTTGCCAGCCACATTCCCTTTTCTCCCTGTTGCAGAATATTCTTTTCTTCTAATGCTGCTCTAAAGTGAAAATTCTGGGCATGTCTTTGATTTCTGTAGTAGAGTTCTTTTGGCTAGAAAGGATATCAATTCAGTGTAGAGAAGAGTGTTTAATTCAAAATATTACACCAAAAAAGGCATATGAACTTCAAAACCTTTTTTTTGTGTGCTCTATTTGTAGGAATGCAAATATTAGCTGATTTTATAAGCTAAAAAAATGCTGTCTACTTTACTTATTGAATTAGTGCTTGTAGACAACTGAGAATCCAAAATGACAGCTTCTATTGTCCCAGCATATGGCAGACAGGCTACCCGCAGACAGCTTGAAGCAGATGCAAGCTATTGACACTCCATCTGCATATTTCCAAGGCTATCGTGTCTGAAAGCTTTGAGGCTGAAGTCCTGGCTGGATCTCTTAGCAAACATGAAACACACAGATTTGATAGGCTGGAATGTGACTGAGTGAAAAGATTAGGGCCTTGCAAAAGAAATTGCTTTGGTAAAAGTCAAAGGACAGGCACCAAGGATTAGCAATGTAACGTAAATACTAATTGGCAGGCATCTGAACCTGTAAAACTATTTAAATATTTTTATCCTTCATTTCTGAATGTTCAGTTGCCTGGGCACATGTGCCACCTCCTTTTAATGCCTGAGAAAGGCCACCTACTACCAGTGAGCTCATTAAAGATGCAGCTCTTCAGTCCTGCAAGCTGTTGCCATAAGCAGCTGTTGCAATAGGCTGGGTGAAAGGTCAACTCATCCATTCAACCGGGAAGGCATACCCTTTGTCCGGCCACCATCGTTGTGTAGTTCAAACACGTTCTGTTAAAGGGAAGCTTCACATTTCATTTTAATGCATATCAAAATTGTGACTTTCTAAACCTCTGAACTGTACAAGCTTGTGGAACTGTACAAGCTTGTTGCAAGATGCTCTGATTAGTTCCAACTCATTTCAATGGCGCACTCAAAGTATACAGTACATGTGCTTGAACAGGCACAAAATCTAACGTGAAATAAATGTGCACTCACAGCTCAACAAACTGGTCTACATTTTGCTTTAAGAAATAAACCTAAGCAAGACTAGATAAAGCTAAGTCCCACTTTGTTCAATGGGTTTACTCCCATAAAAGATGGTAAAAATGCAAGTCCATTTACGTTTGCTTAGCTGTGGCTTAAAGTAGCACTGTCTCGCACAACTTTTAGCGGAAGCTCCAATTATCCTGTTAGCTGATTCACACAACTTCAGTTTGCTTTATAAATTCTCTCCCCCACCCTTCACAAGCAAAACCACTATCACATGAAGTTAGGTTTCAAGAAATTTATTACAAAATGTAGAAGATCCTCCATAGCAGCAAGAATTCAATATTTAAAAGATTATTGCGAAATTGGTTATCAATGCAGAACATAGTCCACAAGTCCTTTCGTACATCAGTTGCCATCAAAGTCTCTGTAGAAGTACCAAGGAGTACTACAGTTCCAATCTCTTTTGTCGTGAGGGTTCTGGACGTCCCCCCCACCAGCAGTTCTTGGTTACAATATTGTGTCCATACTTTCCCATGCCACCTGTGTCCAGTTTTCCAACTTTTCTTCCCTGCTTTCTAACACAACATTCCACCTGACCTGTAAACCTGCAGGGTTTTTTTTCCTTCTGCACCTAAAACCTTGCAGCTCTTCCAACTCCGTGCATATGCCGCCTTCTCCAGCGCTGCAGCATAGTAGGGATTCACTGCTGGCATGAGCCATTCCCCTTTCCTCTTTTGCTTCTCCTTTCTCCACAAGAACACACCACGTGTTGTCCCAGCGACTTAATCCAAGCTGTTGACTTGGCTAATCCACAGAATCAGCCAGTGGTCAGGCTGCCCTGGTGTGCAACTCCATGATGAGAACACAACAAAAGGCTTCAACCTCTCCCATGCATTCGGGTTTTCATCACTCGGGCAGGGTGATATTGGGCACCCAGTCGTTGACGTTCCGACTCTCCTCACAAAACAAGTTTAGTTTTTCCAAGGCTGGATCTTTCCAGGCATCCTCATTAGGATTCTGCAACACAAAACCAAAGAACAAGGATTTGTGAGTGATGATTGTTGCAGAACTAAAAATAATTACATCTGACTTTTTCTTAAAATTGGGCAAGAAACAAATTGCTTACTTAGGATAAGTATGCTAGCCGTAACAATCCCAAAAGCCTTAGGGTTGCCATTATACAAAGTTTAATACCCACACAATAGGGTACCAGAACTCCCCACACGCCCTAATAAAAGTGACTTGGGAACTAAATTTCCTCTTGCTAATGTTTTCCTTGAGGGCATTTGTCTCCTCTATCTAACTGATGCACCCACCAAAAGGCCTGAGAGACAGGAGCCTTTGCACACCACCAGGACCGCCCCCCCCCCTTCCAGAGACACCTGCTCAATGCAGCCCAAAGGGCCTGGCGGGAGGGCTCACCGTGATGAGGATGCAGTGGAGGTCGCGTGGCTCCCCGGCCTCCTCGCTGGTCCCCAGGATGCTGGCCAGCTTCTGGGTGTCACTCACTCGCACAATGTCAATGTCGTTTTCGCAGCAGAAGGCCTGGATGAGGGTGAAGTGGATCTGGAGGGCGATGTCCCCCTCATCCTCCTCATCGGCTGCCAGCAGGCAGAAGGCCACATTGTCCGGATCACTGCAGAAAAAGGAGCGCCGAGGGTCAGCCCTCTGCCTGGGACTTCGACGCTCCCCCCGTCCCCGCACACACACTGGAATCCCGCCCCCGCAGCGGCTCGCCCGGGCCAGATACTCACACATTCATCAGCTTGGCCGACTCGTAGACGCCCGCCGTGAGGCAGCCGCGGCGCTGCGAGGAAACCAGCAGCTCGTGGAGGGCTTTGCCGGCGCTCTGCATCCTGCTGCCGCTCGGGGCGCTGGTGGTGGCGCTGCTGCGATCGGGAAGGGGAGAAGAAGCGCGTCAGTCGCGGGAGTCTCGCCCCCTCGGCCCCGCCAGTCCCCCATGGCCCCCTGGTCCTGCGCTCGCTTTCGCGCGAAAGACCCTCTCGCCACCTCCGGACCGGCCGGCCGGCCGGCCTGCTGCTATCCTCCTCCTCCTCCCGCCTGCCTCCCTCTTCTCTTCCACGAAACCGCAGGGCAGCCGGTTCTCGCCTTACCTGTCGCTTGTCTCAGGCATCGGCTCCTGTCCGTGCGTCTCCTCCAAAGTCATAATGGTCCCGAGAGCCGCCAAGCAAAGAAAACGAAACGGGAGCGGGAGAGTTATCCACACAGTTGGCTGTTTCAGAGGCGCCCTGGGCAACTTCGCAGCTCGTCTCTAGTTCGCTCTAAAATCCCCAAGTGGAGTCTGAGAGGCATAGAGCCGCGCTCGCCGCTTTTATAGGCTGCCGAGCTTCTGTGCCGGCAGCTGCCGAAAACTCCAGGGCTCTGATTGGCCAGGTTCCGGAGATATTGTTATGCTAAGCAGGCGGTCGGGAGCGCCGGCTCGTGCCAGGAGACCACGTGGGGGGGGGCGTTCTAGTGGGGTGGCGGCGGGGCCGCGGGGGATTACAATGCCTCAAATCTGCTACTGCTGCTTTTGTTGTGATGTTACTAGGCAGACCACGGCCTGGCTATTTGGGCGGGGGGGGATCAAAGAGGGTGTGTTGCTTTAGATGTACAACTTGTGATTTGTGCCTATTTTCAAAAGCCCTTTGCAAACTGCGCTGGATGCATTTCCTTTGAGCAAAGAACAATAAAGCGACCTCATTTTGTTGAGGGGGGGAGTATTAAAAGATTTAGCTTGGAGAGTCGCATCATCCATTGGAAGGCTCTGTCTGCATTGCCCACTCCTCTGCTTTTGCACATATTTATAGATATATATTCCCTCTTGCACGTTTCACCCAACTTGCTTTGCAGAACGAAGCCCGAAGTGTGCCTGGCGAGGCGAAGGGCCGTGCAAAGTTCCCCGGGCCGAGGGCGCCGGGCCCGCATACCTAATGAGCGGCTGTGCGGAGCAGATTGCGGATGGCACACGCGGCTCGTTTGCATGTCTATGGCCGGCGCACAATGGGGGAGGTCTGGCGTGTGGCAGTTTGGCCCGCAGACAATCGGCCCTTTCTCCCCCTCGCCGCGCGGCTGCCCACCTGCCGCCGGATTTACTGCTGCTGCTGCTGCTGCTGCTGGCGGGGGCGGGGGGCAGGCGCAGTGGGGCGGCCAAGCTGCTCGGCCAGGAGCGGGTCTCCCGTGGCGCGCGCCGAAAGGCAGACCGGCCGCCCAGCCGTGCAAGGCACGCGATTGGGCCCCGCATAACAAGGGGCCCGGCCTTCAATCTTCCCTGCAGCCTTTCGCCTTGGCCAAGCGCGGCCGCAGGCCACTCTTGCCTCCGGGGGAGGGCAGGAAGTCTCCTGCGGCGGGGGAGGGACCCCCTTCCCCAAGTGGGGAATTAGTGCGCGGCGCCAAGCAAGGAGCGCCTTGGGTGCCAGGGGGCTTGAAGCCCTGGAGGGCAGGACGAGCGTGAGTGTTTCCCAACAGCATCATAACAGGCTTTGGTCTGTTGCCCTGTGGAATGCTTGGCAAGCAGCGCTACCTGCTGGATGCTGACCGGCATCCTTCCCGACACACGCTCTTGTGCGGGCACACTCCAGAGCTTCCGGGGGGAAGGGGGAGAGAGCCTCCCAGAACACGCTTGGAAGAAGACCGGGGGGGGGGGGAGAGAGATGCGGTAATCCTGTGCACATTCCCGCCCTCCCCCTGAAAACGCGAAGCCGGCTCCTTCTGGCATCCAGAGACAGCTGCTGCTGCTGCCAATTTTATTACTGCCTTTGAAACACAAGTGAAAGACCTGTCTGTCAAAGCGGGGTTGCGCCACCTGGTGATGATCTAAACAAAACGCAGTCGGGGAAAAAGGACTAGCCAGACTCTCCCAAGTAAGCAATATAAGCATCAGGAGGAGTGTGTGAAATGAGATCCAGCCACCTAAATAATACTTAAGGGAGGTTTGATCCTTCAGAACATGTCAGCTCATTCAGTTGAATCATATTTTGTTTAGCATGGTGACTGAATGCTACTGGTTGATACGGTTAATAATATTTACTGGTCACTTGTGTTACAAGGTCACATTGGGCAAAAATCAAGCATTTGCAGGAAAATCCTCCATTCCAAACTCTGACCAAAGGAATCCCACATTAGGTTGACCACATTTTGCCACAGGAGTTCTGGATCTCCCCCCCCCCCCCCCGTGAACTATATTCTACTGCTGTAAAATAGGTATGAATTGGTACCATTGCTGGGTAGGGCAATGAAGTCTGTATTTCTAAGCTGAACCACTCATAGAGGTTAGGAGGACAAGCTCAGTAACTGCTGCTGTGCTCATAGAAAAACCACTGAACTAGTTTGTGTGTGAAGTTGTAAGCACACCCAGCCAAGAGATTTCTTCACTAGTAAGAGTGCTCCAGCACCGTGGATTCTGGTAGGGCAGTCAAGTAAGTGAAGGAGGTTCCAAGTAAGCAACATATTGTGCAAACAAGAGAGAATGTCTTAGATGGGTCAGAGCATTGCTAGTTCTTTTTTAAAATCCCATCAATGGAATGTTGCTTTTTTGCAGTTACAGCACATTTTGCCCCCTTTTCCATGACATTTCTGATTATATTTGTATATTTGTCTATTTGTTGTGATCATGGATCAAAGGTTTTTTATGCGGTTGATATTTTACTGTACAATCTGTAATTTGACTTTTAACAAAATGCTTCATATAATGTAAACTTAATAACCATTAATGTAATTGCATCTTATATGTTATAGATTCCCCTGAAGAAGCCTGTTGGTGAAACGGGTAGGGAACTGGGGGGATTTAAATTGAGTAACAAAATTTTTTTTTTACTTTACTTTGGCCTTATTTTTTACCACTGCATGAGTGGGGCAGCCCTTCTATTTTCTCCTTGCGTTTATTGATCAGCCAAGATTGATGCATAGACAGAGTCTAATGGGCTGATTTCAACAGTACAGACATTATTCATAAAAGTCTTAAGCAGCAGCTTCCTTGCTGGACATGTAGAAATACAACCTTTAGCCGCTATAAAGTGGGTCTTGTTAGAGCAACTGAAAGGTGGCGGGAAACATTCATTGGGTCTGCCTGGAAAATGTGGGAAGATTGAAGTTATGTGCGGAGACAAAATGTTCCTCTACTGAAGTCAATACAAGAACACATGATCAGCTGTTGAACCATGTCCATTTGGGGGTAAAGGAATAGGTGCATCTCTCTCTCTCTCTATCAAAAGAGAGTACGCTAGACATTAAAGGCACAAGGTTATTGGGCTAGAAGTAGTCCATTCAGGGGCAGTGTTTTTTCCACTGCAGGGAAGGAATAACTGTTGTATGTATTTTACAGGAATGTTATTGTGGGGTTTTTATGATTTTGCCCACCACAAGCCAGAGTTTTTGGGAATGGCAAATTGTACATTAAACAAATAAATAATAAAATAAATGATTTGCAGGCTTTTCAGCATTTAGGGGAATACTTAAATACACAGTCTACTGGAATAAAGTGCTTAATATGGTTCTCTAGGAATAGATAAGGCTGAAAGAATTCATCAAGTTAGTCTAGAGGAGTTATGCTTTAAATTCCATAAGTGAGGTGCCACCACAGACCAGGCCCTGTGTGTGCTTGCCACCTGCCTCACCTCCAAAAGTGGGGGCCAAGAGAACAGATCTTGCTAGACTCAAAGGGCTCTATCCCAGTGTAATTATATCTTTGTCTTCCATGAATCCAAGATGGCATAGGGCCGGGGCATAACCCATAGAAGTACAATTTCTCCTCAATAGCTCTCACCTAGCATGTGCTGAAATTATCTGATGGAATTAAGTTAGTCCAGAAGAGCTAAACTTGAATGTGAGCCAATGCTTCTTGCTTGGTATCAATCTCGTGCTTCAAGTGGAACCATCCCTGTCTCTAATCTAAAAAGGGCATTGGGAATCTCCTATAGCTATGGAACCGTTCCTTGCATTAAGGGACAGGCAGCCATAAAGGCTTTTTAGTGGCCATTGATTCCCAGATTTCATTTGTTTGCTTAGAAGACTTTTTGAGAGACTTTTCTGCTCAATAATCTGCAATGTATCCCACAAGTTTTGCTTATCAGTACTGCAGGTCAGCCTCTGATTTAATCAGCTTCAGCTCTGCAAAGGCCTATAATAAACTTATGATGCAGAGATACTCATAGTTGTGTTCTCCATAATGCTACAGCTATTCAAAAAGCAGCCATCAGACCTCTGAGAGCAGAGACTCTTCTGTTCTTAGAGGCAGTCAAACTAATGTGGCACAGAGTTCACTGGTCATTCCTTCAAAAGGCCCAAGACAGGTGCAAGTTGCTGCTCCCAGCCCCACAAGTCACAGGCCCAGCCGAGGGCTGCCAGCCTCCAGGTGGCCTCCAGAGATGTCCACTATTACAGTTGACCTCCAGGTGACCCAGGTCAGTTCCCCCGGACAAAATGGCTGCTTTAGAGGGTGGACTCTGAAGCATTATACCATACTGAGGTCTCTCTCCACAAATCTCTAGGTATTTCCCAACACAGAGTCCACTGCTGAAATCTGGAGCAGGCACAATGTGCTCTTCCTCCCTCCCCTTGGGTGGGGGAGGGGCCCTTTCAACCTCCCGGTCTGCCTTCGGCTGATGGCTTCTAGAGCAGTAATTAAGGCCAGCATAACAATAATGGGCACTGCACTTTCCCTTTTATTTTTGCATAATGTGAACTGGAAATTTTTAATTCCTTTATATTTATCCATAGAATGGGAATCGGATCCATGTTGTTAATACTTACAGGACTTAAAATAGATGTAGGGTGTGTTCCAGATTTTGAAATAAGAATTCTATACCTTTTTAAAAATTCAGATGCTGAAAAATTACAGTATTAAGCAGAGAAGGGAAATGTGTCACCCTGTCTGAATCTCCAACCCATCTCATCTCTCCAGAAGACATTTTGTGACAGAATTTGTACAGCAAAAGATGTGACCAACTGAGCAAAAATAATCTGGTGACCTTTGCCAGCTGTCTTTTGTGCTGTCTGTCTTAGGTCAGACAAAGTGCACCATTTCAGACCAATCAGCTAGCTGCTCGAGTAAAATCGAAGGATGCCTTGCAAACCAGAATTGCCATTGTATTTTTGCCATTGAGGGGAAGAGAAATATTGGGCACATTCTTTAAGTTTGAATGAGATAGAAATTAACAATTCAGAGCTATCGAATGCTTTGGAGCTCATTGCTAAAGCAGCAGTAGACATGGCTTCCCAAATTAGTATCAAGGACACCTGGCCCCTGCACAGGAACCCGGTAGCTTTCTGGTGCCTGCTTCCAGCTGATCCTGGGCCACTTGCCTTCATAGGATGAACTGTTTGTCTGGAACAAAGTCTCATTCTAAATAGGGCAGGACTATGCCTTGCACTTCCAGGGACAACTTGCTTTTTTTACCCCTAAGGAATGAAACTGCTCAGGGATGGCTTTTGTATGGGAGGAAGGTGTTAAAGAATTTCTCTTAAGGGCTACTCCCCCCCCCCCTTAAAAAGGCAATCCCAACAACAGCATTTGGGAACAGAAAGGAGCCCACAGTGATGTCTCATTTTCGGGTAAAGCATTTTCAGGGCCCTTTAGAAGTTGATTTTTCTTTTTCACACTGAAAGCCAATGGCAAAAGAACATGGAAAGTGCAATTGTGGCAGTAAAGTTGTGGCGGAGCAACAAGATTTTATCCACAAAATAGCTTGCAAAAGCCTCACAGCCAACTTCCAATTTGCTAGTATTTTGACACCCTTCCTCAAGGGTGGTATGAGTCCGAACTACCCTAAACATTTGGGCTGGGCAAGAGCTTGCAGACGCGATTCCTGCAGCGAAATAATCACAGTTTGCTGCTTTCATACGCCCTCCTAAGCGAGCAATGAGATGTCCTTGCCACCTCATCACGAGTCTTCTGCCACACTGGCTCTAGCCGTCTAGCCTCCCTCTTCCTCTCCCAAAGCTCTGAGGAAAACCAAGGAGCCTGTTTGAGGTGAGGGCAAAGAGGGCGCTCAGGAGCCATGTTGTCAATAACAGCCATCAGGCGGGACTGTCAGTCCTCAACCAGGGCCCCCAACAAGATGCCAAAGGGCATTGGGGTCTACTGAGCATTCAGGAATCTATCGGATTCCTTAAGTCTCCGCGGGCGGACTAAAATGCTCCCTTCACCCAAACGGAGGGGGTGGTATCCTTAGCCAAACCTTCAGGACATGGTGGTCTGACCATGGGATAATGTTATTTACCATCAGATCCACCTCTACCCCTGCACCAAGGATCAAGTCCAGGGTATGGCCAGCCTGATGAGTGGGACCAGAAACAAATTGCAAGAACTCTAGCGTTCCCTGGACTCTCTCAGGGCTCTCCCAGCCTCACCTCCTCCCTCTGTTATGGGGAGAGGATAAACTACTTTGAGACTCCTTCAGGTAGAGAAAAGCAGCATATAAAAAACAACTCTTCTTCAACAGATGAGTCCTGCCTGGATTGCCCTGGGCTGAAGTCTGTGGTATTTGCTCTATGACAGTGGTTCTCAACCGCTCTTACCTCGCAACCCTAAATGCAGCGGCGGTGGGGTCGGCGGCGAGTGCATGCAAACACACAAGTGCAGAACAGTGAGGCAGCGTGGAGGTGGCCATTGCAATGGCTCTGCCTGCCGGCACCTGCCGCCACCGCCAGTGCCCACCACTCCCACTTGCGGCCACTGCCACTTGCAGCTGCTGCACTTGCGGCAGCAACCCACCCACGGACCCACCCCAACCCCAAATGGGGTTGCAACCCCTAGGTTGAGAACCACTGCTCTAAGACAGTGTTCCTCAACCTTTTTATCACCAGGGACTGGTCAACACTTGACAATTTTATTGAGGCCTAGTGGGGAGGTAGTCTTTTGCCGAGGGACATTGCTGCTGCCACCTGAGCACCTGCTCCACTTGCTTTCCCGCCGGCGCCGAGGGAGAGCCCCAGCCATAGCAGCCGCTGGAGAGCACCAAAGGTGAGCAGGAGGCAGAGTGGCAGGGCAGACCCCGAGGCAGCAGCCGGGGAGGAGGAGGAGGAGGAGCCACGGCCCAGTACCGACTGATCCACGGATCGGGACTGGTCCCCGGACCAGGGGTTGGGGACCACTGCTCTAGGAGATGTGGCAGAAATTTTGTTACTGATGGCTGTTATTGGAAAAATCATATTTGACTAAGCCATGCTTTCTCAACCAGGGTGGCTGGTTGTATATTTTATCTATTTTTTATATTTGTTAAACATTTATCAGATGATATAACCATATATGGTCATGTCAACCTACTCCCCCCACCCAAAATGGCCAAAGATGGGCCAGGATGGGGTACAAAGGGGAGAGCCCTGAGCAGAAGTGTACATGGCTATGCTTCTCAACCACATTCTGTATTATTGTGCCACTTCTGGGGCTTCTTGAAGCCTGAGGAATGTTTCGGGTTTCTCAATGGTAAAACAGTTGAGAAAGGCTGGACTAAGCTAATCCCTTCAACATGAATTGTATAACAGAGCTAATGTGAATATGCTTGGTTTATTTAGAGATATAGCACACTTTTCTCCCTAATAGGGACCCAAAGCAACTTACAACATAATTTTCCCCTTCTCTGTTTTATCTTCAGAATAACCACCCTGTGAGGTTAGTTAGGCTGAAAGTTCACCCAGCAAGTGTCCCCGACAGAGTGGAGCGCTGAATCTGGTCCTCATCTGGCAATCTGCCCATGCTGGCTCTTTTGATAAAAATTGCCGTTCATATAGAAGAATAGAATATCAATGCAGGAATAATTGCAGAATCACATTGTGGGTTCTCACTCCTTTGTGGCATTTCTGGAATGTATTTTAACTGGCTTTGAAAAGATGCACTGAACTTGTCTTTCAAGAACATTGACCAGCACTTTTCACCATTAGATGGCACAAGAGTACCAACATTATGTTTCCACCAAACTGTTGTGCGTCAGTACCTCGATTATTGTGTGCTCTGAGGAGCCCAACTTCCCTTGTACCATTCATATACAGTATTTGGATTGATCATGTCTCTCTCTTTTATAAGCCTCAACTTATTCAACTGCATCTTATTTTAATTAGTTTGTTTTCTGCAACAAGACATGAAATCTTGAGTCCCCCCCTTACATTTCCCACCACTAAAAGAACTTGATATAATCTATTTAGAATTTTTTTAATGCTGTTCAAATTAGAAAAGGGTTGATAGATTCATCTTTGTCCCCCTTTATGCTTCCTGTTGCAAATTCCATAAAGGTAGCTGTGTTACTGTGCTATCTGAGAGAGAATAATCTCCTTCAAAGCTTCAGTGTTTGGTGTGTAAAAGTACCATTGTTGCAGCAACTTATGAAACTCAGCCCCCCCCCCCGGCAGGGTTTTTAAGGCAAGAGATGTTTAGAGTTGACTCTTCATTGCCTGCCTCTGTATCACAACACCTCCCTTGGTGGTCTCCCATCCAAATACTCCCCAGGGTTGACCCTGCTTAGCTCCAAGATCAGGCCAGGGCAGTGCTCAGAAGGCTCTCTCTCTCTGCTTCAGTCTCTTAAGGTAGACTAAGAAATAGTGGTGTCTCAAGACTTCAGCCCACCTCATCAGAGGCAAGCCGTATTTCCTCCATTAGCAGAAATTAATACTTGCACATGGAAACAGAATTCTGAGTGAGGCAGCCCAGTGGCCTGATTTTTCAGGTCTCTGCATGTTCTCAAAGAGGAACAAAAAGAATACGCTGTACAGTCAGAAGTCAGTCACGTACAAAAAGCTGTAACATTTCTATGTAAAAAATATAGACAGAATGACAATTCGTAGCGGCAAAAACTGATAACACAGTCTTGCTAGACTTGCTAAATTGGTTGCACATCTGTGGTGTGAGAAAACAGTAAGTAGGAAAACAGCCCTGGGACTCTGGCACCATCTAATGGTTAGAAATATGCATTTCCTATTATTCCTCACTCTTAAAAGAATTTGGGTTCCACAAAGCTCAGGAAGACAGATTCAGGTGGGGAGCCGTTTTGTTCTCCCTCTAAATCCAAACATCCTGAGCGCTTCTGTTTCAGCTCCCTGGCTTTAGAACAAAATGTCAGTCCAGTGGCATCTTGAAGACCAACAAAATTAAATTCTGGGTATAAGCTTTCATGAGCATGAGCACGTCTTTGACTTAAACTTTGTTGGTCTTAAAGTTGCCACTGGGTTCAAACTTTGTTCTAAGTTCAGGGAGCTGAAACAGAAGTGCTCAAGATGTTTGGGTTTGGAGGGAGAGGAGCTGTTCCCCACCACTCCCTTAGCACTCTTAAGTGGAATTCTTAAGACTTCTATAGTGTGTTTTTGTCTTATATTTCATTTTTTTAAATATTTACTCCATTTATAGCCTCCATTTCTCCCCATTGGGAAGCCAAAGTGGCTTACATTGTTTTCCTCTCTTCCCTCCCCTTCTCATAACAACCCGCACTGCAGGGGAAGTTTTCTAGGCAACTTAGGGCCAGTCACACTCACTCAGTTTAGCCTAATTCACAGGGTTGTTGTGAGGATACAGAGGAAAAGAGAACAAGGAAGGCTGCTTTGGGTCCCCACTGAGGGAAAGTACAGTGTAAATGAAATGAATAAATAGAATAAGTAACAGCTCACATGAAAAGAGTTTGGCCCTATCCACCGGAATGTAAACAAATATAAAGCAAAACATACAAGAGAAAGGGAGTGTAAGGAGACAGTTGTCAAAGGAGATCAATTTAATGTTGATATTCAGATGGGAACTCAAAAGCTATAAAACAATATTAAAACAATATTAAAAATTATAACAAATATTTATTAGAGTACACAAATATCATGTTAAAAACAAAGTAAAAACTGAACATATATCTAACTGCACATGAACAGGCCAAAATGTAAAACATGGCGGCTCGACCAGACGCCGGGGCTTAGAGCTCCACCTGGTCATTGGACTATGAGCACTCCTGGCTTATGGAGCGTCCTCCCCCTTGCTGTTTTTGGGGGTTGGGGGTTAGTTTTTTCCTTTCCCCCTCTCTTGGGAGAGCAGTCTGATGCTTATCGGCAGCAGAACGGAAGAAAAAAGGACCTGAAGGAGAAGGGCTGTGGTGGCCACACGCGCCAGTTCCAGCACCGGACTTGCATTGGATGCCTCCCCGGCGAGAGTTATCACTGCAGGGGGAAGGAGACCAACGTGAGCCAGGGGGTGCATTTGCACAGGCTGCGGCAGGGGCCCCAATGCCGAGGGTCCCTGCGGGAGTTCCTATGCCCCCCCTTTGGATTGCCTGCTCCTCCTCTGTGTCTCGGCATTTTTCAGCGTGCTTCACACCCGGCGCTCCCCAGTGGGTTCCCCCCCCCCCGCCTGGCTTAGGGTGAGGAGGGGCAGAAGATCGATCACCTACCAGGTTGAAGTTAGCGGCACAGCAACAGAATCATCCCCCTACCCGGGCCCCAGGCTGAAGCTTGCTGGTGGGGCTGAAAAATCACAGCTGCGGCAAACGCTTGGGGCTGGAGTCCGGTGGTTGCGGCAGAGGTTCATCCCGCGGACAGTGAGAGGCCACTTGGGCCGGCCCCTCTGCGCACGGTTCGACTTCTGGAGTCCCGGGCGGTTCCTTCCCCGGTTGGATGGTAACCTAGTGGACGAGGAGGACTGGGGTGCTGCTGCTTTAAGAACTCAGCCGAAACTGGAGGAGTGGAGAATCATGTCTCTTGGGCGCCACCCAGTGGCAACTAAGATATTGGCCAGAGCAGGGATTCTGAGTTTTAGTGCTTGCCTCCCTTGCACCATCTGGTGGCAGAAGGCCGATTTCATCTCAAATTCTTTTTTTTTTTTGCTCTTTTCTTGCTCCTGTGGCCTAGGCCCTCTCCTGAGGTGATAGGATGGTGTTAGTGACCATCATTGAGAGAGGAATGATAATTGGGAGCTAGGTTCAGCTGAATTAGGTGGGGACGAGCTGGGTGGCAGAGAGAGCCCCTGAGATAGGCGGGATCTCACCCCTACAGTGCTGCCCACCTCTCCAGCTGTTAGATTAGGGTGGGGGAGGGGGAGGATGGTGACAGAGTTAGTGGGGTCGGGAGGGTTAGGGAGGGTTAGTGTAGCTGGGGAGGAGGCGGGACTTAGCATAGGAGTTAGGATTGACGTCCTCTCTCGAGGGGGGCACATGGAGAGGGAGGGTCGCCTGGGAGAGATGGCAGATGCTGGGGCCAGGATCCAAACGATCATGGGCCAGGGGCGCTATGGCTGGGGGAGGAGGTTGGACAAGAGAAGGGGTGGGAGCACTGGTGTCCCGCATAGGACCTGGCGGTGGAGACACGGCCGGCACCCAGGGCTGTGAGGGTGGAGGCTAGGGAGGGTCCGATCTTGGTCCTGTGCAATGCAAGGTCGATTAAGAACAAGACCTCCACTCTGCAGCACTTCTTTGCAGAGTCAGGGGCGGACCTTGCTTGCGTGACCGAGACCTGGGTGAGGGAGGGGGAGTCGGTGGCCTTGAAAGAACTGGCCCCCCCAGGATTCTCGGTCCTACACCAATCTCGGACCCATAAGAGGGGAGGGGGGGTGGCAATTCTGGCCCGGGAGACTCTCGCCTGCAGGGCTCTCCCGGTGCCGGAAATCAGTGGAGTGTGTCGGTATTGGGTGGGGCTCGATCAAGAGCGCGGCCATATGGCTGGTATACCGTCCGCCCAATGCACCACCAGATGCCCTGCCCCGCCTGCTGGAGGCGGCGGCCGCCTGGGCGTTGCAGTTCCCTAGGCTCTTAATCCTGGGTGACTTCAATGTCCACGCGGACTCGCCCACTTCAGGACTTGGTGGGGACCTGGTGTCATCCATGGCGACACTAGGGCTCTCGCAATTTGTTGCCGGTCCCACTCATCATGCCGGCCACATGCTTGACTTGATTTTCGGTGCCGGGATAGAGGTGGTTCTGGAGCCAGCTTTGGCCGTGCCATGGTCAGACCACTATGCCCTGCGGGCCCGGCTTGGGATGCCAACCCCTCCCCAGTTGGGCGGCGGGCGCACTTTTGCCCGCCCGCAGAGACTCATGGATCCAATTGGTTTCTGGAATGCTCTGTGGGACCCAATGCCTCCTGGCAACTCACTGGCGGCATTAGTAGAGGACTGGCAGTCTCGTCTGACAGCCGCTATAGATGAGATTGTCCCTAAGCGTCCTCTCTTCCCTCGACTCAAACGGGCCCCCTGGTACACGGGGGTGCTCCGGGAAAAGAAGAGGGAGGTGAGACAACTAGAGCGAGTGTGGCGGAAGACTCGCGACGAAGCTGCAATAACATCTTATCGCACGCTTATGAGGGCGTATGAGATGGTGGTGAAAGTGGCGAAGCAAGAGTTCTTCGCCACGGAAATCGCGTCTGCAAGCTCTCGCCCGGCCCAATTATTAAGGGTAGTTAGATCCCTTACCGCCCTTCAGGGGCACCAAAATATTAGTCAATTGGCACTTGGCTGCGAGGCATTAGCGAGCTTTTTTGCGGATAAAGTCTTGTCGCTTCGCCATGACCTTCCTGTCACAATTAATACAGTAAACGAACTGGAGACCTGTTGGCCGTCTTTGGCAGCGACGTTTGATGGCTTCAGACGGCTCTCTTCTTCCGAAGTGGACAAGTTGCTGGGGTCGGTCAGGGCGACCACCTGCCCCCTTGATCCCTGTCCCTCTTGGCTTCTCAAGGGGAGCGGAGAGGGGATAGGAGGCCAACTCAGGGATATTATCAACCTTTTCCTGAGTTCCGGGGAATTCCCCGAGCGGCTGAAGGAGGCGGTGGTTCGCCCTCTCCTGAAAAAACCAACACTGGACCCGCAGGACCCTGCCAACTACCGCCCGGTGTCGCACCTAGCGTTCCTGGGCAAGGTGGTGGAAAGGGCTGCGGCGGACCAGCTCCTAGCTTTCTTGGATGAAACTTCGGCACTTGATCCATATCAGTCTGGCTTCCGCCCTGGCCACGGGGTGGAGACGGTGTTGGTCGCCCTGCTGGATGATCTCTGTCGCCAGCTGGATAGAGGCGGGTCAGCCGTGCTGGTCCTTCTGGATCTGTCGGCTGCTTTCGACACCGTGGACCATGAGATATTGGGCCACCGCCTCACCGGTACGGGGATACGGGGTACAGCCTTGCGCTGGATATGCTCCTTCCTCCAGAACCGGACCCAGAGGGTTGCAATGGGGGATGAGCTCTCGCGCCCTTATGGACTCCCTTGTGGGGTCCCACAGGGCATGGTTCTCTCCCCCACACTATTTAACATCTTCATGTGCCCTCTGGCCCAGCTGGTACGGAGTTTTGGGTTGGGCTGCCATCAGTACGCTGATGACACCCAGCTCTATCTCCTCATGGACGGCCACCCAGACTCCCCCCCCCGGAACCATTCGCCAGATGTTTGGAAGCGGTGACAGAATGGTTTGAGCAGAGTCGCCTGAAACTCAACCCCTCCAAGACGGAGGTCCTGTGGCTGGGAAGTAGGGGGCGGGAACAGGAAGCGCATTTACCCACCCTGGCAGGGGCGCATCTTACCATCGCGTCCCAGGCCAGAAACTTGGGTGTGACCATTGATGCCTCCCTGACTAAGGAGGCGCAGGTCAGGAAAGTAGCCGGCCAGGCATTTTTCCATCTTCGCCAAGCTCAGCTACTAGCGCCCTACCTGTCCCCCGAACACCTGGCCACTGTGATCCATGCAACAGTCACCTCCAGATTAGATTTCTGTAACTCGCTCTACGTGGGCCTATCCCTGTCTCTGATCCGGAAACTCCAGCTGGTACAAAATGCAGCCGTTAGGGTCCTCACCTACACACCTTGGAGGGCCCACATCCAGCCTGTGCTGAGGCAGCTGCACTGGTTACCAATTGCTGTCCGGATCCGGTTCAAGGTTCTAGTTCTAACCTTTAAGGCTTTACGCGGGCTGGGACCCACATACCTGAGGGACCGCCTAGTGCCCTATGCCCCCTGCAGGGCTCTGCGCTCTGTGAGTGAGAATCTTCTGGTCATTCCCGACCCTAGGGAAGCACGCCTAGCCTCGACCAGGGCCAGGGCCTTTTCGGTCCTGGCCCCCACCTGGTGGAATGAGCTCCCGGGTGAGCTGCGGGCCCTGCGGGACCCTTTAACGTTCCGCAGGGCCTGCAAGACGGAGCTCTTCCGCCAGGTCTATGGTTGAGGCTGGGACTGCTGGGGTACATCAACTGCTCTCCCCTGGGCTTCTTGAACATCGTTGACCTCCTTCTCCTCCACCCCCCCCTTTTTTTAGGAATGGGGGTAGGAAGGGGATCTTATTATTGTGCTGCCATGTTGTGACATTTTAAAGTCTTTTAATGGGAGTTTTAATGGGTTTTTAAAGACATTGTAACCCGCCGCGAGCCATTTGGGAGTGGCGGGAAATAAATCGTAATAATAATAATAATAATAATAATAATAATAATAATAATAATAATAATAATAATAATAAATGCGTTTCGACCCACATGGGTCTTCCCCAGTGGTCAATATATAATTTACAATACACTCTTATCTAAAAACAAATTCTAAAGTTTTGCTGGGTGGTCAAGAGAAATCTGTTTGGTGTAACCCCAACCAATACTTCTATAGTGTTTCTTTTTGCAGCCCACCTAACATATGTATTGTCTAGGACCACCACTCTCAGCTATTGTTTTATTCTGCATAAAGAGTGCATTTCATGTGTGTCAGAAAAAGCTTTCAGGTGGGGTCAGACTGATCTTTCGTTTCTAGCATTCTTCTCAAATGGATGTGGTACAGTTGTCCTGCAACAGTAAAGCTTTTGATAAGGTTCCACATGGTATTCTTGTTGACAAGTTGGTAAAATGTGGTATGGATTCTTATTCTGTCAGGTGGATCAATAACTGGTTGACAGATCATACCCAAAGGGTACTTGTTAATGTTTCAGCATCCTCTTGGAGAAGAGTGACAAGTGGAATCCCCCAGGGATCTGCCCTGGGGCTTGTGTGGTTCAACATATTTATAAATGATTTGGATGAGGGTTTATTAAATTTGCAGACGATATTAAACTGGGAGGGCTAGCAAACAAAACCGAAACCAGAATCAGAATACAGGATAACCTTGATAGGCTTGAGAAGTGGCTAAACTAAATAAAATGAAATTCAATAGGGACAAATGTAAAGCTTTTCATTTAGGTAGGAAAAACCATTGACACCAATATAGGATGGGGGAGACTTGTGTTGGCAGTAGTATGTGCGAAAAGGAATTGTAGTCCATGGGAATTGTAGTCCATGGATATCTGGAGGGCCACAGTTTGCCCACCACTGACTTAGACGTTAGCTCCATATTACTCAATGGTGCTTAAGTGTCTTTTGGATTGTTGCCTAAATTAATGGACAGAAATATATACTGTTCCTCATGGCCCAACTGTTGTCTTAAAATGATTCAAGTCTATTAAGTTTCTTTAATATGGCAAGCCTTTAACATAATAGACAAAACAGGATAATTCGTGTCTCACGAAAGCTGACTTCAGTGTAACTGCCCAAAGGGCATTTGATCAGATAAATATTCACTTATCACTGGGATCAAAGACAGAAACTTTCTTTTTGCAAGGAAATTTTGGGAAGTTTTCAGACATATTGTGCCAAAGCCATTAGCTGTTTTTTCACTGCCCAACAGCAGTCGGAAAGTCTCAGATCCCTACAATTATATGCAATCATCATGTTTAGGTTAGTAAAACTGTCTGAAAGATCCTATGATTTCATCTTTTGTTCTTGCAAACCCAGTGTAAAATTAGACGATGTTACAATATTACAAACAAACTGGGGGTGGGGGGGAAGCGTTAATGTCTTTCAAAGCTAGTTTTACAATTTAAAAAGTAAGAAGTGCAAATTGTAGAACATACACCATTGCTTAGAGGGTGAAGGCATCTTTATAAATAGCAGCCATTATGTTTTACATATGTTTTACAGTTTCCACTGGGGGACGAAAACCTAAAAGACTAGCATTATTTGGCTTTTTTCTCCATCAGGCTCCACTTTTTATTTCTGATCTGAGTGCTACTAGTGTTTGCAGCTTAATATCAACAAGTTCCTAACAGAAACCCTACCCCCATTTTCACTTTAGCACCCTAACCATCAGTTATATACAAATTCTTTTATCCAGTGGAATTGGAAACACTCCTGCTCATTGACATTTTAAGCTGAACCAACCAAGTGGTACTATAGCTACTGGAGAAAGAAACACTTCTCTTGCGGCAGAGCTCAAAGATAAATTGGCATCAGCAATCTATGGCAGCCTAACATTGGCCCTCTGAAGTTACTGTAAGAACAATAAAAGAAGAAAGATACGTGTTTCTGAATGTACATCAATATTCTCTAGAATTCTTTGCGATGTATTGATGGGCATGATTAGCAAATGTCACCGCCATAAAGATGTTGCAAACAGAGAAAGTCTGAAAGCTCATTTTCACCCTAAGAACAAACTATGTGCTCTGGAACATACCAAACACTGTCTTGCAGATGTGCATTGCTGAAAAGGCCAGCTGTGCTGACCAAGCTATCTTTCAGAGAAGGGTTTCTACTATTACTGACTGTTTTGCCAAGGAATTGAAAAGTGCCTCAGGAAGTGATAGAGATAAGTATACAGTTTAAATACATTCCCTTATATGTTAAGGAATTCATAATTTTGGGCTTGCCCTAACATCACAAAATCTTTTTAGTGCCAACTTCCAGGTGGTGGCTCCAGATCTCCTGAGATTACAACTAATTTTTAGGGATTCCAGTCCCCAGGGGAGACCTGAGAATCCCTTAGAATTATAGTTCATCTCCTGGCAACAGAGATCAGTTCCCCTGAAGAAAATTGTTGCTTTGGAGGGTGGCCTCCATAGCATTATAGCACTGAGGTCCCTCCCCACCCTGAATCCCACCCACTCCCAGGTCCTCCCCCCAAATGTCCAGGTATTTCCCAACCCATAGCTGGCAACTCTAACTTATATGCATGTAACAGAATCAATTCACCTGGAGAAAATGGCCACTTTGGAAAGTGGACTCTGTGCCTTAAACTCCATTGAAATCCTTCCCCTCTCCAAACACTGCCCTCCTTGAGCTCCATTCCCCCCAATCTCCAGGTATTTTCCTAACCCAGAACTGGCAGTCCTAGGCTTTAGGGCACTGTTATATGAAATACTTTAGTTGCTCATCATATTAAAGTTGACTTAGGCCTTTCCTCATTTCGATAGCCTTTTTTGTGAGGACTGAAGGTTCCTGCCAGAACAAAGCACAGCTGAGGGAGGCGGTGCATGATTGGGGATCGTGGCAACAACTGTGCCATGGGATTGCCAAGAGTCAGACATGACTGAATGGCTTGCAACAACAAGGGTTCCTAGAAAACAGCTTGAAATACCCTAGCTAAGGGAAAAAATATTTTTGCGTATGTAGTAGTAAGCAGACATAGTAGTAAGCAGGCATAGGCTGCTGTCTTAAATATTGTACAAGCTGAATCAGGCCCTCAGCACTCTGCAAGTGCTGGAAAGGGAGCGAGTATACATCTGCCTGAGGCAGGCACACCATTTTATTGGAAGTAGTAAAGTCTTTTGGTTCCAAGTCAGCAAGGAACCAAATTCTATCATTAAAATCATTTCCTACCCCACCCACTAGATGTCCATCACTTTACAGCCAAATGACATGCAATTACAGAATTTATTGCCCGCAGTATCAGCCACACCTTGGCTAAGTCAAGCAGAGTTTTCTGTGAGAGTGGATATAAATGTGTATGGGCTTGTATTCTGAAAATGGCTGCTGCTGAGGTCCCGGGAGAAACTGTACATTAAAAAGCTTTAGCAGCCCTGCATTATGTATGCAAAGGGTCTTTAATTAATATCAATAAAACCACATTCCCCTTATAATATGAGGATAAAGCTTGTACCAACCCAACATTTTCCAGCTATTTTGACCAGTCTACATCCAGAAACAAGATTCAAGTTCAGATCCACAAATTGTGGCTGGCTCACAGATGTCATTTTACGATAGTAATCAAAGCTCTTTCACCCAGGAATTGTGCTTGTTCATTTTATGTTGTATTTTAACCCTGTAACCTGCCTTGACTCTCAAGAAAAGCAAACAATCAATCAAATGAAATAGTCATGGGTGATAAACTTAAAAAATCTCCATCAGACACAAAATGTATTGAAAACAGCCTGGTGTCCAGAGGAAACTGATTAGATTTTGCTATCTGCTTACAGGGCCACCTGGTAGTATGCCTATATTCCCCTGCAGTGACTCCTCCCTACCACCAGAGGCCACTGTCGATTTAGCCTTAACCTCCTTAAATAATAGAAGTCATACTCATAGCAGCAGCAACCACTGGCCTGGGGGGGTTACCCAAGGGTTGGATAGCCTTGACTTACAAGCAGCTCCTGGCAACACAGACCTACAGTCCACCCAGAATTCCTTTGCTTGTTCTAAGCTTTTTTTTTACTTTAGATGGATTCTGTGGATTTATCATGAAATGATTTTTAAAGGCTATTTTATTGATGTGGAATGCATCTTCTAATGCGCCCCTTGAAACTGATGTGACTACAGATTTTGCATCCGTAGTCCCACCCCCAGGGAGTGCACCAGAAGAGGCCGGGGCAGCTGTGGGGCAGCATGGCAGGTGGCCAGCTGGGACAGCACAAGTTGTCATTGAAGGAGGCCAGGCCACTGCTGGGCTGCCCAAAGAGGCCTGGGCAATCGCATAGCAGTGGGGTAGCCAGGTGGGCCACTGATACCCCTGCCCAATGCCTGGGCAGTTGTGGGCCATTCCAGGAGGAGGCCAGACCACCTCCATGCTGCCCAAGGAGGCCTGGGCAGTTCCTGGTTCATACAGTAGCCAACCAGGCCACTGCCGCCCCTACCTGATGCCTGGGCAGTCACGAAGTGGTGCAGTGAGTGCCCAGCCCAGCACTGCTGCAGAGGACAGGAGAGGTGGGAGGGAGGAGGGACTCTGGGGGGGAGGTGGGGTCTGTGGGGGGACAGGTGGGAAGGAGGAGGGAGTCTGAGTGGGGGTAGGTGGGAGGTAGAAAGGTGTCTGGAGGAAGGTGGGAGGGAGGATGGAGTCTGGGTTTGTGTCTGAGTGAGAGGCGAGGGGCCAAGGAAATCAGGTAAGTGGGAAGTACAGGTGGTGAGGGCTGGGGGATGGAGAAGTGTTTGTGCGTGTGTGTGCATTTGAGAGAGGCAGAGGAGGGAAATACCAGGGAGGATATAAGGTAAGAAAGAGGTACAGGTGGTGAGAGCAGGGGACAAATGGGGGGAAGGAGTTTGTGTGTGTCTGAGAGAGGGGGAGGGGGGACTAAGGAGCCCCCGAGCAGATATGTGTTCCACATATCTTGTAAGAGTTGGGCTGTCACTAATTTTAATTGGTTTTATAATGGTTGCTGACAGGTTTTTCTTACCTGTTGATTGCTTGTTTTCTTTTGTGATGTTTTAATTTTAAATATAAGCTTGCTCACTGTTGAAAGCTGCCTCTAGTGTTTCTATTATTTATTGTTTATAAATTTGGCTAATTAATAAATAACCGGTCTTGATAGGACCAGGCAAGCAGCAAAGACAGAACATTGATGGGCTAGATTTGGCTGGGAAGGAGCAAGTCCTAGATTGTGTAAGCTTGGTTGATTTCAAGTAGTATTGCTTCACAGTAGGATGCCAGCCCCCAGGTGGGACCTGGAATACCCTGGAATTACAGCTTTTCCGTTTAAGAGATGTTTAATAGGGTGTTATTCACTTAGTGATATATTTATCTCCATGTCATGAACAGCTTCAGCTACCCACTTATGTACATAAAGTCTCTGTTAACAAGATTTTTCTCTAAGACTGTTGGCAATCCTTCTGTAACTCATTTCTTAGAGCTTCGCTTACTGCTTTTTCCCTCCTTGGAGAGAATTGTATTTGGTACAGGTTGTAATTCTACCCTCTTCAGAGTTTCTTTAAACTATGAGAGGCATTGGCCATTCAGTTTAAAAGATCTCTGAACCCATTTGCTTCTCCTGAAAGGATCCTTTCAGCTGCAGATGATAATTCTCCTTTTCATTTTAAAGAATTTTAGAAGTGGAGGCAGTTCGTTTTGGAGGAGGTATACCTTCATGCAGATGTTCTGTATTTTCTTACACACACATACCTTTAAATTGTAAGGAGAATTATCTCATCACTTAACGCAGTGAGTTACAGAACTCTAACCTGGAGGCAAACCATCGCATGGATCACTGTAGCCAGATGTTCCAGGGAGAGATATGGTGCTAGTAGCCTCACTTGGTGAAGATGGAAAAATTCCAGTTGGGTTATTCTGGTGACTTGCACCTCCATTGGCAAGAAGGCATCAAAAATCACTCCTAAATTCCTAGCCGAGGGTGAGATTTTAAGTTGTACACTGTCCAGGTAGGGAAGGCACGCTTCCTGATCTGGCCTTTTCCAACCCAGCCACAGGACCTCCATCTTGAAAGAATTAAGTTTTGGCAGCTCTGCGTAAACCAAGTCATCACTGATTCCAAACATCTGGCAAATGTTTCCCAGGGGGAAATTGGGCCATCCATCCATCAGGAGATAGAGCTGGGTGTCATCTGCATATTGGTGACAACCCAGCCCATAACTCTGGATCAGTTGGGCCACAGTGTGGATAAAGATGTTAAACGTTGTAAGAAGAGGATTGTACCCTGCTGGACCCCACAAGGGAGCTGATGAGGGTTCAAAAGATTATCCACTATAGCCACCCTCTGTGTTTGGTTGCTAAGGAAGGAGACCAGCCATTGGAGGGCTGTCCTATGAATCCCCACACCGGTGAGGCAGTAGCCTAACAGCTCATGGTTGTCCTTGTCAAACGCCGCCAACGGGTCTAAAAGCACAAGCAGCACTAAGCCGCCTATATCCAGCTGACACCGGAGACCATCCATTGTCTAAATATATAAATATATATTTTTAAAAAATTAAATTCCCCCCTCCCTACTAGAGGAACCTATCTGGTGCTCTGAAGCAATCCTGTGTCATGACAAGTGACTCTTCTGAGGATCAGCTGAGCTGTGGGGAAGCACCTCTATCAGGACAGCTAGAAGCACAGGCAGTTCATTCAGAGGCTGCAGAAAAGCAGGTGACAGAGCCACAAAGCAGGCCTTTTACCCCATGCAGGGCCATCCAGAGGGCAGGCTAAGCCAGGAGTGTCAGCAGAAGCACTCCTACCATGCTATTGGCTTCACTCTTGGCCAACTTTAGGCTGCGAGGCTGATAGCTCCGCCAAAACATCACAGACAGCCTGGTTGGAAGGAGTTAGACATTTGAAGGCACCTCATACACCTCATGAGATGCCAAGGCTTGATAGTTTGCTCTGAGTCTTCTCACAAAGAGGCCTGAAAGGAATGCTCAGGTATTTAAGGGCAGCAGAGGGTGGTACTCCCAGTGGAAGCAACTGCATACTTTGCCTTGTCTCCCAGCTTTCTTGACCCTAATATTGGAATGACTGAGGACCACTCTCTGGCTCTTAGATGTGGAACAGAAAAGGGCAGTGATTTTGGAAAAGTCCTCTCTCTGCCTGAACACCACCTGGCATTCCAGACCAATGAGGTGCTGGAACCTGACTCACACCACAAATCTGGCCTCTGATTGTGACCCTTTGTGACAACCTGGGGTTACTAGTAACCTTGGTTGATAATGTCTGGCATAAAGGAACCCAGAGTACATTAGATGAACATCCTGATGGAAATCCAAATACAAGTACAACATATCTGTTCAATAGAATGTGAAGACCCATTCACATGGAGATATACGTGTGCATATACTTCCAAGGACACAGTAGACTTCCTAACATGCACATACACACAGATACCCACTTTTCTGTCCCTCTAATCTGTGGTTCTTCCCTTAGCAGCTGCTAAGTGGGTAGAAGGTTGCTTCTATGCCTGGATCTAATTGAGAGGGTTATTTGAGGTGGGGTGTTCGCGAAGTACTTTATTTAACCATAAAAATAGCCTGATAAAACCTGGTCTTATAAATGATCTTTTCTATTCTCAGTCTTTACTAGTCAGTTTGCACAAATGGTGTGTGAATTATTTCCTGACAAAGAGATAAAATTATTAAAAAGGTTTCTTTCTTTCTGTCTTTCTGTCTTTCTGTCTTTCTGTCTTTCTGTCTTTCTTTCTTTCCTTCCATTAAAGACACAGGATAGGTTTTTAAATAGAAGTAACTTCAAAAAGGGAAAGACTTGATATATAAAGATTAAAAGAACTACCAAACTGATCTTGCTGCCTTTGATCTTACAGCCGTTCTAACTCTTAAGTGTATATATAGTAGAAAAAAAGCAGGTTCTCATCTGTCATCACAGATATGGGTTAGTGGGGTGATATTTAAGGAGGGGGTATAATGACTGCTTACAAATATATGGCACTAGGAAGAAGATGTGGGGAGAGCAGATTTAGAAATAAAGAGCAGGAACGGAACAGAAGAAAATGTGTCATCAGCGGAAAAGCAGGCTCACTATTTTAACAAGGTTCTGTAAATCTAGTCTAGACAAAGCCCTCAACGTTACACTGTAAAAAATGATCCTATAATGGCACAGGATCAAGAACATTCTTTAATGGGCATTATCCATTGCTCCTTCTTTGTGACCCTGCATTTTATTGTTACTGGCCATTAGGTGGGGAAAGTCAGTTGCAATGTGAAGGCACTTTCCACCATTAGGACAGAAAAACCTGCCATTATCCTGCATATCAGCATGTGAATTTTTAAAAAAATATTTAAAATCTTTCTATCCTGCTTGACTCCACTTCAAGCAGATCACATGGCACTATGTGGTTTACTCAATGGATGAGATGTTCTGATTCCTGAAAAAAATCATGTGGAAAATGAACCTTCCTCTTTACATAGTTTACATGGTTCCTTTTTATGTTAAGTTTCCTTCTAAACTAATTCAGGAAATCAAACAGAAATTTTAATATTACTGTTTCGATTTTCAATGTATTAATATATGGAGATTGTGTTGGCTGGCAGCTCAGATGAAACCTTAAGTAAGTCTAGAAGAATTTGCCTTAGGCCTCATTGAATCTTTAATGGTAAATATGTCCCTAGACAACTTCTTATCTGATTTAGTCTCCTTTTTCTTATCCAGGAGTATAAGCACCTAGTTCAGGCTTTCTCAACCAGAGTTTCATGAAACCCTGGGGTTTCTTGAAGGCTCTGGAAGGGTTTCCTGAATAGGTGGAAGTTAATTTATTTTTATATTTGTTTTATTTGTTAAACATTTATCATGTGATATGGCCATATATGGTCATGTCAACCTACCCACCCCTCCCAAAATGGCCAATGATGGGCCTGGAGGGGGTGGGAAGAGGCAGGCATGTGCACAGCTATGTTTCCCAATCATATTCTACATGATCATGCCACTTTTGGGGTTTCTTGGAGTCTTCAGGGGTTTCTCAACAGTAAAATAATTGAGAAAGGCTGACCTAGCCAGTCTTAGGGAAGACAATAGCAAATCCCTCATTGAAGATGCATTTTTAAACCAGTTTTCCTTTCATTTGGTTTTCCTTTCTACCCTTGAGTGCTGAGTGGATGAAAGATAGATGGAACACAATTCTAGTTTTCTGGGAAACTCCCCATATTCTAAACACTAAGGTGTGATAGAAAGGTCAGCTCCTTGGCTGACATAAATGGAGATTTGCTTAAACAGAGTTAGATGGGTTTCCATTAGCAAAGGATCTGCTCTGCTGTAATTAGTCTAATAGAATCAGCGAAACACTAATAGACTCTTAGGTCATCCTGGCTGTCCCGAGGGACTCCTGCCTCATCAAAGTGCTTTGTGCTTGGACCAGTCTGATTTCTTAGCAGTTTCAGACATCCCATTTCTGATCGGCTCATCCTTCTGTCTTTGAGTGAATAATTTAGGTTCGTGATATTTCAAGGAGGAA
Organism: Paroedura picta; assembly: GCF_049243985.1. Lineage (NCBI taxonomy): Eukaryota > Metazoa > Chordata > Lepidosauria > Squamata > Gekkonidae > Paroedura > Paroedura picta. The sequence continues at coordinate 60,550,385 of NC_135375.1, forward strand.
GATCTTAATCCCCTCATTCATGACATTTGCAGACCGAGCAAGCTGAGCATTAGTGGTCAGAGCAGCCCAGATCCACCCACTACCCCCTCCTCCCCAAGCTGCCCTGCAAGAGCCCTGATGGCAGCAGCACCCTCCCCAGGGGAAAGCAAAGTGGTTATTACAGATCAGATGCCAGCCCAGTGTTAAAGCACAGTTGGTTAACACTGTCCAATACTGACTGTCCTCCAGCATATATTTTGGTCTGGCATGCAGGTTATAATCATGTTAGGGAAAGATGACGTGGGTCTGGCAAAGAAAACTGCTTGCTGCTCAGGCACTCCCCTGGCTGCCTCTTCAGTTTCTCATCTGTGTCTGGTGCCATCTGGCCAAATCCACAGGGGTTGAGTTCACAATACCAACCTCATTTCCTTACATACCACAAGAAGAGCTGTGGATGAGGCTTACATTCCCTCAGAGGTGTGGAATGCTAACTCACTCACATTGTTACCTATTGTCAACAAGGGAGGGAACTAAGGAGGAAGGCAGTCTCTAGCTTCAGGGAACTGATGCAGTGGGCGTTGTTAGGGCTGCTTGACTAGAAGAAAAGCATAGCATCACCCCTGTACCTTTAGCAGTAGTTTAATAACCAGAAATTGTAGTGCAGTGGTTAAAGTGGCAGATTATGATTCTTTTCTTATGCCATCAGCATCTGGAAAATTTTACAGTCACCTGCACAGAACCCAGGTTCAAATCCCCACTCTGCCATGGAAGCTTGCTGGGTGACCGTGGGCCAGTCACACATTCTCAGGCTAACCTACCTCACAGGGTTGTTGTGAGAATAAGACAGAAGAGAACAAGGAAAGCAATGGGGAGAAAGATGTGATATAAATAAATAAACAAACCTGTGAATGAAGCATTTAGTGGCTGGAAAATAAGCTTGAACATGATTATGCTAGTTTTGACAATAAGTTGCTGAGGCAGTGGAACAGGGGTTGGCAAAAATAAAAAGGCTGACTACCATGGGCATGAAATTACCATAATTATAAAAAGCAGCATTGTATGTTACGTACAAAACAAAACCATGCATCATGGAACATAAACAATTGTATGGCTAAAATAATATAGAGAAATGCATATAATTATAACTTTTATTCTAGGCTTCTTTGAGTTTTACATACAATCATATAATAGTATAAATTTTGTAGTGGTCCGGGACTATTCTGATCTGTTACTCAGTTTTACATCCCTGTATTTGTGTGACATTTCTACTTCCCAGTGCAATTCTAAGAACTTATTCTTATGAATAAGTAGCATCAGACTTACTTTCATATATGGGAATGTATATATGAATGAGCTGTTAATCTACAAACTACTGAAGTCACTGATTGGTGAAACAAATGGTCAAACCAAATTTACAAATGACTGAAGTCTCTGATTGGTGAAACAAATGGCCAAACCAAAAAGAATCCTCTGAGTAATCCCATAGGGGAGAAGCTATATTTGCTAAATGGACAATTCAGTCAGAATAACTGGTAATCATCCCCCCCCCCCTTTCCTGTACTGTTATAGATTTCAGAAAGGCAGTGATTCATCACAATGCCTTTGAAGTTAACACTTTTATGGGGCCGAAAAGGAAGTGAATTCCTCACCAAGCACATGTCAATTGCCTTTCAAGTTCCTTTTAACATTCTCTGTGGTGTGGGATATTCCTTCCCCAGCTAAGGAGAATGGGATTGCTGAATGGAAGGGAGACTTCCTTGTTTTCTTAAGTATTGATAAAATCCAGTTGATTACTTTATTGTATCTTATTTAGTTGCTTTGCATTACACTGGCGATTTCACAGATTCAGCTACATGCGCAGAGGAGATTTTCATGTGAGAACGATGGAAATCTAGGAAATGTATATCTCAACCTCCCCAAAAAATGTTCAAAGTAGCACATAATAATAAAAATACCATATTTCAAGATGTATTAAAATATTTTTTTTAATTCAAAGGATTTTTAAGCAGCAGAGCCAACAAACTATATTACCAAAATTACCTCACACCAAAGGGTTAACTAAAAGAAATAGGGTACATTTCTCAGTCTGTTTATAAAACACCTGCAGAGGGTAGCCCTGAGCTTTGAAGGGCAGAGTGACCCTCTCTAAGACAGGTTTTTCTCCTTCCAGCTGGTCATCTTCCTCATTATCATAACTTCTCATTTGTTGAGATTTGAGATTCAACCTCATCTAGTCCAGACCACTCTGGTATCCTTTCCCATCAACATTAAGCTTCCAGTGGGAGAAATAAAAAGCAATTGTGTATTGGCTAGTCCAGGAGTGGGCAGAGATATACTATTTCTTTAAAAAATAAAAATAAAAGGAAGTCATTCAAAATAAAGCCTGTGGTTTGTTTGTTTTTTGCTGATTATTTTAAGAAACGCAGAAATTTGGGAGGCATGGAAATAAATGCAGTACTGACATTCCTATCAGACCTAAACTTATTTTACTCTTAAGAGCCAGTTTGGTGTAGTGGTTAAGAGCATCAGACTGTAATCTAGAAAACCAGCCTTGATTCCCGTACGCCTCTACCACATGCAGCCAGCTGGGTGACCTTGGCCTCTCCAAGAACTTTCTCAGCATCAGCTACCTCGTAGAGTGTCTGTGGTGGGGAGAGGAAGGGAAGGTGATTGTACGCTGCTTTGAGACTCCTCCATACCATTTGGCACGTGTATGGAATTTTAGTATAATAAATTAGTTTTCTACAAGCAAACAACATATGTGACAGAGAGCTGCAAAATGATGTATCTTAAAACTAGCCTGGTACATTTCCTTGCTAATGCCATCTGAGAGGTAGGGGGGAGGAAAAGTTGAAATTAAAAACTAATCTTAACCACTGGCCTATAAATAAAAGAAAATAGCCATGTAGGTGGCCCTGTTTGGGCCCGGACACCACCCCTGACCAGGTGGTCTCTGGGTCAGCAGGCCAATCGTGACGCGCCCAGCAAAGCTGGGCGTGTTCGGAGTGGGCCAGCCCCTGGAGCGCCTGCCGGCCCACCAAGACACTATGTGGGCCCTGCAGTGAGAAGGCCACGCGGCCTGGTAACCTGAAGCCTCGGTGGGAGGAGAGATGGCTTCCCCACCACCGCGCCAAAGTCACGCCCTCACAGGGTGAAGGGGACCAGGGATGACTTCCCTGCACCCTGCCAAGCACACCTGATGCCTTGACAAGGCAGTGGGTGTGCTTGGCACTGTTTGGGGAAGCCGCGTGCTCGCTGAGGGGGGCAGAGGGCTTCCCCGCATCCCGCTACACACACCCGCGGCCTTGAAAAGGTGGCCAGTGTGCTTGGCAGGGTACAGAGAAGCTGTACACTCGCCGGGGGGGGGAAGGCTTCCCCGCACCCCACTATGCACACCCACTGCCTTGAAAAGGCAGCCGGTGTGCTTGGAAGGGCATGGAGAAGCTGTGCACTCGCTGGGGGGGCGCCGGGCTTCCCCGTGCCCCGCTACGCATACCTGCCACCTTGAACAGGCAGTGGCTGTGCTCTTTTGGGGCGCAGGGAAGCTGCACAGTCACGGGGGGAGCCCATGCCTTGCCCCCAGCCTGCCAAGTGCACCCGCCGCCTTTTTAAGGCAGCAGGTGTGAATAGCGGGGCATGGGGAAACCCTCCCGCCCCCACCAGCGATTGCATGGCTTCCCCCCTGAGTTGCTGGAACCCTTTCATAGCCCGTTCTTACGAACGGGCTTTGAAGCTAATCTTTAACCCTCCCCCCGCTCCGGAGGAGCGGGAGGAATAAAGGAGTAAGGGCAAGTGGGGAGGAGTTAGGGCGGGCTCTGTCCGGGATAAAAACTCGGAAGGCCCAATCAGGAGCCGCAAAGCGGCTCCTGATTGGGCCCTCCGAGTGTCACTCGAGGGCCAAGCAGCCAATGGGGAGCCGCGCAAAGCGTGGCTCCCCATTGGCTGGTTGGCCCAGCCTCGCCTGGGCCGGCCGGGGAGTTGCCGCTCAGAGGAAGAAGCCTTCCCCAGCGGTAAGTCCTCCAGCCGGCTTCCCCTCGCCCAGGGAGCCTTCTGCCAGGCCCTGGGGCAGGCTCACCTGCCCTTGGGCCCGCCAGAAGGCCACAAAGCCCACTCCCGAAGTCCCGAGCCTTCTGCCAGGCCCTGGAGCAGCTGAGCCTAGGCCTGGCAGTAGGCCACGGAGCCCACCGCCCCCGTCCCGAGCCTTCTGCCAGGCCCTGGAGCAGCCGAGCCTGCTCCTAGGCCTGGCAGTAGGCCACGGAGCCCACCGCCCCTGTCCCGAGCCTTCTGCCAGGCCCTGGAGCAGCCGAGACTGCTCCTAGGCCCGGCAGTAAGCCGCGGAGCCCACCACCCCCGTCCGGAGCCTTCTGCCGGGCCCTGGGGCAGCCAAGACTGCTCCTCGGCCCGGCAGTAGGCCTCAAAGCCTGCCGCCGCCTTCCCGAGCCTTCTGCCGGGCCCTGGAGCAGCCGAGACTGCTCCTCGGCCCGGCAGTAGGCCTCAAAGCCTGCCGCCGCCTTCCCGAGCCTTCTGCCGGGCCCTGGAGCAGCCGAGACTGCTCCTCGGCCTGGCAGTAGGCCTCAAAGCCTGCCGCCGCCTTCCTGAGCCTTCTGCCGGGCCCTGGGGCAGCCGAGACTGCTCCTCGGCCTGGCAGTAGGCCTCAAGGCCTGCCGCCGCTTTCCCGAGCCTTTTGCCGGGCCCTGGAGCAGCCGAGCCTGCCCCTGGGCCCGGCAGAAGGTCCCAAGGCCACCTACCTTCTTCTGTTCCTCCCTTCCTCCCAGCATTCCTTTTGCCCTTTCCTTCTTCCCAGCATTCTCTTTGCCCTTTCCTTCCCTTCTTCCCAGCATTCCCTTTGTTTTTCCCTTTCTCCCTTCCTCCCTCTCTTCCATCTGCCTCTTTCTGGCTACCTGTTTCTCTCCCTCTTCTTCTGTCTCTATCTTCCTCCCTTTCTTTCTGTCTTTCTGTCTCTCTCCTTTTCCTCCTTCCTTCGCCCCATCCCTCCACCCACCCATCATGCTAGGGTCCGCTGTATTTTGCCCACAGCGGGCTTAATATCTAGTAACTATATAAAGAAAAGAAAGCATGTTTTCATACAGTTATAGTGGGACTACCAGCAGTTCTAGATATTGTTAAATTGGTAACATGGAGAGGTATTTGTGTGGTTAATAAGGTTTATACACACACAATACCTTTATTGGCATAAAGTGGGTTAGGAAAAAGATAAGCAGAAATAATCATAATGCACCAGTCAATTTGGATTTTAAAAATAAAATAAATGTTCAAGCTTTCAGGAACCCTAAAAAATGTCTGCTGGCTACACCTTCCTGTCACTTTCCTTGGATGTGACATGTTGCTGGAAGTGACATCACCACCTGCACCCTAAACCTTCCTTTCACTTCCCCCCCCCCCATACCTTTTCTACTACTACAGTAGCTCCACCTCATGTTGTCTTGAAAGAATGGCAGGAGCTGAGAAGACGGAATGGACCCCCCCCCCCCATATTATGACACAACCAACTCTCTCCCTTCTGGCCAAAGGCAGGCCATTCCGTAGCTTGTGGCAAAGTCCATTCAGGTAGGAGAGGAAAGGCCCTGAACCCCCTTCAGAGCTCCCAGGGCCCCCCACAAACCCCTGGTTGGGAATCCCTGCTCTAGTCCATTGTATCATTACAACATGAGGAAGCTTAGGTTGGAAAACAGTGATGTTCCCAAGGTAACCTGGCAAGTACCAATGGCAGAGTAGTGATTTGAAGCTGGCGTTTCCTAGACCAGCCCTCTATCTGCCACACTATATTGGCAGCACTCTGAGAAAACCTGCATCTTCAACACTTCAAGAAAAGCAAACACTTCATGAAGAGTGAACACTTCATAGGAGGTTTTTCCAGTTTCCCCCCAAATTTTTCAAATTTTATGCTGGAAAAATTGGGAGGGCAGAAGCTCAGGGGGAAGCTTCCCTTTTAAAAAGACTCTTGGCCTTCATATATCTTAGATTGGGAATGCTTTGGGGGGTTTTCTGGCTGAATTAAGCCATACACACATACAGATTATAGGCTTGCATCTCAAGAAACACATATAAACTTAGTCACACCCTTTAGCACAAGTAAGCACCCCTTTCTTCCTTTATAAGTGCCACCTTGATTGTGGCAGGATGTATGCAGAGCAATTTCAGTGCTGCAGTGAAGCTCACATCTTATTTTGTCTTCATCCCTGTTAGACAGGTTTACAACACCATGCTGAGTTCACACTGGGACCTCAAAAGCAGGGCATGGCTGACATAAGAAAAGACAGGGGGGAAAGTGTAAGGAGACAGAGGAAAATGAGGAAATGGCTGTTTTCAGTCTGATCCTTGATACTCTGGCTGATTCACATGGCAGTAGACAACAGTTAATCACAGTCAGCAGTTTTGCAAGAGGAGAATTTTCACAATTACGCTGGCTTGAATTAAAATCCCCTCCTTCTTTGCTACTTAGAAATAGTAGGCATAGGGTGAAAATGATAGAAGAGGGTTAAGGAAACATGAGCCAAGCTTACCACCTCTTTCCTAAGGTAAGTATCCTCAAAGCTGTAAAGTTCTTCCACTTTCCCTTGATACATGTATGAAATTTGTATGTATGGACTTTAGTTGCAAGTCATAGATGAGAAACAGGATTTTGTGCAGAGTACTTGCACAAGAATGTCTAAGAAGTTAGCATCTTCTGCCTATGGACTCTGGAAAAGCAATGAACATATGCAGAATCCTTCATTCTTTACGCCTCTGCCAGATCCCCTTGAGAATATGTTGTATTGCTGATCATTAATACTTCCCCCAAAGGAAGTATTTTATTCATTTAACATTTGTCTTTTATTTAGAGGCAGTAGTTCTGTTTTATTCATTAGAAAAGTGGATACAGCATTTGCATTCATATTTTGTCCTTCTTCAATTCCTTCCTTAGCCTTGGGGTATTTGATTTAATTTTCTACAGAAATATGTTGTTTAATTTAGTAAGGCCTTTGAGAATTCCACCAAGATTGAGGTACAGTTTCTCAGAAGTCCAAACTAAATTTGGCAGTAGCAGACCATATGCTTTAAATGTGTGTGTGCCCCACCACACCTTTATAGAACTGCCAGCTCTGGGTTGGGAAATACCTGAAGACTTTGGGGGTGGAGCTGGGAGTAGGCAGGATTTGGAGCAGGGAGAGACCTCAGTGGAATGTAATGCTACAGAGTCCACTCCTCAAAGCAGTCATTTTCCTCAGGGGAACTGATTTATTTAGTCTAGGAATGAGCTATAATTCCAGGGGATCCCCAAGTCTCACTGGTATTCCAGCAGTTTGAAGTGGGGAAGAGAATATAAAACCTAAAGGAGTATTGGGGCACTCTTCCACTATTCTAAAGCATGGTTAAATTCAGTGGTAGAACTTTGGCCTAACATGACAGGAAACTGGGTTTCTTTCAAATGAGCATTCTTCATTACAATCCATGCCATGGGGCTTCTTATTGTGGAGGCTAATCTAATAATAAGAGCCTCTTGTGGCACAGAGTGGTAAGGCAGCAGACATGCAGTCTGAAAGTTCTGCCCATGAGGCTGGGAGTTCAATCCCAGCAGCCGGCTCAAGGTCGACTCAGCCTTCCATCCTTCCGAGGTCGGTAAAATGAGTACCCAGCTTGCTGGGGGGTAAACGGTAATGACTGGGGAAGGCACTGGCAAACCACCCCGTATTGAGTCTGCCATGAAAATGCTGGAGGGCGTCACCCCAAGGGTCAGACATGACTCGGTGCTTGCACAGGGGATACCTTTACCTTTACCTTTAATCTAATAATTTTCAGTAATGTAGGTTAATAAACAAGAAAAAGAATGGCAAAACAATACATTTTGAGTAATATTAGACACAAGCAGAACATTTCAGGCTCAGCTCCTCCCATGAGGAATTGTTCACAGAGAAAGGTGTTCCTCTTGAGATTTTTGGCACAGAAACATGGCTGAGTATTACATCAGTACCAATTTCCAAATCTGTTTTCCACACAGAGGACAGGGCCTGAGTGCTGAAGGTGTCTCAGAGTGGCTTTGATATGATATGTACTGCATGAGATGTAGACAAGGACTATTTCTGTTCTAGCAATATCGTTAGGATTTGCATTTTTAAGGGTTGACTTTTTTGTCCATTTCTGCACTAAAATTTGCTTCTTCAGGTGCAGTCCCAAATTGCCCCCTAACTTGCCCCACAGCAAAGAAATCTCAGAAAAAACAGATTTCATCTTTTCAAGCAGGATCTAACTGGGTCTAATTTGGGGCTGCTCAATGTGGAAATGCATGCAATCAGATTTTCCCCTGTGCCCACCATTTTGAGTTGTTTGGGAACACCCCTATCCTCATTGCCGTCCTCCCTCCACCCTCCCTTCCCCTCCTGCTTCTCTCCATTCTGAATAATCTGCTTAAAAAAAAAAAAGGCGACCATGTTACAACACTGCTTCTTGTGTTAAAAAAAAAAAAACAGTCTTACAGTCTTGCACGACAGTGTTATAATGTTACTAGGCTTCAAAGCCCGCTCATAGGGCTTTGAAAGGGAGGGCCCGTGCAGGCAACCCCCGCACCCCCTGGGGACCCCCTGCCCCCGCATTGTCATGAATTTCAGCCTGGGAAATTAGGGGAGGAAAGCCCAAATACAGAGACACTAGAGTCGACTTGCAGTATCCAAAGGAAATCCAAAGTGTGGCTAAAAGAAGGTTTATCTTCTAATTTGGAAACAGTCCAAAGTTCAAGAACACTAACCAAAAATACCCATGCTAGACCTGTTCTTTAAACAGTTCTGGCTGCTTTTTCTTTTCTGAGTGTACATTTTCTCTGTTTCACTTCCAAATTAGTGCTTTATGTGGCCTCTCAGTTTCATTGTTTATCCAGTTGGTTTGGGAAACCAGCCTTCTTCAAATCTACAAAGAACACAGCTAAACACCAGGACCGAAGAGACAGACATCCAAATCTCCCTGCTATCTGATGGTGGTTTTAGGGATGCCATTTAGAGTGCAGTTGCTGAAATGTGTATTTGCAGAACCCGTTTACATCTCAGGATACATCCCCTCCAGTGGCTGTTTTCTGCCTTGGCTTCCAAACTGCAGTAGAGGATTTGGAACACCCACATGAGATCGCTGTCTAATTGTCCACCTTCAAGGTTTTCACCATCCTTGGTACATTCTTTTTCAAGCCTGGTTTGATGTGATCTTTGCATTAAAAATGTAATGCAAGAATATTAGGAAGCCATCTGGACGGAACGGTGCATGTTTTAGGAGGCCTGGTCTTAATATATTTTCCTTGCCTCACCCTCCAGAACACTTTGTCTCCTCCTCTTTTAAATTACAATGCCAGCATGGCTACTTATGACCCATAAAATGTCCCAAGATTACATCGACATTCTGCTTTGCTATATTTTGGTTTCGAAACTCCATGAGATCTGGAGGTGGAACCTGGGGAGAACAGGGTATGGGGAACTGATCTCTGCAATCTAGAGGGCGACTGTGATTCCAGGAGATATCCAGGCCCCACCTGGAGTCTTCTACACAAAGCAACTATTCTTCTTCATATTCAGATAATGAGTAATACACTTTTTTGTTATCTCAAAACAAGTTTAGTTACATTACAATCCAAGTAAATTATTTCTTACAAAGAATTATTCTGAACAAAAACATATATATTTTTCTTTCTTGCAATTCATTCAGCTTTTGAAGAGTTGCTTTGTGTATAGTACTTTTGGTTTTTTGCCTGTTGTTTCCCATATATTGTCTTGTTTGCTTGATTGTCTGATAACGGTACTGCTTGTTTCGCTATTGGAGAGTATGCCTTGTGCTCGTTCAAAATAGGCCAAGGAGCATACCTACCAGCAAAACTATGTGAATTGTTAAAAACAACTGTTTTTAACTTGGGGAACGATTGTGCAAAGGATAAAATGCAGTTGGGACACTCACTCCCTGATTGTCTGGATAAACCTGGTGTGCTTTGAGGCCTACAGGCAGCCAATCAGACAGGTAACGACATATCTCGATGTTATGTAATAGGCCTCTCTGTGCAACAGAACCGCTCTAGCGCAAAAGGCGTGAGACCTTTGCAAGATCTTTTATTATAGATATAAATACAAACAGAGCAGTTTCATATGTCAGTTTGATTCACAGCCAGCCACCTGCTCATGGAAATTCCCAGTTTGCACTGGTAACTGTGATACTATCTCCTGGCGATTAAGAAAGCAACAAAGTATATAGCTTTCAAAACAACAATTTTATTTCTACAATGGAATTTGTGGGAGCTTCCCATAAATGCTATTTAATTGTTCAGTGCTGTTTGGCGATAGTCCTGGCAGTGCTATTATCCCACTGACAAGGACTGATTGCTTCTCCTCATCCCCCCCAATCAAGTGTTCTGCTCAGAACTTTGCACTTTTATATATGTTGTGTGTACGGCTCTTTGATAAAGTTAACATGAGAATGGGAGTGTGTTATTGTTTAACATAAAACTATGTCATTCTTAAAGCAAAAAAAGCAAAGATGTACAGTGAAGGTGTAGGAATTTATTTACTACAGCAAGGCTGTTAGATAGCAGTGAACAAAGAAGGAAACCTGTAGAACAAGTTAATATTGCTTTATTTGCAAGGATTTTCTTCTGTTCTATAACAAGGGCTTAATTTGCATGGAGGTGCTTGGGCTTAGACCAAACCTTTGCACCAAACAAGGCGATTTCTCAACTTCTGCTGCCCTTTTTCCTTCAGAACTTCTGCTTTGTAAGGGTTATACGCAAATATAGTCTAATGTGTTTGTTATACAGTGCTGGTCCTGTCCCAGTCCCTTGGATGGATCTAGCCGGGCTTCAGTAAAACTCTTCTATTCTCAATAAAATCAGAGTCCAGACACACCTTTAAGACCAACAAAGATTTATTCAAGCACTCTTCATCAGACTATGAACAACGACATAGTCTGAGGAAGAGCACTTGCACTCAAAAGCTCACACCTTGAATAAATCTTTGTTGGTCTTAAAGGTGCTGTTGGACTCTGATTTTATTGTGCTACTTCAGATCAGAATGGCTACTCATTTGAATATCCCATTCTCAGTACCAGATACATTCTTCACACCTTTGAACCTGACTGACGAGAGCAGCACACCCAAAGCACTGGCCCTTTATAAATGAATCACCATGGGCCAAAACCTGCCATCTGGGGTCAAAGAACGTGGTTTTGGGGTCAAGGATGACGTGGGAATGGAAGTCTGTCTGGCTTGAGCCACGGAAGTGTTGTTTAGATATTCTAAGTATGTATGTAACATATTTTACCCCACCTTTCCTGAATAGCCCAAGGTAGCTTCCAGATAGTCAGAGGCCAAAAGAAAAAAGAACATCAGATAACATCAAGCAGTGAAAAAATAATGACAACAATTAACAGACAAGCACAGTAAGAATGTTCTATCATGAGAAAACCTGGTGAAAATTCATGCCTAAGGAAGCAATGAAGAGGCCTTCTATACTTCAGAAGGCCAGTTTCACAATAGGAAAGGCTTAGAAATGGAATGAGTAAGCCACATGGGGGGAAATTGTAAAGAGGAGCTGTTGTGAAGAATGAAAAAGGTGAACTTGTTCTTAGGGAGTGGCAGTTCTCAGATATGTTGCTCTCAATCCAAGAAGAATCAGCACCTTTAATTGAGCTTAGAAGAAAACAGCTGCCGAAGTCTGACTGCTCCAAAGAGGTGGAATACGAGCCCAGTGCTTGGATCCAGTAAACAAATGGGCAGACACATGCTTTGCTGCTTGAAACTTCAAATTTGTCTTGAAGGACAGCACTACAGAGTGTATTGCAGCAATCCAGGGTACAGAAACCGGGATCACAAGGGCCTGGTCTGATGAATCTAGAAGGGAGGATACGTTCTGAATAAAACACAGATTAAAAATAGCCATGGCATCAACTTTGCACTCTGCAAGTGAAGTAGAAACCAGAGTATTGTATTCCCTATTCAAGCTACAGCCATTTGTGTTGGGTTATTTTTTTCTGTAAGGACCTTTTGGATTTGATTATGCAAGCTCCCAGATGACAGGAGATTTCTTCTGGCAAATAGAAAAGCAGCTAATTTCCTTCTATACGTAGAGAAAGTTGTCTTATTTATGCAAATATAAAACAATGGTCTAATAAAAGATACCATCTTGCAGTTACAACAGCAGGCGTCTCTGCCAGACAGAGTTGAAACAGCCTTGTTCCATCACCAGCCTCACCTCTCTTAATATGTGATATCAAGAGGAGCCTGGGATCACCTGAAGTCTTGCAGAGAGAAAACAAAGTGTAGCATCAACAGGCCCTCCTCCCCATCTATCAGCTGAGCTCTGCTTTTCTACTTAAAGTGGGCATGGGTTTGGTTAAATCTGCATCTGAAAATGAAACAAAAGCTGTCTCAGTAGTATCTTTAACCTACCAAAAATATAAAGAAGTCTACAGTGAATATGCCCTGATAATAGAGTTCCTAACCTCCAGATGGGACCTGGAATATTCCTGGAATTATAACTGGGCTGATTCTGCACATAATTTTTTCCTCCAATGTCGATCCTGCTGAATTCAGATCGATTTGAACCTGGGTCATTCTCCTTCCTCCCCCCCCCCAAAAAAAATTGAAACAGAAAGACTTCTACACTTGATTGGGAAAGCTCAGAGCGGGGAAGGGAGCAGTGGTCACAAAGCTACCTTTCCTGAACTGGCACGGGGAGGGGGGTCAGGTGAAGCTGACACCAGCAGGCACTAGTGCTTTATTTCTTCTCTTTTGACTCCTGAGCCAGCAGCAGCCTTTCAGAGAATGAGGCAAATCTCTGCTGAGAGAAGTGTGGGCTTCTGAAGCACAATCACTTTAAAACAGGGAGGGAAGCCTTACAACCAGGAAGTCTCTGAATTGACGTCCTGGCCATTCAGGGAGGACTACTTGCTACATCATCAGCATTGGAGGCACAGAGCAGTAAGATAATTTGCAAAAAGCAGAAATCTTATACTGGTGGTGGTTTTTCAAATATCGAGGCTTATATCTACTCCTGGATATCGTGGGGGAAAGGTAGGGTCACTGTGGATCAATCATGCATGTTGCAGAGGGAAAATGTAAAGCACCCAAAACCAAAATGGAAAGCAAATTCAGTGTAGATGAGAGGGATTTATTTGGGTTGGGAGTGAATAAAAAGCCCCGTGCAGACTCGACTCCAGACTACAGAGATCAGTTCACCGGGGGGGGGGGGGGGGAGAGAATGGTTGCTTGGGAAGGTGGGGGTATATGGCATTGTGCCTGCTGAGTTCCTGCATCTCCCCATTTTACCCCCCAGATTTTCTGGAATTTCCCAACCCAGAGTTGGCAATCCTAGCTAAGAGTTCTCCTGAGTTTATAGCTGATCTCGACTACAGAGATAAATTCCCCTATAGAAAATGGGTGCGTTGATGGAAGCCTTCATTGGCATTATACCATGTTGAGGACTGTCCCTTATCCAAATTCTACTTTCCACAAGCTCTGCCCCTGAATCTTCTGGAATTTCACAACCTGAAGTTGGCAACCCTATCTGAGAGTGGGGTAACTTTAAGATTGCTGTAGATTGACAAAAACATAGTTTTACGTTTAGGTTACAAATCACAAATTGCTTACATAATAGCAACAATGTGTTTTGTGTTTCAACTTATGGAAACATTCCCATCATAATTACAAAATCAACATAAAGCTGGCTCTGAATCTTGGTGCCTTTTATACTGACTTTGGAAGAGAGAAGCTGCTTCTTTATTACCAGTCTGAAGAACAAAAACCTGACTGTTCCAATTTTTTACCCTGGGAGAACTAAGATATAAATAGCAATATCTCAAGGCTGCCTCTTAAATCTATAGCAGCTAAGCACAACTTGTGATACATTAAGATGAATGCAATGACACTATCACCCATCTCCATCTGACTTGTGGCCTGCTTAGGTTTTGACAGCACCTTGTTTTTACAGTCCCAAACCATCACAGATGAGGCTTTTCAAGTTCCTAAGGAACCCTTACACCCTGGGCCACAAGTTGTGGAGGTTTGGTCTCTAGCAGAGTAGACTCGAATTCCCCTTATTCATTCAACTGTTCTCACTGAACAACCTCAATACCTTAGCATTTCCAGAAATCAGGTTAATATGTGATTTGAAGTGTTAACTAATAAACCTACTTATGAAATGCTGAATACCCTAATGATTTCATCACCCAGGGATAGCTAGGGGTCCCCAACAAAGTGCCTATGGGTGCCATGCTGCCCACTGACTCCTTTCCTGGTGCCTGTCAAGTGTTTTGAGAAAGTGAGCATGGCTGAGTAAGACTTTTGCCCAGTAGGCTTCTTATTTACAAAAACAAAACATTTATTTTGGTAACAGCTGCCACTGCCACCACTGATAAAGGATCTCCACCATATGACTGAAGGAACACGCATGGAAATATTTTTAAACAATACGTTCATTTTAAGACAGCCTGTTAAACTGAGCTTTCCTCTGAAATATTGAAGAGTTATTCTTAGAGTTATGCATGACCTCACTCTCTGATATTTAGTGGTTGGCTCCACCTCTTGTGGCAGCCATTTTGTCTTTTGTATCAAGATTCCAAGGGTGCTTATGCACTCAAAAATGTTGGGGGCCCTGAATTAGAAAATTTTCTTTCCCCAGGTGTTGTGTTAACCCAAAGTAAATGAAAGAATGCTTTGGAACTAGAGGCTGAGATGTAAAATTATGTGCTCTGTTTATTGCCTTTGATCAGGAGACAGTTCTCTGGATGAATTAGTTGTTTGAATACAGCCTTTTGCTCCTTCAGAGATCAGTTTAGCCCCCATTGTGTTGGGCTAGGAATAAATTGAGCATTTGGTTGTGTTAGACATGGTTCAAACAACAATTGTTCAGCTGTGCATAGTATCTTATAGTGACATTATACTATATAGACCTCAAGGCAAAGATTATTCATTTGAATGACTGTATGATCCTCTGATGTTTCACAAAATGTCAAACAGTACTTTTCATAATGCACATACACTGACTTGACAAAACGTACAATTGCTTAATGAAGAAGCACAGTACTGTCGGCCATGACTCACTGGTAGAACATCTACTTAGTGTGGAGAAGGTCCAGGTTCATACCTTGCATCTTCATTTGATGCTGCCCCTGCCAGCCTGAGTAAGCAATACTCACTTTGATAGACCCAGGGATCTGATTCAGTCTGAGGCAGCTTCATGAGCCCATGTTCTTATCAGATGATTCACATCCTTTCTGTGGCAGGAAATGAAATGTGTGGTGTCGTATGATCACCTTTACTTAAGCACAAGAACATTCCTTTTTAGTTAAAACAACTTGCAGGATGTGGAATTGTACAAAACATCTACTGAGCTTCAGTGTCTAGTTAAAGTATTTATGGAAGCTATAATTCTGGAAAAGGCAGCATGGGTGGGGAGGCAGGATGGGAGAAGTCAGGGAAATAGCGCAGCCCTGCAAGATATTCAAAACTGTACGAGAATTAAGGCCACAAAATATACTTTATAGATGTACTTTTATTCTATTGCCATTTTGAAAATCAATCAAATTTTGAAACAGAAAATGAATTGTGGAGAAAGCTGGGGAAGCTGTGGCTTTATAAAAACAACTGCTCACAAATACACACAATAAAAAGATGCTGGAAACAATTATCTTGTTGGCAAATGTTGCTTCTTGATACAATACAGCTGGATTGTACAAAACACACTTACTGCAGATGAAAGCCTAATTTGGGGACATTAAAAAAATCACTGGGAAAATTATAGTAATTATTGTTTGGTACTGTTCAGGCTTCTTAACTTTTTGTATTGATTTTTTTCTCTACCTTGTTTCCTCACCCATATGCTTTGCTCATTAAGTCTGTACAGGGGTAACAGTTAGGGCTGACAACTCTGTTTTGGGAATTTTTGGAGATTGCGGGTTGTGCCTGTGGAGGGTGGCATTTGGTTAGGGGCGAGAACTCAGGGTGTGATGCCATAGAATCTGGCCTCCAAAATTGCGCGTTTCTTCAAGAGAACTGATCTCTGTAATCTGGAGATCGGTTGGAATTCAGGGAGAGCTCCAAGCCCTCAGGTTAGTTGGAGATTGGTAACCCCAATTACAGCTCCCAGGCACAAATTGTACATGTCTCTACAAACGGAGAAGTCTGATTCTCTAAACTTCCACTATTTTATTTAATTTTATTTGCTCACAATGTTCCGAGCCACCTTAAGAAAACAGGTTTAAGAGTTTCACGTCATGGAAATATCACTCTTAGGTCCTAGGTCTCTCAGACCCAATGTACGTCTCTCTGCCTACACCCCCAAAAGAGCACTACACTCCGCCAACATCAACTGGCTAGTGATCCCTGGCCCCAAAGAAGCACGTCGGTCTTCAACAAGGGCCAGAGCTTTCTTTGTCCTGGTCCTCACCTGGTGGAACGAGCTCCCTGAGGAGATCAGAACCCTGCCTGAACTCCCACAATTTTGAAGGGCCTGCAAAAGGGAGCTCCTCCACCAGGCATTCGCTTGAGTCTGACTGACCCAACAACATCCGCTGTCCCCCCCCCCAGACACCCCCTCCATGTCCTGAAGCAGTCTAACGTCCCTGGAGGTTGTCGTTCTATTTGAGTTGTTGTTCTACTTGGAAGTCTCTGATCGTTTATTGTTGATATGTTATTTAGGTCTGTATTATGCATTCTGACTGTTCTATGTATTACTCCTGCAATGTTTTCTGTGAACCGCCCTGAGCTGTATGGGAAGGCGGTATAAAAATCTAATAAATAAATAAATAAATAAATAAATTTATGGGCCTAAGGTTTTGTCCTGGTGCTCAGTTTAAGCTCCCTGCCCACGGCTACCCCAGGTGCTGAGCATGGATGCATGTGTGTGTGTGGAGACCATGTGAAGCAGAAGCAAGACTTCAAGCCATTATGATGCTCTGGCCAAAGGAGAGAATAGCTGGAGCCAACCAGTCTAACCTGGACCAGGGCATGGAATAGTCCCAGTTTAATATAAGAATTCTCAAAGGAATTAAGTTTCAAAATTTGAAGCCTTAATAAATTCAGCAGAGAAAGTATAGTTCTAGGGGGATTAACTTTAAAAGCAATTAATTAATTAATATTACTTCATTTAAACCCCACCTTTCTCCCTATGGAGACTCGAAGTGGCTTACATTGATCTCCTCCTTTCCATTTTATCCCCACAGTAACCCAGGGAGAATGTGTCACCCAGCAGGCTTCCATGGCACAGTGGGGAGTGGAATCTGGGCCTCCCAAATCTTAGTCTGACACTCTAACCACTGTACCATACTGGCTTTCAAAATTATGGGATTAACTTTAGAATTTCCTAATATTATGGGCTGGAGCACAATTCTACATGGAGACTTTTCTTTTTAGGTCATTCCACTTTTTGCCTAATGTCATTAACTATTTTACTATCTCTCAATAAAACTAAGTAAGAATTTTATTTGCATATCATAAAGTCCTAATGGCAAATAAGAAAATTTCACCTGATGAATTTTTAACAAATAGAAATGAGGGGCAACACCACTGAGTTGAGAAAAAGAGAAAGGGGCAGGCTTTGTTACTCCAAAATAACTGTGTAGTGGTACATATAAATGGCTTGCAGTATTTTGCTCCAAATTTTATCTCCTCCCCAAGTTGTACCTGCTAAAATTCAGCAATATAGAAAGAAAATTATTTTTATTGGACCTTGGTTATACTAGCAGAAGGAACTGCAGTGTGAGAAATACCTCTTAAGATAGTCAGGATATCCCCATAAGGAGATATGCACTAGCAGGGACTGTCTTTGAAAACATAGAAACTTCAACTGATGCAGAACTGTACCTGTCATTGTAACAAAGGTGGCTGGCAGAATATCACACAGTCTATAATATTCTCCTCAACAGAACAGGTTCAAAATTTTCAAGGCAATCTGTAAATATAATGTACAGTAAATGGGAATGAATTTTCACATTTTATAATCTAACTATCAAGCAAACGTCATCCAAATATACTTTCTTAGTGTACTATAACTTTCCTTCTTAGGGTTTTTACAAGGGAGAACAAAATTTTAACCCATACCCCATTATCATCCAAATAGGGTGATAAGCTGAGCCAAAGCTGGGACATTATCAAAGTTTGCTGCCCACAAACAATGAGTAATATAGTAAGCTTCAGGTCTGGGGAAGTAATATCCTTGGCTTAAAAAACAAAACAAAACCCCTAAAATCTAGCTGCATAGTTTCCGCTCTTGCTGGGACATGCAGGGTGAAATTCTTCAGTCTGTCCCTGGATAGCCATATCTCACATGATAGCTACATTGACCTGACATGCTCTGAAGAGATTTCCACATAGCCCAAGACACAGCTTAGGCCAACTTCCTATAATGTGTGCATTTTCTAGTCTCCGTGTTCCAGAGAAGAATACTGTCCTCATTGCTAGTGTTAAATGTAGTGAAGAGGCCACATAAAAATGCATAACTAACTATGCTGTAGTGGTTAGTGTCATAAATTGATTAATAATCATCATGACATGGAGATGACAACGGCCAGGGAAACACAGACACAGAGGGGTTCTCATGTGTGGCTTAAATAGCAACTTTTGTATCTTGATGGTATTGTTGGGCACTGTAGCCCCTAAAATAATGTACTTGAAGTAATTATGTGATAAAGAAACTGGAAAGCAGGTTATGGTCTCAGTCAGTTTTAGAGAAAACTTTGGGTGGCACGTTAGAGGTTTTGCAGAGTGGGAACAATACCTGTGATGGCCTTTGGTATTAAGGATCTACTCATTGTCTTCCAGGAAAGAAAACCACCTTTGTGCACAGGCGCCACCTGGCCTGGCTGCTGATGACGGCCATGGCAAAAAAGGGAACACTGAAGAATCTGTGTTCCCTTGCTGCACGCCATCACAGGCCTTAAAGTGGGCCAGGGCTGAGAGGGGTACACCTAAGAAATGTTAATTTAAAAAAGAGTACATACATTTTTCTTGTTTTATTAGGTTTAATTGGATATTAAGGAGCTCCTATGTGCTTGTGGATAACATGTATTACAAAGTACTACTAGGGCTAGATCTTTTACTATCCAAATGTAAGCATTGCAAACTTAATCAACCAAAGTCAGATCAAATATGTGATATTGAGGTTATCTATGTAGTAAGTCTGTAAGCAATTACATAATTGTAATTTATCATCTTTCTATCACTAACTAATTTAAAATTATCTGCCATCAATGTACAGACAAAACTTCAGCTGAATGATCTGCTGAATATTATTACTTTGGAGCCATTTCTTAATGTATAGTAAACTGAAATACCTATCTAAGCACATTTCAGATATAAAAAGGTAGGCAAAGAGAAAAAATGCCTTTGCTCCAGAAAGTATGGATGTGAATAATCCTCACCACAATGAGAATGGCCATGGTCGGCAGCGGGCCTAATGGGACACTTGGCTAGTCAAACCAGACTTGATGAGAAAGACTGCTGGGACTTTTTTTTTTATTTAAGAGCTAATTGGTGGAAATACACTAGTTTTTTTAAAGAGCCTCTTGTGGCGCAGAGTGGTAATGCAGCAGACATACTGTCTGGAGCTGTCTGCCCATGGGGATGGGAGTTCAATCCCAGCAGCCGGCTCAAGGTTGACTCAGCCTTCCATCCTTCCGAGGTCGGTAAAATGAGTACCCAGCTTGCTGGGGGGGTAAACAGTAATGACTGGGGAAGGCACTGGCAAACCACCCCGTATTGAGTCTGCCATGGAAACACTAGAGGGCGTCACCCCAAGGGTCAGACATGACCCAATGCTTGCACAGGGAATACCTTTACCTTTACACTAGTTTTAGTGCCTGAATTCGCGTATTTCCCTGAAAGAAAACACCTTTGTTTGGCCCTAATGGGAAGCACATTGAGGAGGTTAGACACAGGACAAATAAATTTTAAAATATGTTACATGTAAAGTCAGTATATTTTTTCAACCTTTCCATGCACATCTCTGACACGTGATTCGCTCTGCATTTTATGCCTCAATAAAATGCTCTTTTATGCTTTTTAATAGGCCTTTATCAAAGGATTTCCCTGATCTTTATCCTTCCCAGCCTGTTCTTTATGAGTCTGCGTCTCATTCCTGAGAAGACAAAATTGTGTTCCCAGTAGAGCTGTTTGTTGAAAATGTTTCTTAGAAAAACCCACCCCCTTTACCACACTGTCACGTAGCCTTTTGTTTAATTAATGCTTGAGAAGAAATCAGATCTTCTGCTATTGCTTGCCCTTTGAAATGACAGAAATCCAATAGGAGCAAGTGGAGGGAAAGTGAAATCTCCCTTCATGGCAAAAAGAAGAAGAAAGAAAGCCTGCGTAACCCCATACTTGAGAAAACAATGCACTGGTTTTACTTTGGCAAAAGGGATTCAGTTAATGGGGCAGCAAGTTACATCAGGTTTTTGCATGCCTTTAAACTGAAGAGGACAAAGATCACAGGCAAGTGAAATCTTGCTAATAAAACAAAAGCAGTTTAAGAGGAAGAAGCAGATGAAGAGGAGGTGTATTCTTATTATTTCATCACAATCATTTTAGCTGATGACTTCTTATTTTGTGGGTCAGTGATTGGATGGACAGATTCATTCCAGGAACTGTCCCCCCCCCCAACTTGCAGCACCTCAAACACTGTGAGAGAAGGAACTACAAGAATACATGACATTTACTAGATTTGCACATGCACCTTGATCCTAAGGAGCCTACAGTTATTGCAGCAGCAGGGCAGTTTCACAGCTGCTAATCCCATAGCATGTCCAAGTAAGGAGCCATTTACGTTGATGACTATTTAGAAATGTATTTTAACTGGCCATTCAAGAATAAAAATATCCAACAATGAAGAAATACAAATGGCGTAAACCGATAATGCTGTAAGACTACAAGATCACAGGGGGTGGGGTGGGGGTGTCCTTACGATTCTCAGAAGATTTCCATTTCTCTCATTACTGGTGCTTGCTGTAATGTGCCTCATGTTGGTAGAATTTAAATATTCAAAGGGATAAAGTACTGGCTGTTGAAAGAATAAATAGCTTTATTGAGAATGGAAACAACATTGTAAAGAAAGAGAGGAGAGAGTCCTAGCAGTCTGACTGACTCTTTTGCTTCATCTGAAGGGAGGAAGTGTGCTCAAAGGAGCAGGAAGTCTCCAATTCAGCGAATCAGGACACAGGAGATAATCTGAAACATACCATGACATTTCTAAATGTGTTAACTACACATCTCCTCTTCTTTATAACACTCTTGCTAAGTATTATGCAGAACCTACCTCTATATAGTTGAGGCCTGTCTTAATCAATCTGTCATGTTGCCATAGTCTGGAGGTTTTCACTACTGAAGCATATTTTTAAACAATTATTTCAACTAGCAGCTGTGGGGGGATTTTGGGTGAGTACAATCAAGCTTTACAGATCCTTTTAAAATCAGTTTTCCATACTTTTTGTTTCTGAAGTTGTTGTGGAAACAGAATCTTTAATTAAAACTGTCTTTTTTTCCTGCCAGGCCTTGAGGTGTAAAACTCTTCTGAGCCATATATCAGATTAGAAGATACGTTCAAACTGAACTCATTTCTTTGAGGCTGCTTAAAAGTGATATGTTAGGTCATAAAAGTGTTTAATTATCTCTCTTGTGCCTCTGACTTAAAACCACTCCATAAGCACTCTGGTTGTAGCCTAAATTAACCAAGCTGACTTTAAGAATATGGACTACATGATTCAACAGAAAAAGTAATGATTTGTAGCCATTTCTGCCTCTCTCTGACTGGTTTGGTCAAGATTCCTCTACCTCTTGCAACTTTTGTGGCTTGTAAAGAAGACAAGTCTGCATTACAAATCATTAGTGAATCTTACTGAATTGCAACTGGGCAGAAATTGGCTATATCATGGAGCTGGAAGTCCAGAAGGCATGTTTGGATTTGATATGCTGTAGCTCAGCTCTCACAGTTCCCCCGCTCCCCCCATTGTATCTCTTGTCTTTATATGAAAGGATAAAGTCCTGAATTTGTTTGGCTGCTAGCACACCTCAAGGATTCCAAGGAACTGTAATCTCAGGGTCGCCTCAGCTCCTGGCATTCTTGGAGGAGACTTCAGTGCTTGATCCATACCAGTCAGGCTTCCATCCTGGCCACAGGATGGAGACAGCACTGGTCACCTTGATGGATGATCTCTGGCATGAGCTGGACAGGGGTGGTTTAGCTATCCTTATGCTATTAAATCTGTCAGCCATGTTTGATGCGCTCAACCACAAACTGTTAGCCCACCATATTGCCATAGAGGGACAGCCCTTCAGTGGCTGATCTCCTTTCTCTAAAACCGGACACAGAGGGTTGCTGCAGGGAAAGAGTTGTCGAACCCTTCCAACTCTCTTGTGGAGTTCCACAGGGGCCAATTCTCTCCCCCCCCCCCACGCTTTTCAGTGCCTATATGCACTCCGTGGCCTTCCTGGTCTGGAACTTTAGGCTGGGCTGTCACCAATATGCAGATGGATGGCCACGAAAACATTTGCCAAACGTTTGGAAGCAATGTCTGGATGGCTCTAGCAGAGTCACCTGAAACTCAACCCCTCCAAGATGGAGGTCTTGTAGCTGGGTAGAAGGAGGCCGGGCCAAGAAGAGCTCCACCCCTCCCTGGACCAGATGCAGCTTGAGGCAGTGCCCACGGCCAGGAATCTGGGGATGATGTTTGACACCTTCTTATAAATGGAGACGCAGATCGCCAGCGTAGCCCAGGCTCTACACTATGGCTGCATCTCTTTCAATCCTATAGATAGAGATCCTTACCTGAGAGATCTACAGCAAACCTTTTTGGAACTAAAATATCTACCTGATGAAGTCAAGAAACTGCTTAACAAACCCAGAATGGGACCCAGAGAAAACCTGTTAGAAGACAGATCACAAGAGACAATAACCGAGCACCACTAGTGTTCACATACAGCTCTCAACCCAAAACAGTTCAATGTATCATCAGCAACCTAAAACCTTTAAACATTTTCTTGCACACAGACAGCCCCCCTCCCAATCTCAAACCACTCCTGAACCAGAATAATACAAAATCTAATTTTTAGCCAGTTGAACTAGACTCTGGTATAAAAGTAAACAATGGAGACAGAGGAAACTCTGGAGGCTCACACACTTCTGTCATTCCACAAGCGAAGTAGAACAAGAGGGCATTTTAATAAAGATAACGGGGCTATATTATAACAAAAAGATTCTGGAAAGCACTTTTGTTAAGTGCATGGTTTTATACTTCTGTGTTCTGTATTGTTTATCAAACATTTCATGCTTTCTTTCAGATTTCTGTAATCCAGGTTGTTACATTATTAGATGTCTTGTCCTATTGATAGGCATAATCTGCAGAAGACTTGTTTTATTTTTCTGATGTCCCAAATTTCCAGCCATAATATTGACAAAATTAGTCCAGCAGATTAGATGGGGCCTTGGAAAGATTTCCAATTACATGTGGGAAGATTTTCAGCTCCCAATTTTGACTCACCCTCAGTTTCAAATGTCTCGTATCTTTCTGTCATATTCTCATATATCAGCCATCAATTCTTCCTCTCTGATTATAATAGTTAGTAGTTAGGGCTGAGGATTTCAATTGGCATGGATGTTAAGATTGGGTTTCATAAACCATCATGGTGCAGATGTGGGATACCTGCCTTGAATATTTCTGCACAGCCAGTTCACTGGATAGATTTGTATAAGTCACTCATTCACAAAATAAACCAGCCTTTCTCAACATTCTTCAGGCTTTGAGAAACCCCAGAAGTTATCAGAAGTCACATGAGCCCCCAGGGAGGGCGGTATATAAATATAATAAATAAATACATATAAATAAACATGTCACCAGAACTGACATCACCCAGATACTTCCACCGGATGTAACATCACCAAGCTACTCCCACAACACAGGAAGTAACCACAAAAAGAGTATCAGGTGATTTGTGAACAGAACCATACCTGTATTCTGGGCTGGCTACCAGTTTGCCCTCCTTTACCAAAGGGAGCCAGCAGTGGATGCCTGCAGAAACAAGGCTGAGGCAGGCTTATGCTGCTCTATCACTTTCATGCCCCCAACACCAGAAATAGGGCTGGAGCAGGCCTATGCTGCTGCATTCCCACCCCCATGCCAGAAATGGCCGAGCACCCTGCTCTACTGGGACTGAAACAGGGTTGGGGCAGGCCTTGCCACTCTGTCCCCCACCTCAGTTAAGTTAAAATGAAGTACCGTATATACTCAAGTATAAGCTGATTTTTTCAGCACATTTTTATGCTGAAAAAAAACCCCGTAGGCTTATACTCGAATGAGGTCCCACTTACCTGTTATTGTTGATACCATATTATTTTTGTTGACCTCTTTTCCACTTACAGAGCTAGTTTACTGTTTTTCTTTGAAATAAATATTCAAAAACATTTAACTTACTGATGCCTCAATTAATGTAATTTTATTGGTATCTCTTTTTATTTTTCAAATTTACCAGTAGTTGCTGCACTTCCCACCCTAGGCTTACACTAGAGTCAATAAGTTTCCTCAGTTTTTTGTGGTAAAATTAGGTGCCTTGGCTAAAATTCGGGTTGGCTTATGCTCAAGTATATACGGGTACTAACCTCTCTGGACTCCAGTTGTAAGGAGAGCCAGTTTGGTATAGTGGTTAGGACTGCGGACTTCTAATCTGGCATGCCGGGTTCGATTCTGCACTTTCCCACATGCAGCCAGCTGGGTGACCTTGGGCTCACCACGGCACTGATAAAACTGTTCTGATCGAGCAGTGATATCAGGGCTCTCTCAGCCTCACCCACCCCACAGGGTGTCTGTTGTAGGGAGAGAAAAGGGAAGGCGACTGTAAGCGGCTTTGAGCCTCCTTCGGGTAGGGAAAAGCGGCATATAAGAATCAACTCTTCTTCTTCTTGTCTAGCAAGGATTTGCATGGCTGGGACCCTTCGCCTTCCCACCCCTTCCAGGCACATCATTGGCTATTGTGGGAGGGGGGGTGAGTTGGTAGACATGACCATGTATGGTCATATCACCTGATATTTTTTAAATTACACACACACACACACACACACACACACACACACACAATTAATTAATTAATTAATTAATTAACTCCCACCCAATTGGCAAAACACTTCCAGGGCTGCCACAAACCCCGAGTTTCATGAAAAGCCTAGTATATACTATAATAATTAATTGACTTGTTTACTGAACAGTATACATTATTTTACTACGCTTATTTGATGACCCTAACAAAATTTGTGTTAGGGTATGAGCTTTCTTGACTCACTAACAAAAGCTCATACCTTGTCATGCTTATTGTTAGTTTTTAATGTGCTACTGGACTCAGTTCTTTTCTACTGATAACAAACTGATAACTAAAAAGAATGAAAATGTCTATGTCAAGCTAGAAACATGAGGAAGCTAGAAACAATTTTAGCTCTGCCCTTCCACATCATTTTCCCAGAGGTCACAAACTCATAACTTCAGTAAGTAATTATTATGCATACTTTATCTGATCATCCCAATCAGTGGATCACAACTGATTTTCTTTCCATGCTGCCACGAGCACTGCAGTGTAACTGTAGTCCTAGTCTATCATCAAAGTACTTTGTAAAGTTTCTCTTTTCTGCTGCAACAGACAAACATGGCCGCCCATCTTGATCAATTTGATATACAATTCATTGTGGTGATTTTTGTATCCAGAATGCAAATGTCTGCTGTTTTCCAAACCAAGAAGTTAAACTAGACTAGTCACTGGTGCTGGCATTTTATCCCACTGTGATAAAAAATTCAGACATATAAAGCAGTTGTTAAGTAAGCCATAATGCAAATACCTGCTCACCACAGTCCTGCAAAAGGAATATGATGGTACTCAATAACTCATCAATGACTCAGTGCAAGTTGTTTGGGTCATAAAAGTACCCACTCATTGTCTGTCTGACGCCTGCAATTAAGGCTCTCTCAGCAGGAGTCCTGCTACTAAAGGAGACAGAAACTATAGTGTATTTGCTCTTTGCTCTTATACACCTTCAGATCAGATGTAAACGGGGGAGGGAGGGGAAGGAGGGCAGAAACTGATTGTTTTTTCTTCCCATGAAGGAATTTGTGTTAGACATTTATCTCAGCGTGAACTGAGATTTTTGATTTTCTGAAACAGATTTCCAGGTCCCATTTTCGTTCATGTTTGTTTATTGTACATGTACTCACTGTGCATGCATCGACTGCACATGTACAATTGTCTTACATATGTTATTTCTACGCACATACTGATGTACATGCAACCTAGACCCTGGATTTTTAAATTATTAGTCTTCAGGTACAAAATTCAGACATTTGCACAAACAACTGTACTCAGAGATGCCAGTCCCCAGGTGGGTCCTGGGGATCCCCTAGAACAGGGGTAGTCAACCTGTGGTCCTCCAGATGTTCATGGACTACAATCCCCATGAGCCCCTGCCAGCAAATGCATTTGCTGGCAGGGGCTCGTGGGGATTGTAGTCCATGAACATCTGGAGGACCACAGGTTGACTACCCAAGCCCTAGAATTATAGCTCATCTCCAGATGAGAAAGATTATGGAATCATAGAGTTGGAAGGGGCCATACATGCCATCTAGTCTAACCTCCTGCTCTACGCAGGATCAGCCCTAAGCATCCAAGAAAAAAGTTCCCCTGGACAAAATGGCTGCTTTGAAGGTGGACTCCACAGTATTATACTTGACTGAGGTCTCTCCCTGCCCCAAATCCTGCCCACTCCCGGCTCTACCCCAAAGTCTCCAGGCATTTCCCAACCCAGAGCTGGCAATCCTATACTCAGTCCATGAAGGCACATGCATATAACCTGTGACATGCCATACAGATTCTGCTCAAATAGTAAACTGCAAAATACCATCAATGACAAACAGAATTAAGAGTCAAAACTCAAAAGGTTTACTGAGACCAATATGATTTATGATAGCAATTTTGCAGAATACCTACCCACCCTCTTTTGCCTATACAAATAAATTTCAGTTATCCTCAGTCATTTAATAATTAATTGACTGCTGTACACAATTAACAGCAGCTCCATGCTAAATAGATTGTCTGCATATAATTTTGCGGTCTAGCCGCCTTACAAAAATTGAATTGGGGTAGTAAATATCTTCCTTTGTCCTGCATACCCAGTGAAAAAACCCTGTCACATTAAGGATAGATTCAAATGAGTAGCAGTGTTGGTCTGAAGTAGCACAATAAAATCAGAGTCCAGTAGCACCTTTAAGACCAACAAAGATTTAATCAAGGTGCGAGCTTTCGAGTGCAAGCACCCTTCGTCAGACTATGATCTTCTTACATGACAAGGAATCCCTGTCATGTAAGAAGATCATAGTCTGACGAAGGGTGCTTGCACTCGAAAGCTCGCACCTTGATTAAATCTTTGTTGGTCTTAAAGGTGCTACTGGACTCTGATTTTATTCTGTCACATTAAATTATTGGAAATTACTAGAGAGCCAGCAAACTCTATATTGTTCAATTACTAAGTTATTTTGTGGGAGCTAATAGTGTACCAGGCTCCAGTGACGTTCTGCAGCCTAAGACTCCCCAACTTTCCTGTGCATTTAACAGCTGTATGACCACTACAGTTGCCAGGGCTTTCTGTGTCACGCATACAGGTAAACTAGCCCTGTTCTCCTTTCACAGATTGTCACATGGGATAGTTTCAGCTGGTCTACCATTTTGTTAATGGCCCATTTTTTAAAAGGTAGACCAGGTATAGTCTTGGACCATAATGTCAACAGTTTCTTTTGGGAAGCCCAAACTCTCTTGGTCTACCTGCTCAATCTCCATGTTGTTAGCTGGATCCATTAGCTGAATAAGCACCTGATCCAGGAAGTCCTGCCTGGGAGGAAGCTGCCATGGAATGTCTACCACCCACCTTCACCAGTTCCAAAAACCATAGTCATTTTGGCCAGAATAGTGCAATGAAAACCCTCTGCGCTCTGTCTTCATATTTTGTTCAGCACTCTGCTGATCACAGGAGTCAGAGGGAAGGCATACAGAAGCCCAAGTTGCCACTGGTAAAGGAGAGCATCTTCGCCTTCTACTTGGGGCTCAAAATGCCTCAATAGGAATCTTGGCACCTGTTGGTTACTTGATGGTGCAAAAAGGTCTATTCTTGGAGTCCCTTAGTGATATGTGGGTTCTCAAAAGGTGTTCCTGTTCAAAGACCATTCATTCTTCCTGGTCTATATCCTTTCAGCTCAGTCAGCTTTGATGTTTGAGAGACCTTGCATGTGTTGTTATTATTATATTTGTATTCTACCCTTCCCCAAGGGCTGAATGCGAGGATATTGCTCTTTTTCTTTGCATTTTCTATTCCCCCAAATCAGAAGGTTCACTCTGGACTTTCCTATGTCATGGTTGCTGCTTCTCCTGGACAATCAACCACCCCCAGATATGGAGGACCCTGCATGCCTGCAGGTGGAAACACTACTGGGGTGGGGGATGGGCATCCATGATGGTCTCCAGGTTGCAGTATCCAGCGGGGGGGGGGATAGGGTACCCACCATATTGTGAGCTCCTGGGCCTTTAGAAAGGCTTGTAAGGGCTGGAGGGGTCTTCACAAAATGAAAGGTTCCAAGAAAAAAACACCTCATTGCGAGCACTGGCTGGCCAAATCCTGTCCATTAGCTCCCTAGGGACCCTGGCAAGGATTGAGCTCACCACTGATATACCTGGAAGGTCCCCTAAGGCTCAACACAGCTTAAGGTGCCTGGCCAAGTCTAAGAAAGGCTGAGAAAGGCTCCTAAGCCTTGGATCTTCCTATCTGTAGGATACTATTCACAGTATCCACGGCTTGAATCCACCCTTCCCTCATGCTTGAAGCTTTGGGCTTATTCCTTCTTTTTTGTAGGATCAGATCCCTGGCCTTTTGTGACATCTCTTCCTCCATTGGGACTGAAGCCTCTTGGAAGAATTTCCCCAGAATGGAAAGATCTGATGAGATTCCTGAACTTTGGGATGTTAGCCACAGAACTAGGCTTGAGAAACCTGCTGGAGCGGCAGGGTTACCCAAACTGGAAGGGCAGCCTTGCTCTGTCCCAGGACAGTGCTGCCCTAATGTAACCACTTTGGATGACTTCCCCCACTGATTATTATGGGTCTATAACCTGGTGTAATCCTCTGGATGTTATCATTTTTGTTCAAGAAAGACTGTAAGTTCCAGAAGTAAAGGATTAATTGTGGTCTACTTCTGACCTGGCAGTCTCTGAAAATATTTTTTGTGGGGCATCTGTCATGTCAATAGTACACTTCATATGAAGATGATGTAAACTCCAAGACTTCCATTGTTTCTCAAGCAGGCCTTCCTACATGATGACCCTTACATAGATGTGGTTCATGTGATCAGTAAATTAACCCTACAGGATTCTTATTCTTGATGGATTCTGGCTGTCTGAACACAACTTTGACAAAGCACTGTTCTCCCATCAACACTGTGAGCAATAGATAGTTTATCTGAAAATGATTCTGATTATTTTATGGCTGTTTCTGTTAAATAAGCTTGCTTAATGGATTTTCTGCATTTCCTTCCTCTATCACTTGCAAAGGAGGCTAAAGCTGGTTCCTAGTTCCTTATTCCTGAATCCATCTGAAAGCATTTGGGATGATTTAAAAGCACCGCACCACCAAAATAAAGTTTGGACCACTACACATCATACTGTCCTACAATGAGGGACCCTGCCCTCTGAGAGGGCGTAGGCTGTTTCTCAGTCCGAAGCCCAGTCGTTGTGCGGCTGCTCCAAAGTGAGGTCCCCCCCCCACCAAAAAAACAAAAAACAATCTCACAAGCAGACACTGGAGCCAGGCTGCAACCCAAAACAATCTTTGGACTATGGCAACTGACACATCTTCACATCAGCATCTTGTGGTTAGTTCTTTTGCAAAGTGTACGGGATTGTTAAATGAGGAACCCTTTCAGGATGAACATTTTTCCTTCTAAGGAAAAGTCTCAACATTTGCTATGGGTGTCGATTACATTAATTTTTGACCTCAAAAAGTGCACAAATGATATAAAGGATTTTAAAGACATACCCATCTATGAAGTATATACATTACATTTAATATACAAAAATTGCTTTAGGGAACTCGGAACTAGCCCCACCCCCCGCGCTTATCTTGTAAAAATCTCTAGGCAACAGATATTGGGTATTGTCGCCGTTTCTGTGTCCTCATCCCCGAAAGACCAACGCGACAGGAGCAACACGTGGACGGCTACCCGCTTTCTGTGTCCAAGCAGGTCTGGCACGGTCTCTCTAGGGAACAGAAAAGGGGGGCGGGGTGGGGGGGGTCTTGCCTTCCCAGCTGGAACTCCGCGGTTTGCTCTCTCTCTCTCTTTTATGCAGGGGGGGGGGGGGCTTTGAAAAGTGAGGGTCCGTTGCGGTTTTCCAGCTTGGGGGGAGGGGGTGCGATTTCCTCTGGCTTTTGGAATCTCCCCGCCCCCAACCACCGTCCGGGGTCTCTGTCCTCCCGAGAGCCGCTGGCTGCAGCCGGCCGTTGCCTCGGGAGCTTTTCCTCCTCCACCAGGCGCCGCCATATCTGCGGGGCAACCCAAACTTGTTACACACTGGCACCAACTCCTCCTCCCTTTCTGTCCCCACCGGCGGCGGCGGCGGCGGCGGCGGCGGGGAGGTCCGCCGAGGCCGCCCCCGGGAGCCAGCGGGGAGGGCCCGGGAAGCGCCTGGGGACGTCGGGGGCGGCGCGACGAGCAGGTAAGCGGGTCGGCGGGGCGCGTGCTGGGCTGCGGCGTCCCCCTTTCCGCCTGCCTGCCTGCCGCAGAGAAAGGAGGCGCGCCGAAGGACGAGGAGGAGGAGGAGGAGGTCCCTGCCGCAGCCCTTCTGGTCGCGCTCCCGCCGCGGCGGGATCTCGGAGCCGGCAGCCGCTTGCAGGTTGGCAGAGACGGGGCTGGGGCTGCGGGGAGGGCCGGTGGCGGCACGCGAGGGAGGCTGCCGGGGGGGGGGGGGGGGGAGGGAGCGGCAGGGACGGCGGCTGGTTGCTGCGGGGGGCGGGGGGGGGGCGCGGGCGCTGCGTCTGCGGTCGGAGACAGACCCCGCAGGGCGACCCGAAAGAGCGCGCTGGGTTGCTCGGCTGGCCCTGGCGGAGGGCCCCGGCAGAGGCGCGGAGCTGCTCGGTGGCGGGCTTGCTCAGGGCCCCAGCGGTCTTCCCGGGGGCTGCGGCCGCCTGACAAGCGAGGGCGAGTAGCCAAGGAGCCTGGACTTGCCGCCCCCTCGGCCGTCGAAGCCTTTGCGGCTTATGGTGCTGGGCGGGGGGGGGGGGGGGCTGATTAAGACGAGCCTTCAGATGATACAAAACGGTTCCTCGGCTTAAGGACGCGAAACGCGGGCCGTTGTTTTCGGGCGAGAAAATGCACGGCGGGGGCTGCGTGTAGTTTAGCGGGCGGCTTGCTTGCTCGGGAGTTTGCGTTTTGCATTTCGCCGTTTATTGCACTGCACTCCTTCCCAGTGAAATAGCAGCAGCAGCCACCGCCTCCCTCTGCCGTTTTCCAGCAGTAAGGGCTCGCGAAGTGACCCTGCCACGGAGCCCGGGCCTTCTTCCCTTGCAACCGGTGTTAATATGTTCACCTGCCTCCATAAACCTACCATAACCCCCCCCCCCACACACACACACACACACGCTGCCGCCCTCTTTTTAATCTGGCTAACAATAATGCCTTTGTGCGGAAGTTTCCACGGGAGAGATAGGCTCCTCTGCTGCTCTGTCTTGATTTAAAGAATATTTATGTTCTCCAACTTCTTCCTGGACACTTAAAAGACCTTTCCTGATTTCCTCTGGAGACTTTGTGTAAGGAGGAGTCCAAGTCTGGGGAAGGGGGCTTTTGGCATGACGGAGATCCTTTGAAGAAAAATGGAATGAATGAATGATAAAGAAAAAATAACCTGTTAAAAATCTTTGGAACTCTTCCCTGGAGACTGACATCCAATTTTTACAAACATAAGTGCTATAATTGGTAAGGGAATAAAAACATGGGTGTTTTTGTTGATGGGCATGAACTCATGTAATGTCTATGGGTTCCCACAATGGGGCTGTTGAATAACCCCCTTGATATTCCATAGAGAGCAGCCCAAACCAAATCAGGGTAGTTTAAGCAGTTGCTAACTTTGCTCTCCCATTCCTGTTGACTCTTCCTCCCTGATAGGGCTGCCTTCACATCTTGGAAGTCTTGACAGTTTTTCTGAGGCAGGGGCGTCTGTGCTACATTGTGCTCAGCAGGGCCTGGCAATATCTGGAGTAGTATTAATAACCACAGGAAGCTGGGATGAGTTCAGACCTGGAATGGCTCCTTGTGTCTGTGTAGCTTCAGGTCACAACCATAGTGTTGGAATTCACCATCCGGAATAGAGATGGGGATGGTGAGTGGGAACTGGATTGCACCTGTTGTAGCTATTTGATTCTCTTGAGCTGGACTGTGGTTATTGCCAGTATAAACATGTAAAAGATATGGGACCTGGCTTTTATCCCTTTCTGAGAAATGTAAAACTGCAAAGGGTTCACAGGGGTTATTTTAGATCATAAACCGACTTCTGCATTTAATCCATCTAAATCTTAATTCTGTGCATTTGTACTTGTTTTAAAGCTGAGGCTCTCCCCCCCACCCGCAATGAACTTAAAAAGAAGTTATTTGAAGAAGTTTATAGGCTGGAGTGAAAGAACATCATATGACTTAACAGACCTCATTGCCTTTCAGCCGATTATAAATGGAAGACACGTTTGCTGTCTTGGCATTCTATGAGTAGGGTGATCTAAATCTGATGCTGTCATGTTGTGGTTGTGTGCATCTTCAATTAATGTGTTCCAAGCAGAGCAATACTACACAATATTTTATACCACAATAGAAAGAGTGCACAGTACAGGGTTTTTCATGTGGTTAATACAATAATGTAAGCACTTTCATTATATGGGATGAGTGGAAGATAAGATAACTTTTCTTGAGGTTCCAGAAGACTCTCAAAATGTGTTGATTCTGCATTGTCGCTGCTTGTTGGCTGGTTTGCCTTGGGATGGGCT
The DNA here is from genome assembly GCF_049243985.1 of Paroedura picta. Lineage (NCBI taxonomy): Eukaryota > Metazoa > Chordata > Lepidosauria > Squamata > Gekkonidae > Paroedura > Paroedura picta. The sequence goes on from NC_135375.1 coordinate 60,583,413, forward strand.
GGTTGATGGTTCCTCTGTTCCATAACTGTTACTACTATTATTACTACTATCTATTTGGATTAGATTTAAAGGTCTACTAGGCAACCAGTTCTCATTGCAAGGCTCTTTGTCTTGTAGTCTAGAAGTTATTGTTTTATTTCCAATCTATTTTCTTTACTGTGGAGCGTTATGTTCAGAATAAATTTACAGAATAAATCAATATTTTTAATTGGTTGTGGATTTATGATTGGGTTGGACATGTAATTTCCAGGATGTCCATCTCTGTAGTGAAACATCTCACTTTTAGAAGAGCATCTGCAATGGACTTCTCTGAAAGTTAGAGTAATTCAGCACTTTGGATAACTATAGGCAGGATGAGTCAGTCGTGGACTCCTGCCCATGTAATCCAGAAAGACTCTTTTCAAAAAGCTGGAGATAATTGTATGGCTAAGAAATTAAGAAGACTGAACTGTTATTAACATCTGCCAGTGGTACTTGTTCTGACATCTTATGTATTTTGTTATATAAGAGTTTTCTGTTTGGTCAGCTACAAGATTCAATATATGAATGGTCACTTCACTGGTGCTGAATTTCAGTAGAATACCTTGTTAAAAATTCAATCCCCTGGTGCTGTTCTCTCATCTTGCTGTTTTATGTTGTTGAAATTTGTTTCAGTTAATTTTTTCTGTTGTTTTCATTTTGTTATTGCCCTATCTCTTCTCTTTTTATTTCTGAATTTATTTTTGACGTTGCTTTTCTCTTTTTGCATGACCTTTTCCTCAGCTGTTGTTTGGTGTTATTTTAATATTCATTTTGACTGTGCTCTGGCACAACTGCTCAGTGTGTGATTTCTGTTTATTTAACTTCTTATTGTTAATGTTCCCATCCTTTAGGCTGATCATACCCTTGATCTTTTCTATGTGTTAACCATTATCTTTCTTAGCTACCCCTTTAATTTCCCTTTGTCACTTTCTTTGTTCTTCCACCCTTTTTTATTTTGAGGTTTTCCTATTAAGATATCTACTTTCATTATAAGTCAGTTAATACTGATTTATTTGCACATTACTTTCCTCCTAGCCTTTACTCTGTTTTGTTCTGACTTCTCTGCAACTGTCATTAGTACTCAAGTCTCATTGCTCACCCTGTTCTGTGCTATCATTAGTCTCTTCCTACTCTACCTGGCTTAGCTCTCTTTTTGTTATTTTTGCTCATGTCTTCATACTGTGAAGAGTGCACTCTGATCTTGTTAATTTTATATCTGTGTTTGTTATTTTTATCTGGTTCTGTTTTATTCTAATTAAATTAAGTTTGTTTTGTTATTATTTTATCTGGATTTTTTCTACTTTTAATCCATTTACTACCCATCTTTTTTGTTGCCAACATGTTTACTACTTGTGTGTAGGTACGTTTGGCTTCGAGTTATTATACTGGAAATGTCCCTTTTTTTCTTCATGCATTTAGATGCTATTGTTTTATTTTAAACTGACTATTTATATGCTGAATAATCTTCTAGTCTTCTTAATTATAGTGCTTACATGCATATTTAATTTTTTTGTTTTGTTTTGTTTTCAACATACATTCAGGGCACTTTCCACTCTGTTTTAGTGTTTGCTATTTGCCATATATACATTGCTGTTTCAAATTCTGAAAAAAATCTTCTCTTGATTCTCATTCTGTTTACTTATCATTATTGTTTTCTATTATCTTTTACTTTGAAAGTTGTTGGGCTTTTTATTTTAACTTATCACAGTTTTCCTTATCCAGATTCACTGTTAACTCCTTTTCGGTATTCTTTTTTCCATTCTTGGGACTTAGAATCATAGAGTTGGACAAAACCTCCAGAGTCATCTAGTCCAACAATTATTTGCTCAACTTCAGTGACCCCAAATCCCATGTCCAGATGATCCCCCCCCCCAAAAAAAAATTCCAGCAATCCCTGGTCAGTCTGGTCTGGAGGAAGTTTGTCTTCTGACTTCATTGAATCTGCTCTTGCATTTTCACTGGTCTCTTGCGAAGTTCTAAGGTCAGTACTCTTTTACTGATTTATTTTCAGCTTTCAATGCTACTAGAGTTCTTTTATTTTTGCTGTGTTCTGTATGATTTGATGGACATGTTTTCCTGGTTTCTACCTTATCTTCTATTTCCATTGAGGATCATTCCACCTTTTAAAAACAGCTTTCTGCTGGTATTCCTCAAGTCTCTGTCTTGGACCTTTTTCTCCTTGTTTCCTTTTTCTTAATCCTGTTATTTATTTATTTACTAGCCTGCAAGATCATTGCATCCAGGAATGCAACGGGCACTAGCAGGCGCCTGACCTAACATAGGAGACGGTGGGGCCAATGCGTCACATGGCGGGTGGAGGGCGCGCAGCGGTTGAGTGGGGTGTCACACTGCTGGCTGGGCAACGGCCCCGCAGCTGGTCAACATAGCGTGCGGCGTGTAAGCCGGTAGCCCTGCTGCCGAGTGGGCCGACAGCTGCGCTGCTGGTTGGCCCGCCATGGCTGCTGGTTGGCCCGCCATGGCTATTGACGGGCAGACTGATTGACGGTGAAGGCATGGTGACATGGAAGCGCCCTTTTTGTCAGCCAGGCAGCATCTGACCCTGAGGATGGCTTAGCACCTTGTGGCTGGCCTCTGGAAGCGAGTGCTCCAGGGGCCGGCCTAAAGTGCACCTGGATTGGCCAGTGCAGGTGGAAGCGCAGGCCAGACACCCAATAGAGCCACCAATGGTTAGGATTTTTTATTTAGTGCGGGATTTATAGACCGCTACTCCCAGGAAACTGGCTCATGGCGGGTCACAAGTCATAAAAACAGTATACAAAAACTATAGAACCCCATTAATAAAGCTAACAATTTCCAGAACCAGATACAAACAGCAATACATTATAAAACTCCTCTCCGTGCAATGAGCCATTGGAATCGGTCAAGTAAACTCTGGAGATGGTAACAAATAAGTGCATAACGGGGCCATCCTCCAATGACTCCTGGCACTGTCTAATACTGCGCACAGGGGCCTTCTTCTTCTTCTGACACATCATATTTCCCCCTTCCTAGTAGGTATACCTGTCATTGCTCTTTTTGGCTGGATGTTGCCTTGTTACCTGAACTGAATTTATCCAACAGCTGTTGGTCTTTATGTATTCTTCCAGATACAACTATCTTCTTTCTTTGACTTCTATTCGTCTTTCTCTCCAAGTGCAGAAGTTTGGCAAGTACCATGTGAATATAGACATTTTTGCCTGCGGCTTGGCCTTCTCATTTCTGCCTTTTCTCCTTCTTTTTCCCCCCTAGGTTGTAGGCCTGCAAGCAGGGGTTCTCCTAATATATCATTTTACATTGCCTAGATTCAGGAGTTTTATGAATAAGAAATATTAAAGATTATCGGTATACGTACTTCTCAGTATGGCCACATCCCAGGATACTTAAATTCAGAGATTGGAGTAGTGAACAGACAAATCTTCCTGCAATTCTGAGGAAAGCTCCAGGGTTGCTAAACAGTGTCAAATCTAAGACACATTGGGGATTTAAATCCAGAAGTAGTACCTGTATTTTTAAAGAAAAGAATGTCCTCTGATAACTGACCATTGTGGGGATACTAAGCAACCACAACAACAACTTTGCCATGATTGGTTTCTTTCAGTAAAAGGCAGGGGGAGGGTCCTTCCCAGGGCTCTTTTGGCCTCTAAACCCACACCTGTTCTCCTCCCTCCTACCCCGTAGGCAGGACTCATTGGAGCCAGGAACTCCCATGCAATTAGCAAAACTCATCCAAGTGTGATGGCGGCTCCCAGCCAACTCAGTTGGCCTGGGTCACCCACACTTTTGTCAGAGCTCAGCTGGGCCCGGCAGTGTCCACCACACAACTCACCTGAGGAACTTAATATTATATGACTGTTGCATGTTTTCCAGAGAGAGGCTGCCACCAGCGGTAGGGAAGAAAGGAAAGCTGAAAGGGAGGGAGTCTGGTGCTGCCAGTAGAAGAGAGGGAGGAAATAATATGGGAAGGAGGATATGGTAGAAATTAAGTGACCCCTGTAAATTCCTGCGGGTTCTCCATATTATTTCTATTAATAATAATGTTAGTGTATTATAAGATTACTGTGAAATCTAAAACATGAATTTCTGTATGTTGCAAAATTTTAATCATAGATATCTTAGAAGGACTCTGTTATTGATGGAATCTCTGCCTGAGTTCCGGTGATCAGTTTTTCCACTGTTCCGTTATCTAATCACTGTGCTTGAGATCCATGTAGAGCTTGGTAGCAAACGAAAGGCCAGAATTCAGGCAGCACTGTTGCCACAAAGCTGTTTTTCTGAATGTAACATTCAGAAACTTTTTTTGTTGTCAAAATGATGGTAGCTTTCAGTGCTCTCCCAAATATGAGAGAATGAAACTTTTTTCCTGAGTAAAAAATACAGCATGCCCCCTTAAACATTGAAGGAGGCCATTCTTGTGCTGTGTAGTCACAGATTATGTCTCATTCCCTGATAATATTTCCAACCAAACAAAAGGTGTTGCAATCTTGAGGCCTTAAAAAAAAAAAGTGTTGTTCCAGAACATTGTATTCCGTTCCTCAGTCAGATTTTTCTGTTTGTTCCAGCAGTATGCTTTGACTGTACAAGTCAGAAGTGGTATATTTCTCAGCATCAGATAAGACCCATGGCCTAACAAAGAAGGCATTAAAATAGAACAAAGTTTGAGCCCAGTGGGATCTTTGACCAACAAAGTTTAATTGCAGGTATAAGCTCTTCTGTGCATGAATACTTCTTCAGGTATCCAGAATTAAAGATGTCTTAAAAGTGCCACTGGACACAAACTTGGTGCTATTACTTCAGACCAGCACAACTATCCACCTGAATCTAGCATTAATTTGACTGAGAGGAAAATTAATAGTTAATGCATGAGCCAAATCTAAAGGAGCGTGAAAGCTGTTCAGCAAAATCCTTAACCTGTGGACTACATCTTTGACAGTGCATGGATGTAGGTTGCATTGCTTAGTTTTTATCAACGAAGCCATCTCTCTTTATTCACTGTGAAATAGGAATTAATTGCCCTTCAAATCCATGCTTACTTGTGGATTATTGGCTGGGATTAGGGTGTGTTCATTCACCTACAGTTGACATGTACTAGTGGCCTCAAACGCACTGAACTCTGGGATCAGAGTTTGACTAGTGGAGTAATTGTATAGATGCCTGTTGATCTTGCAGTTTTTTCACAAGTGATGCAGAAATGTTCCAGCCAGCTGTAAACCAGTTTAATCTTAGGGAGGAAAAGGTAAATAAATAAAATCAATTAATAAACCCACTCCATATTTCTACTTATTGTGCAATCTTAAAATATTCTACTTTTAATTCCAATTTGCAACATGAGAATCAGTTTTTTTTTTTAAACTTCCCAATATTTCACATTTTTCTACTACTGTTGCTGGAAGGGAGTTCACATGGGCTCTAGTGATTCCTCCCTCCTGGCAGCCTTGTGAGCCACTGGCCTGTGGACAGCTAGGCCGATTATGACTGGGAGGGATAAACTAGGTCAGCGCTCGCAGGGCAGTGGGGCAAATTCCCACTGACACACAACGTCGCTGTCAGCCAGGCCCCCTCCCAGCCCTGGCGTGCTTTAGGGCCTCCCAAGTTAAGGGAACACTGATATGTTTTTTTTAACTAAAATGGTTACATTGTGATGTTGCCGCCTTTGTTTGAGGCATGGAGGAGTTGTTTTTGCTGGTTCCTACCTGGTATTTGAACCAATGTGCCAGATTCATCAGTGAGCATCCCGAGAACTCGCTATATAAGTGCACCCTTAGTCAAGTAGAGTAGAGGAGAAGACTGCTCTATTATTCTGAACTGACCCTTCCTATGTCTAGTAAGTGATTGCAGCCACCTCAATTAGGCTTTAAAAAAAGGCATATGGGGGTGTTTTGGAGGCACTGGTTCTGAAATCCTTTTTAAGATTTCAAAATCATAACTCCGATCTCATGCCTGAATGTGTTTATTAAGTAAATCTCATTGAAGTAGGTAGACCTTAGTTCTGAGTAAATGTATAGGCCTTAGTTCTATATCTGTTCCAGACAATGACATTAGGCCTGTATGTACTAAGCAATAATTACACTGTGTTTTAAAAAAGGCATTTTTCAGTTTTGTTTCTCAGTTTTGTTTTTCACTTTACACCACCTGAGTTAATGGAAGTTGTCAAAATCCTTAATTTATGGATAACTTGTGCATATGCATGTCTGTAATCCAGGTTCTGTGCTGGGTAAAGTGCAGTTTTGCTTCTGTTTTCTGCTTAAATCTGGCACAATAATGGGTTTAAGACCTTGTAAGAATAGGACAATCAGTAGTGAAGCTTTGGCTTTAGCCTCTCTGGCCTGTAGGTAGTTTTCAAGTTGTTGGTCCACTGCATGGTTTTGGAAAGGTTTCCTCCTGCTCAAGTGATTGAGGCATGCCAATTTGTTTATTTGGGGCCCTCACATAAGATACACAAGTGAAAGCTGCATGTTGAGAAGCTTATTGGATTATTCTAATTCTTGCTGAATGGGAATGTTTTATAGTCCTCGGTGGGTGTGTTATTAGAATAATAATGCACACGAGAGCAGGGATTTGAAAAGCCTTTGGCAGATTTATGTTTCTGCCTTTCTATTGGATTGTCTTATACAGATGTTGAAGAACACAGTCCAAAATAAGGTTTGTCTAGCAGTACTTTTAGGTAGTTTTATCCTTTCCTAAGGCCCTTCTTCTTTTCAAGAGTATTTCAACCCATTTTTGTTTGCTAATTCATTTTACTTAAAGTTCAGTAATCCCCATTAAATAAAATGTACTTTGAAAAAAAGCATTTTAAAATAATATTTTTAAAATAGTGAGATGCTTCCAAATGGCAGGGATGTAAGAAGCTTGCCTCACTGGCTGCTTTGCCCCACTCACTTTCTCTGTTCAGAGTGTAAGTTATTTCAAGATCACTATTCCAAGAAATATTGTTATTTTTGCTAAAAAATGAAATTCCAGTGAGCCTTAGGTTAGATCGCAAAATTAACAGTTGTGATTTATGTCAATTTATAGTACTGAAATTCTTCATAAAAATATATTTGGACTAAGTTAATGAATCAGGATACTTCAAGCAACAATAACGTATGATGCAAGAAGAATAAGTTGAAAATCTCTTGTCCATTCTTACATTTAGTGTAAGCATTTTCCCCCAGATGATCTTTCTGTATAGAATTTTTTTTAACATTGGCACAGTAGTAAAGAGCTTTTCTAACCCTTGTCTACCAAAATTTCTCTACTTGTATGAATTTTCTTTTAAAAAATATATGCAAGCGAGAAGAAAATGTCTGTCTGGTTACCTCTGAGCAATTAGTAATATATATGCAGGTACAGATAAATACCTATCTGTAGAGTATGCCATCAGTTAAACAATAATAAATAAATATTCATCTATTAGGGGCTTCAGTGAAGTATTTATAGTACCTTTAAACATGAGTAAACTATGAGAGTATATTCTGTATGTTGAAACATGTAATCAGGTCATCTCAGTATAGCTGTTTCCCGTAAGCTTTACTTTTGTTGCAGTTTTCATGACAAGTGAAAATCTGTGCTACTTGTTTTTTTCTACAGGTTGTTGAAGGTGAAGTGTCATTTTTACCTTTATTAAGATAATTCGGGACTGACTGTGCTCTCAGATGCTGATGCCAGTCTGGGGGTCTGGCATCATGCCTAGATCGGTGATAGGGGAGCTGCTTAGGAGCTTGCAGACAGAAAGGGGGACTATTGAAAAAATGGGAGAGGGAAGGAAGAGGGGATTGTCAGAGAAGGGGAGGGGAGAAATAAAGAGAGGAAGATTAAAGGAGATGGTTGAGAATGAGGGGGAAGATGTTAGAAAAGAAGGGAGAGGAAGTGAAGCACAGAGAAAAGATGCACCTTCCCCATAAGTTTCTTGCGGGTCTCCATTTGTATATTCTAAATGTAAAGAGATATACAGTTATTTAAGATTACAGCAATTTGAATCAAATTAACTGCATTCCTGGCATTTGTTTTCATCATCAGAGTAGATCAGGGGTAGTCAAACTGCGGCCCTCCAGATGTCCATGGACTACAATTCCCAGAAGCCCCTGCCAGCATTCGCTGGCAAGGGCTCCTGGGAATTGTAGTCCATGAACATCTGGAGGGCCGTAGTTGGACTACCCCTGGAGTAGATAATGGATTCAAACTACCACTGCTGCACTTAGAATGTGATCAAAATGGTTTTCTGTCCTGAAAACAAAAGGACCAGAATATGACAAATGTGTGCCAGTGCCACTTCACCATATCTTATGTTTTCTGTAGTAAGATGGACTACATGCTAAACATTTGCAAGATTAGAAGAGCTCAGCTTTAGGCATTTCCCTCACATTTACTTAGTTCTAGCTCATATTTGATAGAAGTAGTTTCAATCATTGGAATGACCCTTCCTAGATTTTCAAGTTCTCCTCTGACTAGTGGCTTACCTGAGCAAAACTGATTTAAGATTCTTCAGGAATCATAAGAAATATTCAAAGCTACTCTTGTACAACATATTTGTAAACAGTCTTAAGGTTATGGTAATATTGACAGATGAAACACTAAGCCTCTTAATGATTGTAATGGCTTGCTTCAGGGATATACATGCAATATATTCACAGTTTAAAAAAAACAGGATACATTTTCAATGGAGGCTTTTTGACATTGAGGTGGAGATAGCCCTGACTGCTTGATGGAGCCCTGTCCACAATCACTCTCTATGGAAACCCCTCCAGGGCTGTCAAGAAACCCCAGGTTTTCATAACACCTTGGTTGAGAAAGCCTGAGTTAAACAGACCTTGGCCTGCTGCTAAGGAACTACTTCATTTAGTTAATGACTGATGTAAGTCTTATATTAGTATTTACTTGGCTTAGTATGTTTGACCTCAGGTCAATTGCCATCATACCATAAAGTATCCCAGTCTTTAAAGACCCCCCCCCTGCCATTTTAAAAAGCAAAACTGTTTCTCTTTCAGGCGTTTGCAAAACTTTCTACTTCCTCCAAGACTAGCACTTACTCAAAAGGTATTCATTCCTCTAAATTAACTTCTTTCCAGGAGGCACTTTGGTCAGTCCTTGTAGGACTCTTTAATCTAGAAGAAAACACCCATATTGTGGGAATGTTGAGGTTGAAAACTAGATAGGCTATGACAGTTTTAGCTGCTTTTTGAATATGCTATATTACTTTTGCTGAGGATGATGAGAAAAGGTAAAACTCTTGTTTTGGAAGTAGCAGGGATAATTCCCGTTGTAGTGAAAATACTGGACACTGATTAATGTCACTGAGTGTTTTCCCTTTAAATGAAAGTACTGTTGTCTTTAAATCAGTGGTCCCCAATCTTTTTATCATTGGGGACTGGTCAACGCTTGACAATTTTACTGAGGCCCGGAGGGGGTAGTTTTTTGCCGAGGGACGTTGCCACCTGAACCCTTGCTCCACTTGCTTTCCCACCAGCACCCCTGACTTCCCGCCGCCTGCTGGGGGGTGCATCCAGCAGCAGATGCGCAGTGCCATGCCAAGGGGGAGCCCCAGCCATGGCGGCCACTGGAGAGCACCAAAGGTGAGCTGGTGGCAAAGTGGCAGGGCAGCCCCCGAGGCATCAACTGGGGAGGAAGACGTGGAGGAGCCACAGCCCGGTACCAACTGATCCACAGAACGGTACCAGTCCCCGGACTGGGGGTTGGGGACCAATGCTTTTAATGATACAACAATATAATGGACATAGCCTGAGCCAAATGTTTCCAGTCTTGTGGTTTGTCTGGACCTATAAGCCCTATAGTATCCAAGCATGTTGGGGGGGTGGGGAGGGAAGGCTGAGCTTCAAGCCCACATGACAAATATTTTGTATTCTCTGATCATTGAATAAAACCATATTTTGTTGGACTTGTGAAGAAAAGACAGATCACTTATGGGCATGATGACATGGCTATTGATTCCTACTGTCTAGACGTATCCATAGTACATGCAACAGCCAAGGCCAAGTTGTGCTGTGCTATCTGCTTCGTGAAGTCCTAGAAGCAAAGAGCAAAAGTGATTGCTTTTATTAAAATAGGCTGTTAGCTTCCAGTTGGGAACCTTAGGATAAGGTCAGTAGCTTGGGAATCTGCATGCTGATCTGTGATTTAAATCTTTTCAGGGAATATTAAGGTTTATATTTCACTATATAGGTATCCCCTGTGCAAGCACAGAGTCATGCTTGGGGTGACGCCCTCCAGCGTTTTCATGGCAGACTCAATATGGGGTGGTTTGCTAGTGCCTTCCCCAGTAATTACTGTTTTACCCCTCAGCAAGCTGGGTACTCATTTTACCGACCTCGGGAGGATGGAAGGCTGAGTCAACCTTGAGCCGGCTGCTGGGATTGAACTCCCAGCCTCATGGACAGAAAGCTTCAGACAGCATTTCTGCCGCTTACCACTCTGCTCCACAACAGGCTTCATATTTCACTAAGGCAAATCTAATTTTTGTGTTCTTGGTACATGAAGGCTGCTACCAATTCAGCAGACTTACAAGAAAGTTTAAAGAAAAAAGTGTATTTGCTAATTCTAATATGTCATCAATTTGAATTAAACAGAAATAAAACAAGGCAGAAATAGGAGGAAAATGTAGGGTACTGTGGGGGTGTTTACCCAATATGTGTTTCAAGTAGAAATATGACCTTGAAGAAATATGACCACACAACATATTATTTGCATCATGAAGCTAGCTTCTCTTTGGGGAAGAAACTTTCCAGTTTTAGCTTACTTTGCTTCCCTGTCTGCTGACTCCCGTTCCCAGGAATGCCTTGGATTTAAAACAATAGTTCAAAGCTGTCCAATCAAAACTATAGCTCACTCTTTCTTGAGCTGGTAGAATAATAGGGGCAATGACTTCTTCAGGGCTCATCTTTATCTTTGTGGCTCAGTGTGAAGAAGAGCATACACTTCTCTAAACGTATAGGCTTAACTATTTACAATTTGTTGAGAGGTAGAACCTTTATGGAAGCAAATTCTGATTTAGTTTTTACAAATAAGGGACAAAACAGCTGGCTGTGAGCATTTTATAATTTCTTCTGAAATAAGAATTGTTCAATATGGCAGACTTTATCCAGAGAGAACCTCTGTGAAAAAGATCACCTATGGCTCCACTGCCTGGATATTTTGTTAAATATCCATTATAGCCAGGTTCCCATTGAGTTAAGTTTCTGTAGATTATGTCAGCTACACAGAAGCAGAAAGGTATCAGCTGTGCATTAGCCATCTTTATAGGGATATCCTGATAGGAGTTCTTCTAAACCTTTCATTTGATAGCTTAGTTTACATTGTCTGTAGCTTGCCTTTGTTTATTTGTGTGGGTCACGTATCATTCCCTTACAGAGTAGAATGTGCTAATTTGACGGAATGGGCACTAGCCCATGAAGCAAGCAAGTAAATAAAACAGCCTTGTGAGCATGCTCCCGAATTTCCCATTTATTTTGCCATTCCGTCTCATGAAGTGATCTTGATAATCTGGGAATACAAACTTAACTTGAAAATTGTTTTGAAATGTAGGAGGTTTTTTTTTTTTGCATCGTGTTAGAGAGATTTGAGCATTATATCTATCTAGTGGAATATTTCCCTTTCTTACAGCTTGTAGATATGTAAGAGCCAAACCTCAGTTGATAGCCTAGGACTGTCTATGTTTGCAAGCAGCAATGTTAAGGAGGTGTCAACTTGGCCAGTTTCTTGGATGGGGAAGTGAGACACAAATATAACAACTAATTTGAATACACACGGAGGAATCGGTGGACTCTATCTGATAATCTGCCTTAAAATAAAGTATGAGACACTTATTTATTTATCATATGGCATGTGAGTGGCATAATTAGGAGATCTGAGGATTGACTGGCAGCCAGGCAAGAGATGTCTGGAGGTGGTTTGCCATTGCTTGCCTCTGTGTCGTGATCCTAATGTTCCTTGGAAGTCTCCTATCTGAATACTAGTTAGGATAGACCCTGCTTAGCTTTCAAGATCTGATGAGATTGGGCTTTATGAGGCTGTCTACACCAGGGTATGAGGGACTGTTAGAATTACAGCTAGATTTGAGTCCAGTAGCCCTTTAGAGCCCAACAAGAGTTTCAGGGCATCAGCTTTTGAGAGTCAAAGCTCTCTTCATCAGACACAAGGGAACTTTGGCACTCAAAGGTTTCTACCCTGAAACTCTTGTTGGTCTCTAAGGTGCTACTGGACTTGCATCCAGCTGTTCTGCTGCAGATCAACAGTGCCTACCTTCTGAAATGATCTTGTTAAAATGACATGAATCTTGCAGTAGCTCAGTCAGGCTTCTTTTATATGTACCAGAGCCTTTTTTTTTTTTTAAGTTGGCAACTCTGTCAGAATTGATTTTTACTCCTGTGCATGTGGTTTGTCAGGGAAGGATTGGTTGGTTTACACCTAGTTTTGTTTTTAGCAAGCTTAATTTAACACTTTTCTGCGTTATCAGATAGCATGTGTTGGCATCTAACCACTTTTGAAAGATTTTATTAACACATTTCCTGTGTAAGAACTTTCTGCAGGAAATGGAACAAAAATCTCAATAGACAGTTGAACGCTTTCTGTTCTTTAATTTTTGGCTTTAGTATCATTGAATCCCTCTGGCTTCATAGCTATATCCACTTCCTTTTCTGGCTCAGTCCAGATCATATGCAGAAGAATGTAACTTATTTGTATTGCTGAATCAAAAACATGGTGGAATTTTTTGTTCATTTTGTTTTTAGGATTATGGAACAGCCTATTGCTGTGAGCTTCTTATTTTGTAGAAGAGTATTCCACTATGATTTTGCAGATGTACAAAAGTAGCCCTGAGCAATGAATGAAAGAACAGTGATGATGTATAATGCAGCATTGGATTTGGGACCTAAGGGCTATTTCACAAGTGCTTGTTCATTGTTACATATGCTGTCCTTAGATTACTGTATATTTGATGAATTTGGGCTGAATGAATGAATGGTCCACACTGAAAACTGTTGTGCTTTGTATAGCTACTGGATATATGAACATTCTGTTAAGGGCAAATAATGATTGATAGTTCATTTATATGCCATTACATGATGATACGTTTTTCAAGTGAACATGAAGTGGTATTTGTGTGTATTTTCCTGTTATAAGTGTCACAAATAGATCATCCTCAATTTACATCAAGATATGATTTTTTGATCATAATTGGAATAGGCACCTATTTCTAGCTACTCTGATGGATAGTATATTGTAAACAAAAAGTTTGATTGCAGGGAAATGGAATGGGTTGCCCAGCATGTCATTCAGTCGTCAAGAGAGAAACTGAAGAGTTTCTTGAAATGATTATTCAAGGGTTGTATGTCTAAGAGAATCAGACATCAGGTTATAAGTTTAACATTTTAGTCTCAAGATTGGCATAACAAAGACAGGAATTCTTAGACTTCAAAACTTCCTTTTCCTTCTCTGGTATGTTCTTGCCCCCTTTCCAAGACCCCGTGATAGTCTGTAAAACAAAATTTGCTCTCTGCTACACCAGGCATCTTACTGTTGTTCAAGCAGATAGCAGCTTTTTGGTGCCCAAGGAGGAGCATCCATTTCTTTATTTGCTTGTGAACTGGAAGCAAAGATGAACTCTGTCTTTTGAGACATCTCTCATTTTAGTCATTGCTATGACTAAAAAAAGCTTTTTAAGTAGCAAGACATGAGTGCTTAGATTAGGAGTAGCAGACATTGCCTTACCAAACTGGCCATTAAGTTGTTCAGCTTACTTCATGTGTGCCACTTGGGGCACGTGTGATGCAGGTCCAGATTCAGTTGATTTTTCTGTAAAACTCCTCTTACATCTTCTTGGAGATGCTGGAGCCATTTTTGACCTGCTGGATATTCTTCATTCTTACAGTTGATGATGTGGTGGTAGAGAGACACAATCTGTATTGCTGTTTCTGTATGCTTTTTTTTTTGAAAGTTTTTATTTTTATTTTCCAAAGTTAAGACAGTGAGATACATGCAATCTATATTGTCAATACAGAAAAAGGAGGGCTATGCTCTTCATTTAATACATTTGGTTTCCTGTTTCAATCCCCTTTGTATTATTTTCTTAAATAGTTCAGGTAAGGGCCCCATTGTTCTTGAAAGGCCTCTTCTGTTTTTCCGTTAATTATCAGTGTCAGTTTAGCCATCTTGGCAAAGTCAGCTAGTTTATTCAGCCAGTCTTCTGTCGAGGGTAATTCTTGCGTTTTCCATTTCTTGGCCAATTCTAGTCTTGCTGCCGTCGTCGCGTAGAAGAAGAAGCTCTGTGTGTGGGTTGGGAGGCACTGAGGAGGAACACTTAATAACATAGCTTCAGCTTTCATAGGGAATCTAAGACCCCACATTTTCTGCATAATAGTATGTATTTTTGCCCAAAACTTATAAACTTTTTCACATCTCCACCACATATGAAAAAAAGAACCTACTTTATCATCACATTTCCAACATTTGTTGTTACAATTTTTGGCAATTTTAGGGATCACTTTTGGTGTTACATACCACCTATAAAACATTTTGTACCAATTTTCTTTAAGTATTTGTTAGTATACTTTGGTATTCTAGACCATACTAACTCCCATTGTTCCATTGTCACATTAGTCTCAATATTTTGCATCCATTTGATCATACATGGCTTTACCCGTTCCATTTCTGTCTCGTACCTTAGTAACAGTTTATATATTTGGCCCTGTAAATGTGGTTTATCTTGGATTACTAAGTTTTCAAACTCTGGTATTGGAGCCTCTAGATTTAACGGTTGCTGGAACTCTGCTTTGAATCTGGATACTAGTTGGTTATACTCTAACCATTGAATTTCTACTCCTTCTTCCTTTATTGTTTGTATATCCTTAAACTTACCAGTCTTTGATATTAAGTCTTTGTACTGGAGACAGGTCAACCTTTTTTGTTGAGCTTTCCCAAAATGTGCCTCAATTGGCGATTTCAATATTGATGGTGTGGGGGAAAGTCTCTTATTATATCTTGACCATACATTCATAAGCCCACTAGTCCAGGTATTTGCTACTGCTTTTTGTTTTGGTTTTCCTGCTGGCCATAGTCTTTCATGAAAACTGTTACCCATGGTTTTTCTTTCAAATACCAATTCTCTTGAGTGCGGTTCCCGTATCCAGTCCACTATGTATGTAAGTGCTGCTGCGTCTTTGTATAGTTTTAAATTAGGAACACCTTGGCCTCCTCTCTCCTTCACGTCTTGAAGTATTTTAAAAGCAACTCTTGGCCTTTTTCCACTCCAAATGAATTTGTTAATCGCTGATTGCCATTTTCTTAGCGTTTTCTCCTGGATCACTATTGGTAACATTTGGAACAAAAAGTTGAATTTGGGCAACAGGTTCATCTTGACCGTAGCCATTCGAGCTGACCAGGACAGTTTTAACTCGTTCCATCTTTTGATATCCAGTTGCATGGTCTTCCAGAGTCTTTCATAGTTACCAGTGAAGAGTTCTTGGAATTCTTTGTCTAGATAGATTCCCAGATATTTCACCCATTTGGGATTTGTCTCACATCCGGTTTTTCGGTTGATATTTTGCACTTCAAGATCTGTGGCTCCCTGTAAAACGATTTTTGTTTTATCCTTATTTATTCTGTACCCTGAATAATGCCCAAAGTCTTTCAGTAGTTCCAGGAGAGGGGGAATTGACGCTTTTGGGTTCATGACAGTACACACTACATCATCAGCATAACATTTTAATTCTGTATGTTTCTGTATGCTTGAAAAGTTTTCAGTGGTGAGAGTGGTGAGAGTGAGGTTGTAGGTGCTAACCTAGAGAGTTTGCATAATTTTGCAAATGCTTGAGTGAAATAAGAACAACCATCTTTCCTCCCAGTGTTCCAAGGGTTATTTTGCTGTCCTCTCTCATGCACTGTAGGTGCTTCCCTCTAACTATCCAACATGAATTCTTACTTGTTCTGACTTTGGATTTATAAGCGATCAATTTGCCTCATGATTGTGTGACCATACAAGTACTAAAATACAAAATTAAAATATTCACTTTAATAAAAAATAAGTCATAACTCATTTTAAAACAAAAGTAAATAGAAAAATCCGCTATAATTATTAAAACCTAGCCTATGTAAAAATGTCCAGTTTTGCTTCTCTTGCCTTTTAAAAATTATTCTGTCCCTTGGTTACTGCAACTTTTCATCGACTTAAGAAATTCCAGTGTGTGTGTGTATGTATCTTTAAACCGCTCCTGCGGAGCAGATTAAATAAACGGGTAAGGGCTGTTGGGGAGGAGTTAGGGAGGGCCCTGTCGGGGTTAAAAACTCGGAGGGGCCAATCAGGAGCCGCTTTGCGGCTCCTGATTGGTCCCTCCGAGTGTCCATCCAGGGCCGAGCAGCCAATGGGGAGCCGTGTGAAGCGCGGCTCCCCATTGGCTGCTTTGCCCGGCCGGGGACTCAGTGCACAGACTGGACTGCCAGCCCTTGCGGTGAGTCCTCCGCCCGGCATCCTCCTCCTCCGGCTTCTCCTGGGGCCGGGAAAAGCCCCAGCCATGCTCCGGGGTGGGTTCGGGGGCTCTCCGGCTTCTCGAGGCCGCTCCTGCAGCTGGCAGAAGCCCCGGACGGGCTCCGCTGGGGGGTGGGGGGATCTCTGGCTTCTGCCAGCCACGGGAGCCCCCTCGCCGATTCTATAACGTGGCGAGATGGCTCCTGCGGCCGGCAGGAGCCCCGGCCAGGCTCCGCTGGGGGGATGGGGGGATCTCTGGTGCTGCCTCTCCCCCCCAGCCACCCACCCACCCTTCTCTACCACCCATTCTTCCCCACCCAACCATACTTGCCCCTCCCACGACTGCTCCTTCCCCCCTTCCTCCTGCCCTTTACTCTCTCATGCCACCTTTACCCTCTCATGCCACCTTCTCATTCCTTCCTTCCTTCCTTCCTTCCTTCCTTCCTTCCTTCCTTCCTTCCTTCCTTCCTTCCTTCCTTCCTTCCTTCCTTCCTTCCTTCCTTCCTTCCTTCCTTCCTCATTTTCTGTCTCTTCTCTTTGCTTCTCTCTCTCTCTGCCTCTTTCTCTCCCACTTGCTGGCTCTCTTTCTCCATTACTCCCTTTCTTCCTTGCTTCCTCCCTTTCTTCCCCCCATCCATCCACCCACCCGGCTAGCGCCCGCTGTATTTAGCCTACAGCGGGCTTTATATCTAGTATGTATGTGTGTGTGTGCGTATAGATATATTTGTGGGGAGGGGGAGGTGGGGAGAAGAAGGGAGTACTTTGGTTTTATAATGCAACAAGCTCAACAGCCTTCTTTAGAATGAAATTAACTATTTTTCTGTGTTCAGGACTGTACCCATGGTATGAACACATCAAATATCATTAAAGGTAAAGGTATCCCCTGTGCAAGCACCGGGTCATGTCTGACCCTTGAAGTAACGCCCTCTAGCATTTTCATGGCAGACTCAATGCGGGGTGGTTTGCCAGTACCTTTCCCAGTCATTACCATTTACCCCCCAGCAAGCTGGGTAGTCATTTTACTGACCACAGAAGGATGGAAGGCTGAATATCATTAGTTCTACTTAAATCTTTGTGTTATAGAGCAGTGGTCCCCAACCTGCAGGCTGCGGCCCGGTGCAGGGCCGAGAAGGCCATGGCGCCAGGCCGCGGTTCCCTCTCCCCGCGCCCCCTCAGTAAAAAACTTCCCGGGCCGCAAGCTTGCAGCCCGTGAAGCTTCTTACTGTGGGAGGGGGGGGAGAGGGAATCAGAGCCGCACCCACGCATCGCACATGCGCCATGTGCGGCCGAAATCGTGCATGCACGATTTGACTGCGCATGGCGCATGTGTGCATGCCCGGCCGCGCATGCGCGATGCACGGGCGGGGCAGTTGCCCTGCCGGTCCCCAGCCTAAAAAAGGTTGGGGACCACTGTTATAGAGCATGTGGACCTTTAACCTTAATGCTCAGATTAGCTCTTTGGCAGGCAAACAAAACAACTGTCATAAAAGCCTGAAATTCAAGCACTCAAAATCCTATTTTGGTCATGTCGTTCCAGAGAGTTAAATGAAAGAAGGGTATGAAAAACAGTGGCAGAGGTGGGGACAATAAGCTACTTCACATCTACAACTTCTGTTTCAGCTAACTGTAGAATTTCTTGTTCCCTTGCTGCATTGACAATGACTTTTCTGTTTACGTTGATCTCCTTAAAACAGAATATACGTAGTAAAGTGCTCCTGTTTACTGGAAATCTTTGGAGTATTCTGTTATCTGTTCATGCTAAGTCTTGATGCTTGGTTGGCTACTGTGAGAAAGAGGATACAATACTCTATAGATCTTTCAGTCTGATCCAACAGAGCTCTTAGTAAATTCATATTTTTCCCTGCTGCCTGTCAGGTTTATTATAATTTTTTGGTTAGGTTGTTTCAAAAGGACAGGAAAGGCAGAAATCTGACCGTCGTAGCCATCTTGGCATGGGGATATTGGAAAAAATTTAACCTGCTCACTTTCGGTGTCATCCTCAGTTGCTATGTACATGGACTGATTCAGAGGACAGATTATTCTGGTGTTATTACCCCTGGATAACTGTACAGGCTCATTGTTGAGACTTCAACTAGTTCATTGTTTTCTACAAGATTCCTCAGACCCATTTGTATGCTATACTGCTTTTTAATAGCATGATGAAGGCTCTTTCATTTCATCTCATTAAGTTTATGAGAAATCTTGTCTGCTAAATTTTACAAAGTTGGCTCATTGTCAGAAATTACCTGGTCCCTTAAGTAAGCTAGATAGTATTAGAAGAACATTTCTCGTCCCTGTCCCCGTCCCCTGTATTTTGTTGAGTGACAATTGATCATACAGTTTTGTACTTGGTAAAGGCTTATCCTTTAGTAAGTATTTTAATTACAATCTGATTTATTTATTAGTTAACACATTATTGCAGGACAAAATGCTTTGTTACAGTCACCTCCTTTTCACACTACATTTGTACATGCATTTATGTACATTAGCATGAATTTGAGGGTTTTCTATTGAGCTGTCTTTTAAATTCACTGTAACCTTTTCTCTTTTTGCCCATTGCCTTGTTGTCTTTCATAGAGACGCATACCATGTTAAACATTCATTTGGATTCTAGGCACGTCGTTTGATGTCATGAAGTCAGTGTTCTTACTCAAGGGAAAAGGTGAAAGTGCTTCCCATCACTCACCTTTCTTGAAAGTGATTAAGGACTGACATTCACAACTTCCATTGGGAATCCCAAGGAATTATTTTCAGCCAGAAATATGGTTATTGTGATATGAAGGAAAGAATTGACAGAAGGCCAGTTACACATTTCTTTGCTTTCCTTTCCTACAGGAATATGGTGGATTCCATAACGCATCTTCCGAGTGGCTTAAAATTTTACTTCCCTGTGTCAGATTTACCACTGTGATTTTAGCTACACTCAATTGGAAGAAATGCCAGAGGCTTGCTTCCAAGTAAATATATTTGGGAACACTAAGGTTTAGTATGCACACAAGAATTGTAATATTAACTTTGAACTGTCAGTTTAGATACAAAATGATTGTGCTTCATCAGATTTCATGTAAGAATATGAACAATTAAAGTGTACTGCAAATGCCCTTCAAGCCACATTCTGTGTTTGCCCTTTCTCCACAGTATTGGATTTATTTTGCTTTGAAGAAAGTATTATTGATTCTAAATCCAGTTTAGGCTGCATGGGATTTAAAATGCAGCAGGCTTTAGAATGCTGTCATTCTTCTCTCAGTGGACTTTCCACTTGGCAGCAAATGCCACTTTTGCCCAGATCGAAGGGAGACCTTTGCCTGAGTCTGTGCACCATCTGCATTTTTTTGCTGAAAAGAAACTGAAACCACTGGTATTTGTGTAAGGTTGCTTGGGGAAGAAGATAGCCAGAAGTTATTTCTCTTTTCAAAGAAATCAGAGCAGGCCTAGGAAGTAGGAAGCTGTTACCAGTTAAAGGATGCAAAAATGTGTCAATACACAAAAATCCCAGTTTGATTCTTACTCCTGTACATTTTAGTGCATTTACTAAATGAGATTTTACAAATAAATTGCCTTTTCAAAAAGTTCAGTACAGACTAGAAATGATTGGTTTTATCCATACTCCTTTTCTAGAACAAGATGTTTTATTCATTCTCCTGCATGCAGCAGTGATTTCCCCCCCTTTCTTTCCCCCACAATATATCCAAGCATCTGGAAGGGACTGGAAGCTGAGAGTAGGAATAAATAGAAGCAAGTGACCATTGGGTCTCACAAGGGTCAGTACTGAGACTGGCACTAATTAATGTGCTCATAATTGGTCTGGAATTGAGGGAAAACACTGAGGTAACCAAATTTGTGGATGATATGAAATTATTCAGGTTGGTGAAAACCAGAATGGTGACTGTGAAGAACTCTGGGATAATCTCTGTAAATAGGGATGCCAGTCTCCAGGTAGATCCACCAGACTTACAGGTCATCACCAAACTGCAGAGATCAGATCCCCTTGAGTAAATGGATGCTTTGGAGGTTGGACTACGTGATATTGGACCCCACTGGGGTCCCTGTCGTTCCTAGGCTCCATCCCCAAATCCAACTTGAGGTTGAGGGACACAAAAGTATAAAAATATATATCAAATAAACAATTTATAAAAAATCTCAAGGTAATAATTTAAAAAACATAAAAAGGGAACACTTATTTTATTTATTTGTTTGTTTGTTTAGATTTGTATACCGCCCGTCCCTATGGCTCTGGGCGGTTTTCCATATAGATCACACATCTGTAAAACATGTACACCATAAATACAAAAAACCTGGACCTAACAGTTTTTGATCTATAAGATTTTCATCAGGGATCAGTACAATAACACACAGTTACAAATACAAACATTCTTTTTTCAACCAGGGAGTAAAAAATCCTGTAGGTGATTAAAATATTACAATATTAGTAAGTGTTCACTTACTTTATGGTGTTTATTAGATTCCAGGTAGATGCCTGTTGAAAAAGGGTCATGGTGTATAACAATCAATAATAGCAAATTGCAGACCAAGGAAATATTAAGGCATTCTACTTAAGTAAAATAAGGAGTTATTACTAATGTTTCATTCTGATAGATTTATAATGATAGATAGATGTTGGCAAATTATTGTACTGATTTTGTAACATTTTTGTCACCCACAGGGTTTTTTACCCACCTGTTTTAAAAAAAAGAATTTTAATATTTATATTGTATTTATGAGTTATTGTATTGATCTCTGATGAAGATATTATAGATTGAAACATGATAGATTCAAGTTTTTTTGTACTAATGGTATATATGTTTTACTGATGTATGTGTGGAACCTACAGGGTAAATAAGTGTTCCCTTTGTATGTTTTTAATTACCTTGCACTTTGTTTAATAGATTTTTATACTTTTGTGATTCTCGACCTTTTTGACAGCTGTGATGGACTGCACTTTTAAAGGCTTAGAAGTGCTTTATAAGCAGATAAAGGACTGTGAAGGGTTAATTCTTCACAGAGCCAGCGAACCTTAAGTGACAGGCTACTCCAAGCAATCTGATTAGTTAGCATTAGCTGAGCAGAGAAAGACTTATGACTGGATGCTGAGGAGGGTTTAGTCTGCTTTCAGACATAGCTGAGAAGAATTGAGTACTGACAATTTTTGGATTCAGCCCTGACTGGGAGTAGTTTAACACAGACAGGAGGACTGGTAATTAGATAGAGACTCCCATTTGGGCCAAGGAAAGAGGATAGATCTTCCATAGAGAAAAGAAAACTCCCTACCCAATCATGCAGGAGTTAGCTCCAAAGACTGAAGAGGTCCATGGTCTGGTGTGGTTAGAAGGCTTAAGAGTCTTAAGAGTCATTTAACAGGAAAAGCTGGAGAATTTGGGATTTCCTAGTTAGATAAAAGCTGACTAAGGGTGGATATGCATAAGATAGACAAATGGATGCAGAGAACTTTATCCTTCATCAGGGAAGGGATAGCCAAGTGAGTTGACAGTCATGCTGGATAAAAGGAAATACTTCTTACTCAGCCAGTGATTAAATTATGGAATTCATTGTCAGAGGATATAGTGACACTAGCATCAAAGGGGTTAGACAAATTAATGAAGAAAAGGTACATTATTGACTACTAGCCATGGTAGTTGTGTCTGAACTAGGAGGCAATCTAAGAGGAAAGCATTGGCCTGTATGCTCTGTTATTGAACTTCAAAAATAACTGTTGTCTACTGTATGAAATGGGATTCTGGAATAGATGGGTCACTGGTCTGATACAGCAGAGTTCTTTGCAAGTTCTTATTTCATGTATTAAGCAGGTTGCCTAATAGAGACATGAATAGTGCCTAATGGAGACATGAACAAACTTTCTCAACTTTTTTACTGTTGAGAAACCCTTGAAACATTCTTCAGACTTTGAGAAACCCCAGAAGTGGCACAATCATGCAAAGTTGATTAAGACGCATAGTTGTGTACATACCTGCCCAGGGCTCTCTCTTTCGTACCCCATCAAGGCCTATCATTGACCATTTTGGGAGAGGGTGGCAGGTCAGCATGACCTTATATGGTCATACACCCAATAAATGTTTAAAAATATATATTGAAATTAATTAACACCCACCCAAGGCCATCCAGAAACCTCAGGGTTTCATGAAACCTCGGTTGAGAAAGCCTGGGCTAGAGGATGGAGGAGAATTGAGATTAAGGGGCTCCCTAACCTTTATGCTCTGACATGGTGGCTGACTAAAAATTCATCAGATGGTGATTCTAATTACATGGAGAATAGGTTGAATGTCTTGTTTTTCTTAAAGCATTTCTGCTTTTTTTTGATGCTGTGACAAAACAGTCCTGTGTGACTTGCAGGCCTTGTTCCATCCCGCTCTTCTGGGATTTCCCAACAGCTGGAGGAGAAGGGCTTTGCTCTTTCTGTGTTCCACCACTCCCACCTGACCTTTGTAGGAACTGCCCGCTTGGAAGATCAGGACCTCCCAGCTTGTGTTCTAAGTTCTGAGTCCTTGCCTCTGTGTCTCCCAATAGAGTGTTGTTACCATGAGGAGAGCTTGCTGTTTTGTTCATCACTAGGGAACAATCACTTGCCAATTGATTGCCCCTCCTTTTCCTCCTGGCGCTCCTTTTAAAATAGCATGTCCAGGATGGTGGAGGTTTATGTGTCACCGAGAATCACTACCAGGATAAAATGTTATAAAGTGATTATTTAAAAGAAAGTGCTCACAAGCACAGCATCAAACTGAGCAACGGGTTCAAAAGAAAAGCGTGACACTCAATTATTCTATCCCTCACTCTATATATGCCATAATTGTTTAATTTAAGGCAGGCTCTTTATCTTAGAAAGTTACAGATTTTTATAGGAGTTCCATTACCTTCAAGTCTCCTTCAGATGTTCAGGCCAGCAGATCTCAAGAGTTCTGTTTGCTTTGATGGAATCAGTACCAAAAGGACATTCATCCTTACAGGATTTTTATCATCTCTTCTCCACTCACTAGCCAGGTCAGGCTAGGTCAAAGAAGTCTCCAGAAATTTCTTCCTGAAGTCCTTCTAGAACATAATAATTTAAAATCTCTTTTCTCTGCTGGGGGGGGGGAGTTTGACTATCCCATTGTATTTGTTATTGTTGTTGTTAGGTGCGAAGTCGTGTCCAACCCATCACGACCCCATGGACAATGATCCTCCAGGCCTTCCTGTCCTCTACCATTCCCCGGAGTCCATTTAAGTTTGCATCTACTGCTTCAGTGACTCCATCCAGCCACCTCATTCTCTGTCGTCCCCTTCTTCTTTTGCCCTCAATTGCACCCAGCATTAGGCTCTTCTCTAGGGAGTCCTTCCTTCTCATGAGGTGGCCAAAGTATTTGAGTTTCATCTTCAGGATCTGGCCTTCTAAGGAGCAGTCAGGGCTGATCTCCTCTAGGACTGACCGGTTTGTTTGCCTTGGAGTCTTCTCCAGCACCAGAGTTCAAAAGCCTCAATTCTTTGATGCTCTGCCTTCCTTCCTTATGGTCCAACTTTCACAGCCATACCTTGCAACTGGGAATACTATAGCCTTGACAAGACGCACTTTTGTTGGCAGGGTGATGTCTCTACTTTTTAGGATGCTGTCTAGATTTGCCATAGCTTTCCTCCCCAGGAGCAAGCGTCTTTTAATTTCTTTGCTGCAGTGCCCATCCGCAGTGATCTTGGAGCCCAGAAAAATAAAATCTGTCACTACCTCCATTTCTTCCCCATCTATTTGCTAGGATTTGAGAGGGCCGGATGCCATGATCTTCGTTTTCTTTATGTGGAGTTTGAAGCCAACTTTTGCACTCTCCTCCTTCACCCGCATCAAGAGGCTCTTTAGTTCCTCTTCACTTTCTGCCATTAGAGTGGTATCATCTGCATATCTAAGGTTTCTTCCTGCAATCTTGATCCCAATTTGTCTCATCTAACCCCGCCTTTTTCTTGATGTGTTCCGCATACAAGTTAAATAGGCAAGTTGACAGTATACAGTCTTGCCAAACTCCTTTCTCAATTTTGAACCAATTAGTGATTCCATGCCCGGTTCTCACTGTTGCTTCTTGACCTGCATATAGGTTTCTCAAGAGACAAATAAGATGCTCTGGTATTCCCATCTCTTTAAGAACTTGCCACAATTTGTTGTGCTCCACACAATCAAAGGCTTTAGCATAGTCAATGAAGCAGAAGTAGATGTTCTTCTGGAACTCCCTAGCTTTCTCCATGATCCAGTGTATGTTGGCAATTTGATCTCTAGTTCCTCTGCCTCTTCGAAATCCTTCCTGTACTTCTGGAAGTTCTCAGTCCACATATTGCTGGAGCCTAGCTTGTGGGATTTTGAGCATAACTTTGCTAGCATGAGAAATGAGTGCAATGGTGCGGTAGTTTGAACATTTTTTGGCATTCCCCTTCTTTGGGATTGAAATGTAAACTGACCTTTTCCAGTCCTGTGGCCATTGTTGAGTTTTCCAAATTTGCTGGCATATTGAGTGTAGCACTTTTACTGCATCATCTTTTAAGATTTTGAATAGTTCAACTGGAATGCTGTCACCACCAGTAGCTTTATTGTTGCTCAGACTTCCTAAGGCCCATTTGACTTCACATTCCAGGATGTCTGGCTCCAGGTCAGTAACTACCCCATCTTGGTTATCAGGGATGTTAAGCTTGCTCTTGTATAGTTCCTCTGTATAATTTTGCCACCTTTTAAAAATCTCTTCTGCTTCTGTGAGGTCACTACCATTTTGGTACCTTATCATACCCATCTTTGCATGAAACATTATCTTTTACTCCATTCAGACCTTCACCCAAAAATACATTTCATCACAGATGCTATAGAAAAGACTGAAAAAATATTTTTGATTCATAGAAGCATGTTAGTCCTTCTAGGTTCCAGACCTGTGCTAGGTTTTTATAAAGCATCCAGGCTTCAATTTCAAATGCTCAGGTTGTCAGGCAAACAACATTGTTCTAGTCCAAGTCTTAGAAAGCAGAATCCTAGGATCTAGTTTATCTACAAAAATTGAGTCCCAATAGCACCTTTAAGACCAACAAAGATTTATTCAAGGCGTGAGATTTTGAGCGTGTGATCTCTTACTCAGACTAAATGAACAACGCTCATAAGTGTAGAAATATAAGGCAAAATAAATTGTGGCAAATTAGTAAATTGTGTCATAATATCCAAATTAAGCCATATGATTCCATATGATAATTCTTTGCTAAAACAGCTAATCAGTCCTTTTTTCTAGTTTATCTAATTTATTATCTAATTGTTATATAGGAACCATTAAGGTGTATATCAGTGGTTCTCAACCTTCCTAATGCCGAGACCCTTTAATACAGTTCCTCATGTTGTGACCCCCAGCCATGAAATTATTCAAGTGGTCTTCCATAGAAATTAATCTGAAACTGACCAATGACGTGAAGATCCATTGGTCATGATTGTATATAATTTTTTTTCCTGGGGTTTCTCAGTTCAGTTCTGCCTCTTGTCCCACCATGCCAATCTTGCTCTCCGCTGCTCCAGACAGATGAATGCTCTGTCCCGATATACCCTTCAAGCCTGTTGTGTGGATGGCTCTCCTCCCTGCGGCCAAGCTGCTTGCCCTGTCGCAACCCCTGTGAAAGAGTCGTTCAACCCCCAAGGGGGTCCCGACCCCCAGATTGAGAACCACTGGTGTATATATTCAAATGAATGTTTAATTCAAACTGGGACTGACTATGGGATGTACAATGCCATTAGCAGTAAGAGGGTGTTCATGCCATTCCTTGTAAATAGGACTGGCAGTGTAATTATTTGCTGCAACTTTGAAGAGGTGGGGAAATGTTGCCATGGTAAGTAACTATGTATTCCCCACCCACGCTGATTTAAGCTTTCTTCAAACCTGTTGCAAAAAATGTAGGAGCAGTCATTTTGCAGAGACCTCTGTTATTCCTAGTAACATACATATTGGCCCTTGATAGATACATGATTTGCCATTGCTTGGCACAGGATGATTGATCCCCCTCCCTGTCTTAGTCAAGGAAAATTGCCTATGAGTCATTATTGACCTTCAGTCTGTGGAAGGTGTTGCTACAAGTTTATGTAGTAGCTCACACTGCATTTGCAAATACATACTTGAGTAAGCAGGATATGTCTGTCTATTTTTAAATGTGATAATTTTAGTGCACCTTGGCTTGTGTGTGTGCTGTTGAAACATATCCCTTAAGTAGGGCTTGACCTGTGATAGTAACAGTACAAATATAACTGTGCTGTAGTTTGTTTTTTCCCCCCTGAAGGAGTATAGCTTAGAAAATAACATACAAGTTTCTTTATAATTCAACCGGGGATAGGAAATGTAATATGCAATTTAATATGCAAGAACTCTTAAAATATAAGAACACAAGAGAAGCCATGTTGGATCAGGTTATTGACCCATTCAGTCCAACGCTCTGTGTCACACAGTGGCCAAAGCCCAGGGACCATCAGGATGTCTACCAGTTGGGCCACAACTCCAGAAGCCCTCCCATTGTGGCCCCCCAAACAACAAGAATACAAAGCATCACTGCCCCAGACATAGTTTTCCTATACCTTGTAGCTAATAGCCACTCATGGACTGCTACTCCATATGTTTATCCAATCCCCTCCTGAAGCTGTCTATATATGCTTGCAGCTGCCACCACTTCCTGTGGCAGGGAATTCTGCATATTAGTTACTCTTTGAGTGAATAAGTACTTGCTTTTATCTGTTCTAAGCTTACTGCTTTCATGGAGTGTCCACGAGTTCTTGTATTGTGAGAAATGGAGAAAAGTACTTCTTTCTCTAACTTCAACATCCCATGTATAATTTTGTAAGCCTGCATCATGCTACTCCTCAATCGTCATTTCTCCAAGCTAAAAAGCCTTCACCTCTATAACCTTTCTTCATAGAGAAGGTATTCTGTCCCCTTAATCAATTTAGTTGCCCTTTTCTGCACTTTTTCTAATGCTATAATATCAGTTTTTTGATGTGCAATGACCAGAATTCTGCACTTTATTCCACTTTATTCCACATTATAGATTTATGCAGAAGCTGATTTGTTTTCAGTGTCTTTCCTAATAATCCCCAGCATAGCATTTGCCTTTTTAAAATAATGCACTCACACGCTGAGTCTCCAGTGAGTTATCTACCATAACTCCAAGGTCCTGGTCAGTTATTACCAGTTTGGACCCCATCAACACACTTAGGATTATTTTTTTTTTTTGCTTTAGTGTGCATTACTTTCCATTTTCCCACGTTAAACCTCATTTACCACAGTGACACCAACTTGCTCAGTCTCGACAGATCTCTCTGGAATGCCTCAAAGTCCTCTCTGGTTCTCACTGTCTAGTGAGGTCCCAAAGCAGATTACATCATTCTTCTGTCCTCACAACAACCCTGTAGTTTAGGCTGCAAGTTTGTAACTGGCCTGAGATCATAGAGCAGGCTTTCATGGCAGAGTGGGGATTTGAACCTGGGGTCTCCTGGATCCTAGTCCAACACTCTTAATCATTCTTCTCAATTATTAACAATACATGTATTTTTTTAATGTCAGTTATATTCAAGCATTGCTTTTAAAAATATTATTCTTTATATTGGAATCTGAATTTAATACAAAGATGTTAGGTTCTGTACATCTGAGTTAAAAACTGCTTTTCAGTGTAAAAATATCCTATTATCATGCATTGAAAATTTAATACAATAGGACATGTACTAAATAGCATACACTTTTTCTTTATGTTGCCGATGATGCCAGCCATTGCTTATGGAAAATCTGGGCATTTGTATCACTGTCTTGTATAACCAATTTGTCACTAGATTGTAGCCTTTGTTTTAAAGCAAGTTATCTCTTCAGGTGAATTAATTAATTTCACAAGCGCACAGCTAGCCTATAAGGAGAGGTCCAGTTTGTGATGCATAGCCTGTATATCACCCCCCCCCCCCAAAGTATCTGTTGTGTTATGAATGGCTCCCATTTCAATCCAATGGAATACTTGAGCATTCACTGCTTTTGATTAAATCATTAACAATTGTTATTAGATAGACATGTTCAGGCTTAACATATATAGATGTAGGCTAGTATAAACTTTAGGATGAGGTGTAAAAAGAGGCAAACCAGAAGCTGGTATAATAAGAGGACTATGAATCATCTGTTTAGAAGACAAGCAAGATGAATCACTTGAGAAAAATATGCCCCTAGCTTAGAAAATGGGGTTTGGGTAAGGGTGTTTTTGAAGAGGTGAATATGAGTGGCAGGAAGTAATCGTCTATTTCCCTGTAGAAACAAATGTTTCTGCCCTTTGTCATTTGGCTTATTCAAACAATATTACCTGCAGCAGAATGTATATTTTGATTTAAAAGGCTGGCAGCCTTGTAGTTGGTAATGTCTGTGGCCCAAAACAATACTAGATGGCTCATAGCTTTAATGAACAGAGAGCTGATTTTCACCCTACCACCCTGCCCCCAACCATTTAAATGAATCTCTGTCTCTGCTTATGAATGCATCATGCAGCTGTTCATCTTTCTGCCTGAAAGCCAGGAATATGGCTGGAAACTACAGACTGCAGCGTGTGACCTAAGCATTCTGAGACTCAGGCATTATATGACTGGGCTAAAAGTTTTCAGAAATTGGATTCTTACTGTTGTATTAGGTTGTTGCAAATATATGGGACTTCTGATTTATTTTCTGCAGCAAAACATTTCTCATTACTGTTCTTATAAATGGGACACGGAGTGAGACATTTTGCTTACATGGGAGTCATATTCATTCAAGGAAAACTGTTTATGTACACCATAATGCAAGAAGAGCTTGCTAGTTACAGCAGCTAGGAATATTAGGGAGTTAATACTGTGGTGGCATTAACTTGTAGCAAAATTGCACATGTCCTTTTCACCTGTTTCACTTGACATGTTTTGTATTCTACTTTCACATTGGGGGGGGGGACTTCACATATTAAGTAGCTGAATCTATACAGTGAGTCTTTAGCACAAATAAATATCGTCATCTACTAGTTGGGGGTCCCCCTGCTGATTTTCCAAAAGTATGGCAATAGTAGAAGAAGCTGTTTATAACTATGCGGTCCCATTCATCTATGAGTACATGAGATTGTGTTACTAGAGCAGTTGACCGAACACTTTCCTATTTACAGGTAAATGCACCATTTTAAAGGTCAATTGTAGGGGACAAATGGTACATGATGCTGGAGTTCAGTGACTGAGAGTCTCAGACTGTTTTTTGTCTCTAAAAGATATTTGTGATAGGGCTCAATGTATGTGGGGGGGGGCATGGTACAGGTAAAGTGGATGTTTAATTTTTCCCTTCCCAATTCAAAAAAGAGAAGAAAACAGGGGTAATATGGGTTGCTATACAGAGGAAGGCATGGCACGTTGACTCATCTCTTGCCTTGAAAGCTCCAGGCGGTCACCGTCAGTCAGCTTGACTGGATGCACTGTGCACACGGTACGTTTTGTGATTGGACTCCGGATGTCTGCATGACGGGTGGGGTTGCCCTAAAAAGCTTGGGATTTAACTCTTCAGCATTTGCCATGTATATGTGTGTAATTAATAGCAGAGGTTGAAGAATTAAGTCTCAAGCTTTATACAGCAAAATCCCTTGAGTTTCAATACAGAATTCTACCATCACTTGCAGTTTGACCTTGATTCCGGTGTCTAATGTAGTCAATGGTTTTTCTACATTTGATGGGATTCAATGGAGCGTTGGAGTACATTTATTTTGTCAGTTAGGGCTGTGTTTTCTAGCGTCATATAAATTATCTTTAACTGCTCCTAGCGGAGCGGAAGAAATAAAGCAGTAAGGGCTCTGAGGGTGGGCCCTGTCCGGGATGAGGAAGGGTGCCGATAGGCCCCTTCCCCTGGACTGACAAGCAGAGGGCCCAATTGGGAGGCGCAAAGCGCCTCCCGATTGGGCCCTCCGCTTGTCAGTCCAGCCCCAAACTGCCAATCAGCAGCCGCACGCAGCACGGCTGCTGATTGGCTGTTTGCCTGGCCAACAACCAATTGGGAGGCACAAAGCACCTCCCAACCCGCCCCAACCCCACGAGAGCGAATCTTCGCTCCACGGCAGCCATTATTCTGCTGGCCACCGAGAGCGAAGGTAGGCCCGCTGGCCCCCGCCCTCTCCCTGAGAACTGCTCCCCAGACCCAGGGGAGCCCGCTGGCCGCCTCGCTGAGCCCCCCCGTGCCCTCCACGGGGCCTGGGGAGCCTTTTGGCAAGTCGCCCCGCAATTAAAAATGCTCCCCAGGCCGTGGGGAAGGCGATCCGCGGCTCGCATAGCCGCGGGTCGCTCTCCCCGGGGCCTGGGGAGCGTTCTTCCAAGTTGCCCCACGAACAAACATGCTCCCCAGGCCGCGGGGAAGGCGATCCGTGGCTCCATGAGCCGCAGATCGCCTTCCCCGGGGCCTGGGGAGCATTTTTGCAAGTCGGGGGGGGGGAGGATAAACACTCCCTGGGCCCCGGGAAGGCGTCCTCTCCGGGGCCTGGGGAGCGTTTTTGCCATGCTGCAAGCTCCAGACCCGGCCTGGAGCCTGCCGGGCCCGTCGCCCTTCCTGCGCTGCGCCCGCCCCTGCTGCCTTCTCCGTGCCCATTTTTAAAAATGGGCTTTGTTCCTAGTATTACTATAATTTTTCACCCCTTGGTGAAAAAAACAAAATATTCTATCTTAATCATTCAGGCTGGCTTGCTTGGTGAACACTTAATTATGTAGGTAAAGGAGGCATTGCTCTTCCTACTGTGCCTGTGCTTCCCCAGTCTACATCAATTAATGTTCCCAAGAAGTGCCGTGAAACTAATGATTTCCTTTTTGAAAGAATCCCAAACATTGGGGTTATTCCAACATTGGTTTAAAAAGGGCCGGATGGGCTTGTAAAGCTCAGCATGCCCAACCAGGATCCAATGGAACGTGCTGGCTTCAGTGATTAAAATGGCTTGTAAAATAGTGCTAATGTCATCCAGGCATGCCAGTTTCTATAGATGCAAGCAGTGAAGCAGTGTTTGAGGGGTTTTCTCTGTTGGTCTGGCTTGTGTTTTGTACACCATTGTGGAATTTATGATGCTGAATGACAGGTACTGACAAAATCAGGATAGACAAAAATTAATGTTTGTTTCCAGAATCCAGAGACTTGACTGGCACCTCAGTCTCTAACACATTTATTTGGAAGCAAGGTCTGTGGCTGTATTTTTAGTGGCTATACTTCTAGGAACCCAATCTAGATTGTAGTCCTGCGAATATTGACTTGAAAATAGGTTAAAGAACAACGTTTGAGTCCAGTGGCACACTTAAGTCCAGCAATGTTTTTATTCTGGGTATAAGGTTTTGTGTGCATACTCATTTTTTCAGGAGTAGGTTGCATGTTTATAACCTGGCCTTTAGGTTCTTATACCAGAGTGTGGTTATGCTGTATGCTGGACCTAGAATCACTACAACAGGATATTATCCTCTTGTCTATTGATGAGTTTGGAAAGATATTTATGTCTAAAGAAGGATGCTGTCATTGCAGAGACATTGCAAGCATGAATCTATTGTACCAAAAGTAAACAAAAGTTTATGGTGCCACTGTTTAATTTGGATATCTAGGTTGAGAACAATATTTTCTAATGTGTTTGAGTACTGTGTGTATTAAGGTTTATAGGCTACTTTTGACTGATGAGATTGACACAGAACATGTTGGTAAAAGTATTATATTTAATTTTGCCATGCCCCACTGTGCATCTTCCCTCATAACTTCTGCTGCTGTTGGACCTTTACTGCACAGAAGGTGTTGTGCTGCGCCGCTGCTGGTATTTGGCTCGGAGCAGGTTGCCCCTCCTCTTCCTGGCTCCTCACGAAGTATTTGGCC
Source organism: Paroedura picta (assembly GCF_049243985.1). Lineage (NCBI taxonomy): Eukaryota > Metazoa > Chordata > Lepidosauria > Squamata > Gekkonidae > Paroedura > Paroedura picta. Next base: position 60,615,726 of record NC_135375.1, read on the forward strand.
CTCTGCACCCTGTATGCCCTGGATGTGTGGTCCTACATGGTAGCTTGGATGGCAAGGCTCCACTACACTGCAGGGCAGCATAGGCCTTTAATTTTTTTTTTAAAGGACATGATATTGCAGCTCCGCCTTCTGGGATGCTGTATTCAGGCATGGGTGGGGGGAAGCTGGGCCAGGGCAGCCTGATTCTTCCACAGATGCACTGAGACCCATGACAATGAAGGGGACGCAGATTTATCCACATTCCCTTGCTGTGGGCTAATCAAGGGCTTGAGTCATGCCATGCCTGGGACCAACATGGACTGGTGCCAACATTGTGCAGCCATGGGAATTTGGCCTGATTCGCAGTGAGTGGTGAGTGGGGCTGAATTCCTGGTGTGGAAATGGTCTTGTAGTGCTGTGGATGTGAGTATTCAGGCTTGCTTTTGAGGCTTTAAGTTCAGTCTGCATTTTGTTAGGCTTGACTAAAGGCGTCTGAGAAGCTGAGGAAGCTTATAGATGGTAGGGCAAGTATTTTGTATAGGATTATATGATGCGAGAGGAACTCTTGTCATAAGGACCTGGTGGGGTTCACCTGAGGTGATATGAGACAAGGCAAGGGTTGATTGGAGTAATGGGTGCCTATTGTCTGGATCTATTGATACTTATCTTCTTGTAAGTCTTTATTGGAAAGTATAAGGGTACAAGAGCATTAATCACTAAAAAGGCAATTGCTCTTAAAGAACACCATGTAATGAAATTTGATCCTACTCTCATATTTTTCCTAATGGCTTGCTTGTTTATAATTGTACTAAAAAGTACTAAATTAAACTTTAAAAAAATACTAGCTGAGTAAGAAAACCAACATTGTCTTTGATCCACCAGAGATGTCCATGGATGGAAGGGATTTTCATCCATACAACAGGACTTCTTAGCCTTCCCTCTTTCTGCAATCCCAGATGCCCCAAATACTATTTCTGTGGAAAGGAGATTTCCTATATTGCTCGTGTGTGTATGTGAAGAGGTTTGCAATGTGTGTGTGTGTGTGTGTGTGTGTGTGTGTTTGTAGGGGACTCAATGAAAATTGCATCCCCTCTTATATTTGCAGAAATCCTGCTGCTGTTTTTTGTTGTTGTTGAATGTTCACAGGAGCATGGTATAGTGCAGAGTCGTTGCTAGCTTGTTTTAATTGGACTTAAATGGAAATCTTTCTCAGAAAGCTCACTACATGGCTTTGTCCTTGACACCACTAGTAAGTAGTGTCTCTTTATCAAGAGAGAAGAGAAAATAAGTTGTGTGGTATTTTGCTGAAAAGCTGTATATGCAGTATGGAATGTATATGCCAAAATACCTCCTCTCTTCTTTTCTAGCACACAGGCTTGATGGAGCAACATTTTCTCTCTCTGATACACACTACCTTAGCAATGTATAATTGTATTTTTAGAGAGGTACACTTGGAGAGAAAATGGATAAGCCAGGGTTGTATTGCATTATATTGCTTGCTACTTGTCATAGGTAGAAATAACCCTTTCAAATCTCCTCTGGTATTAGACATCACACTTAGGAAAACCTCGAAGTTTTCCCCAGAGGTGTGGGGGGAAAGGAATGCCAGCAGTGTAGTAAGTTGTACAGTTTAAAAGCTAGAGAGGCCATTATGATGATTTAAAATGACATTGGTTGTAATTGATGTCCTGTTGAAACAGCGCCTTTGTAATTTTCTAGTCAGTAATTTCTGCAAGTAGAATTCTAAAGCTTCAAAGCATGCTGATCTGACCTATTTTAATACATAATGGTTCAAATAGTTTGAAAATGTGCATTCTCCCCTTAGGTTGATCATATTTGTCTTTAATTTTAGGCCTTTTATCTAATACTCTATCAACCTGCTAGCATCAGCTGTCTTTTTCCATATACATTTTAAAGGTAATGATAAATCTGTCTTAATATTGTGTGTAGAAGACATATAAGATTCAGTGGTTTTCTTTAGTACAATTCATTACTATTGTAGCATTAAAAAAATAGCAGTTTTATTGTGAAACTCATGATTCAGACCCATTGTTAAAATGCTTTCCCTTTATTGTGATGCTTTGGGATTAATCTGCAAAGCTGCTTCTGATAGCTGTCTGGAAAAATGAAATGATTAGTAATAAAATGTAATCCTGAAGAATTTTTTTTAAAAGCCTTGCTTGGCACTTTGACCCTACATTCATTAATTTTGAAGAATTAGTGTATTTATTGCAGTTGCTATATTTCCAAGCCAGTAGATGTTGAGTGTGGGCTTCATTGTGTTCAGAATTGCATTCCTCTTGTGTTCTGGGTGCTTTTGGGGCTAGGGGATTTTGAATTCAGAGTATTTTAATGGTTAATGGGCTTGATTATGTTTACCTTTCTTTGGCCTTGCACACTTAAAAGCAGGTTTTTTAATTATATAACATCTCTTAAGCTTTAAAGTATAGTTTTCAAGAACAGGAGCTGCTTAGTTGTTTCTTATGAAGAAAGGTTACTTTGTATCCCCATTGTTCCAAAGGAGAAAAATAGGGATGTTTGGTGATGTCTTTCCTTTGTTCAACTTTATTATTAAATTTTCTGCATCTGCATTCTGAAATTCACTGTATAGCCAGTTTTTCTTAACTCTTGACATGCCTTTCCTTTCAGTTTGAGGATAGGTTACCAGCATCGAGGAGATCTCTGCATATAAAAAATGGTTTATATGTTAAACTAGACATGATGAAAAGGCAAGGAGGATCTTGCAAAGAGCTGTGCCTATATTGCATTAAAATTTCTTGCCACTCTAGAAATCTCTAACCAATTCATTCAGTATGTTGAATGTTGGGTCTATGTGAGTTTAAGCCCCTTTGCCACATGAAGTGAGCAAGATTCTTGTAGATACGGATAGCTTGTGATTTTGTTAGAGGTGGCTGGTGATGATTAGGGAAGGACATGAACCCAAATTCCCCCCAAAATTGTCCTGGTTTGTGTTCCCCAAATTGAGATCTAGGGAAGATGCTTCCCCCAAACGTTTTGTCAAGTTCAGGAGAGAAGCTTGAACATCTAGCTGTCAGCCTAAAATTGCTCCAAGCCATTTCAACATGCCAGTTCACTTCCCTTGCTTTCAAAGGAACCAGCACACTAAAATGCCTACTTCGGAGCAGCCCAGCAGAGCCCAAGATGATGGTGCAGAGAGGGTCTGCTGGCCTACTGGGCGCATGCCACGCAGCCCAGCAGACCTCATCATCTGTTGAACAGAAAGCTACTTGACTTTCCCTCACTTTTAAGCAGGAAACAGCAAAATGAACCTGCATGAACTAAATTGGTTTGCTTCAGGGCGGGATGGTGGTCAGGAGTTACAGGTTCAGGAACATCTTGAACCCCAAACTAAACTTGAATTTTCTAGTCCGTGCCCACCCTTCATAATGATAAAACTATAAAATGGTGATATAGCAACTTTTTCATTGAATAACAGTTTCTTATTCTACCATAAAACATATCTGCATTGAAATTCTGTGCAGAAATATTCCAACCAGAATTCCATGGGATTGTACCTTGAAACCCCTGACATTTTATCCTTTCCCTCCAAAGCACAAAATTAGCATGGTTAATAAAATGAGGCAACAATGTTAGAATGAACCTAAGCTTGTCAATGAATGCTAGAATAGTAAAATATATAAAGCTTAGAGAAGACATTGTAAAAGGTTTATTATTAGAGTAGTGGTTAGAGTGCCAGACTAGGAACTGAGAGGCCCAGATGTGAAACCTCACCCTGTCATGTAAACTCACTGCGAAACTCAGTCATACCAGCTCTACCTCACCTATCATGCAGGTGTACATGAAGTAAATATATAAATAAATGTGATTTTCCTAACCCCCCCCACGCAACCCATTGTTTTTGAGCATGAGTATTTCAGTGCAAAGATTTGCAGTGGGGTTTGCTCCAAGGGCTAGTATAGCAGATTTGTTTAACAGCTGGCCTCTAAACTGAGATCTGGCTAGGAGAGTTGTTAGGTTGGAGGACCATTGTAGGGTCTAGGTCAGAGGTTCCCAACCATTTTGGATCTGTATGCACCTTTTGAGTTCTAACACATGGTGATGAGCACAAGCACAAAATGGATGTCACAGGAGATGGAACCAGTCCTGCGATGGCTGTCACAAGAAGTACAGCCAACCACATAATATCAAGGAGTGAAAGCATACCTAATTGTAATTGTTCAGCATATTAGGCAGAAGCTCTGTTTATCACATTAGAATAGCAGAAATGGCAGGAACTGAATCTAGATGTTTCTGCTTCCCTTTCTGGAGACAGGATGTGGCAGTAGCTAGTATGGCACAGGTTGTGCTGCTATGGTTAAATGGAGCCAGACTGTCAGCTGCATTTCATAGACATGGTTTCTGATTGTCTACATTTCGTTTCTCGGTATTATAACAGTTTTTCATTTAGATTAGCGATCCCCAACCTGTGGGCTGCGGACCACATGTGGTCTGTCGACTAATTGGAGGTGGGCCCCAAAGGATGCCTCCCCCCCCCCGGCCCTTTACTTCATCCCCCCCGGCCCTTTACAACATACTTCGGGTGTCATTGTCTCCCATCACTCCCAGATGGGACTATCTTGTTGCAGAGAAACAAGCTCAGGGTTCCCATTGATTTGTCATTGTCATGAGTTAAAATTTCCATGAAATAAAATGTTCCTTATGTTCATTGTTGTGGCGTGTCTGTATCTTATTTTGAAGGGATGTTTAAACATTACCATAGCGATCAGAGAGTATTAGGGCAGTGGTTGAGAGTAGAGGAGTAAACTACCCCCCCCCCCGGGTCTCAGTAAAATTGTCAAGCGTTGAGTGGTCCCCGGTGATAAAAAGGTTGGGGACCACTGATTTAGATCAATGGGATATACCTGTGTATAAATGTTGCAGAATTTAAAGCCTTGTAAACAGACTGAAACAAAGAATTTGACTTTCAGAAATGGAAACCTTTTAAAATTGATTAATATTTATAAGTAATAATTAGATGTTGCAGACTTTATTAGTGAGACTGTTGTGAGTTTCTATGTACAGGCAGACCAGTTGTTGTTAAATTGTAGAATTTGGATGCTTCCCAACTACTATAAAAATGTCCTCTTGTGTTATATTCTTATGAACAAGAAATATCTTAGCACTATAAATCTTAAGTGGTGAACCCCAGGAGACATTTGCACTCTAAAGTATCCCCTTTCACAAAGGCTTTTTGTCAACTACATTTCAGTGCCATTTACCTTGACAATTACTAGAACAGACAATTGTATTGAAAAGGAAATTTTAACAGTTTCATTATGAAATTCACAAAAGAAATGAGCTTAATTGCTCAGGTCAAATTGCTTATTCAAATTTTTGCTGTCAATGAAGTGTGCTAATGCTGTCAGAGAGAGAAACAGAGAGACTCGTGATGTATTTTGTTATGCATTAATCATGTCTTCTTGGAAATGATTCTAAAATAAAAGTTAGGGGTTTTCCTTGCTATGTTCCTGGATTTTTTTTTGGGGGGGAGGGGAGGGGTTTACAAAAATTGCAATCTTTTTTTTGTCAGCAAGTCATGATTAATCTACATGGAAAATTAACTTCAGAGCATTCATATATAACCATCTGTATTGGTTTAAGAGAGTAGGAAATATTCTGAATGAATCAGGAAATACATGTGTTTACACCCCTAGCTGGAATCCCCTTCCCTTCCCACCATCTTCCAGCCCATCATTGGCCATTTTGGGAAGGGGGCTGATCAACATGACCATGTATGATCATATCATTTGATAAATTTTTAACAAAATTAAAAATTGCCACACATTCGGGAAATGATGGAGTCTGGTCACTGCGGATAAGTTTGTGCTGCTCTTATATACTTGGCAAATCTTCACTTGACCTGGAAGGCCTGCATTAATGTATACGTTAGGTTCTGGTTTTACAAGAGCCATAAGCTCTTATTAATTATTCTGCAGACAAAACTGGTTCTTTTGTCTCCTGTTTCATCTGCACAACAACCCTGTGCAGTAGGCCTCAAGTCTTTAAATTCAATAATAACCTGTGTGGTAGACCTTAAATGTTTCTTCTCTACCACAACCCTGTCCAAAGTAGCTCTTTCTGCCTGGGGAGCTGATCTTTATACTCCGCAGGTGTGCTGTAATTCAAGGAGCTATTCAGCCCCCACCTGGAGGCTACCTACCCCTGGGTTGGAAATAGTTCTGGAGGTTTGGAGGTGGGACTTCAAAATCGTACAATGCCTCAGAGTCCAGCCTTCAAAAAAGCCATTTTTGCCTGCAGTTGGGAGGGAGTGGTGCAGGTGTGTCCCTCCTGGTCTATGGGCTGTGGGCTATGGCCAGCCCTTGCCAGCAACTGTTTGTATTCTGGGGCGTAGACAGGCAGACCAGCATCAGTCCTGTGAGGTTGGAAAGTGCAGGAAGATCTAAATAAATATTTACAGCCTGAAACTGTAAATAGTGAACAAGTAAATGGCTGGAGACACATGGGAACTGACTTGACTTTTTCCAACCTTGGCCTGGCAAATAAAAAACCAGTATAAAAAAACCTTACTAAGGTCAAGACTGCTGTGCACAGAGAGTCTTCCTCTTAGGGTTGCCAACTTCCCTGTGAGGCTCTCTACCCCACCTCCCTTATGGGAAGTCTGCTATGGAGAGAGAAAGGGAAGACGATTGGAAAATGCTTTGAGACACTTGAGGCCTGCTGGGACACTGCGGCCCATTTCCAGTTCTCTCAGACCTCTCACAGACCCACAATCCTCACAGGTTGACTACTGTGGGGAGACGAATGGAAAAGGTGTATGTAAACCGCTTTGAGACTCCTTTGGGTAGTAAACAACAGGGTACAAAAATCCGTTCTTCTAAGGAGCAACCATGAAAGAAGCATGTGGGCATATAACATTTTATCAACAGTGAAAAAATGGAAAAGAAGGGACAGGGTGGACACCTGTGTACTGTGACTACCCCATGTGTATTAGGGCGGGGGGGCATTTCGGTGTCTGTGGCCTAATTCACACAAGAAGGGAAATGACGCAGAACTCGGGGGAATTGGTTGCCATGTAATCTTCCCCTAAGAAGAGTATCCAGTCTGATTTTCCCTTCACATACCTGAAGACATGGCTCTGGAAAGCTCATCTGTAACCACTATTCCCAAAGGTCAGTCCTCTCCCACACTCAAAGAACATTCCAAACCGCAGGTTATTGACACCCATATCTCCACACCCATGCTCTCATTTGCTACCACGCCACCACAACCTCCCACACAACACAGACATTCAATCCCATGCCCTTACAGACTGGACAACTCCTCCCCTTCCTCTTCCCACTGCCAAGCTCTAGCACCCGTTGTATTCTTGGATACAATAGGCTTTGCTCCTAGTGAGTAATATAGCTACTATTACAGTAAGGAAGAGTTCTGTAAATATATGGTTAATCTTTTCTTAAATAGTGCAGAAAAACAGTGTGATAATTGGATCCTATTTTTCTGTTATGCACATATCCAGATCAAACTGAGCTCATATTTTCCAGTTGCCATCAGTGACCAAGTAAGCACACCTGAACCAAGATCAAACCAAAATGTCCCATCCCCCCAACTTCCAGCAGGCATTGATAAAGCCAACAGGGGGAAGGCATGAAGCAATGGAATATCCTTCCATTGTTCCTGGCCCCTTCAACTACTGCTGAGAATCCTTATCCCACCTCCATTTACAGTTTTATCTTTTTGGGAAATGTAGAACATTTGTAATGTAAAAAAATGCCGTGAGGCCTCAAATATTATCATATTTATTGTGACACGAGCTTTCATAAGCTGTAATTTACATTAGCGATCCCCAACCTGTGGGCTGCGGACCACATGTGGTCCTTGGACTAATTGGAGGTGGGCCCCGAAGGACGCCTTCTCCCCGCCCCCCCCCCGGCCCTTTACTTCATCCCTCCCAGCCCTTTACAACACACTTCATTGTTGTGGCATGTCTGTATCTGATTTTGAAGGGATGTTTAAACATTACCATAGCGATCAGAGAGTGTTAGGGCAGTGGTTGAGAGTAGAGGAGTAAACTACCCCCCCCCCCACCGGGCCTCAGTAAAAGGCGTTGAGTGGTCCCCGGTGAGTGGTCCCCGGCGTTGAATGGTCCCTGGTGATAAAAAGGTTGGGGACCACTGATTTACATTACATGTATGGCCACTTCCATACTGCTTCATGTATATGCTGAACTTGTTGCCTGTGCGACTGGAATTTTTTTTGGGTTGCATGTCAGTTGTTCCTCTTCTTAGTACAGAGGTAGCTTAAGGTAAATAGTTCATTGCTTAGTCACAGTGAACTGTTTACATGATTCTTAAACCATATTTTCATTTTTCTTTTAAAGCAAGTGTGTAGATTCAAAGAATCTTCAGAGGTGTGCAGATTTTGGAGTTTTGGGAAATGGGTAAACAGATATTAAATACTTTGAATTGCAACACAGCACAAACAACACTGTGGAACATCAAGTTTCCCGTCTATTTTCTGGGGAGAGGCTGTTTTAGACATGATTAGGCTTGACTGTATTCAGTGAGAAATGCCTAAGGGGGAAAAAATGCATGTGCATAAGCTGAGAATGTGATGGTGAAGCATTTAAAACTTTGAAGTATTGTGACCTGTGGAATGAAACCTGGTGTAGAACACAAAATTATGTTTCAACTTGCAGAAATAAAATGCAGGCTAAGCGTTCAAACTTGCAGTTTTGTGACAACTGATCAGAGGCTGATAATTTGTATTTGATTCTATTCCAACTGTTGCTTTTCTTTGTAATGAATATAACTTTCACAAATCCACTATGAAGTTTGTGTTTGGATAAAGACAAAAAAGAAGTGATTCAGAGCACTCAGATTTTGTTTATTAAACTAATTAGGCCATCTATTAGTCTTGAGGAAGAGTACATTTGTACGCAATTATAAAAAGAAAATGTGGACTTGGTATTTAAATTTCATTTCAAGTAAGTGGTATGAGAAATTCCGGCCTCTCAAGGGAAGTGTTTTGGGTGTGTTTAGAAACTGTACTCATCCATATAAACTTGCTCATTTCCATATTATGTAATGACTGCTTATTAAACAGGCTTCTCCTGTTATGCCTTGTACTAGCTAGCATTCAGTATTCAGAATGCTTAGGATCTGTAGCTTCCCTCAGTTCTTTGTGAATAAAACTTACAGGAATCCACAAAGGTTATGAATTATTGTTGAATGGGATGTGCATGCATGAATGATGAGGTGTAGTAGAACACCAGACCAGGAAGTTGCACCATCCTCTGAATCAATCCTGAAAGAACAAATGTGTTGCTTCGTGTATCCCCAGAATTATATGCAGTTGTATACACACACACCTTTTCTGAAAAAAGCATTTGACTTTAAAATCTGAGGGCCATTCCGCACTCGTCCAAAATCGCACAATGGTTACAAATTGAAATCGCTACAGTTTTGCTGTTATGCACAACGTCCTTGACAATCTGCAACACTCCTGAAACCGATCCGCAACAAGCGCTTCGTTGTAGCGCTTTCAGGGAAATCCCAAAAAGTGGATTCACCCGCCGGAAAGCACTACACTCTTGCAACCAATCTGCAACACTAGCGGGAAAGTTCTGTGCGTTACCATTGTTGCGGTTTCTGCAAAGTCCCTCCCCCTAGCTCTCTCCACTGATCTTCCGGCGAAGCGATCACCATTTTTTTTTCTCCGAGCGAGCGGAGATCAACGCACCGGCGAGCCTTTGTTTACCCAGCGAGGCTTCCCTGGCTGCAGAGCTGTTTTAAGTCACCAAGCACGAAACAACACACAGCCTCGTTTGCTGGTTTATTTTCCCTTTATTTTTCACTGTATTTTCGGCTGAAAATCGCGCCCGTGCCGGGGGGGGGGGGTTTAATTTTTTTTTCACTCAGGGGAGCGTGGCAACGATGAAACGGCAGCTCAAACACCACCTGCTACCTAGATGGGTCTCTCCGTTGCAACGAATCAACGCAGATTCGTTGCAACTTTTGTGTTGTTGTTTTTTTTTTTAACTTCCTTAAAGGGAAAGGGGCTTTTGGGGATCATGATAACGGCCGCCCATTGGCTGCTTGACGGCCAGGGGCGGGACGAGCTCGGCAATATCGCTTCCTGGCTAGTGATTTTTGCCGAGACCGGAAACCTGTGGGAAACGATAGAAACGCAACTGGATTCCACTACAAAGCCAGGTATGCATAATGATGAATTCCACAATTTAAAATGCCGTTGTTTTGTCCCGCAACCAATTTGCCACATAGATCCTGGTGCGGAATGGCCCTGAATGTTCTCCCCCTGGAGGTGTAGTAGAACACCAGACCAGGAAGTTGCACCATCCTCTGAATCAATCCTGAAAGAACAAATGTGTTGCTTCGTGTATCCCCAGAATTATATGCAGTTGTATACACACACACCTTTTCTGAAAAAAGCACTTGACTTTAAAATCTGAATGTTCTCCCCCTGGATCGGAGGACATTTACAAGGATGGGTTTTTCCTTCAGCTTCTCAGAGAGGCAGAGATTAATTGAAACATCCTTATTTCCTGTCCATCATTCTGTCTCTCATTCCCTAGTCTTTCCCCTACCTCAAAAGGGAGAGCAGCATTCCAGTGCTTTCTGCTACCTTCTGCTCCCCACATCACTCCACTAGTTCTTATGGGCAAGAGTATAATATTGGCTGTGGCCCTGAGTGTTCCAATATTTGGCCCACAAACCTGCCGGGAAGAGCGGATCCTGTGCATTCGTGCATTATGACTCCTCTGATGGTGCACAAAACCCTAAAGAAGATTCAGAGTTTCTTTCAGATGGAGAAATCACTGAGGTGGTGTCTGTTCCAGATCAATCTGGCACGTTCCTTAACCAGGATGATTACCAATATACGTTAGCCAGAGCCACTGCAGCAGTCAATTTAAACAATCTGAGGATCCTGATCCACAAGCAAGCCAAACTAAAAAGAGCAGGGTTGCTGTGGGCGCAGAGAAATTCTTCCCTACTGCAAAAGTGTACCCCATCCCTGTATTTCCCCAAAACTTGAGGAGATTATGATGATGATGATAATGCATCTATTTGACAAGCAATTTGCTGTACAATTTTCACGAATATAGTGAAGAAGTACTTCAAGTCTCTTCCATCAGTGCTCCTGGGGTGGCCTGGGGTGTAGTTTCTGAGGATGGAGGGGAAACATTAGAAATCCAATAGATAAGAAAACTGAGCTGGCACTTCCAGAGCGCATGAAGCAATGGCAGTGACAATACAAGTGTTAATAACTTCTATCCTGAACAGGGCAGCCAGCATATGGGCAAGAAAACTGATACAGCTGCTGCCAGCTGACAATGTCGAGGTTCTTGAAGGAGTCAATAGACTCTTAAAGACTGCTTCCTTCACAGCAGACACGACTCTGGACTGCCTAATATTTAATTCCAGGGCCATAGCCTCCACAGCTGCAGCAAGCAGGTTTCAAAAACTATTGTGGCTGCCTATCCTTTTGAGGGAGATCCTCTATTCAGAGAGGCCCTGGAACGTATCCTAATAAAAACGAAGGGTAAGAGTGATGCCTAGATACATGAGACACAACACTGATAACAGACCTTTTCTCTGGTTCCTTTCATACACAAGGTACTCTAGCGCAGTGGTCTCCAACCTTTTTATCACCGGGGACCCGTCAATGCTTGATAATTTTACTGAGGCCTGGGGGGAGGGTAGTCTTTTACCGAGGGACGTCGCCACCACCTGCTCCACTTGCTTTCCTGCTGGCGCCTGTCACTTCCCACCAGCCGCTGGGGGGCACTGCCAGCAGCAGCTGCGCGGTGCCACGCCGAGAGAGAGCCCCAGCCATGGTGGCCGCTGGAGAGTACCCAAGGTGAGCCAGTGGCAGAGTGGCAGGGCAGCCCCCGAGGCAGCAGCTGGGGAGGAGGAGCCGCAGCCCGGTACTGGCTGATCCACGGACCAGTACCAGTTGAGGATTGTGGTCACACTTCAGAAGGGGGCAAAGAAGAAGCAACTTCTACCCCAGACAAAACAGGGGCACAGGAACAGACATGACAAGGCAGATAGAGATGACAGTTCCCAGCCCAGAGCATGAGGACATGCCAGCTGTGGGAGGTTGCCTGACATTATTCAAAGCAAAATAGAACATTCCACAGGTAGACAACTGGAAAATCGATACTGTGGGACAAGGTTAAAAGGTAGAATTAGAGCAGCTTCCATCAAATAGATTTCGTTCCATGTAACAGATCATCTTCTCTATATCCAGGCAATTGCAGTAGTTCCCGTTTCAGAGCACTCCGAGGGAGTGTACTATTTGTTCTTCCAGTTCCAAAACCAAACCTTTTATTTATTCCAAATTCTCATATAAAACATGTCTAACATGAAACCTAAGGCATTCTTGTTAGGTTTGATAGAAAACTAGAAAAGAAACATGGAACTTTGTTTTTATATATGACAATAGCAGCATGAATATTGTATGCTCAGAACTGAAAAACTACAAGGATTCCTCCTTTAGAATACTGGCTGATGAAAAAGAGAACTTGCTGAAATGGCTAAACTGACATCATTGCTCAGAGAAATGTCAACAACTTCCTTTATTGCTGACTGGAAACCTCTTATGGACTTCTTACAATATAGAGATAACAGAGATATGCTCTGATTCATAGAGGATATCCTCTAATACTCTCAAATTATATATTATCTATATCTTCCTGAGTATGGCTTCTGAGTTGAAGATCCCAAGTAGCATAAAATAATCATAACTTTATTTAGAATACTAGTGGCAAAGCCCATTCGTAAGAACGAGCTTTGAAAGGGTCACACCTGGGGTGGCAGCGAGGCCTATCCAGGCCTTTGGGTAGTGCTCCCTCTCCCCCCACCCCCCTTCAGCCAGATGGCTTCTCAAAGGCCTTGAAAGCACACCCAGGCCTTTCCAGGCCTTTGGGAACCGCTTCCTCCCCCCCCCCCCAGCCAGGCCTCTTACCTGGGGCCCTGCAAGTGGAGCGGAGGAGTCACTGACTGGCTGGCTGTAGTAGCCAGGCATGTCTGTGAGGCAAGGGGTGTCCTGAGGCACCCCTGGGATGCTTTGCTACTTTACTTTCAGGGGAACTAAAATTCCTCTGTGTATGTTTTTAAACATTTCAGATTTTTCTGCACATGTGGAGCGACCGCTAACTGTTTTTTTTTAAGATACAGTCTTAATAAACCAAGTATTAAGCCAGCTTTCAGTTGTCATTATTTGTGTGAGTGTGGGGGGGAAATATTTAAAGCTGAAATATAGCTGACAGAAAAATATATTTCACTTTTGTGTGGCCTTGTCTGCAAATCACCACCACACATGGCTAGCATAAGATGTGTTCTAGTATGCTACAGTGTAACAGGAATCAAAATAAAATAAATGCCATAGGCTGTATGCTACAATATAGTTATGTGAACGTAGTATATGCTGCCAGCTTAAAATATTAAACCAAAGGCTCATTAGTACCCAAAATTAGCTCAATTGACTGTTAAGATTCAATTTGCTGTCCTCATTTCCCTCTTCTACAACTTCCGCAGTAGATTCCATCATCTTGAAGTTGTCAGTTTGGGGAGGGAGGTAGCTGGAGGTTCCAAAAACACACCAATACTTCCTTGGAAGTACTGTCATGTTATTCAGTTTAACATGATACATACATACAAATGCCCTTTAAAGGAAACAATTTCACATTCTAAAGCAAATCAGAAAACAGCAACAGGAAAGGGAAAAGGAAATTATTAATGCCCAAAAAGATTATGGAATGAACTATATTACATGTTAGAAAAAATATCCTACGAAAGCTGTATTCATTTAAATCGGAGAAATGTTTTGGCTTTTAAAGTGCAATTAACATTCTTGAGACCCGCTGTCTCTTATAGTTAATTATTTAAACAAAATCAATATCCTTAAACATTGTCATTTCCATAAAGTGGGCTCTATCCCCCCCGACCAAAGGAATCACTGCCATTTCTCCCTCCCCCAGTTGAATTTTGATTTCAGCTTTAAATATTTCCCCCCCCCCCACACTCACACAAATAATGACAACTGAAAGCTGGCTTAATACTTGGTTTATTAAGACTGTATCTTAAAAAATCCCCTTTCAAGGCTACTGGAAACACAAATAGAAATTGTGAGACAGAAAAAAACCCACATTGTTTCTAAAAAGCTTGAAACGTGATTCTGAAAGCCATCTGGGTGATCAGCAGCCAAACATGAATACATGGAATCCAAGAAAATATCATATACATAATGGGGTGGGGAAGGGGGGTAGAATCAGTGTTGTAGACAAATGACCATATACTTATTTATTCAAAACATTTATGAGATCTCACATAACCATGACCAAAGACAGGTAACAACAGTAGCATCAGCACAGCACAATACAATTCTGAAAGCAACAGAATTAAAACCACCACCAAAAATAATGCAGATGCCCATCTTCCAGGACATTCACAAAGCAACGACTAAAACTCCAGCCTGCAGCCCAGCATGAAACCTCCAGTGCATAAACGGTCATATGGAGTAACAAACCACCAGGAACAAAAAGTATTTCTAAAGAGTTCTGTTACACCAACCCCCCAGGGTGGAAAGAGACTCGTAGAGCTTCTGATTTCCTGTGGCATCAACCAGGACATTCACAAAGCAACTGTATTGAGGAACAAAAAGTATTTCTAAAGAGTTCTGTTACACCAACCCCCCAGGGTGGAAAGAGACTCGTAGAGCTTCTGATTTCCTGTGGCATCAATCACATACATACATGACTTTATTGTTTCCAGCCATAGGCCATTACAATGCGATCAGTATCATATCAGTTGATATAAAAACAGTAAAAGAATTAGAACAATACTTGCTGTAGTCCATAGATAATAAAAGACAATAAGAATTCAAGTTTCTAGCTCTCTGGTGGCATAAGTTTGGCTCGAATTTTCCTTGCTGCTAATGCAAATAGTGTAACATAACTAATTAGGGGGTATGTATCCGATAATAAAAAGACTATTTTGTCCAAATTCGCAGGGAAGTTCTGGCCACTCAAACATCTCTCAATATATTTGGTTCTTGGCTCCAAGTATAGTGGGCAATCCAAAACATAATGATAAAGGTCTTCAACAGCAGGTTCTCCACAAATACATAGGCTAAGGGCAAAAGGTACACCGGAAAAATGGCCTGAGAGTAGGGCTGATGGCATAAATTGAAGGCGTAAATGAGCAAATGCCATTCAAAGTTTTTGTACAGAAGTGATTACTAAATAGTCTGATCTGAGATGGACTGTTTTGAATAGTTTAAACAAAGGAGAAAAGTTATTATTATTATTTCGATTTATTTCCCGCCACTCCCAAATGGCTCGCGGCGGGTTACAATGTCTTAAAAAACGCATTAAAACTCCCATTAAAAGACTTTAAAATGTCACAACATGGCAGCACAATAATAAGATCCCCTTCCTACCCCCATTCCTAAAAAAGGGGGGGTGGAGGAGAAGGAGGTCAACGATGTTCAAGAAGCCCGGGGGAGAGCAGTCGATGTACCCCGGCAGCCCCAGCCTCAACCATAGACCTGGCGGAAGAGCTCCGTCTTGCAGGCCCTGCGGAACGTTAAAGGGTCCCGCAGGGCCCGCAGCTCACCCGGGAGCTCATTCCACCAGGTGGGGGGCCAGGACCGAAAAGGCCCTGGCCCTGGTCGAGGCTAGGCGTGCTTCCCTAGGGCCGGGAACGACCAGAAGATTCTCACTCGCAGAGCGCAGAGCCCTGCGGGGGGCATAGGGCACTAGGCGGTCCCTCAGGTATGTGGGTCCCAGCCCGCGTAAAGCCTTAAAGGTTAGAACCAGAACCTTGAACCGGATCCGGACAGCAATTGGTAACCAGTGCAGCTGCCTCAGCACAGGCTGGATGTGGGCCCTCCAAGGTGTGCCGGTGAGGACCCTAGCGGCTGCATTTTGTACCAGCTGGAGTTTCCGGATCAGAGACAGGGATAGGCCCGCGTAGAGCGAGTTACAGAAATCTAATCTGGAGGTGACCGTTGCATGGATCACAGTGGCCAGGTGTTCGGGGGACAGGTAGGGCGCTAGTAGCCGGGCTTGGCGAAGATGGAAAAATGCCTGGCCGGCTACTTTCCTGACCTGCGCCTCCATAGTCAGGGAGGCATCAATGGTCACACCCAAGTTTCTGGCCTGGGACGCGATGGTAAGATGCGCCCCTGCCAGGGTGGGTAAATGCGCTTCCTGTTCCCGCCCCCTACTTCCCAGCCACAGGACCTCCGTCTTGGAGGGATTGAGTTTCAGGCGACTCTGCTCAAACCATTCTGTCACTGCTTCCAAACATCTGGCGAATGGTTCCGGGGGGGGTTTCTGGGTGGCCGTCCATGAGGAGATAGAGCTGGGTGTCATCAGCGTACTGATGGCAGCCCAACCCAAAACTCCGTACCAGCTGGGCCAGAGGGCGCATGAAGATGTTAAATAGTGTGGGGGAGAGAACCGCGCCCTGTGGGACCCCACAAGGGAGTCCATAAGGGCGCGAGAGCTCATCCCCCACTGCAACCCTCTGGGTCCGGTTCTGGAGGAAGGAGCGTATCCAGCGCAAGGCTGTACCCCGTATCCCCGTACCGGCGAGGCGGTGGCCCAATATCTCATGGTCCACGGTGTCGAAAGCAGCCGTCAGATCCAGAAGGACCAGCACGGCTGACCCGCCTCTATCCAGCTGGCGACGGAGATCAACAGTTATAAGTTAGATTTTATTATTATTTGTTTATCCAGTATGGCATCAGTATTAAAGATCCAATCTCTCAGATTAGACCCATCAACTTGTGCTCTTAATAAATCATCTGGGATGGAATACCATGATTGTATTTTATCATAACTGGCAAGTCGGAAAGGATCAGTATTCAATTCAAACATTGCTTGAATTGTTAGTGTTTTTCCTATGTTTTGCCCAAAACTTTAACAAAGCTAAGTGGACTCGAGCCCTGATCGATGGAAGCCCTAACTCTGCACGCATATGTGTGGCAGGAGTTCCTTTAGGTAAGGCCAAAATACGTCTAAGGAAGTGATTCTGAATTGCTTCCAAACTAGAAATCAGATGATCCCTCTATCCCCAGACTTCGATACCATAAAGGAGATGAGGTAAGGTCTTGGCTACGAATAGTTTTATTGCTGGATCAATAAGAAATCCTCCCTTAGATGCCTAGAATCTTAGTATGGCCCCAATTATTTTAAGAGTGGAGGCCTTAATCAAGGCTAAATGGTTGTTCCAACTCAGTGTCTCAGTGAAGGTTACTCCCAGGTATTTGCATGAGCTGCTTTGTTCAATGGGAATATTATGGATGTTCCATTTAAATCTCTTTGGCCTTCTCCTAAAGACCATGACTTTGGTCTTGTTGTAATTTATATTAAGAGCCTCCTCATTAGGCATCAACCACAGAAGATTCCTCTGAGCAGACAACAGCAAAATGCACCCTTGGAGGAGTCAGAACCACCAAGAGGCATTGCAGGTGTTGAGTGAAACTGCCACATAGGCTCATTCCTGGAGACAGAATCTTCCACGAAGACCATTTATGCACTGGGAACTTGACTGCCCCACCTTCTGTGCAGGAGCACAAATCGGGGCGGATGAGGTGCACCAGGCCAAATGCTTCCCCATGTGGGTGCAGGAAGAGGTGGGGCAACCTGCCACGACTAAAACTCCAGCCTGCAGCCCAGCATGAAACCTCCAGTGCATAAACGGTCATATGGAGTAACAAACCACCAGGCAAAGAGAATAGAACAAATAGAATGGGGTCTCAAGGCTTCTCATTTCAGATCTTCTCACTTGTCAATTATAAGTTTGGAGTAGTGTATTACTTTAGGCTGGTCTTTGTGATGAAAAGTGTGTAGAGCTTATTATTGTTTTGGTATAATTCTTGCAGTTTTGGAAAACAGTACTAAATCTATAACTCAAAGCATGTGGCTTTTGTGGGGAAAAGAACCCATCACTGAAGGGGATCAGAGTATCGCATTGCCTGGAACTCTAGAAAGCAAAAGCTACTTCTTAGTTTTACTGTACTTGCATGGTTCTATTAGCAAACGTAAAAGGAGATAATCAATCCTGACAGATTTATTTTTGGTTTCTTAATCCTGGGTAACATGCCAGGGAAGAGAGTCTATATTTTCCTGATTTTTTTGTTTTTGGGATTTTGAAGTCTGATGAATGTGTGTTTATAACTGAACTACTTTCATTTTTATACATTACCACAAAATTAATATCTAGGGACTAACAAGAATACATTGAACGAATAGCCTTCTGCCGTTTTCTCATTTCTACTACATAGATTCCCTGTGTGCTTGTAATGCTAATCGGCCAGCTCTTGATGGACTTCTGACCCTTGTTAAGGAATAATTCTACCCTTGGTAGTGATCACATTGGAGAGAGAGAAAACCATGCATATTTGAATTTAAATTCCAAAATTACACAGAGGGGTCCAATCAGGATTTGGGTTTGGTAGGTGTTAATTCATCCCGAGATAATTCTTTCCCTTTAGTGGGCTATTATTGGACCTGGTAGGGGAAATATGCTGTATGACAATTTGAAGGGAGGGCCATGTCTCTTGGGGAAAAAAGTGAAGGGAAGGTACTATCTGTTTCTCTGGCCCTAGTTTCTGTTCAAATTGAGTACCCTGTGAAGGCCTTTTGAACTTAGGAAACTCCCTTGGAAGCACCCATACCTTTGAGTTTTTAGTGTCCTGTTGTCATCAGGAGCTTTAAAAAATATTTTAATCCAGTTCTACCCCAAAAAGGATTTGAATAGGCAAAAGAGCTGGGGGGGGGGGGTGAGGTCTGCCATTGTAGCCAAAAAATGATTTGAAGCTTGGATAGACGTTGGAATCTGTAGGAATAGGCCAACATCGAAGTAGATTAGGAAGAACTTTTCAGTTTAAAGGGACTAGAGAAGCATACTGACTGTTGGCTGTGTTTATACAAAAGCCGAATTTGTGCGGAGATAATATTATTTGAGCTGTTAATATCTGTATTAGATATTTTTGCCACTGTCAGTTGTATATTGACTGATAGAGTTAATAATTCTGGTTTCTAGTAATTCCAGGCAAGACTGCTTATCTTCCATTTATGTATGTGTAGGGGGAGAATCTTCCTTTTCCTGTTGCTAGAATTTGGAACAGAATTCAGAATTAATTGTCTCTCAGTTCTATAGTATAGAATTTAACTATTTAAAAAAAATAGTAAAATAGGCAGTGTATTTGGAATTTTCCCATTGAATGAAAATGTATAAGTTTATAAGTAACATTCAGAAAGCCTAGAAAGTAGTGTTTTGATGACTCTGTTTAAAAGGGCACATTTCTAGTATGGGCATAAATTCCTGAAATCCTTTGACCCAGACACTACATTAGCTACTATTGCTGCAGGAAACTGGGCTTAATTAGAATCAATAAATTCAGCAATCTGAGTGAGAGAGGGGGGAAATGACCTTGCATTTTGTAGGCTATGCTACTGCCCTCATTATTGGGAAATGACCCCATCATTAGCCAGCTATCTTGGGATGCCTGGTCTTCTGACAGCTGTCATCTTTTCATATTGGTATGTTCTTAAGAGAAGAAGAGTTGGTTTTTATACCCTGCTTTTCACTGCCCGATAGGAGTATCAGAGTGGCTTAAAATCACCTTCCCTTCCTCTCCCCACAACAGAAACTCTATGTGGTAGTTGAGACTGAGAGAGATCTGAGAGAGATTGCTCTGTGCAAACTGCTTCTAACAGGACTGTGACAATCCTAAGTCACCCAGCTGGCTGCATGTGGAGGAGGAGCGGGGAATCAAATCTGGCTTCCCAGATTAGAAGCCAACCACAGTCTGTGAGCCTCTACCATCCTCTCTAAATCGCTGCTCATCTCTAGATTATAATGATCAGCTCTGCAGGCAAAAATGGCTACTTTGGAGGTCAGACTTTGAGGAATTGTACTATTTTAAGGCCCTCCTCCAAACCTCCAGGAATATCTCCAACCCAGGGATAGCCAACCTACAGGTGGGGCCTGGAGGGCTCCTGGAATTACAGCTCATCTGCAGAGTATAAAGATCAGATGCCCAGGCAGAAAGGGCTCCTATGGAGTTTGGACACGGTTGAGGACAAGAAACATTTAAAGTCTCCCATGCAGAGTTGTGGAGTTGTGGAGTTGAATGACTTGAGGCCTACTGCACAGGGTTGTTGTGGAGATGAAAGAGGAGACAAAAGCTTCCAGTTTCTGCAACAGCTTCCAGTTTCACCTGCACAACAACCCTGTGTGGTAGGTCTCAAATCTGTAGAGAGTTGCTTGGCTGTTTCTTCCCTCCAGCAGCATGGCCGGCCACAGCAGTATTTTAAGTGAGAATGGGCTTTTCTGTGGCCTCCCTGTCAGCCAACTGTTTGGCAGGAGGGGAAAGCCCCCCCTCAAAAGGAAGGCCCTCAGGCTCCCCTGCATTGCTCTTGGAAGCGCCTCCCTCCCCTCAGTCGGGGGCTGTCAGAGGCTCCTTCGCAGCAGGCCTGAAGGGGGGGGGGGAGGGAGTGCACTCTCCAGCCTCCTGCCAGCTCTGTCAGGGTTCTGAGGCAATTTACAGTTGGACATGGCAGTTAGGGCAGCCTTGGGGTGAAAAGGGCTGGTACAGCCTCTGTTCTCATCCCCCTTGGCAGCCCTACTAGCCTCCTCTCCCTGGGGTAGTCAGGAGCAGACTTCCAGCAATGTCTCCAGATTGCCCCTGGCTGGGCTGGGTGGGCGGGTCGTGAAGTGCTTTGCGCCTCCTGACTGGATAGAACCCTGGTCTGTCCTGGTGAGGGCCCAATCGGATTGGCCCCTTAGCCCCTGGCTGTGTGCACCTCCGGATTGGCCCCTTGGCCCCAGACTGACAAGCCGAGGGGCCAATCAGAAGGCGCTTTGCGCCTTTCGATTGGCCCCTCTTTTTGCCAGTTCTGGGCCAAGGGGCCCATTGTTGGCCTCCCCCATCCAGGACTAAGCCCATCCCCACACCCCTTAGCCTTTTATTTATACTGCAAAACATTGTTTACAGATAAGGACTTGTCACTGATGAAAGAATCTCACTGAAAACGGATATTACCTGGATTCCATTTTGACAGAAGTCCTACAGAATAAACAAATAAGGAAAACTACAAAAAAGGACACTTTTCTTTCTTTTATGAATATATTTATTGTATTGCTATTGGATAGTTCATGTCTGTATGCAGCCAGGCAAGGGATAAGTGAGCACCAGTGAGCCCACAGCTATAGCCTCCTACACATTCCATCTCCATTTGAGGGTGAGTGGTGGTGGATGTGCAGCTGGCAGGGAACCTGAACTTTTGGGACAGGTTGCATCACCCTGGTTTGAAAGAAGGTGACTTGGTTTTTACATCTTTTCAATACAAGTTTAGCAACAACTACTCACCTGTTTCCCTATGCCAATATCCTTTGGAAATTTTACTGGGGGAGGGGGGGTTCCCTGCTGAAACATAAATAACTGACATAGGAATATGTGAACAGAGGAAAATCCTTGTGAGTTAATAACATTGGTGGACTAATGTGTTATGATGGGTAAAAGAGGAGAAAATGCAGATAGTGTGTATATAACATGATTACAATCATTCCTGCTATTTTTTGTAGCTTGGCAATTTTTTCTAATAAAGGCTGGTAATACTGACATCTGGACTGAATTACTGTTAACCAGCTTATGTGAGCAACCATTCAAAACCAGAGTACATAGTACAATTTCAGCTAACAGTCAATGGCCTTCTGTTACAAAGATGAACTGCTTACTGCAGTTATGATTAAACAGATTCACTCAGCTTATTCCAACTTTGACATCTGCCCACAAGTGCAAAAATGATTACGTTTAGGCAGCGGTGTTTTTGGATTGTGCTCAGAGAAATCATTTGTACTTTGCATTAGGTCTGTTTGGTCACTGTCAGTTAGTCTGGAAATTAGGGTTGCCAGGTAGTTCCTGGCAAACAGAGGATTTTTTTTTTGGGTGGGTGGATCTTACCTTGCTGCTAGCTTTGCATCAGAAGGGTCATCATCATACCAGCAATGTCAAGGTGATGCTCTAGTATTTGGGCAAAAACTCTATGGTAAAACGGGCTTCTACCATTGAGTTTTTGCCCAAATACCAGAATCACTTGGATGTCACTTCCTGTTTGATGCTGGCAACAAGGCCTAGGCTTTTCTCTTTCTATAGGCAAGTTCCTTTGCCTACCAGCTGATCAATAGCTGGGAGTCAGGGACTGGCAACAGGGGACCCACCCTCCACAGGGGCAGCAGGTGTCTAGCAACCCTATCAGGAATACACGCTGTACTGGCAAGCATTGTGGGCAGTCTCCTTTTTGTTAGGTTTTAATAGAAAGGACTGAGCACTCTAACTTTTTTCTGACAGCGTAATAATGTATTTTTAGGCTACAACTGTTTTATAGAGCTATAGAAATAACAGTTCTGTTATCCATAATACTAAACATTTTGTGCTAACTTTTAGAAAACAATTCTATACAAAATCTGTGCAGAGTACATTCCTAGCAACATCTAATAATTTTCAGTAGCAACAATTTAATGATATAGTGTTTCTTGAGCCAGAAAGGTGCAGTCAAAGGGAATCTTTCCTTGTCTTCCCCAGTGTTTTTCTTTTAATTCCTTATTATAACTCAGTTCAGCTTCCTGGTCCTCTGGCACTTTTTGTTTCCTCAAACATTTCTTATGGGACTAAAAAACAACTGCTCCAGGGGAAGAGGAAGATCAGCACATCCCTGTTCTACCAAATCTTCTGTGAACTTTTCTAGTACATTCAACCCATAATACTACCTAAACTATATTAAAATATTTTTACAATCATATCTAGTATATTTTACAAACTCAAGATGAATAGAATTAAATATGTATTTGGTGACTTGTAGCTGAAGGACTTTATTCATTCTAAATCTGCTGTTAGAGTATTCTCAGTCTTAGATTTTAAAAATGAGAAATTCAGCATATAATCAATATTCAGTAATTTACAACAGATTGTAGATAACAGGAGTGTAAAAATATGTAATGTTTGATGTGAATTATAGATTTATCATTTTTCTGCACAAATAATTACAATTTTGCATTGAACTTATGTTGTCATATTTAGAGTTAATTTCTTCTAATATTTCAGTTTGAGTAGTGGAATGGCTTCCATAATTTCTGAAAGTATTCCGAAGTTGATGGGATGTTCAGTTTTCCCCAATATAAAGGTTTTATAGTAAAAGAAAGACTGACTATACATAAATCAAACTTTTAATCAGAAACTCTAAAATGATTAAGCAAAATAACTAAACCCAAACAAATTAACACCTGTTAAGCCATTTCCAAACATTTCCATTCAACACAATCAAACTCGTCTTTGGCATTTTTTTAAAAAAGGAAAACTTGTTTACTTTCTATGAATAATATTGTTAAAATACACTGTTTTTCTGCTGTGTGAAGATATTCTCTTACCCTTCTTGAATCCCGTTTGATTTGAGTTATTGATTATTACTAATTAGATTTATTTATTTACTAGTGTCAATGTCGTTGAACACAAAGAAATAAGAAAATGCAAGAATAAGAGCTATGTGGAGTGGGAGGAAAAATGTAGTCTCTTTAAGTTAACTGGAAAAAAATCTCAAGATACCTGCTAGGTTTATTTGATCATTTTATGAATTTAGTATTCTTTTTATTATTAGATCCAAATATTTCAGGGTTCACATCTCCATTAAAAATCTCTCCAGCAAGATTTTTTCTTGTAGAAAAGGATTCTAAGAGTTCTAGAAAGAATTTGTAAAAACAGAATCTGTTTTAAGAACTATTTATATAAGCAATCATAAATGCCTATCAAAAACAAGAAATGCAAGTGCATGTGCGTGAGTAATTAAAAAAAAATCCAGGAAAATTAGTTAAAGGAAAGGAGTAGCTTCATGCCTATTTTAGATGCTGATTAAACATCCTCTGATATAAGATATTCAGATTTTTTTCTTCTCTCTTTTCTTTAAAAAAGTAGGTTTTCTATAAACATGATATTAGTGCTCTCACCATTTAATAGACTAGAGTAAGTTGGGTTTTTAAAAAAAAATAGAGTTTGAACCTTTAACATGTAGACATTATTTTCATTTTTCTCATTTGTTATACAAATAATTCCTAAATAGTTGAATTTCCTGCATACTTCTAACTATTTAAATAAATATTTAATTTAAGACTATGATGCTTTATTTTTATTTATCATTTGATTTCTTAAGCACCACTCCCAGGCTAGGCTGACTTGTGGAGGTTTACAATAAAACTCCAATAAAATACAATAAAATATCAGCAATCTCCTGGCAGCACAGAATCCCACTAATCCAGTCCAGCATGGACCAAAATGGCCCACCCTTCTACCCACCGCCTACAGGCCCTGGGAAGTACTCCTCTGGCCTTAGGTGTTCAGGGCGTTCTGAGAGGGATCCAAGATCTTTCACAGCCTGGCCTCAACCAAATTCTTGGTGGAAGAACTCCATCTTGCAGGCCCTGCAGAACTGTTGAGAGTTCCATCAGGGGCCTCAGCTCTTCCGAGAGCTCATTCTACCAGGTCGGGGATCGGATTCTGTTAGATTATTTTAGCCGAGCTTCTCAGGAGTTGGAAGAGGTGTGTTTTAGTAATATACATGGGTCAAAATCATTTAATAATGGTATGTCAGGCTCCCCTATAATTTCTTGCATTTCATTAAAGTTGCCTTTTTAATTTTGATGCCATTTCTTGCATCTCCTAAATCTTCCTCTATTATGTTTACTTGTGTTTCCATTTTCACCATTAATTAGTAGTATTGGTATGTTCACTTTTTCTTCCATTAATACTTCTTTTGTAATGCCCCAATCAATTTTTTGGTGTTTATTCTACATTTCTGGCTATCAGACATTATTTTTTAGATGGCTTCTAATCTTGCAAGCTGGGTTTGATTCCCCACGCGTACACATTCAGTCAGCTGGGTGTTCTTGGTTTAGCCAGTCCTGATAGTGCTTGTCTCACAGAGCAGTCGTGCCAGAATTCTCTCAGTCCCACCTACCTCCTAGGGTGTCTGTTATGGGGAGTGGAACCAGAGGTGATTGTAAACTACTCTGAGACTCCTTGTGGTAGAAAAGTGGGGTGTAAAAACCAACTCTTCTTCATTTGTCCAGTTTTTTGGGGGGATAATCCCTTTTCCCCCTAAATAATGTCCTTCTGTTTTTTTAAATCCTTCCCTATAAACACCTGGTTCAGAGTTCTGTAATTCCTAGTACTTAAGACTTTTAGAGACTCCAATAAACTTATTGATTATGTTGTATAAATTTGTATAACATTTATTCTGGATGATTTTTTCCCTCTTCTTCATAAATATATAAACTCAAAATAGTTCACATGTTCTGCCTTAGGGGGGGGGGGGGAAACACTCCATGTATTAAACTGTCATGTGTCATTTTAAACCAGTATCATAAAAATGTCATTAAGAGATATTTCTAGAAATGTTATTATTCTTCCTGAAAAGAGGCTCAGATAATCTGTCTCTCTCTATATCATCAGCAGGTTTTTTTTTCTTCTCCCAATCTCTAACGGGCAGGATCTTTCTTCTGCCATTGTGCCTGGTTTGCAACCCTGACATGTAGTTTCCCCCCACACTACCTCCTTTATATCTCATTAAAACTACTGTAAGCCGGTAAACCCATTTGAGCACTATCATTCCAGCATTCCAGTTGAACTATTCAAAATATTAAAAGACGATGCAGTAAAAGTGCTACACTCAATATGCCAGCAAATTTGGAAAACTCAACAATGGCCACAGGCTTGGAAACAGTCAGTTTACATTCCAATCCCAAAGAAGGGCAATGCCAAAGAATGTTCAAACTACCGCACCATTGCACTCATTTCTCATGCTAGCAAAGTTATGCTCAAAATCCTACAAGCTAGGTTCCAGCAATATGTGGACCGAGAACTTCCAGAAGTACAGGCAGGATTTCGAAGAGGCAGAGGAACTAGAGATCAAATTGCCAACATACGCTGGACCATGGAGAAAGCTAGGGAAGAACATCTACTTCTGCTTCATTGACTATGCTAAAGCCTTTGATTGTGTGGAGCACAACAAATTGTGGCAAGTTCTTAAAGAGAATGGGAATACCAGAGTATCTCATTTGTCTCTTGAGAAACTTATATGCAGGTCAAGAAGCAACAGTGAGAATTGAACATGGAATCACTGATTGGTTCAAAATTGAGAAAGGAGTTCGGCAAGGCTGTATACTGTCGCCTTGCCTATTTAACTTGTATGTGGAGCATATCATGAAAAAGGCGGGGTTAGAGGAGTCATAAATTGGGATCAAGATTGCAGGGAGAAATATCAACAACCTCAGATATGCAGATGATACCACTCTAATGGTAGAAAGTGAAGAGGAACTAAAGAGCCTGTTGATGCGGGTGAAGGAGGAGAGTGCAAAAGTTGGCATGAAACTTAACATCAAGAAAACAAAGATCATAGCATCTGGGCCTCTCAATTCCTGGCAAATAGATGGGAAAGAAATGGAGATAGTGACAGATTTTATTTTCCTGGGCTCCAAGATCACTGCAGATGGGGACTGCAGCAAAGAAATTAAAAGACGCTTGCTCCTGGGGAGGAAAGCTATGGCAAATCTAGACAGCATCCTAAAAAGCAGAGACATCACCCTGCCAACAAAAGTGTGTTTAGTCAAGGCTATGGTATTCCCAGTTGCAGTGTATGGTTGCGAAACTTGGACCATAAGGAAGGCGAGCATCAAAGAATTGAGGCTTTTGAACTCTGGTGCTGG
Organism: Paroedura picta; assembly: GCF_049243985.1. Taxonomy (NCBI): domain Eukaryota; kingdom Metazoa; phylum Chordata; class Lepidosauria; order Squamata; family Gekkonidae; genus Paroedura; species Paroedura picta. Next base: position 60,642,479 of record NC_135375.1, read on the forward strand.
AGAAGACTCCTACGAGTCCCTTGGACTGCAAGGCGAACAAACCGGTCAGTTCTAGAGGAGATCAGCCCTGACTGCTCCTTAGAAGGCCGGATCCTGAAGATGAAACTTAAATACTTTGGCCACCTCATGAGAAGGAAGGACCCCCTGGAGAAGAGCCTAATGCTGGGAGCAATCGAGGGCAAAAGAAGAGGGGGACAACAAAGAATGAGGTGGCTGGATGGAGTCACTCTGTCATGAGGATGGCTGACCCACCCCACACTGGAGATAATCCATCCATCACGTCTCCACCCCATGGCCAGGACTAAAGCCCTATTGGAATGGATTGAGTGCCAAAGTTTCTTCTAAGAATGGCAGGAGCATTTTAAAATTTATATGCAATGTATATGAATTCTTTCTCTGACCCCTGCTCCATTGTTGGAATGTGTGCACAACACCTTATTTCTATTGATAGTCTGTGTCCCTGTGATCAGCAATATATAAAAACAGTTTGTATAGAAACCATTCTCATATTTCAGGAATGGTAGATAGGCCAGCATACTCATTTCTGCTCCTTCTATACATTGATTAAAGACATGTCAAATGAACAGCCCTAGATAGGTACTGGTTCTGTGTAAGGCAGTTCATTACCTCTGGGAAGTATTTAAACTATTTTTCTCCAAAAACAAGAGTAGTTAGTCTGAACAAGTGACTTTGGAATAATTGTTCAGTGATTTGAATTCAGAATTTTTGATCCAAAACTGTTATCTATTGTGCCACACATAATCCAGTAACAGGAGTCACGTGTGCAGCACCCTTTTGTGTACATGAAATCTGACTCATCCATTTTACACATTGCCCTCAGTGTCTTAAAACAAAGTGATTGATGTGTGCACAGTAATTGGAGGTGTTTTTCGAATGGACTGAAGAAAATTCATTGACCAATAGATTGCTACATTTGTAGATGCTATTGTCTGTCTTATATTTAAATGGTTAGCTTTTAAAGCATGCATACCTGAATCACTTCAGCTAAGCTTAGCGTGACATTGTCACCTTTTGCTTTTAAATGTGGTGTCGTCACATTATTCACAAAAGGCCTTCTATCCTGTCCTGCTAGAAATCTTGAAAATAGAGGTCATCTTAAGTGCAGTTGCATAATGGCTGTCAATTTTACTTTTGGTGCTAAGGGTGGATAGCCACATCATATTAAAGCCATATTATAGTCACAAAAACAATTGTGCTAGTAAACTGATGATAGAATAGCATATATGCATAAAGTGTTCTGCATTCAGCAAGAGATGGAACATTAACTGAGTTTAATCATGGAAGGAATTGAGTATTCTTTGTAACCAATTTCTTGCATATCTTATGAAGTGCTGAAGACACAAGCTGCTTACTATAAGTTATTTAGTAGTCCTGTACAGGAAACATAATACAAAAGTTTATTTCTCATTCTGACCTCAAGATGAACCAAAAGTCAGATGGGTAATAAATTTTTTAAGAGAGGGGCGTGTGCACCCACAACACTGTTTGTGAACAAAGCTGAAATGAAGCCTGTGTGTTTAAGATGATTTAAACTTGTTTCTAATAAATGATGGTCCACAAGCTACCCAGTGAAAGGTTTCCTAGCAACCAAGTGCAGGGATAAATGCAAGTCTGGATTTAGCTGATCTTTGTTTGCTAGAGCAGATTGGTGTCGTAGCACAGTTTTTCATGTAGATAAATAAGCCAAGCCCAGCCAAAAGGAAGTAGTAAGAATGGCAAAAAGCCATTAATATAATGCATTTTGAATGGGGGGGATGTGGGATATAATATGTGATTGCTATAATTACACAAGGGTTATTTCAGTAAATTGGGAAAATATCTGGAGGGGTCTTTCATCTGAATAAGTGTGCATGCACACGAAAACCGATACCCAGAATTAAACTTTATTGGTATCAAAAGTACTACTGGACTTAGATTTTGTTCTAACACTGCAAAAGGAGCATTAGCAGTTAAATATCTGAGCCTTGTTGGAAAAATACCTTCAAGAATTAGAAGGAAAATAAAATTGTTTTCTATTTGAAGTTAATTCATCCAATATTTCATTGTTAACGCAAGGATTTTTTTATTACATCATGAAAGAAAAATTGAATGGTTTACGAAGATCACATGCACATGTCATTTGCAGAGAACTGTGTTATGAAATAGTGTGAAACAAACTAATATCTGTTGAAATCCTTCATTTCCTGGTGGAATGTCTTGATCTTGCAGTTGAACCATGTATTTTGTTTTCTGCTTATCTCCCAAATAACTGGTTTCTATAACAACATCTTAGTTCAAAATTCCAGGGAAAAATCTTTGCATAAAAATGCTTACAGGATGTAACAGTAGTATTAGACTTGTAAAGACAGCACTTGATATATTTTGTATGTCTTGCTTCCTGGGTCAGTATGGCAGAAGCTGTCAAATCTCACTATTTGTCTGACTCTATGTATTATATATATATTCTATATGGCAATGTTATTTCTTGTACATTTCTGCCCTGTTTGCAAGAGGTTACTGCTGGATGTAGTATAGTATAGTGTTTATTTTGGGTGTGTGAACAGTAAGGAATTCTGCTTCATTTTGGATCTTTGATCCAAATGTGAGTTTATGTGTGAACATATGAGACAAGGGAAGAGAGCTTAATAAATCTATGGGTTATCTATCCATTCAGTTGTGGATCAACAACGATTTGATAATACAGTGAGATCCAGCGTGGGATAGTAGTTAGACCAGGCTTTCTCAATCAGGGTTTCTTGAATCAGGGTTTCCTGGAAGGGTTTCCCGAAAGAGGGGAGAGTTAATTAATTTTTAATTTTTTAATTTGACAAACATTTATGGGGTAATATGACCATATATGGGCATGTCATCCTACCCTTCCCTCCCAAAATGGGTCTGAAAGGACTGGAAAGGGGAGGGGCCCTGGGTAGGCATGTACACAGCTATGCTTCCCAACCATATTCTGCACAATCACATCACTTCTGGGGGTGCTCAAAGCCTGAAAAAAATTTCAGAGGTCTCTCATTGGTAAAAAAAAAAAAGATGAGAAAGGTTGAGTTAGACCTTTTCTGCATGGCGGTGGCCACTCCAGGCTGATGCTGGTTCCTTGCGACATGGCAGTTAGCCCCACTGCTTCCCAGGTCCTCACAGGGGAAGATTAATCCAGTCTGCCCTGGATTACTGCCTCTGTATGAGGCAGCTGGGGCAGAGAGATTCTGTCACACTTTGCAGCAGCAATGGGGGGGTGAGTTATTTTTATGAGGGGAAATGCCCCAGTTTGTTCCATGCCGCTGTTAAGTGCCACAGAGCCGACTAGGGCATTTCCCCCCCTTCCAGGACATTATAGGAAGGGGAAGAACCAAGTTCTTGCCCTTCCATATGTGCCTGCCCTGGGGTAGGCCCTGTTAGCACCTGCAGTGAAAAAGGAAATGCAGGACAATGGTGGGCCTAAAGCGAGCCAGGGCCAGTATGGGGCTGGCCAGTGCCAATGTCATGTGGAAGCAGGGATTAGCTCTGCTGCCTGGCTTTTTTACCCCCATGCAAAAAAGGTCTTGAGAGTATCAAAGTAGATCTGGGAAACCTAGGTTCAAGTCTTACTATGCCATGGAAGCTTGCTAGGTGACCTGGGACCAGCCTAACCTACCTCTAAATGTGATGGTTGTCAAGATAAAACAGAGAAGGGGAGATTATTATTATTATTTATTATTATTTATTTGATTTGTATGACCGCCGCTCTCGGAAACCGGCTCGCGGCGGTTCACAACATTTTAATACAAATACAATATATTAACCATTAAAATTCCCCATTAAAACCCCATTAAAACAATGACTAAGTCACAATGATGGCGATTAAAACTATTCCCGTACAGGCCCACTGGATGAGCAGAAGGGAACGGAGGATAATTGGGCATAGGATGGAACACTCTGGGGAACCAGGTCAGTTTAGTACTGGCCTCCCCCCTCCGGGGAGAGGGGTCCGATCTTAGCCCCGGGCCATCACCCGGCCTTAGACAAACGCCTGGCGGAAGAGCTCCGTTTTGCAGGCTCTGCGGAACTCAGAGAGCTCCGACAGGGCCCGCAGCTCTTCAGGGAGCTCATTCCACCAGGTAGGGGCCAGGACCGAAAAGGCCCTGGCCCTTGTCGAGGCCAGGCGTGCCTCCCGGGGTCCTGGGATCATCAGCAGATTCTTACCCGCAGAGCGAAGTGCCCTGCGGGGGGCATAAGGAGATAGGCGGTCCCTCAAGTATGCAGGACCCAAGCCGCGTATAGTCTTAAAGGTTAGTACCAAAACCTTGAACCTGATCCGGAAACAAACTGGCAACCAGTGCAGCTGCTTCAGCAGAGGCTGAACATGGGACCTCCAAGATGATTTAGTGAGGACCCGTGCAGCTGCATTCTGTACCAGTTGTAACTTCCGGGTTAGAGACAAGGGTAGGCCCGCGTAGAGCGAGTTACAGAAGTCTAATCTAGAAGTAACCGTTGCATGGATCACAGTGGCCAGGTGTTCCGGGGGCAGGTAGGGCGCTAGTAGCCGATTATATTGTAATCCACTTTGGGTTCTCATTGGAGGCAAAAGTGGAGTATAAATATTTAAATAAAGAAACTATTTTGAGTATTCTAAAGGGATTTCTGCACCCTTTAAAAATAGTGAAATGCTTACCTTTCATTGTCGTTATATTCTAGCCCTTTCGTATGACGCCACCAATATGCAGAGTCTGGGCAGTAACTGGCCACCAACATCCTTCATTTTAAAGCGCTAGTTGGTGAATCCCAAAAAGTGGATTCACCAACCTAATGGAGAGCAACTAGCAGAAGGAAGTTTGGAGGCTAAAATGCGTGAAAGGTGCCGCCATCACTCCCGTCCCCTCTGCCAGGGACAGGAACATCTTTTTAAAAATATCTGAAATCCTGGAGCATTGAATAGGCGGACAAATATGCAGGCGATGCAAAAAAAATTTTTTCCAAACATTGTAGCACAAAGTATGCCTCTCTAAAGCCCGCCCCCCAAAAAAATCAGGAACAAGATTAATTTTTAAAATTAACAAGACTAGTGATTCAAGAAGGGGTAGCGTTCAAAAAGTGTTATGCATCTATGATTAGATGCATAGGCATAGCAACAGAGAAGTATGCTTTAAAAAAAATTAGCGGGCGTTACAGGACCTTTAAATCTTGAAGAAAGGGGATTGGCTGCTTGACTTGATTGACAAGTGGAAGAGAGTTGCGTATAAACTGAGTTGCTCTATTCCACCATTTTGAGCAGGCAATGTGGAGGCTGTGAAGCATGAGAAGGCGGCAGAGAAGAGCGAGACTGGAAAAAAGGAGGGGCCAGCATTATGCCATTGGCTGGCGTGACACAATTTTTACAGATGTGCGGAAATGCTGTACATTTTTTGCTAAAGGCCCACTTCAGGCCTTTACAATGTGTGATTCTTCAAGTCAAGCTTTCTGAGTGTGCTGTTTTCAGGTCAGTCATCTGACATGGCTCATGATCCATGCGAACTTTTATTACAAGTTGCATAGGCTTGTGTTAATTTAAGACACTAAGAATTCTGCTTATATTTTAAATGGTAGAGCTTTGGAATATTAAAATGACAAAATATAAATGCATATGGATATCCATGTTATTTTCTGAAGCTTGTTATAAGCAATCTTTTCCTTCATGGACCATGCAAGGCATCACCACAACCCAGAAGCTGAAATAATCAAAACCTTTGGCACCTTCTGACTTTTGAAGAGTGGAGCTAGTGTGGAGTCAAAGAACAGAATCACTGCTTGCCATTTTTCTGAGATTCTTTGATCTATGTTATCAACAAACTTTATAATTTATCTATTTTTGCATGCTGTATCACATTTACAAAATGCAGTCTACCTTTACGAATGTGACTATAGCAAAATCTGGAACATGAAAATCCTTGTAATAAATTTAACTTTTCTTGTGTGCTTCTTTTCATAATGTGATTTAGTAGGAGCAGCAAAAACCAGATTCTGGAAAGTTAATCATCAACTTGTAATAATAGTAGCTCCTTTCACTGCCTTCCCTTTAGCATGGAAAGACATTTATTCTACATTTGGCAGGTGCTAAAATCACAGTAATGCCAACAACTATGTTTTGCAGGCAATAGTTCTACTAATCCCTATCCCTAGGTGCTCTCATGCAATTTGATTTGAAATTTGAAGTGCACATATTGAAAGATCTGCACCTGGTTTATGAATAGTGAAGGGAAGTGGGTTACACACCACAAATACCAGTGGATTTCTGATAAGCAGTTATTAGCATAAAGGTCAGAGTGACCTTCACTTCACATGTAATACTAACACAAAGCTTTGTGCAGAGGAACAGATAGTATTTGTTTTTATTTAGAATGGACGATTTATGTTACTGCTTAATTTTTAACTCATCAGGGAAATGATCTTCATGAACTGCCTTAGCATATGTCTGTGTTAGGACATGGTCCTTAGGATTATGTTTTCCTCAGTGCACGCTACTAAAATATTCTGTGCTAAATGGCATTGCTTTGTGTTCATCTTAAAACTGCAGAATCATAGCAATGCATTTGTGTAGCCATTTAAATTATAAGCTTTAAAAAATTCTTTAAGTGCACTATGCGATGATTGGAACATTGGTCACTTACTGTGAAGATTCCTTCTATTTGAAACTTGAGAGCAATATCTTCATAGTTGGCAGTTTCTCATCATCCTTTGAGGTAGGAAACAAGTTGCAATCTCTCAGCTGTTCCTCCCTCAATTAGCCACTCCTGAGACTTTCAGAATGCCAAGAGAACCTATTATCATATATTTACATGTGATAACATAACCATTACAGGTGGTAAACAGTTCAGAGTAGAAGCTCATGAAAAAGACAGTATGCTGAAACAGAGTAACCAACTGGGCCAAATGGGAACAGCTTAAGGTGGCTTTGGGCTGCAGCTTGCAGCCGGATCAAGTGGGGCGGGCGGGGGCTGGCCAGCTCATTAGCAGGCCCGGGACAGAGCTCCTTAGCAGGTAGTCAGCAGTCCAGGAGGCCCTCGTTAGCAGGCCCAGCCTAGCAGGCCAGGAGGCCCACATTAGCGGGCCCTCATTAGCAGCCCCTCCACCATGACTCTTTGCCGAGGGCTCTCTCTCCTTACCTGCTGCTGGCTCAAGGCACTGAAGCGCATCAGAAAGCAAAGAGGCTAGAGTCCAGGGACAGAGGGCAGGAGCTGCAGCGGCAGGACCAATCAGGGTGCAACCAGCTTTCCTGGCTGCACCCTGATTGGCCGCAGGAACATGGAACATGGTGACCCAAGGAAGAGTGTCATGTCTTTTATGGTGACCCTAGGTTTTCAAGATAAAAGATGTTGTGAGATGGTTTGAGATAGCCTGCATCTGTGGAGCAACCCTGACTTTCTAAGTAGTCTTCCATTTAAATTCTAGCCAGGGCTGACCCTGTTTCACTTCCAAGATATGACGATATTGAGCTAGTTTGGCCATAGTTGCTACTAATATGTTCCAGTTCTCCACTGGACATATTTGTGAATATAACTTTCAATACATTGGTTTCTTTTAATTGAAATTTCAGTGAAACATTATTTATTTATTTCCTGCTGCTCGCCGCAAACCAGCTCACTGCAGGTTGCAGTTACTTAAAGCTGCAGTGATCATGAGCACATCTTTGCCCTTTTGTATTCATGAAAAATCAAAATATGGCATCATTCTATGTAAGAAAGAGATGGCCTTGAGTTGCCATCATAAGATATCTAATGAACATAGCATAGCTGACTTTCTATTGTTGTGAAACCTTTTGGGTCTGTAGTTTGTGAGTTAATATCTATTCAGTCTCAGTATATATCTGTACCACATTTGCAAGAGTGGGACTCTAGTACATATTATAGCTAATATACCCTGCACTTTGTTTATCTGATGTCCCTGGTACATTTTCAGGATCTCACATCAAAATCTGATAGCAGAACATCTTGTCTACTCAGAAAGCTACGTCAAAAGGCACTGCAACTGTTGTGCTGTTCTGCATTTGTCCTCATTTTCACCTGGATCCGAGTAATCAGAAATATAGCTAAGCACAGATTTGCAAGGGAGGTAAAACTGCCCCACAGAGGTAGAACCAACCTCAACCAGGGCCAGAGCCCCGGCCTAGTAGAGCACTCTGTCAAATGAGGTCAGGCCCTTAAACAATTCCGCAAGGCCTGCAAGGCAGAGATTTTCTGCCGGGACTATTGTTGAGGCCAGAAATAACATCTAGGAATGTTTCTGCCTAAGATCCACCCAACGAACTGAATTCTGTAAGAAATGACAAGCCCCCACCCTTAGCGATTTTTAATCTTAGCAGAAGCAGAGGCTTTTAAATTTATTTAAATTTTAAATTTAAATATTTTCACTTAAATGTTTAATCATGCAATGTTTAAATTTTTTTTGTGTTGATGTTCTGTGTTTGCTGCAAACCGCCCTGATCTGTCAGTGAAAAGTGGGATACAAATATGTGAATAAATAAAAATTAATAAATAAAGGCAAAACCTGCAATTCCAACTTCTGCTCATGGTCATATATCAAAGCACAAACTGTCCATTAAAGTTTCAAAAGTATTTGTTCCTTAGATCTAATAGCTTAGGGTTCATGCAGTGCAGCTGAACTAATACTTTTTTAAAGGATTTAGTCCCAAGGAATTCAGTTAATTCTAATACCATTGGTATAATTAGATATTACCATTATATAAAGTACCTTTGGAGTTAGATATACTGATATTTTTTAACTTTTTGAGAATATATTCTTGCAGTTAGGGTACTGTTTTTTCTTTGACTATTTTTAATTTATTTATTTTAAAGAGAGTTAAATCTTTGATTTTCCTTCTACTTTTGCTTTATCTGCTGATTCATTGCTTTTGGCTAATAAGAAAAATTCCTTTTGTGTTTTTTTCCCTCTGGGCTGGGAGAAACAACAGTTAGATAGCTGAAAAGTGGCTTTGTTTTCTTTTGGTGATTGCAACTTTACTTTGTGCATTTTTTAATATAGAGAAGAATGTTCTTGCTAAACACTGATGTTTCTTGCTAGAGGATTGGTTAGGAATGAAAAATGTTCTTGTCTGCAGGGCAGTCATCCATGGATTGTCTTTATGTAAGGAAGATGCATGAACTGTCTTCCCTGATCTGTGCTCCACATGCTATCCTTCAAATCCAACTTTTGCAACTTGCAGTACCTGAAGCGGATTCCTAGAATCATAGATTTGAAGGTACCTCCTGGATCATCTAGTCCAAACCCCTGTACTATGCAGGATACTCACAACCCTATCGCTCGTCTACTGTAACGTGTCACCCCCTTGAACCTTCACACAGTCAGCCTCTCCATCAGATGGCTATCCAGCCTCTGTTTAAAATGTTTACAGATTCCAACCTACCACCTCCCGAGGAAGCCTGTTCCATTGAGAAAGAAGTCAGGAACTTCTTCTAGATGTTTAGACAGAATTTCTTTTGAATTAATTTCATCCCATTGGTTCTGGTCCGTCCCTCTGGGGCAAGAGAGAACAACTCTGTTCTATCCTCTATATGGCAGCTTTTTAAATACTTGAAGATGGTTATCATCATCTCCCACTGAGCACCTCCACTTTCCTGCTTTTCATTAAACACAGTCTGATTTGACTTGTATGTTGTACTCATGGAATCCTACTTCCTGAAAAAAAAGCTTCTTATTACATTGTTTCTGCCAAGGAGGGCACTTCCTGTGTCCCCTAAACAATTTTGAGCATGAATATGGAACCAGGCCACAGAATTTCCAGGTATTTAACTACACAAAGCAAAGTGATAAAATTGTATTAGATTTTACTTTTTTTTGCAATTACTCTGTATTACCTATATGGTTTAGTGGTTAAAGAGAGGCAGATTCTAATCTGGAGAACTAGGTTTGATTCCCCATTCTTCCACATGCAGCCAGCTAGGTGATCTTGAGCTAGTCACATTTCTCTTAGAGTTGTTCTTGCAGAGCAGTTCTCTTAAAATTCTCTCAATCCTACCTACCTCACAGAGTGCCTGTTGTCAGGGGAAGGGAAAAGTGTAAACTGCTTAGGGAATCATTTGGATAATAATGAAAAAACAGCTCTTCTCCTTCTACTACTAACATTCCTGTATAGGTTTTGGTCTGTGTACTTTGTGCTGTTTTGGTGCTGTGTAAGAATAGATGCTCCATAACTCTACAGATTCCCCAGGTCACTTCCTTGTCCCTGCCCTTTCTCCCACCTCATAGTTTCTGATACACTTAGTTCCGGTGTGAGTTTTTTTAGTGGACCCATTTTTTCTTGTCCCTGTCTCACTGCAGCTGGTCAGTTTTTGCATCAGACTTTAACCTCCTCCTCCTATACATTACTATTAGGTCTCTGCCACTTACAGGCCATTAGCCCTTCCTTCAGCCTACAGCATGCCCTTCCTCTGCCCTTCCTTCAGCCTACAGCATGCTCCCCCCCCCCCCAAACTCTTTTACTTTATGGCTGTCTTCCCAGCTAACAGCTTCCCAGCAACCCTGTATGTGTTTTGCTTTTCTGCCAACCGTATATAACCCCTCTTGTCCCAAGATTTCATGTGAGGCTTTCCCCAAGCTGAGGCCTTTCACTTCCCTCAAAAGAAGTTGCCCTGTCAGGCTTCTCTTGTTCTGCCTTTCTTGTAGCCGTTGAACTGCTTAACATTCTCTGACATCCCATGACGGAAACCTCTTGGGCAGGAGATGTGCATTTGTTAGGGACAGTCAGATGACAGCCAAAATAGCTTCTAGAATCCAGAGCTTTGCTTAAAGAAAGAAGCATGCAAGGCGTGCATATATATACACCATGAATTATTATATATAATCAGTCAGTTCATTTAAAATTACATTTCCTGTTGAACCATGTGTGTATACTATCTTGTGTGTGTGTACACTGTCATCTGCCCATCCATCTGTATACACATGCACATCTGTCAGTATAGGAGAGACACAAACCACCAAATAGGTTTTTCTGGTTCAGTTCCTCATTCACAGGAATAGATTTCTTTTAAACGTGATGTTCTTAAAATGTTCAGTGGTTAAGTGTAGCTTTTAAGTTCATGCAGATTTTAAGCATTCTAAAATATATATAGAGAGAGAGCTGCCTCTCTAAATGCCTGTCCTCCACCCCCCAGTTTTTATTTTACCAGTGAGTTGAAATTAACGAACAATAATATCAGGTAGGACTTGGCTGCTGGGTATATGTCAGTCTTTTCTAACAAAATGGCATAAACAGGAAGTAAAATGAGTATAGAGGTTTATAAATGTTTTAATTGGTTCTTGGAGTTTCATTTACTTGTACACTTTTGTTCTGGCACTCTTTGAACATGGCATAGTAAAGGTGCAATAATTCCTGCTTTCATTATTCAAACTGAAAGGGTGCTTTAATTTATATAGCCCAAAACCGAGTTTCCTTTGATGAGTGCTATTATGCTATTCTATTTAAGTTGTTCCAGCATTTCAGTCATTTATATTCAAATTTATCCCCCCCCCCAAACCCTGTTGGTGAAGTCACAGTTGCCAAAATAATTAGCAGCTTGTTTTTGTTCTCTAATGGTAAGATGCAGAGTGCTTAATCACATGACTGTGTATATGTGTGGATGAAGGAGAAGTGGAGAAATTATTTAAGACTTTAAGACTTTGGACTTCAAAATCATAGCTATTGAGAGGAAAAACTATATCACTTCTTAAAAGTAATGAGGATTTAGAAAAACCATTTATCAGCAATTTGGGGCCTTTATAATTTGGGCGGGTTAGTGTGTTGTATAAGGATATCCTACAGGTCTGGTAGATTCAAGTGGGTAGCCGTGTTGGTCTGAAGTAGCACAATAGAATCAGTCCAGTAGCACCTTTAAGACCAACAAAGATTTATTCAGGGCGTGAGCTTTTGAGTGCAAGCACTCTTCGTCAGACTAAAAACTCCTTACTTAGTCTGACAAAGAGTGCTTGCACTCGAAAGCTCACGCCCTGAATAAATCTTTGTTGGTCTTAAAGGTGCTACTGGACTCTGATTCTATTGTGCTACAAATCTTGTGTAATACTTAAATCCAAGAGACCTTCTGTTCCCAGGGAACAAAGTGTCCTTCTTTCCTCATGTAGTGTACACTCGGCATTGGTGCTGTAGTCCAGGGGTAGTCAACCTGTGGTCTTCCAGTTGTTCATGGACTACAATTCCCATGAGCTCCTGCCAGTAAATGCTGGCAGGGGCTCATGGGGATTGTAGTCCATGAACATCTGGAGGACCACAGGTTGACTACCCCTGCTGTAGTCAATCCAATGATATGTGGATTACCAGTAATTCAGTGTAGGCTCAGAATGGAACTATTTGGACAGTTCATATCTTATTGATAACTTTATATAAAAGTTATTGATAACTTTTGTATTCGTGTCTTCTGGTCACATGGTAGCTACATAAATGCATCAACCAACCATAAATAATCTTGCAAGCTATGAATAGTATTTTATTTCTCCAGTATGATGATATCTGAGCAGACAGGAAGCCAGTGGTGGTATTAAATGTTAGAAGAATGATAGACTGTGAATAAAGAAGTAGAGTAGGTCCTCTCCTTTACTTTACTGCATGGAGGGCAGAGCTCTAAATTGATACAGGTGGTGGGGCTTCTTTAGCACAGCCACTACCACAAGCTCATTTTATCTGCTATGCTCCTTTTTTCTAACAAAACCAGGTTGCCCTATCCACAAATGATGGAACTTTTTGATTGTTGACCTTATCAGAAGCATGCTGCTTTTCACTGTAAAGATCACAATTGTCCTTACTGGAAATACACAGTCCTGAAAGAATTGTTTTGCACAATGGCATAGGGGTAGGTTGGCTCAGTGGTGTTGCTTGTCATGATTTATGGGGTTTCCCACACTGGTTATCTGGCCCAACTCCAGTGCTTTTGAGAATTCCCTCCCCCTGCTTTCTCCACAGCATTATGAAGCATTTGGGCATCTCCTTGGGTTTTTTCTGATCTTTCCCAAACTTGCTTTGCAATAAAGCCTATATGGTTGCTGTGTGGTTGGGTAAATTTAGATTTTCTGGCCCATGTGACAGCCATTTCCCCTGTTGTTGCAGCATCCAGGGAGCTTTTAATTTTTAAAAAATAAAACCTTCCCTAGAATGTTGTTATATCAACATACCATAGGTATAGCAGGGTCTCTGAATCTCCAGCTTTCTTTTAAAAAAAAATAGAGTTCCAAGGAAAGGCATTGATTCACAAGGGAAGAGAGTAGAGCAGCCTTTCTCAATGTTTTTACCACTGAGAAACTGCTAAAATGTTTGTCACCCTTTGAGAAGCCCCAGAAGTGGTGCTAAATGCTACCCTTTTGTTTTCTCACACTTCTGGATTTCATCTTTGAGGAACTGACGATACTCCATCTTTGAGCCATTTTTCCTGCTTTGATGGAACAAAAGACTGATTGGTGGACTAACAGGAAGGGACACAACATGCTGGAATAAAGGCAAATGACCTAATCTCTTACATTAAAATGTCTGGTCTTGCATTTTGGGAGATCTGCAGGTCAAATGCAAAATATGAATTACATATAAATGCTAGTTACATTCTCAAATTGCAACAGAGACATTATGGCTGCCGCTTTTGTGGTAAAAAATATAACATACAGAAGCAAGGAATGCTTTTCCTACTGTGTAACTTATACAGAGGCCCTGACAAGTAATTCAGGGTGACCATTTCCGCACTGGTGGATTCACGCCAGGCTGCAGGCTGGAGTTTGAGTCTGGGCAGGTTACCTCACCTCTTCCTTTTCCTGCATGGGGGAGTAATTGGCCCGGTACACCCTTTATTTGTGCTTCCACATGGGAGCTGGGACAGCAAAGTTCCTAGTGTGCAGTTGTTTCAAATCTGTGTTAGGGCCAGACTATGTGTTGCATTGATCATGGGTCCAATAATGAGGATGCAGTCCTGTATTGGTACCTTGTGTGCCCCTCCCCCCAGTGCCTTTTCATGTGCTTAAACTGTTTTGGCACTTGAAAAGGAAGGAGACCAAGATAGCCCCATGCTACTGTACTATCGGCAATTTATAAATTTATAAATAGCTAAATTTTCATCTACAGTGGTAGATGGCCATGGGTTGAACTTGTAGCTACCATCATGGGTATTTTGGCTCCTATTAGTTAAGAGTATGGACTTAGTAGGTGATTTTAAAGTATTGTGCAAAGTTTGTGATTTTGTGTATGGAGCAAGATATCTCTTAAACAGGGCACGCTAATAATATGTCACTTTCGCTATTTTCTCAGTTATTTCATTGTTTCAGTTCTTAAATACTGAAATTAATCAAAAGGAAAGTGATGGAAGTCCGTACGTGGGGACTTGCATGTATCAATTCACTTATTTCCTTTCTGACTTATTGATGGCACATAATATAAGCCTCTTGTGGCGCAGAGTGGTAAGGCAGCCGTCTGAAAGCTTTGCCTATGAGGCTGGGAGTTCAATCCCAGCAGCCGGCTCAAGGTTGACTCAGCCTTCCATCCTTCCGAGGTCGGTAAAATGAGTACCCAGCTTGCTGGGGGGTAAACGGTAATGACTGGGGAAGGCACTGGCAAACCACCCCGTATTGAGTCTGCCATGAAAACGCTAGAGGGCGTCACCCCAAGGGTCAGACATGACTCGGTGCTTGCACAGGGGATACCTTTACCTTTACCTTTAATATAAGTCCAAATTGTAGCATTAGTCATCAGAGCTCTTAGCAATCACCTTTCCTTCTCTTAAAACCTTTGACTTGGAGTCAGGTAATCAAGTAACCTTTTTCTTTCTTGCATGGATTCTGTCTGGTACTTCAGACCTTAAGTCTTCTGGGCAACAGCTGTTTCATACCATTTACAACATATCCTGTCATGAATTGATGCAACTAGATACCATTGTAGACAGTCCAAGCCCTGAAGCACTTTGATTATTGTAAAAGCTCTGTTACCTGTGAAATAGCTACAAAAATGCTTTGAAAATCTCACCTTAAACCTAGTTTCAAAGCCCCAGCTTGCTGGGATAATATTAACTGCAGGCTTGATTACAAATTAAATAGGTTAAAAAGCAGCTGGCAATGAAAGGACCCTATCCTAAAATGGCTTTTGCTACATTAGATCATTATGGCAGCTGACATTTCAGCTTTGGTCACCGCAATGTCTTGGGAAAGGTATATAAGTCATTAGGAAATGAATTTGAGCTGGTAGAAATGTTGTCATTGACTTATACTGAATTCCGGTTTGTCTCCCATGATATTCATGATGTTGCTGTTTTCCTCACCTCTTGTTACTACACTTTTATATGATATGTCTTTGACAGCTGCAGACGGATCTTTATAGGTCTAGATCCAATTTTTACAAAGAAGAAAGAAACCCTAAATAGCATTGCTCTGTAGTGGTTCTACACTTTTTTTTTTAATGCCAGAGTTGCCCCCACCAAGGACAAAGGCTCCTGATTACTAACTGGTTACAGAGAAGCATATAATAAATTATGTGTTTACTCTGAATGAATCACTCCATTATTGAGATCTAGAATATATTTCAAACACATACTACATCTCACAACCTGCATGTCACTAATCATGTATTAATCATGTGTGAGGCTTCACTGGATTGGGTGAGGGAGGAGAACGTTTATGCTGAATGATAAAATCAGAGTCCAGTAGCACCTTTAAGACCAACAAAGATTTATTCAGGGTGTGAGCTTTCGAGTGCAAGCACCCTTCGTCAGACTATTATCTTCTTACATGACAGGGAATATATAGCAAAAATCAATTCTGTTACATCAGTAGACTGTGTCATAATCAAATACAGCCAAAGACAGCCTTTGTCAAAACAGCCAATCAATCCCCTAGAATTCAGTGTACTTTACAAAGAGAAACCAAAATGCTGCTATTAGAGATCAAAGGCTATCACCTCCCCATATGTTGCTTGTATGGAGTTGTATGGAGCAATGAATAAATGTTTGTTGGTCTTAAAGGTGCTACTGGACTCTGATTCTATTGTGCTACTTCAGAACAACATGGCTACTCAGTTGAATCTATGCTGAATGGGCCACTGTGAATTGAGCCCAGATGGCCTCCTGCTCATCTCAAAACCAGTACAGACTGCATTTTTTTGGCGCAACTCAAGGTTTAGCATCTGATAAGGTTACTAAACTGACTACTTTATCTGGGATTTTATTCCAAGCTTCCAGGTTATCTAACGGAATGCTAGGCAGGATGACTTCCTTATCAATGCAGCCTTATTCTATACTTTGCAGAACACCCTTTTCATTACCGAGTCATTTCAGATCTGTACTGTGGGGTCTGAGACGTGGGCTTCAGTGTCAATAGAGTACAGCATCCAGGCTTGTGTGAACTTTGGAATCTTTTGCTTTAATATTGTTGTAATAAGAAATATCAGTAGCATGCATGAATTAAAAGCATATGTAGAATATACTACAGGGGGCATGGGAAGAGATGCATATTTAGCATACTTCCTGATATTTTAAAAGTTATCTCCTATGTCCTGATTGGCTCATTTAGAGACTTCCTGCTCTCTTAAACATACTTCCTCCTTGCTTGCCTCCAGAACAGACTGAATGAATACAAAAGAGAACAGTTAGACAGGACTCTCTGCCTCCTCTTTCTATACTATTTATTTATTTAATTAATTAATTAATTATTTATTTATTTAGATTTCTATACCGCCAATTTCTTTGCAGCTCTGGGCGGTTTACACAGAACATTATAACTTACATGAAACATTATGCAGACTCTAACATCAAAACAACTTTCAAAAAACGTCAAAAGATTACAAAACCACAATTATAATATAATAACTAACAGTAACTTTGGGAGAGTCATGGGCAGGCGTCTGGGGGGACCAGCAGGTGTTCCGAGTCGGTCGGCCTCAAGCAAATGCCTGGTGGAAGAGCTCCCTCTTGCAGGCCCTGCAGAACAGTGGAAGTTCAGGCAGGGCTCTGATCTCCTCAGGGAGCTCGTTCCACCAGGTGGGGTGGTGCTTTTAAGCAGCTTGATGCTTAAACTCTGCTAACAAATAGCACCAAATTAAGTGACTTGAATTGAAAAAAAATTCTGTTTCTATTAAAATTTGCTTTGGTTTCAGTTGTGAAAAGAATTGTTGTGAAAACAATTAGTAATAAAAACCTTTATCTAGCATTTTTATAAGTATTCTGTTTTTAAAATAGAGACCAGCTTCATTATAAATTTCTGTTGATTTCTTTTGTCACAGCACTGAAAATTTCCAGGCTACAGCATTGAACTGTTCTGAAAGAAGATAACTAATTCCTGATGTAGAAAAAATGAAAAAGTTCCAAATGGTGACAGGTATTTTATTATGTTATTCTTCCCCACCCAATATTTATTTATTTCATCACATGTTTACCAATTAAGTGAGTTAATTGATAGTAGAGAAATTTAAGTGGAGATTCCTTATTTACCCCTGCTGGTGCTGATGAGCTAGCACTATCACGTTAAACAGTGGTTCTCAACCTTCCTAATGCTGTGACACCCACCGCCGTTGCCACAGGTGGCCGCAACCCCTTTCTCTGGGGAATACCAGGCGGTACGTTGTTTCTTGGGCTCTCCCACCCTTCTCCCCTCTCCCAGGCTAGCTGAGGTTTGTCTGCTGGGGTTAGGCGGGGAAGGGGCCAAGAAGCCCCGTCTCTTTCCACAGAAGCTATGTGAACGAAGGCAGCCAGGCGTGCGTGCTTCCAGCTGCATCAGGAAAGAAAGGGTAGGTCCTCCAGTGCAGGCCAGCTCAGCTGCGGAAGCTGGCATTGGCATTGGGCTGGGGGGATGGCGGGCCAAAGGGCGTCCGGCCACAGCTGCCTCGCTGGCTCCCTCCCTGCACCAACCAGCTGCCCAGGATAGAAGATGACAGGACAAGATGCCAACGCCTGCCCGTGGAGGAAGCAGCTAACTCAAGGGGTACCTTCCCCAACCTCCCACTGCTGCCCTCCCCTCTCTGTAAAAACCAACAGCTGGGAAGGGAGCTGCTTAGCTCCCACCCCCACGGTGGGGGTGGGGGAGAAGAGGAGGAGGCCCCAAGCTACTCACAAGTAAAAGTGCTTTTGGAGTCACTTTGAGCTCCTCGCCCTCACCTGTCTGCAAAAACCAGTGGCTGGAAAGGGAGCTGCTTAGCTTCCTCCCCCTTCAGGGTGGGGGTGGGGGGGAATAGGAGGAGAAGGCACAGCGTGCGCCACAAGCTACTTGTGAGTAAAGGTGCTTTTGGGTCAATTTGAACTCCTTGCTGGCCTGCACCAAAGACCCTCCCACCGCTGCCCTCGCCTCTCTGCAAAAACCAGCGGCTAAGAAAGAAGCCACAGGCACGCAATCTGGAGGTGGCGTGTACGCGGACAGTGCCATGGCTCCGCCGCCTGGCACTGCCGTGGACACCAACCTGGCGACCCCGGGGAAGGAGCCAGGGGACCCCAAATAAGGTTCCGACCCCTAGGTTGAGAACCTAGTGTTGAGAACCTAATGTTTAATTTTTCTATGGTTCCATGTTGCTTGTTGTTTCATTTCATTCATCATTGTTAATCTAAGTTATCTGTACTGTTTCTATTCTGTTTCATGTGAACTGCCCTGAGCCTTCAGGGAGGGTGGTATACAAATATTAAATAAATAAACAAACAAACAAACACTGATGTAAAATATGGATTCGTTTTGGCTCTTAGGTCCAATTTTCTATTTTGAAATAAGTATAAGGTGACCAGATTTTAACATTGGTAAAGTGGGACACCATTGACCCGGGGATGAGGGTTCTTGATTTAAAATTTGGTCTATATGGAGCAACAAAAAGTTTCATAGAACACATAGAATACATAGAACACATAGCAAAAATATATATATTTTAATTTCAACATAAGTACATATTGCCCCCAGATGTCCCTCCAAAAGAGACAATCTGATCACCTTAAATAAGTAAGTCACTTGCAAAATGATCCCCCCCCCAATCTCTGTCTCAAAAGGTGATATTTAAGTTGAATATTCACTCTTGTGGTAAAAGAGTTGGTATTTACTGTGATCAGAATGAACAGTCAGCTTTCTTGTCTTTTGCTGGGGTACTAAATTTTATTCTGTGCAAATGACATGTGAACTAAGTTAAATGGTTGAATGAGAACCATAACATAGCACTGATCTAGTCCACATGTTATAAAAATAAATACATTTTGCAGGTCAGTCAGCTTGGATACCAGAGTCTCATAGCTTTCATGTGTGCTGGAAATAGCGTAAATAGTATACTCAGAATACTCAGAGCTTCCCACGACTACCACATGTATTCTTTGTTCCTCTTTCACGTTCTGCAATTATTTCTCTCATCTCGTATATTCCTGCTGACCACTTGCTATCTCCTTCTCCCAACCTGCGCATTAAACCCTAATGATTCTTTATTAAATCTTATTATTCAGTTCACCCAGATTGCTTGTGCATATTTGTTTAATAGTGCCTAAAATGTCGTAAATGGTCATTACTGTGGAGGGCTTGGTGTTCCAAAGACAAGCAAACTTGCCTTTGTGTTGTAACACACATAGTGATCCTCACCCAGTAAAAAAAAGAAGCTTAGGTCAAGATTCTTCTGATAACTTGACCCATAGCACTCAGGCACCTGCCATGTAATTTGCAAGTCACTTACTATTTTAGAGTAGATGCTAACAAACGTATTGTGGTCTTACTGTACATCTCTTTCCTCACATTTTTGACCACATATGTTAGTCTTCCTCGAATAATAGAAAGTGCCGTGCTATTTATGAATGAAGCTGTATGTGCGCATAAAAATACTTCAAATTAACAAACCTGAAATTCACCAGAGCATGTTTTTAACATCCAATATTGCTCTTAGTTCTCTTTGGTCTTAATGATGCAAATGCTTAATGATACAAGTACATAAATCAAGTTTGGGAATACAAAGATATAGAATAGCCCTCATGTATAGTGGTGTTTTATTTGAAATAATTAAAAATTATTTCTTGTCTACCAATGTTGATGCTTACATAGAATTTCTGAGGCCAAAGAATAGTCTGCTTCTTGTTAGAATGGGACTGATGTTTTATTGTGGCATTTTTCCTAAATATAAGCTGGGAAACAAACATCCCTAGGTTTCTTATTATGTATTCTTCTGCAGCGTTAATCCAAAATTAATCTTTGTAGTACCTTGCAGATTCCATGATGGTAATGGTACTGTTAGAATTCTGTTCAGTTTAGAATGTGACCTAATTGTGACTCACAGGTTAATGGGTGATGGTTTAGGAAGACTGAAGCATCAGTAGGAAATGCTTCCCCCCACCCCCATCCCCATATGCATCTAAACACAGAGTACTTTCTATACATTTAGTTTATCCATTTGGGTGAGGGCAGCAGCAGTAAGTGTCTGCTGTAAAATCTGTGAATGTTTAGAAAAACAGATAAATAAGTGGGGTAGGGGTGCTTTCCAAACAAATTAACAATAATTTCTTTTGACAGATGAAAAATAGTGCTACTTTGCCTGTCAGTGGAACCAGTTCAGCTAAAAATCATTAAAACTTGTCTGTGTGTATTGAACTTTATACTCTGCAGAGAAGTGATTTGTGGCTTTGACAGCCATATAATTAAACAATTATAGTGCTGGGATTTTTATTTGATAAAATAGCTTCCTGTAATCACTTGTCTGAAAGGGCTGTAGTACTTATATAGTAATGTATGACTTACAGAATGTTTCTTGGCACCTATTATTTGCCAGGATGTGATGTTTAACTTGAGACCCCCTACCCATCTTGGCAGACATCTCCCCAATAATTCTAAGGGTGCCGTTATGGGAACTTGTAACTAAAAGAACAGGGAACCTTGTGGAAAATTCAACAAGAAATAAATAAACTCACCAAAAGAAATGTCAAATATCAAAATTATTATACAAATAAAACAGGCATACAGATAATCTTACAATTAGAAAAGGTATACGAAAAGTGCACAATTAACAATCTTCTATTTTCTTTATACAAACTCAATGATAATGTGTAATACAAATGAACAGTAACTCCAACTTTGTGGATACGCCCAACAGGACCTAGGAGCTCAGCCTGTTTCGCAATAGCTTCCGCCGGGAAGTAAACAGCTGACTAAAGTTTTTCTTTTAATAGGAAGTGGATTATAATTTGTGTAGAAGAAGGAACACAAGTCCTTTGCTGGTTGTCAGAGCCAAAAACAGGTCATGAGAAGGCTTTACTCTCCAGCCAAAAAAGGTTTATACATGGGCTACCAAATAAGATGTCGTGTCTCTCAAGTGAATCTCATGACCTATACATGTAAGATTATCTGTATACCTGTTCTATTTGTATAATTATTTTGATATGTGACATTTCTTTGTGGTGAGTTTATTTATTTATTTTTCGTTACGGGAACTTGAGCAGTATAAGTTGGCAGGGAACATTTTGTTTTCTGTGAGCTATTCCCAGGCTTCTTTCATTGAACTGGCTGCTGCTCCAAGAATAACCATTGAAATTATCAGTTAAATCTTGGGAAGGCACTTTGTTTTTGAGAATGTTTAAGTAAATTAATTGTGTGCTTGCACCGGAATTTAAGTTACTGCTGGATAATCATACATTAGTTACCACTGTCCCTTTATTATTATTATTATTATTATTATTATTATTATTATTATTATTATTATTAGATTTATTTCCCGCCTCTCCCAATAGGCTCGAGGCGGGTCACAACAACCAATCCCATTAAAATTCCCATTAAAACATCAATCTACTAACATGGCGGCTAAAAATCCCATCCCTCCCCCAATTATTAAGAGGTGAAGAGGAAAGGATAAGGGAGTAGCGTACACTCCAGGGAGTAGCGTACACTTTAGGTGAATGGCTTGCACCAAATAAAATCTTCCGGGATACCAAGACTTTCCCACTTCCATTGAATTCCCTGATCCTTTAGCCTGGCGCAGTAAAGCCATTTGTACATTGACTATCTGTTCAGAAATAGAGAGAGAGGGGACATGAGTGGGCTGGCGTCATGCAGTCAGATTGAATGCATAGAGAAAGTGTCTGTAGGAATACTCTCTCTCCATGATTAGCAATATTTTGAAAGCAGTGTCTGTGATCATGGGGAGGGAAGAGGCCTTGCATAGGTCAGTGTGTTTATGCCAGCTCTTCTTCTCCATGCAAAGCCTGAAGAATGTTTCTGGGATTTCTCAGCAGTAAAAAAGTTGAGAAAGGCTATATCTATGAAGGCAGAATTATTTCTGCCTTCATAGATATAGACAATTCAGAAGAGCGCCATTTTCAACAGTCTGCATCTATAGGAAGAGGCTAGTTTTTTCTCCTTATGAAAATGATAAAAGCTATACCCACATATAGTACCAGCTAGCTCCAGGTTTTGGAGGTATGGAAGGGATGGGCGTGTAGCTGTCCTGACCCACAGTTTGAATCCATTCTGGGATTGCTGGTAACTGGTATGCTGCTTCTCCTGGCTGATACATGGCTGATAGTTAGGCCCACACTTCCTGTGGTAACTTGTTCAGTCCATCTTATTTGGCTAGCCTTTTTACTAATTTGATTGTAGAATGGTGGAATAAGGGATAGGCAGTTGTGTAACTTACTCCTATTTTACACTTATACAAGTAAACTTTAATCATAGGATTTAATTAGCTATTTGGTTTCTGACAAATGTTTGTATCTTTCCTTGGAGTTTGCACAGTACTTACAGGTTTTCTCTTTAGTGAAATCTAAACAGTCACTTTAAAAGGTGCTGTCCCCTCAACCATAGCTGTAAAAACTCTTCACTCCCTTCCCATACCTTCACACAAATTAGGCTGAGTTTGCTTTGCTTGCAGTTGCATATAAATAATTAGAAAGGGTGCTTCTGAATTGGAAAACACTAGAATTGGGATTAATAAGGCATAGCCATTATCATAGAAAATGATCACTCTGTGTTTAAGGTGTACTGGAAGTTTTCCAGGCATTTGTATTAGCATAAGTGTAGCAAGCAGAAGCTTTATGTTGAGCAGTCAAGTGGAAAGAGATGTGAACTGCACTGTCCTGGCCTTCTGCCCTAGATCACATCAGTTGGGCTTGGTGTGTATACCTGAGAAAAGTTACTCTGCATCCCCCAGGGGCACATTAAATAAGCTCTTGGCAACGAAGAAGTTGTCAAAGGGATTTCTATTAAGCAGCAGCCAACTGCCAGATAGTAGGCTGCTTCATACATAAAAATATTTACTAGTACTGTAGCTATATGGTCTGCTGGACAGGCAGAAATGCTGTTAGCCACCCTGGGATGGAAGTGAGGGGTGGGATATAAATGAATATAAGAACCAACTCTTCTTCTTCTTCTTCTTCTTCTAAATCCAGTAATTAATAAATTAAAAAGGGATATGGAGGAACCATATTCTTTTTTGATTGACAGTTCACTTTATATTTATTTGTTTACATTTATACACCCTTTCCCAGAGGCTCATGGATATGTATGTATGTATGTGTGTGTGTGTGTGTGTGTGTATATGTGTGTGTATGTGTGTGTATATATATGTATATATATATATATGTATGTGTTTGTGTGTGTGTGTATATATTTATATTTATAAATATATAAATTCTGATGAACAGCCTGCATAATATAGCAATAGACTTCCTGGGGAAACTATCAGCAGAACATCTACTCACCTTCCCATATAACCTACTAATATTTGCTTTCTTATTTTGTCCCACATCTGTATTTGCTAGAAGCCCTTCACAGAACTCTTTGCTCACAAAAAAATTCTACATTATCTCACACGTTCCCCATGTTGCTATTCATTCTGGGAGTAGGGGCTAACTTTCACAACAGAACTATGGCAATTTTCAGGAGGATTTGATGTTTGAAAAGAATATATGGTGTATATATAGGATTGACCACTTAGTCTTGCCAATGTGAAATCTAGTAAACATTATGCTTTTGACATGCCGAATATTTTGTTCAGCCTGTAGGCTGGAATGTTGAGAACAAAGTTGTGCGGCAAAATTAATCACTCCAGCAAATCCTGTATTATGTGGAACTTTTCCATAGACCTCAATAAGTTGACTGGTTGTCTGCAGTGCACAGCACTTTTTGTAGGATTTGCTGTATATTCCGGTGACACATACTAATTTGGGTTGACACAAAGATTATTAGGGTTGCCACCAAACCACTGTACAATAATATTTTTGAGGGGAGGGCATGGATCCCGCATCTACCCTGGCAACTTCAGATGTGAAGCAAGAGATTACATATCTTTAACCGCTCCTAGCGGAGCGGATAATATATTTCATTAAGTGCACCAAAGGTGGGCCCTGTCCGTGATGAGGAAGGGTGCCCATAGGCACCCTTCCTCTGGAATGACAATAGGCCCATAGGCCCCTTCCTCGTCACCCGTAGCCACCCGCCCGCTGCCATAACTTCACTCACCTCCATCAGCCCAGGACGCTGCTTTGCCGCTGCACAACAAGACTCTTCATGGCCCCAGGTAGCCGCCGACGCGGCTGGGGGCCCTCGACGCGCCGCGACAAGCCAAGCCCACATCCTACCCGCCGACTCCCGAGACCCGCCCGAGCCACGCAGCGCTGCGCCGCCCCACCCTACGCCCGCGCCGGCCCCGCTGACTCCCGGGCCCTGCTCGAGCCCCCAGCCACGGCCACGCCAGCCCCGCAGCCCCCGCCAACTCCGAAGACTCGCTAGCGCCCACTGCATTAAAACTGCAGCGGGCTTATTTACTAGTTGTATTATAAAATTTGTGCCACAAAGTTGACGCTTCAATACCCTGGTTTTTAAATGCTTTTGCATATTTTATATAGAACCTCTTCTAGGCATTATTCTCCTTTGCCTTTCTTTGCTTATATATAATTCATTTTTTTCAGTTTAAGAGCCAGGCTTAAGGTGGAGTGTGTTGTTTCATTATTATTTTCATGATACATTTTGAAGTCAGTGTAACAGTGATTTAAAAAATTGTTCCTTTTGCATTATTTTTACACTAAAAATTTCATCCACTATCTCCCTCAAACTACTTTCACTCAATTTAGACAATGTATTTATTTATTTTACTTCAAGTCACGGTTGACTAATGGTAACTCTGTGGGTGTTTCAGAAGAAGAGATATTTAGAGCTGGTTTACTGTTGTCTGCCTTGATATTCCTTGGTAGTTTCCCATCCAAATACTAATCTGGGCCAACCTTATTTAGCTTCCATTATCTGATGAGATTGGGCTAGCCTGGGGTATCTAGGTAAGGAAGATTTAAAGATACCCACATTTTTCTCCCAGAAGGGTAAAAGCTGTCTGAGAATAGTGAATTTCATGGCAGGAAAGAATAGTTAACCCCTGCCCCCAACCCCCCCCCCCAACACATATAAGTCCTCTCCTCTAAACCGTGAAACTATATAAAGCATAGTTCTTCCCTGATACAGTCTGTGTGGTCAGCACTCATTCAGAGCAGTCGTAAGCAGAATTATCAAGTCCATTGAAGTTATTAGTATTTTTGTGGTTTTTAATGCAATCAGAAGAGCCTCTTGTGGCGCAGAGTGGTAAGGCAGCGATATGCTGTCTGAATCTGTCTGCCCATGAGGTTGGGAGTTCAATCCCAGCAGCCGGCTCGAGGTTGACTCAGCCTTCCATCCTTCCGAGGTCGGTAAAATGAGTACCCAGCTTGCTGGGGGGTAAACGGTAATGACTGGGGAAGGCACTGGCAAACCACCCCGTATTGAGTCTGCCAAGAAAACGCTAGAGGGCGTCACCCCAAGGGTCAGACATGACTCGGTGCTTGCACAGGGGATACCTTTACCTTTACCTTTAATGCAATCAGATTTCATTAGATTAATTTAAATCAAAGCAAAATCAATTAGCTGTGAAACCAAGGCAGTATAAAGTTAATGTTTTAGCATAACTTCAAGAGAAGTTATGGGGAAGGCAGAACCCCTGGAGGGGGTTGCACTGGATGCACCCCCGATGGAACAAGTTGGTACTACTGGACCCTCCTTGGGTTGGAGGCTTGGGTTGCCTGTGTGGTATATACTAGCTTTTTATCAATTCTGGCCAGCTGCAACCATTCTTTTAAAAGCGTGATATGGCCATTGTGAGCCATGCTTTGTTCACATCAGATTATTATATTGTACTCTAGGTGAAACTACCTTTGAAAATAGACTGGCATTTTCAGCTGGTCCAAAATGTAGCAGCCAGGCTATTGTCAGGAGTACTACCCATGTACTGGGCACAATTGAAAATACAGTTTCTTAACTTTAAGGCCTAACTGACGCAGGGCCATAGTCCCTGAAAGACCATATCCTCCAACACTATCCAGTCTACCAGTTAAAATCTGCCTCTCAATCCTGATCTCTGTGCTCCAGCCTACGGAGGTGGTAAATAAAGACTGGGAATTTGCTGTGATGCCACCTTGCCTCTGGAATGGCCGCATTCCCCTCAAGTGACTAGAATTTACTCTTTTTTATATATCAGGCAGAAATACATCCCTCCCCCCCCCAAAAAAAAAGAAAAGAAAAGAAAGAGGTTTAATCTTGCCAGCCTTTTATAACAGCGTCGATTTTGTGGGTAGTTTTTACACAGTTTAGTTTTTATGTTACAACAAAAATAGAGTTCAATAGCACCTTTAAGACCAACAAAGATTGGTCTTAAAGGTGCTGTTGAACTCTATTTTTGTTGTGCTACTTCAGACCAACGCAGCTACCCACTTGAATCTAGTTTTAATATTGTTACACTGTTTTAATTTTAAGTCACCTGGAGGGGAACTCCAAAGAAGTACCATGAAAATATCTTTAAATAAGACAGGGTCCTATTAAATAAAAGAGTAAGGCCACCTGGGGAGGAGTTAGGGCGGGCCCTGTCCAGGATAAAAACTCAGAGGGCCCAATCAGGAGCCGCGGCCTCAGTGACCCAAAGGTTATGCGCTCTGAACTAGTTGATAGAAGAGCATTTAACCTATTTTGAAACAACTATATTAGATTTCAGAGTTCAACTCAAGGTGGTGGTCATGACTCTTTGTCTCTTAAAGTCTGGGATGCACTGAGTTCCTTTTTTTCTTTTTTGTCAAGTCTGTACAAAATACCCCAGTACCAAAGCTTTTTAAACATTGCATGATTTTATTTTTTCCTTTTGCTAAAATATTAAAATGTACTGTGAATTTTTGGCACCTTGTGTTCCCCGCCTCTCCTCCGCGGACTTGACATAGATGAAAACTAAAACTGCTAATAGCTATCTCTATGCCGGACCTTTGTTGCTTCGTTTCATAAAACCATGGCCACTTCCTTCCTTTTACCTTGATGCTCTTGTCCCCTGCAGGTTTTTATAGCCGCCTAACTTAGCAGAAGAATGCACTCAAGAAGCAGAAGCGGCGCTGAGGTTCATTCTGAAAGTCCTAGCTGTTCAGTATTGTGGCGAATATATGGTCACTGGGGGAAGTGACCTGTTAAATGATATAAATTTGGAAACTTCCTGCAAGGCATCTGCTTCACATTCATTGTTTGGCAATGTTGGTATTTTCAGAAACTCTCTAAACTCAAGAGACATTTTTCTGCCAAATGAACATTTGCGTCTGAGGCCTCCCATCTACTTTCACAGGACACTTAACATGGCTGTCATTTTGTGTGGCATAGTGAGTTTACTCATTGGAATGACAGTAGCATTTGGTCCAGTGCCCCGGATCACTTGGGACCACAAAGGTAAGAATAATAACCTCAGGTAAAAATAATTGTCATCACATAGCAGTTCAGCTTAGAGTTCAAGATAACTGGGAGATTTTGGATTCTGTTCAGTTAGCGTAAAACAGTTTGTTTGTTTTTAGTGGACTAGGGAGTTCAAATTGACTCTCTTATAAGACGATTGTAAGCATTCTATGAGAGCCTCTTGTGGCGCAGGGTGGTAAAGTAGTCGACATGCTGTCTGAAGCTCTGGCCATGAGGCTGGGAGTTCGATCCTAGCAGCTGGCTCAAGATTGACTCAGCCTTCAATCCTTCCGAGGTCGGTAAAATGAGTACCCAACTTGCTAGGGGGTAAACGGTAATGACTGGGGAAGGCACTGGCAAACCACCCCGAATTGAGTCTGCCATGAAAATGCTACAGGGCGTCACCCCAAGAGTCAGACATGACTCTGTGCTTGCACAGGGGATACCTTTACCTTTAAGCATTCTTTGTGCCTACAAAGAGAAAAGTGAGTTCTGTGGAACTTTATTTAAAAGATTATTGAGGCTGTTGCAATTATTAAAGAAAGAAAAGAAATAAAATATAAAAGCAAAGAACTGTACTCAGTTCAGTTGAAAGTATTATTAAGGATTTCCAGGGGTTTTTCCCCTTGAATAGCTGATAAATATTATACTTCTATAAGTTTACTTTTAGCTGGAAATCTAATGATTTGTTCAGCACTTTCAGGGGGAAGCTTTTCTTTTGCTTTTCCATGTTGCGGGTTATTCTAGAATTTGTCTTTTTTCCCCAGCTCTTCTTTCAGTTTACACACTGTTCCATCTCAAATGACATGATTTTCAATACCAGGCCTAATAACTAAATAAACAATGATGAGTTTACATATATTAAATTAGCGAAAATATTTCTTATTTTTAAATAGGATAGAACAGAAAAAGATTAGAAGAAAAAGAACAAAATACAGACCTTATATCGTTTACATTACAATATATGATTACATTAGTCAATATTGATACATCATTTTACTTTACCTCTAACCAAATTAAGTTTTGTCCACCCTCTAATCATTAGTCACTTTGCATTATATTGTTATTGTTGTTAGGTGCGAAGTTGTGTCCGACCCATTGCAACCCCATGGACAATGATCCTCCAGGCCTTCCTGTCCTCTACACCCCGGAGTCCATTTAAGTTTGCACCTACTGCTTCAGTGACTCCATCCAGCCACCTCATTCTCTGTCGTCCCCTTCTTTTGCCCTCAATCGCTCCCAGCATTAGGCTCTTCTCCAGGGAGTCCTTCCTTCTCATGAGGTGGCCAAAGTATTTGAGTTTCATCTTCAGGATCTGGCCTTCTAAGGAGCAGTCAGGGCTGATCTCCTTTAGGACTGACCGGTTTGTTCACCTTGCAGTCCAAGGGACTCACAAGAGTCTTCTCCAGCACCAGAGTTCAAAAGCCTCAATTCTTTGACGCTTGGCCTTCCTTATGGTCCAACTTTCATAGTCATACATTGCAACTGGGAATACCATAACCTTGACTAGATGCACTTTTGTTGGCAGGGTGATTATATTGTACATAGTCGTAATAAATAAGTTTTAAAAATCATTAAAACCAGACATGTTTTGGTCAAATGGCCTTCCTCAATGGTATAGAATTAAAATACACATCATAAAGTACAAGTAATAACAATATAAGATACACATCATTTCTGACCTAAGCCTAAAAACAAGAAGGACAATTTATTCCTTAAATAAATATTTCTTCATTTTTAGAATATATCACGACCAGCGGAAGTAATTTTACAATTGGTGTTCCTGGTCCAAATATCTGTATATCTTTTAATGTATGTCCAAATGCAGGAAACAGATAACATCAACTTTGCCCTGTTTACAATTATGAAGATATGGTCTTAGATATGGTTAATTTTGCTAATGGGATACCCCATTTCACTTTCATCCCTAAAGTCTCCAGTGACAAGGTTGTGCTGCTTTAAAGATATTAGAATAAATTGTCTTGACAGTGGGATAAATTAAACAATTATATGTGTAGTCTTTGTTTTAATTAAAATATATCATGAACTTATTGTTTTTTAACAGAAATACATCTAGTATATTTTCAAGAGCCAAAAACGTTTAACTACTCAACTTTATTACTAAGTGAAGACAAAGATGTTTTATATGTGGGAGCTAGAGAAGTAATTTTTGCGCTGAGTTCATTAAACATTTCTGAAAAAAAGCAAGAAGTAAGTATGATGTTTTTTGTAAAAAAAAAATCATACTCCTGACTTTATCCATGACCAGCAAGTCAATCCTAAAATAGTTTATTCAGGAGTAAAGCCTTCTGAGGTTAAGTTCACTGTAATCCAAAAAAGTGTGTTGAAAATTAGAACTGAATGTCAAAGAGACAGTCTGAATAGCAGATAAAATATCATGAAATGATAAGCCTGGCGTGCTAGTCTTATACATGTTGGCTGTTCTGTAACCTATATTGCCTGCTTAGCTTGAGAAATGGCTGTCATGGCTAGGGGTGTGTATTCAGATCGGGCTGTAAGAGACACTAGTCCAGATCAGCTGGCTCAGTGGAGAGTTGAGACCTCCCTGCTGGCATAGTTCTGCGCAGCCTTCTGATGTCCGGTTTTAACTAGGCAGCAAGAGAATGCAGCCCAGCTGGGATCACTGATAATTCCCCACAGGCACACCTCTGGACTGCATTCTCCTGCCAAGCCATTCCCAGGATTGGGCTGGTATTTTTTTGCCAGCATTTTTCCGTCCAGATATATTGGACTTAAAAAAAGAAAAGAGAAATTTCAAAAAAATATCAGATCTGAATACCATATGGTATTGGGATCCAGTGTTTTTCAGAAATCCCAAATGTTTGAGGGGTCCAATAGATTCAAACAAAACAAATACTGTTAAAAAAAAAAAGCATACCCCTAGTTCAGAAGAAAGGGCAAGTTTAAGGTATCTAGTGTTCAAAGACATGCAATGAAGGAAACACAATTCATTATTTGAAGTCATTTATTTGAAGTCTTTTGCCTTAGCTTAGCAGATACTGACCAAAAGTAGTTGTGTTTAGAAATTTCCCTTCACTTCAGGGAGGACTAGTAACATATTAATTGATCCTTGTGTTAATTGCCCTTTTGTTTAATAGTTTTTCTGCTCTTCCTCCCCACACACAGGTGTTGTGGAAAGTCACTGAAGAAAAGAAAACCAAGTGTGCAGAAAAGGGCAAATCTAAACAGGTGGGGTTTTCTTAATTTGAAATGCAGTACTAAAAGTTCCAGTGGACTTAATTTTTCAGTTATGCTTAATTAATTATCTGTCACTCTGGTAGCTCAGTAGGATTTTTGTTTTATTTATTTAATGCTATTTGTATGCCACTTTTCTTCCAAAACAGCTTGCGGAAAAATAAATTTACCAGTTGAACAAACAAAACAAACTCATCCTACACTCATCTTTCACAGGTCTTGATCAGTAAGGGTGCCCAGGCACTGGTTTCAGATTGTCCAAGAGCTTTTGGGCTCTTGCCCTGTGAATTGCCCTAAAGGGTTTGCATGCCTGGCCCTGTCCAAACTTTAAAAACCTGAATTTTTTCTTCTGTTATCAACAAAATATGGTTTATGGAGTTTAGTGACAATGTTGGATTATACAGCAATTCTGTACGTACAAATAATATAGATGACACGATAGCTTATTTTATAGAGGGAAACCCAGTCTTAATATTATCACTTCTTGCTGCTTCTTTTTAAATTCTGTTTACATTTCTTAGTGAATGAACAGATAAGCTCCCAAATTCTGAATGCATTATATGATAGTAAGTAACTTCTGCATAAATGTACATGGCTTTGAAATCACAAAGGTATCTAGTTCTTAATAAAATACTAGGGCTACAATTTATTAAAATCATTGTTTTCCTCATTCCGTTGTCAATTCTGTTTTACAGACGGAGTGCCTTAACTATGTACGTGTCTTACAACAACTGAATGATACTTTTCTTTATGTGTGTGGAACAAATGCATTTCAGCCAGTCTGTGATTATCTGGTAAGTTTGGGAATGAATTTTATTTTCAGGATAGCTACAATAGTGTTTGAAATGGTCTGATTGTGCTGAACTGGATGATGACATGGAGAAAAATCACAGTGCAGCGTATGTATATTTGTAGAGTCTATTAATTATTTCCTAGTGAGCACTTTGTTTCCATCCTATTTTATTGATGTGTTTCTCCTGTATACTTGTCCCCAACTTTTGAATTGTGAACATCCTGTGCTTGCTCCCCTTTGTGTCTGCCCTTAAACCCTCTGATTCCGTTCTCTGCCTGTCTTATCTCTATCAGCTCCCGACTGTTCCATAGCTTCATACTACTGAATGCCTCAGAATGAAGTCCTCCCTGTGCTTAAAAACTTCCTGTGTGCCTCCCATGTCTCTGACTCTATCACCGCTCTCCTTTTCTTGGATCTTACTTTGTTCTCAAGGACAGGATTCTTGATGTTAGACTGTGACCTTGTTTGTCTCCCTTATCTGTAAGTCTTGTCATCATTTCCAGAACATTGCCAGAAATCCTCCTCCTTTGCCATGCCCTTGCAGCTGTTGAATCCTTTATTTATGTCTCATTAACTTCTCAGTTGCTTCATTATGATTCTACCCTTTTACTGGTGTAGCAGTAGGAAGGGTTTTTAAAAATATTCTAGGGAGTATGCTTAGATCACTCTGGCAAGTAGGATTATACTGCTCAGATCTGCCCAACAGTAGGTTGGCTTGTTGACATTTCCATTTTCCAAGAGTATGTCCTGATTCTCAAAATTCTTCATACATATCCTCACCTATTTCATGGTCTTTATCATACAAACGGCTTCATTTATTTACTGCAAATTCCACTTCATCTGTCTTTTCTTCCCGAATTTCTTGTGCACTTTTGCTGCCTAACTTGTCTTGCCTTTCTTCTTTCTCTTTCTTCTAGTTAGGCATCCAAATATGGATTTGTTGTTGTTAAAAAAATCCTATTGCACACATGGCTGTTTTACAATGGAATCGGTATCTCCATGCATATCTGGAAATGACCCCACTTGCATGTGTGCATGGATGCATGCTGGGAGAATAACTGGACTAAAAATGGAGCTGGGGGGATTACAGTCATAGTTGTGTTTATTCTACATTTGCTATGGTATTCCATTATATGTTGGTATTTATTCATGCAGTAATGTCATGTGACTGAGAAATTTGAATAGCTTAATTTTGAAAAATGGTTTGTTTGATTCATAAAGCCATCTTGGTGTAGTGGCGAGCCAGGTTTGATTCCACACTCCCCTACATGCAACCAGCTGGGTGACCTTGGGCTCGCTACAGCACTGATAAAGCTGGTCTGACCAAGCAGTGATATCAGGGCTCTCTCAGCCTCACCTACCTCACAGGGTGTCTGTTGTAGGGAGAGGAAAGGGAGGGTGACTGTAAGCTGCTTTGAGTCTCCTTCTGGTAGAAAAAAGTGGCATATAAGAACCAACTCTTCTTCTTGATCATTTGAGTTTTTTACTTATTTCTATAGAAGCATTACATTGACCGTTTATGCACTGGGAACTTCACTGCCCCAGCTCCCATGCAGGAGCACAAATCGGGGGCGGATGAGGTACACCGGGCCAAATGCTCCCCAGTGTGGGTGCAGGAAGAGGTGGGGCAACCTGCCCCGACTAAAACTCCAGCCTGCAGCCCGGCATGAAACCTCCAGTGCATAAACAGTCATTGAGTGCTTAATTTGTTCTGGATGAAATTGTTAAAAGCTTGTGTCTGGATCACAGTCTTTATATTTTGCAGTTATTTCTACAGTATACTTATTCGGCACACTCAAGGACCCCGGCTAGTTCTGAATATCTAATGAGTCGGTGTGTTCTGAGCCAGCCATGTAAATTGCTTTATTGTGTCTTAAAGTTGCATCTCACCCCATCATTATGCAAGTCATTTCTCGAAAATGTGTGGCAGGAGTGTAGTAAATCAAAACCTGGAAACATGTTGAAACTATTATAGCTATTTTAGCAGGTTGACTTCAGCAGGTCAAAAACGAGTTGAAAGTGTCTGCGTAAATTTAAATCAGAAAGATTCCAGTGTCGGCAACTGTATGCTGGATGGTGGTTGGTTGTATTTTGAAATGTATGTGGTTTCATTGTTTTGTAGAATCTGTTATCATTTGAACTTGGAGGTAAAAATGAAGATGGTAAAGGAAGATGTCCATTTGATCCTGCACAAAGTTACACATCAGTTATGGTTGGTAAGTACAAGCCTTAAATCGTTTTTGTTTATATCTGTTCATAACCATGGCCAGAATCCAGAGGTATGCCTGTACATTTTCCAGTCTCTCAAAATGCTCCTTGAAATATCCCCAGATCAAGAAGCAGTTTGGTGTCTGCACATGGAAACCTTGCAGAGATTTGAGATAATTTCAGTAACACTACAGTGTTGTAAAAAAATTATCTCATTTAAAAACATGTTTTTTTGAATGTTTACCACAAGCTTCTATACTTTTCTTTAAATCACAGGATATAAAAGTTTTGGTTAACATCATTTTAATCAGCATTTAAAAAATAATATTTTTTTACTTCATGTGTACCACAACTTTCTCCCTAAGGGAAACTAAAGTGGCTTACATAATTCCATTTTTCTTCATAACAGGTTAGTATAGGCTTGGCCCAAAGTCAGCTAGCAAGCTTCCATGATAGAGGGAGGATCTGAACCTGGTCTCACACTACGCCACACTGACTGTTTGACAACTGAAGGAAATAATTTTAAAATTAAATGTTACTACCAGTACTTTAGGTACCATGGAGAAAATGTACGTGCCCTTTACACAGAGTAATATTTATTAGTTGAATTTATATGCTGCTGCTCCTGGCCAGACAACTTGCAGCAGCTAATATATGGTGAACGCACAAGGAGACTGTAGGAGCTGACTGATGAGGAAAGAAATAGCACGGTAGCTGTGTGAGTTGGCCTGCTGAGCTAGGAAAAGCTATCAGGGAGACCTGGAATATGTAATGGGAATAGTTCACAGAGTGAAAAATACTGCTTTAAACTATTACATTACTATACATTTTTGTTTCATTTAATTTGTTTGTTTTTATTAAGATGGGGAACTTTACGCTGGAACATCTTACAACTTCTTGGGAAGTGAACCTATTATCTTTAGAAACTCACAGCAAAGTCCACTAAGGACTGAATATGCAATTCCTTGGCTCAACGGTAAGGAGGCCGGGGAGGAAACTAGCTAGAGAAAGGGACACATGTTGGCTTACTCACAAATGTGCAGTCCTGTAAACTTCTCTACTGAAATTATATCTCTTGCAGACGCTTTCTTTGTTCAGTAAGAAAAAGTGGCTCATGCACAAGACTGGGAGAAAATCTTGAGATAACCACATTCTGAACAGTGTTGGTTTTATTCATGAAATCATCTAAGCTCAGAAACGGCATGGTGCCTTGGTTTATCCATGAGTATTATGTTTGTGAATAATCAAAACATGGCTGAACTTCTGAGAAAACTAAGGAAAAACAAATGACAGCAGTATTTAGAGTTGCGCTTTATTCTTGACTGACAAATTTCTTGTGAGTCAGTTCTCAGTCCAAGCAGTGCATAGATTCTGTCTGCCAGAGCAGAACATAGGATTTTCTGTTCCAGAGAAATGCTGTAGTTTTGTGAGCTGTGTAGAGGCTAGATGCCTACAGTAAACATTCCAGAAACTGTACACCATAATTGTCAGCATCGTCAGCTCAGAAGTGTCTTGGTTCATGAAAATAAATTGTCTTCCATAGAGTATAGAAGTAACAACATTTGCTAGCAACCAAAAATACAGGCAATATTGCTATTAGGGTTTAGGACTGAACTATATCTTACCGTGTACATGGTCTACCCTGTGGATGCCAACACCATTTTAGACCTGTAGGACCAGGCAATCTTGTTTCTCCTCCCCGCACCTTTTTCAAGTGCCAAAACATGGTTTTGTACTACTTAAAAAGATATTGGGGGGGGGGGGGGATGTCACGAGATTATTTGTCCCGTGGTCCTGTAAGCACACTCAGGTTCAAACTCTCCCAGCAT
This sequence comes from Paroedura picta, assembly GCF_049243985.1. NCBI lineage: Eukaryota > Metazoa > Chordata > Lepidosauria > Squamata > Gekkonidae > Paroedura > Paroedura picta. The sequence continues at coordinate 60,678,170 of NC_135375.1, forward strand.
TTGAAAAAGGCTGGATTAAACTCTAAAATGGGATCGGACCATGGACACCATATCTCTGGTCCACCATTAGAAGAAATTCTTTCTCATTAGTTGATAAGGTGGCTATGATTAGAATTAATGGGGATATGGGTAGTTGGGAAGAATAACTCAGTTTTTAAAACCTTGAAGTTATACTTGTTTTTTTCTGTGTGCAGAACCAAATTTCATTTTTGCTGATGTGATAAGAACTGATCCAGACAATACGGATGATGATGATGATGATGATGACAAAATATACTTCTTTTTCACGGAGGTGTCTGTGGAATATGAATTCCTCGGCAAGCTGATGATTCCAAGGATAGCCAGAGTCTGTAAGGTGGGATAAGCTGAACTTTATTCTTCCTTTTCCATGGAGGGGGGAGAAATGTTGGAAGAATTTATTTGGACATTACTCATGTTCCAGCATTTTCTGTTCTCTCTAACGCATTGTAGACCATCATGAGCAATCTTCAGTTGTTAGTTCTTGTTAGTGGATGCAGGAATGACCCCTCAGAGAAAAGGCCTGCTGTTCCTCAAGATTCTTCTTGTGTGTTACAGCACCAAACTTTGAGAACCTTGTGTGTGGTCTTGGATCTTAAAAATAAACTGTGTTTCAAAATGCTTTCAACAATTAAAAATCTTTTCTGTTGATTAAAATAAGGTCACTCTGACTAATTACTGTGAAAATTAAATTATGTTGTTAAAGTCTTTTTGTTTCCTACTTCCTATATGACTCCTAAGATGTCAGCTGGCATTCAACTGTAGTAATTTCGAAAACAAGATATGGTAGTGCATGGGTTGTGCCAGACGTATTTCTAAAGGGTACCAGGCAGAGCTTACATTTCTCTCACACCCACAGGATACTTTGCTTGACTGTAAAGTCATTGGTGGCACTTCTGTGCCAAACTGCCAGAGCTAGAAAGGAACCAATCACAACCTGCCTGATTGTGTCACTGTGCATGTTTTTAAGCATAATAGTAGCAGCCTGTACTGGTCTCTGCCTGACTTGAAACAAGATTAAATTCATTTTAAAATCATGCACTGAGCAAGTTGTAACAAGGGTGGGGAAGAAGGTAAGGTTTCCTTTAGAGGTATGGTTTTAAATTGCAAAGTGCAATTATAAACAACATAAACATATGTAGTCTGCAAGATATAAGATGCTGCAACAGTGAGAGGCAAATGTACTTTGGCACAGTATTGATGGTCCTCTGCCCACTGGAAGTTTCTCATTGCTTCAAATTGGCAGTGTCGCAGCTATAGCACTAGATTCCCATTCATTATAATTTCGTGTGGAGCTATATATAGATTGGGAGAGGAAATGATCTACATGCTCTGCCATTACTTGAGAAAAGAATTTGTTGTCTCCCATTTTTAGAAAGCCCCTAAATGCCCTCGTTTTACCTGCCTTGAATGTATTTCATATTAAAACCGTTCATTTTTAGAAAGTAGTGACACAACAGAAATTGGGCATTTTCAAATTGCTTCTTTGTAAGAGCTGTACAGTTAATTCTTTTGCTCTTAGAAATATTTCCCATTAAGAAATGTATACGTTAACTTTTTTCCCAGAACTACAATCCCTTTCCACCTTATATTGTCAGCAGGGGAGCCATTGTAATGCAACCCCTTCCTTTACCACAGAGGTACCATCAGAAACCCTGAATCATGTGAGGGAGCCCGTATGGAGTTGTTCACTGCCTCTCCTTTTGCTTGTTTGTACGGAATTCCCCCTGCGTCTTTCGTCATTCAACTATACTGCATCTCTAGCGGTCCATTTTGTTTGCGATGATTGGTTTATGTTGACCCAGTGAAACTCAGAATCCAGTTTGACTCCTTTGGTTATAAGCATTGGTGACTTACCCAGTGTGTCTTCAGAAATATCTCAGGGAACACATTTCTTCCTTTCAGTCTTTAAATGTGTGTTGGTATTCTTCACTTTCATATAGCAATATTGCTGAACTTCTAGGAGGGTCACTGTATGCTGAGGAACAAGTTGCTTAGTCTTGAATATTTTTGTATTGTTCTGTTTAAAGCGGGACCAAGGTGGACTTCGAACTTTACAAAAAAAATGGACTTCCTATCTCAAGGCCAGGATGCTTTGCTCTGCGCCCGATAAGAATTTAATTTTCAATATTGTGAATGACATCTTTATCCTGAAGTCTCCAAGTGTGAGGGAGCCAGTGATTTATGGGGTTTTCTCACCACAATTGTAAGTAATATGTTTTATTTAAAAGACTTATTTGTTACTTGTACAAAAGAGTAAAATTGTATTAATTTTGATGTTTTCTTTTCCCTTTGGAAGAAACAATGTAGGCCTATCTGCTGTGTGCGCCTACAACATTTCTACAGTGGAGGATGTTTTTGCCAAAGGGAAATATATGCAAAGCGCCACAGTTGAACAATCCCACACAAAATGGGTGCGATACAACGGAGAGATTCCAAGACCCCGGCCTGGAGCGGTAAGTCTGGATCAGAGCTGTCTGTAGTTCTCTGGCTTTTCTTCCTGAAGGAAAGCATCTTTTCTACCCCCTTCTGAAAGTGAAACTCCACTGCTGGCAGAACAGTTGTAGGATCCAATCCATTGTGTTTCACTGTGCTTAATGGCTTTCCCTGTCATGTTTAGTTGCTTGCTTTAGATCAGTGATTCCCAAACTTATCTGGCCTACCACCCCCTTTCCAGAAAAAATATTACTCAGCCCCCTGGAAGTTAATTTTTTAAAAATTTTAATAGTTATTCATCGCCCCCAAATGCACTTGTGGGCCATCACCGCCCCCCTGGATCGCTGCAGCACCCACCAGGGGGCGGTAGCGCCCACTTTGGGAATCACTGCTTTAGATGTTTGGGGCTAAAAATGCCAGGCTGAACTCTGTCTGTTTCAAAGCAAAGTCAGGAGTTTTGATTTTTGTATACGTAAAGACAAGTCTCATTCAGGTAAACATACCATTCAAGAATAGTGATTTTTAGACTTTTAGATTTTAGACTCTGGTGAGCCAGGTTTGATTCCCTGCTCCTACACGTGCAGCCAGCTGGGTGACTTTGAGCTCATCACAGTCCTGATAGTACTGTTCTCATAAAGCAGTCTCTGTCTGAGCTCTCTCAGCCTCACATCCCTCACAGGGTCTCTGAGGAAGGGAAGGTGATTGTAAGTCGCTTTGAGACTCCTCCTGGTAGTGAAAAGTGCCATATAAAAACAACTCGTCCTCTTAAGATGTTGGATTAATTTGATTCCAAAGACCTATTTTTCTGATTGGTCCCTAGAAGACAGTGGTCTCCAACAGGTGCCATGGTGCCCACTGACCCCTTTCCTGGTGCCCGCCCAGTGCTTTCAGAAATTGGGTGGTGGCCAGGTGGGGCTGTTGCCCAGCAAGGCTTCTGCTTGGCCTTTGGACTTTTGATTGGCTGTGCAGTCTTTAAAAACATTGCTACGGAAGCAGTTACCTCTACAGCACAAGGATCTACATTGTGTCACCAAAGGTTTAACAGTGACAGCTGTTCTGTGGCTGGCTGCACCTTCTGCAGCAGCCATTTTGCAGCTGCGCCCGTCATGCTGTGTCAGAATTCCAAGGGTGCTCACAGACTGAAAAGAGCTGGGGAGCTTAGAATCATCAAGCTGGAAGGAGCCATACAGGCCATCTAGTCCAACCCCCTGCTCAATGCAGGTTCTGCCAGAAGCAGCCATGATTTGACGTTTAAGTTTTACTTTTTCTATAAACTTCTCATTGAGATCCAGGGCACTGTGAAGTATGAGTCACATGATTTGGGCTGACTTGATCCCTTTTCAGGGACCCATGAGATTTGCCCAACAAAGATGCTGCCTCACATGGCCCAATATTGTTTGAAATGAGCAGTAGGAACTTCCAACAAAGCAATCCCTGTCTTACTTCCTTGTTGTTGCTACCAATGATCAGTACCGCTGCTTAAAAATAAAATATCGTATTATTGGCTGATTTCATTATTAATAACACTTAGCTCAGTGTTGGCACTTAATAAATATTCAAAAATAATAGTAGAGATAGTGGTTTTAATTTAAAGGGTGCATTTGTAATTTCAGTACCATTTTTTTCTGTTTCCAGTCTGCTTGTGTTCCTTTTTAAACCTCTCATGGCTTGTGTTACAGAAACCTTGGTTACTACCCCAGTCTGATCTTCCCCTTCCCCCTCTTTCCTTCTCTCGGGACAGTGCATAAGCAAGGAGGCCAAAGCAGATGGATACCTGAGCACCCTCAGCTTACCTGATAAAACACTCCAGTTTGTCAAAGACCATCCCCTGATGGATGATTCTGTGACCCCAATAGGAGACAGACCCAGGCTGATCAAAAGGGATGTGAAGTATACCCAGATTGTGGTCGACAGAGTCAGAGCACTGAATGGCACTGCATACGATGTCATGTTCATCAGTACAGGTTTGTTTTTCACTCTCTTAACTGTGTGGGATTGCATTAAGCCTCAGTGGTCTGTCAGTGCAGCAGGCATTAACCCTTGCCTGACTAGTCCGGAAGTACAAATCAATCAGACAGAAACTAATAACTAAAGCATTTAACATTCAGTTAATTTAGGATTGTGTTTCAGAAATTAATGTTCTGTTCTTCCAGACCCCATCTGCCCATCAGTATTTAAGGCAGAGATGTTGCAGGCAGCTGCACTGCTTCAAAGCGAAATCCCAAATGAAAGTCTGCATAACACTTTTTTATTAGGACCAGCCCAAATGAGACAAAACAGTCTTCAAACTTGGGTGTTTAAGGGGGTTCTGAGGCAGTGGTGCGAGTGGCCATGGTGTAGCACCATGGAAGGCATTGAAGGGGTAGAGAGATGGGGGGAGTGATAGCTTGAAGTCGCATCTGCAGAGGCCGACCATAGCTAGTGTTGATGATGTCCATGTGCATTGGCTGTTGCAGATCGAGGAGCCCTTCACAAAGCTATCAGCTATGAGAATGGAATGCATATTATTGAAGAAATCCAGCTCTTCCCGAATTTTGAGCCCATTCAGACACTGCTGCTTTCTTCCAAAAAGGTACCGTTGACTGAGAGGAACAGCAGGATGGAGGAAAACTACAATACCCTGCATTTTAAAAAGTGTGTGTGTGGGGGGGGGGGAATATGCAGCTGTCCAGTAATGTCTGGTGGGAGAGAGTAATCCTGTGACAGGCTCAGGTGATGAATGTGTCTGGATCAGTACCAGGCACGGAGCCTTCACAAGAGGACTGCTCTCTCGAGGGAAGAGGTGACTTGAATGCTTAAATTCGGAATGGTTTAACCTAAGAACTTCAGGCTTATAATACAGTGGCATTTGCAGCCGAACAGCATTTCAGAGAGCATGATACCCAGAGCGGGGATAGTGTTACAACCAAAGCTCCACTGTTCATTTCCAGATCTGTAAAGCCAGACAGTCCCACCCACAGCAGAGCAGTAGTGTGTTAGCTGCTTCTCTTAAAAGTATTATTTTCTTCAAGAAACAAGCAATACTACTGTTTCTGGGATAACATAACCATCTTCCCAAGAGAAGCATGTTTCAGCAACCATGTTTGTGGGGAAAGATAGCCAGGATGAGGAGGATCAGGTGCCATTTGCCACATAGCTGTTCACCCAACAGGTTGTTTTGTACTTGTTCTGAGCCACAAGCATGTTGAAAACCAGCGTGGTACAGTGGTTAAAGTGCTGGACCCAAGTTTGAATTCCCAGTCTGCAGTGGATGCTTGTGGGGTGACAATGGGCCAGTGACATACTCTCAGCCTAACCTACATCACAGGATTGTTGTGAAGGCAAAGCTGGAGGAGAGGAGGAGGATGCAAGCTACTTTTGGTCCACAAAATAAATGTTATGCTGCCATTTTTACCAAATTTGCTTATGTTCAGAAAGTCATGTGTGGGAGTGGATTGTGAGGGCAGTCCTCAGAGGCAATAAGTTCAAAATAACATAAATCAAGAAAACATTATTCTAAGATATCTGCATAGCCACCAATTAAACTGGTTTGGACAGGTTGATCATTCAGCTTTGTCACGGTCATAGCAAATAGGGTGGCACTGGAGTGACAGTATCATCTTTCCTTGTGAGAAGTCATTCAAATTTCTGGTGAGACAAAGATTCAGATAAAATGGGATGCTTTTCTACAGACAGAAACGAATTAAATAATAAGCTGGGAATACAAAATACCTACCAAAATGCAAAAGATTAAAGGAAGATGTAACTTGGAGTTTTTCCTATTCTGAATGTTCATATATAAATACACAGAAATGGCAGGAAGTGAAACATTTTGCCTTGTAATTTTATCAGCTGACCAAGAAAAAAAAAACTTTGAAACATTGTTAATTGTGCAGTCAGAATGAATTATCTGGCCACTATATACAACATGCTTAGCTATCAAAGTGCCAGCCCTGAGCTCTTCTGGGGTGGACAACAGCGATGGAGATTAATGGAGATTCAACAGAGAAATAGCCTGTTATAAATGTAGAATAAGGAGACTTCATCATTACTGAACAGTTGAAAATTCTTGTTATTGTTTCCTTGTTCAAAACAATTTTCCTATTGAAAACAAACCTATCATCTTTTGTTTGTGCTGATGTGTAAGGTGATGTGTTTAGGTTTGTCTTTGGAATTGTAATAATGCTTACATTAGGACACTTGAATGAGACCTGTGGCCATCCATTCTGTGCTATGCTTGCTTTTCCCCATTCCGCAGGACAAACAGTTCCTCTATGCAGGATCCAATGCTGGGGTTGTGCAGTCCCCTCTAGCCTTTTGTGACAAGTACAGCTCCTGTGTTGACTGTGTCTTGGCGAGAGATCCATACTGTGCTTGGGATCCCCAAGAATCTGTCTGTGTCAACCTCAGAGAAAGTGAGACCGAAAGGTAATATTTATCATTTACCATCTATTTACTACAAAGTACATAATCTGTATATGTAGTTAATTGGATCAACTAATTAAGGCAGAACTGTGTGCATTCTGCAGTGCTGTGGATAAACTGGCTACAGAAATTGGTATATAATACAAAACCCAGCATCCTTAAAAGCAAGTTTCTAATTCCTAGAATTGCTGAGATGCCATTTGGGTGTGACCATTGATGCCTCGCTAACCATGGAAGCACAGGTCAAGAAGGCATTTTTCCATCTTCACCATGCTCGGTGATCCATGCAACGGTCACATCCAGAATAGATTTCTGTAACTTGCTGTATGTGGGCCTACCCTTCTTTGATTTTTTTTATTGGACGTCTGTAACCCACCACAAGCCGGACTTGGGAGTGATGGGGAATAAATTAAATAATGATGATGAAGATGATGCCTGACCAGCATGAGTCCAGCTGGTGCACTTTTCCCTAATGGCTACTTTCCCAATCTTCATGAACCTTCCTTCTCATATACTGTAGTCAGCAAAAAACAATGTTAGCCTTTCAGTCAAGCCCAACTCTTGGCAATCCTGTGGCACAACTGCCACCACGATTTCCAATCTTGCACCACATCTTTTAGTTGTGTAATGTTCTGGCCAGTGTTCATTTTGATCATATCTAACCACCGCGTTCTTTGTCGGCCTGGTTTCCTTTTTCCACTGACAAATCCTAGCATAATTGCTTTCTCCAGTAAGTTGAATCGCATGATATGGCCAAAGTAACTGAGCCTGGGTTTCATGATTTTGCCTACCAGTGATAGATCAGGCTTTATATACTGCAGGGTTTCCTTGTTCATGACTTTTGCCATCCATGGAACTTACAGAAGCCTTCTGCAACACCCAAATTCAAACTAATTGATTCTTCTCTTGTCTGATTTTCTTATCATCAAACTTTCACAACCATAAATGGCTATTGAAAATATGACAGATCGAAATAATCTATGTATGGTAGTGAAGTGCACATTCCCTGTCTTTCTTTTCTTGCCTTACTTGTTTGAATCCCAGTCAGGATTTCTTGAATATTATTGGTGCCACCTATGCATAACTTTGGGAAAAAGAATCTTCTGTTGATCTTTGGGCATGGGGGGAGGTGCCATATGGAAGGATGAATGGATCAAACATAATAAACGTCTATTGACTCTTTGTAGGGACTGGATTCAGAACATAGGTGGAGATGCTTCCTCTTGCACTGGTAAGCTTTTATTGTTGAAAAAATAACACCTTTTAAATTCATTGAACATTTGTACACAGGATTTTCTTTTTAATATTCAGGAAGTAACACTGAGTTAGAATTTTTAAAGTGTGTGGGTTTTTATTGTGCGGCTGGTTGGTTTGTTTTACTTGACTGTGTGCAGCTGGTTACCACACTCCAAGAGCCGTTGGGATTATGTGAAGTCTGGCACCGGACTCACTGCTCATCAGCAGCATACACTTGGGGTTGCATATGTGAAATTCCTCAACATAAGGATTGCACACAGAACTACCATAATGCCCATGGGAGATCAGCAAGAAGCCGCTACACTGGCATAAATTATGGTGGATTGCTATGTAGAGATGCCGGTTCTTACAGCCAGAACATATCTTGTGAGTGCTGACCGCTGGCAGGTCTTCCTGTACCGCTTTGGTGGGGCTGCCTGTATGTGAGCCAGCAATAGACAGTGTTTGCGAAAGACCACTACGATGCCTTCTACTATTTAGTTAACATAAAACTGGCTGTTATGCCAAAGCTACCTGAGGAAATTAGTTTGGAGAAATTGTCTTTAAAGTTTTGTGATATTTCCATTGTCATGTAACATTCACTCATGTAATTTTAATTGATTAAAAATAAAATCCGTGACTTTCAGAGCAAATGTACTTTTCAAAGAACAGCAGGTTTTTTTGATATCCAAACTTGATGCCATAAACTCCTGAAATGTATTTGTTGGTGACACACAGTATTTCGAGTCATAATTGAGTTTATTTTTACAAGTGATGATTGCTACTGTAAACAATATTGAAAATAGGGTGCAGGTAAGCTGATTTGAGATTGTTGTCAGGTGTGACTCAAACCACCTTATTAGCATGTGAATTCCTAGAGCTCCAAGTGATCAAGGGATGTCCATTGTTTTCCAAGAATCCCTGAAAGGCCTGTGCATGCCATTGGATTCTATCAGGCAACCACCATTAAGCATTTGTTTAACTAAGAAGATGAATCATACAGGACCATTTACAGTATAGGGACAGGTGTGCAGTGGTGCTGAAGCTGTATTGGACTGTGAACTTGTGTGTCCTTTGAAGTGCCTGCAGTCCTAACAGTGCTTTTAAATCAATTAGCTCTGATGTATAAATATAGTATTGTGTTTGCAAGAAAATTCATATGAAATATACTACATGTACTTCAGAAAAAAGAATGTTACAATGAAGTATCTTCTAAAATGTTTCTGATCCTTGGACTCTTCCATTACCTTATTTAACAACTTCAGAGTTTTGGTTTTTTTTCTCCATGTATTGTCATCTTAATTAAGACAAGCCTTACTACAGCTTAGCATTAGAACCACCTGATATATTCCCCTCTGCACAATAAGTGTTTTGTGATTACTACTCACAACTCTTTCCCCACCATCTCTTGTGATTATGGCTATGGCTCAGAGGTAAAATATCTGTTTTGCATGCAGAAAGTCCCAGATTCAGTACCTGAGACTCTCCGGTTAAAGGATCTAGCAGTAGGTGATATGAAAGACCTGCCTGAGACCTTGGAGAGATGATGGATCATGGGTCTGATTCAGTATAAGTCAACTTCATGTGTTCACCTTATTAGCCATTTCCTGCTAGGCAAGTGATCTGTCTTACCCCATGATATGTGGTATCTTACGACACAGAAGTGAGGGTGATTTAGTAATGTGGCCACTATTATTTTGAGCTGGTAGATTTGTTTTCTATATTTACCTGCATTGCTGAATAGGCCTGTCCCCCCACTCCCCAAATCCTTGCTGATCTCGTTCACATTTATTTTGCTGTTCCAGATAAAGTAAAAGAGCATTCTCTGCAGCACACTTTCAAGCATGGGAGTACTGCAGAGCTAAAATGTTCTCAGAAGTCCAGCCTGGCCCAGGTGGTTTGGAAGTTCAGAGATGATGTGCTAAAGGTGGAAAGCCCCAAATACCGTCTCCTGGAGAAAGCACTACTCATCTTCAACCTGTCTGAGGGAGACAGTGGTGTTTATCAGTGCCTTTCAGAAGAAAAAGTGAAGAATCAAAAATTCTCACAGGTTTTGGCCAAGCACGTTTTAGAACTGAAGAAAATCCAGCACACCACTGCAAGCCCAGCCCAGCCAACAACACGGGCAGAAGGCAATGGAAGAGCACCAAGGAAGTCAGTTGTCTTCACCCAGACTCACCTTTCCACCACCCCAGTTGCAACAGTCATGACACCCAGGATAGTAACAAACCCCGTCATCCCCTTTCTGACAAGTACAGCCTCTGATGAACTCTTGAACGCCATTGCTGAGGTTCCTGCAAGGACAATGTTTCTCAAGTCAAATGATAATTGCCTTTTGATGTTTCTTTTTCTCTTCTTCTTTGTACTGTTCCTGTGTCTGTTCTCATACAACTGTTACAAAGGATATTTACCAGACCAGTGTTTGAAGTTCCGCTCTGCTTTATTACTTGGAAAGAAGAAGCCCAAGGCAGATTTTTCTGATTGTGAGCAAAGTGTGAAAGAGACACTGGTAGAGCCTGGCAGTCTCCTGACCCAAAGTGGAGAACAGCCAAAGCCGTCACATGACACAGGATATGAGACAGAAGCAGACTATGTCAATGGCCATGTTCAGCACGATGAGGATCACTCACAGTCTTTCAGAGAAGTCAAGGACAAACCTTTTGATGTGAAGTGTGAACTGAAATTTGCCGACTCAGATGCTGAGGGGGATTAAAAGAACATCTTCAACATCCATAATAAAAGTACTGTCATTCTGACACTTTATTTTTGAATGGTTTAAATGTGGTAATGGGGCCAGAAAGGGCTATGCATTCTCCATTTTATCATTGACACCTTGTCATTTCACATCTGGCTAGAGACAAATCTTGAATTTTCTGAAAACCATTCTGTTTCACATTTGTTTTGTTTTCCTTTAAATGGCCAGTTTCCGTTTCATGTTGTGAATATCTGTGCTTGTTTCTAATGATAATTTAACACTTTCACATACTGTGTTGATTCCTTTTGTTTTAGAAGGCAAAATTTTGCAGAACCATGCCAAAAATAAATTTAAGTAGCTCCAGTCTGCACATATTTAACTGCCATTAAAAATTAATTTCAGTTTAATTCCAAATTGGAAATGATGTTTAGTTTATCAGATTGGTAAATTATAGCCTTTTTGTCCAGATTGGGACATTTCTTTGCATCTAGTGAATCTTAATGCTCTGTGTAATGCATTAATTGTATTTGGTAGCTTTAGCTGGCAAAAGAAATGTTGGCTCTTTCCTAAACTATTTGTTTCTCTTTTTAGACTGTGTTGTATATTGGGATAAATCTGTTTAGATTTTCATAATGTTCTCAGGGATAAATTTGGGTTAAATGTTTTTCTTTTTCTTTATAGAAATGTAGATATAGTAAACAATTGGATGTTTAATGTCCATTTCTGAGGTTGTGGGGAATTTAGAGAGATTTTCAAAAAGGAGTTGGACACTGCCACATTAACTGGATTTTATGGCTTTATTTTAAGATTTTTAAATGGATTAGTGGGTGAACTGTAATCCCTGAACCACGTCAATGTGAGAGGAATGTGTTGTGTGGATATAATGCAGGATTTTTCAAATATCTGTTGACCCTCCCATAAAAGACTGTTGGAGAGTTACTCTTTTTCACAGTTGGGAGGTGATGGTGAACGGAAGTTTTTCCTTTCCATTACCAGCATTGCCCAGTGATTTCATGTCACAACATTCACCAACATTTTTATCAAAGCGGCTGGAGAAGGAAAACAGACACTGGAGGAAGAACTGCCCTAAGGGGCCAGCCACTTTCTATCTGCTGGGATTCAGATGTCCTAAGTGTGGTTCAGAACAGCACTCTTGGTCTGTAAAACTTGTTTGTGCTGTACCATTTTAAATCGTTGTATCTTACTGTCTGCATTTTATGAACTGTAAATATGGTTAGAGATAGCAAATTTTTGTTGTTGATGCAGTTTATTTGAAACTCTTCCTTCCCCCTCCAGTTGAAATAGTCTGTGACCTGTTGTAGACCATCTTAGTTTAACTAGTTTTTATATTTTACAAGATTCAGTTTGCTTTTATTTTTCTATTTTTAATTATGTACATATGAAAATTGTAAGAATAAATATTTGAATAAATTGTATTACTTCTGTATCACTAGAGGAAAATGATATCTTGAAATACTAAACATGACTTTTAAACTGGGTGGTTTTGTCACAGTGAAACCAGACAGATGTGTCATCCTTCTTTTATAGTGGCAGGCAGACTAGAAGAATGGAAGTCACTCTGGGGTCTAATTCTGCATTCTTACTATTGTTTTCCTAATGTTCACTGGTCCTTTTCTTACATTCTGTCCTTTGCACATTTTTTTCTTTTGAGTGTGAAGTGTTTCTTACAACTTTTTGCCTTAGTGCCCTCTTCTTTTTTTTCTTTTCTGTCGTCTTTGGTCACAGCCTCATCTCATATAGCTTTCCCTCTTCCTGGTACCTCCTTTTTGTCCTGTGTGGGAAGTGATTCAGCTCCTTCACCTATCAATCCCCAGCCTGGCACAGACTGTTCCACAGTCGTATTGATGCCACCCTTCTTAAGTGACCAGACCTGGCATGTTAATGCCCATAGCACCTTCCTCCTCTTCTGTCAAGCCATGGGTAAGTTGGAGTGTCCTCTCTCCATGAAGGACTACTTTGCTGCTGATTGCATTAATCAGATCTTGTGTTTATTTCTTTACACCTTATTCTCAAGACTTGAATGTTGAAGGGTGAGGGGGATGTTGGCTAACAGTTTTGTATGGTATAAAGGTAAAACCTCTATTCAGTGGCATGTATCCTGCAGACAGTTCCACAGTCAAAAGGGATTTACAGAAGCAGTGCAACTCTTCATTGTCTCTCACCCACTTCAGCAGCCCAAAATTTCTCTCCTGAGGGACAGATGACCCCTCCCTTGGAACAGCATGGCAGATGGACGGAAGAACCAGTGGGCAAAAAATACTTCCTAGCAGCGCTCCATGGGATCCAATCCAGTACATGGGCTAGAAGTACTTGACTACATTATGTTTATATATTGCACATTCTGGTTTAGGTTTTTTGCAATCCAAAATTTTTAATATTATTTACACTTGCAAATCTGTAACATGTTAAGTATGCCTTTAAGATAAAGCTCATGCCAATTTATGGTGTTCAAGTTTATACCTTGATTCAAGAATGCTGCTGTTTTGTTCAGGGACTTCCAGAATAGTCTGCAATTGGTATAAGCCAGGGGAGGCCAAACTGGATCTCCAGATGCCTATGGAGTACAATTCCCATGAGCCCCTGACCACGTTGGAAATTGTAGTTCACGGACAGCCAGCGAGCCACAGTTTGGCCACCACTAGTATAAGCCATCTCTTCTGATTTTTAAATTGTTATCACTCTAGAACAGTGGTCCCCAACCTTTTTATTGCCAGGGACCGGTCAACGCTTGGCAATTTTACTGAGGCCCAGGGGAGGTAGTATTTTGCTGAGGAATGTCACCAATGCCTGAGTCCCTGCTCCTCTTGGTTTCCTGCTGGTGTCCCTGACTTCCCACCACCCACTGGAGGGTGCTGCCAGCAGCAGCTGCACAGTGCCATGCCAAGGGGGAGCCCCAGCCGTGGTGGCCGCTGGAGAGCACTAAAGGTGAGCTGGCGGCAGAGTGGCAGGGCAGACCCCGAGGGGGCAGCAAGGGAGGAGGACGAGGGGAAGCCGCGGCCGGTACCGACTGATCTTTCTAAGCCATTGAGAAACCCCTGAAATATTCTTCAGGCTTTGAGAAATTCTAGAAGTGGCACAATCATGCAGAATATTTTTAGGAAGCCTAGCTGTGTACCCACTCACCCCGGGCCCCTTCTCACACGCACCAGACCCATCATGGGCATTGGGGTGGGGCAGGACATCATGACCATATACTGTCATATTGTCCAATAAATTTGGGAAACCATTCCAGGGCTTTCATACTACACTGGTTGAGAGTTAGTTTGTTTATTAAATAACACATAATGCCAGACACTCTAAAAAATTACAGAAGGTAAAAGAGTAAAAAAAAACATTTTATACACAATTACATTGTTAATAAAATATATTATTAAAATGTTATATCTAGGACTTAAAATCAAAACAATTTTCAAACCATATTAAAACCATTTAAAGATAAAGCTACATTCCAGTAGAGACAAGGTAGATGGATCAACACAGCTAGCCCTTTCCTTTCACCTGCAACTGACCTAGCCTAATGGCAACCCTGGCTGAGAAAGCCTATTCTGGAGTATTTGCCTCTTTATGCCATGTGCAAATTGAATCAGGATTTCAAGGCAAGACTGTCCAAATAAAGCAGTGATTGATATGTGTAGATGATACAGATTGAATAGGTGGGCATACCTCGTAGCAGAATACTGGACAAGATGACCTTTGTTCCTCTCAGTTCAGACAATATGATTTAGTAGTAAGGATATAGCTAAAATAGATAATCTACTAAAATTAATAGTAAGAGGATTTTTAATATGTGTATCCTAGGTATTTTTAGTAACCTATTTATTTGATTAAAATTTATCTTGAATCTTAGCTTACTATAATACAGTGGTCGATTTCCCAATGGCATGAAATTATAGGCATCCTATTTGTTAATTTAGTGTAGGTGATGTGCATCTTCTAATTAAAGTTAAGGTTTTAGTGCTGTAAATACACCGGGTAGATCTAGCTGCTTTGCTACTAAGTACATTATGTGATTCATTCTAGCCAGAGGGTCAGGTGATGCACTAGTTTTGCCCTGGTAATTATCCAGCTGATCAGATTTACAAGAATAATGTTCCAGCTGCCAGCATCTTCGCACTCACATTAAAGCCTGTTATTCAGCTTCTCCAAGCAAGAGGACATGGAGAAACTTCAGGCCTGTTGGGGTGTTCTTTGTCTTAGCTTCACCATGCATTCTTGACTGGCTTGCCATTATGGAAGTGGTGGCGGAGGGAGTTTCCCACTCAACATGCTCATTTCTTTCTGCAGCCCATGATCACATTTTCCCTCCCAGCATGTTACAGTGTAAAAATGTTCCTTAGTTCTGTCTGCAGTCACAAGATATTTGTCCCACACAAAACAGTAATATACCAAAGGGTGACTCAGTAAAATGTGGCTGCTAATTTAGCTATGTCCCCAGTCTCTTACGAGCTTCCATTTCCAGCTGTCTAATATTGGAAGATTCCACCATGTTACTTAATACTGTTTGCTGATCAGGAGCTCATTCTTTCCACATGCTAAACTTCTACTTGAGTGATATTTTCCCTGTAAATACAGATGTGCTGAATGGTTCTTGCAGAATGGTTAGAGCTGTGTCTTGAGTAAGGAAGCCCCCTACCCTGAGTCACATTTTTAGAGTTCTCCTGGGATGTAGGAAACCCTCACCCCTGCAAGCGTACTGGACATTTCAAAAATGTTTGGACAGATTCTTAAACATCTCATCACATGAAAGGAAAGGGTTCTATGTTGCTATATTGCTTTAACTCTTAAACTATCGCAAAACATTGAGAAGAGTATAAAAATGCTTCCAGTAAAAACAGTCTGCTTGAAACAGATGTAGAAAGGGGAGAGAGTTTATTGTACTTGGTTATAGTTTCTCTGCATGTTTGGCATTCTTTTGTCACATGCTTTCTCTCTGAGTGGCATAGAACCTCTGGCTGTGCTAACCCTAGTCTTACCTATTTGGCTTAGAGGGACGATTGTTGGCCCGTGGGGTGTGTTCAGAAGCTTCCAAGGTGGGAGCTTGCTGATTCCAGAAATTTCTTTGTGATTCACATAACTACAGCACCATGGCAAGACCCTGGGAATCTGCAGTAGAGCTGCAGAAAGATCTTCTAAGGTAGAGTATGTTCGTTTTGCATTGCTGCTCATCCTGGGTTAACAGCAGGGTTAACACATCCCAGTATGTTTACCCTATCTTGTTCGGCCAGAGATGCAGTTAATCCTTTCCCTGTTTTACTTATGAACAAAGCCAAGCTTCTTGCCTCATCCTTTAGATTTCACAACTGAGATTGCAAAAATATATTGCTGCAGTGCGTGCATCTAGCCTCCCCCCCCCCCTCCCGGCAGCAAAATGACAGAAGTATGTTGATAAGATTATGGCAAGTTGAGTGATCTTCATCTGCTTTTCTAGATTTTTAGGATATAAAATGGTGGTACTTATATGAGATATCTGTCTGCAAGTTCATATGGTAACCAGTCATAGTGAGTGAGATAGTGTGGGTGTGGGTGTGTGGGTGTGAATTCCTGAAAAATTAAGTCCAGTTTTTAAAAAACAAAACGTAGAATTGCTTGCCTGAGCTGGCAATATAAATAAAAATATCATATTACTAGGTCTGAACAGCAGAGTTTTTTCAAGATTTTCACTGTAAAATTGTTGATCTAAAAAAACTATGAAGTGTGTCAATTAGACTCCTTATTCAAGCACTGGGAGATAGATAGGATAACAGCAATTTTTAAAAGGTTCCAGGAGACTGTAAGAGGTTCCACAGGCTTATTAGTCATACATTTACTTCTGGTCAAGTGGCAGGAAACAATATTTAAAATAGATCTGTTATTCATAATCATTATGCAAAGGGAGGCTTTTCTTCAGAAACCTTTTGGAGAAAATCTCCAAACATATAGCGATACTTGGGGGAAAAACCTTGCAGAAAGTCTCCCAAAAATGTTGAGTGAATATAGCAGCTGTTGGATAAAGCACGGGTCCTATTAATGATTAGTACCTAGGAACAACAGGCAACTTTAACAGAACAGAAATAAGCAAAGGGATTCCTTGAGTGGGTATGGGTCAGGATGCCCTTCAATGACAGCTGCTAAAGGGCAAACAACAGAAGGATGCTGGTTGCCTTGGAGTTTGTGAATTCCCAAGAAATACTTCTGGTTATGGATGAAAGCAGGATGCTGCAGTAGCGAATCAGTTCACCACAATGTGCCATGCATGAAAAGCCTCTACAAATAAATTATATGAGCAAGGCAATACCTGGGAAGAAAAGGCTTCAGGATCACAATTCAAATAGGCTTGGATACATTTTTCGTTCTGATCCCAAATAGTCGAAGTCCAAGCAAAAGCAGGATTATCAAAAGATTCACATAACTACAGCACCATGGCAAGACCCTGGAAATCTGCAGTAGAGATAAAATGATGACGTGGTCATTAACGGCTACACTGCTGCCAGTCCTGGTGTGGGGCAGCTAGAGTGTCCAACTGGGACAACTCAGTTCAAATCCCCATTTTGTCAAGAAAACTTGTCTGGTGACAGTCTAACCTTCTTCACAGGATTGTTGTGCGGATAAAGTGGAGTAGGGTGGAGAAGCCATTTGGGGACCCAGTAGGGAGAAAATCAAGCAAGAACAAAATCCTGGGTGACTTGCACATCAGAATACCTTTTAGTATGTGCAGTCTAACTTCCACCTGGAAATGGGAGAAAGGATTAATGCTGAGATATCTGGATGGGTTGGAGTCTTCTTAGAAACTAAGGACTGGCCGACTCCCTTTTCGTACAGAAATACAGCAATCTTCCAGCCTTTCTCACAATGGATCATGATCATGAAACTTGCAGTCCCAGGCCTTGGGCTTCATTTCAGGAAGGGTATATGTGTATGACTAGGATTTAAATTGGCCAGGCCACGTCGTAGCTAAGCTTATATTATAGGTTATAGTTTGCCTCTAGCAGTGTTGTCTCATGAGTTGCAGCTCATTGAAGTCAAGGGACTTTTACTTAAGACCACATGGCAATGTACTGTATTTCTACCACTATGTCATTAGAGACAGACTTCCAAGCGCATAAACATGATTTCCACTTGATTTTGACAGTGTTAAAAATCAAGGCCCTTGTAGGCCTAGTGTCAGACATTGGAATCTATCATGTGTTATTTTCTCCATGCAGGACCAGGCTAGCTAGAGAAGAGAACATTTTGGATGGAGACAAATGACACAGTTCAGTTCTTAGCTGGAAAGAGCTTGTAGGCCAACTTGAGTACTGTCTTATTCAGCACAGTACAATCTGTTCCAACTGGAATAATTGCTTTCAGAAACAGCATACAACAGTTTCATGTCAGGATTCAGTTTTGGGATGTCTTCCTAGAAGCAGATTTTGAAAACTTTGTTCAGCCCCACTGAAACCACAGCCTGTCAGTATATATATGAGATTAGAAGCCAGGGCTTCTCCGCAGGCTTCAGTGCCCAAAGCACAAGCAGTTGGCGAGTGCGGCCCCAGCCACCCTCCCTGTGTTGGGCCTGTGGGAGCTGAGGAATGTGCCTCTCTTATCTCAGTCCACAGCTGGGTGCAGCACTTGGTTCTCTGATTAATTTACAGATAAAGCTTTACTGCGCAGCTGGCTTTCCCACTGAATCGGGGTGTGTGCTTATTCAGTGTTTCCTCTGCATTGCCATCCCTTTACCTGTTTTCCATTTGACTCTTGTGCACCTTATAGAAGGTGCAAATGGAACATGAGCTTCAATAAGGTCACAGGTAGAGAGACCACTAATTTGTTTTCCAGCTGGATGGAATCATATTAATAATTGCCTGCTAATTTCCCATGATGCCCAATTGACAGTGAGGCGTACCAAATGCTGCTTTTGCATACACATGCCTTTAAAACCCCTGTTACAAGATCTGTTCCTTGCAGAGCTCACTCAGTTCATAACAAAGCTAAAGGGCATGTCTGTAGCTAGGTGAGGTCTTCCAATCTATGTTATTGCTGTTAAACATGTTTTCAGTTTCCTAATGATGCTATTCCTACTCACACCTTTGACATAGTAGATTTTCTTTGTTAAATAGAACGGTATATGCATAGATAACTTGCTATTCATGATTAATAATGCAGGCTAGGTGCAAATGTTCCCTGAACTGGAGACAGTTTCATTACCTTGTCCGTTCCATTTGGAGATCAGAGTTCTTCAGTTAGTGGTAACCAGACTCAGTGGCTTGAATTCCTGGGAACATTTCCATTGGTAGAAAGATTTCCATCAGTGGAACATGACCTTCTCTCCTCTCCCAGTGCAGCTCTAAATAACCCTTAAATGTTGCTCTTGAGGCACATGAGGCCTCAGGGGAAACGGATGAAAACTTCCATCAGCAGAAACCTACAAAATCCAACCCAGTGTCTGTTTAACTGATGACTTCCAAGGATCTTCATTCCTGGTGGCAACTTGTTCTGCACTCTTACCTCGCTGGTCATCTGTGTCAAATTCATTTATGTGCATCTTCTTCTCAGTGACCTTGAGGAAGACTTCATCTAAACTGAAACCTGATTAGCCCCCAAAATAGGACAAAATAAATGGAATAAAATTAAATTTGCAGGACTGCATCCTGATAGTTCTGAGTAGCAAGCATGGTTAGGTGATTCAGTATCACCACACCTGATACGTTTTGGAAGGGAAAATAACTGGCTTGCAATATGAATTTACAACAGAAGTTGGCTTGTTTCAGTCGTCTTTCTGTCTTCTATTGAGACCAATTCTATTTTGGAACATTATGGTTTCCTTTAAAAACAAAAGAACTAGTAAAAATGTGAACAATATTGAATGAACCCTTAAGCAGCCTAGTTAATCTGCTTAACTTCCTGGATCAAAATTCATGATTACACAATTTCCCACCATGCAGTCATGCTTTGCTGTTTCTATGCAGTCAGATCCACAGGGAATGTGAATGTCCAAAGGAGTCCAGTGTATGCTGTCAGAAACTTCCAAAATCCAATGCATACTGGCTGAAGTAGACAGAGAGCTTTGTGTATGAATTGGCCTTTACAGAAGGATGTTTTGTATCCTACTATATACTTCATATAATACGGAATATCTATTCAGTTTAATTTTCATAGTGCTACATATGAAAGGAAGGAAAGGATAGCGGAGATGTTATTTCAACAAGCTTCCCAATGAAAAGAATCTTGACCAGGCCAAAAGCATTAGAAAGTACCTTTCATGTGACTCATCCCCATTATATCTGCCATCAGGTAATGGCTGCTGGGTGTATGAATTGGTGGCATGGAAATTCACACAATAGAGGAGGAGTCATATGGGAAGTGTGCAGACATTGTGGTCAGCAGAAGTTGCTTATTGTGGTGCATCCTTGGTACTGTGTGCTTGAGGCAGAGTTTGAAATGTGTTTTGATGGTGGCTCCTTGGGGCAGGACTTTTTTTTTTTAGCTTGTGGTACTGGGGAGTGCCACAAGCATGGATGATAATGTATTTAAAACACCAGAATAATAATGATGTGGCTGTGGGTGTCACAACTCTTGGCTTTGTTGAGTAAACTGTAGATATACACTGCAGTTCTAAAGGCACTCTTCCTGGGAATAAGCCCCATTAAATAACTTGAGACTTACTTTCTGGTGGAACTGTAGGACTGCTGCTTTGGAAAAGAGGTACCGGGTTGGTATTATATATTTCCGAAGCCACCACCACATGAAGGGTACTTGAAAGCATGGGCTTTCTTCTTGAGGAGAGCTGTTTGTTTCCCAGTGGCTTGCCAACAGCAGAGCAAGTAAACTCTGCTCTTGGTGAGCATGGCATCCCCCAGATAGAGGCAGCTGCACCACGTAGAGAAAGAACTCATTCCCCAAAGAAAGTGCATATCCAGAATAACTATGACGTACAAGGGCTTCCTTGGTCTGCAGTGCTGCTCCCTTTTTCCTGTCTGGATATCTTTTATGACACACCATTTTCTTCAAAAGAAATGCTGGAAGCAGTAGTAGTGGCATAGTAATGAATTGACATGCATTTTGATTTCTATATTGCATAATTTTTGGCTTTTTGATTCTCCAAGCTGTCGTAAGGATAAAAGTGAAAGTAAGTATTCAACATGTTTGATTCTTACAGTGATTCATTGTTGAGATGTCAGCAAGCTAATTAGTTCAACAGGATGGTTTGATTTTGTTTTTGCACTACAATTATGCAAACCCCAACTAGAAAAGGGGAGAGAGCCAAGGTGTGACAGTCTATGATGAACTAGTCTTCAGGAAGTTTGTAGCTTTGAGCATGATGGGTTTGGTGCAAACCTTTTTAAAACCATGTTTGTTTCTTTAGCTTTAAGTAGCAGCTCCTTCCAGAGACATTTGCTGCTGATAATGCTTATTCCTGCACAGTGAAAAGATCCCTCCAGATTAAACTGCTATCAAAGGCACAAGAACCAGTTAGGCTTGTTTTCTGCTTGCAGCGTACCCATTTCAGATACAAACAGTGCATTGTGACACTTTGAACAGCAAGTAGGTACAAGTCTTAACCAGAAGCAGATTGCCAAATTCAGAGGCCACAAACCAGCCAAATCATGGCCTTAGATGTCTTTGGGGTTCATGCCCCTCCTCCCATTCTTTTCTCCATTCCCACGCAGCACTGAGATTGAACAATCCCTGCTTTAAATCTAACTGCAATTTGCTAGGCAGTCTAAACCATGAGCTGTAACAACTTGCAGTTTATGTCTTGATCCTAAGACAATCATTCTCTCAGATCCTAGTTTGCAGGTAAGAAATGAATTGTTTTTTCAATCACCACATTTAGTTATCACAACAGATTGCAGTGCAAAAGCAGGAAGTCTTCCATTTTGGCATGGTACTTGAGAAGAATCATAAACTCATAGAGTTGGAAGGGACCTCATGGGACATCTAGTCCAACCCCCCTGCATTATGCAGGACACTTACAGCCATATCGCTCATCCACTGTAACCTGCCACCTCCTTGAACCTTCACAGAATAAGCCTCTCCATCAAATGGCTATCCAGACTCTCTTTAAAAATTTCCAAGGATGAAAAACCCACCACCTCCCAAGGAAACCTGTTTCACTAAAAAAACGCTCTGTCAGGAACGTCTTTTGGATGTTTAGACAGAATTTATTTTGAATTAATTTCATCCCAAGCTAAGCAGACCAAGATCTCCCAACCTTTCCTCATACATCTTGGTCTCCAAACCCTTCACCATCTTTGTTGCCCTCCTCTGGACATGCTCCAGTTTGTCTACATCCCTCTTCAACTGTGGTGCCCAAAACAGAACACAGTACTCCCAGTGAGGCCAAACCAGAGCAGAGTAAAGTGGTACCATTACCCCCCGCAATCTGGACACGATACTCCATTTGATACAGCCCAAAATCCCATTTGTGGGTGGAGCGCACAAATCTAGACTCATTCTTATCACAAGTGATTACTGGTGACATCTGAATAGAGGCATAGTCTGATGAGACATTTCTTGAAATGTTTTGAGTTTTTAATCAATTGTAAACAGAATGGGCTGTATTTGATTTCTTTTTAAATATGGAATATTTATTGCAGTCAAGATATAAAAAATACATAAGGCATTTTGCATTTATACTCAGTTATGCGGAGAGGTGCATCCACATTTCTCATCCATGCAGGACCATCCTCTGCCCATAACACAAATACTCTTATCAGAATATTAACAGCACTGTCCTGTAGCCTTCACCAGAACAAACACATTTTGTAGTGTGCTGCAGCAAAACAAGGCAAACTATGTAATCAAAGTAGAACAGCTGGGTATTTATTGATCTTCAGTAATACGGATAGGCCCGAAATATCAAAACTAACTAAGTCCTGTAAGATCTGCCAGCCCTTTATCTTGCAAGTGTGGTTCAATCTGCGAAATAGGCAGCACTTTGTGCTCAGTGGTTCCATGGAGCATGCCTCTTTGAGACATTCACAGGAGCAACTACAGCATGTTTAGCCACAGATTGTCTAAGATGACCCTACTTGGGAAGCTACCAAAAGAAGAAAAGAGCTCTTTTTTTATACCCTGCTTTTCACTATCTAGAGTCCCAAAGCAGTTTACAAACACCTTTCCTTCCCTCTCCCTACAAAAGACGCCCAGTTGAGGTAGGTGGGGCAGAGAGAGCTCTGTGAGAACAGCCCTAAGAGAACTGTGACTAGCCTACAGTCACCAGCTGGTTTTCCAGATTAGAGGCAGCCACTCTTAGCCACTACGCTCTGCTGGCTTTCTGACAAAGTGTGGTGGGTTGCAGAGTTTATCTGCAGCCCATATTGGAACAGATTATTTGTTTGGATAATATGCTTGTAGCACAAGTTGCCTGAATTCTGTTTCTGAATAGCCTCCAAGAGCACGATGTTTTTAAAACACAGACCGTTAGTGGTAGTATTGGAAGGCAATAGCACCCATTCCCCTTCCCATTTCAAAAGTGGCTTCTGATGCGGAGCAACGGAACCGTGGCCCATTTGTGGTTGCTCTCATCTCCCCAGATGCTTCCTGTGGAGTTTGTTGTTTCAGGTAGGACATAATTTTATGCAAAGTTTCCCAAGTGCTCAGAACATTTCCTAGACATGAATGTAATCCCTTCCAACAGCCATACCAAGTTGTCTGGTATTTACCTCCCATATTATACCCAAGTGGCTATGCCTGAGAACTAGTGGTCCCCTGGTTAGATGATGCCTGGGGTAAGGTTTACAACTAAAACTTCCTAACTCCAAGCTTGCGGCTGTAGCTACTAGGCTTCAGCCATTCTTTAATCTGGTTGTCTTGTTGAAACACATAGAAGGCTGAATGGAATGTCCTAAGACTGGTGAAGACACTTGGCCATTCCAGATCCTATATAACCTGAAAGCTACACCCACAATCTGTTGCAATGTCACAGATCTTGGGTGTGCCAGAACTTGGCTGATACCACATGTTGTCATACAATCCACAAGGTCTATCACAAGTTTTAGCTACTTCCAAAGTATTCTGCAGTGAGTGTGATGGATCGCTCATGGCCAGCCTTTCTCAGTTTTTACCACTGAGAAACCCCTGAAATATACTCCAGGCTTTGAGAAACTCTGGGAGGGATGGCAGCCGGCCACACCAGCCTGCCACATCCCCAGTAGTCATGTGTCACCAGAAGTGACATCTCCCAGGTACTCCCACCGGATGTGACATCTTGTTCCACCACCCCCTGCCCCTGCCTACTCTGCCGGGCCAGGGCAGGCCTCCATCACCTCTCAACACCAGGCTGCTCTCTCTTGAGGATCGCCTGCCTGCCTGCTCGCTGCCTCCTCTGCTAAGCTCCAGGCACACTTGTGAGAAATTCAGCTCTCACATGTGGCTCGACTGGCTGCTGTAGTCAGCCGGGCTGGCTCATGTGGGTTGGCCATGGGCCAGTGCTTCACTTCCCTCAGCTTGATCGGAGTTGATCAACATCAGCCTGGAGGGAAAAACAGAAATTGGGTTGGATTGCAGGAAGTTTCCCATGTTCAGGGCAAAAGCCACATTGGTGTTCCTGCATCCACCCACACATGTGCTGCCCCCATGTTTCCTTTTCTTCATCTAATGGAAATATAGAAGAACCAGGCTTCGTGAACAAAAGGCAGCCAGACTCAAATAGCTTCCCATTCAGCATGGCTTAAAAAAAAAAAAATCAGGTTCACAATGGGTTGCCTGGGCAGACAATGAGGGCAAGCACCTCACCTTTCCAACCCTTCCCCTCCCACAGTCCTGCTGGGAAGGGGCAGTTGTGGCCCTTCCCCTTGAACTCAGCAAGGCTGGTTGGAAGGGGCTGTGATTGCACCCAAGGTGGCACAGTCCTGGTCTGAAGGTGGAGTGGCTGCAGTGCGGGAGGGGCTGGGGGGGGGGAGTGTGCTCTGTGCCCCCTCCCAGATGCCAGAAATGGCCCGGCAGCCTACTCCACTGGGCTGAGAACAAGGCCGGACACCGGCAGCCGCCACTCTATTGCCACCCACCGATGCAGTGAATGAGACCTCTTACCTCCCTGGACTGCAGGGACTACCACACACAATGAGCCTCAGCCAGCAAGGATTTTTATGACCAGGGCCCCTACTTTATCCATCCCTTCCAAGCCCATCATTGGCCATTTTGAGAGGGGAGGGGTCAACATAACAACTACGTATTGAGAAATATAAAACTTTACTCCCGCCCAATCGGGAAACTGTTCTGGAGGCTTCAGAAAACCACAGGGCCACACACACACACACACACACCCCCGCACTGAGGAAACCTCCTTACGGCTAGATAGCTGTCTAGACTCACCATCTAGCAACCACATCCTCTTGCCAGTCCTCTCTGAATCTCAGTGAAAGGGCTCAAATAAAATGACATATAAGAAATAGCAGATAAGTGGGATGCTTGTGGATGAAACGGAAGGCTTCCAGCAGCAACAATGAGTGAAATGATGAGAATGGGGAAGGTGTATTGCAGGTGTATTGCATTGCCATTTTGTAGTAGAAATTGGTTCCCAAGACCCAGAAAGGGCCCTTTTGCATAACATTTGTCCTGTAAACATGGGCTGGGAAACCTGCCAGCTCTACAGAACTTTTCTGCTCTCTAAAAGGACTATGGGCCATGTCTTTGACTTTCCACAGGTCCCAGAGATGCACGGTTTGTTTGGGGGAAAAACGGGCAGAATATAGCAGGCGTGAATGAGCAGTCCCATGCCCTGGCAGATGGGCGAATGCATCTTCTAAGCTGGGTGACGGATGCTGTAGCACAAGATTCAGAATATTGCTGTCTGGTGCTCTCCAAAGCTGGAAACAGGCTATCGAAAGTGGTCGTCAGAGTAGAAGGTAATGGTGCAATTCCATGCAGAGCCACAACTTGACGTTTACAGGGAAGCAGACTTTCAGAATGTGCTGCTGTCAAAGCAGCCAGAGTTTTACAAAGTGTATACAAGAATTCTTACAATAAATTGGTTGCTATTAGGACATTATTAATAGGACATCACACTTTGTAAGCATGCAACTTGGCTGAATTGTCATTGGGTCAGCCAAGCCCCATCCTATTCCCAAGTCTGTGTGGCCCTGGCCTCTCAAGCAAAGGGACTCACTGCTGGGCTTACATGATAGGTGCAGGGTCAGCCCGGACTAGACCAAGTCCTAGCCTGGTTCCAGACAGCTTGGGGCGAAAGACCTGGAGCCCACTGATCAGGTCTACTGTACAGTACTGTGCAGTCTACTGATCAGGTCTACAGTATTCTCTAGCACTTCCCTTTTTGAAGAGGCCAAACTTAATGCCCATAGAAGTGATGACCCTTCAACATTCCAAGGCTCAAGTTGCTGATACCCAGAATACTCTCTTCTCCCTAGCTGGCTGCTGCTTCTTCAGCAGGATTGCCAATATTACTAGAAGGGATAATGTTGGAGCCAGGAGTGCCAGGGAGTGAGTGATACCCAATATTGCCTCTTTGATCCCCAAAATATTGGGCAATTTACTGGATTGGGCATTGCACACCCACCAGCACTGAAGCATATTGGTGGTTTTATTCTTCATGTGCTCATAGCTGTAAACTTCCCGATACCAGGAAGCCCTTATACAATGTTTCCATGCACTGCCCATTTACTTCAATAGTTCTCAGAGAAGCAACACAGGGTAGAATATAATTTCTGGGTCTCAGATGCTTGAAATGTTACACTGAATGAATTGTTTCACAACCAGCATCAGCAGCACTTGCTGCCAGGTTTTTAAGTGTGGATCTGAAACGGACCAATTTTCAGAAGAGAGCAGATCAGTGTGTGACTTGGCCGGGTATTAAAAATCCAGTTCGGATAATTAAGGGCAGGTGTTCATCCCTGTTTAATCCCTCCTCCTATTTTGTTTGCAGGCAGCAGTCAGGAGAGCTGGTCAAGGGACCTTGCGAGCTGGGAAAGTGCCATTAGTGAGCATGAGAAAATGATGGCGAGCTGGAAAAAAACATGGGTCAGTAAGACGAGGTGGTGATTTGGGCCATGTTATTTTGGTTAGACAGAGAAATGCAGGCAGTCCTCCCTGTTTGGGCCACAGGCAAGGCATGAAAAAGATGGGAGAGGTTTTATTCAGAACTGCTCCTTGGCACCTTAGCCCACTGGCTCAGAGGTTACAATGGCACATGTGCAAGCCTCTGTATCCCTCTGTCGATGCAGCTCCTGGTCTTGTTCATCCCTGCTGATCGTCGGCATGAGCTTGTTGAATCCAGACACAAAACCTGCATCATCCCACCACATTTGCTCTGAAACCTGTTGCTTACTCACATCAATACGTTCTGGTTCCAGCCCCAAGCAGATGGTGCTACGGTGACCTGGCCACAGAACTAGCCCAGGCCTGGCATATCCTTAGTCACACACATACCACTGTCTTGGTTGGCCAGCCTGTTAGGTCTCTTGCCCAGGAGCTGTACATGAAATGTGTTGCAGCCATTGCCTCACAGGACTCAGTACTAGTGTAAAGATTAGCAGAAAGTCAAAGCTTCCTGAGATGGATGCAGCATCTATACCAAGCAGCTGACCTTATAGTTAAGAGTGCCAAGAGAAAAGGAGTGGGAAGAAGTTACAAAACAAGCACCAACCAGAGAGTAATCAGTCCATTAAGTGGGTGAGAACCACTCTCAACAGTTGATAAACAGGATAAGATTAACATAATATCTAATAAAAATGTGAGACACATTTAGTAGATTCAGCAGGCAGTGCAGGGACCATAAAAAGCTGCTGCTAAATTAACATCTGTAAATGTTGATTCATGCTGAGATATTTGCACCTATAGTGAGCTAAGAATTCAAGGGCCTTGTTTGGTTGGGGGGAGGGGAGATATTGCTACATTTCTTGATGAACTCATCAAGAATGCATATGTTGGAATACATTCCAAGGAGCCAATGGAGTCCTGTTTAATTCAAATCACTTCTCCCAGAGCTGCTTAGCCACAATTCAAACAGGAGCCGTAATACAGTAGTTGTGGCACAACTAACACCCCTGAGTATGTGTGGGGCATCCCATGTCTGAACATCCTGCCTACAGAGAACAATATGGGGGTGGGATGGAGTATGCATTATTTTTAGGTATTTTAAATCTAGATCTTCCTCTGCAACGATTTATAATTGCCAGACAAGGCATATGGCATTTCCCACATTGTTTTGTGACTACAGTTAATAGACATGCTGTCAGTGTTCTTCAGGTGTCCTGAGCTTCAATGCCCTGGAAAGCACCATAACAGCAGTGGTGAAGCAGGTGTCATTAGGTTCCCCCAGGGTTACTGTGCAAGTTAAGGGTACTGTGCAAATTCTGATCCAAAACCCAGCATGCAGTATAATTCTCAGTAACTAGTGAGAGTCTACGGTAAGCCAATTAACAATGCAGAATACTGGCACAGCAGATTAGAGACTCTTGTGTTTCGTCATTCTTCAGGAAAGCTGCAACAAAAAGGGCAAGGTGTAAGAAGCAAAGAGCAGGAAAAAACTGGAAACACTCTGAAGGCCAACCTTCCTACGCAAGAGATGGAGCAGCAGGACACTGAACTGCACCCAGGCTGGAAGAATTTGGTGGAAGTGGTAACAAAAGACCTCTCCTGGGCTGCCAAATAGAACAACAGTCTGTTATCATTAGAAATTCATCATTTTTCAGAATTACGAGTAAAAAAAAAAAGGGGGGGGGGATATTGAGAGACTTGCATTGTTAGGTTGTGGTGTATTTGTTGCCTCTAGAGCCTGGAGCCTCAGACTAGATTCATGCAAGGCCTGCCTGGTAAGCAGACAAACTCATCACCACTGCCTCTGCTGGTGGGCGGCTGAAAGGCAACCCTGCATGGAACTGTGCCAGTAGTTGAATTGATAAAAATACTATGAAGATTGCTTGCCTTCAAGCAAGTGCCGAAGGGTGGCCTTGATTCACTCCCAGTCCTCCTTACTGGCTTTCAACAGCATTCCTTCCAAGGCCAATGCACTCTCGATGCAGTCATACAAACACAACGCAGTCCGCTGCCCAAAACCAAACCGGCGCCAAGCTTTTATTATAAATGGAGTGATGATGTGCTAAATTAGTTCAATATCTCTGTTAACTAAAAGATACAGAAAGGCCAATCATAACCCATGAAGATTCTTCAGTGATTGCAAATTTTCCCATTTTGTATGAAGACTGTGATAATATTTAAAGGTGAAGACTGCCTAAGACTAGTTGCATTTTCTTCTGCTGTGAGATAGGTGCCAACCCACCCTGTTTGGACCACGAAGGCTACAAATTTAAAGCCAAACCACCACACCCCAAACTACTTTGAAATCATCTCCGTACTGGAAATGAAACAGTGCTTGCAAATGTGTTCATTAAAAATTGCTGAATCACAGTCTTACCTGTAAAACGCAGCAAATAATTAGGCTTGTAATCCAATGAGGATCTGCTTTCCATTTATGATTTTACATATTGCTAGCTTAAATCACTGGAAATAGGTCAGAGTCCATGAGATCGCTATAGAGCAGATGGCAAGCACACTGCTTCCTCCCAGTGGGGCTGCTAATGCATCTCGCCCCACAATAATACCAAAGATTACCAGTTGGTGCTATATAAAAAAGCAGCCAGATATGCATGCCAGGCCTAGACACTTCCCAATGAAACCTGATATGTCCCTCCTCCCCTGGTTTCAAAACAGACGGCTTTGCTTCAATATGCTATTACACTAGCAAGAACACGAATTGCTTCATAGCCAAGAGCCACACTTCCCCCTCCCCCCACATGCAGGTTAATACAAACCTTATTTTACATGTATCAAATAAAATGAAATTGGAGCAAGAACACAGTATAGAATTATTCTGACCCCTCAATTGTGGTATTTTAATATTCAGTTCTTAACATAGCTTCAGACCAAGTAACAGAATCGTCTACAAATGAGCATTTTTTTCATGTACATAGAACTTCCAGGTTTGCAGAAAAATAAAAACACACCAAGAAAATGGTGAAGATTTTTTTAAATCCTAAATTGTTAAAATCAAAGAAAAGTAACATCCCATGCTGCTATATCACAAAATCTCAGCCCCTTTTCTGAGAGTTGCTTAGAAACCCCCCACACACATGGTTGGGACAACGGGGTGGGGTAGGGGTAGAGCACTGGGAAGGGAGAAGCCCAGGGGGAGGCACAGCTGTGACCAACAGGGCCAAATGGTCGTCCTTGCTCAGAAGGGTAGGCAATTGCTGATTCCCCTGCCAGTGTGCAGATGGGAGTTTGCCTTCTGCTTCAATCTTCTCCACCACCAGTCAGGGGAGAGGAAAGCAGGTGTGGTACGCTGTCTATTCCAAGCCTGGCCAGTGCCAGTGGGGGATCAAAGATGGAGCTCTTCCACCAGGCGCTTGGTTGAGGCTGGGAGGGGGTCTCCTGGGATTTATGAACTGGAGGTCCTGCCTACTGGTAAGCATTATGCTGGTGAGGCAGATCTTAGCCTGAGTGACATCGGTGGGCGGATGCAGTTGGAAATGTGAAATACCTGACTGGAATGGGGAAGGATGTTCTATTTCGCCAACTGTGGGATTGCTAATACGGTTGTGACTACTAGAGTTTTAACTGACGGGATTTTATTGGAATTGTATTGTTATATTTTATTCTGTTTTATTTTGTTGTAAGCCGCCTCGAGTCGACTTTGTCGGGAGAGGCGGGGTAGAAATTAAATTATAAATAAAGTGGTAAGCATAAGGAACAGCAAGGGAAGGCCGATGGGCTGTCAGCTCCCCAACCTGTCCTCACAGTTGTCCCCCTTTGATGGCCAGTTGCACCAGTTCCTGTGTTTTCCATTAGCTGTGAAGAACAAACTGGTCAAACCACTATGGGACTGAAGAGGTAGGGAGGTAAAAGGGCAGCTTTTTTTAGAAGGCCAGTAGACGACAGTGTTAAGCAGGCTCAATGCTGCTGTGTTACACATTATGTCATATCATGTGTCTCACACCCATCCTGCCTGAAGCATCCAAAACTCTGCTGTCCTTATATTGTATTTTAGTAGAGCTTTGTTCCATAACATCTTGAATTGGTGATATAGTTTTTAGCAAGTTTTGTATGGCAAAGATACTTTAGCTTGCTGCAAATAATAACTATGTAGTGTAACCTTAGTGGGTTGGAATATTAGCCTTTTGGATTAAGGTCAAATGCACCGTCTAGACCTAAGTCCAACTTTGTCAGGAAAAGAGCAAACCACACTGGGTGTGTTCAGGGCAACAAGAAATGCTCCACTGTTACTGAATTAGAAGAAAGTAGGAGTGTTAACTAAATGACTAGATTTCCTGTCATTTTAAAAGAAGCATGACACTACACAGACAGGTGGTCCTTTCTTTCATAAGTTAGCAAAAATACCATGTAGAGAAAGCTTTATGGCTTTAGTGCAGATAGTTGCATGTAAAAAGCTTTGTTTAGAAGCTACGGAAGCACACACAGAAAAGTCTGAAAAGGAACAGTGCAAAATGACCAACTAATCTGTCTGGCAAGGATATGAGCAGCTGAGGATGTTTCGGAAGAGGGTGCCAAACTCCCACACAACAGTTGGCACTCCTAACAGAAAACAGACCTCCTACTGGGACAAAAGGTTTTGATGATAACCCACATCAACCTTGACTTCCCTTACCGCGCCCACTCTGAGTCAGAAAAGTTCACTCCAGGTCAGAAATGCTGCTTCTGCAAAAGTGGCATCTTCACAGCAAGGGCCTTGAGTCCTCCCCTATACTGTCTCTGTCAGTATGGGACCAGTCTTATGAAACAGCACCAAACCCAGCTTAATTCTTGGATGCCCATACACTTCCTATGAGAGGTTGCTGTACTCTTTCTAAAAACTACTTCTGAAGACAGCAGTGGAAAAATCAACTTCTCACATATATGGATTTAATCATAATCTAGTAAATGACAAAAGTACCTTCCCCATTGGCACTTAAAAGGCTATTGAGGCTCATTCAACCAAACAGCTCAAATGACTCATGGGCACACATGTCTTCCTTGATGTGAGCTGCCATTGGACACTGCAAGACAAAAACTTAAGGGGATAACAGAGAATGAGGTGGCTGGATGGAGTCACTGAAGCAGTCAGTGTGAGCTTAAATGGACTCCGGGGAATGATAGTGGACAGGAAGGCCTGGAGGATCATTGTCCATGGGGTCGCGATGGGTCGGACACGACTCCGCAACGAATAACAAGGGTCTGAACTCCCCCAAGCCACTCCATGAACATGGTAGCATCACATATAGCCACCCACTGATGAGGAAGTCATCACAGTACTCTACCCACATTCTGCCAGAAATGGAATGAGTCTTAAAGCGTGCTTAACAAAGCTTAACAAAGGAACAGTCACAGGTGTATCTGCTTGTCTACAATTAGGAATTAGCTGCTCCCTCCATGATTTCATAGTGATATTTAGTTACCTGGTCATAATCATACCCAAAGAAAAACAGCCACTTGCTTTAGAATGAAGCCATTGCAAGAATACAAAGGAGGCATGTAGACCAGTAAGATATTTTGGGATATGTAGAAAAGAGCCGTAGAAATTTTTAAGGCTCTTGTTGACTTTTTCCACACTCAGTAGGGTGTTTGGCCAAGATACATAAAAAGGTACTAGCTCCAATTTCTGCCTCATGTGTTCCCTATAGGGCAGGTCAACACTCTGGATGCATTAGGCCTTAGGAAGACAGGCAGGTGAGTACTTCATAAACTCTTTGATATCAGATTACCTCTGAGTAGTCCCAGAAAACACCCTGCAAGTCCTAAGATGCCTGGCATCCGTTCAGTCCGCAAACTTTAGGGCATTTCAAGCCAATCAAATGTTCCCTGCCCAAGTAAATGGCTTGACTGAGTGCATCCAAAGACGTTTCAGCATCTCGTTAAGCAAACAGTGGCTGGAACAGTCCAGTTACATGTTCCAGTGTAAGGATTTTGTGAAATAAAGTAATAAGACATCATTTTGAACAACTTGATTACACACCCTGTCTTGTCACCTGGATAATCAATTTCTGATAATTTAGTATTTACATATCTGTATCTATCTATTTATATACATATATACACTCACACACAAACACACACATACAAAACCATTAAGGCAAGAAATGGTGGTCTTGATTTACTGAGGCTCTTCCAAACCCAAGGCCAATGTTTCCGCAGTCGTTCGATTTTCCAGGTCCAGCACATAAGGGTTATATTCCTCCTCAAGCTTTTTCTTCCAGATTTTAACTAGAAAACATTAGTATGAAAGTAACTGTAGTATGTTCGACCTGTTAAATCTAAAAACAGCAGGTACATATAGCAATACTCAGAAATGTGTGTGTTCATCTTAAATTGACATATAAGTTACATTTATGACCAAAGCCCCTTTTTTCTGTGTGCAATATTTTAGGAGTGAGGGTGGTCTTACATTCAGGGTCATCTTCTTTTCAGGTAAGTATGGTAATAAAAATAAAAGATGGGGATTCATGCAAAACTTTTTGCATCACAGCCTTGAGAATATTGTTTTTTGGAAAGTCTCCCCCCATCCCTGAAACTTTCGAGCTCTTTTATCTCTCACATAAATTCCAGAATGTGCAGCCATTCAAGGACACAAGAATAAGCTTCCTTATGCTGAAAGCTGAACGTGCACAAAATTGCAAAGGAGAGCGATGAGAATGATCCAGGGCCTGGGGACCAAGCCCTATGAGGGAAGGCTGAGGGAAAGACTTGGGAATGTTCAGCCTGGAGAAGAGGCGGCTTAAAGGAGACCTGATTGCTGTCTTTAAGTATTTGAAAGGTTGTCTCTTAGAGGAGGGCAGGGAAAAGTTCCTGTTGGCAGCACAAGATAGGACATGCAGTAATGGCTTTAAATTATGCATAGAATGATATCAGCTAGATATCAGGGCGGGGGGGATCACAATCAGAGTAGTTGAGCAATGAAATTGATTTCCTAAGGAGGTGGCGTGCTTCCAGCGGCTGGACAGATATTTATCCTGGATGTTTTAGGGTGATCCTGCATTGAGCAGGGGGTTAGACTAGATAGCCTGTATGGCTCCTTCCAACTCTATGATTCTATAGTCTACCAGTAAAGTATTTCCATTTGTTCAGAATTTTGCTTGTGATATTGCCAACTGACAGTTAAATATTTCAGCAAATAGCTGAATGGATATTTTCAGATACTCTTTTCTACGGCTACAAAGGCTAGCCAGCATAAGCTATGCACGATCATGCACATCTTTACTGCTCCCAACATAATAGTGATGCACCTATCATGTAAGGTAAAGTATTATTAATTGAAGAAGAACAGGCCAAAACCCCACTGAAACTGCGGGGGATCAGACACTCACACCTCACATGATCTCCTGTAGTAAAAGCAACATGGGGGGGGGGGGGTAAAACTTGTTTGTGATATGGTTACCATTTTTTCAGAATTACTCTCAGACTGGTAGCCTGCCATCTCCCAACATGCAAAACAAAGAGCCCTGAAGATCAACACAGAATTTGAAGGAATTTCGGGTGCAATTCAGTCTAGAGTAGTCAGTAAGGACATGGAAAGGAGAGAGATAGATCCCAGATGTCACATGTAGATTGTCTGAAGACCCCTTTGGTTGGCCTGGAAGAGGTCACCAATATTTCTACAACCAAGATAAAGACATGCACAATTTCCATTTGTTCTGCTTGGCTCTTCCAAAAGGGCCAGAAAGCTGTTTTCCAGTCTTACAAATTACACACACACACACACGCCCCGGCATTTTTAAAATATATATATCAGAGAACTTGCTTGGGATTTAAAGGGCAATTCCACAGTCACCTGTAAGATAAATGTCAAACTGCCTCTTGAGTACTTAGCTGAAGTCATATTTTCCTCACTCAAATTCACTGGCCACTCAAATTCACTGCAGTTTCCTACTCAGTTTGCAACATGAAAATTGGTCCAGCTAATTCTTCGTTTAGTTGAGAATCAAGGCTGGCATCATGTTGCCAGAAAATTGCACCATATCAGAATTGGCAAATGGAATGAACTTATCAGTTTAGTTCTACAACCTAGACAGAAACAACTACAGACCTTTTGTAGGGGGAGACACTCACTGTAATTTGGGATTTCCTCATCCGACTCTGGAGAGAGCACTTTACCAGCATCTTGTAGGTTGTCCTCTCTGTAATAGATTCTAGAGTTGGTCCCGTCACTTTCATCTTCCTCACCAGCGCTTTCTCGTTGTAGGGCTGCAATCATTTCCTTGTAGGCTGACCTTGCTTCCATGGTCAGTTCTACCATTTTGTGAAAACAGTCCTAGCAAAAGAAAGTCATTAAAAACATAGGCTCAGCTGACACTTCAGTAGTTCCTTATCA
The DNA here is from genome assembly GCF_049243985.1 of Paroedura picta. Classification (NCBI taxonomy): domain Eukaryota; kingdom Metazoa; phylum Chordata; class Lepidosauria; order Squamata; family Gekkonidae; genus Paroedura; species Paroedura picta. The sequence goes on from NC_135375.1 coordinate 60,713,257, forward strand.
AAACACAAAACTGCAAAATTCATCTAATTTTATTCCCTACTAACTAATGCTCAAGGGTAAGAAAATCAAAAACGTTAGCAATGTTACTAAGGGAATTAACTAAGAGAATGTTGTTGGTAATATGCTTGTCAATATCGTTTCCTGATCCAAAATGTTCCAGGTTCTGCACCTGATTATGGCTTCATAACAGTTTCCCAGATCCACTACAAATGGAGTATTACAATTCTCCTTATGCTACAAGTGCAAAGGTATGCAAAGGAATGGGATTGGTGTGGTTGGAAATAAAGTTGCCAGCACTGAATACTGGAAACAGTTCAGTCTGGATGAAACGATGGTGGCTCAGACTGTGGGTGTCCAACTGCAACAGCATAAAATGGAAACTACAAATCACAAACATGGCTAGTTGCTTGATGGCTTGCCCTTGATTCAAAGTTAGGCTTCTCATGTATCTGAAGATATGAAAACAAGCCCTTTTTGTATAAACGAGCCTTGCAACTTTAACTGTGGAGATCAGCAGCCTCCGTGCAACTGACTGAGTTTTAGATTTGAAGCTTAATCCCACACAATTACTTACAAAGAGATTTTGAAGTGACTAGTCAATCAGAACAATCCCACAACTATTTAGAAAAGAACAGTCACTCTCTATACTCAGACTGCACATCGTAGGACAAGCCGCTGTTGCTTCAGAAGTGGAACCCTGACAAGCTGACCCAGATAGCCCACCAATACAAGAATGGGGTCAGTATGCCAAAACTGTCACTGTTGCTGAATGCAGCAGTACAGAGAAATGCAGGGCGAGAAGGTCCAAACATCTCTCAGCTGTGTGACATTCTAAAAATGTTTAAATAAAAAACAAAGCTATGACAGCACAAGTTGGCGAGCAGGGAAAGAACGAGGACTCAGTACAGGTCCCTGGCACCACAGATTTTAGATCAGGTCCGACTGACTAGTAACTGGGGACATGTGGATGTGTGCATTCAGCTTCAACCAGAAGTAAAAAACTTATCTGGTTTTTGTAACAACTGGCAAAAGAGCAGATGGGAAAACACTAGATCTGATGTCCTACAGATATGATCCTAATGAAGCAAATTTCCCACAAAGAGGAAATCAGACAAATCTGAACATTAAACCTATCTATTGCCTCAGAAAAAAATGAATGACTGTTGATAACCTAGAAAATTTTACTAGCAACTGTCAAATAAAGATTTTTGTTTGGTTTGGTCTAAATCCAAATAAATGCCACAGTCTAGCCTTTCTCAACTTTTTTAACCATTGAGAAAGCCTTGAAACATTCTTCAGGCTTCAAGAAACCTAAGAAGTGGCACATTGTGCAGAATATGGTTGGGAAGCATAGCTGTGTACATGCCCACTCTTCCCACCCCCTCCAGGTCCTCACTGGCCATTTGGACCGTGGTTGAGAAAGCCTTTCATAGACAATGGTGATTTCTGTGTGTGTAAAACTCACCTGAGCACCATCATAACTGAATATTCCCACCACACTGACAGGCACTGCTTTGTTCAAACAACGCCCTAGAGCTTTGCGATTGAGAGCAAAGACAAAAGGGATATTTTGTTCACAAGCGGAGTCAATGATGAGATGTAGAGTCTCATCCAACCCACCTACAGCAAACATACATACAAGATAAAGTTAAAAGGAGAACAAGATCAATACTGCCAATAAACAGAGGTAGTGATAGTGAGGCTTATGCCCTGGGCAAAAAGTGCAACCTGGGACTCCAAAATTACTGCCAAGCCCCCCCCCCCCCAGCCCTATCAAGTTAATGCAAGGGATGGTCCTTGTGCTGTGTGAGGCATGTTGAAGCCACCTTTGGAAGCCAGCTGCCCAAGCCTGACATGGAGCAGGCACAAGCAGTGTCTGCTGAGCTGACAAAAGAACCATCCTGTCTCCTTTCACTCTACAGCCATACATTTTCATTAGTGGAATTATTACCCTGTAAAGAATCTCTCATTACTCGCACCACCCTTCAGAAATGTCATCTGTACATATTTTAATAAAGTCAGGTGCTCTTTTAATACACAAGCTTCACCTTTTGACTGAATTTTTTCACAGTTTGGAGAAATGATGACACATTTCAATTTTTTCAGCTTCAGGTGTTTCAACACTTCTCTCAGCCCCATAACAATTCTGCGTTTCGTCTTGGCCTTGACTGGGTCTTTCTGGTACTGGCGGTCTTGGAAGCGAACCAGCTCTTTCAAAAGATCAGTTACGCAGCTGTCAACCTCTTTACTAAGGACCTGTGTACAGTAACTAAAGAAAGAACCAACTCTTTCAGTAATGTGGCAGTAACACCGGATCACCTTTCCATTTCTTTTTCTCATCTACTCCATTCCAGAGAGAGAAACAGAGTCAGAAAGAAAGAAAGAAAGAAAGAAAGAAAGAAAGAAAGAAAGAAAGAAAGAAAGAAAGAAAGAAAGAAAGAAAGAAAGAAAGAAGTAGAATATGTCAGGAACAAATTTAAATACTTTGTATTTCAGAAACATGTATGCATTTCTAGATATTGAAAAATCAAACTCCCTCAGACTTTAGCCAAACCACGCAAAAACTGAAAATTAAAAGTATTAATGAAGAACAGCATCTAGCTATAAACAGAAAGAAACCCCCCTATAAAGTACACAATAGAAGTGCTTGTTAATGATCTGTCTGGAAAAAGTGAAACTGCCATTCAATTTCTGCCATTCAAAATTGTTAGTAGCAAACTAAAACTACTATTATCAGGTGAACTTGGCAACAGCTAAATAATTTTTAAGTAATAATAAGGAGATTAAGACTCTTTTTGTGTCAAAAGAGGAGTGAAGGATGTGGTGACTGGTCTTTCCTATTCTGTCACTGTGAGACCTGCTGTTGCAGACATAGGTGAGGGTTCCTCAGGTTTAAATACAGCAACTTGTACCTGCATTTGCTCCTCTAAATCAAACATTAGCACAAGATTTACACAGTCCACACAAGCTCCCTCCCGTTCTCCCTGACCCGGGAGCAAATGACAGATACCCCTCTCAGAACATTGTTGACTTAGGTGTAGGCCAAGAAGCCCCCTAAGTTCAGTCTCTTGTCCTCTAGAAGCCATGGGATGGTTTTCTAAAGAAGTACACCTTTCTGTAATGCTGGTCAGCATAATGAACAATGAACAAGGAAGCACTAGACTGGAGTGTCACATTTGCCAAGGGCTCTTAGGTGCCTCCTGGCAACTCTCTGTCTCAGTCTAGCATTTGCAGTATGAAAATAATGCCATTGATCTACCTTGCTGGGCTGCCACACTGAAATATTTTGTACTCAACAGTGATGCAGAGTATTATTGTGATTACAGTAATAAATAAAGGTAAAGGTATCCCCTGTGCAAGCACCAAGTCATGTCTGACCCTTGGGGTGACGCCCTCTAGCGTTTTCATGGCAGACTCAATACGGGGTGGTTTGCCAGTGCCTTCCCCAGTCATTACCGTTTTACCCCCAGCAGCAAGCTGGGTACTCATTTTACCGACCTCGGAAGGATGGAAGGCTGAGTCAATAAATAAACTTCACTAAATATTTCATAACTGTACAAGAGCCACATATTTCCAAACTATGTTTACAGGGATAAGGTGGGTTGACAATCCGAGCACCTTTTCTCTAGCATCTCTTGTTCCATGCGTGACTCCAGTATGGATCTTATCTGAAAACAAATCCCATAATTTCAGCTCACAATGCAGTTCACTCTCACTGCTCACTTGTGAAGTTAACCAAGAGACTGGATTTATTATAAGGGCACCAAAACAATCACAAGTTGTGTACTGCTTGATCTAGTATCTTTTTTCATGGGTTCTGTTTTTTTTTTGGGGGGGGGGGGAGATGATGGATGAATATTTGACACAGCACTTTGGTCAGATGAATTGTTTGACCATATACAATGGAAAAATAGAGGCATTCTCTATAACCAGAAAGTTACAAGATTAAAATTGAGAGTTAAAAATCTGAAATTTAGGACTCCTCTACATCAGTGGTCCCTAACCCCCCCGTCCGGGGACTGGGACCGGTCCGTGGATCAGTTGGTACCAGGCCGCGGCTCCTCCTCATCCTCCTCCCCGGCTGCTGCCTCAGGAGCTGCCCTGCCACTCTGCCGCCGGCTCACCTTTGGTGCTCTCCAGCGGCCTCCATGGTTGGGGCTCCCCCTCGATGTGGCACTGTGCAGCTGCTGCTGGCAGCGCCCCCCAGCTGCTGGCGGGAAAGCAAGGGCTCAGGTGGCGGCGGCGTCCCTTGGCAAAAGACTACCCCTCTCGGGCCTCAGTAAAATTGTCAAGCGTGGACTGGTCCCCGATGGAGACTACTGCTCTACATCACTGTTCGTATTACTGCGTCTTTCACTAATGCAACATACATGAGCACAATATTGGCAATCTGTGTGGCAATGGAGGCCTTTCCTCACCATAGGAGGAATTTGATTTCTACTTCTTCCGCACAGCAGGGGGCATCCCTAGGCAGAGGGAGGATAAACCTGGTCCTAACCGATGTGAAAAAAGGACACCTAAAGAACTCAAGTTCAAGGGACTTGACCTCCCCAGAATTGCAAAGGCAGGGTATTTTGGCCTTCAAAATTTTCTTAAAGAGGTCTCTAGAATGGCAGAGAGTAAGGCCAAACACCTTGCTAATGTAAAAGCCTTCCTAGAATATTTGACTTCCAAAAAAGAGAGATACTCAGCTGGGCCTTGGATATATCTGGTATTTGGTGATGCAAAATACTCAGGGGAGTGCAAGACATCAATTTGGCACTCTGAATTATCAATCCTTTGTTTGATTGCTGTTTTGGCTTAATCTTTTCCCATCCTGAGTAATGTTAGAGAGGAAAGGCCAAGCCTTTTAATATCCCTCTCACTAGGCAATAGCCACTTGGATTTGAGATGGTCACACAGGATTGAAGATAATAGCTCTGCAAGTCCCCAGTGTGCTTTAACCAGAGAGAGATGGATGCAAAAACAATTTTAGTTTTGAATTTTGTGAAATCTGTCTCCAGTCGAATCCATGAATTGGAGACACACTTGGGTACCTGTAGTACAGCCCTGAGAAATTTAGATTGTACCCACTTGAGTCAGGCAAAGCAGGAGGCTGGTGGAGCCTAAAAAGGTCCTGCACAACATCTATGGTGTTACCTTAGATTTGAGTGCTTTCGGTATGAAATAAGCTCCGCTGGAGCAGTGAAATTTAACTATGTTGCACGCTGATCTTTCCCCTTTATCTGAATGCCTGAAAAATTACCCCCCGTTATAGGAAGGGCTTCACCTGCTTTGATCTTTTTCCAGCTAAAAGCCAGGTTCTGTTTCTAGGATGATTAACTTTATCACTAGAGTTTCTTTCTCACTACAGTTCGCCAAGAAAGCTAGGGCTCTAATTTGATCCATGGGTGCTCTTGACAGAAACACCATATTATCAACATAAAGAAGGGCAGGCATATGCTGGCTTATTATTATTATTTATTAGATTTCTTACCCGCCGCTCTCGTAAAACGTCTCACGGCGGGTTACAGAAATAAGACCCCACATCAATTAAAACATAAAAAACATTAACATGGAACCTAAATAACAGGCTCTGTCAGCGAAAAATTCAGAAGCTCATCCTGTATCCACCTTTCCCCTTCCCCTTGCCCTCCTCTGCTCTCCCAATGCCTTAGGGCATAGATTTCCAGAGGTGCCAACTCATTTCCTGCACAGATAAATCTGATCTGTTAGATGAACTTATTGCTCTAAACTGAGGAGGGGCCCTTCTAATTTGAGAGGGTGACAGTCTGCAGATTTAAGGCAGCATGGTAGGTCAATGAGGTAATAAATGAACAGTAAAGGGGCTAGTAAACAGCCTTGTCCGACACCTTGATAGGTTTTTATCGGCCCAGTTAAGAGTCCTTGCCTGCTGCACCTAACTCTAAAAGTGGTCTGCTCATAAACAGAACATATCAGAAAAAGAAGCCTCTTGTCAATTGAGGACGCTTCCGGTTTCACCCCTAGTCAAGGCCTCCAGATGGAGACAAGAAAGCACATATACTAAATGACATACAAGAGAGACTGACAGTAAAATACTTACTCCCTAAATCTTCTGCTGTGGATCTTGGGACGGGTGGAATTTGGCTGTGCAGGAGTGAGGGAGTTCTCTGAGGAGCCACTGATTTCTATACAGTGCACTGGGACTTCTGAACTGCTTTCAATTTCAGTCACAGGATCCAAGGGAGGCTCTTCTTCACTCTCTAAAGTTGAACATATAATGGATAATAAAAAATATGTGGGGAAGGGGCTCTGACCACTAGGAAGGTAAGATCCATATTAGTCACTAATCAGTTTCATTTCACTTTCCTCCCAACAACAGGTTGCAAAAGTAAAACTGGCATAAAATTAAGGTACATCCATTCCAAAGTTATATTGACAAAACCTTTTGACATATTGTTTGATAAAGGTACTCTGAACATCCATGTAGGCAGAACTGCAAATAAGATTGCTCCATATGTCTAGCTACAGCATTGTTTTTAGATGCATGCAGTGGGTTGCAATTTAAGCAATTACATCAGTAAGGAAGCTGTTCAGCTATGTATGAAACCCAATCAACTACTCAACTACTCGCCCTATGTCCCCCGCAGGGCCTTGCGCTCTTGCAGGCCCTGCAGGAGCTTCTAGCATTTCGCAGGGCCTGCAAGACGGTTGAGGCCGGCACGTGGAAGAAGATCTGAACATCCCCTTGCCTTGCTAAAGGGAGAGGTCAGCCCCTCTGTCCACCCTGAGATTTTTTATGGGTTTTTGGCCACCGAATGAATTGGCTAGTGTGATCGAAATTGTTATTTATTTTATTGGGGCTTTTATGTATTGGGGTTTTATTTTGTTAGCTGCCACGAGCCCTTGTGGGAGTGGCGGGATATAAATATAATAAATAAATAAATAATTAAATAAAACAAACAAACATATCGAAAGCAAATCAATGCTCTGAATAAAGAGATAGAAAAATCAAGAGGCATGCAATGGCCAATCACAAGCTTTTAATGCATCATTCTGTCTCTCAATAGCAGCTGCAGAAAATAAACTAGACAAAATAAAAATGTAGAAATATTAAGGAACGTGTCACACAATATGGCATTTCTTCTCAATTCAAGCAGTCAGTACTCAGTGCCCTGATACTGAGTGCAGTCAGTACCAGAAACCAGAGCAATTTGAAGTGAAGTCCACAGCAGTTTCCCAGGATAATAGAAACTATAGTTAAGCTTCAAAGTGGTTAACTGTAATTGTTATTTATTTATGTCTGTGCATTCCAAACTATAAGGCGAATCAAAGATTCTGACACTCAATAAATATTTATGGTAATGACAAGATAGGAAACCACTTTATAAACAATCCCAAGATTTTAATCTGTACATGCATACTACTGCATTTATATCTTTAAAAATGCACCGCAACATAGCTTTTTATTGTCATTTCATTGTCTGTGAAAAGAAAATGTTTCTTGCCTAGAGGTGAAAACCAAGAGCAACCACTTCAAATTATACCTGCTTTGGTGTCTTGAGAAACTAACTGATCCTCAAGAGTAGATTCTGTGCACTGCTGATCAGCTTTTTCATTATTCAGAATCTCTGTCTGTTCTAAAAGATGTTGCTGTTTCCGTTGCTCTCTCTCTTTCAAGATAATCTTAAAAATAAAAACAATTTGATATCAAGTAATCTCCTAACAAAGACAAATCTTCTTCTTTTAACATCTTTGTGCTCCCACCAAGTAACTACTTCCCAGTCCAGTTCTAATAGGGGACAGGAAGGAATCCATTTGAGGTGTATGAGAGTTCTGAATTGCCATACATCTAAGTTACCAAAGTATCACACTCAACTAATGTAGTTACCAAAATTAAGAAGGGGCCCAAAGTTCTCCCAGAATGATAATTGATATCCAGGCTATAGGGACCGGAACTTAGAGGAAAGGACAGCTTTGCAGAATAGATGCTATTGCATCACATCCCTGTGGAGCTCCCTCCCTTCTAGATACTTCCTCCAAATCTCTAGGAATTTTACAAGATGGGAGTTGGAAACGATAGCTGCTTGCTGCACCTTTAAAGGCTTTCTCGGGAGGTGGTGGGTTCTCCATCTTTGGAATTTTTTAAACAGAGGCTAGATAGCTATCTGACAGAGAGACTGATTCTGTGAAAGCTTAAAGGGTTGGCAAGTTACAGTAGATGTGCGATTGGGATGTGAGTGTCCTGCATAGGGTTGGACTAGATGACTCATGAGGTCCCTTCCAACTCTATTATTCTATGATTATTCTATGATTCTAAAGGGGGAATGGACAATATGGACTGCATTTATCTATCAAATCCCCTTTGGACTTACTTCGCAGTAGCTTAAACAAGATTTGATTCCCTCCATCTCCAAAGATATATAATATTTGGTCTAAGATATTGGCTTTTCATATTTTTGGGAGGGGGGCATAAAATCAATTTGATGAGCTTTTCAAACAGAAAGCTGTACTTAGCTAAAAATGGCTTTAAAATGATAGCCAGAAATACCAGGCTTTTCCCCTCATAACTGAAAGAATCTAAATAAAGCAATATCAATACACAAATCCAGGATAAGACATGTTGATGAGTCAGAGCAGTAAAAGTGACTCGAGACTTTGGTAAATGGTTACATGCAAAGAAACCTTTTTCAGTGATGTCGGCTTTTTTGCCTTGGGGACTTCTCTCTGTTTTCCTTTCTTGACCAAAGGAGAACTGGAGTCCAATGGGTTATGTGGAACCTTTTCTTGGTGTATCTGATGACTTTTTATTACAGGTGTAGATTCCTTTGAAGGCAATGTTACTGCACTACCAACTGAAATAAAAGCAAACTTATTATCAAAAAATAACTCTAACAGTGATTTTGTTCTTAGATAGAGCAAATATACTTACGTTTCTCCACATTTATCAGTGCTCAGCATGTAAGTTACCCTGAAATGCCAACCATTTGAGAAGTGCAGATGACATCATATTGCTGGCAGAAACCATAAAGACTTGCAATGACTACTGATGAAGGTTAAAGCCGAAAGTTAAAAAGCAGGATTGCAGCTGAACATTAAGAAGACAGAAGTAATGACTACAGAGGAATTACGGTGAAGAAACTGAAATTGTTCAAAATGTTCTATTCCTCAGCTTCATCATCAACTTAAAGCAAGAATGCAACCAAGAAATCAGAAGGAGACTGAGACCAGAAACATGAGCCTCCGGGAGGGCAGTACGTACGTACGTACATAAATAAATAAATAAGATCATAAGAAGAGACCTGCTAGATCAGACCAATGATCCATCTAGTCCAGCGTCCTGTCTCACATGGTGGCCAACCAGTTAGTCTGGAGGGCCAAAAACAGGGCATAGAGTCTGAAACCTTCCCCTGATGTTGTCTTTTGGCTCTGGGATTCAGAGGCCCTGAATATTATATGCCAATTCAGGCTTTGTTGTTGTGTCTCTGAATGTGGAGGTTCCCCTAAGTCACCTTGGCTAGTAGCCACTGATAGAATCATTATCCAGTAGTCTATCTAATCCTCTTTTAAAGCTGTTTATTCCTGTGCTCATCACTACATCCTCTGTCAGCAAATTCCCATTTTAATCTCTCTACGCATACAGTAGTATTTCCTTTGGTCCGTCTTGAATCTACTGCCCATCAGCTTCAATGCTCTCAACTATTAGTATTTTGGAAGGAGAAAAATTTATCTTGTCAACTCCCTCCACCCTATGCATAAACCTCTATTATGTTCCTCTCTTAGTTGTCTCTTTTCTAACCGGAAAAGTACCAGACTCTTCAGACTTTCCTCTGACGGAAGGTATTCCAACCCCCTAATCATCTTGGTCACCCTCCACATTAATTTTTCCAGTTCTATCATGTCTTTTTTCTTTTTAATGCAGTGACCAGAACTATCCACAGTATTGCAAATGAGGTTGCACAGTAGATTTATCAGGGCATTATAGTACTGACTTTTTTATTCTCCTTTTCCTAATAATCCCTAACATGGAGTTTGCTTCCCCCCAACTGCTACAGCACAGTGGGTCAACACTTTCACTGAGCTATCCACTATGACCCCAAATTCTTTTACACTCTCAGCCTCATCAAGTTCAGACCCCATTTGCCTATACTTGAAGTTTTTGTCCCAATAAGCATCACCTTAACACTTACTAACACAGATCTTCATTTGCCACACTGTTGCCCACTCACTCTGTTTGTGTGGTCATCTTGAAGTTCATCATCCTGAATAATTCTGTGTCATCTGCAAACTTGCCATTACACTACTTAAACCTAGGTGTAAACTGCATGGACCTTTTATTCCAATCCCAGGTCGATTCAGTCCCTGCCCTCTACACCGATTGCGATTTCCGTTTGGATTTTCGACGATTTAAATTTTCCTTCTGCAGCAAGAAGGATTGATCCAGAGTGACCCTACCTTTATTATGCAACATCTTAAGAGTGCTTTTAATGCTCAATATTTTTCAAATCCAGATTGGGAAACCAAGCTCCGTGGTAGAGAACCTCTGATAGGCCACACCTGGTCATGTGACAAGCTTGCCTTAAAAGAGAAGCCCCTAATTTCTCTCAACTTCTGTCGGTCCTGGATTTTTCCACGCTCCCTGCCTGGCTCCTCTCCCCCCCCACTTCAAGAAAAGAAAGAAAGAGGCTTGGCTCCCCCCCCCTTCTAAACTACCCTAACCACATGCAGAAGACTTTCTTGTTTCAATGGGGAGGGGGGGGGGAAGAGGAAGACCCGAGTTCAAAGCGATCTGAATTCAACAGGATTGACAATGGAATAAAGAAAGTAAGTGCAGACTCTGCCCTTGTTCCAGATTGTTGATGAATAAATTAAACAGTAACAGCCCCAATACTGATCCTTATGGGACCCCACGAAATCCCTCCATTGTGAGAACGGTCCATTGATTCCTACTCTTTGCTTCCTGGCTTTTAGCCAATTTTAATCATTAAGGGAATTCATCCTTTTATCCCATGACTGCTAAGTATACTCAGCTACTCTCCAGTCTTCTGGTACAGCATCAATGTAGTGACAGGTTAGAAGATCAACATTTGAGTTCCTTAAGACCTCTTAGGTTTATTCCATCAGGACCTGGAGATTTATCATTTTTAAATGTACCCCACAGGTCTATAACTGCATTTCTTGTCACCTCAGTTTGGTTCAAATCTACAGACTCCCTTCCTAAAAATAGTGGCTGGGGAAGGGTAGCCATGCAGGAGTTAGAAAAGATCCTTAAGTGCCAGGATGTGTCAATGGTGACCGAGATCAAGATAACTGATAATATAGCATTCTCCATTACTACATATGTGTAGTGTGTGATAATGAAGAACGGAAACCATCAAAAATGACACAGTCTTAAATGTCATACCTGAAAGCACTACAGGCTTTGGCGACTGATGCTGTTTTTGTTCCAAAGCAGCCAGCATCCCTCCCAAATCCAGCTGCACAGGAAGCTGGCTTTTCTTCCTACTGCTCTTAGAGGATCCCTGAAGAATAAGGTACATAAACGAAGTCTGTATCTAGCCAGCAATGTCTATATGGTTGGGCTCACACAAAACAAATTCAAGAGGGAAAGAAGTGGTTTACCTGAGTTTTCTTTTTTTCTGTTATACTGGATGAAGGCTGTCCACCTGCTTTTCTTCCAGGTGATATATCTGGGTTGACAGTTACCAGATTGTGAGGATAGCTGTCTTTAGATTCATATTCAGATTTCCTTGTTACGATTACCTTTGAAGCACAGAAATGTAATGAAAAAAAAGTTATGCATATATCACTGCTTTCTACTTAAGAAGAGTTGGTTCTTAAATGCTGCTGTTCTCTACTAGGCGTCTCAAAGCGGCTTACAATAGCCTTCCATTTCCTTTCCCCACAAGACACCCTGTGAGGGAGGTGAGGCTGAGAGACCCCTAATATTACTGCTCATTCAGAACAGCTTCATCCGTGCTGTGGTGAGCCCAAGGTCACCCAGCTGGCTGCATGTGGGGGAGAACGGAATCAAATCCAGCTCGCCAGATTAGAAGTCTGTGCTCCTAACCACTACACCAAGCTGGTGTAGCTAAAGTTAAATGTGCTAATCCAGATTCATAGGCACAGCCAGGAGAAAATTAATAATACCATCATAAACACTAACAACAGAGACTTGGAAACATGGAATTCCGTTTAGGATGGCATTATCAGGTCAACATTAATCAGTTATTAAAGTGCTCAGCACCAGTGATCATCATTTTTTCATGCACATGACAGATGTGGAACCAAAGAAGCATGGGAACTTCTTGCACAACTGGATTCTCCACTCTCATCTTCTGATTTCAGATCCTCAACCTCACAAATCCAACACCTAAGGTTTTGTGTAATGCATTATAATAATAATGTAATATTCCTATAATTCCTGTGGCAGAATTACTGGTTTTCTCTGGCATTTCACTATCCATTCCTTGGAAGCTGCAGTAGGAAAGGCATCTGGATGGAAAATGAATAGATGAGACTGTAGTATATGGATGCTTGGTCTGATCCACCTCACAAAAATGAATCTGGGACCTTATCTACTTTTCACAGTGATGCAGATAACTCTGAGGTACTGCAGGTAGGGATATTGTTTAAGCTACAGAACCAAAAGTTTGGTCTAGAAGGGTTTTGTTTTGCTCTAGACTCAAATGTTTCATTAGACTCTGCCCTCCAGTGATTCTAACCCAGAACTGCATGTTGCTGCATATACCAATTACTTCAACGACAGCAGAATTTACCATTCTAACCACTGACTGTCACTAAGAATCTGACAATTAAAGTCATGCGTATAGTTAAGTGGAGAAAAAGGAGGTGGAAATTTGGGGTGGGGAAACTGTTCCCCCCCCCCTCCCAGGCCGTTTTACCAATTTTTCTAACAGAGAAATTGGAAATCTGGTGGAATACTGCAAAAAATATTTTCTATTTTAGAATTTGTGAAATGTTTTTAATGACAACAGGGCATGCTGCAGAAACATAAAGCTCTTAAAACAAAGATGAATTTCTGCACCTAAAAAGATGAGAATCTTCAGGGGGGAGCATGCAGGGTTTTTGTTGCTTCTCAACAGCTGTATGCCTTTGTCCTTTTGACCTGATGTAGTTGACCTTGTCACTGCTACCTCAAATGACTGTGACACATTTATCCACAGTTTTTGTAAAAAGTAGCTTATTGTTCTATCTTTGCGGAGGGAGAAAAAAAGGACAAACGCTGCACCAAAAATTTAGAGGAAAACTGACAGTAAATATTGCATATATTTCAATTTTCTTTTTGAAAAGGGGGAACCATTCCCTTCCCCTTGGCTTCAACATTTCTTGAAATTTTACATTATTGTACACAAAACTCAAATGGAATGGAATGCAGATGATGCAATCTAAAGCAGTGCTGTACCTTTCCAAGCCCACTGAATTGCAAGAGCTTTGGAGGGTAGAACTCTACTTAGAAATATACAATCTGCCTCTCCACAACCTTGGAAACAACTTTATTTCTTTACAAATGAACTGTCGTCATACTTCCTGCCACCCTTTGATCAAAATTTAAATAATCAGGCCATATACAAAATGATTAGACCATTTATTGCTAACAAGCCAGAACAAAGGACGTAGACATGAACGGCCATCTTACAGTGCAGAACCAATGCAAAAGAAAATGTCCTACTTCAGTCTGCTCCCTGGCAGCAGGCACTGAACAGGAGAACTTCGGTGTCCCTAATCTGAAGTTTTTATCGGTAGCAGCAGCTAAGTCAGGAAATTCTTCATCATCCTGAAGCAATGAAAAATGGGATTAGCTTGGGCTATATTATGCAATATTTTCACACATTTCCTCTAGAGGTGATCTACCTTCCTGTCTCAATAAAGCATTTGGAATTTTGTGATGTGCATGTCATTCCCAACCTCACAACCAATGTCAAAGTGGCTAAGCACAAGGCTTTTTTCCCTTCCTACTGATTAACAACTAAATCATTTGTGGTGAGTGGAAGAAACGCCAAGTGCCTCCTGACCTGGGAGCTGGTGAAACAATTCAGACTTTGGTCTTTGAATCAGGATCTTTCCAGTCTGAACCTTATTTCTACTATATCCTTTCTCTCTCCCATTTGTAATAACAATGTTGACCTATTTTATCTTACTGTATAATCCTTTCAGTAAGGTCTTTGAACTTTCTAAAATAGTACACAAATGCTACAAATAGTTGTCCTTCTCATTTCAACTTTTGGGGCAGCTATCAAAGCAATCAGTTGGGTACATGTGATTATTTCAATTAGAGGGTTAAGAAGGTGCATAAATGTGAGAGATAAAAGCAATGGGATTCAATAGGGTGGACTGTGTCCTATATTAACCTCAGTCTACTCAAGGCAGTAACAACTGCATGAGAGAGACAGCTTTTAAGCCACAGTCACAGATTTTGCAAAAAAAAAATTCACAAATAGAAATATTAATCTTTTATATGGACAAACATATTTGCGTAGCATAGCTTTTGATGGGATCAGAAAATAATAATAAAATTGTCTATTCCAGTGTACCATTCAAAGAACTGAAATTGACGAGGTGACTTAATTTTAATTAACTGTGTGATTTTATATGTTATATATTGTAAACCACCCTGAGCCTGCTCTGCAGGGAGATGACAGTGTATAAAACCAATAATAAATGAATTAAAATAAATAAATAGAGGGCAAAGTTCTCCAGTCCAGCAGAGTTACTCCTAAATTTATATGGAACTGAGGCACCACACCAAAGACACACGCACAAACCTCTGACGTCACTGGACAATGAACTTCAGTACCTCGATTCGTGGAGGATCTTGAACTAAAGTGCTTTCATTAAGAATCTTTTCCACATCACTGTTTGATTTGGCCTTCTTCTTTTTCCTCTTCTTTTTCTTCTTCTTTTCTGACATATCTTCAGTTTCACTGTCACTAGCATTTTCTCTCGTTTCTGTCTGTTGCAAAATATAATTAAAATTTTCATATGGGGTTAAAGCTGTTTCTTCTCAGACAGAATAAGAAGATGTTTCTCATTTTTCACATGCTTCCTGTTTCTGGGTTCTTGGGACAGATGAAGTAACTCCCTGTGGTCGCATATCAATTTTATCCTGAAAAACTCCAGATTCAGAGACAGCAAACTAGTGATCCCTGCGCTAGGATGCAACATCAGGGCCTTTGTTGGCCCTCCAGGGTTACGGTTTGGGCCCTGTGGGAAACTGCATGTTAGACTAGGAAGACCACTAGAAGGTCTGATCCTGCACAGCTCTGCTTATATTCTTTGCCATTTATGGCAGCAAAGGACAAAAACAGACAATGCTGCTAGTGTGCAAATCACACAGCAGATAATTTGGCTTACCCCCCATCAAGGCAATGGCAGAATTTAAAATCAATGTAATTACAGGTAAAGAACTTGAAATCGCAGTATCAAAATGAATAACCAACCGCATTCCAGAAGACTTCACAAATGGTTATGCTTAAGGTCTCTGCTTATTATTATTTTATCTTACAAAAATATTGTACTGTCTGTTACTAACCTATACTATTTCTTTCTTGCAAATAAATAAAACAGGAATGGATGCAGCATTTAAACATGGATCATAACATTTGATACAACACTGTTGGTTGGAAACTGATCTTGTTACCTTACAATCTTCAGGAACACCAACTTTTCCTTCACTGCCAGAATGGTTGCTGGCAAGAACAGAGGAAGGTGAAGGGGCAATTCTTTTTGGAGTTTGGGAAAGCACAGTGGCCCAAGACACCTGGGTCTTGGCACAGGAACTTGAAGACACCTGAGGATCTAACAACATGTGACAGAACATCATATTCAAAATTGCTCAACAACTTCAACTACTGAACATCCTTGCAAAAAAAAATGTCTCTGTTTAAACAGAAATTGCCTTTTTAAAGGCAGTCATAAACTTTGCCTCATCCCCACACAAAGAACTACCAAGACTGAGTTTTCTGTTTGGGGGATAAATATGGGGATATTAATAGTTGCACAAAAAGCTCCATTTTGTCTCAGACCTAATATTTATCATGTTTACACACAGAATTTTTCATTGCTGGTATCTGGACAAACAATCTGGCAGTTCCATCAAAGAAACAGGCTCCTTGTCCTTTTTGCTTTAAGCAATCAGAAAGACCGCTCTATACAATCGATAAGCCTACTTAAGACCTTTTGCAAATGGAACTTATATACAGTTTTCTATCCTCTAAGTTTGGCAGATCTTCCCCTGACCACTAGCAGGGGGTGGGAGCGATAGGGTTCAGGTCCAAGTTGGGAAACACCTATAGATTTCGAGATGGAGCCTGGAGAGGACAGGGACCTCAGTGGAGCACAATGCCATAGAGTCCACCCTCTAAGGCAGGGGTAGTCAACCTGTGGTCCTCCAGATGTTCATGGACTACAATTCCCATGAGCCCCTGCCAGCATTTGCTGGCAGGGGGCTCATGGGAATTGTAGTCCATGAACATCTGGAAGACCACAGGTTGACTACCCCTGCTCTAAGGGATCCATTTTCTCCAGAGGAACTGATGTCCTCAGTCTGAAGATGAGCTATAATTTCAAGGGATCCCCTGGTCCCACTGGAGGCTGGCATCTCTAGTATACTCCAAATCATCCAATCTTTAATGGTAAATATAATGGCTTTTTTGTTTCAACATGTGTTTAATTCTGACAATTATAATGATGTGTTTAAGTTTGATAATTGAGTTCAAGATACATAGGAGACTTGGAATAACAGAGTTATAGCATCCAAGGGAATTTTTATACAATTGCTTACTAGCTATCTCTTTAAATGCAAAAGGACTGTTGTATTCACACTCAGCATAGCCAGCCAGAATTTTCTTCATCCTTCCTAAGCATGCTGATGAATGAATACTGTTTAGTAACTCCAAATACAGAAACAGTGCCCTTAAAACCTTTAACAGGATGCAATGTGATCTGACACCCAAGATCTACCAAGCTGCAATACTTACTTCCAGTATCAGAAGAACTACATAAAGTTCTTTCTGGGGGCAGCCTTCTCACAGATACTTCTCCCTACAAAACAAAAAAATGTATAACGCTCAAGTACAAAAACACAGTATTCACTATAATTTACCAAGCATATATATATATTTTTAAAAAGATCACCATTCAGCAGTCATTCTTGAAGACAGTTAAAGCTAAAATTAATTTATATAGAACAACAATATATAAAGTTTATCTTGGGTTTGGCTGGAGCAGAGAGGTGACACTCTGTTAACTCTCCAGTCAAAAAGACTGGAAAGCTAGATAAAGAAGAAAACAAAGAACACCTTTACTTCAGAAATGAGGTGCTGTGGTTGTTTTTAAACAAACTACTTTCAGAAATTCCCCCAAATAGGCTTTAATTCTAGCTCATCCATGAACACATCTGTTATCATTCTCTAAAATAAGGTTTCCTTGCCTCAGATATGATGATGAAGCTGGGAAGCAAAAAGTATGAATACAGAAAAGGAAGTGGAAGTGGATAATGCAATGAAAAATAATCCTTACTCTGACTTTTAGGTCCAGAGCCCAAAGAATTTTCTGAAATAAACGGGCAAGTTGTACTTTGTAAAACAGTCTGAATATGGATTGTTCTGTCCTTGCACCAATGCACAGTAAGACATCCAAATACCAGATATAGTAGTATTTAGATTGATCACAGAACCTTCAAAAACTGGAAGTCACAAAGTCAAGCATGATAACAGTGCTATGTTTTGGTTAATCAAGTGGAACTGAAGAAAAGCACTCATAGTGCTGGTTACTCATCAAGGTCATCTACCCAGGCTTGTAAATGTGTTCATACAGTTCAGCTGTGAGTCTGGTATGGGAGGGGGAGCTCACCCAAGAAAGTACCATGGAGGCAGCTTTATGATTGGTTGGGAAGGCTGGTGGTTTTCTATAAAGTATAGCTTGTGATGGAAAGAGAGTTCTTACTCTTTATTGCTTTGCTGCCTCTTCATCTGTGCAGCCAGAAGATATCCACATTATGTTCTGGAACACTATGCTTAAGCTGTAAGAACCATGATTGCTGCTGTAAGACCTAAGTAAGTCAACTAGGCAGCTTTGTTATTTTGTGCATTAACACTGCCACTTAACTATATGGCTTTTAAAAAATTAATTCCTTTAACTTCTTCAATGAAGCTGTCCTTTGCTTTTTTGTGTGTGTTGCTCAGGAAGTGACTGAGCTCAAACCCAGATAAAGCTTGGTTATGTTATTACACTCAAGGTAGGGTCACAGCCTTGACACAATTCTGATATATGAGAATATAACTGTATCAAACAGCTAACCTCTTTGGTTACTAAAGCAGAAATCTTTGGTTTTCCTGTGGATTTCAAAGGCAGTGTATCTCCTTCAGCCGAGCCCAATGGCCACCAGGCATGCTTTTGAAGGTCAAGCAGATCATTACTTCCCAGACTTTGCAATTTGGGGAAATCTGACAGGGTAATTTCAAAGTCAGGTTCTGGAAGCGACTCTGTGTTTGGAATGTGCTTGTATTTACTGTTCACAACTTTACCATGCTTGTCTGATTTAAAAAAAAGAGAGAGAATTGTTAGCAATTAAATGACACACTGCAGGATTTTATATATTTAATAATCTCCTGTAGCTCCTCTAGAGCTTTCTAGAAGCAAGATAAGTCTTATATAAAATAACAATAATTAAGAAATCTACTCTGAGTCTAAAATTTATATTGCACAATATAAATATAAATGATTTTCTTAAATTTATAAAAACAAAAAAAATAGAAACTGCCACAACTTGTTTCTCAATCTTTTTTAAATCTCTTAAGTCAAACTCTTAAGAAGGGCAATCAACATAAAACGATGCAGAGTATAATCTAACCTATGTATTACACTAGGTTGATCTTTACAAAATGGTGAATCAATCAATAACTGAGATATACCTGATTTAATAGGACTTCTGCTGTGAAGAGCAGTATGAAAAAAGCTCCCAGCAGCTGTGCAAGAAGAATCACTATGTTCAGGCCTTTTAGAATCCAGTTTGGGTTCCTCATGTTTTGATTGCCTCTGTAAAAAACCACCACCAAAAATTTCCATTGTTTAAATTCAGTGTTCATTTGCCATATTTGTGCTATATTAAACCAAATCTTTCTGCAATTAAGTAGCATCAGGTGATACTGCTTGACGTTAAATAGGCAATGAAAAGGATTACTTCGTATGAGGGACATTTAATTTTTGCCCTGATAACAAAGCCAAAACTCCCACCTGAAATGCATGAAACAGCCTTCCTCTCACCAATAGATCCAGCCCTTACTTTCCTCATGAATTCAGGTGATTTCCATTTATTTTGGCAAGTTTCATATAAATAAAATTGTCCCAATTTGCCAGAATCTTTAAAAATGTTCCCCAAATATTTCCAAATGGTAAAGGAACTTCTGTTGCTCTAGCATAACTACATAAAGATAACTCTTTAAGAGGGACAGAATTTGATGTAGTATTAAGGTTTTTAATTAGGAGCAGGAAGACATCCAGGTTATTTCTGCCCTGTAGCCCTCAGCCTCCACAACAGCACTGTGATAATAAACTGAAGGAAAACAGAACTATAAAAACTACCACGAGCTGTTTGAAGAAAGGAAATCATAAAAATATTATAAACAATTATACCCATGAAACTTGCAAGTCTACTCTCCAAAACTTGTCCTGTGCACACAGTCCAGGAATAAAGATTACCAACTAGAGCCAAATAAGTGGAGGACATGCAAGGACTTGTGGGAGGGGGAAATCTCATTTTCACTTGCCCCACTATTTCCTCTTTCCCATTACTGCAAACTCCCATATCCTTTTCCTTTTTCCTGCTCCCTCCCTTGTATCCTTCCTACCCTCCCCAAACTCTTCCCTCAAAAGCCAAAACAGATACTGAAAGGACCCTGTCCCCTCCTGCTGCCTTTTACTAACAGAAACTAGAGCTACGATTAGCAATACTGTAACGGTTGGCAAGCAGCAGCACAGACTTTTTGCTTCTTAAAACTACAGGCACTTCCCCATCCTGCATGAATATATATCAGATTTTTCTGTAAACCTGGGACTTTTTTCAGGTTTTTACAAAAATATGTCTTGCCCATTCATGGCTCCTTTCTCAAGATTTAAATATCCATAGGTTTGATCACACTGATAATTAGATATGCTGATGATCTTTACCCTTAGAAAAGTTTTGATATTCTTCTATTCCACCTTTGTCATTTCCAAATTTTAGGGACAAAGCTATCCCTGCCATTTCAATAGGGCCTTGGTACATGTAATGGGCCATACCCTGGAGGATGTACAAGTATGGCTGTGGAGAAGCAGGGCATATGACTGATGGTTCTGGTAAAGACAGGGAGCAGAAATGTGTTTTGAAACTGTCGTATTTCTGACACAACAACTATGTCCAGAAAGAAAAATATGCCACCATTACTCACCCTGGGAAGGTTTCCAGCCTCTCTTCTGATGAGAGATGTCTGTCTGACATTGTCTTGTCGAGAACAGCTGCTGCTGGAATCTGTGTATATATTTGATGCAGCATCAAGTGAACAAGAACTAGTGTATTTCGCAAGAGAACTGCATCCCATAAGACTCTGAGATGCGTATTGGGAAAGAGATGTGGTAGCATCCAAGCGTGCATCTTGAATACATTCTTGTTGTCTAAATAAACAGATTACTATTTAGTTCAAATATGAGTCTTTAAAATATATTTTTGCTTGATCGTAATTTTTACTGGGAGTCCAAAAACCATCACATATGAGACAAATGTTATTTTAAGCAAGATATTGAATATATATTCTGTGAACTTAGGCAGACTGTAAGTGGGTGGACAGAAGAGATTGTGTCAATTCTTGGATCTTGTGGCCCTTTCTTGCATGCCCAGGAAAATGCTGATCACCACTATGAGATCAGAAGGCAAATTTCTTCCAGGCCAGACTGGCCAAGGATTCTGGGTGGTTTTTTTCCCCTTTTTTGGGGGGGGATCATTTGAACAAGGTATTGGGGTGGGCAGGCAGTTATGAATTTCCTTCCAACTCTATGATTCTATGACTGCCCCAAGCAAATTTTTGTTTACACTGCTAAATATTCTAGGGAAAACAATGAACAAAAAGTGACAGAATGATCGATACTGAGAACAAAGATATGTTAAACCCAGAGAGGGCAGTATTAATATGAAGCGTGGAACATCTACCATAAATTGTAATCACTAGCATACTGAAATATGGAAGAGCATAAAATGAAAATCTGTAAGCAACGTTACAATCACAGGATGCACAGTAGGGCTGGAAATATATTTCCTGTTCTTAGCACTAGTACCATAGACAGCTACCATTTAGATAATATTCTTGCATACAGTTGAGGATCAACTGCTGTGAATTTCTAGGCAAAAACATCAATTTTTAGATGCAAAAGATTTTTTTCTATCATGCTGTGAATAATAATAAATATAATAAAATACCTGTATAAAAAACTTGCCCAATATCATTGGTTCCAAGCAACAATCCAAGCAACCACAGGAATAAAAAATTTACTTTAAAAACATGGTCAAAGAAAAAAATTAATTTGATGGCTAATCAAAAAGTGAGGAGAAAATGGGGCAATTTTATAGAGGTTTAAAAGTATGAACTGGGAGGAAGGGGAGGAGACAACAAAAGAGGAAGGATAAGACTTCCCCTCCTACAGAAGTCCTACCAAAATTTCCTTTTTGACACTATAGAACAGTAACACATTTCACACAAAAAAGATTATTCACGCACAATTCAGAACCTTTTGTTGCAAAAGGACATATTATAATGGGCTGGGAAGGAGGGGGAAAATGATAGCTTAGTATAAATGCCAGAGCAATACACAGAAGCAATGAAAAAACAGTAGAGCTCTGAGATACACCCGTGAGACTACAACCTACCAGAGTTTTATTAAAAGGCTCCATGATAAACCAGACAGTTGAAAATTACTGTGACCCACATGTCATTTATCTTAATGTACAGGGACCCACTTTATGTAGTCTTCAATTCATTTAACAGAATTAACATCTAATGTATCCTTGGTCGTCATTAAAATATTGTTCAAATTTCTCATGGGATATATAGTACAGGACATTTAAAATCACTCATTGGTAATGCTAAAATTCATTCCGCCCCACCTGAGATAAATTTAATATACTACAAATACTAACAGCCTCAAAGACCTTGTTCTTCCACATTCATGTTTATCCTGCTGTGCTGAGCCAAGATTGCTGACATCTGAATCTGGTGTTGTGACATCTGAATCAGGTGTTTTAGCAAATTGCAGTATGCTTCTTGCCTACAATCAAGGGCTCTATACATCAAAATTTAGAATCCTAGCTTGCAGGCAAGAAAAAAGAAAACAGCTGCCAGGTGCGAACCTCATAACAAGCTACAGTTTTTCACCAACAGAAATCTCAATATCTCAACTCAGCACACAAGGAGAAACATCTGATCCCAAATATTTTCTGGCTCACTCTCGTTGTGAATAGTCACTTTTGTGATGGCTGAATCCACCAGTGTATTTAAACATTTCTTGAAGATTGCACAGGAACAAGAAATCAGCAGGAATCCTACTTTTATTCTATCACTCTACTGAGCAAAATTTGAATCCTTCCTCCAAGCAGAAGTGCCAATCAGTTGAAAGATGGCTCATTAGACTGGGGGAACTTCCTCAAGCTGTTTGGATCCACCCTACCATTTATACCATTTTATAATAAAAAGCCAATTTTAGGACACAGAATCCCAAAGTCACCATTATCTGTGAAATTGTGAGATAGAAGTTTCCAAGTTATGAATTAAACTGCTGAATGGATATGTCAGTTTATTACCAAAACATTACACAAAATTTAACTCACCAAATAACATATCTAAATTCATGGCTTGGTAAATTAATAATCCCCCAAGAAATGAGATGAAGAAGATACATACTTATCCACTGGTGGTTCCTGAACAAATGGGTAGTATGTTGTGTAATATCTAGGAAAGACACATGCTTCCGAGGGTTCTGACCATGCCACTGTTACAGCTGTATATTTGGGGACAAACGGTTTGACCTCTGCTGATAACTTGATTCCCTGAGAAACAAAAGGGATTTTGGCTACATGCACTTTAAGATTAACCAGAAAATGTAAAAATCCCCATCTATGTGAACAATGTGGTCACAAGAAGAAAAAAAGCTAGTGCCTGTTCTGCTCAACTAAAATAGGGTCGAAGTAATTAAACCAAAAAGAGAGCAGTCAGAATTGTACCAACAAATGTGTACTCAAGCAAACTTATTTGAAATTCAGGTTTTGCAAATATCCAACTGACTTCAGGTCATAATGCAAAAATTCAAAAGTGTCTTTACTGCATGCACTACAGAAATTGTTTTAAGATTAGACAAAAAACGTCTTGATAATTAACAGCTGCAGAAGCAAGCACTGGCTTAGTTATTAGCAGAGATTAAAGGGACAGCAGGCTGCAAGATCACTGTCTCCTGTGTTATGAGCAAACTCCCTCCCTCTGACTTAAGCCTGGCTTTGCTCCAAGATTCTCAAGGTTAGGGTTCATGTCTGTTATCTATAAAGCCAAGGATTTGCAAAGGCAGCTAGGGAAGAATATGTAACTGAAACAGTCACATGGTCACTCCCAATGCCTCAACCCTGGTTAATAGCATGCTAGCATTACATCAATATGAAATTTATAGTAGAATTAAGCAGAAAAACCAAGAGGCTTTCAGCCAAATAACCTACTGACTGAACACCCTCTGGTGGCTGTATATGTTCCTGATGGAAAAACAACAGAAAACCAGCTTTTCAGTCCAAAATGTGAACAGGTGTTACATTTGTGAAGTGCATGCAATTTGTAAAAAGGTGATTCTTAAATTCTTTAAAATGTCTCAACTAAACAGAAGATGCCCTGAATCTCTGAGAAAGGGTGGAATAGAAACAAATAATCTGATACCTAGTTACATTCAATCCAAAACCAAGTTTATATACAAGTTATTAGAATTCCCTTATGCCTGTAATTGTACGACGTCAGAACTAGCTATTTTATTTATATTTATTTATATGTATATTTATATTTATAATACTGCCCTCCCTGAAGGCTCAGGGCATTTTACAGGGAACAGAAAACAGATAACATATGTTAACACATGTGATAACAGCAATAACATTATAACAACAATAACCTTAACATGATAACAGCAATTATAATATGATAAAACTGCAAAGGAACCTCAGCTCAACTCTTACTGGGACCCAGTAGGTTAGGCAGATTAGTGGCAGTCGTAGTGGGGAGTGGGGGTTAGGGGCCAATTGGAAGTGATGGTTTGGGTCGACCTCAAGCAAATGCCCTTTTGCAGGTCCTGCGGAACAGTTTGGGTTCAGGCAGATTTAAATCAATTGTCTCTAGCTGTGTTTCAGTCTTCAACAAATATTAAGCCTCCAAAGCACTTTTTAAAACTGCCAGATTATCATCGCTACTTTGAGAAATGAAATAATCATGGGATTTGAATATAAACAGAATGCCTTGATGCACTACTACCCCACAGATGTATTAATAATTTTAGGCTTATACTACAATCAGCATCAGACTTGAACATTATTTATTTTACCAAAAAATACAGCAGATATTTTGTATGTTATAGCCTAAAATGTACTCTTAATTTGAATAAAATATTCTGAAAAAATCCATCTACATATATTTGCCTCTTATGATTTTAATATCACAAAACAATAAGTATCTTCACTGTGTTTTCAACTAGGATTTATAGTTAAATGCTATCTGTTCCACTGCAAACAGTCCCACTAAAATTAGAGATTAATAAGAGTGGCTGACATTCTTTAGACTGGGACCAGCAAACAGCGAGACTAAATCTCCCAAGACCTGAGAGAAACTGCATCTGAGAAATTGACTTTCCTTCCTATTTTTGTCAATAAGGAAATGTGAAATTTGTAGGCTTGTTTGCAGATGTACTTTGGCTCTCAGGTCTTGGAAAATATGAATGTTAAAAAGGATTCACTCTTAACAAAATACAAGACTAGAATCAGCTTGTTGAAAAAATGAAATTCTTGGAATCTGTTCTGTGCATTGTACATGATCTAGAAAGGAGATATTTGAAAATGTCAAGGTGAGGCATGCCAGAGAGAGCAATAACACCATGTGAACAGCAGTGCCAATATTAAACACCCATTGCCTTCTGCCTCACTTAATTGTGTGAAAAACAGGCTTGCTAACTGCCAGCAGTACAACTAATATCCAGACTAAAGAGATCAGTTCCCATGGAGGAAGTGGCACCTTCATTGGGCAGACTCCATAGCCTCGTATCACCACTAAACTCCCTCCCATCCCCAACTCTGTCTTCCCAAACACTGCCCCCAGAACTCCGGGAATTTCCTAAGCCAGAGTACACAGTCCTGCATACACTCTTCCAGGGTATAGAAAAATCAGGCTTGAATTTTATAGGCACAACCTATTCACCAAAAGAAAGCATTTGATGAATCAGCCATTGCCGGAAAAATGTTCTAAACCATATGGAACACATTAGAATCTATGTATAATTGAGCCAACCTCTTTTTAACTTGAACTGCCACTTCAGGTGGGAGAAGGGGTGCATTTCTTTTGCCATAGCTTCCCTGCTCCAAAACACACATACAGATACTTCTCTCCCCCCACCCCTCAGGATGAGATAAACAGCCCCAAATATACTACTTCAAAGAGAAATGTCAGCACCTAACTTTTGGAGTTTAATTCCCACAGAAACTGTTTGGGACCTTTAAAGGCAGGGCAGACTGGGGGCCCAACACATCCCGGGAAGCCCGCCTCAGGCGCTCCCCTGAGGGTGACAGGATTTACCCTGCCCTGTCCCCCTGGCCACTGGCGGAGGATGTGAGGGGTAGAGTTGCCAGATCCAGGTTGGGGACGAAGTCCGGGGAGGACAGGGGCGAACTCAGAGCCCCAGGGCCCCACCCCGCTCCCCCCGACAGGCCACTGATCTCTGTCGTCCAGGGGGATCCCCAGGTGCCGCAGGCCCGGGCCAGGCTTGGAGGCGGCCACTACGCGATTCGGCCAGGCAACAGGCGCAAAAGGGCCGGGCCGGCTTCGTTTCCCTGCCGGGGGCTGGCAAGCGCACTTCCGGCGTGGGCGCTGCAGCGTTGCAGGGGGCGGCGGGCATTTCGCGCCGCCCCGACTAGGGAGGGAAGCTGCCGCCACAGGTCCGGTGCGGGGCCGCCGCCTTTGGCACTGCTGTGGGCGAGGCTGTTGCTCAAGGCGCGAGAAGCATCCCTTCTTGGCCCTCGGAGGAGCGGCACCAGAGACGGGCGGGGAGAACCGGCGCACTGCCTCGTCCTGCTCCGCTCTGCTCGAGGGCTGCTCTCCAGCCAAGGAGTCGGCCTCCTCGCCGCCCCTTACCTCCTTGCTGGCTGCCCGCTCTGAGCTCATAGCGAGCGGGAAAGCGAGGGCCGAGAAAAGGCCCAGCTCGCCAACGACTCTCCACGCCTACCCCAGCGCGCACGAAATACTCGCAAGCACGGCGCCGCACACGTACTAGTGTCGCAGCCAATCAACAGTTACCGAGCAGCCGCCATGACACCAGAGGCAAAACCACTCATCTTTTAAATTTAGAACACTGCTGATACACGCCTTTGGAGAGGCACAAGATTCCCGTTTTTATTTGAGATGATGGGGTGCTGTAACATACTTTTTGTTATGCTATTTCCTAGTTTTGTTATTTAACCAAATCTATGAGTACAGATTACACCCCAATGTCATTTGTTAAGGCAATATTTAATATACATCTATTAGATTTCAAACTCCTGCAATCATAAAACTGACAGTAAAAATGTGTTCATTTAATTGCACATTTCTTAAAAATTGAAGCCAAACAAAACCTATATTTCCTACTCCAATCTTAGTTAGCTTTCTGCTTTCCAATAGCCTACCTACCTTCTTACACAAAAGGATAAAATAATCCATTTTTCTCCCTACTAGATATAGCCAAGGATATAAGCAATAATCTGAAGTATGGTTGCTGTTTTCAACTCCAGTACAAGCAGCAGCGCTAGCCTGTAAAATACTTCACATGTCTACACAATATAAATCACCTTCCCTCCCCTCACAGTAGACACCCAGTTAGGGCTGAGAGCTGTGACCAGCAGTCACCCAGCCGGTTATGTGAAGGAATGGAGAATTGAGCCTGGCTCACCACATTAAAAACTGCCACTTAACTGCTACACCAAGCTTGCTCTGTATTGCTACTACAGGTCTGCTTTGAAAATGAGTTTTTCTGTTCCTTATGCTCTGGGGTTAGGTATGGGGCTTAAGTGCCCTTCCTTTGCCTTGTAGGTCTGCCTAATCTTTTTCTTGGCATTCCTGTTTTCTAGCTCTGATCACCAAAAAAACCCCAAAAACTTTTAATTCAGTTAGGACAAATTCTTGGTTAAAACTTGATCTCAATACTTCATTATGACCTAAATACATATTACTATGCATCTTTGATAAATAGAAGTTAAAAGCTATATTGACTATTTCTTTAATTATGACTAACCCTACCAACAATTCTAGATTTTTATCCAGTAATGTTGTTCTTGCAACATGGTAACATGAGCAATCTCGGTTTTAAAGAATAAAATTCCAAGAACCAAAGGCAAACTATTGTCAACAAAAACATTGGCATTCCTGATAACATGCTTTGTTTGGTTAATCACAGAGTTCTACAAGCTCTTTTCTCATGTTAATGAACGTTCCTAGAGACAAAAATAGGTTTTTACTGTTTCCTACTAAATGAAAAAGAACAACACAGTACTTGATAGCAGGTGACTAATTAAGTTGCTTGCAATTGATTTGAAGAGTTCAGATAAGCTTGCCAATGCCTACCTCAGTATAGCAACACCAGCCTTCCATTGTAGTTTCTCATTCAAGCAGGCCAACTCCACAGCTTCCAGGATCAGGCTAGTTCAGAGATTTCCTTCACATTATAGCTGGACAGTTGATTTTTGATGCTCACCCAAGCTATTCTGTATATTCTACGTCTCATCTCTTTAAAGTTTCTCAAATGAAGTTCTACTGTTTGTTACATTGTTTGCCTTATCTATCCATCTTTATTCAATACAAGCTACTTAAAGGGCTGTACTTATTTTCAGATAGTAACAACTGCTTATTACTTCTCAGCTGCATAACATTGATACTGAAAAGAAACTGGATATACTGTTTGTGTATAAAGAAATCCATGAAATATACACAAACCAGATTATCTAGCATTAAAACCGGTTTTATTTCATCAGCCCTATTCCAACAGTTCAAAAGCCAACACTTACTTTGACCACTATAGGAAGAATAAAAGCAGATCTTTGAGAACCTAGTCAACATAGTCTGTGTAACTTGTAAACTTTATTGAACACAATGGACAATCAAATAGGCACTTAACAGTACAAACCATAGCAGCCTACTTTGCATTTTACTGAGCTCTGTTGCTGTGAATAATACAGCTCATGCACAGGTAATTTTGTACTTTTTTTCAAGTATTCACTGAATACTACCAACATATATACATCCATATACATAAAGTTCCAGAAGATTTCAAAGAAGTTTCCAGAAGTTATTCATTTTTGCTGGCCTTTTGGAAGTGGTCTTCTAAAAAGGAGTATGTGTGGTTCTGTGGAAAGAAAAATAGAAGTGAGTACTGCTTAACAAACACAAGATATGTGTAATTCTTCAGTCCTCATGGACAATATTTCAGTACTCCAGATGTTAGCAATGTTGTTTTTACTTAAATACCTGCTATGTGAAGTACAGAACCTAACCTCAAGAAACTTGGGATAAGATAGGCACAAGATCTTGTCAGATAACATATTTTAAATTACCTGGCTCATGAATCATATAGTGGACCCAGCCAAGACTCTGCTGTACACCAAGTCTTCTCCATTCTTCCTCAGACATCAGATGAGTTTTTGGTACTTGTTTTGAAAGTTCTCTCGGTAACATGACATGCCTACCAGGAAGAAATTAAGACATTAGAATCTTTCAGTCACACATAACTGTACAGCTCAAGAAGAAGGCTCAATTTCCCCATCAGATGCAGGAGCATCAGAAGTACTTCAAAATTAGTACCTTTTGAGGTTTTTAACTACTGTCCACAGCTTATGAAGCAGATGCTAAGTTAATGTCTTAGCATCCAAGTGAACATTATTCAATTTTGTTAACTGTACACACGAGAAAACCTTTTGAATAGTTGGTTACTACACTTAAGCCCACATATGACATCTAACTACTTTTTCCATTTAGACAAGAAAGCTGGAAGAGGATTCCTTTAGATCAAGGGTAGTCAACCTGTGGTCCTCCAGAAGTTCATGGACTACAATTCCCATGAGCCTCTGCCAGCATTTGTCCATGAACTTCTGGAGGACCACAGGTTGACTACCCCTGCTTTAGATCACAATGAAGTACATAGGCAAGCTGCATGGAGGGCAGGTTTCACATGGAATTTCAAAAAAGGCCTGTATTTACACATTTAGATATTAGCAGTTTTCCCCCTCAAAACATTTTACATTGTTTCCTCCACAAATTTCACCTCAGGAGCGCAGCCACCACTCCCTGAGGTAGATTAGCCAACGAACTGACAAGCCCAAAGTCACACAGCGAGCCTCCACAACAGCGCTGGCAGTTCAGCCTGGCTCTTCAAAAGCCCAGGTCAAAAGGTGACCTGCCACATCCGACTGGCCTTCCCGTCAACCGAGGCCACGGCTGAAAAACACGGCTGTGGCCCGGCATCGAGTGCCCGAAAGCCAGACAAAGCCTCCCCCAGCCAACCCAGTCCGGAGCCGCTGCGAAGGCGAAGCTAACGGCGGGAGGGAAGGCGAGCAGCACGCGCGCCGCCCCCAGCCCGCCAGACGCGCCGCAGCCGCCCTCGTTGCCACGCCCGCCGGGCAGCCTTCGCGCAGCTCCTGCGGTGGAGCGGGGGAAGGAGCACCGGTGCCCGGCGGGCAGGAACAAAAGGGCGGCGGCGGCGGCGCCCGGAGACCACGAGGCGGGCAGCGAGCGGCGCATAAAGACAGAGCTGAGCCCCCGGAGGAGAAGCTGCCGACCCCCTCACCGGTACTCGTAGTTCTCGTCGAAGTACTTGTCCGAGTAATAGATCTGCTTGTGGGACATGGTGAAGGCTGCGGGCCTCGTTCGCCTCCTGTCGCCAGCCAGCCAACTGACTCGCCTGCACCCAAGCGCCCCCGCCCCACTCAATTTGAATCCAAGAGCTCAATGGTGGTTGGACGGCGGCGCGGACTAATCGCCGCGCGCGCTGCCACGTGACACGGACCGCCGAGCATTAATTTCCTCACCCGCTTCAATGGCTCCTGCGCTCGCTCAGTTTCCACCAATCAGAGGACGCCGTGAGCGAAGCCTCGTTTCGGCCCCCCAGACATGCGCATTCCTGCCTTTAAAGCTACCAATAGAATTGTTTCGGGGAAGTGGATAGTCGCTGGGGAAATTAGTAGTTTCTAGATTTTTTTTAGCCCGACGCGGGGGGTGTTGCTGGGCGGCTTCCTGGCTGGGATATGTTCGTTGTCGCAACGAATTTGAGGCAGAGCCGAATAGCGGCAGCCTTACGGCCCCTTGCATGCTGGTCGCGAACTCAACCTCCTTGAGGTCGAGGAAGCAAACTCCCGTTAATCAGCTTACCGCTCCCCGCCCATCTGGTTCCCATTGTTTGTTCTCCATAGAAACTCCATGTCTGACCAATGAAAGCTTATGCCAGAGCAAAATTTGGTAGTCTTGAAGTTGTCACTGGTTTTTTGCTTTGTTTTTAATTTTATTTATTTATTGTATTTATATACCGACCTCCCCGAAGGCTCAGGGCGGTTTACATGAAACAAGAAACGATACCGGGTTCCTAGATTAGCATGGCTGATCCCAGGAATTCTTTCCTCCCTGCAAAGATCTCCAACTTGTCTTTTCCTATCCTAGTTGTCTTTTCTTGGATTAGCTGATCAACTTCCATGGTCTAGTCTTCAGTGATCATCCTTAGATGATTCCCTGTCTGGATATCTGATTGCTCATTTAATTTTTCCTCACGGTGAAAATGAGCTTTATCCACCCTTTTAGTACCCTGCAGTTTTTGCCTTTACACCTATGCTGGTGACATCCAGCTTTACTTTTTTATCCCAGAACATTCCCACACAAACCTGTATTTTTGCGGATAAAAGATGCAGAAAGGAATAATTTTGCTCTCTCTCTACCGCACAGCAGCCTATTTAGCTTTTAGAGCATACACTTAAGAGTCAGCTTTTCAGAAAAATCTATAACATTCAGAGTCCTTCAGCTTATGGATAGCTGGATCCTATTGGCTCTCCTGTATCTGATATTTTTATTATTTATCAAGAACAAGAATGTTAAATGGCTGCTTCACGAACTGTAGGCCAAGATCAAGCAGTACATCCACATTATGGGCCTGTTCCTTCAAAGGGACTGCAACCCACCCCAAGACAGGAAAACACTGTTCTCAAGCAGCTTTGTCAATGACCAGCAGCACCTCAGACTGGACTAAACTTCAGTGTATTTGCTCCCATTTATCCCATTGTCTCCAGGCATCCTGTTGCCTTCAGAACTTCCACAGATTCAACTGACTCAGCTAGTAAGGAGAAGTTCAGGGTACATCTGCATATGGGCAGCACCTCACTCAAAATCCCCTGATAATTTCCCCAAACAATTTAATTTAGATGTTAAATAGGATGGGAGACCAGGGGAACCCTGAGGTACCCATATAAATCCCCCTGATCTGATTCAGTATCAGGCAGCTTTATGTGTTCATGATCTATCATTTGCTCTATGAACAATTTTGGGAGAACACCACAAGGAGCCTAGCTGGTGCAAGGGAGTATACCAGGAAATGCAGTTGATGATATGCCACATTAGTTCCCAGACAGCTTTCATTTTTTAAATACAAAAGTAGGCTTACATATTCTAATAGCAAATTCAGCCAAATCTGAGGATACTTGAATCTTAAAATGGCAGAAATCTGAAGAGGGAGGGAAGATAATGGTAGCCTGGTTTACAGAAGGGAAAGAGAGAAGGAGGTAGGAAAGGGGGGAAAGGTTATGGGGTCTTTTGAGAAAATAGTGGGGGAGAGGGAAATATTTATCTTGCAAGTCCTTGCAGGTTTCCACTTATATCATCATATTTTGTTATTGTTAGTTGTGAAGTAGTGTCCGACCCATTGCGACCCTATGGTCAGTGATCCTCAATGGTCCCCAACCTTTTTATCACCGGGGACCACTCAACGCTTTTTACTGAGGCCCGGTGGGGGGGAGGTAGTTTACTCCTCTACTCTCAACCACTGCCCTAGCGCTCTCTAATCGCTATGGTAATGTTTAAACATCCCTTCAAAATAAGATACAGACACACCACAACAATGAAGTGTGTTGTAAAGGGCTGGGGGGGATGAAGTAAAGGGCCAGGGGGGGGAGAAGGCGTCCTTCGGGGCCCACCTCCAATTAGTCGAAGGACCACATGTGGTCTGCGGCCCACAGGTTGGGGATCACTACTCCGGATGACATATATATATCATTATATATATATATATAATAAAATTATGGGCATGTGTACTGCCTTCCTAGCCCTCAAGGACTTCACATGGGATAGCATCACATTACATTGGCTGGAAAAGCATTAGAAAGCTGTGACAGCTGTGCTCATTGAAGACCCATGCTTCGTGTTAAAATAGAGGTACTTGTTGCAAGAGTAGTCTGCCACTCACTCAATTGTTGCCTGGTTGAAGATTAACTAATTATTTCTTCAGATAATTCTGGCTTTGGATGAGGTCTCTTTATCACGTTCATTATCTTATCTCTGTTTCAGTTTAACTAATGCAGAGGACATAATATATCAAGGAATTCCATAGAAACAGATGTTTAACAGCTAAAATAACAGCATCTCATGCCACTTTAAAGACAAATTACTGTATTGTGGCACAGGTTTTGATGAGCCAAAGTCCACTTTGTCAGATTAATGCATCCAATGAAGGGGCAGTGGCTCATAAAAACTTAATCCACAATAAATTCATTCATGTTTGCCAATAAATTCATTTGTGTATGCCACGAGACCTTTTGTAATATTGAACAAATCTCAAGCAGACTTTTATTTTTACCCAGGACGTTAAGTGCAGAAAATGCTAGATTTTTTAGCAACATGTAGTGGGTATTAAATTTCCCTTCTGTTGTCTACATGCTTTTTGCTGCTGTTTTTTCCTTTAGTTCTGCAAAAAAAGTTGGAAATTTTAAGTTACTTTTGTTGCAATGCTATTTTCATACATGCCCACTTTATAATTTGGCAGGTAGAACTGAGGTTTTTTGTCCCCAAAGAGACAAGTAGGATCACAGTCAAAAGGACTTTTTGTACTGTCCCCTCTTCAATGAGTCACAACTGCAAAAGCAGTTGCTGGTTTGTGAAGAATGTGTGATTCACATTCCTAACATGTGCCAATGACACATAATCATTATTCTGTTATTTATATAGTGCCATATGTGAGCAACAGCTCTTTCCAGTCTTTTTTGCCTGAAGAATTTATTAGTAATCCATTTTACAATGTATCCTATTATTGCTGGTGTCAAAAATTACAAGTTGACTGATACCAAGAATATAAACATATGAATGCACTGCAGTATAAATATTAAAACGACAGAGTTAAAGCTCCATGGATTTTCATTTTCATGCACCATGCATCTTTTAAGTCTTAATTGAATCTACTATTAATGTGTTGGTCTTCGGAAAACATGCAAAATTGTTATCAATTTGTTGAGCTCAATCTAGATGTCTTTCTTTACAACTGCATTTCTATTGCAGAGCTATCACATCTTCCCAGATCGAAAATGGGGATGACTCTGATTCAAAGTAGTGTTAATTGAGCCATTTTTAAATAGGTAAAATCCAGCTGATTAGCTGTTTGATAGGAAAACAGAATGGGATTCCAGTTCCCACTCATTCCAGGCCAGGAGAATATTAGTGGTTTTGAATTTTGTCCAGCTTTGAATATACATGCAGAAGTGTGCTTTAAGTTTAAATCATGCAATACTAGGTTACTGATTCACAGACAAGGCTGGGTTCTAAACATATCCTGTTCAGTCACATACACTAGTACCTGCATGCACATATGTGTGCACACGTGTGTGCACACGTGCACACACACGAGTGCTAAGTAAAACTAGTAACCACAGAATAGCAGGTTCAGCATGGCCAGATACTAAGTGAAACAACTGACTTGGACACATTCAAATATATAAGAGATTTAATAATTCCTAACTTGAAGGGGGGATTATAGCATTTTAGTAGATCTTGTTTTCATGTGTGCAGTACAATGTAATTAAATGCAATGAAAGGCCTTCTTTGTCCTTTTTTCCTTTCCTTTTCCAAAGGCACATGCCACAATAAGTTTGTTAGTCTTTAAGAAACTGCAAGACTTCTTGTTATTTTATTAACTGGAACATATTTTCATTTCATTTTTATATTATGTCCCACATTAACATGTTGTGCATGTTCCACATGAGTACCACATGAGAAAAGGGCACACCACATAATGGCATAGCAGGTGCTCAATAACAATCAGATTTAGAATGCTGTCTGATAAATTGTGCAACATCTTAACCAAATTGATAATATTGAATTTAGAATATTGTCACCAGTGCAAAATCCCATGATAGAAAATCTGATACTCAAACCAGAGATGATGAAGCATGATAGTTTACCTCAGACTGTGCAATATCCTACTGTCCCAGATCTGCTGGTTACTGTAATTAACCCCTTCCTTTTGGAATTAAAATAATGTAACTTCAAGTGCATGAGGAGTAGCTTCACAAATTTGTATTCTTAGGCTACTTGTATGTATTATATTACATATATCATTACATTAGTAATTTATTTATATTAGCTGTGGAAGCCTTCATAGTATTGTGGGCTTTTGTTAAATGAGGAACCTGATGATTGTGTGTTAAATAGAAAGGGTGGAGGGAGAACTAGCTAAAAAGTAAAATGTGACATATCACTTTAATGTTAATTTTTGAAAATATTTGTGTATTTTTTCCTAATGAAAATGTTTGGTGGTTTTATTGTACATTCTGTTTAGGTTATTTTAAATGGAAAGAAACAGATGGCATCAAGATTGGGATTTTTCTGTCAGCTTTGAACTGATTGTCTATAATGATGCCGCATGAGAGCATTATCTAGAATTAGATGAAACCTATATAAACAGCCTCTATTTCATGCAAGTATATTGCCTCCTCTGTATTACACACTTTCCCATAAAGTGTAGCATCAAAAAATGCCACTGGAGGGCTCATTGATTCCATTTTACATGCTTGGGAAGGTACTTTGGTGTGGGTCAGTACGGGTAACAATCTCCCATGTTATTCCATTGATATGCAAGTTACTTCTAAATTTCAGTGGGGGTTACTTCCAAGTAGTTATCCACAGGAATGTAGATATAAGAAATAATTATTATATATGCTTTGTTGTTTTATTTATTTAAACACATGTCTTGCATTTATTTCCCTCCTTAATGCTGTGGGTAAACAATAATAAATTACAGGAAAAGAATACTATATTCCATTAAAACCAGGTGAAACATAAACTATGGCTAGCACCTCCTCTCTCCCTTTTCACTGGCTTATTCAGGATGCTCTGTTTTCAAATACTTGCTCAGCCAGGGAAAGCTCATTATGTTGCCTCAGATAAGATGCTTGCCTCACAGAATTAGTGAATGGAGCATGAACTTCCTGCATGGCACCCTGAACTTCTGATGGATTAAAATGTTATAAATTCAAATACACACATACACACACAGGGCATCCCAGAAAAATCTTATGATGTTTTGGAAAGATGTTCAGTGGAAGGAAAACTTTTAAGAGAAAGCATGGCACATACACGAAGAAGTTCTCTACACACACTTGTTGTGCAAACAGATTGTAAATTTAGGACAGTGCCTCAGTCAAGCCTAGTTTTTATGGTAGCACACATTGTCTCTATGCTATATTGCAGTTAGTCTGTGAACAGAAAGCAAGTGCAGAAGCCGGTATGTGTTCCTCCTGCCAACTTTGGGTTGGGAATTCCTGGAGATTTAGGGGTATATGCACTATTTGTGTAGTGCGTAACTTGTGCAATGCACAAACCATACTCTTAGTTGATTATGTGTAAAAGATATACAGTTGTAGTGAAAGAAGACAGGAATTATTATTGTACTTAATACCAAGACCTCTGTTAAAAACGCCATGGTGAAGTAACCCACTATAGCAAATCCACAAAGAAAGAGAGAAGGGAAATGCCTACAATGCCAGCTCAAATCTCCCACCCACGGGTCTGCATTGCTATGGCAACATTCAAACCCACTCACATAAATGCAGCAGCAACATCACCTCTGGCAAGAATCAAGGAGAGTGTGTGTAAAATACATTTACTCAGCAGCATGGCATATTGGAGGAAGGATGTTTATGGCATAGTCTGGCCATTCTCATCACCCCCAAAATTTCAGTAACGAAAACACTGTTGTAGGCACCCAGAGAAAATATGTACAGAGACAGGAGGCCAGAATACAATCGCTTGAGAAAGAGAGAAGAAACCGCTGACTGACACCCATAGGGTCAACCTAAACAGAATTACACCTAACTCCCTTGATTTCAAGGGTGTAAATGCTTCTGATGACATTGCCAATCTCCTAACACCTAAGAAAACCTCTGGATGTCAAATTAATCCTTCATCCTATACATTAGATTTCATCCCAACCAGCATTCTCAAGGGCTAAACAGACAGCAGAAAGAAGTTTAGAAAGTTCTGTTAATTTCATAATTGTGATACCACCAAGTCATCATAGCTTCTCATCATTTGCCCCACTCATGACTACAGTAGCTCTTTTTAGTGTCAGATATTGGCTCAAAAGATAATGTTCAACAAAAAATGTAAAATCAGACATGGAAGAATATGGCAGGAAATTGGGTCAGGTCTGGGGGAGGGGAGAGAAAGGGAGTATCCCTTTCTCCCCCATCAGAATCACTCTCTTTCAAAGTTACTCTTTAGTCACAGCAGCAAGAAAGACTGAGGAAGAGTGCATGCATTCGACAGCTCACGCCTTGAATAAATCGTTGATGGTTTTAAAGGTGCTACTGGACTCAATTTTTGTTGTGCTACTTCAGACCAACATGGCTACCAACTTGAATCTATCTTAATGATACTCATATTGTACAGGTCTTTTCCCCTCTCTGGGGCCAGTAGCAGCTTTGGGACAGGGTGATTTTGATAAGCAAACAGTAGCAGCAGGGTAGAATTGGTTAGTGCATCTCTCTCTTGCACTATGATCTTGATTCAATTTGTGGCATACTATGCCTTGCTTTGAAACTTTAAACCGGTTGAGAGATTGAGTTACAGGCCTTCTGTGTTCATGTAGGCTGGCCCTACAAGTAGCTCAATTGTTTTTGTTCCTAAAAGTATGACGAAGAGTGATTCGATGGTTGTTATTTTTTAAAACATATTTCAGTTTTAGACGCACAAAACAAGCAAGTGATTATACCAGCTTGGTGTAGTGGTTAGGAGTGTGGACTTCTAATCTGGCAAGCTGGGTTTGATTCCACGCTCCGCCACATGCAACCAGCTGGGTGACCTTGGGCTCGCCACAGCCCTGAGAAAACTGTTCTGACCAAGCAGTAATATCAGAGCTCTCTCAGCCTCACCTACCTCTCAGGGTGTCTGTTGCAGGGAGAGGAAAGGGAAGGCGATTTTAAGCCGATTTGACTGTTTCCACACCAGAGGCTTCGTGCCGGACTGCCGGCTTGAGTTTGAATCAGGGCAGATTGCCCTGCCTCTTCCTGCTTCCACACGAGGGAGCACTTGACCTGGTGCACCAACACGGATTTGTGCTTCCACATAGGAGCCAGAGCAGCAAAATTCCCAATGTGGAAATACTCCCTCTGGTAGAGAAAAGTGGCATATAAGAACCAGCTCTTCTATTACCGGAAATAATGTTTAATTAGAAAGTTTGTTTAGGATTGTCCAAGGATATTGTTACAATGTAATAAAAGTAGTACATTTACTGGGGAAATATGAAAACAAGGCCAATTTAACACCAGATCAGTGCCATTCCAAGCAAAGTTACACCTAAGCCCACTGACTATGCATGGAATGAAATGGAACTGGAAGTCAATGGAAGTACAGTAGATAGTATGGTACCATTGTTCGTAGTTTACAGGAGAGTCCTTGCTGCATTTGTTTTCAGAGCATGTCATTAATGTTATAATTACGAGCCTTAGTCATTTGGCATTGCTTAACGTTTGTTTATTTCGGTAAAAATTATTCAGAAGCTGAACAACATTCCCCACTGTTCGCTTTCACTTTTAGGAAGTCACGGATACTTTATTTATTGTCATTAACTGTTCATTGTTGGACATTTAAAGAAGAGGAATGTAAACAAAGCTTTAAGGAACTTTTATACTGTTTGATGATATAAAATGCAAAAAAAGGAGGACATGAATAAGGCAAACAAAAGCAACAGGTGCCACAGAACACTTTTATTGTGAAGAAATGCTGCAGGTAGTCAAGCTAAAACACCTGACAAGCTCCCCCCCCCCCCCCCCGACCGCCCGTAATGTTAGCCACTCTGTGGGCTTCTAGTGGGAGAAAGCAAGAAATGTACCTTTAAGAGTAAAATAATACAAATCATAAGGGTTTGGGGCAAATGTGGGAAGAGAGCCATAGTTGTATGGCTATGATGTCTGTGTGTGAGGGGGTGGGGTGCGGTGGGGAGGCTATCAACAAATAATGTATGTTTTCAAAAGATTCTTTTAGCTTAAGATCAACCACGGGCTGCATACCGCATGAACCATGTAGGGTTTGTTCTTGTGTCTGGAACACTGAGCAGGCTACAGTTACTGTCCCCCCCCACCCCCACCCCCACCTCTAAATGCAGTTCAGTTGAACACTGGATGCGGCAGACTCCCATTGGAGTTCAGGTCACGTACCAGTGAATGAACCAGATTGCATGAATAATGTGCTCTTTATTCAGTGATTGGATAAAAATGAATGCTTTCCACACCTACATACATTCAATCTCCACTGCTTCCTGTGAGCTTGTTCTTCCTGAAGCTTTAATTATTTAGCCTCAGAGAGAAGTTGACAGTTACAAGTAGTCACGACTCACCAGGTTAACTCTCCAAATGCCATACTCCATTTTCATACCCAGCAGATTTCACAAAGCCTCATGGCATCAAAATGCTAGCCATTTGGAAGTGCTGGGCTATCTCATTAAAAAGAAAACTAGCATCGGCCTCAAAACTAGAAGGATTTTTATTTTTTGTTTTTGTAAGAACAATATCCAACTGCCTGCCTTTGATTACATGTAGATGAACATTATTCTTGCTCATTTTAATGTGTAGACTTTAAATATCAGTGTGTGGATTGTGTGCAATTAATAAGTCTTTAGAAAGTTAATTGTAAATGAATGGAACTGGAAATGTGACAGATCATCTGCTGGTCTCCATTAAATCAAACCCTAAAAGTTTTCCCTGCTGTGACTGTTGTTTGTTTCACTTAGACAGAAGGACAGGAGAGAACAAGCTGTCACAGATTGAAAGAAATAGGGCATTTTGATTTTCTAAAATGACAAGAGTACATGAAAGATAGCTACAGAAATATATAACAGTTTTTATAGATTTATTCATCGGGGCATTCTTTGTTTGTATTCTTCATTCTTATGGCTGAGTTTAGCATTTAATTTTCTATTAATTTTCTGTGCTTTAAATCGCGGTAAATGCAACAATAGCTATGTCCATTAAAGGATAAACAAAGACCCTGACATCATTCTTCTCAGTGTCTGACAAAGGAAAATAGGTGTGGTGGTTTTGTACTGCACAAACAATGAATTCACATCTGTGGAAATAAAAACCAAGAGTTAGCATTACACAGGATCTGGACGGTGAAGGGTAGGTGGACACCATGGGTTATAATTAAATTTGTGTTAGGAGTTACGGTGGACCATCCTGTTTACGGAGCCACCAACAGGAGGAGTATAGAGATACAGAATATCCTAGGTTGTTATGGCATACCCCAAAAGCCTGGCTACCTTGTGTTGCTTTCATTCTCATACCAGGCAGGATACCTGTAATCTCAGAGCTTCAGCAACAGCTATACATTTGGCAACAAATCAATAACTGCTCAGTTTAACTCTTTTCTTGACATGCAAGAACTTTCCTGCCACAAGCATTAAGTAAAAGGTTAATGGGGGATATTATGGATTCCCAGGAAAGCTTTGTATTGGCGAACTCTCTCTGTTCTTTAAATACGTAAGGGGGAGCAGAACACCCTATTTACTGGGAGTTCTTCCTGCCTCTATAACTTTGCATTTTTTTCTTCTAGAATCCAGTTTGTTCTAACAGCAATACTATTAAATTATGACAAACAGTTCAGATGTTTTGGTGCATATACGTTCTGCAGTTAGTAGCAGTGTACTATGGTTATATAATGGCTAATAGTATCTCAAGTACATGTATTCTAATTTTTATGCAGTATTTTATAAAAGTGAATTATTGTATTCCAGATTTTTACTATTTGAATTGGTGATACATTCAGATGATCACTTTAGTGCTCATTTATGAACTAATAAAATGATTGGATAGAGTTCTAATCCTTATATGTCCCCACACCACAAATTGCTCCTGACTACTGCAAAAACTATCTATTTACTTCTGTTTTCTGCTTCCTGCTATTTAACCAGTTTCTAGTCATATGATTAACTCAGGAATCTTTGGTGAGACATCTTGTCAAAAGCATTTCAGAAGGCCATTTATATAATGTCTACCAAATCCCCTTTATCTACGTGCTTGTTAAAACACTTAACAAAAGTATTATATATATTTAGTCATTAGGTATAATTAATATATTGAATTAAAGATAGCTTGCAATTCAAAAGAATACCTACTATCTATGCAAAATACAAAAAGTAAAGGGTACTGAAAGGGAAGAAAAAAATTCAAGTTCAGCTTATGTGTATATAGGTGTAGTCTGGGCTTGGGAAGGAATCTATGTAATTATTAGAGGCTGATATGCATTTCTTTTCTACTATTGTTTTGCTTTTGAGAAATATCTCTGATGTAGATTATATTCAAACAATAATATACAACATTTAGGATGCATATGAATGCCAGTCTCCAGGTGGCAGCTTGAGATCTTCTGGGGTTACAACTGATCTCCATATAGCAGAGATCCGTTCCCCTAGAGAAATGACTGCTATGAAATGTGTACTGTATGGCAGTGGTCCCCAACCTTTTTATCACCGGGGACCGGTCAACGCTTGACAATTTTACTGAGGCCCCGGGGGGGGGTAGTCTTGCCGAGGGACGTCGCCGCCACCTGAGCCCCTGTTCCACTTGCTTTCCTGCTGGTGCCCCTGCCTTCCCGCTGCCCACTGGAGGGTGCTGCCAACAGCAGCTGCGCAGTGCCACACCGAGGGGGAGCCCCAGCCATGGCGGCCGCTGGAGAGCACCAAAGGTGAACCAGCGGCAGAGTGGCAGGGCAGACCCCGAGGCAGCAGCCAGGGAGGAGGACGAGGAGAAGCTGCGGCCCGGTACCGACTGATTCACGGACCAGTACCTGTCCCCAGACTGGGGGTTGGGGACCACTGCTGTATGGCATTATACCCTGCTGAGGTATCTCCCCCACTCCAAACCTCATCTTCCCTGGGTCCCACCCACAAATCTCCAGATATTTCCCAAGCAGGAGTTGGCAACCTAGCATTCTCTCTAACACGATGTTCCTCTTCTGAAGGAATTTTGGTGGATGGGATTGAACTTGGGGTGGGTGGTTATTATTATTATTATTATTATTATTATTATTATTATTATTATTGTTGTTGTTCTTGTTATTGTTATTATTGTTATTATTGTTATTATTGTTATTATTGTTATTATTGTTAGATTTATTTCCCGCCTCTCCCGATAGGCTCGAGGCGGGTCACAACAACTAATCCCATTAAAATTCCCATTAAAATATCAATCTACTAACATGGCGGCTAAAAATCCCATCCCTCCCCCAATTATTAAGAGGTGAAGAGGAAAGGATAGGGGAGTAGCGTACACTCCAACTCCTAGGGGGGGAGCGATGTCCCTGATTTGCTGACCCCAGCCTCAACCATAGACCTGGTGGAAGAGCTCCGTTTTACAGGCCCTGCGGAAAGCTGACAAATCCTGCAGGACCCGCAGATCACCCGGGAGCTCATTCCACCAGGTAGGGGCCAGGACTGAAAAAGCCCTGGCCCTGGTCGAGGCTAGGCGCGCTTCCTTCGGGCCGGGGATGACCAACAGGTTCTCACCCGCAGAGCGTAAGGCCCTACGGGGGGCATAGAGCGGTAGGCGGTCCCTCAGGTATGTGGGTCCCAACCCGCGTATGGCCTTGAAGGTTAAAACCAAAACCTTGAACTGGATCCAGGCAGCAATTGGCAGCCAATGCAGCTGCCTCAGCACCGGCTGGATGTGGGCCCTCCAGGATGTTGCAGTGAGGACCCTGGCAGCTGCATTTTGTACCAGCTGTAGTTTCCGGATCAGGGACAAGGGTAGGCCTGCGTAGAGCGAGTTACAGAAATCTATTCTGGAGGTGACTGTCGCATGGATCACTGTGGCCAAGTGGTCAGGGGACAGGTAGGGCGCTAATAGCCGGGCCTGGCGAAGGTAGAAAAATGCCTGGCCCGCTACTCTCTTGACCTGAGCCTCCATAGTCAGGGAGGCATCAATGGTCACACCCAAATTCCTAGCTTGGGGCACGATGGTAAGTTGCACCCCTGCTAGGGTGGGTAAATGCGTTACCTGTTCCCACCCCCTTCCCCCCAGCCACAGGACCTCCGTCTTGGAGGGGTTGAGTTTCAGGCGACTCTGCTCGAACCATTCTGCCACGGCTTCCAAACATCTGGCAAATGGTTCCGGGGGGAGTTCGGGTGACCGTCCATTAGGAGATAGAACTGGGTGTCATCAGCGTACTGATGGCAACCCAGCCCAAAGCTCCGTACCAGCTGGGCCAGAGGGCGCATAAAGATGTTAAACAATGTGGGGGAGAGGACCACACCCTGAGGGACCCCGCAAGGGAATCTATAGGGCCGCGAGAGCTCTTCCTCCACAGCAACCCTTTGGGACCGGTTCTGGAGGAAGGAGCGTATCCAGCACAAGGCTGTGCCCCGTATCCCCATACCGGCCAGGCGATGGACCAACAGTTCATGGTCCACAATGTCAAAGGCCGCCGATAGGTCTAAAAGGACCAACACGGCTGACCCGCCTCTATCCAGCTGGCGACGGAGGTCATCCAGCAGAGCGACCAAAACCGTCTCCACCCCGTGGCCAGGGCAGAAGCCAGACTGATATTGATCGAGTGCTGAAGTTTCCTCCAAGAATGCCAGGAGCTGGTCCGCTGCCACCCTCTCCACCACCTAGCCCAGGAACGCTAAATGCGACACTGGGCAGTAGTTAGCAGGGTCCAGTGGGTCCAGCGATGGTTTCTTCAGGAGAGGGCGGACCACCGCCTCCTTGAAACTCTCCCGTACTCAGGGAGGAGTTGATGATGTCTCTGAGCTGGCCTCCTATCTTCTGGCCACCTCCCTTGAGGAGCCAAGAAGGACAGGGGTCGAGGGGGCAGGTGGTCGCCCTGACCAAACCTAGCAACTTGTCCACTTCAGAAGAAGAGAGCCGCCTGAAGCCATCAAACCTCACTACCAATGGCAGCCAACAGGTCTCCAGTTCATTCACTGTATTAATTGTGGCGGGAAGGTCGCGGCGGAGTGACAAGACTTTATCCGCAAAATAGTTCGCAAATGCCTCGCAGCCGATTTCCAATTGTCTAGTGTTTTGGCGCCCCTCAAGGGCGGTAAGTGATCTAACTATCCTGAATAATTGGGCCGGGCGAGAGCTTGCGGACGCAATTTCCGTTG
The DNA here is from genome assembly GCF_049243985.1 of Paroedura picta. Classification (NCBI taxonomy): domain Eukaryota; kingdom Metazoa; phylum Chordata; class Lepidosauria; order Squamata; family Gekkonidae; genus Paroedura; species Paroedura picta. Next base: position 60,757,150 of record NC_135375.1, read on the forward strand.
CAACACTAAAATGATTAAGTTCTTTACCCTATACAGCAGTTTCTCCCTCTTCTCCCAGTGTTTATAAAATTGGTTAAAACAATTCTATTCTATTGATTTTTAATCTGCTGGTTGTCTGCTGCTGCATTTTGTTTTTGAACTGATGATTTAATATACTGTTTTATTGATACTGAAAGCTCCTCTGGGAGTCTTAGTACTGAAGAGCTGGGTAGAAATAATTTAAATAAATGGATTATAATGGATGAAGAGGTGTTTGTGGAGTCATTAATAATCTGTTAGATCCAAAATGCTGTCTTGGTTGGATTAAAAAACTACCCCCTCTGTTTCCTGTGTGTATTTTCCAGAACGAAATGTTGTAAGACCTACAAAAATACAGATTTCCAAGGGTTAGCTGCAGTGATTAAGTAACCACCAGATAGCACTTCACAGTTTCCTTTCATATCCAGATGTATTTGTAGAAATGTTTGTTATAAAATGGAGCCTATATGATGGAATCTTTTGGTTAAGACCGGGTTTCTCAACCAGGGTTTTGTGAAACCCTGAGGTTTCTTTTTTATTAGTATGAGATATTAGATAGCATTTGAAATGCAAATGATCATTACATTTTTTTATATAGCCAAGTCTTAAGCTTTGTTCTCATCACCTAATAAATAGGGATGGGCATGAACCAGCTCATGAACTAAAGTTCATGATGAAGTTTTAACCATTTTGTGGTTCATGAACTGAAATTCATGGTAGGTCAACCTAGTTTGTGGTAGTTAATGCCAGTTTGTGAATGGATGCCATTCCAGACTGCCTCCACTCAACAACAACAAAAGTTTACCGAACTTCAAAGCAACAAAGCAACTTCAAAGCAAAATGTGTGAGAAATTGTCCAGCCTTGAAAACGCCAATAAGTTCCCTGTGCATTTGATGTGTGTAGCATGCATTTTTGAACCTGGGCCTGACACTTTCTCCCTAAAAGCACTTTCATGGGGACATATTTGTGGGGCCATAATTTGAACCCCATAAATCCAATCTTCATGTAACTTGAAGGGCATGTAGAGGAGCATTGGGAGGCCCCCTACAAGTCTGATGTCTCTAGTTTGCACAGGGTCAGTTCTTTAAACGCCTGAACCTCCTAAGCCTGTACCTGTCATTTCCTTAGAAATGACACCTGGGTTCCCTACTGCTACCAATTGCCAAGAGTGGAAACATATTATAAACATATTATAAACAAAAAATCCAGCAGCACCTACAGCTGTGTATTGGCTAAGAGGACAACCTGTTCCACCAATAAACAGCTAAAGGATAAAAAGAAGAAGCCCCCAGGAAGGCCACCGTGCAGGTGTGCATCCTAGCACCCATTGTTTTCCTGGGTGCAACGGGCTTTGCCTCTAGTAAATCCAATACTCTCCAAACTTTGATGGCAGACCAAAGAGAGTCAGCTGGAGATTTCCTATGTGTTTGAGGTCTTTAGCACACTAGGAGACTCTTCTGCTGTGTGAGAAACCAAACCAGTTTGTTTGGCGGCTCAAAGTCCATGACAGTTCACGGTTTGTGAACCAGGCATGCCACAATCTGAACTGAACTGCATTTTGGGGGGTTTTGCCCACCCCTACTAATAAATCTAAGGTTGTTAATTTTAGCTTCTTCTTGTTTGGATCTGAATCACCCCTTTTGTTTTACAAGTTTCTATATCAATTTGGATTTTTAAAGTGCAGGTTGTTAAAGCGCATTTTTTAAAAAACAAAAAAGCAGCTATGGCTACAGTTTTCCTTTCCTAGGACAGAGTTAAAAATGTGAGGAAATCTCAGCATGACTTTTTGCAGTTTATGATCATTACATCCACATAGTAAACTATGAGCAGCTTGTACTGTGTTGTTGCTGCTGCTAACCTGTTCTTTAACAGGAACAACTTCCAATGCAGATAAGGTTGTAATGCATTTATCATACACGTACACACACTCACACCTTGGCAACAAGGTTGCCATGCGAACAGTGCATGAAAATGAGAGTTTGTGATAATTTTTATTGGTATTTGTAAAACAAGGAAAGCAAAATTGTAGTTTTGTTCTCCTTTTGAATCTTTCTGTTGTGAGAGCCTAAACACAGTTTCATATCTTCTCACTCAGCATGGCTGGGCTTAAATGCCCAGAGCAGAGAAATTTAAATGCTGCAAGTCCATTTACAGATCTTTTCTCTGAAGTGTATTCACAATCAGAAAGTTATTGCTTTTGACATCAGTGGTGGCTGTTGTTTCTCTGAATATTTACAACCATATGAGCTACCTCTGAAAATTTTTGTGGTTATATAGCATGTGTGAAATGTTTTATGGAAGAGGAAAAGGATATAGTATTGTTGAGTTTTCTTTACTTTTTCAGAGTTGATGTTCTTCCTTAATAACATTACAACCATTACAGCTAATACACATGTTAGCCTATCAGAAAGTCCCCTGGGGTTGCCAACCCCCAGGAGGTGGCTAAGGATCTCCTGAGATTGCAACTGTTCTCCAGGCAAGAGAAATCAGTTCATCTTGGAAGGGGGACTCTACGGCATTCTACCCCACTGAATTCCCTCCCCTCTCCAAACTCCAGGCTCCTCGAAATCTCCAGATATTTCCCAGGTCAGCCTTGGCAACCCTACCTAATGAACCTGTTGCCATTTCTGGGTCTCAGTGTGTGGATCTATTTTAGTTGCATTGCCATTTCAAGAGCTACATGGAGAGATGAATAAAAGTTTTGTCCCCGAGCAGATCCTGATTGGAAGCAGACTTGACCTGGGCCAGCTTGGTGTAGGGATTAAGAGCGGCAGCCTCTAATCTGGAGAACCAAGTTTGATTTCCCAGTCTTCCACATGCAGTCAGCTGGGTGACCTTGGGTCAGTCACAGTTCTTCCAGAGCTCTTTCAGCCTCACCTACCAGACAGGATGTCTGTTGTATAGTACTGGCAGTTTATAAATCTAGTAAATAAATAATACAGAGCATAAGCTGGAAGTGATCACAGCATCACCCAGAATGATGTCACACTCTTCTCATACTGTGTCCTCTCCTGGCACTGCCACCAATTTCCCCAGCATTTGCCAAGGTAGTGTTGGGCAGTGGTCCCCAACCTGCGGGCCGCGGTCCGGTGCCGGGCCGCGAAGGCCATGGCACCAGGCCGCGGCTCCCTCTCTCCGCCCCCCCGCAGTAAAAAACTTCCCAGGCCGCAAGCTTGCGGCCCGGGAAGCTTCTTACTGTGGAAGGGCGGGGAGAGGGAATCGGGGCCCGATTTGCGGGCGCGGCTTGCGGGGTGCGGCCCGATGCGGGGGCGCAGCCCGATGTGCGGACGCGGCTCGTGGGCACGGCTCGCGGGCGCGGCCCAATGCAGGGGCGCGGCTTGCGGGCGCGGCCCGATGCGGGGGCGTGGCCCGCGCCCCAATGAAAGGCCTCAGAAAGGTTGGGGACCAATGGTGTTGGGAACCTTAGCCCTTAGAGACTCAGTGGTGTCAGCCTATGGAATCAAAAATCTCATCTCATCCAGCTTCTGGAAGAAGCCCTGAGAGGCTGTAGCAATTGCAAGTGATTTAAAGACATATGTATGTGTAGACACATATCCATGAATGTAGCCTATTGCCTAATCCAAACCCAGATTCACACTCAGTCATCTGAATGTAAAGGTGAAAACCTTCCTTCTGTCTCTCTGCTGTTCTAAGCTGATTGCTTAGATTCCACACCTGGCTTCATGTGATATTCTGTTCTATTCTATTCTATTCTTAATCTGGGCACATACCCTGATCTTTGGCCAGGGGGGGAGGCTGCTTTACATGCTTGGAATGAACACTGAGAATTCAGGTAGAGTGAAATGAAAAAAATAGAAATTATCAGTAGCAGAATAGAAGCATTCAACTAATAGCAATCTGTAAACCGCTCAGGGAGTTGTATAAATAAAACAGTAAGGGTAAGGTGGGTGGGCTGAGTCCAGGATTGGAAACAGGGGCCAACGATTGGCCCCTTGGCCCCGGACTGACAAGAATTCCTGCCAATCGGATGTCCAATCGGAAGGCGCAAAGTGCCTCCTGATCCACCCCCCCAGCCCAGCCAGGGGCAATCTGGAGACATCGCTGCCAGTCTGCTCCTGACCACTGTAGGGAGAGGAGGTCATTAGGGCTGCCAAGAGGGATGAGAACAGAGGCTTGGACAGGATGCACCAGCCTTTTTCACCCCAAGGCTGTCTTGACTGTCATGTCCAACTGTAAATTGCTTCAGAACACTGACAGAGCTGGCAGGAGGCTGGTGAGTGCACTCCCTCCCCGCTCCCTTCAGGCCCGCTGCAAAGGAACCTTTAACAGCCCCTGACTGAGGTGTTTCTGAGAGCAACGTAGGGGACCCTCAGGGCATGGGTGTGGGCCTTCCCTTTGAGGGGGGGGGACTTTCCCCTTCTGCCAAACAGTTGGCTGACAGGAAGGCCACAGAAAAGCCTCTTCTCACTTAAAATACTGCTCTGGTTGTGGGTTAGACACAGCCAAGCAATGTGTATTTCTTCTTTGCAACTCTCTGCAGATTTGAGGCCACTGCACAGCGTTATTCTGCAGACGAAACTGGATGCTCTTCTGGAGGTTCTTTTGTCTTCTGTTTCATCTGCACAATAACCATGTGCAGTAGGCCTCAAGTCTTTCAATTCAACAACAACCTGTGTGGGAGGCCTTAATTTTTTCTTAAATTTTTTGCTTTCTCATGCCGATTTTTCAAATATCAAGGGTTATATCCACTCCAGGATATCGCAGGCAAAAGGTAGGGTCACTCCGGATCAATCGTGATTGTTGCAGAGGTGGTGGAGTCTCCTTCATTGGAATTTTATAGGAGGTGATTGATGAGCACCTGTCAGGAATCTCTGGTTTTTAAGTCCCTGAGAAGGTGGGGGACTGGACTGAATGCCCTTTGTAATCTCTTCCAGCTCCATGTGATTCTGATAGAGATACGTGGTATGTATTCAGAATGGGTGCCTCAAATATGATGGGTTTAGATAGGCTTGCCATTCTCTCTGTCCCTACTGGGTTCTCTGTTCAGATAGCTAACAAGGGGGATGGTGGGAAATGGGGGAAAATGTCAGCCACATCCTGAAATGATGATGTCACTCCCCATGTTCCCATAAACTGACATTAGCAGCTTCCAGAGGACAATGGGACATGCTGGCTTTTGGGCAAACTCTATGGTTGTTTTACCCAAATGCCTGAGCAACCATGGCAATGCCCTGACATCACTTCTGGAAGCACGGGGAGTGATGTCAGCATGTTTCTGGTAACATCATTGCAACACTGCCTTTCAACCCAGAACCTAGCATCTGTGATGCTCAGTGCCAATCATCCAACTGAGATTTTGTAGCAACCCTCATTTTGTAATCTCCTCTGCCTCCTGAATGAGCCATTTTGTAACAGCCATTTTGTGGGTTTGTCCATTACATTATGTCAAAAGTCCAAAGATGCCTGCAGACTAAAAGGGCTGGGAACTCCTGCTCTAGAACTTTCATTGTGGAGATATTCCTTCCCCTTATGTCCCCTTATGTCTCCACAATAAAAGAGGTTAGAGACTTAAAAAAAACATGCAAGCTGAAAATTTAGGGAACCTCATACCCAGATTATTTTGTTTCAATTTATATTTTGATTTAGAAGATTATATTTCAATTAGATTGTTATGAGGATATGCAAAAACATTCCTTTATCAAGGTGGGAACAAGGCATGGGGAAATGGCTGCCACGTGAGCAGAACTGGAAAAATCCAATCTTTCCTCCGTCAGATGTAGATTTTCCTGCAATCTTTCTCCAAATCTAAATCCAAAGGTCAGGTAAAAAGCAGGGAAACCCTGGGAGGTGTCAAATGCACCACAATGCTGTGATGAAGCAGTACAAAAACCTACTTCTCAACAGTCTTAAACCTGGGACAATCACCTGTGTGGAATCAGCCATTGTCTGATAGTCATTGTCCTTTGTTCTGGCAGTGGCTAGACAATTGCTCATTAGCCCCTGTAAAGACAAAGGATCTTGTCCCATAGGAAGGGGGGAAGAAATATAAACCAAAACAGAAACTTGTTGGAAGCAGTCGGATGCCCTCTGCACTATCCCTCCTTGTGGGAGAAGATTTCCTTCCCTGTTGGTGTGTGATTAACAAGCCACAGGCTCGATCTGGCCAGCCTATCCTTCCTTGTGACCCGTTCTTTGCCTTGTCACAGTCATGGTCTGCCAGAAAAGGGGCTGCCACACCTGCACTGTTCCAGTAGACTACTGGGTTAAACTGATCTTGCAGGTTTCTGCTGTGCTGAGACATGGGTGGAACCTTTGTTCCCTGTTCTTTCAGTGCACCGTGCAAGGACAGGTTTGTTCCCACTGTACCTGGCATTGTGAATTCAGAGACCTCAAGGTATGCCTGATCACGTTCTGATCATCAGGATGCACAAACCAACTGCAGGAATACATTCCATGGGAGGGAGTACAAGAAACACAGCAGCATGCAAAAAGCTCTTGCACATTATCTCAAAACCTCTCTGAGTAAAAACATCAGGAAAGGTGTGCATTATTTATTTTGCAATCATGTATTCATTCTCAGCAGTTGTTTTTTGTGTAGTTTTTTTCTTTTTAAAGAAACTCTCCCTCTGTATGAAATGGAACCTTCCACTATTTAGCAAGCCTTTGTTGAATGAGTCATCCAGGCTGCTTTTCATTGGCTGAGATAGTTAGCGTCCAAGGGATTGCCTGGCAGAGGCTGCAAGGCCCTGCTTCATTCACAGAAATGCTGGTATGCTAGCCAGCTCTTTCATTCACACATACAGAATTCCATTCACATTTTCCCGTTTTTTTTTTTTAATCTGCTTCTAATGAAGGAAATCATTTCTGAATGGCAGAGATTTCGGCTTGTTATTGAACACAAGACCAGAAATGATCTATACTATGTATATTTGCTGTTGCTAGGGTAGCAGAAGGAAAGAAAAAAAATGAATGCAGTGCGGAGACTGTAGCAGGTTTGCAGTATGATGAAAGGCTACTCTGCAGATCACTAGAAACCCGCTCTTACAATGAATAGGACATTTCCATTCATCACTGCTGGGACCAGAGGTGCTGCCTTCATTTATGTATCATCAATTATTCTCATTAAATACCTGCATTGAAAGATGCTTTTGTGTGATTGCATTTTATGTACTCTAGCCTTTAGGAGGGGAGGCAGCGCAGGCTACCCTTTGGGTAATTGATTGATTTGTATGTTGCAGTTTGATGCTTTGGTTTTGAAAAAGTTGCAGTGCCATCATGCTGATCCATTTCTCTCAGCATAGTTAGAGTAATGATTTTCAGTGTAGCTGCAGCTCAGTCACCAGGGTATAATTCACGGCTAATGTTAGATTTTGCATGCTTACAACAAATAGATGGAATCTTAAAATTTTTATTATGTCCGTTTGCTGCCTTTTCAAATTAGGGCTGCTAAGTTTGTATTATCACCACCAGTATTTTTCATTTTCATTTTTTAAAACAAGAAATACCAGGACATTTCTGCAAAATGTGAAACAGGCTTCTGTCGTGAGAGATTTTCAACTTTAAATTAATCATTTCTAGGGCAAATGAAGGTGTCTTGTGCTGTGGCCAGTCAGACTGAAAGGGTCTGACTGGCCACAAAGGGATAAGCCCCTTATCACTGCCAGAGAGCAGGTAGAATTTTCCTTTAACCATAAGTGCTTCTCATAATGCAGCATCTTAAAAAACCTTATTGAAGCAGGGGGTGGGGGGAGGAAGAGGGAGAAGAACAGACTTGTCTTAGTTTTTCAAAAAAACAAAAACGACCCAACAGTGGAATAATAATGGCGTGAAACATCCTCCAAGAGAAAGCACTATCAAAATAGATTTCAGATTCTTTATTTATAGATTTAACACCCACCATTGCATTTGTAATGCTACTATGGAGTATGGTTATCTGAAAACCTTTTCAGTGATTTGTGTGCTGATATTTGCAGGAATGACATTCATTATAACGTTACTGGTTTTCTGTCTAGGTATGGCATATTTAATCAAGCCATAAGGCGAAAAAAACCACCATGTTTTAATAGAAGAGTCATTCAGATGGGGGAAAAGTTAATGCAGTTATTTAAAGCTATCATAGGCATCATATGGTTTAAAAAAAAGCAGGAAGGAGAGATGAAAATTATCTATCTGTTTAAGATAGAGAAAGAAAATTTGAGAATTGATTGGTGGTGGTGTGCTGTAAGTGGGTGGATTTTTCCCCCCTACAGGAAGTGATTTGCAGCGTTCACTGAGCCTTTTGTTGAAAAGGGTCCTTCTCATTTGTGTGAGTCATGCTTTCACTGTGAGCGACTTGGCAGCTCTGAGCAGGACTGGGATCTTTCTCTGGCACAGAAAAACTACCGCTTTACCTAGCTTGGCCATGGATCCTTATGCAAAATTTCTCTAAATCTTTTTCTTTAAAAGAAAGAAACCCCCCACATAAGCAAATTCTTACTCTCCTTTTTGGCTGTTCTGAATCGTCTGCTATGTTAGCGCAGGAATTCCTTGATTTGCACGAACATATGCACGGTTCCAGATAGAAGGGCATGCTTCAGCGTACCAAGTATAACCGCTTCAGGAATGATTCGGTGACCTCAGTTGATGATCTTATTCATAATTTGTCCATGAACAGCAAAATCTCAGCAGATGGGACAGCTTCGGCACCGTCGCCATACCTGGTCTTGCCTGAGGTTCTGCAGAAGGACCAGGATGGACCCACAACCCTTTGCACTCTTATGCACAAAGTGTCCCACTTGAAACTCTCCAACACAGGCAGCCTTTTGGGTCGCAAAAACCTTTCCTCTGCGGTGAAGGAGCTTGCTGTCTCCAAGTTGCAGGGTAGCTTGGCAGCCGATGCTTCAGACAACACATGTAACCTTGCCTCTGCCGCTCCGTCTTCTCAGCAGGACAAGAACAAGATGAGTACAGGGAAAAAAAGCTGCCCAGAAGACATGCACCTGGGAGGGGAAGACTGGCATCAAGGAAGCAATGTGGCCAACAAAGTCTCCCAAGGGTGGCTGCATTCGAATGAGAAGATACTGGGACCCGGAGTGACGTACATTGTGAAGGTTGGTCTGCTTTCTTTCCATTCTCTTTTTTTAATCAATGGGAAATCTTTGCTTGTTTCAGCAGCAGGGTAAAGAGACTGAAAGGACCTCTTTTGCACACTATTTCTGGGAGTTTGGGGAGGAATGCTAATTCCAGAAAGACATAGTCAGAAAACCAGGTTAATTTGTTTTAATTATGGAAAGTGCATGCTGACTTGATAGCAGTGAATATGATTTAAAGCAATAGGAAAGGAATATTTCTTTTTAAAAAAGGCTCTGTCCCCTCCTTGGAAAATTGCACATCTATTGTACAGATCAGTTTCTAGTGTGTATGGTGCTGCCTATAATACACGAGAGTAACACTTTTATGTGGAGTGATCCTGTGCTTATCCTTTAACATATTTAAAGCTTCAAGTACCTCTGGTGGAATCTGTATTTACGTGCATGTCTTTATTTTCAAATGTGTGTTGGGCAAAAGCCACAGCTTGCAGTATTTGCCTTATTTTGCAAACATGAAATATCAGTCTCTGAGCGATGCGGGCAAAATGCAGTCTTGTTTTACATAACAGACATTCAACTACTTTAACGGCATTTCTTTCAGCACACGGATAGTCTAGTTGTAGAGCAACAACCACAACAAATTTGCATGTTTCTAGGTCAATGTGGCTGACACATTTGAAGGCTCTTAAAGTATGTTCTGAACAAGGTATAATGTAAGGCTTACAGATAAATCTGATAGCTTCCCTGACAGGAGAGAGATTCCCACGTGTATACAGAGTACCTGGCTGAAACATTGAATTGTGGATAATAATAAAGTCTAACTAATAGAACAAAATTTTTAAAATAAATTTTAATATATACAAAATAAGCTTTATGCTAAATGTTACAGTGTTTCAAATCATGCAACAGGATCCATTTTGAACCTGCAGTTAGAGCAAGTCCCCTTGCTTCGTTCATTTAAATATCTGTCCTTCTGTCTTAAAAGACTGCCTTGGTTATATGCAGCTGTAAGATATAGGCCTATCATGCACGGGTATTTCCCATAACTTTCACCATGCATGTCCATTGGGTTTTCTTTGTCAATCTGCATTGATTTTCCTCTTTTCTGTGCCTAGTTCACTTTCCGGTCACTGTATCCTCGGGTTTTCTGAGTGTGCTTTTGTGTTGATTTTTCCCTTGTTTCACTTCCAATGCAAAGGTAATTCAAAAGTGTACAGCCCTTTGATTTCCCCCATCCTTTTAGTTGCCCATTGAAGGTCACTCCCTTGCCAACATTGAAGTTGTTCCAGCTACTATGCACCTTCCAGCATTCTTCCCTTCTTAATGGTGTATAAGATCTATTTCCCTCTTTTTTTTTAAATCATTTTTTACAAGTGAGTTGTTGTTTTTTTAGTCTAGCAATATGAGACTATCACTAGTCTCAGATCACTGAATAAAATAATGGGGGAGTGTTCAAAAGGAGCTGTATGAGGTTAAGTTCACTTCTGGTATTGACTTGAAAGGGGGATCAGAGAGGAGCCAAACAGTAACATCTCCAGTACAAGAAAAAGGGGGATTTCAGTGCTGCATGCAAACAAGGGGGGGGGGGTGATTGTCAGTATTGAATGAAAATGACATAAGATATAAAGAGGGAGAAGCACCTAAAGCGTTGAAAACATAAATGCTTTAGTGAGCAAAGTTGGGGGGAGGGGGGACACCATTTTGGCAATCTTCAGAAGCTTAGCATTAAAATGGCAGCTGAGCCACATGGACCTTCTGCAAACTGCCAAACTTAAGAAACGATACTTTTGGAGAACAGAATGCAATCCGCACAGGGCAGATTCTAAAAAACTGCCAAGATCATGACCAACGTGCAGAATCAAATTAGAGAATCACAAAGAAAACCATGCCAATTTGGAAGGAAGGGCAGTAAATTAGCATTACTGTGCAGCGGCACTAGGGCATCAGCACCCCCCTCCCCAATTTTTTTCAATTTAGTGGTACAAGACTAAAAAAAGTCTCCAGAGTTTCTGCCATAGGCTTCCTCCCCTATACAAATTGTATCCCAATGCAAAGCATGGTAGAGTTGTAGCCAACTGCACAGGTACATATACTCTCACACATACAAGTTGCCAATGATCTCAGCTTGCAATATCAGTATCGGTGTCAGTGCAATATCAGTGTCTACCATACATTCTATACATGCAATGTGTTTCCATATATTATGAGATTGTGTAACTCTCATTTTTCTCAGTGGCTGATAACACAGCATAAAAACCTTTTGTGCTGGGCAATATGCAAAGTGGGGCCTCTCAATTGCTTGTTAGTTAAAAAAAAACAGTCAGGTCAGTTTCAACACTGATTTTTTTTCCTTTGCCTGCATTCCCTTCTCTTCCCTTTCATTCAACGATCTAATGCTAAATGCATGCACAAAACATCAGCCATGAGGATTTGAATGGAAGGAACTTGCACCTACTGCCCAGCTGTAATAGGACGATTGTATTAATTTAAAAAAAAATTGGACACCACACCTCACATGTCACAAGTAGCATCCTACCCTGAGTTAGAAAAGTGTGGCTTTTTAATTTTAGCTGCAGAATAAATATAGCAAAAAGAATGGTATGTAAAGCAGACACAGAATTCAAAGTCAAGGCTTACTCCTCTGAATATCTGCAGTGTGTGTAATGGGCCATGGTGATTGTTTAAGGATGATAATTACAACAAGGGGTTTTGTTAAGAATAATATTAGTATAAGCTGAATCCCACCCTCCTTAATATCAAACTGACCATTGCATGTAAAATGAAATGAGATCATTGCTGCTGCTTTAGCTTACAAGCTAAGTACTACTTGACAGTTAAACAGACAAGTAATTTGAGGATGGACTTTAGAGTAACTATTCTCTGCTATTATCTCACCAGTCAGTAGTCTGGTCAAGAAAGAAATGCTGCCCGCAAAAATTGCTTTGATCTACCAAATCCAGAAACTTGACTAATACCTATATTTTATTACTGAGGTGCTATCACTCATGAATACATTAGGATGGCTTTTGTTTTCATTATATGTGGTTATTGTAGGATTCAAGTACACACACTGACTTTAAGAATTCAAGCCATTTTAGATTTGCTACTATAGTTGGAAAGGGCAATGCTCTCTGCTTTATATGCACAGAAGCCAATGAGACAACAAGAGAATTAGGCGATGCTTCATGGACCTTTTCTTACTAAATAACAAACAAGAAATGCAAATAAATAATTTCAGACAATCCAGCAATATATAAAAAGCCAGCTTGTTTGTAAGAGTTTCAGCAAAGGCCTATTGAAAAGAGACGTGATACAAAGTGGACATATATAAATATAAAAATATTGTCATTGTTCATCTACTAATGACAAATACTTAACTTCTGGTCAGATCTGTTTTTATAGATAGTCTTTTTGAATTATTATCAATGAGCGATGAATTCATTCCCACACAAAATGCTGTCGTCACATTAAGAAACACTTTTTTCCCCATTTCAAATATCAAATCAGTACATAGCATACAATACAAGATTATAATGGTAATTTTGTCTATCTAGAGGACCTTCTGATTATTCACAGTGTCATTAGCTACATTCATTGTTAACCATCAAAATTACTGTAATTCTACATCGTATAAACCAGTAAAGTATCTTAGCTGACCCACAACTAAAAGATTCTACCAAGAAGAAGGTACATTTTAATCACTGGTAGAAAAAACAAAATTTGATATGAAGTTCAGTCCTAGTCATTCATGATTTCTCATCTCCGAATGCATGCAAAATGGACATTGCAATAACACCACAAAATCATCTGATCATTCTCTGCAACATCTTTGGTCATATTTTCTTCCTTAAAAAAAGTAACCAAATAGAATTGATATCAGCAGTAATATTTTGAATTTGATACTAGATTGCAATGTATATTGCAAATAATTTAGTCTGGGACAACATGTTAAATATACAGATGCTGTATCTTGCTCGTTTTTATGGAAAGATGCATACACAAGCCTGTTAGAAAAGGAATAGTATACAGATGGTTAAAAATACATCATAATTGCTTTGATATTAATTGCAAGGGGGTTGTATTTCCATTTACTTTGGCACAAATTTTAAGTATATTACGTCAAGATACAGAAGGGTCTTAGAAACGGTGCCTTACGCAGTCAAAATTGTTGAATGTTTGTGTGTGGAAGGATCGGATTAAATAAAAACTCGAAGTGAATATGAATGGTATTAAGTTAACTGATAACCCCAGTGTTTTATGTGGTTATCTACAGTTATGTTTCTAGAAGAACATAAGCCTGTGTAACTGTAGTGTGGGGCTCATAGGGCTGGATGGAGAATGAAACGGAACTTGAAGATCTTTCTTGCTCTTCAGATCAATTGATTCTGTGAGCAGTTGTTTTATATGACTTAAATTATTGGTTTTCTAGTTTTACAGGAAAATCCTGACTTGTTTCCAATGTCTAATTATTTATTCTACAATTAATTGACAAGGCTCAGTGCTAACAATGGGAAGCAAATAGACATTTTCATTATTTATAATTTAATATTGCAATAGATAATTTGGATGTTACAGTTGTGCTTGCTTATATTTCTGAAGCAACATGGTCTAAAAAGCCATAATCTAATATTTTATTATCCAGAATTTTGTTCAGTGTTGGACACTAGTCTCTATGTATAATATGTGGGAAAATATACGTTGATCTAAAAATGATACTAGACCTGGATGGCCCAGGCTAGCCCAATCTCATCAGATCTTGCAAGCTAAGGAAGATTGACCTTGGTTAGTATTTGGATGGGAAACCAGCAAGGAAATCCAAGGTCACTACACAGAGGCAGGCAATAGCAAAGCACCTCTCATCATGTCTTATCTTAAAAATCCTATGGGGCTGCCACAATTCGACAGCACTTTGGACACATACAGAGAGATAGGAAGGCTGCACAGATAATCACTGTGCTTGAAGTTGCACATCTATATGTGTAAAGGTAAAGGTAAAAGTAAAGGTATCCCCTGTGCAAGCACCGAGTCATGTCTGACCCTTGGGGTGAAGCCCTCTAGCATTTTCATGGCAGACTCAGTACGAGGTGGTTTGCCAGTGCCTTCCCCAGTCATTACCATTTACCCCCCAGGAAGCTGGCTACTCATTTTACCGATCTCGGAAGGATGGAAGGCTGAGTCAACCTTGATCCTGCTGCTGGGATTGAACTCCCAGCCTCATGGGCAGAGCTTTCAGACTGCATGTCCGCTGCCTTACCACTCTGTGCCACAAGAGGCATGTGTATTGCTATCTATATCTCAAAAGTCTGATTACACTGGCTGTATATGCCTGATTACACTGGCTGTATACACTGTGCAATTCCATAGAGAACCCCCCAATTGTTAATTAGTACAGCTAGATGTCCAAAACCAGATTGAGGTTAAAGGTTTGGATTCTCTATAAAACAAATCTTTATTTGAAGGAAAGGATAATTAGCTTGGCATGTATAACATGTAAATAACTGAAAGGCAAAACAATAGAAGTATTTTTCTTTAAGTATTAGCATTCTACTTTATTTCTCTCTTTCTTCTGCTAATATCAGTAAAGATTATGGCTAAAATATTTTTAAACACTTAAACCTACACTGAATTAGGTATGCATTGAGCTTGCTGATCTCAATGGTCCTTATGTACAAGTAGCCTAGTTTGAGTATGATAAAGGAACAGTGGGATAAAAAAGATCTAATAAATAAATAAATAGAGAGAAAATAAATATGTAACTTTGCACAGGCTTGTAACTAAAGCTGGAATGTTCCTTTGTTAAGAACTTTGTTAAGGCTTTTAGAATTCCAACACATAGTTGGGAAACATGTTATATTTAAGGCAGATTCAAATGAAGGCGTGAATGACACTGCATACTAAAACGCTAAAAACCCCATATTGTGCAGGAAGAATAAAAATCACAGTATCTGATTTTTTAAAAAAGTAATTGTTGAATGTTAGGATCCATCCTACTGCTGAAGAGCAGCTGAGCATTTCTCATCATTACTACTGATAGTGATAGGCATCTTCTGAAAACCAACAGGAGCATATTATCTAATTTTTTATAAAGAGTATGTTAACTAGATGTGATACCTACACAATGGTCACCATTCCTTTAAATGCTTCATTTATTCGCACAGCTTTAAGGATACTGAGAATGACAGGATTGGTGAGTTGAATGGCAACAAAACAATTTTCTAGTATTTTAGCATACACACTTTGGCTTTCAAGCCAGCTGTTGACTTTAACAATTATTTTTTTATTTATTTCATTAGCTTCTTTGGGTAGGCTGTGTAGTACATTTACAGTGAAATCCAAGCAAGATAACACTGCAGCATTAATCAGGCAGATGGAAGTGGGGGTGCTGCAAGTCACTGGGCTGGGCTGACAAGCAGGTGGCAAGCAAGTGGTAAATGGGACAGAATGGGATTCCCACCACATGGATATTGTGGATCCCCCATTTGTATACATCTAATCTTAAGAGTTTCTAGTGATACAGTGGTTAAATATTCTTCCCTTGGAGTCTTCCAGCCTGGACATCCTCAGGCTAGTTTTTCATTTCTTGTTCTTGGGTAAAGGTGCTCAAGCAAATAGGATCACTCAACTGCAGATATTCATGGAAATAATGGCTCTTTATATGCATTCAGTTTTCAAGTTTTGGTTTCAGACTGCTTTAGTTGAAAACTGCTTTCGCTGCTTTGGTGGATAGCTCACCCCAAGATGGGCAAGTGAAATATGCCATTATTGGGTTTTTTGAACTTCTTAGTGGCTTCCAGCACTGACCATGATATCCTTCTGGACCACCTTGCTGGAGTGGTTGGCCTACTCTGTAGTGGCTATATTCTTTCTGCTGTGGTCTGATGTGAGGATCCTCAGGATTACCCCTTATCTCTGTGCTACTTAAGATTTGCATTAAACTAGTAAAAGAAGTTGTCAAGAAATTGGGTTCCATTATCATCAAAATATGGATGACATCTATCTTTGGTTTCCATCAAATACTGGGGAATGATCGATTGAATGGAAGCAAGACACCTAAAACTTAGTCTAGGCATGACAGGTTAGGTTCTACCTCTCCATAAGAGTGACCAGTGACAAATTGATGAGTGGACAATTGGAAAACAGCAGTTAGGAGAGCAGCTGGGAGTTGGCAGCAGGGGAGCTGAGAGGGAGAAGAGGATGTCTGATTGAGTGAGACTGGTGAGTAGCTTAGAGCTGGGGGAAACAGATTTTTAAAGAGACAAGAAAGGTGGTGAATGTGACAAATGAACCCAAGACAGAGGTTTGGAGGTTGGTGGGCACTCTGTGTGAGTGGAGAATGGATGTCTCACCAGTTTATTGGTGTTGACAACAAAACCATCCCAGGAACATGAGTGCTTTCGTTAGATAGGATAGCACTTCCCTCAAATCCCAAATTCTCAGCCTGGGAGTTTTGGTGAATCCATCACTGTTCTTAGATAGCCAGGTGGAGCAACGTATAGGAATGTTTTTCAGCAGCTTGGTAGCTTGTGCCAACAGTGACTTTTCTTAGATATGTTTGTTCACGATTTAATGGAATCCAGACTAGACTACCATAATATACTGTACATGGAGCTGCCATTGCAGACTGAATAGAAAATGCAGGTGGTGTAGAAGGCATTGGCAGATTGTTAGTAGGAACAAGCTGCCAGAGGGATGTGCCTCTGATTTTAAATCAATTACATTGATTAACACTGTAAAAGATGTGCGGCAACAATATCTCTAGGACTCCCTTCTCTTACATATGCTTTTTCTGATATAAGGTCATATGATGTGGTTGTCTCTGTGTTTCCACCTTCAGTGTTATAGGGCATAGTCTCAAGTAAGAAGGCTTTTCTGATCATCTGGAGATTTCGATCCCAGTATCACCCATATATGAATGACATGCTCTTTCTCTCCTTTCCATCTAAATCCAGAGAGTGATAGAAGTTCTGAACTGGGACTTGGATTAAGTCAGGGAATGAACAGGGATCAAAAAAATGAAGCTTTATCAGTTCTTGTAGAAAACTGATATAACTACAGTTATGTCTGCCTGTTTGCCTTTGAGAACAGTCTGACTGATCTTGGCTTGGCTTGTAATAAAAAATGAATAAATATGGTTTGGGAGCTTTCAGGCATTACAAAATACACCAGCTTGGAGTGTTTAGTGGATCTTCTCAAAATGAATTCCCTTCCCTTGGAAATGGGGCCAGAGAAAACTCAAGATATTTATCTTCTGGAAGAACCTTTACTTAACTAAGGCCATGGTGGGGTCTTCTTTTTTATTGTATTCTACAGATTGCTTTATGATTGAATGAATTTGCAGATTACTTCAATACATAAAATAGCACTGCAGTTGTTCAATGTGGAATAGGATTGCCAGCCTCCAGGTGTGGTCTGGAGATCAACTGGAATTATTGATCCCTAGATTACAGGGATTAGTTCCCCTGGAGAAAATGGCAACTTTGGAGGGTGAAGTCTATGAATCACATTCTCACTCCCCCCCCATCTCCCTCCCCTCCCCAAATTCCACTCAACCTGACATCTCCAGGAATTTACAAACCCAGTTGGTATTTTTCAAATTTTGCATAATCCTGGGGATCATACAAAGGATGGTAGGTCGGAATAAACATGATGAAAAAAACCCCCACAAAAATATTGTGTTTATAATATAAAGCCACAATATTGTTGGCAGGGTTCCAACAAATATAACTGTAGTTGCAAATTTAAGATGAACAAAATTTGAGTCCAATGGTACCTTTAAAACCAATAAAGTTTTATTCAAGGTGTGAGCTTTCATTTTCATGCATACTTCCTCAGACAATGAAATAGAAATCATCAGAGTACCTGTATAAGGAGAGAGTAAATTAAAAGTAAATTAGTAAACAGCCTCATGAAGATATCCAACAAATATGCAACTTAATGAAGATGTTTAGTCAATTCAAGAGTCTTGCTGGCAAAACAAACAGAATTCATCAGTTCTTTGGGTTCAATTCCCATTCACAAAAAAGGGGGGAGGGAATAAAAATATTAAGGTTAGTGGTTAATGGCAGATTTCAAGTTGTGAAAAGGAGTAATTAAAAGAGACCCCGTCCATTTCCACTTAAGAATGTATGCATCCCCACTAGTGATAAGCTGTGTTGAGTTTGGTTTCCTGTCCTAAGTCTAGAGAGTTAGATTTTAAATTGCATACTACAATATATGTAATGTATAGTATACAAAACTACAAATGCTCCTGAACCAACGTCTTCTTACAGCCAAGAGAATCAAGTCAGCATGAAAACTGAGGGTGCCCTTTCCTGCTCCTCACAAAGAATAAATGATCTGTGAATATCTAAAGGCCTACCTCATTCAATATGAACCTACCCTTGTATTCATGTTAAAATCATTACTAAAGAACTACCTGCATATAGGAAGCAACAACAACAGAGCAATATGAAAACATGACCTAAAGAAAAACATTATAAATAGTGAGTGATGCAGATGTAATTTTTTAAGTAACTGGAAAAACAAATTAACAGGAACTTTTCATCATGCTTTGTTTCTGTGGTCTGTTGAAATTTTGGCTGTGAGCTTCTTTGAAAATGAACCTTTCATTTTTGGCATATAACACTTTGTAAAGCACCATATACATTAATAATGCCTATTACAGCATTTGAAATTGTATATATGTTTTAAAATGTCCTTATTTAGCCATTGCCATGATGGATTATTTGTCATATGATATTAATGTGATTTTTTTAAAAATAAAGAAGTCCTAGTGTATTCTTGGTAATATGTCCTCCAAAACAGTTAAAATCTCAAATTAATTTCACACAACAGTAGCAGCTGGAATTATCCAGTGGATTTCTGAATTTTATCCACAAAAACCTTGCCATATTTTTAGCCAAGGGTATTTGTCAGGAACTTATCTACAAGTGGTGAGATGAAAGCTAGACAAGAGACATGCTGAAATGTAAACCTAAACAAGTAACAATCCAGTGAGGATTAGACAAAGGTAAACAAGGTCCACATCAGAGTGAACCCTTATAACGGGTCACATTAGAGCAGTAGGCTAAACAGAACAATTGCATTTGATGAAACACATTTAGGATAAAGGAGCAGGTGAATGACATGTAAAAGAGAAGCCAGATCACCAGGTAACACAAGTGAAGCCCTGGAAATCATATTGTTGATCACTCTGTCCACAGATAATTTTGATAGCTCTCTTGGAGGATTTCTGATATACCTTCCAAGCAGAATTATATGGTGAAAAATATATGGTGAAAAATTGTGTGTGCAAGGGCTGCTGGAAGATGAGTAAAACAAACTGACTGAATTAATCTCTGTGATGCTCTTGGGGATGTGTTTGACAAATGAGTAAAGTGTTTTATAATTGTCAAGCTGGCAATTCACTTAAAGTATAGAATAAAATATAATTCTACTGATGCATGTTGCCTGTTTGCGTGGTGCCTCTGCGTGTGTCTACGTGTGTATGAGCACATTTTATAAACTGAGACTTGCCATTACTGTTTTTGTTATCATTTATTTACAATGGAATCTTAAGAGCCCTTTGAAGTGTAGATCTTTGTGCTGCAGCCCTAGACATCTTACGATTGATCAGGAAATTAATTGCAAACAGCTTTGAGCTATTTAAAGAAGAGCCTAAAATAAAATGTACTGACTCACAGCCGTGCAGTGGAACTCTAAAATGTACACTGACCTCTTAGGAATCTGTGTTGCATATAAAACACCATCTTGCAACATTTTTTAAAATGGAACTGAGTTTTATACTCTCCTATATATATATGTGTAAAACTTTATGTTGCAATATTTGGTGAAAACATCACATACTTTTTCTGTAATAATCTAAGTAAGAACTTCTCAAATATCCTTCATGGCTATCAGTAAAGTAAAGCTAAAGGTATCCCCTGTGCAAGCACCGAGTCATGTCTGACCCTTGGGGTGACGCCCTCTAGCGTTTTCATGGCAGACTCAATACGGGGTGGTTTGCCAGTGCCTTCCCCAGTCATGACCGTTTACCCCCCAGCAAGCTGGGTACTCATTTTACCGACCTCGGAAGGATGGAAGGCTGAGTCAACCTTGAGCCGGCTGCTGGAAACGAACTCCCAGCCTCATGGGCAAAGCTTTCAGACGGCTGCCTTACCACTCTGCGCCACAAGAGGCTCTTCATGGTTATCAAGGCTTTGGTAATTATTACAGATAATCTGCCTAACACATTTTTAGCATATAAATTCCTTACCAGTCTTGCTATTATGAGTGGTGTAATTGTTAGAGATCTGGGAGACCCAGAAACAAATCCTAACTCTGCCATGAAACGTGCTGGGTGGACCTGGGCCAGTCATATGCTCTCAGCCTTACCTACCTCACAGGATAAAATGGAGGAGAGGAGAAGGATGGAAACTGCTCTGGATCGCCACTGAGGTGCAAGGCTGGGATAGATGAGGAGCACAAATAGATAAGTTGTTACAGCCCTTTAAGGTCAGTCAGCCTTTCTCAGGTTTCTCAGTGACCCCGCAGGAGACTGGGGATCTGACACAATGCCTCTGGGCCCAGCAGCATTTGAGCCATCAGACCAGACTAACTTGAGCAATTATCCAATCAACGACCCAGTTATTTAAAAGCAATGTTTTTTAAAAGAACGAAGTGGCACAGTGCTGACAGTCAGCTTTGCCAAAGGCCCAAACAAAACTCTAATGAACTGGGGGAGGCAAACAAACCAAATCATCACACTGTAGGGATTGATTCTTACTAAGTATTTTCTGGAAAGCATCAAACTCTATCATTAAAGATTAGCATTAGCTCCTCAATGCATTTTACTCGAGAGATATGCCCTTGTTAAGCAACAAGGTGAAAACAATAAATGGGATCAGCTATATTGGGACAACATCTCAGCCTCTCAGTTGTTTGTTCATTCTGTGGGTTGACTGGAACCATTTTCCATGTGATTAAGTGGCAATTGGGGACAGAACATACAGCTGACTTGTACTTCCTTATACTTCTCTGTCACATGCAAAATCTAACTTGCTCACATCCTCCAGTGGGAAAGTTACTACTGGACATCTCAATCATACTGAAAGGGACAGAGAAGTACAGATAGCAGAAAGCTCAAGTCAGTTGTATTCTTCACTGCCATTGCATATCAACCATTATTTTTTTAAAAAACAAAAACCAACTATTTTGCTTGTTTTCTTCTTCTACAAGGAGGCCACAAACAGAGGACTGCCCTGCTTCTTTTCTCATGACAATCTTATGAGGCATATTAGGCAGAACCAGAACCACTGAATTAATTTTATGGTAAGAAGGGATGTAAACTCTGGTATCCCAACATAAATCTGTCACTCTATTACAGCCTTTCTCAACTTTTTTACCATTGCGAAACCCCTGAAACATTCTTCAGGCTTTGAGAAACCCTAGAAGTGGTAGGATCATGCAGAATATGGTTGGGAAGCATCAGTATATGTGCCCACCTAGAGCCCCTCCCCTTTCCACCCCCTCCAGGCCCATCATTGGCCATTTGGGGAGGGGTGGGTGAGTCAACCTGACCATATATGGCCATATCACCCAATAAATGTTTAACAAATTTAAAAGATATATAAAATTAATTAACTCTCCCCATTTGGGAAACTCTTTCAGGACCATCAAGAAATCTCAGGGTTTCATGAAAGCCTAGTTGAGAAAGCCTGCAATAAAGCCATGTGAATATGCTCTTAGTGGTAAAAGACATGCTTTACATACAGAAAGACTCAGATTCTGTCCCTAATGTCTTCCGCTAAATGATCAAAGTCATTAGGTGTCAGGGCTTCATCAGGCCTAGTTCACAAGTGAAAAAGTCTTTGTGGCCATGACTGGGACTTTGGATCCCATGTGTGCTGTAAGTTCCATGCTTCCCAGGTATGACAGTGCCTAATACGGATAGGGACCATGATGCATATTGAGAAGGGGCTTCAACCTTCCCTCTGAAGTTGTTTTTTTTTAATCTGAATTGGCTCCAGGGTGCACTGTTTGCCTATTGTGAAACATATGTATAACTATGGCAAATAGTAGCTTTTCTGCCAGGTTTATGGTTGAGGTTTGAGAGGAAACTCTGGTTCCCCCCCCCCCCCCAGTATTAAAGGCAGCAGTACACTAGGATCGCCTATTGGTATTGGGTTATGGTTCCCTCTCGATACCTACCCTTTGGGGATGTTCATGGGATGGATGGATGGATAGTTGTTTTAGACTGCCGTGTTTCTTCCTGATGTTGTAATTTTATGTCCTGTTTTAATTTTTAATGGGGTTTTATTGGGTTTTTTAATGGTCTATTGTAACCCGCCACGAGCCAGCTCTGGGAGTGGCGGGAAATAAAAATTGAAATAATAATAATAATAATAATAATAATAATAATAATAATGTATTAAATATATTTATTACCTCTGCTTTATAGTGCTGTGAACTGCTCTGAGCCCCACTTTGTAAGGGAGGGGCAGCATATCAATTGAAATAGGGAACTATGAGCTATTTTTGAGGGACTTGGATTGTAATAAAAACGAATAAAGATAGTTCGGAAGCTTTCAAGCATTGCAAAATATACCAGCTGGAGTACAATGTCCTCTAATTTGTTTCTGAATTAATTTAAAGGTTTTGTTCATGATGTTTAAAGCTCTAAGCTTTTTGGTCTGAATGATCTTTTTCCTCTTTATCAACTTGATCAAACCCTGAGATCAGTGGGTAGCACCTTCCTGCAGTGTCTGAGGTAAAATTGGTGAAGAATTGTGTGTTCAGCTTTTGACTGATTCCCTCAGGCCCTGCAATACCCTCCCCTTGCAATGAGGCCAGAGAAAGCCCAAGACTTCTGGAAGAACTTTGACTTAACTAAGACCGGAATAATGCCTTCTTCTTTTTTTGTTGCATTCTACAGATTGTTTTATGATTGAAAGTCCTATCATATTCTGGTGGTGCAGATTTGTGCATATGATATCATAGCTAGGGCAAAAGACGTTTTCATTGTGTCAAATCAGATGCATGGAAATACAGCCAACATGGATTTGGCTATGAGACTTGACTGCCCTCCCGCTGATGGTCTCAGGATTATGATTACAACAAGTGTTTAATAACAGTATTTGATTTAAACAATGAATGCCTAGCCCTGTTTTTGTTGCAACAACTCTGCAAATTTCTCTCCAAATAATTATTCATAGTTGTTTGGATTCTTTATTCTAATAAAAGGCAACCTTAAACTTGCATGATTGACTGGAGCTCTGCTACACTTAATCCTCCTCCATTAGAAAGCAATTCATATATTGGGCTTGCACAAGTCAATCATGCTGTGTGGGCATTCACAAATAATATCTGAATTAATACATATTCATATAGCTCCTTCACATACAATTAACACTGTGGGTTTTTCCTGCAGAATGAACCATTTCTGTGTTATCGCATTGCTGTACAAACAATCTGTTCAACCTGAATGAATCTTGGCGAGTTTTCGAAGATGGGCTCTTCTTCTCTATTGTAATGCAACAGTGAGGCAGATTGCATTCAGACAGCCATGAATTCAAATCTGCTTAAGGAGGCAACTTCTAATTTTGCAGCTTTATTTTTAGAATAGTGAATAGTTGGCTGACTGTCAACAAGCCTTTTCAGGGATTTTCTCTGCCAGCACTATAAATGGCTGATTCTCAGAATCCTGTTTACATTGTTCAGAACGTATTTTTCAGAGCAGGAGTTTCTGAAAATGTTAAGGTGACAGTTTACCGCTGGTTCAGTTCTTTAAAGGCCTACATACACGTCATCACACTATTTCTATACTCTGACTAGAATGATTTTCAAATTTGGTTGCTAAAGAAGGCAGGCTGAGCTATTGTTCTCCACCTGACAGAGCGTTAGAAGGCACTGATAAACACTATCATTATATTTTTCTGGGGGAGGGGGGAACTCAATTGTTATTACATTAGTGTTGTTCTGAGGAATAATTGCAAAATGCTCAAGAAGGCATGAGATACTTTTTTCTTATAATTATTTCCTTTTTGAAAGTAGAAATCACAAATCAAGCTACCAATTTCTGCTGCAGTGTCTGTTGATCACAACCACTTTAATGAATGTATCTTATTTATTAAAATATTTTGCCCCAGTTTTCCTTGTTGTTCAAAACAAAGAATAATGATAATTTAGAAACACTTTCACAAAACTAAAATCAAATAAACTCCATATCTCTCCCTCCCCCCTCCCCCCCTTCATTGGCTAGGAAACAAGGGCAGCATGTTATCAGCCTATTTCCCTATGGAAATTAAATAGAATTAAAAAAATATTTTGCCTTACTTTGCCCAAATTAGAAGGCCAAATTCTCCTCCTTCTCCTCCTCCACTTGTGAATCCAGACCGGCAAATGGGCCAAACAGGCACCTAGTTGCATGCCCAAATTGTGGGTAAAACACAATCTCCCCTTGTTAGATGGGAAAGAACTACTATGTAAGAGTTGGGCATTGCAACTGGGGCAGTGTACCTGGCCAAAGGTAAGCTGTAAACATCATAGCAGGGCTCAGTAAGGAATGGATTATGGCCTTAGGTTGCTTTTTTATATTTCTGTTGTAATGCTTCTTACAATTATGCTTATAACACACATTTTATATTTTCTTTCTCCCTATAGTATTTGGGATGTATAGAGGTTCTGCGCTCCATGAGATCTCTTGACTTCAATACTAGAACACAAATTACCAGGTAAGATGAAGTGCTGCAAATACATTGCCTGCTTGATCCCAAAAAGACCGTGGACACTTTAAAGAAGATTTTATTTTACGTTTGACAATGTAAGTCGCATTGTAATGTGGGCCACACCATTAAAAAAAAAATTACTTGGAGCAGGAAATGGAGGGGAGGGCAGGTGTGAGGGTGGGACAACACTTCAGAGACTATCACACCTTTCCCCCTCCATACGGGCTTTCCCATGGTTGCTCACTGGTTGCTCACCGATGGGACATGCGATTTAGGGTTGCAAATCCAGTTTTGGCGATTACCCTAATCACAATTTAAAAAGGGCCAAAACTTGACCCAACTCCTTTGCAGCTTCAGATGATGTCATGTGGCAGGGGCTCTAAAAGCTGCCAACATTCCAAGGCTGCCCAGGGGTAGATTCCTCATGTGGAAATGGTCCTGGAGATCTCCAGATACCACCTACTAGTTGGCAGCTCTTGCTAGTTGGCCAACTATGCTTTTTGATTTTAACTGTGTATAAACCTTTGTTGTAAGCTGCCCCAAGCCAGCTGTGCAGGGAAGGGCAGCCTAGAAATTGAATTAACAATGACAACAATAAAAAAACAGCATTTAAATGATAATCAGATTCAGTAGAGATTTACTTGTCCTATATGTTTCAGGGGCGGAGGTGTCTTGTGAATTGGCCCAGGAAAGATTACCACATTTAAATAAGGTGTTTTAAAGTATCTTGGGACTTTGTCTTACCAATCAATGACAGTTAAGTGGGAGTTAGCTGAAATAAGAAAGAAACTCTAGCAATGCATGAAGTCCCTTGTTTTCAATTCCAGTATAGTGCATGAATGCTTGGAAATAAATCCGGCTGAGCTGTTGCTCAGTTGGACTTATTCCCTAGTAAGGGTGCTTAGCACTCTAGCCTTTATTTATGAAAAATGATGCTTAAATGAAAATTGGTTGCTATGTTACATGCTTATTCAATTTTGGTAGTATTATTTCACAAGGAATGTTCCTATGGTGTCTTGCACTGGGCTGTTAAGTCTATTTGAAACAAAATAAATCTGGTGAATGCTTGGCAATACAGAATGGTGGAGAAAATTCTTGCTCTGGTTTGACTTTTTTTTTTAAGTGAACACTGTAATATCAATATAGTGGTTGATTTTCCAATATAGATGCATTTGAATATATTCAAGCACCATTCCAAAAAGCAACAAAGGGGCAAGCATAGCCATTTGGTATAGACATTTCTCTCTCTCTCTTCAGGGAAGCGATCAGCCTTGTTTGTGAAGCTGTGCCAAGTACCAAAGGAGCCTTCAAAAAAAGAAAGGTATTTTTCTTGTTTCCTTGATAAGTTGTTTGTATTACCTCAGCTCAGCCCAGGAATAAGTAGCTGCAGTTTGTGCCAATTGGGGAGTAGTGCAAACATCATTTCAAATGTGCTACTATGTTGCTTTAGTTCTGTTTTCACACTTACATTACACAAATTCAAATGTGAAAAGCAGTCTTCTCCAAGGACTCCATATAAATAAAATCTTAGCTCTCCTCACCTTTTAGGCCAAACTAAATATTATTAGACAGGAATAGTGTCTGAGGAAGAAAACGTGGCAAAATCTCCCCCATTGCACGCGCCATGGTTAGACATGTTACACTTTTGCCAATTTCCAACCCGAGACCACTTCTTCACTCCCAGGTCCACTCTGGATGGCCTACACAGAGCTGTGATATGCATGAAGCTGACTTGACAAGAGACTTTGTTTTTCCTGAAACTAAGATATACTCCAAAGTAAGGATAGATAACGTCAACCCAAGGGACTATTACTAATTATTGTATACATCATTGTGTATGCATAGTGATTTACAAACTGTGTATCTTTCATTATTATAGAAAAATAAATAGCAGTGGGACAGAGAATGAGGTGCTATTATTGCTTGCCTGAGGTCTCAAAGGCCTTCTTGATCAGACATCTAAGTCTGGCTCTTCATGAGCAACTTTCTGTGGCAAATAGAACAGGTGATATTCAACGCATATTTGCAGTATCAATTTGGAAAGAGATTTTCCTTTTTTGGATTTTAATGGATAGCCTTGATATTAATATTATTATTTAAATAAAGAAAATAAATGAGAGAGAACACTTTTTCTTCAACCATTATAAAGCAATTATACATGTGAGAAGAATTGTGTACCCACTCACAATGCAGATAGGGAATCATAAGACTGATTGCTCCCCTGTGTTCTTCCAGAAAACCCTCCCTGAACACAATACCTAATATGTCAGAAAGAAGGCTTTTCTCTATCATACTAGTACTCAACAAGAAAAGTTTCTCTCTCTGTACTTATGAGGCTCCCTGTTGGTTTTATGGAGCTGTAGAGTCCCATGTGATTATCTTGAATATGTAGATCAGCTTACTTATAATCAAATGTTACTGCCAGTAATGCATTGAACACCAGACTAAGAGCTGGGAGATCCAGATACGAACCTTAATTTTGCCCTGGAGGCTTGTTGGGTGACTTGGGTCAGTCACTGAATCTAAATTACCTCATAGGGTAAAATGGAGGAGAAAAGAATATTGTAAACTGCTTTGGGTCCCATTGAGGAGGAGGAGGAGGATAATGTGTGATCAAGTCTCAACCGACTCATAAAACCCTCACAGGTTTTCAGGGCAAGAGCTGAGATGCATAGTAACCCCAGTCTTTCTTGGTGGTCTCCCATACTGACTGTGGCCATCCCTGCTTAGCTTCCAAACTCTGATGAGACTGGACTATTCAGGGCTATTTGGGCTGCTGTTGGGGAGAAAGGTGGGATATCAATGAAGTAAATTAATAATAAAAATTAATATTAAAATAAAAATCTTTGTACATCGTCCATGGCCCGTCACCACTTGCTGGTGCTTGATTCCCACATAATTATTCATTTCATTGTGTTATGTTGGAGATGGACTGTTGGACAGTGACTGTTTCACATCCATAGTGATGAAAATGCATGTGCTGATGATTAAGTCCATACCCAATCATATATGGATAGTAGATGTTGGAGTGATCTGTCTGAGCTTTTCTATAGCTTTAGTATTGTTCTTTTAAACTGGAGCCTTCCTTGTATTACATTCCCTTATGTCTACTAAACTGTGAAAGTAACAAGAATCCCCTCTGGGTCAGGAACTGGCAACCTTACACCTCTTCAGCCTGCACATCTATTTGTCTGAAAGCATTCTTTCCACAGGTATCTCTGGAGCATATACTTTTTTGGCTTCAGTCAATAATCAGGAACCCAGTGAGAGGGCATTTCAATTTCACTGGACAGTCTGTCTCTGACCTAGGGGTTGCTGTATTTGAACAGAAATATGGAAGTTGACTGCAAAGAGAGAAATGCATTCCCCAATATCACTATATTGAAGAAAATTCTCTCACTATAAAATGAAAGATTGGTCTTCCATTGCACTGTGTTTATGGCTCCAGCATCTGTTTAGTGCTTGTGTCAATGCCAATGCAGAGATTATGCATTGTATTTATAACCTAGCATTCAATATTGCTATTTCCTGTACTTTTCACCTTGTCAACTAGCCTTCTGATCTTTTAATTTTCCTTCATTGGAAGAAAAAGCCTTCTAATACCTATGGAAGTTTGTGATAGAGAAAGCCACTATGGGCTGGTTTACAAATAGAGCATGGAATGAGGAGTATTTGATGTCTCTGCATAGCAGCTGTTATCAATTGGTAACTGTTCACATGGATCAGCTTATGATGTGTTTTCTCAAAGCCTGCAGAAAGACAAAAGGACAAAAATGGTCCTAGCCAGATGGATAATTTTTCCATATATTGATGGTTTTCTATGTGAAAACAGCAGCTGTGTGGATTGAAGTAAAGTGGGTTCCAGAGGACAGTCCTTCTGCAATCTTTCCATGCTATGCCACAGCACTTCTGGCAGTTTTCTTCACAACCCAGCAAAGGTGTCAGAAGTGAATTGGATTGGAATAAAGTGCCAAAAAGCAATGAGATCCAGGAAGTGCAGAGCTCACCTCTCTTCCCCTCATTGCTCCAGTTTTGTTAACAGATATACCCTCATCTCAGTGT
The DNA here is from genome assembly GCF_049243985.1 of Paroedura picta. Lineage (NCBI taxonomy): Eukaryota > Metazoa > Chordata > Lepidosauria > Squamata > Gekkonidae > Paroedura > Paroedura picta. Next base: position 60,785,964 of record NC_135375.1, read on the forward strand.
TGATTTAGGTGTCAACACAATACCTGTGTCCTCCTGCTGTCATGTTTAGCTTGGGCCTGTTTCCTCTTTTCTTACAGAAACAATCTTCATTATCTTTGTTGTACTGCTTTCGCTCCTTTTCAAAGTGTCACATGTTCATACAGCTGCACAATGTTGATTAAAAGGTCACACTCTGGACTAGCAAACCCTCAGGGCTTCCATTTACCCCATGTGGAGTGAAGTGATATCAAATGTCAATAGAGTACTCAGATGTGTGATTTTTCCCCCCTCCCCTTTTACAGCCACCAAGTAAAGCTCTCTCAAGTATTTTGGGGAAGAGCAACCTTCAGTTTGCAGGAATGAATATAACTCTGAATATATCTACTACCAGCTTAAACCTGATGACACCGGATTCCAAACAGGTCTGTAATGCTAAACCTGCCCATCATTAATATATCTCCCTATTGTTTATTGCTTGTTATCTGCCTGATTATTTTTGTACAAGTCATCATCTGATTCCACAAACACTTTCATAACAGTGTCAACTACTCATAAACTTGCGTTTCCTGACTCCTGATCTTAAAGTATGAAAGATATGAAAAAAGCACGATTAACAGCCATAAAAGGTTTTTTTGCACGGCGAAATGTCAGTCAGCCTCTTTTCACTTGACATCGTCTTAAAAATGAACAACTACTGGGTAGTTTTCCCCAGACAGAACTCATAATTCGTAATTTGTTTTTAGTGTGATAATAAAAGTGAAATGATCCTCCAAACTCAGATTAAGCAGGTAAGATGTTTCTTCCATGTGTACAGGTTAGAACTGAGCAGCCACAAAAATGAGTGGGAACTTATTGAATCTTACTTGCCACCTGAATCCATCTTTATTGTAAAATATATGCCAGGTCTATGGTTGAGGCTGGGATTGGCAAGGAAGAACATTGCCCCCCTGGGGGGTTTGAAGTAGTCATCATCCCCCTCCATCCCCCAATGCCCTTGTTCGGGTAGGGGAGAGTGGTATTTTCCGCCGTGTTGGGTATTTTTATAGTCTTTTAACAGGGGTCTTAATGGGGGATTTTAAGACTATTGTTACCCGCTACGAGCCTGTAGGGAGTGGCGGGAAATAAATCGAATAATAATAATAATAAAATAATAATATATGCAGTTTCTTTTATGTTTTATGTTCGCAAGTTGCTCAGAGGGGTGTCTGACCCTAAAGGGCATCCTGGGGGGGGGGGTTCTGAATGGGGGATTGAATGAATGTGTATTCAATGCAAGATGGTTGTCAGCATAGCAAGCTGCACGTGGGAAGGACTTCTAGCTGTGCCCCAGGTCCCGCCTGGCAGGAGTCAGACTGTGATAGCACAACAAGCCTTTCTGCTGTGCAAAAAGCCCAGTGTTTTCAGTTGAGCACCTAAGAGAAGAAAAAGAGCTGAGGGTTTTTTTGTACCTTACTTTTTTCTACCCAAAGGAGTCTCAAAGAGGCTTTGAGACTGTCTTGCCTTCCTCTTCCCACAGCAGACACTCTTGAGGTAGGTGAGGCTGAGAGAGCTCTGAGAACTGTGACTGGCCCCCACAGCTGGTTTCAAGTGGAGGAGGATTGGGGAACACCACTCTTAACCACTACACCAAGCTGGCTTTGAGCCAACCTGAGAATGTGAGGACTTGCCCTCTGAGTGTGCTATGACTGAGAGTTCAGGGGCTCATGACTTCAGTCACTCATTGATGATGTTTCCGGGATTTTGTTTGGTTGTTTTGGCATCTGATTTTATTTCATCCTACTTATGAGGGGTGTCAAAACCTCCCATTTAATTTAATTTATTAAAAAAATATTTTCATTTGATGCTACATTTCTAGTTTCCCATATACATTTTACACCATACACATACAGGTAGGTGTAATTTCTTTGTTTTCCATCTGATTAGCATAAAAGCCCCATGGATTGTAGCCAGACAATCATAGAATCCTAGAGTTTGAAGGGTCATCTAGTCCAACCCCCTGCACTATGCAAGGCACACACATGCATTATCCATAGGATCCTCTCTGTGAAACGTCTGTCAGGAAAGAGAAAGGGTATCACTTGCACAACAGACAGAAGCAGATATTTGGCTGTCCCAGAATGTAACTCCGCTTGCTCCCAAAGCTTCATAGGCAGTTGCTCATTGTTCTAGTTCTTCTTGTTATCATAAAGACAATAACAAGTAGACTTTTTCTTCCATTTCCATTAGTTTATTAACAAATGTACTATGTTCATACTTAAGAACACAGTTATAAAGATTAAAAAATCACAGGGCAGCTGGCATTCTCACGTGGATCCTCTTCTGAACTCTCCACAGATTATAGCAAACCATCATATGCAGTCTATCTCCTTTGCATCTGGAGTAGATGTGGTAAGTACGTTGGGTTGTTGTCTTTCCCCTGTGCTATTGATGTCAAAGGCTGCTGTTTCAGAAGGCATCTGACACTTCACTTGCTCAAGGAGAAATTGTTCGTTTGATACTTGCTATTCAAATCTAAGGGAAGCCACTGACAATTTAGAGGAAAGCTTTATCACTCGGTTTAACTTGGGCCATTTTGGATACAGACAAGGGAACTCCAAATGGAGTGGTCTTTAAACCAACTGATGGGATCTTATATTGTAAGTGAACAAATGCTATACTGGCAGAGGGATGATTAAGTGCAGCTCATAGCCCTGAACGTTTCCTTTTTATGTCTCGATTTTCTACCCAGAGATTAAATTCTAGAAATGCCATTGCCTTCTGTTGTTGAATAAAACTAGCTAGCCAGTAGGAAATGGTAGTAGTACTGAATTAGGAATGAAAAGAGGCCCCAGTCCTAAACATACTGTTAATGATTTATGCATGCTTGCCTTGTCAGTTATTGAATGCCTGATGATTCTCAGCAGAATGTAGGAACTGTCCCTTTTAAGAAAGTTTGGGGTACATTAACATTAGACAGTATAATTAGAGTCCATCTACAGTGATTGACCTTTGATGGTTCACTTACATACACATGCATATGAGTATCATTGACTGTAGTATCAAGGACTAACATTTTTGAATTATTCTGGCATGAGTGAACCATGTTTTCATTCATCCCTTGCTATTTATTAAAACATATTTCTTAAAGTATTTATCAATGGCCTTTCTTCACGCATAGTAAGTACTTGGGCTACTTCCCTATGGCCATTGAGCTCACATTGCCTCCCACATTACTTCAGATTTTAAGGCAACACTGTGAACTGGTATTTGGTGGGTGCATTAATAGTTATCTGGTGATGTACCCATGTGTATCAGATGAATCAGCATAATGGTGGTTCATGGGGATGGGTGGGCTATGGTGGTGGTAGGAGTGCTCCTGTAGAAGGACAAGCAAGGACATGTATTAATATTCATCACTTGTCTGGTTTCCATTCTGAACTTAGAAATATAAGGGCGGGAAGGCTTCTATTGCCTCTGCATTGTAGAGCAAGAATGAGAAATCCAAACCAGGAAAATACTATCAGCATGAAACCTACACTAAGAGATGTAACAATTTCCCCACCTCAAATCCAGCCCAACACTTCTTTCCTTACATATTCCAGTGGAAAATTCCTGTTCCATAATCCAGTAAAAGGAGACCATTGCTAAGCAGAACAGTTCTGAGCTTGTATCTTCTTTGGTGATTTATGTTTTATCATAGACATTTTATCCATAAGCGTAATGAATCATAATTTCTGATACAAAGTTTCCAATTCAGGTAGGATATGTCGCTGTTACCATTTTTTTTTTTACAAGTATCATTCTTTGTTGTTGTTATGTGCGAAGTCGTGTCCGACCCATCGCGACCCCATGGACAATGATCCTCCAGGCCTTCTTGTCCTCTACCATTCCCCAGAGTCCATTTAAGTTTGCACCTACTGCTTCAGTGACTCCATCCAGCCACCTCATTCTCTGTCGTCCCCTTCTTCTGTCGTCCCCTTCTATCATTCTAGTTTACATTAATAAATATAGCACAAAATACCGCTATTTTTCAGAAGCTATTGTAAATTATAGCTCAATAAGTTTATTACTGGTAACCATGGCAATTCTATGCCTATAATATCTTGTATCCCTTTCTGTATATTTTTTCTAGAATTCTTTAAAAATATATTGCTTTAAGACTGGTGCTTGGGCAGATCTCACGCAAATTGTGTCCTGCCACAGTTCACAGGTCCTGACTTCCTGTTGGACAGTGCTAGACTGAGAGATTGGACAGATTAGTGAGACCTTTTGAGAAAGAGAGGGTGTGAAATCCCTAATGGATTGGAAGGCGAAACACTGTCATTCCTGTAGGGGGTGGGGAAGAAAAATCTAATTACAGCCTTCAATCGGCCAAGGAACATATATTAATTATCCAAGTTAGTTAAGGCATTCTAGTGTCTGGAATTATGTGTCATGAGCATATTGTCATACATCTACATGGTGATAAGGAAACTGGTTTCTGCTGGAGTCCGAGCAACAATTCAAATCCATGGTAGCTGAGGGCTGAAAACTGATTATTAAAAAAGAATCTAGAACTAAGAAGATACTAATTTTAAGAACCGTAAAAGTATCATTAGCAACAAAAACAAGATGAACTTATTTGGGGTCTGGAGAAAGATACTTTATTTTGTTTATTTACAACATTTATTCCCCAACTTTCTGCTTTTACTAGGGTCACAAAAGCTTCTAGAAAATGCTGTTAGCAAATTATGGCCCTCGGCCATGTAAGGTTTTAAGGGTCAACACTAGCACCTTAAATTGTACCTTGAAACAAACTGGAAACCAGTGTAGACAGGCCAGACTTGAGGTGATAAGGTCCCTCCATTCAACATCCTGCCTGCAGCATCCTGTACTAATTGACATTTCCAAACACTCCTCGGGGGCAGTCCCACGCAGAGTGCACTGCAGCAATCTAATCATAATGTAACCAGGAAAGGCTGAAGCTGACTGGTTAGCTGAAGCTGGTACTCATGGCTACAGTTGCCTTCTACTTATCCAGCAGTAGGCCTGGGTGTGAGGTTGCCAACATCCAGGAATTACAACTCATCGACTACAGAGATTCCCTTGGAGGAAATAACTGCTTTGGAGAGTGGGCCATATGGCATTATACCCTGCTGAGCTCTGTCCCCTCCCTAATTCCATTCCCAGATCTCTGAGAATTCTCCAGCCCAGAGTTGGCAGCCCTACCTGGGTCTAAGAGTGTCCCCCAAATTATAAACAAAGCCCTTTCCTATATTATATACAATTGTATACAAATATTGTATACAATGCATTGTATACAATACAATTGTATTGTATATTGCACAGAGAAGGGGGCCCTAACATTATTAAATCCAAGTTCAGTTCTGCACAGACCCTACTGCTTTCTTTGGCTTCCCAGGGCGGTTGCCTTGATCGGAACGCAGGATATACATTGGGAATGTTCACTGTGCTCCATCCCAAAGCACCAAGACTTTGATAAAGCATACTCATTATTGTGGACTGCACAGCAGAATGAAGTATCTCCATCTCCAATCAGTTTTTTTTTTAAATCTTCAAAAAATGGCCCTCTGTGATACAGAAATGAAGCCTGTATCTTTAGAAACGTATACCTCTGAATAGTGAAGACAGACAAGAACTGATCATCACTTTCATGCCTTGCTTATAAGTCTGTCCCCCCTGGGCATCTGTCCAGCAGCTATTAAAAATTAGATGTTGAGTTCTGGGACCTTGATGTGATCTACTTGAAATTTTTGGAGAAATAATGGGTCCTGTTGTCCATCATAGCTGAATCTCTGCATCTCTGCATGAATATTGAAACCAGGCCCAATTGTAGTTATCATATCAATTCCCAAATACTGTAGAAAATATTTTAGAAATAGCAGCACAGAAGTCTGTATGACATTGTACTTCCAACATAGGAATGGGTCTTCATTGCTTTTGTTGTCCTCTGGATACAAGGAGCCTCAGGCAAATCTGCCCCCAAATCCTAACAGTATAACACCAAAGTCTAGCCTAGACATACTGCAGGAGATGATGGTGATCAAGTAGCCAAATGCTTAAGAGTTAGATTGGACTGTGCCAAGTCAGAGCACAGGTAGGAGAATCAGACTTTTCAAAGATTTCTGGTTATCAGTCATTTCCTATAACTTAAAATTTTGTTCAGTATACAAAGGAGTAGGTCAGAGCCTTTTTCTCTGATGTGCTTTTTTATTTTCAGGAAATTAAAAATGTGACACCACCCACCTGCAGTTTGACATGGTACAGTCCTAGGGTTACCAACTGTGGATTCAGAAATTCCTCGAGACTTGGGGATGGATCTTGGGGAGGAACCTCAACAGGATATAAAACCATAGAATCCACTACCCAAGGCAGCCATTTTCTGCAGGCAAATTATATCTGTAGTCTGGAGATCAGTTGTAATTCATTGAGTTCTCCAGGCCCCACATGAAGGATGGTAAACCTATGCAATCCATTCTTCCTCCTCATTTTGTACAAGTGTGGTGGCAGGCCACAATTCTCAAAGCATGTGTATTATGTACAAACTAGAAAATAAGCCCGCTGTAGTGTTAATACAGTGGGCGCTAGGCGTTAGCTTGGGCCCCCCCCCCCGGTCGGCGTGGCCTACCTGACGCCGCAGAGTGGGAGCGGGTCTGTGTGTGTGTGGGGCGGGGGCGCTGGTGGCTCTGGCACTGCTGCGACCGAGAAGGGGCCCGCTTCCTCCGGCGAGCTTGGCTCTTCCGCCGCCGCCATTCATGGCCCCCGCCGGCAATCGCGGCGCCGCTACCGCGGTGGATCGCAGCTCTGCTGGCTTGGGCCAGCACCGCCGCCGATTGTGGCCATGATGGCAGGTCTTCCTGATGGCGTGTGCTGCCGCTCGCAGCTGCTGCCGGTGCCCTCGCCTCTGTCGCTGCTGCTGGTGGGCCCTTGGGCAGGCGGAGGGCGGCTGGCGGGGGCTCGTTGGGGGAGGGAGCCCCTGTCAGCCGCGCTCGGCGCGACTGTCGGGGGCTCCTCCGGGCGGCGGCCTGACGCGGCGAGAGGCGCTTCGCTCTGTGCGGCTGCCAGGGGCTCCCTTGCGGCTGGCCTGACGCGTCGGAGGCGCTTTGCGCCTCCGACGCGCCAGGCCAGCGGCCAAGGGAGCAAGTTGCTGGGGCTGGGAATCGGAGGGACCAATCGGCAGGCGCTCCAATTGTGTGTCATGAGGAAGGGTCCAATCCGGACCCTTCCTCATCATGGACACATCCTGCCCTAGAACCCCTTAGCCTTTTATTTAGTCCGTGGCGCCTGTGGCGCCACGGGCGGTTTAAAGATAACTCTGCTATTCTCAGAACTTCTACCAGTGCAATTTCAATAGAATTTTGAAATTGCAATGCATTTATCTAATCTGGATTCCTCCTGAAAAAGCAAGTGCTGATCAGGATTCTGAAAGAAGGGTATCTTGTTAGAAGTGTTTTCTAGGTCATTTGTGTGTTTATTTGTCTAGATATTAAAAATGAGTCTTCAGTTTTGATCGCATCTTTGTTGCGGTGTGCTCTGTTTCATTGTAGGGTTGCCTGTGCAGGAGTTGCCTGTGCAGGAGTTTCTGCCTGCTCTAGAATCTAATTTTACTATCTGGTTGGTATTTATAACACACTTGTTGCCATGGTATCCAAGCACAGGCAATCACTTGCACATTCTCAAATGAAATGCAATGCACCTTTATTGCATCATGAAGGGAAACTCACCTATTCACCACAGATGCTTCTCTCTCCCTCTCCCCCACCCAGGATACAACGGACTACGTTGCATATGTAGCCAAGGACCCTGTTAATCGCAGAGGTAAAGTTCTGCTTTACATTCATTTTTTAAATTGAAGTGGCAGTGTAAAAATACTGTAAATATTTGAATAAACACACAGTTATTGCCTTCCTTTAGGAAATAGAAGCTGCTCAGATTAGGTTCCCTCCATCCTTTATTTATTGGCTTTCTAATGAGGTGTATCATACTTAATTTATTTGGTTCCTTGCTGCATTTGTACCTCACCCACCTCGATCTCTAAAGAGCTCAGACTACTGTTTCACAAAGTAGGCAAGGCAGACAGGGAGCGGTTTACTCCAGTGACCTAGTGATCTCCAAAGCTGTTTTGAACTTCATTTCCCCCACATTCAGATCCATTTGAAACAGCATGAAACTGTTCAATTGCTTTTATATTTGCTTTTACGAGTCTTTTGTGGCACAGAGTGGTAAGACAGCCATCTGAAAGCTTTGCCCATGAGGCTGGAAGTTCAATCCCAGCAGCCGGCTCAAGGTGGACTCAGCCTTCCATCCTTCCGAGGTTGGTAAAATGAGTACCCAGCTTGCTGGGGGGTAAACGGTCATGACTGGGGAAGGCACTGGCAAACCACCCCGTATTGAGTCTGCCATGAAAACGCTAGAGGGCGTCACCCCAAGGGTCAGACATGACTCGGTGCTTGCACAGGGGATACCTTTACCTTTACCTTTAATCTAATAATCTTCAGTAATGCGGGTTAATAAACAATAACCTTTACCTATTTGCTTTTACAGTCTCTAGGTATTACTTGTAAGCCCAGCCCATCCAGGTGATATTCACAAGATTTAACATTAGGGAAAGTGCTCTTTTATCTAGGGATCCAAAGTGTGCAGTTTGAGCAATTTTCATTACCAGCAGTGGCATTAGAGTATGAATGAGACAGAGGGGTGGGGGCATGTGTTTTCAGAAGGTTGAAGCACTGTGCAGGTGTGTAACTGGCTAACAGCACCCTACATGGGCAGAAGCTGATGATCTTGACAGTCAGCAGAAGGTGCTGCTTCAAATTAACATCCACCAGCTTGCACAGTGTTGCTGTTGCCACCTCCAACCTTGAACATTGCCATAGAACAACTGTTGATAAGAGCCAGGGGTCCTTGGTCATTGATGAATGGCTCTGGCTATTTGCTACCCATTGTGGGTGAGCACTGGTTGTCAGCATTCAACCTCCAGCCTAAGACAATCAAGACATCAGAGTAGCTCCAATATTAAAGCTAGCCAGGGTGACTATGACTCTTTTTGACTACTGGTCCTCATTAGAACATCAGACTCTTGCTTCTGCATGATGCCCGCAGCCCACTGACTAAAAACATTAAGTGGTGGTGGAGGTAGGAACAAATCCCAATCTGGAAGCCTTCACTCCCATTTACATCCATCCCAGAATTCTGCATTGCTGATACATAATAAAAGAATGCCGTCAGGTTGTTTATTTGTTTTTTAAACCGTTGATTTCCAGTTACACAAGTAAAAATGATGTTAGGTATATTTTAGGATGAACAATAAAGTTATGTATTTTCTTTTGGCCTGTATGAAAAGCAAAATCATGTATACATGTCCTCTTGCAAAGTGTTATTTTTGTTTTGCACTCAATAAGCAGCTGTACTCCAGTGAAAGACTGGCTTTGTCCAGCAACTAAGCCATTTCTGGATCCATCTGAAATGACTAACAAGACCATCTTAAACAATGTTATGCCCTTCTCAGCCTGTTTTGTGATGGCATCAGAAGGGGCTTACACTGCTTGTTTGGAGCTCTGATGAGGCAGAGATGCTTTTTGTAGAGTGCTTTCCCCTCCAATTGCTCGAAATATAAGTCAGGAAATATGAATTTTAAAGAATGCATATTATGTTGCAGCTTGCATAATACTGAGTAGTAAACTATGTTCAGAATGTCATATCAGATTCAGGGCTGCTATGGTGGAAGGCAGAGGAATCAAAGATATCAACATAATTCTTCCCCATAAGGTCCATATGACTTGGTAGCTCAGTTAAAAAAACAAACTTTCACATACCAGTTCTGTGAATTTCACATTCCATGTTTTAATTATTTTATCCAAATGTAGAATGAAGGGGGACACCTTAGTACTGAAATAGCTGAGGATATATTCTTGGATATTTTCTTTGTTCTCCCATCATTTTTAGCATGCCATATATTGAAATGCTGTGATGGCCTAGCCCAGGATATCATCAGCACCATAGGGCAAGCATTTGAACTCCGTTTTAAGCAATATTTGCAGTGCCCTTCAAAGATTCCTGCTCTTCATGACAGGTAAGTGACACAGCAGAAGACTGCTTTCTAGTGAAAGTGTTGTTTCCTTTAATGAAAGAACTGGTGAAATAAAGGATAACTATATTTGCAAAAGAGAGCAATTGGCTGCAAAGATTTAAAATAGATTCATGGGAAATCTGGCTCAGTCTGTTTGTTTGGAAGCTGTCATACACTGACTCTTATCTGAAACAGGAAACACGATCATGATCAAAGCTCTTTCATTGCCAAGCACCACTTGAATAGCATCTTTTCTGTCTCCTCCTTTGTGCACATGAGAGGAAGAAGGAATTTTCTCTATAGTAAGTTTTCTCTATAGTATATGGCAATATTTTGGAAAAAAGAAAAGGTAGACTGCAAGTTAGTTAAGAATTACATCTTCTTAGTTTGAGATCCTGCTAGGACATTGTCTTTGAAGTCATGCTAAGAGATACGTTTAAGGATGGGCACAAACAAATTTTGGTCAGTTTGTGGTTTGCAAAGTCAAATTAATGGCAGGCCTTTCCACAAACTTTCAAGCTTTTTGTGGAGGTTCATGCTAGTTCATGAACAGAGACAATTCCAGACAGACTGTCTCCACTCAATCAAAATGTTTACATAAATTCAAAGCAACAACCTGGAGGCTATGTAGAGGAACATCCAGGAGAGATCTTCTGTGAGTTTGGTGTCTCTAGCTTGCACAGGATCCATTCTATATACTCCTGAACCGCCTGAATCTGCATTTGTCAAAATGACTGATGAGTTCATGAGTTTCAGAAGTGTATAGAATGGATCTTGTGCAAACTAGAGACACCAAACTCACAGCAGACCAACTGTACCTGCTTTTCTACATGCTCTCCATCTGATGTCCCTAACTCACATGGAATCAATTCTATAGACACCTGAACCTGCCCTCCAAGTCTGGTGAGTATTGGATTTATGAGATTCATGTTACAGCTCCCCCCCCTCCCGAAAGTGCTTTCTGGAGAAATGACAGGTGGTCATTCCCAGGAAACACCTTCTTTGGGGAACTGTAACTCAGCCCCCATAAATCCAATACTTATCAAGGGGAGGCAGAGAAGTCAGATGGAGATCCTTGGTGAGTTTGATGGCTCTAGCATGTCAGAGGGCTGTTCTACTGCCTCACAAACCTAACCAGTTTATGACGCAGCTAAAAGTTCTTGATGGTCTGTGGTTCACAACTAGGGAATGCTGCAAACTACGAACCAAACTGCATTTTTCTGGTTCATGTCCATCCCTACATATGGTGTTAAAGCACCGGATGTGGGTCTGAGATACATGAGTAGTGAATAGTGAATTGTAATCATTACTGCTATCGTTTAAAGGAAACAGTTGTCAATAGTATCTATTATGTTAATCCTGGAAATGTATTGACCAACTCAAGTAGTCTCAAGTAGTTTTGTGTCAGGCTGATAGTGGTGGGTGATGAAACAAAGATATTTTATAATTCACTAACTAGATAAATTTGCCACAGTTTGGATGTTCTGATGATATGGTGAATCTGGGAAAGCTAAGAAGCAAAATAACAGAACTTGTTTTTTCATAGGATGCAAAGTTTGGATGAACTTTGGTTGGAAGAAGAAGGTGAGGCAACAGAACACCCCTATTACAACAGCATTCCAAACAAAATGCCTCCCACTGGAGGCATGGTTGATGTGAGGCTCAAAGCCAAGTTCCCATCTGTTTCAGATGATGCTCAGGTAGGGAATCTCATCCTTACTTTCTTTTCTCAGCTCTTATTTTAATAGAGCAAAATAGCTAGAGGGAAATGATGAGGGACATAAATCTTGTTTTATTCATAGGACAAAAATGATCACAGAGCTTTTAAAAGTGTGATTTAGATTATTATCTTATATTTTATGTTTGTGTGTTGTAGTAAAACATGACATCTATGTAACGTGTATTACATCTAGGCGCATCAGACATTGCAAAGAAAATGGCTCTTGCTTTCTGCACTGAATGACCAAACTGGTTTTGTTTGATTCTCTAAGATTAGAAACAGATTCTGGTAGGAGGTCAGCCAATAAAAAACCTCACTGTAAAAACATTATGCATACACAAGAGCTACATTGTCAGCTTTTGTGCTAAAAGTGTATGCCTGGAGGTTTACTGTAAGACCGCAGAAATGTTTGTGTCTAGAAGTTTGTCTTGGGACATTTAAAAACTTTTCTTGGTAAATATTCTCTTTTACAAATGAGCAGTACAATACAAATATATTAGGATATATTTTTATTATTCATTAGAATTCATCTACAGGTAAACATGAGAATTTTTGGACACTGCCCTTCTAAAATCAGAATATAGGTTAGATCCAGATTAAATTTTACTATGACAGAATGGAATTAATCAGAATCCTGATTAATGCTAAATATTAACTTTTATTCAGTTTCTCACTTTTATCAGAATATATATATAACTGAGAAAGTCAATAAATATATAACAGCAATGTTTTGTATGTATTGTTTGTGAAAATTGTTAATCATTGTTTATAAAATATTGCACTGAAAAAATTAAGCTATTTAAACTATTTGAACAGTAGGGAAACAGCTAAAATTGTTAATGTCCAGCTGTATAGACCAGGGGTACTCAAACTGTGGCCCTCCAGATGTCCATGGACTACAATTCCCAACACTGGCAGGGGCTCATGGGAATTGTGGTCCATGGACATCTGGAGGGTCGCAGTTTGACTACCCCTCGTATAGGCAAAGGTGCTGGGATAAGCCTAGATATTTTTATGCCCATGATCTTCAGAGTTTAACCAAGTCAGCTGTTATTTCACTGGAAAGCAGTAGCATCATCATTGAAAAGAAAATTAATAGGGAGTCCCAACTGTGATGTCAGATATTATCACATCATTGGAAAGATGTGTCATGGGTCCATCATCCCTCCTATTTTTATATATATATATAAAATATATTTGCATGAAAACCCTATTGGAATTATTAGGCTGTCAGGTTTATTCCAGGAAAGGGTGATTGAACTGGAGGAGTTCATTTTATAGATGTAATATACCTACTTTGTCATTTAGAATTACAGGGGTTAATAAAACAGGAAAGGAGTGCAATTTCTCTGAAGGTCATCATTACTCTCATCCACTGCAAACTCATTCATAAAAAGAATGCTCAATCATAGTGTCATACATGATGAATGAACGAAGACTGGGTTTGGGTAGAATTGCATCTGGACCAATCATAAAACAGACCTACTGAAAATGCATTACAGTTTTTAAAGGTAGAGTTTGCATGAAGAATATTTTTACTACCACCTTAGTCTGCATCTGCAATGGGAAGAGAGCAAATATACTACCAGAGCCATCATGTAAGAAACGTATTTGGTGAGGATTCACAACAGGGACCCAGCCGGCCAGGTAAGCAGGGCTCTAATATTGTGTTTATACAGGCTGCCAAAATTGCATCTAGCATTATGTGTGCTGATAGGGAGCCCTGGTTAATGGACAAATCCCATGGTTAACATTTTTTCCATTAATAGTAGAAATCTTTGGCACACAGTTGGGGTGAGGGTGAGATGACAAGGGGGAGAGATGCAAACTTTTAAAAATGTATTATGTATATGAAAATGTAAAGTGAAGCATTTTAGCTCTCATTTTCTCTTTACAAATATATGCTATAGAAAGGTATTATTTCTACAACCCATTAAATGGTGGCAAGTGCCATCAAAATGAAGCTGAATTATGGCTGCTTAGCTGGCAGCCATTTAACCCTTAATTATCCTCCCCAACAGCAGGGAGCAAAAACAAAGGATTAAATGAAGCCCTATCTCAGGAGATCCCTTCTACCTTTCTCCTAGCCATGATGTGCCATGGCCAGAAGAAAGGGGGAAAGAAAGTCCTTTCCCAGTTGATACCCCCCTTTTTCCTAGCCACGGTAAGCTGTTGTATGACAGTTACAGACTGTCATTATAGGCTGTTGAGTAAGGAGTGGAGAAAATCTTGCACGTGTGACAACTAACAATAACAATGGTTATGCATAAGTATACTACAGGCATCATATTGTTCATTGCAGAGCAGTGGCAGCTTGCAACAGAACTCCCATGCAACAAGGGAAAAACTCTGTGCAATAGATAGTCTCCAGGTTTCAAACTCTAGTTTTCATGGACTGCTGAAGATCCAAATTTAGCAGCCACAACTATATTGTCTCTGCCCGTACCTGGATAGCGCAGAGTAGCCTGATTTCATCAGATCTCAAAAACTAAGTAGGTTTGGCCTTGGTTAGTATTTGGGTAGGGAACTATCAAGGGAGTCCAGTGTTGTTAAATGGAGGCAGGCAATGGCAGACCACCTCTGAATGTCTCTTGCCTTGCATGGGATTGCCATAAGTCAGCTGTGACTAGATGGTAAAAAAAAAAAGAAGTCCTTGCAATGTGTCAGATGGTGATGATAACTTCAAGCATCTTATGAGGCTAGAAATCTCATATCTACCAATCAGAATTTGGAGCAGATGACCAAAATGTAATTCCAGGCATCACTATGTAGTCCATTAAAAATGGAAACAAAAAAGGACTCTTTGGACATGATCCATTCCATAGGGTCTTGTTAACTGCTTCCTTATGACGAATGTACTCTGTGTAGCACTTATGCAGGGGAATCTACACAGCAGTTGTCTACGCTTTTTCCTTGTCTCTACCAATGAAGCCACCATTTGCCCCAGTACCCATCCCCTACACTGGAGGGCTTGAAAAATTGGTCTGTGTTGAATTGCTATACATTGCAATGCCATAGTGATATAGCTGATATCAATTTTTTAAACTTTTAGTGCCACAGGAGGGGGGGGATGGTGACTGCATAGCAGTGCCAATATGGGCAGGATCTTAAAAAGTTACACCATCCTGTCCAGCAGGCATACTTGTATGTGATTTTTGCAAAAGGATGATATTGAGCCCAATTTGGTCAATGCTAGAGAAAAGCAGGGAGAAACTTGGAAGGTGGATGATTAGATGGCAACATATTGTGATGCTCTAAAAAGCCCATTCCAGTTTAGAAGCCAAACCAGAACAAAATCTCGGTGTAGAAGCACCACTTTTCATCTTTATCTTTCTCCAGTTATATGTTCTGTGTGTTATGACCTCCAAAATGACGTATTGTTAATAGCCTTACTCCACTATTGCAAAGTGAGGGCTTTGGCTTCTTTTACTATGTCAAACCATCTCTTTCCCTTCTGCCTTCAACTTTCCCTAGCACTATGGTCTTTTCCAACGAGTCTTGGCTTCTTATAATCTGGCCAAAATGTGGTAGCCTCAGTCTGGTCATTTTAACTTCTACGGAAAGTTCAGGATTGCTGTCTGCTGGAGTGGGATGAAAGCATATGTTAATGTTCACAGGGTCTTTGGATATCTACAGTGTGCCTGAAGGAAAGTCTAATTTCACCCTGCCAGGAGAGACTGCAACCTATGTAAATACTCAACATATAAATATGGAGATTCTGCAGGCGCTTCAGGCAGATGCTGAAAATCTATTTAGTGGAGCAACGGAAAGCACCAAAGACAGTCCAGGAAAAGATCTTTTTGACATGAGTAAGTTCTTTTGAGTAAGTTCTTACCCTAATGCTGGGAGCGATTGAGGGCAAAAGAAGGGGACAACAGAGAATGAGGTGGCTGGATGGAGTCACTCAAGCAGTCGGTGCGAACTTAAATGGACTCCGGGGAATGGTAGAGGACAGGAAGGCCTGGAGGATCATTGTCCATGGGGTCGTGATGGGTCAGACACAACTTCGCACCTAACAGCAACAACAAAGTTCTTTTGAAAATGCCAGTTTATAGAATGAGTCCTACCCATGACAATTTTCAGTTATGTAAAAGCATGAACTGAACAGTAATGATGGAGGGCCTCCTAATTTCTAGGGGTAGCAGGTCAAAGGCTTTCCCCAATGCCTACCAGACTTGTTCCTTGTTACACTAGCTGCACCCAACTAAATACAGCATCATTATGAAATTCTCCTTATATAACGTAAGAACATAAGTAGAACCAGCTGGATTAGACCAGTGGTCCATCTTGTCCAGCACACAGCCATCCAGTCCTCCTGTAGGCCTAAATAGCAGGCACTTCCTTGCTGCTCTCACCCAGCACTGGTGTGTAGAGGTTTGTGGCCTATGCTTATGGAAGCTCCCTACTGTCTGATAAGGATGGGGTTTATAACTCCATTTTCTCTGTGCCCTAATTGCAGTAGCTAAAAGTAAAAAACTGTGAGCAGAGTGGGCTTCAGGGAATGAATTTTTGCAGCTACCCTCTTTTCACTCTAGCCCTGTACAACTCTGTCATGTTGCTGATAGGGGTCAGAGGAAAGGATGCATACAGGGGCCTGCATTATGGCTCTTTGCATGAATGAAGTAAGAGTTTATTCAGTGTGTGCATGTAATATTGAGGCCATCTCCATGCAGCATCTTGTACAACATCCCTTGCCAAAGGTGCCCTAAACTTCAGGATTAAGTTTGGGGCAGTGCAGAGATTACAGTGAGAGGTGGAAAAACTGTGCTTAACTTGCATTTTTTCTGGTCCCAGGGCAATATTTTGTTATTGTAAACAATGATTCATCATCATAGCTTCTGTGCAGTCCCACATAGGTCTGTGCTTCTACAGGCCAGCCACGATGAGGAGCTGGTGAGTTTTCTAAGCAATGAGTCATCATTCCCCAAAGGGCTCACTCCTCCCCTCCCTGAGGAGGGTGGTTTTCTGCCAAAAAGTCATAGGATGTGGGAAGAGTGAACACTCTCCATTCAGTTCTTCTTTTTTGCAGAAGGAAAAAGACTTTTCCAGCAAGTGAGAGTTCTTTTTTCTTCTGTGCTTCAGTGAGTTCTGAGGTAATAATAATTTTAAAAAAGGACAGAAGACAGTACAATGAAGATGGATAATCAATGGGTTTCTATCAGAATCAATGGGTTTCTATCATTAAAAAAATGCCAAGAATGCAGGGCCTAAATGGTCCAAAATAATGAACACTTGTTGTGTCTACTTTGTCTGCGAGAGGGACACATCACATGCGCCTGTCCAGCCTGCTGTCAGATGACTCCCCAAACCCATGATGGGAGAGCTGTGCACCTCAAGACAGCACTATGGGAGACAGCCACAGTGGCCTTTAAACCTGGGGGAGTCAGGACTCTAAACAAACAACCTTATACCCCCTCTACTGTATCTATGCTTCATCTGGAGGATCCCAGACTAGAGGGATTTGTGTGTGTGGGGGGGGGGGGGAGGGTGTTCTGAAGAATCCCAAGAAAAAATAAAAAATCAGGGGTCACCATGTTGTTCAGACTTGCCTCAATACCAACCCCCTCTCTTGTGTTGATAGTCTCCGTCACTGCTGAGAAGGTCAGTGCCCTTGTTGGCAAGACTTATGTCACCAAGGCCTCATCGATTTAGATGCAGTGATGCCAAATAACCAGCAACATTGACAGGTGCCAATGTCAAATTCTTACCCATTGCTGGATCATTGCCAAATCTCCCTATCAAGGACCCCATAAACATTAGTGGTGAATGAACCATTGTTGACCAGCTCCAAGGATGACATCATGTTAATTCCTTTGGAGCAACCCTTCAAACATCGCTGTCATGATAGCAACGACTACATAGAGAGAGAATCAGGATCCTGGGTCTTATTCCCCATGATGGTACCCCCAAACTGGAAAAGGTGGGAATGATGCAGCATGCCAGCATGGATTTACTCACCATCTGGTATCACATCCTTGTCAGCAAAAGATCATTGATACCAACTTGAAGTCGACATGGCAGCAAGAGTCTCAGAATTGGACGATGTCAGGGATAAGGACTGAAATCAGTTCTTACACCCACTTTCTCCAATCCCAGATGATGCTATCAGGGAGACAGCAGCTCCATCTCCCACAGATGGCACAGCTATATTCCAAACAATTCATTCATTATGGCAAAGAACCATAATGCAGGCCCCTGTATGCATCCTTTCCTCTGACCCCTATGAGCAACATGATAGCTAACACCCTCAATTGAGATTACTTATCAACCAAGCTCATGTCTGAGGACCTGATTATAGAAATCCTGTCTTGCCCTTTTGTTCATTAAGGACACCCTCCAGGTGTCTGGTCCTAGAAGTCTGGTCCACTCTAGCATCTGCCTCACCATCCTCCAAGAAATTAGAAAACGTGAATAAGTTGCAGGAGGATCGTTCCTTCCTATTTAGACATCCTAAGGCAAATTTGCTGGCTGCTGTCCCAGCAGAAGGGAGAGTTGACACACATTCTTCTGCCCTAGAAAAGGAGGGGAGGAGGATAGATGGTATGAGGAGCAGTGTTCCTACCGAAAGTAATGAGTAGGATCCACATGTCCCAGGCATTATTGGTGCCTACATTCTTCCCCAATCCTACAATTGATTAAGAAAGAGCCCTACATGGTTAAGAAAGAGCTCTACATGTCAGAAGGGCATTACTCTTGATTGATTGATTGATTGATTGATTGATTGATTGATTGATTGATTGACCACCACTCCTGGCACATCCAGCTCATGGTGGTTTATATAAAAAAGATAAAAACAACCTAATCCCCCGCAGTACAATTGATTGATGGCGGCAACAATCCACAGACTACTTTCCCCAATGCGAATCCTCAGACCTTCTGAGCAGCCATTGCTGTTGTGCTGGTAGGTGATAACAGGTGATGTTTGGCCTGGAGGGCTACAGATACATGGGGTATAAAGGGATACAAAAAGGATAAAGTATTTAGATAGAGTTTAGGACTTCAGAATTTATTTGTTTGATTTAAGAGGCATAATGGGGGACACAGAGTATCCGCACAGACTATCTTGGTGGATAGTCTCAGCTATTATGTTAGCTTACAAGTCATCAAACAGTGCCTGTCTGCTGCACATTTCAGTGCATTTTATGAGACCACAAGCCTCTGGCATGCCGTTGGAGGATATCTGCAGAGTGGTGACCTGGTCAGATCCTTTTGATGTTCATGCACATTGATTCCTGTAGAGAAATGGCAGTGAGAAAAGCAGTCCTACAATCTGTGTTCAGCTAAAGTGCCCACACACCCCTCCTTGGTGAGTGAACTTGCTATTCTGCACAGAAGCCACAATGATGAAAACAAGGTAGCACTTACTTGTAACTGTTGTTCATCAAGTCATCTTCTGTGCAGGCACACATCCCTCCCTTCTCTCCCTACCATGAGCCTTTTTTCTTTTCTCTTACCTGTTCCTGCAGAGATGGGAGAACTCAAGGGAGAGAGCTCGCCCTTCACACATCACATGACTTTTGGATAGGAAAGTCACCCTCCTCAGGGAAGGGGGGGTAAGCACTCTTAGGAATAGTTGATTCTTTGCTTAGAAAGTTCACTAGCTCCTCAATGTGGCTGGTCTGTGAAACACAATCCCATGTGTGCCTGCACAGAAGGCCATTCAATAAACAGCAGTTACAGGTAAGTACAACCTTCAGTTATGTCATGTGGTGCTTTTCTCTCTACCTATGTATGTTTGACTTACATCATCACTAGGTCCTTTTGAGGATGCTCTCAAGAACCAAACTCCTGGGCCCATTTTGAACAAGGCTACCTCAGTGGAATGTACCAGTCCTCTTCTGTCCAGGGCAGCTCACATGGCGGTAGCAAGAGAATTGAGCACAGAGCCCTGGTATCAAGGGGAGATGAGCAGGAAAGAAGCAGAGCAGCTCTTAAAGAAATGTGGAGACTTTCTGGTTAGGAAAAGCACCTCTAATCCAGGATCCTATGTTCTAACTGGACTACACAATGGACAAGCCAAGCACCTTCTCTTAGTGGATCCTGAAGGAACAGTAAGTATTGAATCCAAAAAGGTCAATGAATTGAAGCCTGTTAGCATAGAAAGCAAATACTTTCCTTTATATTGTTCCACTGTTATCTTTGCCTGTGCAATGAATATTCAAGTCAATATAGATAGAATTCATTTCTCTTTTAGGGATAATGATATACAGGGTTTGTATATTCATGTACTTGTTTGCCAGTGAGATTGTATCATGGAGGTTCAGCAAGAACATGTGTCTCTTGCAAACAGTGTTCATTCAGGCCCTAAATACAGCTGAATTCAAACCTGGTGAGCTTCAAGCTATTCTGTCAGCAGGTTCCCTGTTAGCCCCATCTGGTCTTTCAGTTCCATCCTATGGCAGTATGTGTGAGAATCCCAGATGGTTTGGAACAAAGTGAATTATTGCTGCAGCTAAAGGCAACAAATAAACAAGTAAATTTTCATGGTATTCAAGAAAGAAGACACTATGCATGATAGAAACCTTCAGATAATGATGTTTTGCTCTTTGCAAATCAGACTTATATGCAAGGCCCATTTTTCTAAAGTGGAGAACCCCATATACTCAAACCGATAATTTGTTTGTAATTTAAAATGTGTAGTATTTCAAATTTATTTGCTCCTGTGCATTCAGTAGAATTCAGCTCAAGGACAGCTGGCCAGTGCATTCCCAGAACTTACTGATTGCTGGGGCTGATTATAAATTGCAGTTTTCTCAGCCTTCCAATTCATTTTGGGAGACTATAAAAACTACAGTTCCAGTCAACCCAGCAAGCAGTCATGGAAGAGTCATTTTCAGGAAAGTGAGGCCTTGATATAGCAATACCTGTTGTTTGAAGAGCCATCTACTGTGTCAGATCACTCTCCCCGTCCCTTCAGTAAGGTAAGGTCTATGCTAGTGGTCCCAACCCCCCGGTCCGGGGACCGGTGCCGGTCCGTAAATCAGTCGGTACCGGGCCACGGCTCCTTCTCATCCTCCTCCCCGGCTGCTGCCTCGGAGTCTGCCCTGCCACTCTTCTGCTGGCTCACCTTTGGTGCTCTCCAGCGGCCGCCATGGCTGGGGCTCCCCCTTGGCGTAGCACTGTGCAGCTGCTGCTGGCAGCGCTCCCCAGTGGGTGGCGGGAAGTCAGGGGCGCCAGTGGGAAAGCAAGACTCCCCCCCCGAGCCTCAGTAAAATTGTCAAGCTTTGACCAGTCCCCATTGATTAAAAGGTTGGGGACCACTGGTCCTATGGCATGGGGAGGCATGCTTTTGAGCTTTCTATAAGACACATTCAAATGCATGTCAAAGATTTTTGTATGTTTAACAGAAATGTAGGCAATAATGATAGCAATTTAGGATCAACTATGAGGACATTTACCCAACACTTTACTCATTAACTTCATTTATACTCAATTTCTTTCCTCACCTCCATTTAATCCTCACAACATCTCTATGAGGTAAGTTAGGTTGAGAGTGGAACCAAGAACATCCAGCAAGTTTCTGTATCAAAGTGTGGATTCAAACTGGGGTCTTCCGGATCCTCCCAGACCCAACAATCTAACCACTGTGCCCACAGTCTCTATGGCCTATTATCATAACAATATCTCGGAGAGCATTGGTTTGCCAGGTCCCATTTGGAGGTTGGCATCCCTGACAGAGAAACTCTCTCTCACAGTCTTATTTCATTTTGTTTAACTGAAAAACTGCTGCAGTGCAATTGAAGCTGTGATTTTAAAAACTGGGCCCTAGATTTTGTTTCTAGCCTGTAGCCCAGGCTCAGAAATTAGGTAACAGCCAAACTCTGGGAAAGGAAAGAAGGCAACTCATACATATGACACCAGAGGGCAGTCAAAGACCATTTTCACAATAATGTTCCCAGCACTAAGCTGAATTAGTCAGAGGTTGCTTGTATATGGTACAAGCCAAATGCTTTACATGGAAATAAAGTTTCATTTCAAACATTTCTCTCTTCACCTCAAGGCATGCAAGTTTTTGAGGATCCAGAAATTTTCTTCTCAAAACTGAATAAATTACACAGAAAAAGATGAACTGCTCAGTAGATTCTAGTGAGGATCTATTATGATGCAGTCTCTGGATCCCCTTCCTTGACCTGTAAATTGTCTATGTAAGACTGCAAGTGGCAGTGAATTCATTTTTGCAAAAAAAAATAATTGCCAATAATATGGTACAGTAAGACTATAGAAATAATATGTTAACTGGTATTGATTGAAATATGAATATCCAAAGTGCATTCTTCTGCCATTGGATGATGACTAACCAAACTATAAGTACTAGCCTTCTCTAAGACCAGAAGAGAGTCACAATCCAAATCAAGTGAATTCAGCTTATCTATCAATAGGTGAACCCATGCAGGTTTAAAAGAAGGAAATGCTGACTGTGAAACTAGTGATTCTTTACTCTCTAGATCTAGATTTCAAGCCAATATTTAATAACCATTAGTCAGGCTATAAGAAAATTGTCTTCTGCCCAGTTTCCATTAGCAGGGAGGATGAGGCGAAACATCTAGGCGACACTAAGATCGATCTAAGGAGATTTGTCTGGATTATATCTGTGCATGCTTTGATATGTAAAATAACTCCCTTTGGATGGGTAACCTGGGCTCAGCCCACTTTCAGGCCTGCAGTGATTTAGAGGAGGTGGAAAGAGGCCTCAAGGATGTGAGACTTATGGTGTGTGCCCTTAGAGACCAAATTGTTTCCCCACAAAGATCCTTTCAGCAGGGCAGTCTTCCCACAGGTTTCCACATTTCATTAATGCCAATGCTTTTATACCCATGTGTTTTTTTTTTAAATTTATGTTAGAGATATCTCTTTTGGTGGTAGTGTGCGGAAACTAGAGGCTAACTAAAACTTAATCAGTGTGCGGAAGTGTGCGGAAACTAGAGGCTTAATGAAACTTTAATGAACTCTGTGAATTCATTAAAAAGTAACTTCCCAGTTTACTGCTGATTCTCTGAATTCAGAATTCATGGCATCTATCCTTTAGTAATGGCCCATTTCCATACCCCATACTCAGCTTTGATGTACTCGGTTCTGCACTTACCACTAGAATTTCATTATGGCACTTTTTAATGGAGGCCATTTCTTGTTCATTCTTTCACTTAATCTTATAAAGTCACGTGAATTCATTTTACAAGAAAGTGGCCAACATGGTCTGTGAGGGACAGGCAAGAGAAGGCAAGGAAGCAGGAGTGGCAGGTCATAAGACTCAGCACAATAAAGATCCCTGCAATTCTGTCCTCCCTTATTTCTGCTTTAGGTGCCTAAATATTGAACCAGTTGCTCAGAAAACAGTATTTCTTTCACCCTGTATGGAGCTTTGGCCTGAAGTGGCCACTTTGGGTGAATATAAACCATCTTTCACCATACTCACTCTTCTTTTCAGGTTCGTACCAAGGACCGTGTATTTGACAGCATTAGCCACCTCATCAACCATCACCTTGAAAACAATTTGCCCATTGTATCTTCTGGGAGTGAGCTCTGCCTCCATCAGCCAGCAGAGAGAAAATAACGATGAGAAGGACAATGGCTACCTATGTTGAACTACCGCCAGAGGAGAGCTATATCCATACTAAAAGATTATCACCTGTCGTGTTTTCTGTAGGTTAATTAAATACCATTCCACATCATGTCAAGAAACAAAAAAATTCTTATTGCTCCCAAGGAATGGTAAAGCAAGGTAAAATAGCAGGTAGACTTTCCTTCCTTTTAAAATGACTTTAAGAAAAATGTTCTGATTCTTTAATACGAATATTGACCAAACACACGCATTATTTATCAATGCATAGATATTTATATTTTTAAAATCAGTCTGCTGTAAGTATAGAACAAAAATTTTCTGTTCTGTGCTTTCTGACTGATATGAAGACGCCAACTCTGATTGTTCAGATAAATGAGTAAATATCAAAGATCTAATTTTCTTGTGAACATGGATACCTTGCTGTCTCAAGGGAAGTTTTTACGATCTAATAAGCACAATAAGAAAGAAGGAAGCAGGCAACCTTCAATGACTGAATACCAGATTAGGGGAAATGAATCCAAGAACTAGATTTCCAACAGAGCAACTTAGTTTGAAGCAACTTTTGAAAACATCATTCACTGACTCTTAAGTACAAAAGCCTTTTCTCTTTCTGATGTCCCACTGAAATTCTCATATAATGCTACTCCAAATTGTTTGTAACTTGCTTTGACTTTGACTTGGTGTGAACTCTTTGTGTATGAGGTACATGCATTGATTTTTCTAATAATATATACCTTCAGATAAGCTTTGATTTATTAAACCAATGTTCGATATTAAGGCTCTTCTTCTCCTTGTTTGCTCACTTCTTGCAGAAGGAAATTCTGGCTACTTTAAGAAAAATAAGAATTACTTATTATTTCATTTTTAATACTGCCCTTTTCCCGAGGAACTCACACCTGGCTTTGAAACAAAGACTACAGTCTATATAATTGGATTCACTTACAGTTTAAATAAACAGCATGACAAAGGCTTAAAAGATTGTGAATATTGTGAAGAGAGAGTAGACAGAATTGTTCAATCCCCTTTCTTAGAACAAAAGAAGTTGGATTACTCATTTTAAACTGTAGATTCAGAACAAGGGGATGGTCATGGCCACTTGATTTAAAACACTGGCCAAGTAACACAAATGGCTGCTTGGGGCAGTACAATCTGGTAAGGGAATCAACACAACTAGTGGTAGTAGAAGGAAGCATCAGGTGTACTCTATGCATGTTGCCACTGGCTGTTAACTACCAGGGGATGAGGAAACGTGGAATGGCCTTCAATGTTCCCTCTAATTCTGCCCACCCAAGAGGAGCAATTGGATAGGAGCTAAGTGGATGGATGGATATGACCTAAGTGGTACCTCTGTGTATGAAGATGCCAGGGAGAAAGATCCTTGTGCAAAAGGGTTTTGCATGTGAAATTATAGGGTTACCTAAGTGGCTGTTGCTTGGACATAGAATAATGAACCTTGGTCTCCTCCTACAAGGTAATTTGTAATTTGCTTCAAATGGTTAAAAAATGGATAGCTATCTAAAAAAAACAACAACAACCCTGTTTTAAAGCAAGATTTTCTGGTAATTCAGCAAGTGAACGCTATCTTGGAGTAAAACAAGAAACAGGATTCTCTCAGGTATGTGCATTTCTTGACTTAATGCTAAGAGACTTCTGACACATTACATGCATCACCTTCCCATGTTCAATTATGTTAGCAACAACAAGAAGAAATCACTTCTATTCCAGGGTTATGGGAATACATAGTATGCAACACAGGCTGCTAAATCTGTTTAGGGATATGAACATGTGGAACAGCTGTACA
Source organism: Paroedura picta (assembly GCF_049243985.1). Lineage (NCBI taxonomy): Eukaryota > Metazoa > Chordata > Lepidosauria > Squamata > Gekkonidae > Paroedura > Paroedura picta. The sequence continues at coordinate 60,811,072 of NC_135375.1, forward strand.
TTACCTTGTACCTCTTAACAATAAACTTTAAGAAGATAGTTGACCAAAAATTGCTTACACAGCTCTTTTTTCTGTAATTCTGTTAAGGTTGCAGTCTTGTGCAAACTTATCTGGGAGGAAATCTCACTGAAACTAGTGAAGCTTTATGACTCAACTGATGTAAGAATGAGCTACAAATCTTTTCTAAGCTATGACATGTTGCATGGAATAATACCAATGTTGCAAGCTTCCTGATATTGCCAGGTAAACTATTCCCCCAGATGGAAGCCACAAGTGAGAGTCAGTATGGGCAGTCACTGATCTTACCTGTTACCAAGGTATCAAATACCTAATTGAGCAAAGTCATCACAGAAGATGAGACCAAAGACCATAGTGGGAGAAGAGATCCTGCAGGTTTGTAAGGGTTCCAGGGCATGAAGAACTTTATACATAATTTGAATTGAAGCCATATGTGAAACAAAAGACAATTAAATTACTGCAGACTAGGTAAAATGTGTTCATTTTCCCTAGCTCTCAATAGCAATAGCATTCCACACCTGCTAAACTTTCTGAGCCATCTTCAAAGGCATGTGGCATGTAGATACGTGGCCCATTTAACCAGGTTAAGGTAGGAAGCCATTCCCTGTGCTGAATGGAGAGGATTTTTCTTACCTGAATTAATTTGCTTTTGGGTTTGTATGGCATTGATGGCTGCGTGCATGCAACTGGGCCAGGTACAAAGATATATACCTGTATAAGCAAACTGCAGTAAGCGCAAACAGGAAAAAGCAGGGCAATTCCACCCCCCCTCCAGGGGCTTCCCATAACATTCACAATGCTTTATAGTTCTGATGCTTCCTGATGTCTGGCTTTGAACACAATGATTAGGTGTGAACTGAAGTGGCAAAGTGCTTTTGAAACGTCTTTTTGTAGGGAGAAATTGTGTAGTTGACAATTCTCTTTACCAGCAGCCCCCAATTGGCAGAATCTTTCTGTTTGGTAGCATATTACTCAACACTGATCTTAGATTCCCAGTTTATTGCAGAGAAACTTGAAGCTGACATTTTATGGAGTTTTGCAGCTGATAATTTTATGGAGCTTTGCAGAGAGCCAGTTTGGTGTAATGGTTAGGGATGAGGACTTCTAATCTGGCAAGCCAGGTTCGATTCTGCGCTCCCCCACATGCAACCGGCTGGGTGACCTTGGGCCAATCACAGCACTTATAAAGCGGTTCTGACCGAGCAGTAATATCAGGGCTCTGTCAGCCTCACCTACCTTAAAGGTAAAGGTAAAGGTATCCCCTGTGCAAGCACTGGGTCATGTCTGACCCTTGGGGTGACGCCCTCTAGCGTTTTCATGGCAGACTCAATACGGGGTGGTTTGCCAGTGCCTACCTTACAGGGTGTCTATTGTGGGGAGACGAAGGGAAAGGTGAATGTAAGCCGCTCTGAGGCTCCTTCTGGTAGAGAAAAGTAGCATATAAGAACCAACTCTTCTTCTAATGGGCCCTGACTTTTTAATCAAGAGGTGTGGTGGGAAGCTGCTAGCAACTGTCCCAATCTTATCCAAAGGGGACGTGGGTACTATGGGGAGAAGGAACTGTAGATCAAGCCTGAAGCAAAAAGAATCAAATTGGAGGGTGTTTTTTTTTTTAAACCAACAATTTGAAGTGCATGAAGCTTCAGATTTGAAATTGCAGTTTCAAATTTGGTTCAACTCTAATTTGAGAAATTTAAACCAGGTTTTAACAGTAGTAGCCAAGGAAAAAGAGGGGAGGACATACAGTTACTAGCCATCCCTGCCATTGCTAGACTTTCTCCAGGAAAACCTAGAGTAACCAACACACAGTGGTGATATCCTTTGCTCTGGATAGAAGAATGTTACACCTGGGAAGATTGTTGTAGACTTTTAAACACCTATGCAAACTGAATACTACTCCAGGGTTACTACATGGCTCAGCAAGATGTGAACAGGAAGTCTAGTGGGCACCCTGCAAGGGTTGCAACTCATCCAAAGATTGCAACTGACATACTAACAGTCTGCTGAATACAAAACATTGTTCTTTTATTTCTTTTATTTATATTTATAGACTGCCCCTATCGAGCCAGTCATCTCAGGGCAGTTTACCTCAGTTAATATATAATATGATTAAAACCATCAATATAATTATCAGTCACAATATTAAGAAGAAGAGGAAGAGTTTGGGTTTTATATCTCGCTTTTCACTGCCCAAAGGAGTCTCAAAGTGGCTGACCCTCACCTTTCCTTCCTCTCCCTACAATAGACACCGTGTAAAGTAGATGAGAGCCTCTTGTGGTGCAGTGTGGTAAGGCAGCAGACATGCAGTCTGAAGCTCTACCCATGAGGCTGGGAGCTCAATCCCAGCAGTCAGCTCAAGGTTGACTCAGCCTTCCATCCTTCCGAGGTCAGTAAAATGAGTACCCAGCTTGCTGGGGAGTAAAATGGTAATGACTGGGGAAGGCACTGGCAAACCAACCCGTATTGAGTCTGCCATGAAAATGCTAGAGGGCGTCACCCCAAGGGTCAGACATGACCTGGTGCTTGCACAGGGGATAAGGTAGGTGAGACTGAGAGAGCCCTGACAGGACTGCTCAGTCAGAACAGCACTATTGGCACTGACAAGCTTAAGGCCACCCAGCTGGCTGTATGTGGAGGAGTGGGGAATCAAACTCAGCTCACTAGATTAGAAACTGCTGCTCTTAATCACTACACCATGCTGGCTCTCACATTATTGGAATTAGCTGTAAATTAGTTAAACCAGGGCAGTTGTATAAAGTATTATTTTTTAATGTCAAGAAGGAAGGGAAAACTAAGCAGCAGGCAAGGAACAGGGGTCACTGTGGTCAGGTGTTCTGGGGCCAGATAGGGTGCTGGTAGCTTAGCTTGAATAAGATGGAAAAAGCCAGCTTTGCTACTCTCATGACTTGAGCCTCCACAGACAGGGAAGCATCATGCCCAAGTTCCTGGCCAAGTTGTTAGCTGCACTCTGTCCAAGCAGAGCAAATGTGCTTCCTGTCATTTATTGGGTGATAAATATATGGTCATGTAGACCTGCCCCCTCCTCCTAAAATGTGCAATGATGGTCCTGGAGGGGGTGGAAAGGGGAAGGGCCCTGGGGGGGGGTATGTATACAGCTATGCTTCCCAACCATATTCTGGATGATTGTGACACTTCTGGGGTTTCTCAGAGTTTGAGGACTGTTTCAGGGGTTTCTCATCAGTAAAAAGTTGAGAAAGATTGGGTCAGAGTATGGATATCTAAATGTCACTGTTAAATCCATGGGTTCAAAGGAAGCCAGGACACTGGAGTTCAAACAGCTCTTTAATAGGACCTCAGCATGGTGGTACAAAGGCAACACTGAACTAAAAATCCCCCCAAGAACCCCAACATATACACACAAAACAGACAATGGATCTTCCTGCCAGTGCATGTGATAGGTCAGTTTGGGGTTTAAACTGATTGGATCCGGCAGACGGGATCTAGCCACACATTGGTCAATTTCATGTCCATTTGGCTTCTGCTGCAAATCTCAAGCTCAGTCCTCAGCAGATCCACAAACTCAATAGTCATACTGGCTGGTGACCACAATGTTCTTTGGGATAGACCATTAGTGGAGGGTTGCCACTGAAGATCCACACTTACTACAGATTGATACCAAATGGCCCTTGGGACCGTTCTGCACAGTGCTAAAGTTGCTGAAGTTGTGTAACACTATTTTTTTAACATTATGCACAACGTCATACACAATCCGCAACATTCCTGCAACACTCCCGCAAAAAGCGCTTCGATGTAGTGTTTTTCGGGGAATCATAAAAAGTGGATTCCCCCTTAAAAAATCGCTTGATTCCTGAGAACAACCTGCAACACATCCGAAAAAGACATGTGCGTTCTCAATATAGTGGTAGAAAGAATGTCCCTCCCTAGCTCTCGCCCCCGAACTTCCGGAGACGTGATCGCCATTCCCCCCCCTCTTAAACTGGCGAAAGCAATGATTAAGCAAGGTTTCTTCAACTGAAGTCCCTCCACCAGCAATTCAGAAGTGCTTAAAAGTAAAACAAAGCTCCCTTCTGCAATTGTCTTTAAAGTTTGTGAGCACAATACAGCCCCGTTCGACACTGCCTGTAATTTTGGCCAGAAATTGTACCCATCGGGGGGGGGGGATTTTGTTTTTTACTTGGACGGTGTGTAAAGGATTAAGCGCCAGTTCCTATACCAGTGAAAAAGGACTTTCTGAAACTTCAAATGAACAAATATTCGTTGCTACTGGTGTTTTCGGGTTTTTAAAAAACAGTTTTTAAAGGGAAAGGTTTTTTTCGGGAGCACGAAGAAAACAGTTCGTTGGCTGTTCTGTTTGATTGACGGCCAGGGGCAAAAAGAAGTGCGGGAAAATATTGCCTCCTTTGTTGCGATTCTGGTGAGACAGGAAACTTGTGGGTAACGAAACAGCGCTAGTGGGAGAGCCTTTTTTCTGCTAGAAACGGCTGAGTGCGTTATCAAGACCTGCCGCTATTAATTGCCGCTTTATGATAGCACTTACATCTAGCTACTTTGGCAGTTGTGCGGAATGGCCCCAATTCTCTGGTTAAAAGTGTGTAGAGCACTGAAATTTCCTTTGTGCCTCTGACAGCACTTGAATGTCATATTTGAATTTCAGGATACAAACAAATGAGCATCAAATGGTCTCACTATGGTGAAGACTGGCAATTGGCTACAAATAAAACTTGGGCAGAAAAAATTAAAACACTGTCTATTGTTTCAGTGGTAGAGATTGAATGGACTTCACTCCGATATTGCAATTATTCATTAATAGAGATTGAAATGGCTTAACTATGACCAGATGACATCCATATAGTCAAAAGGATGGGTCCAGACCAAACTGGCACTTTCTGCCGACTGCCCCTTCCCACTGTAGAGCCTGCTCTTGCCATTTCTCAGGATCCCTTATCACCCAGGATCAACATTTCATGGGCAGCAGTGGAGGGGGAAGCAGGAAAGTTCCATTCTACCATCAAAAAACAGAGCCTTTCTCCAACTCAAGCAGGGGAATGTTTCCGCTGAGACATTAGGGGCTGCCATGCAGGGGACTGGAGGACATGGATGTGTGCTCCACATGGATGGCTGTATTTAAAATTTTCACCCCTACATACACATGGCACTGCGTTTTATCTGTTTTGATTTTAATTTTTTATTGTCATCAGTTTATGTTTTCAGTTGGCTGTTATGGTTTGTCAGGAAAGGCAGTGTAGTAACTGAGATCAGTTGTTCATTGCAGGAGAACCTAAAGCATGCCAGAAAACAGCCAATCACTCTTGGGCTAAGTCAGTCATACAGCACAACACAGCAAATTTTAATTACAACAACCCCCTCCCCCACATTCATATTACCTAGAAATGTGTATCCAAGATGCAATTCTTAGTTTAGGATTTAAGTCCCATTATTATGGTAGTTCTCATTGCATTTTCATATATATTTTATTAAGACATTGTGTTGTTTTTAGACAGATCTTTATAATGTTCTACTGTTTGGCATGTGTTCAGTTTCAGAATTCTCTTTTACATTTACACAGAGCCTGAAAGGTTAATGTACTGAACAGCTTACAAGATTTGTAACTTAAGAATAACAAAATACATGATCTGAGAAGTTTATTAAGCATTTCAGTTATAGCCACTTGATAATCTTGGAGTGAAAATAGCGCCATGGATGTTCATAAAGGGGCTAGAAATGTAGCAAGTTATGCCCCATTTAAATTAGGAAACTTCTTTCCAGTAATACATGCTTGACCTTAGGTACTGAATTTCAATAATGCTGCATGAAAATCTGCCTGGTAATGATGTCCCTTTTTAAAAGACAAGGGAACTATGATTTGGACCCCTCCCAAAAAATATTGTAGAATGATTTACAAATTAAGCTTCCCCACAAATTTCATGTCTAGCATCAAAGCTCATCTATTACAACTACAAGGAAGATAGGAAGTTATCCATCCACTGTTTCTGGCCACTGAATGAACTGCTGGGATGCCTAATCAAAGAACATTGGAAGTCAACATGGCTATGAGGTAAAAAGCAGAATGTTAGCTGGAGAACCTCCCAGTGCTTCAGTCAGTGTTTCCACAGGCCCATGATGTTGTCAAAAACCACATTTGGCCCCTTGCTCTCTTTATGCAGAAATAAATTCAGCAGAGATATACTTTGACGGATTCTCCCGAAAAAAACGCAGCTCATAACTGAAGTATGAACTGTCCAACTTTCTCGGCTTACTCTCTTCAAACACAATCTCTATGGCCAAGATCATGAGTGAACAGAGAGCCCTCATGAGTGAGATGTTAATTTTAGAGCTATGTAAACAGAAAAGCTCTCTCAACTGTTCCATAGTTTCGCATGATATAAATTTGAGATAGGATCTCTGTCTATGAGCTCTGACCTGGATAGCCTTAGTTAGCCTGACCTCATCAGATCTTGGAAGTAAAACAAGGTCAGCCTTGGCTAGTATTTGGATGGGAGACCTCCGAGGAATCCCAGTGTCATGATGCAGAGGCAGGCAATGGCAAACCACCTCTGAAAGTCTCTTTGCCTTGAAAATCCTTTGGGGTTGCCACCATAAGTCAGCTATGACTTGACAGCACCACTGCCATTTGTCTCTGAAAGTGAATATTTCCCCATTGAATGAACACTCAAACATGACTTTTATAAACAAAGTGTCAGTCAAGTGGCTTTTGTGTGCATGCACACTTCTTTGTGTGCCTGCACATGAAAACGTATATCTTGAACAAAATATTTTGGGTTTTAAATGTGCCACTGGACTCAGACGTTGTTCTGCTGCTTCAGAAACACATGGTGACCCACCTGAAATCTATGATTTGTTTACGATTCAGTTCTATGGACTCTGATTAAGAACCATGGAGCTGAGGATATGGGGGAGGCACATCATTTGCACCATGACATCACAGTGTCACCAATCAAAAAAATGCCACCTGCCACTGCTTGGAGTAGCTGTGAGCAATGACAGCGGCTGGCAGGAGGCCTGGAAGCCTGAACACTGGCACACTTCTTCGTGAAATTCAGTTTTTTCATTGGAAGTATTTTGCAGAAGACAATGCCCCTTCTAAGCATCCATTTAGGCTTGCTTTATGGAAGGCTTTCAATTATACAGGTTGGACCACCTATTATTAAACATGATTTAAAAGGTAAAATTAAAAAATGCATTGATTTTTTAAAAATAAAACCCCTCAAATAGATCATTCACGCATGAAATTTCTAGACACACATTTCAACTGGATTCTAACTAGCCTAAATAATAGAAACAGATTCAACAGCAGTGGACAAGGATGGTAATTAAAAACCCAAAAACAAAAAAAACCAAAATGGTTTCTTTTCACAAATGCATAACAGGGAGCTTGAAATGCTGACTGCTAGGCAGAATACTGGGTTTTCCGTCCCCTCCGTGAGGGTTAGGTTCATAGTCTTTTCAACTATTTGATATTAGTATACAATACCTTGGCTACAATGCTACAATATTCTTGCCATACAGTTGCCATTTTTTAAAAATGTACAGATAAACAGGTAGAGGCTCCAGCTTTGGCATATTTGTCTATGCAAATATGATATCCTTGCAGTACCCTTCAATGCGGCACAGTTTATGTCCCATTTTGGTGACTTGGCAATTTCAGGATCTTGGGGGGGGGGGATCCTGTAATGTGAGTCCACTCACATAAACATCAGAGATTCAAGAGATAAAAATGAATGCATAACATGGAGAAAAACATCCTTTCTGACCTTGATGGGGAAGGTTTTCTGAGTGTCTGCAGTACCTACTGAACATCAGCATGCCCAGTGATCGACTGGCTGTTAACATTTCTAGGAATTTGCCCGCTCATAGGACCTTTGACTGAGCAATCATGGAATGCTCGCTGATTCTTGGAGAAGAATGGGCCAGTCATATAATATTGCCAAACTGTCCAGCTTGTTTAAATAGGAATGGTCAGTTTGATTGAGAGCTATGTTTCACACAGAGCCTACAAGAGAGGCTGCATTTGAGATAAAATGTTTTTGGTGACCAACACGCAGGATTCACACACTATTTTAACGATCAGTCATTATTTCTGCCCTGTTCCTCTAGTATATACGTATCAAAGTGCACCAAGAATATTCTTGCCAAAGGTGCCATCTTTCTTCACATAGACATTCTGAGAGCAAATACTTTGTCCAAGTCAGTTCTCTCAGGGAACTAAACCAGATCCAAATGGCTCATGCTAAGAAAAAAACAGGCACTATAAGTAACTGGTTATCATTTCCTTTAGAACTGAAAAGCATGAAACCCCAACAAACGTCCTTCTATTTGGCTCTAAAAAGCCACACAAGAATCTTTAGTTTGCATAGTTATCAGGCTTCACTTACAAAAATTTCCATTGTGAAGGGAATGTTCATTTTTTTCAAGTGTACATGAAAAAAGTTGAGTCTGTGGGAACTCATCCTTTGCCTTTGGGGTGTTGCTACTACTGGATTTGCTTCGACTCTGGTCTGGTGTGGGCTGGATAGGCAAAGACGTGACATTGGCCCTTACCAGGCAGCAACAAACAAGGCGGAAGAATGCACGACGCATTTCCTTACTTGCCAGAGTGTAGATGATGGGATTCATTGCTGAATTGAGGACAGCCAAGGCAATGAAACCATCTTCTTTGTATAAAATAGGCAACTTTGTTTTGAATGCCACATCAATCAGCAGCAGAATAAACAATGGCAACCAACAAGCAATGAAGACGCCAACAACAATCACAACTGTCCTAAGCAAGGCCATGGACCTCTCTGAATTGCTGTGATTGGTGACATTGCGGCTACTGGACTTTACCAAGATGTAAATGCGTACATATAGGATGACGATAGCCACCAAGATGGCAATGAAGATACTGATGCAAAATGCAACATACTTCTTTGAATAGAGTGGCAAAACAGTGGAGCAGTCTGGTAAATTGTCAATGCAGTTCCAGCCAAGGATTGGTAAGGCACCCAAGGAGACTGAGATAAACCAGCACGTTCCAATAAGCAAGAAGACCCTGTACTTTTTATTAGCATCATATGGCCTCATTTTGATCATAGTCAAATGTCTTTCGATAGCAATGGCTAACAAGCTGAAGGTAGATGCTCCCAGAGCCACAAACATGCTTCCTTCCCGGAGAAACCACATATTACGTGTAAGAAGCATAGTTTTATGTCCTGACATCAAGATGTTCACTTTGTAAACAATCCCAGCCAGCAGGTCACAGAGAGCTAGATTGCCAATAAAGAAGTACATACGGTTGTGAAATTTGTTGTTTATACATATGGCAATCAACACCATCAGGTTCTCCAGGATGATGAAGCTACAGATGATTAGAAGTACAATGGTGGTCAGCTCTATGCCCTTTCCCTTATCTTCTCGGTTAGTTTTTCCAACATAGGTATAATGACGTTTTATCTCGTCCAACACTGTGGTTTGTTGATACAAAGATGGATGAGTGGTCGTTGTGGTGTACACAGCCATGGTTTGGCTGATAAATTTACAAAACTATTTCCACTTCTTCCACTAGGGGGTGCCCGCACTATGCTCTGTAAAACATTCCTGTAGCAATGTAGTGGGCTTCTTCCTTATTGGTATCTACCAATCAGCATTTCCAGGCACCGAAAACAGGACCTTTAAAACAGGAACAAAAGACAACATAACTCAGTATGATACAGCAGTCATATATTTAAACCATCATATTCATGCTTTCTATTACAAGGTATGTGGGAAACATCCAAAACGTTCATCCAATCATATCAGTAGGATGTATCTAGGTAGAATAGGAGACGATCCAGCCAGCTTTTTCACTCAGGTCTTGCTCAGTCCTCTTCCTTTCTACAGCCCACATGGCTTTTGTCAATGCAGGTCCCATGGTCTCCCCCCCCCCCAAAAAAAAACCTTTTCAGGTTGTTGGAGGGGTCTCCTCCCCTCTTCACCTAATCTCCCCTTATCCCTCTCTTTAATCCAGCCCCTTCTCCACCTGGCTTTTGTTCATGCTGGTCCCTGGAGCCCTCGCAGAGTCTTTTGGGCAATCAAAGGAGACTCCCTCCTTAACTTTTCACCAGAAGAGAAACTAGTTGGATCCTACCCATGTGACTTTTGCCATAGGTATAATTTCTCCCATCTCCTAATGTCACTGTGTTCCATATCCCTCGTCCCCAAAAAGCAAGCCAATCATGGCAAGGGAAAGTCACAAGACAGACCATTACAGAGGAAGAATGGCCCAGCAACATAATTTCTGACAGCAGCCCAGCAGCTTTCATAAGGTTACACTCCATCTTCAGAGTGAAAACAATGTCTGGGATGTGTTAGATAAAATATAGCAATAAGTTAATATTCACAATCTATTTTAAAATGGAAGTCAAAGCGCCAAAGGTGTAGTTAATGGCATGAATGGCAGATTGCACTGATGTGATATAACACATGGAGCATAATTCAGTGTTTTCAAGTGCTTCACATTTTAAAGGATGACTTCAAAAGACTGAACTTCCAGTTCTTAACTTCCGGTTTCAGTGTTAACTTTCAGTTGAAAAACAGTGTCAAAGGTGGGTTAATGAGAAATCTGACGATCTTTTGCCCGTACCGAATCTAGCTAATTTAGAAAATGTAGCTTAAGTAATGGAATGAGTATGTTTCAAGGACAGCCCCATGTGAAGTCTATTGCCTTAGTCCAGTCTAGACATTATCAGACAATGCATCACAGTGGCAAATTCATTTCTGCCCAAAACAGGCTGAAGCTGGTAAAATCTACTTGTAGCCTTGGCTGCAACCTGTTCATCCAACAGGAAGCTGCAGTCCAGCAGAACTTCCAGTCAGAGTCTCCCGGCTATGAATCTGCTTCTCTAGGGGAAGTGTAACACATCCAGAACAGAAGATACCTCTGTTTTGGGGCCAGATCTTCTTGCTCACCAATAGTACCTTTGTCTTGGGATTAGATTTCAGTTTATTAGCCCTCATCCATCCCAAAACTGTCTCCAGACACTGGTTCATGGTTTCTACAGGCTCCTGGAGATCCATTGGAAGAATGAGATAGAATGAGTATCACCAACAAATAAGTGACAAATCTAATCAACATTTCTTGTTAAACTCACATAGCAACTTCATGTAAAGCCTTCAAAACACTAGGAGTAAGATGTTACCTTGTGGAACATGGCAGGTCAGAGGCCAAGTCCCAGTCCCAGAACTATCTTCTGAAACATGCCTTCTAGGTGGGATAAAAGCCACCATATAAATGGTGCCTCACAGGCCTAACCCTGAGAGCTGGTCCAGACAGATACGTTGACCGATTGTATTGAAACCTGCTGAGATGAGAACTTTACCAGGAGATCGTTTTCTGCATGTCATCAGCTATCAAGCAGTTCGTATTTCTGACATAGAGACTGACCAATTATCAAATCTATGAAGCCTAACAAGAATGCTGACTCTCTTCCAAGGTTGTGCACAAAGGGGGTGGGGTGGTTTTTTTAACTCCCCAAAGATTAAATAAAATGAAATACTTTTTAAAAACTACTAACTGAATCAATGAAAACCTATTAATAATGGTATGAGATAGAAAAAATAATAGGAAAAGAGTTTTAAAATTCCAGAAAAAGTGAGAAAGAACTAATTAAGAAGTTTCATTAAGTTTATGGAATGTATTGTAAACCCCCCCCCCTTTAAAAATCCTGTGTACAGGCCTGCTCTCTTCCGTTTCTGATCTGAAAATGTTATATACAGGACAGTAATAGGAGTCACAGATTTAGACACTCTGTGAATCCATTTCAATATTGTCTAAAGATGACTCTCAATTGCCAACTGCACTAGTAATTTATTTACACATTAAAAAATGAGCCAACCATTGTCAACAATGGTTATCTTTATGCCCCTTTGTGCCTTATGTAACAATAGAATCAGACACTGTTAATGATCAGAGGACTTTCTTCCCCCAGGAAAGGGAAAGAACCACATGGCATGTTTGATCTCTCTAAGCGTGGACTTGTCTATATGAAAGAGGCTGAACACCATGAGAACCTGGGTATCTTCAGAGAGTGGGAAAATCCTGGGGGCTTCAGTAACAAGCTCTCCAGTCTGCTTTAGCTCCTAACAAATGCAGTCTCAAGAGAAATTTAAAAATAGTTTAAAGCAATCTCTCTATTAAGATTTGACATATTTAGATGAAGGTTTCCAACTACATAATTAGATGAAGGTTTCCAGCCACAGAACGAATTTTCAGTTGGCTTGCCAGCAGCTTTTAATGAATGAATTAAAAAACTTCAGTGTCTCAATTGATCTTGCAAGCTCCACTTCTATGGATGTGGGAGAGAAAAAGCTACTTAACCTTCCACAATCCCCATCCAGCTTGGCTCCCTCTGTCTTGGCTCCCCATTTTTTTTTCTCTGGGTTGCTGCCACCTTCTAAGCTTCAATGATCTCCTGCTAAAGGGCTAGTGCTTTATCACTCTTTTACTGCATGGCCAGTTTGGCTCTATCACTGTAGTGCTTCAGGGATTCATTGATGCGCAATCACACCTGGTTTCTCCTGGGTAATCATGTCCAAACCAAAATTGCAATGATCATAGAAATCAAGTAGCAGCATCCAAAGTAATAAAGAGCGTAATAAAACCATACAAATGAATACATTCCTATTTAAAGAGCACATCTAAGCACGAACGAAGCCGCAATCCTGACACTTTTTGAAAACTTATCTTGAAGATGTTAAAGTAAGGATAGGTTCCTTCTCTTGTAGTTACAAGCATTCAGAAGTGATTCATACTTCTGTTTCATGGATGGGGCTTTCCCTTCATAAAGGGGAGAAGTGGCATTACCTATTTCTCCATGAAGTCTATGTCAGGAAAATAGCACAAGTCATGTTGTGTTCCTGATGCCATGTTGTCCACAACAGCAGCACTTACTTTTCCCATAGGAATGGGTGAGAATCATCTTTAACCACTCCTAGCGGAGTGGATAAAATAATCCGTTAAGGGCACCAAAGGTGGACCCTGTCCGTGATGAGGAAGGGTGCCCATAGGCCCCTTCCTCTGGACTGACAATTGGGGGGCCCAATTGGCAGGAACTTCGCGCCTGCCGATTGGCCCCTCCAGTTGTCAGTCCAGCGGCAAGGGACCAATTGGCCCCTTGCCGCTGGACTGACTAATTGGGAGGCGCGTTGCGCCTCCCGATCCACCCCCTTCCTCCTCACCCGCGGCCCGCCGCCATTACTTCCCTCACCTCTGCGACAGTCGGTCACTGCCTCACTGCGATGCCGCGACCTCGCTTCCTCGCCGCGCCGCCACCGCCTCACATCAATGCTAGACACGGCCCCTGGTCACCCGCTGGGGCCCACGATCCGCGCTGTGCCGCACAACGCCCGCTTCGCCTCCGGCGCTCGACACGGCCCCTGGTCACCCGCACCGCGGCCCATGAGCCATGCCGCACAACGGCCGCTTCACCTCCGACACAGCAGGTCGCCGCCTCACCGCGAAGCCCCCCCATCGCCACAACGCTTGACGCCGGCCCAGCTCGCCCGTACCATGGGGGGAGGGGAACGTGCTGCACAATGCCCGCATCTGCCCCGGCGACTCTCGGCCCCCGGACAAGCCACGCGCCGCTGCCCCGCCACACGCCTGCACCGGCCCTGCTGATCTTGGAGCCCCACTAGCGCCCGCTGCATTAAGACTGCAGCGGGCTTATTTACTAGTTCCCTCATATTTTAAGATTAGAATGAAATTCCCTCATTTAAGATTAGATTAAGATTAGAAGACACTTTCCTTCTCAATGGGGACCAAAAGCAGCTGACAACATAGTTCTCTCAGCAACAACCACATGAAGTAGGTTTGGCAGATAGATTGAGTGGCTGGCCCAAGTTCATTCAGTCAACTTTCATGGCAGGGAGAAGATTTGAACGGAGGCCTTTCAGATCCTAGTCCAACACTCTAACTCCTATCCTAGGCACTATACAGGGCCTCTGAAGCATGGGGCCTTTAGCACCTGCTATATGCGCTGGGGAATGGTAGAGGACAGGAAGGCCTGGAGGATCATTGTCCATGGGGTCGCGATGGGTCGGACACGACTTCGCACCTAACAACAACAACAATATGCGCTATATGCGCTACTTGGATCAGCATTTTGTATTTAATTTCTTGGCTGTATTAAGATATCTTTTAAACATTTTTAGAATAATGGGGGTCGGTGGCTTCATTCCATGGTGTTCTGTACTGTTTCAGAACCAGCTATGTGAGTCTTTCCCATGGAATCTATATTCACCATTTGGGTGCTTATTTTGTGAGAAAAATGCACACACCTGACCTCATAGTTGTAAGCCTTTATGCTTACCTTAATTCTATAAGTAGAAACTGTTTGCAAAGCAGCTCCTGTGGCACTAATGTAAAAGACATCTCTATCATGAGGGAATGCTGGGAAACAGCAATATAATTTGGAGAATTTGGAGTATTGATTAATTGATTGATTAACTAATTATATTAATTAACCAAATCATCAATACTAACAATAATTTTCTGATGTAGTACATTTTAATATAATTAATCAATCACTGTTCACTTATACAATTATTGGTTAAATAATTATTAGTAGTATTGATGAATTAATTAATCAAGTAACCAATAACTTAATCGGTTCATCAATACTAATAATAATTTTCTGATATTGTACATCTTAATATAATTAATCCATTACTGTTAGCATACATTTATTGGTTAAATAATTGAATAACTTAACAGTTATTTTCCCTTTTAGTCTCATAGCAGAATAAACATTCACTGGAGCCATGCTAATTCACTGTCTCATTTATAAGTTGGTCCTTTTCCAGTTTAACACAAGAGAAGGCAAAGCAGCAGCAGCTGATCCCACAAAACTTTGCCAGGCAACAAAGAAACAAACAAAAGACGGAATAATATAATGTTGGGTGGTCGTAAGTAGAACACACAAATGTCCATTTTTAATTTAGAGAAAATTAAATGCCTACGTATTCGGAGATGAGAAACATCCTATATATTTTGTGTGACTATTTATGTAATGAGTTAATGCATATAATCTGTCAAATAACCACTGATAAAATTCAAGTGTAGAACAGGCTTGGCCTTTGATATAAAGAAGAAGAAGAGTTGGTTCTTATATGCCACTTTTCCCTACCCGAAGGAGGCTCAAAGCAGCTTACAGTTGCCTTCCCTTTCCTCTCCCACAACAAACACCCTGTGAAGTAGGTGAGGCTGAGGGAGCCCTGATATTCCTGCTCGGTCAGAACAGCTTTAGCAGTGCTGTGGCAAGCCCAAGGTCACCCCGCTGGCTGCATGCGGGGGAGGGTGGAATCAAATCCACACTCCTAACCACTACACCAAATGCATCTTTCACACTCCCCTCCTCCAGTATCTTTGTGGCTGTAAATGTAGTCTACATAATAACAGTGGCTAGCAGAACAGAATTTCTCGGAGAGAGCACATGTTCTTAGTACATGGTTATTTGTCTTGGCTTCTATAGAGCAGTGGTCCCCAACCCCCGGTCCGGGGACTGGTACCGGTCCGTAGATCAGTTGGTACCAGGCCGCAGCTCCTTCTCGTTCTCCTCCCCGGCTGCTGCCTTGGGAGCTGATCTGCTGCTCTGTTGCTGGCTCACCTTTGGTGCTCTCCGGCAGCCATCATGGCTCGGGCTCCCCCTCGGCGTGGCACTGCGCAGCTGCCGCTGGCTGAGCCTCCCAGCAGGTCGCAGGAAGTCAGGGGCACCGGCGGGAAAGCAAGTGGAGTAGGGGCTCAGGCGGCGGAGACATCCCTCGGCAAAAGACCCCCTCAGGCCTCAGTTAAATTGTCAAGCGTTCACCGGTCCCCAGTGATAAAAAGGTTGGGGACAACTGCCCTAGAGCACGGTTTTGTGATTTTTCTGAGAAGCCTGTATATAAATCCTACAGATGTTATCACCTGACTTTAATGGTGGTTTTAACCCATATTAACAAAAGCCTCATTTCACTACTTCCTTGCCATTCCCAAATGTATTTGCTTGTGGTACGCTTAACTTTCATTATGATCCTATGGTCCTCCCAGAATAAGACACCACATATATTCTTCTTCTGTTTCTTCATGGGAGAGTATGGCGTTTGAGCCTCTTCGAATCATAAAGGGCTCAGTGTTTTAATAGATAACCTCCATAAACTGTCTAATCAGACCCTCCATTGAAGCCCATCAAAGTGGAAGTTACCTTTTACTTATAGGCTAAAATCCATATCAAACTCCTATTTTAGTTCTCCTTCTGTTAAGACAGAAATTAAAAAGGCTAGGAACTGTTCTCGATAGACCTACCCTTTAGTTATGGAGTGTCTGGAAATTTTAACTGTTTCATTTGACATAAATAATTGCTGATAAAACTCATTTTAAAAAGTGAACTGTGTCAAAAAGAAACATCACAGGAGGACCACAATGATATGATGAAAGACCGAAGAATAAAAATGAAATAGCTATTAACAAATTAACATTTGGAAGGGCATCCTCCTCACATTATTTCAAAAAGCACAATGCATGTGGCTTCATAAGATGTTTCATTCCTTTTATTCCCCATAAGGGAAATAAAAAAAGAACAAGTCTCATAAATATATCATCATCATCTTTGGTATGTGCATCCATCGGTTCTGCTCTGACCTTCTGGGGATGTAGAAAACAACCCTGCTCTGCCCTCTATACCAGTGGTCCCCAACCTTTTCTATGCTGCGGACCGTCAGGGGCGGGGAGGATGATCGCCCAGCCGCAAATGCAATGCATGCACGGCACTCCCGCGCATGTGCATTTGCGGCCGCGCATGCGCGACCCGGTTGCGCATGCGCACATGCGCGGGGTGCAGCGAATGCACGTTTGCGGCCGTGCATGGCTGGGGTGGTTGGGGACCACCGCTCTATACAACAGCCCTTCAAATATCTGAAGATGGCCATCATATCACGTCTCAGTCATCTCCTCCCCAGGATAAAAATACCCAGCTCCATCAACTTTTCCTCATAGGACGTTGCTTTCAGACCCTTCATCATTTTCATTGTCCTCCTTTGTACACATTCCAACTTAACTAACTTCTGAAAATGTGGCGCTCAAAACTGAACACAGTACTCCAAATGAGGTCTAAGCAGAGCAGTGTAAAGTGATTTTCCACTGGTCCAAGTCACTTTTGGACTAATGGATAAGGGGAGATATTTCCTTTCCTGCAGGAAACCAACAAATGCTGAGGACTTTCAAGAACAGTAGGAAGGTAAAATTGTACTCTCCACTGGGAGAAAAAAGGCACAAATTGTTCCTGTTCCATGGGCGACATTTAGATCCAACCCTGAATTTTGGGAGGAAGTTTGTTGCTTCTAACATTTCTCTTTGTGTCTCTCTTTACCAGGATTTCTCAACCAAGGTTTTGTGAAGCTCTGGGGCTTCTTGGTGGCCCTGGAAGAGTTTGTTGAATGGGTAGGAGTTAATTAATTTTTAATATATTTTAAAAAATTGTTAACCATTTATTGGGTGATATACCCATATATGGTCATGTTGACTCCCCCAATGGCCAATGATGGGCCTAGAGGGGATGAGAAGGGGAGGGGCCCCAGATACACATATACATAGCTATGCTTCCCAGCCATAGTACATGACTGCACCACTTCTAGAGTTTCTCGAAACCTGAAGAATGTTTCAGGGGTTTCTCAACATCAAAAAAGTTAAGTAAGGCTGTTCTTTAGATAGAAATAAATTTTGACCCTTTGAATTTAAAAGTCCAAAAAAAGTCACCACTAAACTTCCTACTACATACAAAAACCAACTCAGAACATTGTTGAATATGTGACTTTGGAAAGAAAAGGTGTGACTGGTGGAAATTAGAACTGACAAAGGACCATGATAGAACATTCAGTACTTAAAGGGTTAGTATCGTGGATGGTAGTAACCTTTGCACAGGAAGATCCACGATGTAAATAACTATTCATTGAAAAATGTAGAGTTTGCACTATGAAGTGCTAAACACACAGCAAGAAGTGGTTTGTTGAAGCTTGGTATGTGACCATAACAAATCAAGCGAGCCGGCATGTTAATGTGAAAAACAAAACCAGAGTATGGCTAGCCAATTAGATCTCAACAGCAGCTTATCTTCTAAGCTATCCTAGGAGGGGGAAAGGTTTTTAACTTTCTAGTGCCTCCTTCTAGGCCAGGGTGCCTAGTGAGGCAGCAGAGAAAGAATAAAAAGACTGCAAGCTCTTTAGGGTAAAAGGGAAGAGAAATTTGTTATCAATTTTCCTGCGGGTCCAAGAAAGGCAGAGTCTCATCAAAGGGAAACTAGATGCTCACAATACTGTTGCCAGACTTCAGTTCTTAATGTGCATGCATGACAAGGAGTTATGAACCTACTACAAATTCGCAGTAACTTCCAAAACTACTTTTCTGGAGTTCTTTAAAAACAACAACAACCACCATGCATGGAACCAGAGATAGAATCTATTCTATGTCCAATGGTTGCTACATTCCGATGCATTACCATTGGGGTCACAGTGGTGAGCATTTAGTTTTCACAACACAATTTAAGAGGTTGGGAGACATGGGCTGCTTCTACTTTTGTGCATTCCTTTCCCCTGTTTCAGCTGCAACCCTGGTGGTTCCGCAAGGTCCTTATTATAGCAGACTCTTACATATCAAATCTCACAACGCATTCTCTGTAAAAACTGAGTTCACAAATAATGACAATTGTTTTTCTAAAAGGCTAGTGCGAAAACAGTCATAAACCATGGCTAGGATGCTGGTCTAGATGGACCACTGGGCTGATCCAGCTGGGCTCGCCATAAATTCTTACGCAATGTGCCAACTGACCACAGGATTGTATACCGAATGCCTATGATGATCAGAAGTGTATGAATGATTCTGCGGGATCCAACCAAATAAGACAGTCCCGACAAGAGGGAGGTTATGCTATTTAGGAAGGTTGCTGCTTTGGATGGGGTTATTCTCTTATTGACAATTTTCACTGCAGACCTCCATGATGTGCTTAGGGATCCTTTCAGGTCCTGCTTTCCTGTTCACTTCCTTTCAGATGCATCTGTCTCAGAATCTCACCCCATATCTGCAGACAGCTGACCAGGCTCAAAAGCAACGTCAAGGAGTGACGAATATATAATTGAATATCTACATAGGGCTGTCCTGGAGGATGTTGGGGAGACTTCAACCCTTAAAAAATGCTATCATCTATTTAGCACAGGGTGGCATTTCTTCCCTTCTGAGATTTCACCATAATTGCAGATATATTTCCAGGTTCAATTCAATGTGTGGGTGTGTAACTTTAAAGATTTTATATCCCTGGGGCCTCCACTCATCGAATGAATGTCTTCTTTCTACCACCAGAAGAAGTGGGCTAAACTGAATAAATTGAAATTCAATAGGGACAAATGTAAAGTTCTGCATTTAGGTAGGAAAAACCAAAACACCAATATAAGATGGGGGAGACTTGTCTTGGCAGTAGCATGTGCGAAAAGGATCTAGGAGTCTTAGTAGACCATACATTGAACATGAGTCAGCAGTGTGACTCTGTGGCTAAAAAAGGCAAATGGACCGTATCAAACAGAGCATCGTATCCAGATATTGGAAGGTGATGGTACCGCTTTACTCTGCTCTGGTTTGGCCTCACTGGGAGTACTGTGTTCAGTTTGGGGCACCACAGTTGAGGAGGGATGTAGACAAACTGGAGTGTCTCCAGAGGAGGGCAACAAAGATGGTGAGGGGTTTGGAGATGAAGACGTATGAGGAAAGGTTGGGGGAGCTTGGTCTGTTTAGCCTGGAGAGGAGGTGACTGAGAGGGGATCTGATAACCATCTTCAAGTATTTAAAAGGCTGCCATATACAGGATGAAGCAGAGTTGTTCTCTCTTGTCCCAGAGGGATGGACAAGAACCAATGGGATGAAATGAATTCAAAAGAAATTCCGTCTAAACATCCGGAAGAAGTTCCTGACAGTTTCTCAGTGAGTGGTTTCTCAGTGAAACAGGCTTCCTCAGGAGGTGGTGGGGTCTCTATCTTTGGAAATTTTTAAACAGAGGCTGGATAGCCATCTGATGGAGAGGCTGATTCCATGAAGGTTCAAGGGGGTGGCAGGTTACAGTGTATGATCAATAGGGTTGTGTCCTGCATAGTGCAGGGGGTTGGACTAAATTTTAACTGAGTATAAATATATATTTTACCTGATTTTGTACCATCAACCTTGGTCTTGTTTATTTTAATCTTCTTCCTATTACCACCTCCAACCAAAGACAATCAGCTATTGCTCAAATTTGGGGCTTCCAATCAGTTCTCTGCTGGGAACATCCTCCCAGAAGAAATGAGAAGGGCTCTCACCTTGCTGAACCTCCTCTAAGGAGAAGCTGTAAACCTAAATTGTTTAAGAGGGGTTTTGGTGGGTTAAGAAGGAGCTTTGGACCAAGAGCATGCCAAATGTTTTCTGGTATTTTTGGCAAGGCAGCCATTGTCTCCTTTTGACCTATTTTTTTTCAGTGATGTTGTTCGGCCCCTTGATTTAATTATTTAATTGTCGTTTTACTTTGATAGTGTTCCCTGTTTGGGTCCCAACTATGGTGACAGAAAGATAGGTATAAAATATTTTAACAACCATAAAGCAACAAATAAAATGAGGTGATCGTTATAACAGGGAAAATAACTGGGAGCCTCTTGCATGCGAGAGTGCAGGAGGTGTGTCCTTCATTAAATCCTTTAAATATTCTTTGCATACCTCAGAGCACAGTGACTGTTTCCTCAGCATTTTATATGGGAACGGAGGGGGGAAACACACTGCCACATGGCCAGATGTGGGGAAATTTCAAAGGAAACTGCCTTTTTAAAAACTGCATGACAAAGAGAAAGGCCAGTGCTGTTTGTAAAAGAGAAGTGTGGTGTGGTACATTTGTGGGTATGGAGAAAACTGGGATCTCAGGCCCTTTAACCTAGCTTCTGTCATTGGTCCTTAGCCAAAACAAGATAGGAACACTGATATTAGCTATTTCAAAAAATCAGCTCCTTAAATCAGCTTTGTCCCACCACAGGTACCCTGCATATCCAGAGATATGGTTTCCCTTGGTGTTGTGCCCAGAAATGACATAAAATGCACATTTATGCATTTCCACAAATATCTCTGATGGGAAACTGCCAAGGTGGACTGGCCATTAAGGCTTCCAGGAAGAGTCCTAGTGCATATGGCCAACCTGTCCCAGCTCCACTCCCATTCAGGGCCACATCAACCCTGAAAGAGAGACAGACCCTTTGGTGGGACTGCTCCATCTGGCCCAGTGATGGATGCTGCTGCTCCATTCAGTCTGACCACTGTGAGGGATGGGACAGGGGCACTTCACCTGCCATTGCCTCTTCTGACAAGGGATAGGATGGGCCCACTGGCCTTGTCACAGTGAGAGATAGGGCAGACCACCCCATCTGGCCCCATTTCACCAGGTGAGAGATGGGCCTACCCTGTACCACCCTCCCCAGCTGCCTTAATCAGGTCTCTCCTGCTCCAGCTGTTTGGGCACTCCTCCTCTTCTGGGAGAGGGTTTGGGGGGGGGGTTCAAGCCTGTTTCATAAAAAAACCAATGGTTCATCTACTCCAGCATCCTATCTCACACAGTGAGATAGAGGTTAAGATTTTCCCCTGATGCCTCCTGGATGTGAAATTCAGAGGTTTAGTGTTTCTGAATGTGGAGGTTCCTCTCAGTCATAATGGCTAGTAGCCAGTGATAGACTTATCCATGAATCTCTCCGATCCCCCCTTAAAGCTATTTATTCCAGTGGCCATCACAACATTCTCTGGCAGCAAATTCCACATTTTAATTGCTTTCTACATAAAGTAGTATTTCCTTTTGTTCATCCTGAACCTACTGACCACCAGCTTCCCCCCACCCCCCGCCATCTGCCCCTAGAATCTGCTAAAGCCATGGTCCTTGGACAGTTGGTTCTTCCAAAGACTTAGCAACTTGAGAGCCATAGCCAAGGTGAGCCAAAGGAATTGTGACAGGCATTTCATCCATCCATCCATCCGACTTTTAGCCCAGCACTCTCCAGGGACTGTGGCCGGGTCCAATATAACCTCCCCCCAATAGAACATGATAAAACCTCATCCCACAGAATGCCTTCTGTTTCAAAAATGAACTTCTGTCTTTGGACTTGGAACATTGAGTGTTAAAAAAATCCATATCACTGGCAGTCTTCAAGCAAAGGTTGGGTACACAGTTTTCTTGGACGCTTTAGGATGCTTTGGGCTGATCCTGCATTGAGCAGGGGGTTGGACTAGATGGCTTGTATGGCCCCTTCCAACTCTATGATTCTATGATTCATATGACAGTCAGTGCCCCAAGGTGGAAGTGCTCAAATCTACCCTCTCCTGACCCACTCAGTTCTGCCCACCCATGATGCTTAGTCTCCCTCACTCTGTTGGTGCTTCACTTTCCTTTACTCTGACTGTGGATACAAAGGTGTTGGTAAGAAACAACTTAAGCAAGTCCCTCTTAGTTGAAGGAAGGTATATGTCATAAATAGGCAATGGCCTCCAAAATCAAACATAACACTCTTACTCAACTGCTAAGCTTTTGATGCTAACAATGCAAAGACAATCTTATAGGAGGAAAGACTGGGGTTTGAGGCACTAAATTCTTTTGTTCCCATCAGGCAACCACTTCTTTACAGTTGTGTCTTGGGAGCCCTACGGGGAAACAGGGCAGCCCCATCTATGGAGGCAGGCTGCCCAATGCTTGGTCAGGATGTCCACACAGCAAGCAAGGAGCAGCAGGGGGCCACGCCCACACACGGACGTTATTTTGTGGGGCTTTTGTTTCTGGTTATTTAACCCCCCTCCCCAAAGCAGCCACTGTTCCTGATAACCGCTCCCCCCTCCGCCCCAATAATCACCTCCCAGTGTGGCCACCCCCTCTTTCCTAAAATAATTCCTTCTAGGGAGCCCCCATTTTTTCCTTTGGGGATGACCCTTTAAAGTCCGGTCGATTTCCGTGTCATCTCCTTCCCAACCTCCAACCCGCATGGGGGCCCAGGCACCAACAGACCCCTTCAAAAGCAGCTGGAAGGGAAAGTGGCTACCCCCCCCCTTTCCAGTTCTATTGCACTTCAAGCACTGCCCCCCCCCTCCAACCACTTTGATCCAAAGTTACGCAGAAGTTGGGTCTCTCTCTCTCGCTCGCTCTCTCTCCCCGGCCAGGCTTTGGGCAGAGACCGCGGGCTGTAGCGGGACGGTCCCCCTGCAAGAAGCCGGCGGGCGCTCCGGGAGAGCGAGGGAGCTCGTGGCCCCACAGCCGGAGGGTGCCTGCCTGGCCGCCTCCCCGAAGCCCACCCAACAAGACCCGACGACGGCCGCTCCCCCAGCGCCCGACCTCCGAGGCCAGAGACGGCTGCGGCGCGTCCCTTCCGTGCCCGTTGCGCTCACCTCGCTCCCGGCCGGACGCCCCTCATCCCGCCTCCGCGGAGCGGCTCCTGCTGCGGGAGCGAGGGCGGGATGCTGCCCCTTTCAGGCGAGCCCCGCTTGTCCCGCCGCGGCTCTGCAAACTTCCCAAGTGGCCGCCTGCGAGGAGGAGCTGCCTCCTCCGCCTGCCTGGCGGGGCTCCTCCCTCCTCGGTCGCCCCCGCAGCCGGCAGCCCGTCGCCCCCCCCCCCTCCGGCCACCGGAGAGGGGCCTCGTCTCCGCCCAGGGCCACGGCGGAGACGGGAAGGTCGTGGCCACTTCAGGCGGCCTCGGGGCAGGGCTAAGGGAACTTCTCCCCCGGGCCGGGATGGGCTGCGCGGACTGCCGGTGCGCAAGAAGGAGGGAGGCATTGAGCCCCCCCCCCTCTCCGTGAGTGGGTCTGTCATCATCATGACCATCACCACCAGCAGTTATAATCCAGGCAAGGTGGGAGATGCATGGCAGGGAGGAAGAGGACTCAGCTGGCCAGCCCTGTTGGTCTCAAGCAGCAGAACAAAGTCGGAGCAGCAAAGTTTGATTCAAGGTCGAAGCTTTCATGTGCCACACACTTCCTCAGATACAAGGAAACAATTAACCCCACCCCCTCTCTCTACCTTTATTTAAAGGCTGGGGAAATGCTTGTTTCATTGCATCTGAGGAGGTGGGCCTGCCCAGGGAGAACCACAGCCAGGACACCCCCTCAGCTCATTTTCCAGGGAGCTGGACAAGACTTGTGAGTATCCCAGCCACAGACCTGGCCATGATGTTTCTGGAGCTCCAAAGGAAGGCTGGGAAACATCTCAGTATGTTTATGGAGTACAAGTTTCTACCATGTGGTCAAATTCTGAATTCTTCTCTTCAACAAAACTCTCACGTTTTCCTCATTGTTTGAAAGTGGACATGAAGGCTTAGGGGCAGTGGGAAAGACCCATGGATCAATGTCTCATCACCGCTAGTTGAATTCAAGCGGACAAACTTTATTTTTGCATCAGTTTCTTCTGGATGAATTTATTCAACATTTCCTGAATTTCTTTGGGCAGCAACAAAACCATTTCCACACAAGTATAAATGACATTCATTGTTGTATATATAAATTGCTCTTAAGAGGCATCTTTGTATACATTGGGCAAGGCTGCATATCATTTGTATAAAGGAAGTAATCAAATAATTAGCACTGATAACCAAAATGGGCAGACCAGAACTGGTTGGGTACATGTGGAGGAAGGAAGGAAGGAATTTTTTCTGTTTCCAGTTGAAGCAGACCAAAGAACTGGAGTGTAAGTGCCAGTAGTCCCAGTAAAGGAAAAGTATCTGATACTGAAGCCCAACTTTAGGATACAGATTCAAGGGTTTCTTATCAATGAGTGTGGAAGTCCACTGAGACCGCAGTATTCTCCTAGCAGTGCTTCCCACTACTAGAGTTCGTGCTCAACACTGAGCCTCAGGAGTGGGGAAAGTATACCCCATATTGTAGTAATTTCCGTTTCTAATAAAGGGTGTTGTAAACTGTCCCTACATATCATGCCATCACTGGCAGGGGGGCTAAAAAAAAAGGTGCTGAAAGGCTGCCCAGTTGATGCCTACACAGTGATGAGGAGAGCCAAACTGTCAAAGATGACAAAATGGCAAATGCAAATGGAACAAGGCTTGATCATACAAGAACACCTCAAAATGGATATTGGATGCTTATACTGGGAAAATGATAAAATCAGACAAAAGAAAACATTTCTTCACACAATGCATAGTAATGAGTAGAACTTGTTGTCTCGTATGTAGTGTTGCTCGATGGCTTTAAAAGGGGAAGATGGACGAGAGCTCATTGAGATATCTGATGTGGGTGCCCCATCTGAAAACGTCTAAATCCATGGATTGGTGGGGCCACATGGCCACTAACTAGATTTTCTACAAGCTTGAGGGACCGTCTAGCTTTGTAGGAAAAGCTGAAATATTTTTATGTCCTCCCCCAATGAAATATTGTCATCTGCACACATTCAAACAGCACACTTAATGTGGTTCCATTTAGCAAGTGGTGATAGACTTCAGGAACCACTCCAAGCCTGGTGTAGTGGGTGATGCCAGGAACTGCTCTGGCCCCAGCTGCATCTTCCAGACAGGGCTGCTACTGCAGCTGGGCTCCAAGGTGGGTGGTGGAGTCTGGAGTTGTGCCAGACTCTGTGATAGAAGGGAGATAAATTAGTCTTGTGGGCCCCCTTACCTGTCAGTTAGTGAGAACATATTGAATGGGACTTCCATGTTCCAATGAAGCATACCTCTGAATCCCCATTGTTAGAAGACCACAACAGCAGTAAGGCACTTGGGTCTTTGTGTTCCTGCTGGGGGCATCTGGTTGGCCAGTGTGTTGCTGGACCAGATGGATCATCGGTCCTATCAGTCATCTTTAGTGTATTCTGTGCACCAGACACCCTTCTATGCAGTCATGAAGTACACCATCTATAAGCACTATGTTTACAAATCACTAGTGGTGCCTGTGGGGTTCAGAGCCCTCCATGTCCCTGCCCTCAGTAGTTCTCTTATCTATCCTGACCTTTTCTGTCCTACTTGGCCACAGAACCTCAGATTTGGGGATGGTTTTCAGCACCTGTTCCTCCTTGTCTACACTGGGGGCCATTCCGCACGACTTTAATATAGCACTAGTCTTACATTTTGTTTTCGCCACTAAAACTACGTTCCGCATAATGTCGTGAACAATCTGCAACACTCCTGCAACACTAGCACCAAAATCGCTTCGTTGTAGCGATTTCCGGGGAATGGGGAAAAGTGGATTCACCCTCAGAAAATCGGTACACTCTTGCCAACAACACTTGCGGAAAAGACCTGTGCGTTCTCAATGTAGCAGTTGCAACAAAGTCCCTCCCCCTGGATCTCTCCTCCGAATTTCAGGCGAAGCGATCGCCATTTTTTCCCCCTCGGAGTGGGGAAAGCAACGAACCAGCGAGGCTTCATTCACCCAGCGAGGCTTCTCCAGCTACAGTCCCTCCACAGAAGTGCTTTAAAGCTCCCCTAAGTCCCCAAGCACAACACAGCCCCCTGTTCGCCAGTTCCCTTTAATTTTGGCCAAAAATTGCGCCTGTGCGGGGGGGGGGATTTTTTTTTCCACTCGGGGGAGCATGGTAACGATGAATCGCCAGCTCACACACCAGCTAGGTGGGTCTCTACGTTGTGAAGAATCAAGGCATATTCGTTAAAAACATGTGTTTTTTTTAACTGTGCTTAAAGGGAAAGGGGCTTTTCGGGAGCATGATAACAACTGCCCATTGTCTGTTCCATTTGAGTGACGGCCAGGGGCGGGAACAAGCACAGAAAAGAATCGCTTCCTTTCTAGCGATTCCTGCGAGACCGGAAACCTGTGGGGAACGAATGAAATGCTACTGGATTCCACTACAAATGAAGGTATGCGGAACGCTGAGATTCCACTATTTAAAATAGTGGGCCATTCCCCATTCGTCCAAAATAGCACAATGGTTACTAATTGAAATCGCTACAGTTTTGCCATTATGCACAACGTCGTTGACAATCTGCAACACTCCTGAAACCGATCTGCAAAAAGTGCTTCGTTGTAGTGCTTTCAGGGAAATCCCAAAAAGTGGATTTACCCTCCGGAAAGCGCTACACTCCTGCAACCAATCTGCAACACTAGCGGGAAAGTTCTGTGCATTACCATTGTTGCAGTTTCTGCAAAGTCCCTCCCCCTGGCTCTCTCCTCTGATCTTCCGGCGAAGCGATCGCCATTTTTTTTCTCCGAGCGAGCGGAGATCAATGCACCAGTGACCCTTCGTTTACCCAGCGAGGCTTCCCAGGCTGCAGCCCCTCTGTTTAAAGTCACCAAGCACAAGCATCGCAGAGGCCCGTTTGCTGGTTTATTTTCACTTTATTTTTCACACGTTTTTCGGCCGAAAATCGCGCCCGTGAGGGGGGGGGGATTTTTTTTTCACTCGGGGGGGAGTGTGGCAACGATGAAACGGCAGCTCAAACACCACCTGCTAGCTGGATGGGTCTCTCCGTTGCAACGAATCAATGCATATTCGTTGCAACGGGTGTTTTTTTTTTAAACCTTCCTTAAAGGGAAAGGGGCTGTTTGGGAGCATGATAACGGCCGCCCATTGGCTGCTTGACGGCCAGGGGCAGGACACAGCTTAGCAATAGCGCTTCCTGGCTAGCGATTTTTGCAGAGACCGGAACCCTGTGGGAAATGATAGAAACGCAACTGGATTCCACTACAAAGGCAGGTATGCGTTACGCCGAATTCCACTATTTAAAATGGCGATTTTTCATTCAGCAAACAATTTGCTACATGGATCCTGGTGCGGAATGGCCCAGTGTTTCTGCTTTGTGAAAGCAATTGACAACATTGGTCCTTGTGCGGAATGACCCTGGATCTCTTTTGCATAGCTTGGAGAAAGAACCCAACCACCTCCTCAGTGGTTTGTATGAGGAGCTTCTGCAGCAAGTAGCACATGCTCAGCAGGTTCTCTTGAAGACTCACAAGAAGCAGCAATCTTCTGAAATTTCTAGAGAATCTTGGGCTGCCCCTGCAGCTTCTTTCCTGCACTCATGGCCTGCCTAAACTGCCAACAGCAGATTAGGGACAGTGACTGGAGTGGGCCCTTAAAAGGTCTATACTGCATTACTGCTGTTGCAGCATTCCTTCTCCTTGCTGATGTTGCCCTGGCTGGCTTGGCAGCTGGCCTGAGAGTTGAGGCTTTAAAGGGCTCATATTAGGCTACAGCTGTTACAGCGGCTTTCCTTGTTGCTACTGTTCTGCTGGGCTTCCCTGTTGTTGGCAGTGTACATGCCCAGATGGGCATCCTATGATGCCTGGGTAAGAATGGTGCTGTCTCTGGCAATGGGTAAGTCTGAGAGCCACTCTTGGGCAGCACCCAAAGCATCTCCCTCCTAAATACATGGGATGGGAACTCAAAGAGTCTTTGCATGCTTTTGCTTGAGAGCCCGCTTGGCATGGTGGTTAAGAGTGGTGGCCTCTAAGCCGAAGAACTGGGTTTTCAGCGCTCCCTCAGCCCCACTTATCTCACAGGATGTCTGTTGCAGTGTGACGCAGTCGTCAGAGAGCGTCAGAATAGGCCTGTGGAAGCCCAAGTCCCCCTACTCAGTTAGGAATCTCCCTAAGTGATCTCTGGGAATGATCACTCTCTGTCTTGCAACTGAGCCCATCTCGCAGGGCATTTGGTTCAGGTCGACTGGAACCAGCAATACCTGAACCTCCCTTCCAGGAATCCATGTACCTGAACTGAACCATGGACCTGTTTGATTGTTATCCTGTTTAAGTTGTTATCTTCTGTTGTTGTTATTATTATTATTGCCATTGTTGTATTTCTATTTGACACAAAAACTGAATTTGATGTATTGTCCTTTACATTCCATGTGAACCGCCCTGAGCCTCAGGGGAAGATGATATACAAATGTAATAATCAATCAGTCAGTCTATATGCTCCTGTAGATATGGTGGCAACACTATGTTTGCAAGGCAATTATTATGTTTGCCTTATTTTCCTCCCACATGGAGCTTTTCAGAATTCTCTATAATAACCATGAACCCAGTGGCAATTTCTTTCTAACTCTTGGTGTCACCCACTGCTTTTTGTTTGACAGTCAAGTTTGTATCATGATCCTCCGACAATCTTAGTACTTTATTTTTGTGTCTCCCCCCCCCCTGCCCCGTTCATACATCTGCCTTTGGGATCTTCTGAATGTCAGGCCTTATTAATATAGCTTGCTGATCAACATTTGTTAGTCTTCTTGATTTACAGTAGTGGTTAGGACAGCATCAGAAAAATGTGGAGAAACTATAAGTAAAGGCAGAAATTTACAATATACTAGAAATGCTTGCAGTGTACTGAGGAGCAAATATTCATAAGAGCAATAATTGTCTGTATTTACTGAGATGTCTCAAGGGTCCAATAGAAGCAGCACAGACACAACATGTAAAGACACCATTTGATTTTTCCCCCACAGTGGAAGCTTTAGAAGGAAGCCAATGCATCATTTGAGCCTGACCTTTGCTTCACAGCAGACTTTGAAAGAGGCCAAGCTGGCCATGTTGGGAACGCTGAATAATAAAAAAGAGAGAGAACTCATCGTTCCCAGGCATCCTGTCCACACTGCCTGAATGATTACATCTGAAGAGATGCACACTATGGCATTCCGGTAGAATGTATCATGTCACTATATCAACAGCTTTAAAGTGTCAAAAGAGTTCCTTCAAGAAGTGTAAAACGGTGTGCGTGCAGAGCTACTGTGTAGTACAAATGATGCTGGAACCCATTCACAACTCCCACGGATTTCCCAGTTCTAGGTACAGTGCATTGATATAGTTTTCATTTTTTTCTGTTTAGAACATCTTTAACCTGCCTTTCCACCCAATTTAGGGTCACCAGGGTGACAATAAAAAATACATAGGCATATATATGTAAAGACAATTAAAAACAAGACACGTGGACAGGATCTCCAGCAGATCCAAGCCAATATTTAGGCTTGAACACATACAGTACACTTTTCTATTGAGATTCTGTTTAGAATTCCAGAGTTTTCATTTTGCTATCATGGGAATTAGCTAGGGATGCCAGCCTCCTGGTAGGACCTGGGGATCCCCTGGAATTACAGCTCATCTCTAGACTACAGAGGTCAGTTCCCCTGGAGAAAATTGGTGCTTTGGAGGGGGGAATCTATGACATGTATCCTATTGAGATCCTTGTACTCCCCAGGATCCACCCTTGAATCTCCAGGACTTTCCCAGCTTGGTTCTGGCAATCTTACAATTAGCTATTGACAGACAGCTCTCATGAATTTATGTAGACCCCTTTTAACATTATGAAATCCAGATTACATCACTGTCTTGTAGTGGATAAGTTCTATAAGTTAATTATGCACTGTTTGGAGATCTCTTTGGCCTTGTGGGCACGTATATTGGTGAATTCTAGTTTTGGTCCTTACCAGTTTTGAATCAACAGGCTCAGGGAGAATGAACTCATAAAAGGGAAGTGGAGTTCCGTATGGTGGCCATTACCTTGAGCCAAGTCATGTGGTGGGCTCACCTGGGACCAAATAGAGGATACTAATTGTACACACATGATTTGCACATGTAGAGTTAAAAATGCAGGTAAGGTCTGGTCCACAAGTTATGTTGAACAATTGCATAGGCTGAGATGGAGCCAGCAGGAGTGATCCTGCTTCTTCCCTAGGTACACTCATTCTCCCTGAGTCCTAACTTATGAACAGTCCTTTAAGAGTTAGCATGAGTGACCAATGAACTGAACATCAGGCAAAGGACTGAAGAGTCATAATTGAATATAAGAAGAGCCCTGCGAGATCAGATCAGAAGTCCATCTAGTCTAGCATCCTGTCTCACACCATGGCCAACCTGTTCCTCTGGCTGTCCAACAATAGGGATTGGAGGCTGAGCCTTCCACCGATGTTGCCTTCTAGATCTGGGATTCAGAGAATTCCCCTTAATTTGATGACATTTGACCTTCAGAGTCATTGACAGACCATTAATCTGCTAGGAAGATTTGTAACAGCAAAATTATCATCAGGACAACCCTAGTTCCATTTTTGGCAGTCTTTATGTAGAGGCAAATTGTTCATATATAAAGCTTAACAAACAGGATATTTTACTTCCGTTGAACTTAGGCAACAGAATAATTGGAAATGGCTGCTTCTGCTGGACAATACTGCTAATTACTTGTTAATGAGCTACCTTGCTTGGTAAACATCCTCTTGATAAGTCTAATAATACTCACTTCGGCATTCCAACCAGTTGCTAAGTTGTGCAACCTTAAACCTAGTTATTCCCTTCTAAGGCTGTGCATATCAACGGATTCACAGTCAGAGTAGTTCAGCAGTGGAATAGGCTGCCTAAGGAGGTGGTGAGCTCCCCGTCACTGGCAGTCTTCAAGCAAAGGTTGGATACACACTTTTCTTGGATGCTTTAGGATGCTTAGGGCTGATCCTGTGTTGAGCAGGGGGTTGGACTAGATGGCCTGTATGGCCCCTTCCAACTCTATGATTCTATGATTCTATGATTTAGAAGGCTGTGACTGCTTAAGACTGTGCTGTAAATCAGTGGTCCGCAACCATTTACAGGCTGCGGACCGGCGGCAGCAGGGAGGGCGATTGCTTGCGCATTCACGAAAGTGCCACACATGCGCGTTTTCGGCCACGCATGGTGTGCATGCACGGCCCTGCTTCCCTCTCCCCC
The DNA here is from genome assembly GCF_049243985.1 of Paroedura picta. Lineage (NCBI taxonomy): Eukaryota > Metazoa > Chordata > Lepidosauria > Squamata > Gekkonidae > Paroedura > Paroedura picta. The sequence continues at coordinate 60,842,750 of NC_135375.1, forward strand.
CCTCCCACAAAAAGAAGCTTGCCAGGCTGCAAGCTTGCGGCCTGGGAAGTTTCTTACTGCCTGGGGGGGTGGGGAGAGGGAGCCGTGGCCCGGTGGTTGGGGACCACTGCTGTAAATCACATTGGCTCTTTTAAAAGGCCATCTTTATAGATTTCAAATAATGATAATATAATAAATGGGATCACTCCAGAGCATATGGTTTCGTAACTGGAGTTAAAAATTGGCATAAAGACTCTCGTGCTAAGTGAGAGGTGTCCTTCAAAGAGGAAGCCTTTCTCTCTCAAAGAAGAAAGCTCATTTAGAGAAAGGTATTTGGAGGCAACTCAGCATTTTGCTATATGGGGTTTGGACAGAGTTTTTTTTTGATGCCAGAACTACTAACTAAGCCACTAACTTTGTGGCTGATACTGGAAGTTTCAGTGCATTGATTGTTTAACAATCTAATCCAAATGTGCTCTGATAATAAGTTGCTTGGTAACTAGAAACTGCGTTATCAGTTCTGAAGAATGTCTATTTTTATTATCTCATCCAAAGCTGTACAGTAACTATTGTAGTTCCAGGGTAACAGAGCTGCATATCTATTTAAATCAGTGGAGGCAATCAATATGTATAAGGGTTTTGTAATCTAGATTACTTGGATTCACTTATTTCCTTACACTCATTTCCTTACACATCTTTCTTCATTGGAGGAAGGTTCCTTCAACTATAAGAGACTTCTCACTAAGTGAACTCAGTGGACCCCTACCTTATAAGTTTTAGTACATAACCAGATATTTCTTCTGAATATTGCATTTTTCTTCTTGGTAGTGCCACAAGTATTTACACATATGAAGCAAACAGGGTTGCTAACCTCTGGTTTGAAATTTTCTGTGGTAGAAAGTGAGGTTTGCGGAGGGAAGGAACTTCAGTGGGGTATACATGTAGTCCCCAGTAAAGGTATGAGGTACTCCATTACATGTGAACAAAATATCCCCAGAAGAAACGTCAACTCATCTCTGTTACAGGATTAATGGCAACATCTCCTAGGGAAGTTAATTAATCATATGACAAATTGTTAAAAAATGTAATATGTGCACAAGACCTCAGCCGCAGAATCTTAAATTCCTACAAGAGCAATATAAACAAAGTATGTTTCTTGCATGAGCATATGGTTGAACTTTTGAACTTCCCATATCAGTTGAAGCTCTTCAACTGGGCGATACTTGTTTGGTGTGGCTTAAAATAGGTATTGTATGAACTGAGTTCTCTGCAACATCAGAATGGAAATTAAAAAAAAAGATTTGCTAGGGCTAAAGGAGGAAAAAAGAGGAAATGATGCCGTGTCTTAAATGCTGCTGTTTAATGTGGCATTGGTCCAGGTAGATCCATTGAGCAGCTGTTCTGAGACAAATGAGCCTGAGAAGATTTCAGATGCATGTTGGACTGCAAGGACTCATCATAATCACTTTGTATTTCCCTTGGAAAAAAATAAAGAAAATGTGTTTCACCTAATTAATTTCATGTGTTCAGAGACTTCAGTGGGTTTTTAAAAGGAAAAACCTGTTCCCTGCAGTCCTACATCATCCAAATAATATGGAATCGTAGAATGTTTATTATGGGAATTTACAGGAGCAAATGGAAAAGCTGTGCTTTCCCCCTCATTGCACACATTCTTCAGTTTCTTCTGGTTTCTTTTCTCTCCCCAGCCATTCAGCCTGGATAATGTCAATCTGTGTGGAGTTGAACAGAAGCTCAACCACCACTATAATGCAGCAGAAAGCAGCCATTGCCCCTTCTTTGTGATCAACCTGATTGCTGTGCAGGCAGAAGAAAGACTGCCTCTTTGGGGTATGTGGGATGGGTGGTTCTGCAGGCTGATGCTGAGCCCTTCTGGTCTCCTGCTGGCCTGGCTGTGCAACCTTTTGAGTTGTGGTCACACCAGCAATCAGCTGCAGGGTGGCTGGAGGGGGACTCAGAGTTGCCTCCCTATTTATTTATTTGTTTATTTATTTGTTTGATTCTTTCACCACTGCTCCTGGGCCTGCTGACTTCTGGCGGTTTACAGCAATAAAATAAATACCATAAAACAATAAACTCAACCCTCCAGCCATGCCCTCAATCCACAAAAGCCTAAAGACTCAATGGACACCCTCTGGGCCAGCACCTCAGAGTGGCTACTCAGGGGAGGGGCCTTGTAGATCTTCCTTGCCCTGGCCCTGGTCGAGGCCAGGTGAACTTTGCATGGGCCAGGAATCACCAATTTATTCAAACTCATATAATGCAAAGCCCTATGAGGGGCATGGGGGTTAGATGATCACTCAGGTACCCAGGGCCCAGATCACATATGGCCTTGAAGGTCAAAACCTTGAACTTGATCTAATATACAACTGGTAACCAATGTAACTGCCACAGTACTGGATGCATGTGAGCTCTCCAAAATGTACCTGTACTAGTTGCAATTTCCAGGAAAGGGACAAGGGTAGGCCCACATACAGTGAGTTACAGAAATCCAGCCTCGGGGTAACTGTCATATGGATCACTGTGGCTAGGTGCTCCAGGGCCAGATAGGGTGCTAGTAGTCTGGCATGGTGAAGATGGAAAAACACCAGTTGGACTACCTTCGTGACCTGCGCCTCCATCAATAAGGAGACATCAAAGGTCACCCCTAAATTCCTGGCTGAGGGCAAGATCTCCAGCTGCACCCCATCCAGGCAGGGAAGGCACATTTCTTGGTTTGTCCCTTTCCTACCCAGCCACAGAACCTCCATTAGGAAGGGTTGAGCTTCTGAGTAACTTCTGAACAACTGGCACCACTTCCAAACAACTGGCAAATGTTTCTGGGGGGAGGGAGCAAGAGTGGCCATCCATTAGGAGCTAGAGCTAGGTGTCATCTGCATGTTGATGACACCCCAGCCCAAAGCTCCAGACCAGCTGGGCCAGAGGGCACAGACAGATGTTGGTGTAGTTGTTAAGAGTGGTGACTTCTAATCTGGTGAGCTGAGTTTGATTCCCTGCTCTTCCAAATGGGGGGGGGGGTGCTGGCATGCATATTATCCAGTTTTCTCCTAATTTAAGTTTATTCTGACCACATTATTTTCTATAGATCACAAAAGGACAAAGGGCTTCAGTTGCTGCTGTGGTATAAAAAGTGAGGATGCTCAGGCAATTTCAAACTGGGGCAAGATGCAACGCAATTTCCGCACACCAGTAAAAATAGTGTTACGCCAGCTGAATGGCGTAGCGCTAAATCATATCACATCTCCCAGACCTTCCTCACCTTTTTGCTGTCTTGCCTTTGTCTGCCTTCTTTTCACACATCTTACACTTCACATCTGCTGCTGGAAATGGCGGAAGAGAGCAAAGGGTCTTATACGTGTTGTGCTTATGCCTGTCAATCAATCCAAGCAAACAATCCCATTTCTCCATGTTTTAAAGGTCCCACGATGCATGCTATTTTTTAAAAAATCATACTTCTCCATTGAAACACCTATGCATAGAATAATAGATGCATGGTGCTTTTTGAATGCCATCCCATATGGGATTACAATTCGTTTGATACTTTTAAAGATTAATCTTGTTCCTGATTGGGGTGGGGAGAGGAAACTTTAGAGAGGCATGCTTTCTGTTACAACTCTTGAAAAAAATATTTTATTTCTGGCATCATCTGCATGCCTGTCTGACTATTCGTTGCTCCAGGAAGTTAGCCAATTTAAAAAAAGAAATGTCCATCCCCAGGAACAAGGGAGAGGGAGGCGGGTGCCTCCATACCTTCCCTCTGCAGGTTGATCTCCAGTAGCTTGCACTAAATAGGTTGGAGAATCTTTATGCGATTCCCCAACTCATGCTTTAAACTGGGGAATGTAGCGAGCCGGTTTCTGCCCAGATGCTGGATGTTGGCGACATCATATGGAGGGACCGGAATATAATGACTACATTAGGTAAGCATTTCATACATTTAATGTGTGTGGAAATGCCCACAGTATTGTTCAGTTGCAAAACCCAACAAGCCATTTTTGTTTTTTAGCTGGCTGAGAGCAAGTTTGATGTAGTGTTTAGGAGTGCGGACTTTTAATCTAGTGAGCCAGGTTCGATTCTGCACTCTCACATATGCAGCCAGCTGGGTGACCTTGGCCTCGCTATGCTGCTGATAAAGCTGTTCTGACCGAGCAGTGATATCAGGGCTCTCTCTGCCTCACCCACCCCACAGGGTGTCTGTTGTGGGGAGAGGAAAGGGAAGGCGACTGTAAGCCACTTTGAGCCTCCTTCAGGTAGAGAAAAGCAGCATATAAGAACCAACTCTTCTTCTTCTTCTTCTTCTTCTTCTTCTTCTTCTTCTTCTTCTTCTTCTTCTTCTTCTTCAAGAAGATGTGAATTACTGATACAGAAACAATGAGATCCTCCATGGCTCATTCCTAAACTGAGTCAATTCTTGAGATAGCCCTGTTTGTAAAGTAAGGGAAGTGAAGCAGCTGTTGTGGCTCACAGAACAGCTAAAGTATGTCTTATTCTAGGCTGATGGAATTGGAACTGATCTCTGTTATCTGGAAACCAGCTGCAATGCTAGGGCAGGGGTACATCCCTTGCATCACTTTCTGCAGGGCTGTATATACCTTTCTGCTCACATGTGTACTCGCATGTAGCTGCCTTATCCTGAATCAGACCATCGGTCCATCAAAGCCAGTATTGCCTACTGAGACTGGCAGCTGCTCTTCAGGATCTCAGGATCTACCACTTGACAGTTTTTGCAGGAGATGCCAGGGATTGAATCTGAGACCGTCTGCCTACCGAGCAGATGGTCTACCACTGAGCTATAATTAGGGTTCCCAGCTCCAGGTTGGGAAATATCTCTATTATATTGGTTGTTACTACTTCAATCAATCAATCAATCAATCAATCAATCAATCAATCAATCTTTACATGGTCATAGAACTGAGCATTAAAAACACAAACATAAAAACAGATAAGGGGGAAACAATCCAATGCCCGATGTCCATAGAACTAAAATAAACAGGATCTAAAAGGTTCAGAGGAAATATCTCTAGATTTTGGGGGTGGAGCCTGAGGAAGATGGAATTTGAGGAGGGGAAGGGATTTCAATGCAGCTGATATGATAAACCACACCAATGATCAATGAACAGTAAATAATTTAAAAAGATAGGGTGCTTTTGAGCCATCCCAGAAGCTTTTCCTGTGATTATTGTAGTTTAAAAATATAGTAGCTGAATTTCAGATTTACATGTGCATTGAACAGTGTTGGTTTCAGCTGCCAAACCAGATCTCTCCTTGTGTCTAACCACAAATAGGAAGCCACCACTTTGTAACCTAGTCAGTTTGGTGTAGTAGTTAGCGGTGTAGTGATTAGGAGGACCTCTAATCTGGCGAGCTGGGTTTGATTCTGCACTCCCCCACATGCAGCCAGCTGGGTGACCTTGGGCTCACCACAGCACTGATAAAGCTGTTCTGATGGAGCAGTAATGTCAGGGCTCTCTCAGCCTCACCTACCTCATATGGTGTCTATTGTGGGGAGAGGAAAGGAAAGGTTATTGTAAGTTGCTTTGAGACTCCTGGTAGAGAAAAGCAGCATATAAGAACCAACCTTCTTCTTATCACCTCCACCTACTAACACCTAGGTCCTGTGGTTAGGTTTCCAGCCTGAATTCCTTTTCTCACTGCTGTAACCTTCCTGCAGGGTTAAGTCAGGAGGAGACAATCTGCATGTGTTGGAGAAGGACAGTTCCTTTTGGGTGTAGCCTGCACGGGGCTTTCTACCCACTCCCAGATTGACTAAATCCCTGCAGTCTATACTGAATTTGATTTCCATTTTAGAATCATAGAATCATAGAGTTGGAAGGGGCCATACAGGCCATCTAGTCCAACCCCCTGCTCAATGCAGGATCAGCCCAAAGCAACCTAAAGCATCCAAGAAAAGTGTGTATCCAACCTTTGCTTGAAGACTGCCAGTGAGGGGGAGCTCACCACCTCCTTAGGCAGCCTATTCCACTGCTGAACTACTCTGACTGTGAAAACTTTTTTCCTGATATCTAGCCTATATCATTGTACTTGTAGTTTAAACCCATTACTGCGTGTCCTTTCCTCTGCAGCCAACAGAAACAGCATCTTGCCCTCCTCCAAGTGACAACCTTTCAAATACTTAAAGAGGGCTATCATGTCTCCTTTTAACCTCCTTTTCTCCAGGCTGAACATTCCCAAGTCCCTCAACCTATCTTCATAGGGCTTGGTCCCTTGGCCCCAGATCATCCTCGTCGCTCTCCTCTGTAGCCTTTCAATTTTATCTACGTCCTTCTTGAAGTGAGGCCTCCAGAACTGCACACAAATTTGATTTTGGGCACTTTAAATTTTCCCTCTTCAACATACATGATTGATTCGTGGTGACCCTACCTTTCCCCCGCGATATCCTAGAGTAGATATAAGCTTTGATATTTCAAAAACCGCCATTAGTAAATTTGTAGATGTCTCCTTTTTGTGAATTAACTTGTTTCTCCATGCCTCAGAGCAAAGCAATTTTCCCTGAGGAAACTGAGGGAGGCCAGGGCATCAGTTCAAAGACTTCCTGGGTCCTGGTTGCAAGGCTTCCCTTTAAGTGAATGTGCTCCAGAAGCCCTAACTTCTCTCAGCAGAGATTTGCCTCTTGGATTTATTCCCCCTCCTTTCCCAATTGAGTGCAGAAGACTTTCTGTTTCAAATGGGGGGGGGGGGACAGAGGAAGACCTGAGTTCAAATTGATCTGAATTCAGCAGGATCCACAATGGAAAAAAACAAAGTAGGTGCAGAATCAGCCCTGGGCTAAGAATGTCACCATTCAAGTCTCCTGGAATCTTGGCAATCTCCAGTCAACAAAGGCTTCAGGACTGTCAGTTGCTTCTTCCCAACTGACAGCCATCTCCCTCCTTCAGTTTGGGACTTTTATCTCTCTTCCCCAGTCCTTGCTTCACTGCTTCTCCTCCCAAGTAAGCCCTCCCTCTCAAGGAGGTCTATACTCCCTGAGGATTCCTTTGCTTCATAGCAAAGTTAGTATTGGTTGGCTTTCCTTCTGGTTGTTCCTCCTTTGCTTTAGTAGGCCCAACTGGCTCCCCTATCAGCTCTGTAACTGGGCAGGTGCTTTCCTTAGGGTTAGGGTTGCCAGCCCTCAGGAGGATCTCCCAGCATTTCAATTGATCATCAGACAAAAGAGACTGATTCCCCTAGAGACAATGGCTCCTTTGGAGGGTGGATGATATGACATTATGCCTTGATGAGGTCCATCCCCAAACTCTGCCTTTCCCAGACTCCACCCCCCAAAATCTCCACAGCAAAATGTTTTGTATATATAAGTCACATTATTTACATCCTGATTTTGCACATTTCTTTCTGTGCCAAAAAGAATGTGGTAGTCTTTGGTTCTAATGTTCCATGCATTCTAGTTATAATGCTATGTTAAGATTTTTAATTTTTGAATTCCAGTTTTACAAAGCCACTCCATGTGCCTTACGTTAGTAATATTGTCAGGAATGTCTTTTCATTGTTCCCTCTTAGTTCTATGTACTATGGTAAAATCAGTAGACGTACAAAACTGCTTGCCTTGCAAGGGCCATTAGTTGATGCACTAAATGCAGATTACTCAAGAAATGAAGCAACAATAGCTAAAATTAAAGAGAGTGCAAAGGGGGCAGGGAGCAGCACAACATTCTTTAGTGCAGTACTCGAAACTATAAATCATACTTGATGACAGATGACAGAGGTTAATATCAAAATGCCCCAATAACGTAGTGGCCTTGCAATACAACAGTTTATGTCTTCAAAACATTTGTATCCCAATCCCAGAAGAGATGATTCAACACTGCAAGGCCTTGGGTAAATCCATAGTGTTTGTCTTGTACTACTTGAAGAGACCACCAAAAAAGGTTTATTTGAAGGATATCGTAAATATTGAATCTTTCTGATCTACATGGCTTTAATCAACAAATACTGCTATATTTATGTTTCTATAATATATACAGGAAGGGAGGCCAATTGCAGAGCAACATTATAATAAAAGTTCCAAAGTGTTGGACTCCAACGTGAAAACATATATATTTTTTTTCAATGCACACATGCTGTTTCAATATTTCTTCACAAATGGATGCCAATCCTGGTACTCTCAAATCTTTCATCCAGTGGTGCGATGCTTCTGTTGACATTCCCAGTCAACGTTACACTGTGAGCCAAACTACAAATCATGGCAACCACAGGGCCATCCCATGGTCACAAATGTAATTTGTAGTCATATAGAAACATTTGTTTACCACAATCATATGGGGGTCAGACCATTTAAACCAGACCTTAAATATTTTTGTCTGAAAACCTTTAAATAATATTACAATTGATGCTTTCCCAGCAGTTTTGCTAGCTATCCATGCACAACGTACTATAGATATTAATTCTGTGGTTCATATGTACAATCGAAAAAAGGAAGTCTCTTGGGTATTTCTGAAACTATTAGGCTTTTAGATGCTTACCACATCCTGTCTAGATTCACCAATACACCATGTCCCATTTTCTTGACTCTCTTGGTTGCAATCTGGACTGTTAATATAGCCCTGATGGAAGGTTTTGGCCAAGACTGCATAGGCCAAAAAGGCTGGAGTCCAGTACTGATAGTACTGTCCTTGACAGGAGTAAAGATAATCCTGAGTAGGGATGGGTACAAACTGGGGCAAGATGCAATGCAATTTCTGCACATCAATAAAAATAGAGGGGCTTTCCGCACCGGGATCCTTGTAGCAAATTGTTTGCTGAACGAAAAATCGCCATTTAAAATAGTGGAATTCGTCGTTATGCATACCTGACTTTGTAGTGGAATCCAGTTGCGTTTCCATCGTTTCCCACAAGCTTCCCGGTCTCAGCAAAAATCACTAGAAAGGAAGCGCTATTGCCGAGCTCGTCCCTCCCCTGGCCATCAAGCAGCCAATGGGCGGCCGTTAGCATGCTCCCAAACAGCCCCTTTCCCTTTAAGAAAGGTTTTTAAAAAAAAAAACACACACACCTGTTGCAACGAATATGCGTTGATTCGTTGCAATGGAGAGACCCATCCAGCTGGCAGGTGTGTTTGAGCTGTTGTTTCATCGTTGCCACGCTCCCCCCGAGTGAAAAAAAAAATCCCCCCCCCCTCACGGGCCCGATTTTCGGCCCGAAAACAGTGTAAAAAATAAAGGGAAAATACATCAGCAAATGGGCTTCTCTGTTGTTTGTGCTTAGTGACTGTAAAGAGCTCTGGGGAGGGACTGCAGCCGGGGAAGCCTCACTGGGTAAACGAAGGCTTGCCGGTGATTTGATCTCCGCTTGCTCGGAGAAAAAAAAATGGCGATCGCTTCGCCGGAAGATCAGAGGAGAGAGCCAGGGGAAGGGACTTTGTAGAAACCACAACAATGGTAAAGCACAGACCTTTCCCGCTAGTGTTGCAGATTGGTTCCAGGAGTGTAGCGCTTTCCGGAGGGTGAATCCATTTTTGGGGATTTCCCTGAAAGCGCTACAAGGAAGCGCTTTTTGCGGATCGGTTTCAGGTGTGTGGCAGATTGTCAACGACGTTGTGCATAATGGCAAATCAGTAGCGTTTTCAATTGGCAACCATTGTGCGATTTTGAAGGAGTGCGGAAAGCCCCAGAGTTACGCCAGCTGAATGGCGTAGTGCTAAATCATATCGCACCTTCCAGACCTTCCTCACCTTTTTGCTGTCTTGCCTTTGTCTGCCTTCTTTTCACACGTCTTACCCTCCACATCTGCTGCTGGAAATGGTGGAAGAGAGCAATGCGCCTTATACGTGTTGTGCTTATGCCTGTCAATCAATCCAGGCAAACAATCCCATTTCTCCGTGTTTTAAAGGTCCTGCGATGCCTGCTATTGTTTTTAAATCATACTTCTCCATTGAAACGCATATGCATAGTGTCATAGATGTATAATGCTTTTTAAATGCCACCCCTTATGGGATCACAAGTCGTTTTAAAAATTAATTTCATGCCTGATTTTTTTTTTTGGAGGGAGAAAACTTTAGACAAGCATGCTTTGTGTTACATCTTTGGAAAAAAATATTTTATTTCTGTCATTGCCTGCATGCTTGTCTGCCTATTTGTTGATCTGAGAAATTAGCCATTTTTAAAAAGAAATACCCATCCCTGGGAACAAGGGAGAGGGAGGCAGGTGCAAGGGTGGGATGAGGCAGTCACCTTTAGTGTGTTTGAGCCTCCATACCTTCCCTCTGCTGGTTGTCTGCTAGTTGCTCTCTGGTAGCTTGTACTAAATAGGTCGGTGGATCCACTTTAAGTGATTCCCCAACTCACGCTTTAAAATGGGGGATGTAGCAAGCCAGTTACTGCCCAGATGCTGGAGGTTGGCAACGTCATATGAAGGGGCCAGAATATAATGATTACATTAGGTAAGCATTTCACTACATTTAACGGGTGCGGAAATGCCCCAAAATTTCCCATGAAATTGTCCCAGTTTGTGCTCCCTGAACTGAGATCCAGTGGAGGCACTTTTCCTGAACCTTTCACAGATTTTTGTCTGGTTCAGTTTGGGGTCTGACTAGCAGTCATTTTTGACTGACAGGAGATGGATGCAAGCCATTTACCATGCCGATTCATTTCCCATGTGGCAGCCCAGAAAAGATCAGCTGTTTGATGGGGTCTGCTGGGATGCTGAGCCTGCACTAAGCAGCTCAGCACACATAAACCAATTGTGCGCAGAGCTTGCTTTCCACATAATCAGCTGTTTAGTTGGGGATGCTGGGCCCATGCTGGACATGGGCTGTTTGGTGAAGCCATTTTAGTCTGCCATTTGGCTTTCCCCCTGCTTTTAAGTGGGGGAAGTGAAATAGACTAACACAAACTAGACTGTTCTATTTTGGGAGTTGGCATGTTGCACAGTTCAGTATTCAAGAATACCCCAAACTGTTCTGTGCCCACCCCCTAATCCTGAGAGATATAGAAATGTTTTTTGAGGTGGAGATGCTCCCCAGGAATATATTACAATGCATGACAACCGTTCCATCCATTATATAAACATACAATTTGTTCTGTCATGTAAGCAGTTAAGCAGGGGACGATCTGGCAATCCAAAAACCGATGTTTTGATAGTTTACAAGGCCTTGTTAATGCTTATTTTTATTTATTTCTATATTGGGTTGGCTTGCTTACTTACTTTAATATGAATTATTAAAGCAAATTTGTTTACCATGGTGTACTTTCATGTTTTATCGTTTTTTAAAATACTTGATCATGGTTTGTTTGATCCTATTTTGAGCTGCACAGAATCTTTGCAATTGGAAACCTGAGCATGTTGGAGGCAGTCTTATGCACACTTATTGTGGAGTAGGACCCATTGTGTAAAGTGGAACTTAGGAAAGGTGAAGAGGATGAGACTGTCCATGACTTTCTTAAGAGATATTAAGAAGTAAGAAGCGTATTAGTGTTTGATCCAGGTTCTTGATATTAATTGGACGTTTGAGACTTTGTTTTGGCTTCTTAGGGCTCTTTGCCAGGTTTTCTGTATGTTTTATTTTGAGGTCTCACAGAGACATTAATTCCAAGTTTGAACTGTTATCCCCATGGACTTGATACTTGATTTAAGTAATTGCTGGGCAATTAAGAATCAGAATCAGGGTGTCCTAAAACTGCCAACAGTGACAATAGGCAATTTGCATCTTGTAAACAAAGACAATAATTTAGCCGTTGCTTGGTGTCTAGACAGCAGCAATTAACAGTCATTAGTGGCTGCATCTGCTATTTGCTATGCTATGATGCTGGTGGAAAGGGCTGTAAAGTTGCAGTTGACTTACAGTGACGAGCTTTATGGGGTTTTCATGGAATAAATATAGAGATGGTTTGCCATTTCCTGTCTCTGCAGAGCTACCCTGGAATTCCTTAGTTGTCTCCCATACAAATAGTAACCAAGGCTGACCCAACTTAGCTTCTGAGCTCTGATGAGATCAACCTGAGATGATTCAGGCCAGGGTACCATGCTATAGGCACTTGTATTGCAACAAAAGTCTGGTAGATTTTGTTTGATTGTGTGGGTGTCTTTGGACAGCTTCAGTTTAGTGATCTCTTTTCTTCAACTGTGTGCCATTAAAGATTGAAGGTTAGGGAATTTCATTAATAGTTAAAAACTGGCTCTGAGATTCCCCATCCTTCATGCTGCCCATACGATCGGAAGTGACCAGGCAGAGGACTTTGGGGAATGGCTGCCAGAGGAGAATAAAAGGTGAAGCACAGAAGTGATCCATTGGATCATTGCCATTCCGTTCAATGTATTTGAAACTGAGGGAGATTTCAAAAGCAGTTTGTAACATGAGAACATGATGTTCAAAGGAAAAAAGGTAAAAGTACTTCTGGATGCTTTCAAGCCATTAGGGATTCAGCAAAGTAACCATTCATATCATATATTTAATTCTGAACCAGGCCACAGACCATGGATCAAAACATTAACAAAATGGAGCCAGGGATGGGAAACAGGGATTTCTCTTCAAGCCTTATGGAAATGCTAGGGCATTTCTGCACACCAGGTATGTAGCATCCCAGCCCCCAAAGGCAGGCGGCATATTCCAGCCCCTCCAGATGACTTCACCTACCTCTAGTGCCTGGCTCGCGATTTCCGCCATTTTAACCCGTGACAGCAGCAATTGCACAAAGTTGATTCACCTCCTAGAAATATGCAATCCCCTGGCAAACAACCTGCCTGCAAACAGCAGAAAGAAGGTTTGGAGGGAGAAATGCACTGTAGCCTTTGTCCTGCCCATGCTCCCGCCCTCTTCCCTCCATTCGGTGTTCCTACCTAAGTGCATCCTTCCCATCCTCTTCGGTCCACAGACTCCCATCCCTTCTGCTTCCCTCCACCCCCCCCCCCCCGCCAGCCCACTGCTCTGCCAGTCCATGCCAGTGCCCTGGATATTTTCCCTCCCACTCTGAGTACCTCATACGTTGGGCACTGTCTCCACACCACCCACATAGCGCCAGGCGTATGACGTGCTGGGGAGGGAAAGAAGGTGTTCACGGTGACTGTGCACTGGCATTTTTGTTTTCACGCTTGCTGCTTGCGCAGCATATGGGGAAGGGAAGATATCTCGGTATTATAAAATAATTGTGTCAGTGTTTATTAGAGCCTATTATTTTTCTGTTCATATTCACTTGTGCAGATAATATTACCCTGAGAAGATAGAGAAATAATGCTTGAAATGATGATAGAAACTGGAATTTGTGAAGCTCTGGGAATAAGATATAAGAGCTAAATCAATCATTGGCCTCTGTAATATCAAAATAATGAGTATGACTATATAAATGAAAGTAGATGAGCAACAGATTATATGTTTGTCAAAATGCTTTATATTTATTGAATTTTATCAAAGGGATTTCTGTGATGATACAGCTGTGTTAACCAATCAATATTGATATTTATGACTTAATGCAAATAAATCTGTTAAAGTAAAATGATAATCAAAAGGCAATGAAATCCATGTGAAGAATTTTTCTTTAAAGAATTAGGTCAGCAGGATGAAACTTTGGGGAAAAATGTCATCATGGGGACATTTATACATTAAAAGTAACATTCAGAAAAACGATATGTTGAATCTTGAATGCTTTGGTCAGTAAGGCCAATATGCCTGAGGGAAATTTGTTCACTGGAAACAGCTGTGGCCTGTTGGGTAGGTTCAAAGTTCATATAGTCGAAAAGAATAAAGATAAACAGGACCAGCCGATACAGAGCCCACCATACAGATTTTAAACTCTTGTGTTTTCTTATGGTTTCAAACTGATTGTCACTCTTCCACTTCGGGGCTCACACTTGATAGACAGTAATTTGGTGGAGCAACAGTTGAATGCTGTATTTTCTGGGATTTGATGATCCAGTGCTATGTTCTTCCTGGGCAAAAACACCATCCTCCCCGTTCCGTTTTGCAGTTATAAGAAAGAAATAGCCTGAATAACCCAGCTTAGCCTGAGCTTGTCAAAACTTGGAAGCTGAGCAGCATTGGCCATGACTGGTGCTTGGATGGGAAGACCAAGGAAGACTGTCTCCTGCCTGCAATGTCCCATGGATTGGATTTATATGAGTTGCTTGGGACTTGGGACTTTTCTTCTTCAAGAATAAGTAGAATAGCCCTGATTTCTCCCCAGACAGCAGTAGGAAATACAACAAATAAAAGCATTCATCTTGCTATAGAAACAAAGAAAGTTTATTTCTGCTGAGAGCCATGTGGGAGAATGCTTGTAGACATAACAGGGAGATCAAAACTGAACTGGCTACTACTCCAATAGCATCCACAAAGAAGAACTATATTTGACCATCTAAATGATGTGGTTCCTTCCAAGCATCTCTGTGTAAAATGTTTGGGAAATAAGATTAACAGTTCTGTTCATACAAAATACATTCAGAGGGCACAAGAAACTTCCTTGCCTGGGGATAGACCGGTTCTATGAGGGGCAGAACCATTACCACCAGCTCTGCTCCCTTCTCCAGCCTCTGCTTGATGGCTGTTAGTTGTATTATGTGGTACTTGATGATTTTTTTTCTGTTGTTGTATGTGACAGTTGTTTAAATTAATGTTTTTTATATTATGACATGCATTAAGTCTGCATCAAGCATAGACAAGTTGATTAAAGGGCCCAAATGAAGAAAAGAAGCTGGTTTTTTATACTCTGCTTTTCACTATGCAAAAGAGTCTCAAAGTAGCTTACAAACATCAAAGCACCAGGGCTAGTCTGAAATTTGTCCAACACAGCTTGTCACTATGCTAATATGCTTCCCTCACTCCTCCCCATTCATACATGGGGAAGGGAGGAGGGAGGAGAGCATATGAGCACAGTGGTGAAATGTGTTTGTATCAGTCAATGATGCATTTTAGTTTGTTCTGATATCTGAATGCAGCTGTAGATTGGGAAAGAGTCCATTGCATGGACTTCGTGCTTAAAGACATGATAATCTGTATCAAAATGACTCAACATGTACCCATGTCCTGTCTTTCACTAAAGCTCCCTAACCTTTCTGGAGTTAGTTTTTTGGAGAACTCATTGTTGTCTTTGAACACAAGCAAATGTTGGATTTGAGAGCACATCATGGATAGAAATGATCACCACATAGTTACCACACATAGTTGCAGATCTCTCTCTTTTTGTGTGTCCATAATATTTTAGGGAATTCTGATATGTAGAAGGTGACTGAGGAAAAAAGCAAACTCATATTCTATCCATACTTTTTAAGCAATACCACTCTTTTCTCAAGGCAATACTTATTATTTAGTTTATAAAACTATTTTGAGGACTAAGGAGACTTTAATACTATAATTCCATAAAAGAACAATCACCATTTTTATCGCCTATAAAAGTTAATATTTTAACATGCTGACACATCCGCTCTTTGAGATCATTGGCAATTTATGTTTCCCCTGTGTGTTGCTCACTTGCTGGAGGCAGAAAGGAATTACGGGAGAAGAGAAGAACTAGAAGGCTGCATTAATTTCTTAATAGGACTCTACTTAGTGGTCTGTAAAATATTTATGCACTGAGAATTGATCTTTGATTGTTATAGGCTTTTGCAATATTCTCAACATGATACATGTTATTCTAGAATTTTTACTTTTCTTTCTTTTTTGCCAAAAAATATGCAGATTTCTTACTCCTTCAACTCTATTTACTCAGCTACAATTTAAAGCCTGTCAAATTCCCATGTTATAAAAATCACATATATCCCTTTGTAACCTATTTTCAGACTCTTTATTATACCGTTTGTACAACAGATTTGGATTCCGATGTCACACAGAAAACTATTCTTTGCCCATAACTCTGAAACTACCTTTCTGGAGATTCCCTAGCCTAAATATCTATCAAAAGTATCATAAATGCATTTTATTTTGGCTGATGTGTCTGGGTTCATAGCTCAATAGCAAATCACATGATCTGAATGTAGTAGATTCCAGATCCATTTCTGGCAATGCTATATTTCAAGTAGACAATGTTGGGAACGACAAGTTTGCCTTAAAGGAGAAGCCACTAATTTCTCTCAACTTCTGTCAGTCTTGGATTTTTTTCTCCCTCCTCTGCCTTCTTCGATCCTCTCTCCCCCCCCCTCCAAGAAAAGAAAGAAAGAGGCTTGGCTCCCCCCCCTTCTGAACTACCCTAACCACGTGCAGAACACTTTCCTGTTTCAATGGGGAGGGGGGGGGGAGAGGAAGACCCGAGTTCAAATTGATCTGAATTCAACAGGATTGACAATGGAATAAACAAAGTAAGTGCAGAGTGCCTCATTTTGTTAACTGCACTCACTATGTATAATGCTTCTTGAGTCCTTGTGAAAAAGGCAGGCTTTAAATAAAAGAAAGAATGAAAGAGAACTTGTGACCACCAAGAGGACACTGTCACAATTGTAAAGGACTTTTAACATCCCACAAGAGCTTGATTAAGTCTGCCAAGGTGGCAGCAGTTATGTGGTAGTGTCTGATATATGGGCAGAAACATGGCTTCTACTATATTGTTTTTTGCCCAGCTACTAGTGTGTTCTGTGGTGCCAGTGACAAAACGAAGTTACTTCCAGTGCATCCTGGAAGTGATGTTGCCAATACACTGGCAATGTTGTTGCAGTGCTGGGTAAGTCCCCCCTACCCCTCAACCAGTTACTGAGGAGCCTGGCAACCCTACCCCCAGTCCAGATGGGACCCGTAGATCAGTGGGCTGAGGAGCTCTTGTTTCCTCTGTGCTTTATCATGTACCAAAATAGAGGCTCCCCCTCAGCTACCACAGCACATGAAAAGAGGTCTGTGTGTATGGGGGGGGGGGACAAAAGCTCTGTTCTGCAAGCCCAATCAGGATCAACCACATGGGAGCAGAGTCTGCACACATCTAGGCAGAGTCTGCACTTACTTTCTTTATTCCAATGTCAATCCTGTTGAATTCAGATCACTTTGAACCCGGGTCTCCTTCTCCCCCCCCCTCCCCATTGAAACAGGAAAGTCTTCTGCACGTGGTTAGGGAGGCTCAGAAGAGGGGGGGAGGCAAATGGAGACTCTTTCTCTGTTTTCTTGAAGGGGGGAGAGGATCCAAGAAGTCAGAGGAGGGAGGAAAAAATCCTTTCCTTTCTTGAAGTGGGGGGTAAGAGGATCGAAGAAGGCAGAAAAAAAAATCCAAGACCAACAGAAGTTAAGAGAAATTGGGGGCTTCTCCTTTAAGGCAAGCGTGTCACTTGACCAGGTGTAGCATATCAGAGGTTCTCTACCACGGAGCTTTCTTTCCCAAATGGATATTGAGGATTAAAAGCAATCTGAGATATCGCACAATAAAGGTAGGGTCACTCCGGATCCATCCTTCTTGCTGCAGAAGGAAAATTAAAATCGCCCCAAATCCAAACGGAAATCACATTCTGTTTAGAGGGCAGGGACTGAATCGATCTGGGGTTGGAATAAAAGCTCCATGCAGTTTACACCCTAGTTTGGCCCTGCTGAACCTGAGCATTTTCTGCTGGTGCTAGGAAAACATTTAGGACAGAAAGCAAAGTCTGTTATATCTGTATAATTGTATTACCCATCCAGAATGAATGGAATAGTTTCCAATAAAAGGCCACATTTCAAAGTCTAAACTATCAGAATGTTCTTTGACCTTAAGAACACTGCACTTTGTGCTCTCAGTCATAGACTTAACCAGAAATTGTAAATAGCCATGTTGATCTGTGGTGGGGGCGGGTGGAGGGGGGATTAAGAAAAATATCTATATTATGCAAGCTTTTGTATTCCCTGGAAATCTTCCAGGGAATATTCTCTGGGACAGAAGTTGGGGAGGGGGGGAGATATTGTTGAGCCTGACGGAAAGCCCACAATAGCAGTCTGTAATAGTCTTAAAATAGCGCAGAGTGTTATTCAGCATTAATTATGTCAGGCTGCCCTGGCTGGGAAAAAAAAAAGAAGAATGAAAAGGAAAAAAGAAAAGAAAAAAAAGACATAAATTACTGCAGGCTTTTATATTTTCAACCATTGCATTTTAGTCCTAGTAGTTGTTACTACTGATTGTTTTTTTGGTACCCTGAGCCTCATCTAGTTAAGGCTAAAAAACACATCCTTTGCTTCATCCTAAAACATTTTCTGTAATAATTTTCGGACTCAAATCTTTTGTCATATATTAAAAAATCTCCCCTCTTTTTTATTCTGATTCACATCTACCTGAGCTCTGGAAAACTTGGTGACTTGATATACTATTTCATAGTGTTTTCCTTGGTCATAACAAATGCATTACTCTACAGTTGCTCTTGGATTTCCTCATGAATAAGTTCTCATGAAAATTTAATCCCCCCATGGAATTTGGATGGATCAATATCCTGCTATAGTTCGGGAAACTCTCTAGTCCAGTAACAAGAGAATTAATATTTTTTATTGTTGTGAAAAGTGAGTTCAATGAAGTAACAAGATTAGTGGTCTGGCTGGGAATTTAACTGGCTGTATTTAGTTCAAAATTTACATATCAGTGGGGGTGGATTTGCAAGCAGACTATTAGCTCTTTGACTGTTCCTCCCTCAATTCCTTGACTCATACATGTTAGGAAATAGAAATAATTAAATGTTGATGGAATTAAACGAACACATCAAGACTGGTACGACTGAAGTGGAGTAGAGAATCATTCACACACCATCCATGATAAATATTCTCTCTGCCATGTGTTCTGTCAACTTGAACATTGTTATGGAATTCCTCCAGTCAACTCAACAAAATAATTTGTGTTGCTTATTTAGCAAACAGGCATAGCCTGTGGAGAGGCAGCACATAAGTTGAAGGTGGATCAATAATCCCTAGCTGTTACTTATCTGTTACCCTGTGATCATTGGCCCAGTTATCCTTACCTTTAGCTACTAATTGGAGTGATCAATGATTGCACAATCAATTCAATATAAGTGACAATTATGAGTTTAGATACTGGGGTTTTGGGGATGTCAGAACACAATTTCTGGGTGGATTCTGTCGCCCAGTGGGATTTTAAGGTGATGAACAGCCACAACAGTCTCAAGCACTACTGCAATGGCAGCTGACCTCCAATTTTGCCCCAGTTCTGTGCTTTAAAAATAGCATTGCATTCCTACTGTGTTATGTCTAGAGCCCTGTTACCTCCAAGGAGGCCTGTCCTTAGGAGGTCTATTCAGAGAATCCTACTTATGTTTTAATGGGGCTTTCCCCAGGAAAGTGTTCTTAGGATTGCACTGACAGAGGCTAGCACAAACTTCCATTATTTAGGGCATTTCCATATGCCATAAATGTAGCATAATGCTTACCTAATGAAGACACTATATTCTGGCCCCTCCACATGTTGTCTCCCACATCCCATGTCTGGACAGCAAACAGCTCACTATTTCCCTCATTTTAAAATGCTTTTCTGAGAATCCCAAAAAGTGGGTTCACCACCTAAAAACCACTAGTGACCAGAGAGCAACCAGCAGGCAATCAGCTGAAGGAAAGCATGGAGGCTCAAACATGCTAAAGTTGTATGCATCATCCCGCCCTCATTCCCACCTCCCTCTCCCTTATTCCTGAGGGCAAGAATTACTTTTCAAAAAATTGCTAACTTCCTGGAGCAACGAATAGGTGAACACACGTGTAGGCAATGCTAAAAATAAAAGAATATTTCATTCAACAAAGTATGCCTCTCTAAAGTTTTCTTCCCACCCCCCAAAAAAAACCAGGAATGATATTAATTTACTCATTTATCAAAGGATCTGGCTGCCT
Source organism: Paroedura picta (assembly GCF_049243985.1). Taxonomy (NCBI): domain Eukaryota; kingdom Metazoa; phylum Chordata; class Lepidosauria; order Squamata; family Gekkonidae; genus Paroedura; species Paroedura picta. Next base: position 60,862,452 of record NC_135375.1, read on the forward strand.
CAGCTTCAGCGCCCATGAAAGTCAATTGCGCCATAGACTATAATGGTAATTTTGGTATTCCCATATTTCCTGGGGCCTGGGGGCTTTTAGGTACAGCCTCCAAACGTTAAGGGTAGCTCTGGGAGGCTCTTCCCTGACTCCCTTCCAAATTTCAAAATGATTGGTCCAAGAGGTCCATGACTAGGGGTTCCCAAAGAGGCTGCCCCCATCTGCTCCATTACTTCCTATGGGACGGACTCTTCATCGGATATACAAACATATGATATATGGCCGGCTTCTCAAAGTATACACCTAGATTAACTACATGGATAACAAATCAGAAGTAAACTCAATCAGTGCCTTTAGATTACATATATCTGAAGGTGGGTTAATTTTTGGTGGGTTAATTTTTCCATTGAATAGACACACATGCACACACACACACATATCCCAAACTTTAGCTGGCCACTGCATCCTGGAAACACAGCAGTTATTAGCCAGGCATCTTCTGCTACAGTTAACAAAAACATCACAAGATCTTTTAGAGAATATTCAAAAAATATTAATGCACACACACTGGGGAGATGATTTTGAGTTCCATGAATTCTGTTTAAAATTAGATGATAGAAATCTTGTCTCCCCCACTCCCAGTTCCAACATAAATCAAAATAACAAGCCTCCAGGCATAACCTATCCAGCATCTATCAGACTATTTTTGAGGAATGTGTTTAAAATATTATCCATTAATGACTTTAAATGACAATTCTCTAAGATTAAGATATGCTGATTTAAAAGGGTTGGTTTTCTATTGTAAATATATATGTCTGTGCTTGACAAACAGTTTCCATTGCTGTGAATAAAATCAACGGATAAAATCAATCAGGGTAGTGATTTGAATTGTGAGTATTGATGGAAATAATGTTGGGGTCAAAGTTCTCAATTTCCCTATGAATAGCTTCATCTTCTGTGGTACTCCATGCCTCCTTAATTCTTCCAATTTGTTTAACATCCTGGTTTTACAAACATTCTTTGCTTAGGCCTGATTTTCCCTTTTCTGACAATCCTTACTGGCTCACAACTTCTGTTTGCTTCTTGTTCCCCATATTTACCAGGGAGGGAAACATGGTCCTCTTGGAGACAGACCATCTACTCTTGCCAAAACAGTTCACAGACCTCTGAGAACTAAAAAAGAATGGCTTGATTTTTCCTTGATGCCATCTCACTGTGCTGTCTCTATTATAATATCACGAAGGTCTGGTGTCCATTTTCCTAATGCAGTTGTTTAATATACAGTGTCTACTTCTCAGGCAGTTTATAAAGCAAAAGCCAGATAAATGTACGTGGAAACCCAAGGGCAATGGGTTTTTATAGCCACATCTTGGCTGGAATAGATGGTTGTCTTCAAGCATAAATTATAATGGGACAACTTTTCCATAAATTATCCCAAAACTATTTTACTAGTGTGCTTACTATTTATTATAGTCTTGGGAAACCAGTGCTGAGATGGCTTATAGCCCAGTCCACAGAACTACACAAGGGCTTTACAATAACCTCCGTGTGACAAATCTATTTGTCTTGAATGCGTGTAAGCTCTACGTATATGATCGGGAACTTGTCTTTGAAATCTCTATTGTTCTCAGTGCTGAAGCAAACAGAAATAGGGTCTCAGATACATGCAGGTTCTTTCATACTTTTCTGCTGCACTTATGTGGAGTGTGTGGGGGGAAAGTGGGCACAGTCTTGTTCTGCTTTTATGTATCTTGACAGTATACTGCTATGACATATGAACAGTCTCCAAGTTTTGAGAAACAATTACTTAATAAAAGTGATTTAGCTGGCTCAGCCAGTGTGGTACACTGTGGCATAATGGGAGATCCAGGTTCAAATTTCCACTCTTGCCTATGGAAGTCAATGGAGTGACATTGGTCCAGTCACAAACAGAAAAACAAAGATTTATTCAAGGTGTCAGCTTTTGAGTGCAAGCACTCTTTGTCAGGCTTGAGAGCTCACACCTTGAATAAATCTTTGTTGGTCTTAAAGGTGCTACTGGACTCTGATTTTATTGTGCTACTTCAGACCAACACGGCTACCCACTTGAATCTACCGCAGGGGAGAAAAAATGGATGAGAGGGAAGTAATGTAATATATTCCGGGTCCCCACTGGGGAGAAAGGCATGGCATAAAGGAAGAAAGTTAAATGAATAAGGTCAATGAGATGTGCCTTATGCTATAAAGAGAGAAACAGTTACCCAGGGCAATAGCAGTATGCCTCTTCCTTATCCTTATCCTTAATACTAATAATTTAAAAATCTAACCCTGAGATTAGTTAGTGGGATATTGTTCCACTGCACTTTGACTTTGGAAAGTCCTTTGGCTAATTATTCTACCATGTTTCAAGATCCTCTGCCAAGAAAAAAGCAACTGTTTTTATTACAGTCCAAAGCCCAAACTGGTGGTAACACAGGCTCAGCCGAGTGAGTAATAGAGATGTTGCATTGGTTGTGATAACTGTGCTATATTTGTTGCATATAGCCTCACTGCAGGAAATGAGTAAATGAACATTCTGAAACTGTAAATAGAAAGAATTGGGCAACGTAATAAATGGCTCACTGCTCCCATAAATAGGCAAAAAAATACTGTTATGCCTTCTATTAGCTCATCTTTTCTCATAAGTATGGGCAGTTCTGAAAAGTGGGTCTGAGTTGTCTGTTGATCACACAGTTGATGGAAGTTGTGGCTGGATTTTAAATTATTATATGGGTACACAGTAAGCACACTGAGAAATGTCACATTGCTTAATGTTTACAAATCATTTGAAGGGCAGAAAGTGTTACGAATTTCAGAAACTAATCATTTGAATCTGTGGAGCATAAGCTTGGAAATCTTGGGCTTTCCCAAAATTGTACTCAGCACCAAACTGAATATTCTAACCCATATTAGTATGCTTGAGAAGATTTTAACTAATTTCAGAGGACTTTGCATCAAGCCTACTGATTATAAAGGTGCAAGTGGAAGGTATAGGTTTATTAACAAACCTATAGCTTTATTGCAAAGATGCTACAAATCCCAGACCCAAATGCAAATGCAAATGAATACAAATTTATCATTTTTTGTAATGTAATGTTTTTAAAAAATTAAGAGAAAAATATAATGAGATTATTTCATTGCTATATGATAAACAAGCGTATAAAAACTAGAAGGGTTGTTTGGACAACTCTAAAGGACCGATTGTGCATGGGCCAGGAAAAGGAGGCCGGAGCCTGCATGCCAGTGGGGCTAATCCCCACTTACACACAATATCGGCAGCATCCAGGACCCCTCCCAGCCCTGGCCTGCATTAGGGCCTCTGATGGCTCACAGCAAGGAAATGCAGATTCTTCTGTGTTCCCTTCCTTGCTGCAGCAGCTATCAGAGGCCTGGCCGGGCCAGGCCCTTGAGTAAGGGAAGGCACCTATGGTGTCCCTGCAGGAACACTAAATGCCCTGTCCAGCTTCGCAGGACTGGGGAGCCGAATTGGGCAGCACCCATACCCACACACACAATGGTGGTAAAGTGCCATGCCGCTCTCCCACCATCATGCGGTGGTACCACCATTCCCCCCGCCTCCCTGCCACCGCCACCACAGTGTACCTCTCTTGCCCTAGAGTTGTGCATGTTCACACACACTTCTGGGGCTGTAGGAGACTTAAAACAGAATGAGTTGTTGCATATATTTCCTGATTATTTTTCCTGACTTAAAAAACAAAACAAAATCAGAATCTACCACTGGATCTGTACTCTAAAAAAAAAACTGCTGTGGAAAGTGAAGCTCTATGTAACTTTTCTCCTCTGTTTCTTTTCCTGGCAAATCACTACTCCCACACAACTTTTTCTTCTAAAGGAGAAAATTTGGAAGTAACTCATATTTCCCCCCTACAAAAGTAGAAACAGATAAACATGTGCACAGCACTGGGAAACAATATCTTTCTCTCTTGTATTCTCTCAAAAACATTTTGGCAAACAAACAATTGTGGAACCACATACAGCATCCAATTCCACTGGCATGGTCTCGTTACAATGTGGTTCTATCTGGGTCTTTTAAATGATCAGCCTCAAAACCAATGGCCAATTTACAATTTGTTGTATTTGCATCAAAATACATGTGAGAACTAGGAATAGCTACCTTGTTTTCTGAATAACTCAGTTTAAACTTTACCTCTGATATCAATTACTCCTGCATTGGGCTAGATCTGAGTGCTTTTGAACAGTGGTCCCCAACCTTTTTATCACCGGGGACCACTCAACGCCTTTTACTGAGGCCCGGTGGGAGGGGGTAGTTTACTCCTCTACTCTCAACCACTGCCCTAACGCTCTCTGATCGCTATGGTAATGTTTAAACATCCCTTCAAAATAAGATACAGACACGCCACAACAATGAACATAAGGAACAAAGGGCCGGGGGGGGGGAGACGTCCTTTGGGGCCCACCTCCAATTAATCCCCCCCATGGGCGCTATTTGTGGACGAAATTATGGGATGTGTTGAACACGGGGCTGTATTATGCTTGGGAACTTTAAAGACACTTGCAGAAGGGAGCTTTGTTTTACTGTTAAGCACTTCTGTGGAGGGACTTCAGCCGGAGAAGCCTCGCTCATTCATTGCTTTCGCCAGTTTAAGGGGGGGAAAATGGCGATCGCGTTTCTGGAAGCTCAGGGGCGAGAGCGAGGGAGGGACATTCTTTCTACTGCTACATTGAGAACGCACATGTCTTTTTCAGATCTGTTGCAGGTTGTTCTTAAAAGTTTGGCGGTTTTTTTAGGGGGAATCCACTTTTCTGGATTTCCCGAAAAGTGCTACAATGAAGCGATTTTTGCGGGAGTGTTGCAGGAGTGTTGCAGATTGTATACGATGTCATGCGGAATGTTGAAATAATAGCGTTTACCAAAGGTAAGACTTCTGCTACATTTAAGTTGTGCGGAATGGCCCTTAGATTTTATATTATAACAATTAGCACACTCTTGGTCAAGGCCTTCAATCAGTTTGCTTCTAATTTGTCCTTAAAGCAGAATTTCAGGTGCCAACTGTGCTTGTGTTTATGCAGGAAATTTCAGCATTCCACTGGGCCTGCAAAATGGAGCTTTTCTGCCAGGTCTACAGTTGAGGCCAGGGTAGTGAGGAAGATTGAGTTGCCCCCCCCCCCCCCGTTGCCAAGTGACATCGATGGCCCTCCTCCAACCCCTGTTATTAGGTATCTTGGGGGGATGAGTATTTGTATGTTAATTAGCACCATGTTCTTAGTTCTTACTCTGTTTTAAATGGGTTTTTTATTTGGGATTTTTAACTAAAGACTATTGAACTAAAGACTATTGTAACCCTCCACAAGCCGGTTCCAGGAGTGGTGGGGAATAAATCCAATCATCATCATCATCCTCATTCTGCCTGCTCCTCCATGTTGTCAGCTAGCAGCTAAGGGAAGTCTAAGCTGCATATGTCAGACAAATACAAATATGTTTGTGTTTTAATGTTCCCCACCTTGGAATTGGGTGAAAAAGCAACATAAAAATATTTTCCATAAACAAACAGACAATTAATCTTACTGGAGGTCATAAGGAAATGATGTATGTGAAGCACTTTGAAAATCTAAGATACTACCTGACTGCTAAGCCTGATTAACAAGGAGCTGTTTTATGCTGAATCAGTCCCTTCATCTTGCAGCAATTGTGTGTGGTCAAGGCTGCAGATATGTTCTGCAACTTTTCTTTATTAATCTTCACTCCTAGGGGCCTTTTTTATATATACCAAGAAAGGAGAAGCAGAGACGAATCCCTACTAGAGGAGTTTTGGATAACAGAGGCCTGTGTATTTACTCATGTAAACATGCAATTGTTCCTTGCTCTTTTGGACACTTCTTCACTTATGCGTTCTTTCTTTTGCACGTTCAAGGCCAGGCACAAAAAATCCAGACACCAAGTAGGACTCTGAGATGTGGCACAGAAATATCACCCACCAACAAACAGCAAATTGAAATTTTCTAAAAGCAGCTCTTATAAGTTACGCTTGCTTAGTAGCCTTTGGCCCATCTCCTCCCCCGACCTACAGCATTCCTGCAGGGATTCCTCTCGCCCCTGTCAACTCCACGGTGCTGTGGAGCTGAGCGGGGTGTCCCCCCATCCCCCCCATGGTGGAAGGGTGGTGTGCCGTTCCCCGGCCAGTGAGCAGTGGGGGCCCCATGCCCCCCACCTCTCGCTCCTCCCCCCCGCCACCACCAGAGGGGAGCGCACCTGGCACTTTCGGCCCCACGTTGCACATGTGCAGTCGTTATAGTGGGGCACACATCATATGCCGGGGGAGTCCTTCCCCCGTGTGTACATGGGGAACTGCGGGACATTCCACCCCACTGCAATGGAACTGAGGGCATGTTCCTCGTACCATCATTAATCAGTCCTTTGTGGAACATAGCACCTTTAATAGCAACAAGTTTATATTCATGGTATAAGCTTTCATATGCATTTATACTTTGTCACCTACAAATAAAAATATATTAGACTTAAAGATGCCCCTGGACTCAAACTTTGTTCTGCTGCTTCAGACCAGCATGGCTATCCACTTGAATCCATCCTTTTTGGTTAAGCATAAGGACAGGGCCTTTCACAGCTGCCATAATTTATACAATTCTTGCCCTAAAAGTCTTGTTTCAGACCTATATATTACATAACTGTAGAAGGCAGTCGGTTACAGAAAACTGTAAATGACATTAGTAAGTTTTCGGTTTGTTCTTTAACATGTAGGTTTTGGGGTTTCTGAAAAAAACCCAGGACATCCCCCCCCCCCAAAAAAAAAGATACACAAATACCACATAGTTTCTCCCCGTGGTCACAGCTGATGTGGAATGTTTCTGAAGCAGCCAGAAACAACCTGTTTTATAATCCAGAATTGACGCAGGTCAGCCATAGCTAGTGGCTTTTGTACCGATGCACAACAGAACTCCAGTGGTCTGATTTTGCCTTCAGCACCTCTCTTTTCAGGAAGTGATGGCAGACTGTGGCCACCAGAACAGACAGAGGCAAGATAGATCTAAATAAGAGAGAGCCCTGGGAAAGTACTGTCAGAGGGGTTAGATGCTGTGAGACAGAGGAAGACTAATTATAATCCAGGATGACTAAAGGCAGTGAGATAAAATAGATAGGTGGTCTGAAAAGCAGGAACTTGAGGAAAGAATGTATGCTGGGTAACCAGAGTTTAACAAAGGAAACAGTAGTCTAGAAGCAAAACTTCCCACATAGCCTAGAATAGGGTTGTCCACTTCCAGTTGATGGTTGGAGATCTCTTGCTATCTCCAGGTGACAGAGATCAGTTCACCTGGAAAAAATGACTGCTTTAGCATGTGGACTCTATGGCATTGAAGTCCCTCCCCTCCCCAAATCTTCAGGTATTTCCCAACCAAGAGGGCAACCCTAGCTTAGCGGTAGGGAAGGTTGTGCACCACTGGTAGAAAGATCCCAAGCAAAGAAATCTCAGTAGGGAGGACAGTGGGTCAAGCTGGTGAGAAGAAATGTTCATGGACTCTGGTCAGCCTGGGAGCCCACAAACACAGGCAAAACATGCCATTTTTTTCATATGATATGTGTGTTGGGTGTGAGTAAGGTTGCCAGCTCCTATCTGGGAAATTCCTGGAGATTTGGAGATGGAGCTTAGAGATGACACGCTATGGGGAGGGCAAGGACCTCAGCAGGGTATAATACTATCGACTCTACTCTCCAAAGCAGCCATTTTCTCCTGGGGAACTGACCTCTGTCATCTGGAGATCATTTGTAATTCTGGGACATCTCCAGACCCTACCTGAAGGCTGGTGCTTGGCAACCCTATGTGTGAGCAATATGAAGATGGGAATCAGAGAAAATATTTGTCTGGGTTTATTGGGGCTATGACAGCCTTGACTGTGCTTTATGCCAATAAAAGGTTACTGACTGACTGTAGGCATACAGTTGCTTTGCATAGTATGCAAATCCCAACAACAGAATTCTGACTAATGTGGTCCAGGATGCCATTGCAGCACTGTGAACTGGAAATCATGAGAGAAGAACCAGGACTTGGAGTGCAGAGGAAACTCATACTACATTTCTCATATTGACCTGACCTGACCTGACCAGTCAATAAGGCTTCTTATCTTTGTTGATATTATTAATATGTCCATTGGTGGTATATAATATTTATAAAAGTTATTATAGAAGGCATGTCCAGATTGCTCAAAGTGATGGTACTGCTTTACTTTGCTCTTGAGACCTCACCGTGTTCAGTTTTGGATATCACAATTGAAGATGGATGTAGGCAAACTGGGACGTGGTCTGTTTAGCCTGGAGAGAAGATAACTAAGACATGATATGATAACCTTCTTCAAGTACTTGAAAGGCTGTCATATAGAGGATGGAGCAGAGTTGCTTTCTGTTGCTCCAGAGGGTCAGACCAGAACTAATGGGCTGAAATTCAAAAGAATTCCTGACATTACAGTTCCTCAGTGGAACAGGCTTCCTCAGGAGGTCGTGGGTTCTCCTTCTTTGGAAGTTTTAAAGTAGAGGCTAGATAGTCACCTGACAGGAATGCTGATTCTGTGAATTTAAGCAGTTTGTGAATGGGTGAACAGGAACAGTTCTTGGCTCTCGTGGCCCTTTTTTGCATGTCCAGGGAAATGTTGATCACTGCTTTGGGGTCAGGAGATGAATATCCTCCAGGCCAAATTGGCTGGGGATTCTGTTTTTTTGGGGGGTGGGCATCATCTGGGCATGGAATTGAGGTCACTGTGGGTAGGCAGGTAGTTGTGGGTTTCCCGCATTGTGCAAGGGGTTGGACTAGATGACCTTGGAGGTCCCTTCCAACTCCACGATACTATGCTTCTATGATTATAGTGTGTTATGCAGCAATCAATAGAACCATTTCATTTTGAGAAGCAGTGTGAGATACATTTTCATCAAATGCTTTCATAGAACTTGGAACACTCTATGGGAACATAGCACTCATCAATGAAAGACTCCAAGGTCTCTCAGAAATTATTCATGGAAATGGCCAGCCAAAGATTGTCCCAGAAGAATTGAAGTTTTTTTTGTTACTTAAGAATATTGAAAAATTACAGACTCTGCAGTGCTTGAAAAAGGGAAGTAATATGCAGATGTTGTCTCTCTCCCAGTGTATAAAGAAAACGGATGCTGTTTTTATGGCCTGTTTTTCTCTGATACTAATGGAGCTTGAAGAGTTATTTCCTAGAAATCCCAGCTAGACATAGAAAAAAGCTTCCCAGGAAGTGTGTGTCACTTGTAATGTCACATCTGGCTTTTTTGTAAATAATTTACCTCAGTTTTGTCTCATACATAGATTGTACATTCATTGCTGGCATCGTGGGAATGCTGGGCTGCTTCCCTGTCCCCGACATAAATAATTCTCACATTGAGGCCCAGTTTCATGTCACCTCATTACACTCTGGTAACTTCCACATGGTTACCTTCTGAGCCAGGAATTTAATGAATGTGTAGCATCACTTGTTGCCACATTGAAACACAGCACAAGAAACTGGAGGCTCTCCACACTGGCAGCTAACATTTCCAAGAGCATCTGGTAGTGGTTTAAAATCATCCATATGTCACAGTGGCTCAGAATTGCAAGAATAAAATTTCCACCAAACCAGAATAGCTGTACAGCTCTCTTTTGTTTTGCATGTAAATAAAGCAAACCAAATGATACTTTGGTAGATATTTGAGTTTTAAAATGAGTTTGAATGAGGGGAGCATGGGATGAGGCAGACCAACATCCTCCCAAAAACAGACCATCAGTCATTGCTAGTGTTTCCCACCACCCTCCAAAGCTGCCTCTGAGGACACCTTACACATTCCCCTAATATCGTATCAGAAGCCAAGGACTATAAGAGACTTAGAATCATAGAATCATAGAGTTAGAAGGGGTCATGCAGGCCATCTAGTTCAACCCCCTGCTCAACGCAGGATCAGCCCTAAGCATCCTAAAGCATCCAAGAAAAGTGTGTATCCAACCTTTGCTTGAAGACTGCCAGTGAGGGGGAGCTCACCACCTTCCTGGGCAGCCTATTCCACTGCTGAACTACTCTGACTGTGAATTTTTTTTCCTGATATCTAGCCTATATCATTGTAGTTTAAACCCATTACTGCACATCCTTTCCTTTGCAGCCAACAGGAACAACCAACGGAAACTTGTAAGTAGATGAGGTAAATTTCCAAACGGATTGATTCTGAGAATATTTGAGGGAGGAGGGAGCTCTAAGGTCAGATGCTGCTGGAAGTTTCACCTGCTTTCTCTGGACTGAATCCCTAAAATTTCTGTTAGAAGTTCTATTTTATCATATATTATTGTGCTACTTCATACTCTGTTGTAAACCACTGCAGGCTGGCTGGCTTGAGGGCAACAGTAAACAAACAAACAGACAAACAAACAAATGGGATTCTGCATACAGGTTGATCATGCAACACACCCAGAAGTCTGCACATATGCTTCACAGGTGGGAAAAATCATGTAGAATAGAGTTCCATGAATTGTTCCATAGGTGTGACACTGGCAACTTCTCTACTTGGCACCCTGTTCATAGCTGCGTCTTCAGAACTTTCTGAATGCCACCACATTCTGAAAATCCTGATATCTTCTGGATTTAAGTGAGATATAATTTAATAAAGACTAATGGCTGCTTTGAATAATTTTTTTCTTTCTTTCCAAGAATGTGTCATTTAAAAAAGAAAATAGTAAGGAACTGTAAAACAAATTACCAAGTGTGACACAATCTTTGTTGCAAGGGGGGTGGGGAGGACTAAAACAATCAGTTCTTTGGCCTTCTTCCCTTCTTTGCCTGCACCAGCCACTAAGTGTACACTATAATTCTCTGTTTAAGTAGAGACCATGGTTTCAGTAGCATATCATTTAGTGAAAGGAAAGTGGCCAAGCATATATTGCAATCTGATGTACACCGTCTTTAAGGCTGCTTACAAATCATATGCTTAGAAATAGCTAGGTGCTCTTTCCTAGTGGTTCAGATGGTCAGGATTAAAACAACATGGGTACATCTGTATTTTATCAGTTGCTTGTGATCTTTTGCCATGTGGGGATGCACCAAAATATGTTTGCTGAACATATCAAACTATTAGGGAAGAAGTGCAAACCATCTGTGCAGATTTAATTGGATGCTGTAGATGATGTTTCTTCTTCATTTCTTCCCCTAAGGAACAAAAGGAGAATATATCTGGAACAGAAAGTGCAACTGATTTCCATCATGGGAATAATAGGCATCCGAGGGGCACATATGGAAGGAGTTTCCACATGTTGGTTTGCTGTTGCAACAGGAACATCATACGCCAACAGGCTGTGGATGAGCATCTGCATTAGAATGCATACTGGGATGCGTGGCATATGTTTTAAATTACACAGTATGGGAAGTGTCACGTATTTCTGTTACTATAGAGTGCATAGAGAAACTGTGTCCCTAACCTGTGTCCCAGGTTGTGCATGCATTGTGCTGAACAAATATATCTATACTAGGAAATAAAACTCTTTAACCAAATGGATATGATAGACCACATGCAGACTGGTTTAATTTCAATTAATACTTTTAATTTCAGTGGGTTTACTTGGACTTTGAGCATTTTTTAAAATCTCATCCGTTCTCACCAGAACTCAGAGCAATACATGTTCTCATATTATTGTGAAGGAGGGTAAACTGGTCTCAGAAAACACAGGCTCAAGCCTTGACTTTGCCTGTTACTTACCTTCATCGGCACATATCCATTCCTGAACTGTTTCTTGCCTGCAACTGGACCTTTCTGATTTGCAAGATTCTGCAAGCAGAGGAGTTCTCTTTACACCCCATACCTTCAAGCCCCTGTTTGATCTCACCACTCCCCTGCCCCTGTCAGAATGAAGTTTGAGGCTACTACCTTAGAAGTAGCTGCTTTGCTCCATTTCCCCCCCCCCTCTTGACAAAAGGGGAAGTGCTCTGGAATCATTTGCTATTGTGGCAACCTATCCATATCTATATGGACCTATAAATGGACTCCGGGGAATGGTAGAAGACAGGAAAGCCTGGAGGATCATTGTCCATGGGATCGCGATGGGTCGGACACGACTTCGCACCTAACAACAATCCATATCTAGGAAAGTCATTAATTTTGTAGCTGTAACTGTTTAGCAGCAAAATATGCTGATATCGACACTTGTGATTAGTTGTTGTTGTCAGCCATTCAATTGAGTCCAACTCTTGGCAATCCCATAGTTCAGATGTCACCACAATCTCCAATACCACACCACTTCCGTCAGCTGTGCAATGATCTGACTGGTGTCCATCTTGATCGTGTCCAACAACCATGCTCTTTGTCGGCCTGGTTTCCTTTTTCCACTGACCAATCCTAGCATAGTTGCTTTCTTCACTGAGTTGGATCACATGGCATGGCCAAAGTAAGTGAGCTGGAGTTTTGTGATTTTGCCTACCGGTGATATATCAGACTCTATGCACTGTAGTATTTCCTTGTTTGTGACTTTTGCTGTCTATGGAATCTTCCGAAGCCTTCTCCAATACCAGAGTTCAAATGCATTGATCCTTCTCTTTTTCATCATCCAATTTTTTCATCATCCAACTTTCACAACCATAAATGGATACATGATAGATCTAAGTAATCAGGCTTATGTCTTTGCTAGTCAGGCTTATGTCCTTGCTTTTCCATGTTCAGTCCAAGCTCGTCATTGCTGAATGACCCAGAGCAATTTGACATTTTATTTCCATACTGCAGTCGCCACTCACATCAATTTGTGATCCAAGAAAAATGAATTCTTGAATGCATTCAATCTCTTCAATTGTTATTATGACATGTCTGTTTTTTGCAGTGGTCATTATTTATGCCTTTTTAGTGTTTAAAATAAGGCCAAATTTCTTACTTACCTCATTGACCTTTGTAATCAGCTGTCCTAGGCCTTCCTTAGTTTCTGACAGGAGGGTGGTATCATCAGCATATCGAAGATTATTTATATTCCTTCCACCAATCTTAATTCCAGTGTTTGATTCTTTGAGTTCAATCTTTCTCATAATGATCTCAGCATTAGAAGAAGAAGAAGAAGAAGAAGAAGAAGAAGAAGAAGAAGAAGAAGAAGAAGAAGAAGAAGAAGAGTTGGTTCTTATATGCTGCTTTCCCCTAACCGAAGGAGTCTCAAGGCGGCTTACAATCACCTTCCCTTTCCTCTCCCCATAACAGACAACCTGTGGGGTTGGTGAGGCTGAGAGAGCTCTGATATCACTGCTCGGTCAGAACGGTTTTATCAGTGCCGTGGCAAGCCAAAGGTCACCCAGCTGGCTGCATGTGGGGGAACACAGAATCGAACCTGGCATGCCAGATTAGAAGTCCGCACTCCTAACCACTACACCAAACTGGCTCTCAGGAAGGGGGGAAAGAATATTTTGAACCAGTCGTAGTCACCAAATGATGTACATACAATGACTTCTTGGTTCGCATAGACCTATTAGGCATGGCAGCAGCTCCACTGGGCTGCTGTCATTCCATTTTTGCCCTGTAGTTTCCTGTGTATGCGTGGGGGAGGGGCTGGTTGCCCTGATGCAGTGGCCCCGCGCATACAACATGGGGCCTGAAGCACCAGGAGTGCTCTGCAGCCGTGGCAGCAGTGGCGAGGAAGATTGCAGGCATGCCCCCCCCCTGCATGATGGTGGGGAGCAGCATGCTGCACTCCCACCATGGTGGGAGTGGAGGGATGCTCCTGTCAGGGAGGCCTTGGGTTGGGGGAGGAGCCGGGCCCGAAAGCCCGGTTCCTCCAATTATGCACAGGGCTAGCACGACCTAGCCCTAGCCTGTGCCCGCTGCAGATCCCAGCCCACAGAAGAATCTGTATTTTCTTAACACAGATTTTCCAACGACCTGGGTTGAGCCAGAGCTCCGATGGCAGTGACGTCATGCATTATTGGAGATTTTCCCTGAAGCCCTGTCGCCGCCATCACAGGTATTCTAGCCCATGCATAATCAGTCATAGAGTGACTACATCAGTTTGATCAAATGCACAAGCACCCCAAATTTTACAGGGCTTTCCACAAGTTGTTGTGATCCACACGATCAAAAGCTGTCTTGTAGTCAAAGCAGATGTAGACATCTTTCTGATATTCCTGTGACTTTTCCAAAATCCAGTGCAGGCTTGCTATGTGATCACGAGTAGGGTTGCATGCTCTGGCAAGCTTCGGCTGCTTCAGCGAGCACCGAAGCCCAAAGTGGCCAGTGCCATGGCACAGAGGGAAGGGGTGGCAATGGGGTGCCAGCCGCTGATGGTGCCTCTCCTCCCCTGCGCGTCATGGTGCTGGCCACCATGGGCTTCGGTGCTCACCGAAGTGGCCAAAGCACGCCGGAGTGCACAATCCTAATCATGAGTCCCATTCCCCCATCAAAAGCCATCTTGAACATCTAGTGAATTTCTTTCAATGGTGATTACACTACAGGGCTTAATCCAGCAGTATTCACCTTAATGTTGAACAATTAGAACAGTTGTACAATGGCTTTGCTTGGAAGCTGGCTCTCAGCTGATCGTGGTATTTGTTAGAAGTTGGCTGCTGATGCCCCCTCAAAAAAAAAAAACAGCTGTGATTCAGCAAGACTATTTTGATTCTCAGCTTTACTCTGTGCCACCTTTGCCAGGCTATAGTCATTTTTCAGGACTGGCAATGTTAGAGCCTTCTGTTGGGTCGAGGAAGAAGAGCAGAGCCCCCTGCAAATCTTCCTCCAAAGGTGATAGTGAATGGAAGGGATAGAGGGAAGAGGTCAGGACAGGCAAATTCTGGTGATATTTGTCATCCTTTCTTGAAACAACTGGTGCTGAAGAAACCCTAAGGACCCAAGGAGTGCTTAGACATTACTGCTGTCCTCTGTTCTCATGGATTTGGTAAAGCATAGAAGTTATTGCCTTGCTTTGCTTTATTTCTTTTATTTATTCATCATATGGCATGTCACTGTCTGGCAGCCAGGCAAGGGATGTTCAGAGGTGGTTTTCCATTGCCTGCCTCCACATCATGACCTGTAAGGTCCCTTGGAGGAACTCCATACAAATCCTTGGAAGTCTCCTATCTAAATACTAGCCAGAATCAGCCCTGCTTAGTTTCCAAGAGCTGATGGGCCCTGGTTTGCCTGAGTTATCCCGGCTTTGCTGTTACATCTGATCTACATTTGAGTCATCTTTAGCAAAACTCTCCATTGACTTATACACATTCATACTTCTCTGTTCTGTATTCAATAAGAGTCCTCACTGATGAGACCAAAAATGAATGGTAACATATCCTAAGATAAGTAAAACCTACATAGCAGAGTTCTGTCAACAAACTTTTTGAAAATATCATATTTATCGTGGAAACTGAATAACTCTCATAGGAAATAGTTGTATTTTGACGAGCACTTCTGCTAAGCATCTGAATTGCTACAAAACATGAAATTGATTAAAGCTCAGCACTAAACCATGTCAGAATGTATATCTGGGCCCCCACAACTGCATTCCTACATGCTTCATCTGTTTGCCAGTGGGACAATGAGAATGCTAGGGAAAATGATTTCCATGCTATATTTGATAAGCATGCAGAAAACCACACAACATGATATGGAACATAGTTTTACAAGATTCCTATAGCAAAATAATTAGGTACTTACATGGGAAATGAAACTCACCCCTACTTATCTTTAGAATCAGGGTTTATTGTTGAATATGCAAGGGATAAAAATTACATTTTTCACAATATAGGCCTTCCCAGGAACAGTTTACACAACCAGATAATAACAAATTTCTTAAATGTGTCTGTACCTCTTTTATGCAGTTCCCTCCAGTGCCACACTAACTGTGTTCTTTAAGAGTAAACTTCCTCAGCTCTAACATACTTGGATGAGAGTCAGAATATTTTATTCAACATTCACCCTTAAAGGTCAGTGATCTATTTCTCTCTTCCTAGAGACTTCTGTTCTTATTCTGCTTGCGTTTTCTCAGAGGGGCTACAAATGCAGGCTGGACTTTGAGAAAGCTAAACATTGACTCATCATGCTGATGCCTTCCAGGAACTGCAACTGATTTTCTAACTCTGTGAATGTAGAGAAGACGAAGGGAACAGGAACCTATTGAACCTAATGTAGTGGATTTGCTGTAATCCTTTTTCTGTGAGACAATACATTGCCTACGTCTACGAACAAACTATGTGATAAGTCAAAGTGTTACATTTGTATACCATTATTTATTCAAATGCCTCAAAGTAACATGTATGGGGCTCCCAGATGGTTTGTACTGGCTTATCTCATCTCATATAACATAACTGAAAATAAGTTAATTTCAGAATGTAGCCATGTCCATCTGCAGTAGAACAACTAGGTTCAAGTCCACTTGTACTTTAAGAGACCAACAAGAGTTTCAGGGCAGAAGCTTATGTGAGTAAATGCTCCCTTCCTCAGATATGTAGGAAACACTGACCCTCAAAAACTTACACCCCAAAGATCTTGTTAGTTTCTAAGGTGCCATAGAGTCCATGTTCCAAAGTTGTCATGTTCTCTGGGGGACCTGATCTCTGTAATCTAGAGTTCATTTCTAATTTTCAGAGAACTTTAGCACCCACCTGGGGGATGCGGAACCTAATCTGGATGGGCTCCTTGGCTGCTGCCTGATTCCTGTCCTGATGGTGTTCCATATGTACTTGAAACTCTAACTTAGTATTGACCCCATTGACTCTAACTTTCAAAATGGCCTCTGGCAGATGCTCATTCCATCTTGTTGGTGCTCTTAAATCTCAGTCCACCTCTTGTACCCAGGAAGAACTATGAACACACAGGAGAAAACAAGCACAATTCTGCATTTTCCTCTATTGGCACCTCCACCAGATAAAACTCTGCAGCTGTAAAGATTTTCCTGTGACACAAAATCTGCTCTTTGTAAGAATTGAAAGTCACAATTTTTTTGGTTTACTGAGCAATCTCTCCACCTCGTTTCCACAGCATTTTATGATCAATGCACCCGTTCTCATTAAAGAACTATTGCTCTGTTGGCGGATATATATATTTTTTAAATGATGGAGGAATATTACAAGAAATGTCAAAATAGGAAAAAATGTTGATTTTCTGAGAACATTTCATGAAAATGTTTGCATGCCATTTCTATTTCTTCTACGGCTGGTTTGATTATGTGATCCGAGGGCGATCTGGCTGAGGCATCTGTCACACCATTGATCGCCAGGGTTGAGTGCGCTCTGGTTTTATCTCCACAAACTCAAGGCAGCTAACAAAACAGGAGAAGCTGCAGGGCACAGGTATCACATCTCCAGCAAGTTAAAAACAATGCCATTTAAAAAGAGAATTAAAATCAGTAGACAGAATTAAACATAGTATACAGAGTTAACACAATTCAACAGTTTACACTGGACCAAATGGCCTTGGAAACAGAACAGTCTGGCATGCCTTCCTGACTGTAATGCATGAAGGCACCTGCCATGCTCATAGAAAATGCCCATGATGGGACAGTTGCCAAAAAGGACCACCAGGAGAAGGCTGCTTGGAGAACACACAGGCATGAAGGTCTGAGGCATGATTTCACAGGCATGAAGGTCTGAGGCTGTGAATTGCTTTAAAGATGATAACCAGCACTTTGTGTTGGGCCCAAAAGAAAATATACAGCCAATGCAATTGATACAGCATTTGATGTTATCTTTTCCAAGTAACTGACTATCAAAGAGTTTTTGGGCTCCCAAGGCAAGTGTGCACAAGAAACAGACTTTTGTAAAAATAAGTGTAAAGTTTATTAGTATAAATTATAGAATATCAATTTATCAACAGGCAATACAAGTCTCTAAAAGCAAGCTGGTTCAAAAAAATAACAAATGATAGCTTATCTATTTAACACAGTGAATGGTTGCATTAGATGGCACATCCTTACATTCATTAGCTTGAGCATCCTCTATGGTATTTTCCATTTGCACACAGGCATATCACAGGCAAATCTAAGCTTAACTAGCCTGACTCCAGATTCCTAGGCTACTTATAGGTTTTGGTCCACCTGGGTCAAGCAATGATAATGAAATGATCAGTTTACATTCTGTCTTGAATCCTCTATAACAGTGGTCCCCAACCTTTTTCAGGCTAGGGACCTAGGGGTGGGGGAGAGGGAGGACCGGGGACTGGGGGGGGGGAGAGGGAGGTGCTGATGTCTACCTAGTTTGTGTCTGGTATACTTTTGAACTTCCTATGGATTCATCTTATACAAGTAGAGAGATAAAGAAGAAATTGCCAGTCTCCTGTGGAAAACTTCTCTTTGTCCATCTTTTAACTGGCAGTCTCTCACAAATTCAGCAGCAGCTAGCAGTATCCAGATTCTGATTTGTACCAGCCACTGCTTGTGCGGTTCATCTGGAAGAGCTGTGTTGGGGTGCCACACCATCCGGAGTTCAGTAGATAGCTACCAGGTGGTCTTATCCAAAGCAGCACTTTCTTAATAAAACTTTCAAAGTGAGGTCCTTTTAACCAGTTCATATAATTTTTTAACAGGATCAGAGTTCTCTTGCCTGGCACATATGCCAATTCTGACATTATTCTGGAATTAGTTGCATGTGTTTACTCCCTTAACGTTTAATGGCCTTTTATGCACAGCGGCAGCTACTGCGAGCTGCCGCCATGCTATTGCGGTGGGGCAGGATGCCCCTCCATTCACCATGTATGCACGGGGGTGGGGCATGCTGGGCTGCCCCGGTGTAGCGCGCACACGCTGAACGCCAGGGCCAGGAGGTACGCCAGAGTGGCAGGGGGAGGTTTGGATGGACCGGGGGGGAGTGGGGGGGCCCATGCCCCCTCCACATGCCCAGGTGGGGGCAGGGGTTCGCTCCTGCCAGCTCTGGGGCTCTGCGGAGCCCACAGGGGTGTGCGGTGTCCCTACAGGAACACCGTAGGGTCGGGGCTGGGTGGGCTGACAGGCCTGGTACTGGCGATTATGCACAGCGCCAGCCTGCCGCAGCCCCAGCTTACCAAGGAAGCTACGGAAGATCCCGCTTTTGCTTAACTCAGGCCTTCTGTAGCCCTTCTGTAGCCCTGGGCCGGGAGGCGCCCACACTGGTGGCGGCAGCAAGCGTTATCAGTGATTTTCCCCGAAGTGCTGCCGCCGCCAATGCGGGCATTATGGCCCGTGCATTATGGGCCAATCTGATTCCTTTTAAGCTGATTTCATCTATCAGCAACTCCACTCACAATGCTTAGGATCCAAGCCAAAGAATCCATACATATCAAATGATGCTTAGAAAGCAAAATACACTTCCAGCTCTCGGTTTGTAAAGGCAGGCATATTATTACTCTTGTTAAGCAGCGCCTTGTTGTAATGCACGCACCTCCCCCCCCCACACAGTGTGGTGTGGCGCTCAAGCCTAGCTGTGCTGCGGGGGGCGGGGGGAGGCACAGGCGCAAATGCACAGGCGCAGCAACTCCGCGCCTGTGCGTTTGCATTCGCGCCTCTCCCCCCACAGCGCGGCTAGGCTTGAACGCCGCACCGTGGGGGAGGAGGGAGCACGGCACTGCATTGTGGGAGGGAGGCATGCCTGCTGGTGTGCTGGTGCCTGCACCTCTCTCCCCCCCGCCACGGCCTGGTACCAAGGTCTTCACGGCCCGGTGCCAGGTGTTGGGGAGCACAGGTTACCTTACCACTCTTAACTCTTCATCCCCCATCATAGCTCATAAGTTCTCATGTAGAGCAAAGAAGCCCATTTGACACTTTAGTCCTGAAGAGGAACCAAGGCTGCAGAGGAAGATTAGTAACACCTGCAAGATAGAACCACAATCACTATATCCATTAACGTTGAGAGGAAAAGACAAGGGTGCTTTGCCTCACACTGACTCCAGACATGAGTTCTGTTGCTGCATTCTCCCTTTCCCATTACCTTCTGCCAGCAAGGGAAAACTTCTTCATTTTGTTTTGCATCACTCACACTTCTTAGCCTTCTTTATGTGTTTATATGCTATATTTAATTGCTTTAAATATTTTTGTAGCCACCAGAGCAGGCCTGTGAGGCCCCACTGTCATCAGGAGACTTCAGACAGTCTGACTGCAAGACAATATGGCTGGGCTGTCAAGGGGGAGGAGATGTCATGGGGGGGGGGAGGGCTGAATCTGCCTTGGAACAAAAATAATGTTATTGAGGGTAGAGGGAAAAGGGGGGTTATAACATGTAAGGAAAAAAGGGGAAGAAACCTCAAGAAGTTAACTACAGGGACAGGGACTCAAGGAGTCTTCTTGAACAGTCCATTAACCCAAGTGGCATATACCTATTCATATTCAGACATTCTTTCCAATCTTATTCTGGTAGAAATGTAAAGGAATTTTGCTACCATATTAGAAATAAGTGCCATGTAACCCACAGGGTTAATCAAAACAAGAAACTTTTATTGACATTGTATCCATTTACATTTATTTTAAAAATTGAGGAAAGTAAAGTCTAAGAAACAATATTTCACTTTCATTGATCCTTTGAATTGAGACCCTGTACTAGGATCCTTTAGTTGCAAATGTACTATGTTCAACCTGTTCCAAGTACTATATCGTTCACCTCAGCCCTTCAGCCATCAGCTTCTGTACTTGCTAACCCTGTTTTGTTTTTTACTGCTGTTTTTCAAGCCTCCCTGTCTCAGCATTCTGTCAGCTCTCATTGGCTGCTCTTACAAGGAGGTTCACAATTTCTCTCAACCAGCTCTTGTACTTGTGGCTGGTTTAGTTAATGTTCTTTATCATTCCAGGAGTAGGATGGAAACTATGATAGCAAACCTAAGCACGCCTACCCCGAAGTAAGTTTAATTTGGGGGCTTACTTCTGAAAAAGTGTTCTCAGCACTGCAGCCTAGGTGTTCCATATTGTGAGCCAGTTGAGAAGAACACACATGCTTTCTGTACTGATCAAACCAGTAATCCTGTTTTACACAGTGGCCAGCAAATAGGACATGAGGAGAAAGCCTCATATTACCTCCTAGCACTAAATTTCTGAGATTTATTACCTCTAAATATAAGGATTCCCTTTAATCACAATGGGTAGTAGCCACTTATATGCTTTTTTTCCAGGAATGCCTCATCCCCTTTTTAAAACCATCTATGCGTGTGGCCATCGCTGAAAGCACAGGCAGTGAAATCAAGTTTAATTACTCATTGAGCAAAGAAATACATCACACCCATCAACTTCACTTGGTGTCCCCAGTTTTAAATACAGAGTGAAAGAGAGAAAAAACACTTCTATCCACTTTTTCCACACCATGCATAATTTTATAAAGCTCGATCATCCCCCCCCCCCACCACTATCTTAAAAAAAAACACCCTAAAAGTATCCGATGGTCTAGTCTTTCCTTATAGGAAGGGTTCCGCAATGCCTTTGCCTCTTTCATAAATAAGCAAGGGTAGGCTAGTGGTGGCTGCGGTCTGGATAATCAAGGAGCTTAATCTCATCAGACTGTGGAGGCTATGTGGGATCAGCCCTGGTTAGTATTTGCATGGAAGACCTCCAAGGAGTATCAGAGCCACTATGCAGAGGCAGGCAAGGGCACACCACTTCTGAAAGTCTTTTGTTTTGAAATCCCATGGGGGTCTCTCTATATAAGTCAGGCACAGCTTGACAGACAAACAAAAACACTATTGGTGATCCAGTGCCACTAACTTTAATTCTCAAAAGTGCTGCTCCCCAGCTGCAATGCAATATTTCAGTACAAACAGTTCAATTTAATGAAACATCAGGAATGACATGGCCCTGTGAACTTGCAGATCATAAGCAATTCAAGCAGTTTGGGGGCTGTAATAGAGCAGACACTGCATTTCAAGTTGTTTCCACATGTTGGCCATATTGTGGTAGTCCAACAACACCTAAATAAGAACTTGACAAGTATAATAACAACCATGACAGACTTATTTTTATTCCTTTAGCTAATTGAAATTCTTGTTATCTGATTATTTTCTTAGAATGCACCCTCTAAACACTGTCTTGGCATGGCTTCAGAAGAAATGTTTGGGATATGATGCACTTAAGAACAAGTGAAGAAATTCAGGAAAGACAGTACACTCAGTATGAGAGCATTTCAAAGGAAGGGGGGAAGCTTATGGAGAGACTCCAAATCATTATGATGATTAACATGCTGGGAAAACCAAACATTTTAGCACACAGGAAGTCAAAGTGACATCAAATATGTATGCCACATCCTGTTGGAACTAGAAGTTGACCCTCTCCAAATGGCCTGCATTGGATTGCAAATGAAATATCAACGACAAGTGCTTTTGTTGACAGGAGACCTGATAGGAATATTCAAAGCAACCAGAATATTCCACTGAGTGTATTTTTGCTTCTGTGTGTTTTGCTGGGAAATTTGCAGCTGACTTTCAAAGGACAGTGAACATTCCAGCTTGGTGAAAGTAGATTTGAAGAATCTCAATTGAAACTGCAGACTTCAATTGAGTTAGCACATCCGGCTAACTTGGCTTGTTCAGAACCCCATTTAAATAGATATTAATGAAATGGCATCATCTAACATGAATTGTCTGGATTTTTTTTTTTTGGTTTATTTATCTCCTTGTTGAAATTATGGATCAGAGACTACAGTCAGGGTGTGGATACAGCAAGAGTTCAACATGAGGGGACATCACTGATCTCCCACAGAGCTCAAAAGATGGTTTCTGGAGCAGTCTGCATTCCAAAGGATATGCCCATGCTGTGACTTCCACCCTTTGCAATTTGCCACAGATTTGGGGGAGGGAAAGGATTTTTTTTCCCTCTAAGAAAGGATGGGAAGAAAAATTCTCATCAAGAAGAGAGGAAATTGTTCACGTTCTTCCTCACCAAAGATGTACAGCAAGTAATACACATAGTTTGTTACTAGTGACCCACAAAGAGGTGAAAAAAGAGCCTTTGTTCTTTCAGAGCAATATGGCACCTTTCTCTGTCAATCCATCAGTTAGAAAAGTTTTGCTTACTGTGTTTCTCACCTGCCAAAAAGGTATTTATGCAATAGAACCCTAACATCCAGTTTTGTTTTATCCTGTGTCTTTGAGGGCATTTCATTGGACATTTATGGAATTGGAAGGTGGCAGGCAGCATACGCCGCTCAGTTGCAGAGACTCTCCTTTAATAACAAGAAGACAAAAGCATCCTGGTTTCTCTAATCAATGTGTCAAGGGATGCTCTTTCACTTTCCTTGGGCCCTAAAATCCCAAAGATCTGCCCTCTGGTTGGTATTTCAGAAGGTTACCAGCCTCAACTCCTCAGTGTTCCATTCAAAACAAAGCAGCCCTGTGGGACTGAAAACCCTCATCAGGCATTCTGACTCAACATGGCTGGGGTTTGCCATAAAAACATATTAACTGAGCCTGTTGGGAAAGGCAGGATACAAAAATAAATATTATTATAAAAGTGATCAACTCTATGCTAGATTGCATTTGCACTTATCACAGAGTTTACAAAGTTTAATATAAATGTTTTTAGTGTTGAAAAATGGAATGACATGCTTTAGTGAATGATGCAACCGGCCTCTACCCTATTTGGTGTCTGGGGCAGACGGGTGGGTAGAGCCTGGTGATGCTGAAGTGAGTGAGGGGCTGCAGCTGCTGGGCAGAAGAAGGCAAGTGATGGCAGATACAGTGAGCAAAAGGCCCTACCTGCAGAGGGTCTTCCCCGGCTGGGTGCCCCGGATCATCTGGAAAGATGGAGAGGACCTACCAGGAGTGCTGGGATCACCCAAGCCTTGGAAATACACCCAAGGTTGGGAGAGGTGCTTCCTTGGCACAGGCAATGGGCAGTGTGCTCCCCCCAGGTGCCTTACCTTGCCTGTAGTGTGTGGGTTATGGGGCTGGCCTCACTTTTGGCAGAAACTTTCTCTGAGCAGGAGCTCAAGGTGGAGGAGAGGAGAGAAGGAAGAGGGCAAAGGTGGCCTGACAAGCATTGAGGAGGCATGGCTGGCACTCAAGGGCTGTCCCAAGGCATGGAAGCATGACATGGGCAAACCTATGGGGCAGACTCCCCCTTGGAAAATGGTCCCCCAAAGGAACAAACATGGAGAGAGTTTTCTCCCCCTTGCCATCTCTTCCTCCGCTGGTGAAGCCCAATGAAGGCCAGTCTTGGTGTGCTTTTCAACCCCAAATGGAAAGGAGCAGGCAGAGAGAAGGGAAAAGGGGTAGCTGGGAGTGGTGGGGGTGCCCATGGATGCAAAAATGCAGGCAACAGGAACTGTGAAGGTCCTATGGCACTGCCCTCATGTGGTGCCAGGGAACACACTCTACTGGCCCCACCCTAAATATATGCCTGGCAGCCAAATTCTATAAAATGCTGAAAGTTTCAACAGCTTGGGAAAATACAGAGAATCTTGAAATCAGATGGCCTTGATCTTATACCTATAATTTGATGTTGTTTCATGTGTCAGCTGAGATTTGATAAATGGATTTAACTTCAAATGAACTGTTCCTGATTCCACCAGCTTATATCAGAGGCCTTGTGGGATGGTTCTGGCACCATTCACATTTCTTGCATCTGAGTTCCACCTCACTGTGCAGGCAGGACAAAAAGATTGTGTTGAAAGCTGTTCTTCCTTTGTCATGGATTATTCACATGGAATGCTTTAGGAATGTCAGTCAACTATCACACACTGAATCCTCCTCACCATAGGGAACAGATAAATTCCACAAACTGGTCTATCATACCCAGTGTGGTCTATTCTGATTTATAAACTCCTATCTTATTTGTGCTGCCTGGAATACCTTTAACAAAAGAAAATTGAATATTTGATATATGAAATATATAATCTATCATTGTGGAGTACGTCTTTCCATCATAATAAAGCACACTGTTGCAGATTTTCTCCCACACTGGGAACTCAAAATAGCTTACACATAAGCAATAATTTAAGTCAAAATTTAAACAGATATCATATTAGAAATGCTTCCATCAGGTCATAGGATTTACCAGCTCATGATGCTTTTGACAGCCTGGCTCATATACAGAGCCCAAAGAGTCATTGGCTCATGTGGTGTCTTGTGCCTTTGGGCAAGTGCATGCAGGAGAAAAAATCAATGGCTCAATAAATCTTCAGAAGAATTCCTATGTTCCTACTAGAGGTAAACATTAAGCATGAAGAGAAGGTCTTGTCTTCAGAATCTTTAATATCATCAGACTAGATGCCCAGGAAATATCTAGTTTCACTGTTAAACTTCTTCAGTTTTGTAATAATTGTACATGACAAAAAAATTCAAACAGAGGGCAAGGTCTCTTGAAAACAGAATAGAGGTGGGCAAGCATAGGCATCAGTCACCTGCAAGAAGGGGATAGGCAGATGTCCTTGTGCAATCATAAGATTCTTTGCTCTTTGGCTTAATCTTCTCGACTGATTTTTGCTGTCCTCCATTCAAATTTGAAATACTGCCTTGTTTTAAGAAAGGGGGAGGGGGCAGTCCTGAGGGGGCAATTTAATAAGCAGCATCAGTGTTTCATAAGAGTAAGAAAAGACACTTCTCTCTCTCTCTCTCTCTCTCTCTCTCTCATCTTCATTTATTCATTTATTCAGCTTATAGGCTGCCTCTCATGCAAATAACTTAAGAACACAGTATTAATAACAAATTTAATAGTAAGATTAAAGGTAAAGGTAAAGGTATCCCCTGTGCAAGCACCGGGTCATGTCTGACCCTTGGGGTGACGCCCTCTAGCATTTTCTTGGCAGACTCAATACGGGGTGGTTTGCCAGTGCCTTCCCCAGTCATTACCGTTTACCCCCCAGCAAGCTGGGTACTCAAGGTTGACTCAGCCTTCCATCCTTCCGAGGTTGGTAAAGTAAGATTGCCAGTAGTTAAAAAAGAAAATAATAGCAACATCTAAAATGCCATATGAAATGAACAATATAAAACCAGCAGCGATATTTGATTAAAAATGATAATCTACAAACAGCAGCTAGCTAGCTAATCCATACAGTATCGCCTCAGTGTGTATTGAGAAGCACTGTGGCTCAGTAGCAGAACATCTGTTTGGCATGCAGAAGGTCCCAGGTTCAGTTACCAGCATCTCCTGTTAAGAGAATCAGGTAGAAGGTAAAAGGCCTATACCATGGAGAGTTCTGCCAGTCAGAATAGATGGTGCTCTCCTTATTAGACCAAAGGTCTGATTAAATGTGAGGCACTTTCATGTTATCATGTTCTGAAAAGTGCTAAAAGAGAGTGGTCAACAAATTCAACAAATGTAACTAACAGTGCAGTCCTGTGCACTGTTATACCCACAGACGCCAGTAAGCTTTGGAGGATATAACTTGACTTCAAATTGCATTTGTACTGCATTTAGTTTTTGTTTTTTTTTTAATCTTGTTCTGATGCTAATCCAGCTCCCAGCTGCATTATTGCGGGGCATTGTGGTTGGCTAACTTGCCACCACCAAAAAAGGCCCTGTTTCCTATGGATACCCACATTGTAGCTGGCAATCATAGAACACAGAGAAAAATCCTGGAGGATAACTTACAAATTGGGGAAAAATTATGAGACCACAGTGTCTTGTAATGATCAAGCCAGTTCTGACAAGCCAAGGGAAGTCTGCCCATTACGATCACGGAAAACTCCTATTTTTTGAGGTCATCTATTGCTGGAACCAAATCAAACTAGTATGAACTAGCAACTTTTCTAGGGAAATTCTGAAGTGTACGTCATGTATTGTTTTGGTCTACTGCTGCATAACCTACAGTCAAATTACAAATGGTGGTGTGGATAAGGGAGAAAGAATTTTCTTAGTCTGTGTATCCTGCTGTTTGTTTGTTTTTTTAAAAAGCTTTTTAACTCAGGAGAAGCTGGAGCTGATTTTTTGTACTCTGATTTTTGCTACCAAAAGGAATCTCAAAGTGGCTTACAATCACCTTTCCCTCCTCTCCCAACAACAGACATCCTGTCAAGTGGGTGAGGCTGAGAAAGCTCTGAAAGAACCATGACTGGCCCAAGGTCACCTGCATGTAAAGGAGCAGGGAATCAAACCCAGTTTGCTAGATTAGCATTTGCTGCTTTTAACCACTATACCAATCTGGCTCAGGAATGTTTTGCTGCATAGTTATTGCCAATTATTTTCTCAACAGGGTAAGGGACATGTCATTATACACCTCATAAAGTTGACATGCTTTAGCATGACACCTCAGTAATGGGTTAGGTTTTCCAGATGTAATTCACAAACACTGTAGGCAGAATTTTATACTGTGGCTTAAAAATAAATGCTTCCCTATACTGTGGTATTTATCCTTTCTGTGAACTTTTTACTATGTTTACTGGATATGGTAAGATATTTAGCAACAAGAATTGTGTTATCTGAAATCACTAGAATGTTTTTAGTTACTGGGGGATATTCATGAATATAGATATCGGAGGGTTCTGAGTTTATGAGAACAATTACAGTGGAGTGGATACAAGATGGCTACAAACTAGAGAGAAACTGGGGCTCAAATCTAGTTTAGTGACAAAGCTTA
Organism: Paroedura picta; assembly: GCF_049243985.1. Taxonomy (NCBI): domain Eukaryota; kingdom Metazoa; phylum Chordata; class Lepidosauria; order Squamata; family Gekkonidae; genus Paroedura; species Paroedura picta. The sequence goes on from NC_135375.1 coordinate 60,889,902, forward strand.
CTGAGTACTTCTGGTATATTCATACTCTCAAGTGAGATAAAATAGAATACTCTGAGGGACCATTTACGCACTGGGAACTTCACTGCCCCAGCTCCCATAAAGGTAAAGGTAAAGGTATCCCCTGTGCAAGCACCGAGTCATGTCTGACCCTTGGGGTGACGCCCTCTAGCGTTTTCATGGCAGACTCAATACGGGGTGGTTTGCCAGTGCCTTCCCCAGTCATTACCGTTTACCCCCCAGCAAGCTGGGTACTCATTTTACCGACCTCGGAAGGATGGAAGGCTGAGTCAACCTTGAGCCGGCTGCTGGGATTGAACTCCCAGCCTCATGGGCAGAGCTTTCAGACGGCTGCCTTACCACTCTGCGCCACAAGAGGCTTCCCAGCTCCCATGCAGAAGCACAAATCGGGGGCAGATGAGACACACCAGGCCAAATGCTCCCCTGTGTGGGTGCAGGAAGAGGTGGGGCAACCTACCACAACTAAAACTCCAGCCTGCAGCCCAGCATGAAACCTCCAGTACATAAACGGTCAGGGACGTTACCCAGCAGTTGTGATGCAACTGGTATAATATAATTTTGGAGATAACATTGGTGAAACACTTTGGACAATCCACAAGTGCTAGAGAAATGGAGGCTTCATGCTCTTGGGGTTCCTTTCCTACCTTGCTGATCAGTTCTTGTTGGCATATAAAAGATCTATAGCGTGCATGGTCCAAAAGGATATGAAAAGTATCATACTGCAACAAGAAAAGATTTCTCTGACTCTGTCCCCTTCCCTCCTCTCACAACCCCTTCCCAGTCTGCATAGCTATTCCTCTGCTTATCTCACAACGCCAGTAATGATCTTTGCAGGGGTTGAAAGAGGCTGCAAAGTGGAGAGAAACTGTTTCTGCACAGTGGGGTAAAATGCGTGTGGTCTCCTGCTCATTTATTATTTTTATACTACCCTTCCCTATGGTTTGGCAATCTCAGCAAGCCACTAATCACAGCACAGCAATTATGGACTGAAACTTTCTTCCCTCCCCCCTTTTGGGATTCATGTTCTTTTGGACTTTATGTCTGGGTGGATTTCTGAGACGCTGAACATGGTAACTGGAACCCAAAAAGTCATTTTTTGGAAATGGTTGGCAAAAAACAAAGTGCTCAGGCCCTTGTATGATCAGGAGTAGGCTGCTCTATCACCCTGCATTCCAAGCTCATTTCCCACCAACAGAAAACACAAACAGGACTGTTTTTACTTGCTTGAGTTGTGAGAAGGCTCAACATGGTAACTGAAGCCCAAAAAGACATTTTTTTTTGTAGAAGCTGGCTTAAAACTGAAGCTCTCAGACCCCTGTATGATTGGGAGAAGGCTGCACAATCACCACCCCCTCTCTTTCCCAGCTCATTTCCCACCTGTGTTTTGCCTACCTGATCCCCAAAAGACCATGGACACTTTGCAGAAGATTTTATTTTACCTTTGACAATGTAGCTTTGCAGTCATACAGTCACCATTAAAAAAATATTACTCGGAGCAGGAAATGGAGAGGGGAGGTCAGACGCGAAGGTGGGACAACGCTGCAGAGACTATCACACCTTTCCCCCTCCATACAGGCTTGCCTCTGGTTGCTCGCTGGTTGCTCACTGATAGGATGCAGGATAAAAAATGACAAATCCACTTTTTGCAATTTCCCCCATCCTGAGGCAAATCTGGGCAAAACGCAAGCCAGCCCCTGGACAGCCTTGGGATGCAAATGACGTCATGTACAGGGAGGGGGCTCTAAAACCCGGCAGCAATCAGAGGCTGTCCAGGTGTAGATTCTTTGTGCATAAATGGTCTCAGGAAAACTCTATGTGCCTTCTAATAGATGCTTCATTGGGTACAAGCTGTTTAGGTTTCATTTTAGCAGTTAAGGGCAATTGTTCTAAAGTTCTCATGAAATGGTATGTTCTGACAAAGGACTTGAAAGCTGAGGTAATATTAGAATAGAGTTCTGGGAGGCAGTTACACTCAAGAAAGTCTGTAAATAAATAAGAAAAGGCATCAGTGGAAGGAACAGGAGACCTATGGAAAACAGACATTTCTTTTTGTTTTCACTGCTGTGTGTTCACACATTTTAACCCACTCAAACCTCTTAAAATATTTGTCAGCAATGCTTGAAATGATCTCTGTCCTGTTTATTGTAAAGCAATGCTAAGTAAAACACTAATTTTCCCTTTGTGGTAGGGAGTTTCTGGTTTATAGTATTATGGTAACTGTATAGCCTATAGTCCTGAAATGCTGGGAGAAAACCTGCAAGTCTTTTATTCCCCCAGCCCCTTTGGGGCAGATTCAAATTATATTCATGCCCACTCATCCCAGCTTCTAGCTATGGTTTGAAAAGAATATTGGAAGTGGAACATGAAACAGAGGAGGCCTGGCGTACTATTGGGTCTATAGTCCTGCATCCATTTCCCTGGAACTTACCATTTCAGTCACATTCAGCTCTGGCAGTCCCTAAAGTGCATTAGCTTACATTGACTCGCAAGAGGGCATTTTGGACTGGAATAAGATGCAACACACGATTGTTGAGTATAAACAAGGCCACAGCTTTATTAAGTCCCCCATGGGAAGGTTGGTACAAAATAGGAGAGGGAGCCTGATTTAGCATTCAGTGGGCTACACCACAACCCATGCAGTCTAGAGGCGCCCTGGGGATCTGCACCATTCCTCAATGGGAATGTGGATCCCCTTGCCAACTGAAGTCTGTTGCTAAGAGATGTGACCTATGTGGGGAAGCAAACTGGGTGCAAGCTTCAGTTGGTTGCCCCCAGGCCGCCTGGCAAAATGAGCCCCTGGCCTTCCCGCTGGGTAGGCCACACTCATTTACATGCTGCCTCTTAGGGAGGTCCCAAACCCCAGGGAGTCTGATCGCACACTGGACTCCCCACCAACAGGCTCCATCCCATGCAAACCTGCAGGTGTGATGAAATATGGAACATCCATTGTAACAGGGCTGTTTCTATATCATCATAGGGTGGGTTGGAGGGAAGCTTCTCTGCGGTGCCCTGGGCAAAGAGGCTGAGACTCCACATGTGGCACCTTTATAGGTGCTGCAGGTCCCACCTGTCCCCTTTAATGCTGTGTACATGCAGCATGCACTGAAAATGGGCTGCTGGGGTGGTCACATCCACCTTCAGCCAGCCCTCCACAGCTTCAACAGCAGCCTTGGCTGTACATTTTCAGGGAGGAACTATTCTAGAAGTCTGTTCTATTACAAGGACAAACAAAAAGCCTCTTCAAACTTCTCCTTTCCATAGTTACAAGATGCTCAAGTCACAGGTAAAAAGAGAAACCATGTAATGGTACCAAAAAGAATATTTCAGTCTCATATGTAATGTAATGGAGATTATAATCTTCTTGTATATTATGAGATATGAGAGACTTTTAAATGTTCAATATATGATCCTCTAGAGTCATTATATTAATGAGGTTAATTTAGAGATAGGTTTTGTGCTAGTTCTCTTAAGAGTCAGATTCTTCACAGGGTCTGTTCTCAAAGTGTCTGAGTGCTAGTTTGTTTATGTTTCGGGGGCATTTTTATGATGTACACATAACATTCTTGCCCTTTACCCTTGGCTCCTGGCGTTCCCTATATATTTAATCTCTATCAGTAACAGATGTTCTTTTGTTTAACACCATTCACAGAAGATACCTTTCAGTTGACTTGGTATTGAATTTTCCTTGACATTTTTCTAACCCGATATGTAAATGAATGTGGAATATATATGTTATCCATTCTAAATATCTACTGCTTTATCTCATTGAATGGCTATGAAAGCATATGAACTGGCTGAGATTCTTTTCCTCCACAGATTTCCTGCATACATACTGTTGTCATCTTTATTGGGGAGAAGAGACACCCTGGAGATAAAGCAAATTAGGACAAAAGTAGTCATATATCTCCTAGAACAGAAGACATTGTTAAAGTTGTTTTCTCTTGCTCTTGGCATCCTTGGCGTTTAGAAAAGCAAGCTTGTTTAAAAGGCATTTTCCAACATGTACCAAGATACTGTCTCTCAAACACATCATTCCTAGCTGCCACGAGTCCTGCATATAAGAAGGCAGGCTAAATCTGTCCCAAATAGATCAGTAGATCATCTGAGGTGATAGGTGAGGCATTCTGTGCCCATTGGCCTATACTGCCTAGCATAGCAGGACTGGAGGAGACAGCAGCAGCTATTGGGGGAGGGGGTTTCCCAGGGAGTCACATTTTCTTCTCCCTCCTCTTTTCTACCTTCTGTTCCCAACAGACTAACAGATAGGTGCCAGAATAAGCAAGATACCAGAGCAACTAATATCATAGATCATTTTCATGTTGAAATTTGAATATGCTATGATAATATTACCTCTCATATTGAAGAAAATGGAATTTTAAAAATTACATTAATATCTAAATGCACATCCCTATTCTCAATCACATAGCAAATGGTTAAGATCTTCCTCTAGTAAAAACAGCAGTCAACTTTTTGAAGCAGGAGGCATTTCAAGGGGGCATAGACAAATCAAGACCAGGAATTCAGTCACAGATCTGAATTTCAGGATTGTGGCAATGAAAGAGTTGTTGCTCATGTGGAAATAAATCATTCTTAAAGCAGTTCCTTCTGTTTTGCTGGGAGATAAACAAACATAAAGTCCTCTGGACATCTTGGAAAAGCTATGGCTAAGTGAGATTCTTGGTAGGGAATCATTTTGTAGAACAGACCTGGGCTGATTCTGCATTACTTTGTTTTTTCCATTGTGGATCCTGCTGAATTCAGATCGATTTGAACTCGGGTCTTCCTCTATCCCCCCCTCAATTAAAACAGAAAGTGTTCTGCATTTGTTTGGGGAAGCTCAGAATGGGGAGAGGTGGCAATTGCAGCAGGAGTCTCTTTCTTTCTTTTCTTGAAGCGGGGAGGGGGGAGGGAGAGGACTGGAGACAGCAGAGAAGAGGGAAATAACAAGAGGCAAATCTCTGCTGAGAGAAGTTAGGGCTTCTGGAGCACAGTCACTTTCAGGAAGCCTTGCAACCAGGTACCAGGAAGTCTTTGAACTGACGCCCTGGCCAATCAGGGAAGACTGCTTTGCTCCAAGGCACGAATCCGTGAGTTAATTTTTAAAAAAAGCAAAAATCTGCACATTTACTCATGGCGGTTTTTGAAATATCGCTTATATCCACTCCAGGATGTCATGGGGAACTTCTATGACTGTATGAAGATTGCAAACTTATCAACTGTACTCAGAGTCATAATGACCATAATTACCTTAGACTCTATTAGGATTTGTGCCTAACCTTGAGTGGCTAAAAATCCACACTCATGGATTTATTAGCATTATAACTGCCAGGTTTTTTATACAAAAACCTTAGAGCTTTACTGCGATTGTCATTAAAATACCTGTGGCTTAAACTTTATAGCATCTTGGTGGCCATGAAAAAATGGCAGTTGTTATATGGTAAGTACCATGTGGGAAAACATTACATAGCTGAAGAGAGGCATAAATTATTATTCCAAAACATATGGCAATTTGGAATCTAAATCCAAACCAATGACTTTCCAGACTTGATGCTATGAAGACACTATAGTAACTGGCATATCCTAGTAAACTTGTTCTGAAAATCTCCAAATGATGGGATGTCCAATCACAAAACCTGAAGCTGAAACATTCCCACAAGAAATGCTGTTCAGTGTACTCGTAGGGAGATTTTTCTGAAACCTCAGTAAGTGCTGCAGGCTAAAAGATGGCAAAGAAACTAATAGAGGAAGAAACTCTCCTCCCACCAAAGAAATTATACTCTAGTTTAAAACCAGGGTTCTCTTTTCTGGAACAGCTGGGTTTATACCAAATATAATTGCTCCTAACGTTACCATGCATATAATTACTGCTGTGGTAATATGTGAAATGGGCCAAACTATTTGATGGCTTGTTTTCTTCAAATGTACCCGGAAACTACCATAATCATAACCCTGCTTGCTACAAAAGCACATATTGTCTGTGACACATGGGCATGCTTTTGTACAACTAGGGGGCCTTGCCAAAGCCCAGAGAGATTTTGTTTGTTTTGTTTTTCTGCAAAATAGAGCAAACAGAGAACTTGACCATATGCCCATGGGGATGTCAGATCTACTGACTTCAGAGAGATGAGGCAATCTGGTTTTATGTGCATTGCTGAGACTGTAGAAAGAGCAATTGCAAAAACACCTTGCTATTGAAGTCTGAGACAAATATTAGGTGAGATTGTCATCTTTGGCTGCATCACATCACGTGGGGTTAGATGTGTTACCATGGAACTCCTAAGAACACAACATCTGCTGAACACTCTTGATACATATCTGATGAAACTTTATACCAGTGAGCTGGACATCTATGTGATAGAAGGGAAGTCTGGATTCTATAGATAAAACAAAAGATTAGTTCATTTGTTACCATACACTAAAATCCATTACTTATATTGACTAAATATGCCCACATCAAATGAATAAAGGGGGGGTGAGATTGTATGTATTTGTCATTCCCTTTGCCTCCACACATTCTTCTGTATTCCGATAATGAGCATGAGTGTACAAGTGGCATGCAAACAGGTTTTCTTCAGTTTGAAGGCTGAAGTTTTTCTAGGTATAGATCATCCCAGCTGAGGCCACATATGCACAGTCTGTTCATGTATAGGCTCTGCACAGAAGTAATGGTATACATGCTGATGTCTGGTACAGGCCAGTGTGTGAGAACTCTTCAATACACCATCCATCCTCCACTCTGTGAGGATATGTTGATTTCCTCCTATGCTATTGTGTAGCTTCCTCTAAGGCAGAATCTAGATGGAGCTTTTCCCCCTGCTTTCGATCCTGCTGAATTCAGATTGATTTGAACCAGAGTCTTTGTGCTCTCCGCCCCCCGGACTTGAAGAAGAAGAAGAAGAAGAAGAAGAAGAAGAAGAAGAAGAAGAAGAAGAAGAAGAAGAAGAAGAAGAAGAAGAGTTGGTTCTTATATGCTGCTTTTCCCTACCCGAAGGAGGCTCAAAGCAGCTTACAGTTGCCTTCCCATTCCTCTCCCCACAACAGACACCCTGTGGGGTGGGTGAGGCTGAGAGAGCCCTGATATCACTGCTCGGTCAGAACAGTTTTATCAGTGCTGTGGCGAGCCCAAGGTCACCCAGCTGGTTGCATGTGGGGGAGCTCAGATTAGAACCTGGCATGCCAGATTAGAAGTCTGCACTCCTAACCACTACACCAAGCTGGCTCTCAGAAACAAAAAAGCAGCTACATCAGGATGCAGGAGTGTGCAAGCACATGGGTGGGTGGGGGGAACAAAGATGAGTGGAGATGAGGACCCCTGATTTCATCCTCCAGAATTAAGAGAACTGCCTCCCATGCTAATCTCTCAGCCTCTCCTACCTCTCAGGGGCTGAATCTGCAGGCAGGCAGGCAGGCAGGTGAGTGAGCTGGGGGACATTCAGGGGGGAGCTGAGATGAGCGGAGACGAGACAGCAACAGTCTCTCACAGAATGAGGCAAATATCTGCTGTGAGAAGTGTGGATTCTGGAACACAGTCACCTTAAACCTTGAAAAAAAATCTTGCAACCAGGAACTAAATTTTTTTTGAATTGGTGCCCAGCCAATCAGGGACAGACTGCCTTGTTACAACATTGGAGCCACTGTGCGTTATTGGTGATTTTAGTCACCGCCATTCCACCCCAAATGTGTGTTATTTCCCCCGTGCATAATGGGTCTTGCAGGCAAACAAAGGTTCTTGAGAACAAGTAGAAAGAATCTCCTCCCAAGAGAAGTGTTTGTCCTTGATACACTGTGGGTTTATATCTTGTGCTTGGTAAAGTATGTCAGTTCTCTTCCAGTGTTTTCTTCTGAGCAAGTGGTTCCATATTGTTCCATTAGAGATTAGATCCCATCACATAATTACTTCAGCCAATAACATTCATGCAGTTTGTTCATGCAGTAACATTTTATGGTGAAAATGATAATTTTGATGCTCGGCACATCACAGCAAGCAAAGGAGATTCTCATGGCATTTGGCCATCCTATAGCTCCCCCACTACATCTGTCTCTTGAATGTTCTTTCTCTCTTGGGAGTCAGTCATTGCTACAAGATGTCACAATGACCGCTAGTACTGACAGCTTTAAAAAAGGATTTGATGCATTCTTATGTTTGTCAAAGGCTGTTGGCAATGAAAAAGTATGTCAACTGCAGGCTCAGAAGCAGTACACCTCTAAAAATCAGATGCCGGAAACATACAACATGAAGGACTGTATGCTTGTGAGATGCCACGGCATGTGGATAACCCTGGCTGGAAGACTGCATGGAACTTGGTTCAACCACCCAAATCAATTTTTTGTTTATTTGTTTGTTTGTTTATTATATTTGTATACCGCCCTCCCCAAAGGCTCAGGGTGGTTCACATAAAACAGAACAGAAACCATACAGATAACTTAGATTAACAATAATGAATGAAGTGAAACAACAAGCAACATGGAACCATAGAAAATTTAAACATTAAAGTAACTCATACTGATAGCCCAGTGTGTTGGGCAGAACTGCATGTGATGTTGGACAAACCCTGTAAGAGCCTGAAGGGATCCTTTGATCTTTACTAAGTCTATAGTCCATCAATGCAGTTCTTATATGTTAAGGGAGGGTACCGTGTCAAAGAGTCTGAAGTGATACTTTAATCACAACTAAGTTTATGATTGGTAGGAATTGATACGGATATCCCAGAGTCATTAGTCTACCTTCTGCAAATATTTTTGTAAGACTCACATTTTGCCATGCTTGAAGTTTGTCTCAAATGTTTTATATGATTCATAGAATCATAGAATCATAGAGTTGGAAGGGACATCATGGGTCATCTAGTCCAACTCCCTACACTATGCAGGATGCTCACAACCCTCACAATTCAAAGTACATTAAAATATGAACACATTAAGAGGAATTAAAATTCCATCCACTATTTGCCAAATGAAACATAAATAGATTAATTCATTTTTGGTTATTTGTTTCTTACTTTTGAAACCTTGCTTTTATTAACTAGCAGGGCAATCCTAAGGACACTTTCCATTGAGTAGACATTTTTAGGATTGCTTGGGAGACAATTAATCATTATTTTTTCCCATGCTTGAAATAGGTAGGTGCTCACTTAACAATACTTTTAATCTAGCTAGAAGTAACATATATTCTTCAGTCCCCAATTTTATCCTCACAACTATCCTATGAGGTAAGTCAGATTTAAAGATTAGCCCAAAGTGATCTAGTGACCTTCATAGCAGAATTAGGAATTTGTACCTAGGTTTCCCAGATCATACTCCAACACTCTCACTGGTTTTCTTTTGTTAACTTCAATGGTCAATTCCATCCTTTAGTTATAGGGTTAAAACCATTAAATGCACTATTTATCTCTATACATCAGGGGAAATTTTATACTTACTAAACTTTTGCCTTTATTTCAAGAAATATCCTGGATTAGTTTTCCCCAGCTGGAGTGAGGTAATTGACTATAGGCTACAAATCTGTAAATAGAAAGCAGATGGGGAGTTGGAAGATTAACTACAGAAAGAAATTGCTGTTAAACAAAATAATTTTTAAGAATAGTGATCCCACTTGGCAAGGTTCTGTATACACTATGAGGAATCTGAAAAAAATTAGATTTATCCTAACCTGCCTAAGCTAAATCTAGGGGGCTTTTTGCACACCTTCAAAATCGCACAATGGTTGCTAATTGAAAACGCTATTGATTTGCCATAACGCACGACGTCGTCGACAATCTGCCACACACCTGAAACCAATCTGCAAAAAGCGCTTCCTTGTAGCGCTTTCAGGGAAATCCCCAAAAGTGGATTCACCCTCCGGAAAGCGATACACTCCTGCAACCAATCTGCAACACTAGCGAAAAAGACCTGTGCGTTAACATTGTTGCGGTTTCTACAAAGTCCCTCCCCCTGGCTCTCTTCTCTGATCTTCCGGCGAAGCGATCGCCATTTTTTTTTCTCCGAGCGAGCGGGGATAAACGCACCAGCGAGCCTCTTTCTGTTTAGAGGCTTCCCTGGCTTCAGTCCTTCCCCTTTAGTCACTAAGCACAAACCACAGAAAAGCCCGTTTGCTGATGTATTTTCCCATTAATTTTTACTCATTCATTCAGCCGAAAATCGGGCCCGTGAGAGGGGGGGGGATTTTTTTTTCCACTCGGAGGCAGCGTGGCAACGATCAAACGATCAAACGACAGCTCAAACACACCAGGCAGCTGGATGGGTCTCTCCGTTGCAACGAATCTACCCAGATTCGTTGCTATGGGTCTGTTTTTTTTAAAAAAAAACCTTTCTTAAAGGGAAAGGGGCTGTTTGGGAGCATGCTAATGGCTGCCCATTGGCTGCTTGACGGCCAGGGGCAGGACAGCTCGGCAATAGCGCTTCCTTTCTAGCGATTTCTGCCGAGACCGGAAGCCTGTGGGAAACGCTACAAAACGCAACTGGATTCCACCACAAAGGCAGGTATGCATAACGACGAATTCCACTACTTTAAATGGCGATTTTTCATTCAGTGACCAATTTGCAACAAAGATCCCGGTGCGTAAAGCCCCTAGAAATACTATCTTTGGACTTGCATTGATGTACAGAATATATTTTAGGATAAACCCAGGGCAGAAGTCTGGAAAAAGATGAACCAGTTCTGGAATTTTCCTATCTATACTATGTTTAGTCAAAATTGATGTTCTGTAGAGCAGCAGTCTTCAGTCCAGGGGTTTGAATTCTTAAGTAGTTTATGAAGGCTTGATGAGGCTGAGGACCATCACAGAAACTTAAAAACCCATTAATTTAGGAGAGGGCAGCATCAAAAGCAACTGGTGGGATGGCTTCAGTTGGCACATGAGTTGATAGAACGTAAAGCAGTTCTTTGAATATGGAAGTCACAAGTCAGAAAGAGCTTTATAGGTAAGAAGCTGTGCCGAATCAAACATGCACACAAATATACAACTGGAGCCCCAATAATCTATTTCTGTGCAGCTTTATTTTATGCAGTTATTTTGTCTGGAATTAAAAAGTTGTTTTGTTCAGTGACTAACAGCTATATCCCATGGATAGTTTCAGAGGCCAGCTAAGCTGGTCTGCAGTAGATTTGGGTTCAGTAGTACCTTAAAGACCTTAGAGAATTCAGGATATGAATCTAAGCTCCCTTTGTCAGATACCAGTTGTCAGATACCAATGGAGAGCAACTATAGTCTGACCCATCAGAGATCTAGAACAAAGTTTGAGTTCAGTGGCACCATTAAGACCAACACAGTTTAATTCTGGATGAAAGCTTTTGTGTGCATGCACACTTCCTCTGAGAACTGTGTTTGATGAAGTGTGCATGTACACACAAAAGCTTATACCTAGGCTTTAACTCTGTTGGTCTTAAAGGTGCCACTGGGCTCACACTTTGTTCTGTTGCTTCAGACCAACATGGCTATCCACCAGAATCCACTCTGTTAGCTCAGACTTCAGAAACTTTGAATAGGTCACTCCATTGGACTTAGAAAGATGCACAATGTCCCATTGCTACACACCTCCTAACCCTAGATAACCTTAAAACACCAATTGAAGCAATGAACCTAACACCAGCAATACAAATCCTTGACTAGGTATGACGATGTGTTATGGTGCACTTGGGAAGGTTAAAGTAATGTATGCAGAGCCTAAGAAGAATAAAAATTAGGGGAACTGAAAGTTTATTAAAAAGGAATAATACATGGAACAAAATGGGAGAATTAGCAAATCTGAATGAAAAGGTTATCCTAGGACTTAAGTACTAAAAGCATAAGGAAGTTACAATACTGATACAAGGAGGGAGGAAGGGAGGAGGAAGTGAGACAAGGCAGAGGGGAGGGAGGGAGAGAGAGAGATACTGATCCTGAGGCTCAGTGGAGATTCAAACACTAGATAGCTGATAGCTGGGAGGGTAAAAGAGGTAGAGTAATTTCAGAAAGGAAAAGCTCTATAGACAAAGTGTGGGCACAAATGGATTGGTGGTTAAGAAGTGTGTCTGCTGGTCCCACCTACCTTTCAGATATGGGGGATCCCTCCCTTCTATGAATCGGTGACAAGATAGGGTGCCTTTGGCTTTTTGTCCTAACCAAATAGAAAATTCACATTGCTATACCAACAGGCCTATACCAGGGGTGGCTACCCTTGTCCTCTACCACAGTTTGATAACTCAAAGAAGAAGGAAAAAGTATGATATCAAGAGGGCCAGATTTATCAGCAGGGAGATCCCATATATATTTAGGACCTCAAAATCTCTGAAGGAAAATGAAGCTTGACTAATGAGAAAAAAACTCAGCCAAGGCAATTCCTTTATTAACGTTATAATAGCACAGTACAGTGGAAGCTCTTCTTGGCAGATAGGTAGCAAAATACTCTAAATTAAATGGTGAACAATCTTGACAGTTTGACACTTTCTAGCTATATCCCAGACGTGTGGTATGTTAATAGTGTATACACAAACACATCTGTGACAGATATACTATGAGGTCCATTCCGCACAGCGTTAATGTTGCTGAAGTCTTACCATTGTGTAACACTATTTTTTTAACATTACGCATGATGTTGTACATAATCTGCAATTCTCCTGCAACACTCCTGCAAAAATTGCTTCATTGGCCCATTATGCACGGGCCATAATGCCCGCATTGGCAGCAGCAGCGCTTCGGGGAAAATCCCTGATAACGCTTGCTGCCGCCACCAGCGTGGGCGTCTCCTGGCCCAGGGCTACAGAAGGCCCGCGTTAAGCAAACGTGGGAACTTCCGTAGCTTCTTGGGTAAGACGGGGCTGCAGCGGGCCGGCGTTATGCATAATCGCCAGCGCCAGGCTATCGGCCCACCCAGCCCCAACTTGCGGTGTCCCTTAAGGGACACTGCACGCCCCTGTGGGTACTGTGGAGTCACGGAGCTGGCAGGGGTGACCCCCTGGCCCCACCAGTGTGTGTGGAGGGGGCCTGGCCCCTCCCCACCTCCCCACCCACTCTGCTTCACTTACCTCAGCCGGCAGCAATCCGGCCCTCCTGGCCCCGGCGTAAAGCGCGTGCGTGCTATGCAGGGGCAACCCAGCATGCCTTGCTCCCATGTGTACACGGGAAATGGCAGCGCGGAAATATATCGCCTCTTTTGTTGCAATTCCTGTGAGACAAGGAACTTGTGCATTACGAGAACAGCGCTAGTGGGAGAGCCTTTTTTCTGAGAAAAACAGTTGTGTGAGTTACCGAGACCTGCCGCTATTAATTGCAGCACTTTTCAATAGCGCTCAGAATTAGCTACATTGGCGGTTATGTGGAATGGCCCTGAGTTTTACAGATATAGTATGAATTTGAGGTGAAAGAAGTTTTCTAGGATTGAATTTACTAGGGCTTCCACCAACTTTTGATGCCATCAAGGATGGAACGTCCACTTCCCCTCTCTGACTGTCAGTCTGTCTTTTTCTTTATGTGTGCATGTATCCCTGTTCCATTTTGTAACCAGCCATATTTGAGGAGGTTATAACTAAAATAAAGATTATTGCTTGCCAAAACTGTGGTGCATCTGCCTGGTTCTGGGAACTGAGGACAGACTTTCCGAGAATTGTATTGCACAATTATATATTCATCCTGGACTTGCATATGAATGAGGATATTACATCCGGGCCTGGATAAAATTACAACATTCATTAAACAACTTCAACTTGTAAACAACTACAAAAATCCCTTATCACCATATATTTTTGTACTAAGGACACAGTACATAGCAAGGGGTGGAATATTAGTTCCTGAAATGATAATGGGCATCTTAAATGAAATCCAGCAGAGTAAGGCCACTTCACTGCTTGTGCCATTTGATTGCCTTAACTACTTATGGATAACTTATTTAAGAGTATAACCATCATGCCCACTATTTCATTGTCACTTGATGTGTTTCAAATTTCTAGTTAAGGCTGTGGGCATAAACAGAATGAGCCATCATCATACATGGCAACAGAGAAGCTATGGCTTAAGAGTGGAGAAAATGGGGGCATTTCCATACCTGTTAAATGTAGTGTAATGTTTGCCAAAAGAAGTCACTATATTCTGGACCCTCCATATGACATCACCAACATCCAGCATCTGGGCAGTAACCGGCTCGCTACATCCTCATTTTAAAGTGCGAGTTTAGAAATCAAATAAAATGGATTCACCAAGCTATTTAGCACGAGCTACTGGAGAGCAACAAGCAGGCAATCAGCAGAGGGAAGGTATGGAGGCTCAAATGTGCTAAAGTCGCCTGCCTTGTCCCATCCTCGCACCTGCCTTCCACTCCCTAGTTTCTGGGGACGGGAATTTCTTTTTAAAAATGGCTAACTTCCTGGAGCAATGAATAGGTGGGCAAGTGTGCAAGCAATGCCAGAAATAAATGATTTTTTTTCAAAAGTTTTCTCCCCCTGTCCCCAAATCAGGAACAAGATTAATTTTAAAAAGTATCAAAGAAATCGTGATCCCATAAGGGGTGGTGTTCAAAAAGCACTACGCATCTATGATTCTATATATAGGCATTTCAATGGAGAAGTCAATTTTTTTTTTAGCGGGCATTATGGGACCTTTAAAACATGGAGAAAGGGGATTAGTTACCTGAATTGATTGTCATGTGGAAGCACAACACATATAAGATGCATTATTCTCTTCCTGTAGAAAGACTTTGTAGAAAGCTGTAACTCATTTTCAATGACATACTCATCATTACATTGGGTCTGAGTAGGATTTTTTTTCAAACCCCATTTTTTATTCACTGGGAGTGGAGGGGCCTTCTTCTGTATCATGTGATTTGATATGCTTAAATTAGTTAGAACTGTTTCCATGCAGGTATTATTATCTGCATCAAACTGAAGTCTAGACTAAGTAGACTGGTTTATAGGTGGGAAAGACTGACCAGTGTACCAAGCAACACAGTGCTGGCTTGGCCCTCTTCAAAAGCCTTCCTTAAGCTGTCATAGGGTGGACCATGCACATCTTGGTGTACCACTGAGTACAGTTATACTGGTGTATTCTTATTTCTGATATTTGCCACTGAAAATATCTTTGGACAGCACACCTCATTGTAGTGCATCAAGGTGAAACGGTCACAGCAGAGACACCAGTTTAAGATGCATCCTCACTGCTCAGGAATCGATGACCACATCCGTAGAAGGGACAGTTTCAATGGTGGTGTGGGCAGAGGAAACCTGTAGTTTTAGAAAGCAAAATGAAAGCTACACTGAGAGGAATGGTGAGAAACAAATCATCAAGAGTAAATGGGATATCAATAGAGCTATCTGAAGCCACAGAACTGAAGTCCATCACAATTTAACAACAATATGCCAACAAATATGGAAATCAAAAGGTCACAGACTGGAAATACTCTAATACTGGAAATTTACATTTGAGGAGATATCAAAGACTATAACAACTAAGGCAAAAGATTTATGCGATCTGAAGAGAAACCAGAGTAAATATTTAAATATTGAATGTAACATCTTAAAGTTTTTATGTTGTCAGATCTTTTAAAATTTTTATAGTACTATTACTATTTTTATATCTTTTTAAATTGTCTTAGTTTTTAATTGCTTGTATTTTAATTTTGGTCTGAGTGACCATAAATAAACATTGATTGATTGAAGACTACAACAACTATCAGATCATCAGATAAATTTCTCACATGAGTAAGCTGATGCTCAAAATCTTACAAGCTGGATTCAGAAATGAACGAAACACTAATGATCATATCGCAAATTTATATGAGTTACTAGAACATACAAGAGAATTTGAGAAGAAAATCCACTTGTATTTCATAGACTGCAACAAGCTTCTGACTGCGTGGGTCAGGAAAAACTATGATTAGGAATGGGCACAAACCGGATCATGAACAAAAGTTTATGAAATATGTTTTTTGATTCATGAACTGATGTTTGCACACTGAAGAACTGTCACAAACTTCCATGAATTTTCAGGTAGTTTGTAGCAGTTCATGAAGAGCAGAAGAGCTTTCAGCTTTTCATAAAATACGGCTGAGTATTTCCTGCTTTTCTTGGGGAGCCTTCTGCTTTGTGTTCCCCATAAAAATGTTCAGAGCCATTTAGCTCCCTGCTTTCTGTTCCCCACCACTTTTGGGGAACAGTTTATGTCTTGTCCTTTGCATTTCTTTATGAAACCAGATCACACAACATCCAGCATTTCATCAAATTTGATTCTATGAAGTGATACAAAAGTTCTTTCTATAGGACTCTAACACATGTTTGAGCCACTAATTGATTTTTCAGTCATTGGACAATGAACATGAGGGTACCAACTAAACCATTATTCAGACTAACTTTTAAGAGATTTCCTCGTGTTTTGAGTCTCAGCAAGAAAGGTAGGCTATAAATAAATAAATGTCTGTAGAGATGTACCATGTTCTGTAAGATCCTTTCTCACTGCCTCCCCTGAAAATCTATGTCTATACAACTGTGGCAATAAATATTAAACACATGTCAGATAAGATACTTCATATATTTTGCATGGATCAAAATACAAGTGAGCATGACTGTGTGTGGTTTGGGGAAGACCTCTTGTTGACTTAACTGCTTAAACTGGTGGAACGAACAATAGTGTGGAGGTAGGAAAGAGGTCATCTTCAGGCTGAATAAACAGAACAATTTCTCACCCAGATCACTTTCAAATGGCAGCTGCTCAGCCTAAAGAGGACTAGTCCTTTGTCTATTCATGATGGAAATTATGAAATGGTGGGTTTGGGGGTGTTTTTATTCCACCGCCCCCCTTTTTTTGTTCTCTGGAAAACATGTCAGATGTGATGCTCTGAAGTGGCAAATGAAATCAAGGCTCCATACAGTGCCTTTTTATCCATCTGAGAGGAGACAAAAGAGTGGAACAAGTGAGTTGTCCCAGAGGCTGCATTCCTGTTTTGAAAAGCTGCTGAATGAAACAGCATGCAGTCCACGCCTCAGGAATCCTGAAGCAGCAGTG
This sequence comes from Paroedura picta, assembly GCF_049243985.1. Lineage (NCBI taxonomy): Eukaryota > Metazoa > Chordata > Lepidosauria > Squamata > Gekkonidae > Paroedura > Paroedura picta. The sequence continues at coordinate 60,906,884 of NC_135375.1, forward strand.
TCCTCATTCATTTGGAACACAATGATTTGTTCTTGCAATGGGGAAAGAAATACTTCGAGGGGCTCTATTGGGCACCGGGTAGAATGCCCAAGGAATAGTTAGGAAAACACACAGAAGCAGGGAGAAAGAGAAAGATGGAGCCGCTTGCAATGAGTCTGGGGGAGGGCCGAAGAGAAGGAGAGGAAGGGCGGCTGTACGAACAACTAAAACTCCAGGATTTTTCTCAGATCACAAAACTTTCATATGTTTTTTTCAATTAATGAATTGCTACCATCAGAAATACTTTTTAAGAAGTGCACAAACTTTCCATTTACAACAGAATTTACAACAGGTCTGTCTCTGCTATAACTCCCCCTCCTCCTTCTGTGGTTACAGTTATGAAAATCTCTTTAAAATGCCTTTCACACCAAGTGCTTCTGAGGAAGGAATCTCACACAAGATTATGCTGGAATAATCTTCGTAGTCTTTCAAGTGCTACTGGTCTTTTGTTTTGTTTTGCAGAGGCAGACTAACACAGCTGCCCCTCTGAAGTTTAGATGCTAGTCTATACCCTGTTATTCCTCCAAAGACGAGGAGTTCAGTGCTGAGAGGAGGGTTTGGCTGAACAGCAACTGGCTCAAGGCCCTCAGCGAGTTCAGGGCTCAGTGACATTACTGGCAGGCCCGATTTATCCATGTAGTATATGCTCCAGGCCCTGCACTTCCAGAGGCCCTGCAAAGTGCCCCCTCCCCCCACCAATCAGGGCCATAGCCTCTCCCCACCCCCTTACACTTGGCGTGGCACTCATGTCCACTGTGGGGAGCCCCTACAGCCCTAGCCTGGCTGCTCCCACAGCAATTGTACTCTGCTAAGGACCTGCAAATCCTTAAACAAGCTCTGGTGATTTGGGGAGAATATTGAATTAAAATTCTGGGAAACTGTTTACAGGCATGGCTGAAGTGCCCCTGCTGTGCCCCTTACAACCCAGTTACCACTTTGATATCAGAGTGTCTACTTTTAAGGCTATATCTTTTAAGACTTGGGGCAGAGGGTGTCTGTATTCTGAAATTTATATTGGCTTGAAGGAACATGCACATAGGGTTATTGCAGAGTTCAATTTCAAATCCAAGGAATCTGACAAAGAAATGTTGCAGATCATTACCATGTAGCCATTTTATTTATGAAAACTCATTTTGGAGCTCTTTTTACTGCAGTACTAAATTCAGTATAAATACTGTCATCCATGGCAACATGCAAGTAAATTACTCCAGCATGTTTACACAAATCTAGGACTTCAGTCTTGTTATACACTCATTAAAATGTCACCACGACCATTTCAGGGACCCCTGCTGACTAGCAGACTGTTTGAAATGTCAGCCTGAATAATGGCTTCTTGGTGCCAGCCTCTCTGCCTTGTTATTCAGTGATGCAGAAGGATTTGATCAGTCTAACATGGCCAGGAGATAATAAGTTGGACAAGTTCATGTTTTCCACTTCAGCGCAGTCATAATCTGGCCCTTCTTTCACCTGAACTAAAGTCTTTACAGACACTGCAGTTGTGTCAGGATGATGTAACATGAAATGAGAACTGCAGACTGAGCATGCTTTGTTTGATTGCATTCATCAAAACTTAGGCTTACAAGTACCACGAGAGCCCTCATAATCTCAAATGCAATGATCTGAAAATTCTGTGTGTCCTGCAGCATTTCTTCATGGCAATGACTTCTTGCTTAATAGAGTTGCTGTTTATCCAGACTTTCTGATATCTGGGGCATTTGGAATTGCCCTTGGATAAATAAACTTGTGAAGTAGTTCAATTAGTAATAGCCCCTTGTACACCTTTTGTTAAAACTACAGACTGAGCTAGCGTAACCACATTGCAGGACTCAGGGCTATTCCCTCAACTTGAATGAAAAGGTTTTCTTGTCCCCTGATCCCAACCCAAACAAAAATGCTGCCAGGCCAAATGTATCAGCAACATCTAGGGTACTAAGGACTACTAGGTAAACACCTGGATTATATTTATCTTTATATCAATACAGTCTAAAATTATATTTTAAATATTTTTAATTGAAGAACGGGTCCACGTAGGCAAAAATGCCTAGGGCCCACAAAAGTCATGAGTCCCTGCAAACAATTGGATATTTTTATATTGTTGTTTATGACTGATTTATAAAATTTGCAGCTGATTGAACAGTTTAGTTCAGGGGTGGCCAAACTGTGGCTTTCCAGATGTCCGTGGACTACAATTACCATGAGCCTCTGCTAGTTTCTGGGGTTCATGGTAACTGTTGTCCATGAACATCTGGAGAGTCACTGTTTGGCCACTCCTGGTCTTGTCAAACAATTGTCTGCCAAGCTGAGTAGTGAGTCTTATTTTTTAAAAAAAATTTAGAGGGACCAGTAAACAGCCAAAAAGTCTGTACAAAACAAAAACAAAAACTAGATTTGTTCATGATTGGGGAGCCAGATGTGAGCCAAAGTGATGGGTGTTTCAGCACCCCTAATAGCTTGTAGATTTCAAACATGTTGAATGATCACATCTAACTACTTTTTAAAAATCGTGTTTTAACATTGAAGACTCCTTGAACCAATGATAGACATTAATTTACACCAGTAGTGTGCCATGGACACTGCTTTGACTTAATTTCTCATGCTATAGTATGTATGGGAATATTAGAGAGAGAAAGACCAGAAGTGTTTCATTTTAAATAGTGTGTGGCTTGTGGGATTGAGAACTACTTAAAGATATACATCTGATCTCTCCCTTAAAGGGTAGGATGATCATGTCATTTCCTCCTGTGCCTTTTCTTAATGCACTATTTAAGATGCCTTAGGTTTATTTTCATTCCATCTATTTTCAGGAACTAATATTTAGGACTTTCTAGTTCTAATGAGAAAAAGAGGCCTGGATTTTGTTAAATGCATTTGAAATAATACATCTGGTGGTATAGTGATGAATTTCAGCACAGTACAGTTTATATACATTCAAATAGAGAAAAAAATAGGGCTATAAATTAGGCACCAAAAGCAAAATGTGAATGTTATACAGCATGTTATTAGAAACTTTGTGTTTAATTCAAGCTGGATATCTTCAAGCAACCTGCCAACTAGCATTGTCCTCAAAGTCTGATCTCTATTTTTTAACAAAATCAATTTTAAAAATGTTATTCAGTGCAACAATGGATTAAATACAAAAAATGAAAATACTGGGAACATAATACAAACAAAGGGAAAGCAACAGTCAGCATCAATAAGTGGCCTGACTCAGCACAGGCACCTTAAGAAAGGCACAAGGGGGGGGGGATATGCCTGCTGCACGTCCCAAAGGCGCCCTGATGTGAGCGAGCGCATCAGAGTGGGGGTGGAGACCGGGCCTTAAATAGCACCATGTTTGCTGGCCTGGCCACTTTTGCTCATACTGCTGACAACGGACAGTTATCCCGCCCTCCCGCCCTGAGGTTAAGTAGATTTGTTAAGTGTGGTTTACAGTGTGGTGTGTAACATTTTATGCGGTTAAGGTTGTATTTTGCATTATTATTGTCACTGCTTGCAGGATGGCATAGGGGGAGCCTGTGTTTTGGGGGGCCTGCATCCCGGACTCCCAGGTTTAGGCTTCTCCTAAGAGGCAGCTGGGTGTGGGCCTGCTCCAGTGGCCATGGGGCTCACCCAGCCAGGTGGCTCAAGGTGTACCAGTGGTGGGGTGCGCTCCCAGAGGTACCTTGATCTGAACACTTCCCTGGGTAAGGATCCTGATGGCAAAGGAACTCAGGCTCCCAGCTGGGAGGTAAGAAGGGATTCCTTTGGGAGCTGCCATTATCATTAAAAGGGGGTGGCATAGCTGACCATAGCCACAGGTTTCCTTCCTATGCCAGACCAACACGCCCAGGTTTACTAAATAAAGCTGTGGCCAAGTTATGCCAATAAATCAAAGAAGAGTGCCAGCATCTTTCTTGAAGCCAGGAATGCTTGGCTGCTTGTCAATAACTTTGATATAATTATATATCAATTGATATAATTATATCCAAGTATAGTAAAGATAGAGATGGAAGAAGAAAGAGATATACCAAGAAAATGATCACCCCCATATACCATTAATTAGAACTGTTTTATGCCTCCTTTCCAGACAACCTACCAGAAAACATAAAAAGTTATTAATTAAAATGCCTAATTAAAAAAACCCGGTCAGAGTATAAAAACATAGATCACTGAGCAGCTTGAAATAACAGTTTTCTGTAAGATTGTCAGCCCTCATTTGGGGCCAGGGGTTCTCCTGGTTTGGAGACGCTCCTCCTGTTCTTAGGCATCAGTCTCCTACATGCATCCAGCAAAGTTCCCTTTCCACAGAATGCTCACAGGGACTTCTTCCACACCAAGGCCAGTGTGCCAAGCTGCCACTATTTATGCTGGGGCACGTTGCCCCTCCTCTTCATGGTCCTGCACAGGGGAGCAATCCGGTGGCACCTCGTCTGCCCTGGATTTGTGCTCCTGCATGGGAGCCGGGGTGGAGCGACTCCACCACACAGTGGGACGGGGGGGACGGGGGGCTTTGTTTTTTTGTTTGCCCCACTGCCCTCTGGGTAATGTTCCTTTGTTGTGGGGCAATGGAGGGCCTGATTTGGGCCATGACTGGGAAGGCCTGGCCCAGCTTTGACACTGAGTGGAACCGGGAATTTGCCCTGCCACCAGGCAAGAAGCAAGTTGGGGCAAACTCTTGGTGCGGAAAAGTTATGGGTGTTTGGTTAGGATTCGAGTCAGCCCCTAAAGGGTGATGCTTTGATAACTCCTAAATCTGAGATGTGACTTTGTTTGTTTGTTTTTTATTATTTCAGTTTATATGCAGCCCCTCTTGAACTCACTGTCTCAAGACAGTGAACATTTTAAATATACAATAACAATCAAAATAAAGATAAAAGTTACATTATTAATAAACAATAAAAACATCTAAAATATTAAAACCATATATTAGACAGCCTATCCTAAACATCTTTTGCTGGGCTAGCAACTTTTTTTTAAAGAACAATTGTTTCCTTTGTAGTGTTCTGCTTGAAGGTTATTAATTTAATGGATGCATGTAGGAGACTGATGCCTTAGAACAGGAGGAGCGTCTCCAAACCAGGAGAATCCCTGGCCCCAAATGAGGTACATTTAATGGCCTAACATCATATTCTTCAAAGTGCTCTGCTGGCACAAGATCTGGATTTCCTTCTACATGATTGCTAGCTTCTTTCCTTCCTTCATTCCAAGGATTTCAAGTCCTATGTTACAGCACAGTCACAGTGCACTGTAATAGTACAATCCTCTAGACTAAGGCCGCTGGCTCTGCAGATGAACATATAGTAGATGTTTTAAGGTGGTGTTCCTTGTCCCATTATTGTGTTGTCATCATCTTATGGAAATGTAAGAAATGATGTGATGCAGAAAAATCCACCAGTGACTGACCCTGGTTCACTTCCCTGCAAAGCCCTGAATATTTCTTTATGATCCAAAGTCTTTAAGTGCTCTTTGCAAAATAGGAGAGGGCTCTTCATAATGGCTGTAGTAGAATACATTCCCTACCCAAAAGTAGCTCAAAGCGGCTTACAGTTGCCTTCCCTTCTCTTCCCTTCCCCCACAACAGACACCCTGTGAAGTGGGTGAGGCTGAGAGAGCCCTGATATCACTGCCCGGTCAGAACAGTTTTATCAGTGCCGTGGCGAGCCCAAGGTCACCCAGCTGGCTGCATGTGGGGGAGTGCAGAATCGAACCCGGCATGCCAGATTAGAAGTCCACACTCCTAACCAGCAGTATAGTGTACAAATGTTTTAAATATTAAACTAATGTTTGATAGAGCCATTTTGCTTTGTTATTACTGTTATCCTTTCCATATCCATACAATTAGGCCCTCAGTTTAGACAAGGTCAAGTCTGGCACTGTGGACAGATTTTCTTACTTTGCTAACTGCCCTTAGTCTAAAATTATGAAAATATTTAAAAAAAAACACTTTTCAGAAAACACATGGCAGCCAAAGAACATGAACCTCTGGTAAAAGTAAAAAGGGGTTCATTAAGCTGGAGCTCAAAAGGTATGCAAGAATCTATATTTTCTTCTGTGGTGTGACAGTTTTATAAATAAGTCCACAGAAGTAACTCACACGCATCAGTCTTTTGTTTCACGTGAATAGCCTAAACTCATTGGGTTGCCAACTCCAGGTTAAGAAATTCTTAGATATGGTGCTGAAAGCTATGAATGGTAGGGTTTGGGGAATGGAGGGACTGAAGTGGAGTATAATGCCATAGACCCCACCCTCCAAGGCAGTCATTTTCTGCAGAGCAACTGGCTCTGTAGAGGGAGGTCATCAGGACCCTCCTGGAGTTTGGCCACCCTCCCCTCCTTCAACCAAACTTCTCCTTAAGAGAGCTTCCTTGCCTTGAAATAAAACAGACCAATCTGTCTTATCCCAGGTGCCCACATAAATGGGTGTTTACTAACCTAGTGTCATAGGCTCACAGATATTTGCAGAGAAGCTAAAATACATGCTGCATCTAGGAAGTGCCGCAGTCTGAAACCCAGCCTCTGGCAACCAGAATTGTCTGTTGGTTTTTCTGCAACTTGCAGGCAGGGTTTAATGAACACATTCCTGAGTCTACTGCTAGTGAAGCTATACAAATGTTGGTGATCAAAATGCATATGTTCTTAAAAGCTGACTCTAATGGGGAAAGTTTCATCAGCTGAACAAATAGAATCACTGACAATATCACATACATGTAGCAGTCTGGCAATGTTAAACTATTTCCTCAGCTCGCACTGGAGGCTTTTGTGGGGAAAGGAAAGAATACATTCATTCCTGATAGTATTTTATTTTCTTGGCAATTTCCCATAATGAACAAAGGTATCCCCCCCCCCGCCACCCCCATTCCCTGTTATTCTTTGGCTAGTCCACAGAAATTTTCATAGGTATTTTTCTTTCTGAAATATAAACCTTTCTTGGAGAGCTGAGGCCTTTTTTTAAATTCATACCAACATTGTCTCCAGCTGAGGGCAGGAAATCTAAATTGCTTCTCAAATTAAACCACAGGAAACCCCCCAACCTTTATTTATCTCAAGAAAAGTTAATAGCAAACAGATGCGTTGCCTGTGCTAAGCCAATGATTTTGTATATTTATCCAATATCCAGTCATTGCATAGCCTGCGGGGTTTAAAATCCCTTATTCGGTATTCCAGCATTCATTAGAATAGCCGTTTGAGTAACCAAATGGTTTGCTATTGATGATGGCCATCTACATTCACTTACTTTGAAACAGACCTGCTTACTAATCTAACATTAAGGATATTTGGCAATCTAGCAGCCTGACTGAATGGATCGAGGCCATAATATGTCTTGTGGTAGCAAGGTTGGTTTATATACAGTAGCTTGCTGAAGTGGTGGTTAAGAGGTCTTTAGCACATGGAGTGGATTGTCCTCAATTCATGCTATTACACTGACCCATCTCCATAAACGTTTTGATTGCTTAATATGGATGCTGATGCTGCTCCATTACGGCTGCTGGTGATGCAGAAACAATGACACACATCAGAGGGACAGACCAGAATGAATGGGATGAAATTAATTCAACAGAAATTCCATCTAAACATCCGGAAGAAGTTCCCAACAGTTTGAGCGGTTTCTCAATGGAACAGGCTTCCTCGGGAGGTGGTGGGTTCTCCATCTTTGGAAATTTTTAAACGGAGGCTAGATAGTCCTCTGACAGAGAGGCTGATTCTGTGAAGGCAAAGGGGTGGCAGATTACAGTAGATGAGTTATTGGGATGTGAGTGTCCTGCATAGTGCAGGGGGTTGGACTAGATGACCAATTAGGTCCCTTCCAACTCTATTCTCCAATTCACTGATTCTCTGATTCTATCATTATATCTGGCATAGTTACAACTTAACAAGAACTAACTTTTGTCATTGCATCCACACAGTAATTCATACATTCAGAAGAATAAAGAGTTGTTTTTTTATACCCAAAGAATTCTCAAAGCATCTTACAATTACCTTCCCTTCCTCTCCCCACAACAGACACCCTAAAAGATAGGTGAGATTGAGAGATCTCTGAGAGAACTGTGACTGGCCCAAAGTCACCCAGAGGCTGCATGTGGAGGAATGGGGAATCAAATGACCGTTTACTCCCTATACTCCCTTTACTCCCAAATGACCGTTTACTCCCTATGACCGTTTACTCACTGGGAACTTCACTACCCCAGCTCATGTGCAGAAGGACAAATCGGGGGTGAATGAGGTACACCAGGCCAAATGCTCCCCTGTGTGGGTTCAGGAACAGGTGAGGCAACCTGCCATGACTAAAACTCCATCCTGCAGCCTGGCATGAAACCTCCAGTGCGTAAACGGTCTATTAGAGGCCACTGCTCTTAACCACTAAACCAAGCTGGCTCTTATGCCCACATATATGCCACCTTTTATGATAGTTATTTAATTTAACAGTCAACTTTGCTCCTGAATACTGGCATCGTACTTATGTGTCTTGTGATATTGCTGTTTAAAATTCATTCAGACTTTCCAGAATGGTTCAATCCATATCACAGTAGAACTAGGAAATGTGCATGATTATGAGAATACCTCTAAATATATGGTAGTGGTGGAAAGTGCTGTCAAGTCAAAGCTGATGTATGGGAACTCTATGGGGTTTCCAAGGTGGTTTGTCATTGTCTGCGTCCATGTCATGATCTTGTGTGTCTCCCATTCAAGCACTAGCCAGGGCCAACCTTTTCAGCTTCTAAGATCTTATGAGATTGGGCTAGCCCAGGCTATTCAGGTCAGGTCCCTAAGTATATATATTTATGTGTAAACTGTTTAAGATTTCTCTCATTATTTAAAGACCCATGTTATTCAATGGAGTTTATACCCAGCAATGTATTGTTACCACTGCAGCCTATGTGTATGAATAGACTCCTCCATATAAAATCTTATTGTCGAAGGAAGTTAATATTGAAATCAGTTACTTTGCAACTTATATAGTAGGTAGGCTCCACAGAGGTAAAGGAAACTGATGTGAAATATCCTACCGTTTTCTCCTGTGACTGATAGAGCTTTTCAAGATCTTTCCTATCTCTGTCACCTGAGATCCCTTTATCAAGATACTGTAAGGACCAAAACTCAAGACCCTTTGCATGCTGGAAAATGTGCTCTGTCATTGTGCTGTGAGTTCTCTCTGGTTACACTGCATATTAAGGAACACACATTTCCTCATCATACTCTTGTTATAGTAAACATTAGTGGAAGGTCAAGGGGATGCCTGATGTCACAAATTTTATGTGATTCTGGATTTACAAAAAATGAATGAACATTTAAGATGGCTCTAATGACCTAATTACATGATTCCACCAGAATTATTTAAACGCTTCCCTAATCGATGGGTTCCAATTTTGTCCCATCTGTTTACCCAGATAAACGTAACAGGAATTTCCCCCTTAAGGAAGAAATTCAGCATTATTATCCCAATATTTAAAAATGGAGATAAATGGATGCCCAGCTAGATATAGTCTCCAAAGTGCACAGTAAATATTACTTGGGTAAATTGTAGGATTGGGGATCCTTCAATCAAATTATCTGCAGTGCAAGTTGATCATTGCTTGAATCATAGAATCATAGAGATTCTATATCATCTCACCCTAAAATGCACTTGGGCCCTTCCAACATGTATTTGTGGCATTCATGGGTCTAAAAGCTGATTTTGAGTCAGAGGATAGGGACTGGCTTTGGTCAAAGCTGGTTGATACAAACATTAAATGGCTACTAGTTTTGATATGCAAACTTCACAGTAACCTAATAGCCAAAGTCAGAGTAGGCATGTCTGCATCATTAATGGAGGAGATTTCAGTCCTCAGAGTGGTAAAAAGGAGTGCGTTTTATCCTCCCTGTTCCTCAATGATATAATGGAGAAAGATTGACAGGCCCACAGTTCATTCCACCGTCACTTAGCCAGCAGAGGGTATCTATGCTTCTCTATGCTGATGACATGGTTCTACCATCACTTACATGAGATGGCCTTTTAAGGATGCTGCACAAGCTTCGTAACTTCTGCAGACTTCTCCTTTCTCTGGGGTTGCAGACAGAGGGTAGCTGTTGGGGAGATGCAATTGCACCAATATCACCTCCACTGTGGGGTGCCACAAGATGCAATCCTCCTCTCAACCTTATTTAGCATCTTTATGCTCCCTCTTGCCCAGCTGGTCGGGGGGGGGGGGAGTTGGGGCTTGTTTTATGTATTATATAAAGTTGTTTTATATATCATACAATGTTGTAAACCACCCCAAGCTGAATACAAATTCAAATACATAAATAAAATAAATAAAAATATCAGGAAATTCCAATTCTAGCTATGGTAAATACCCATCTCCTTTGATGCCTCCTGTAGGGTAATATGCTTTTTTAATATGCTTTTGAAACATGCATACTGTAGATTTTGTATATTCTAACTTAAATAGCTCAAATGGGATCACAGCAGAGCCTCCTACTTGTCCAGCATCACCTTCCACAAACTTAGAGAGGGCTTTACAGCCCTCAGATTTCAAACAATGAAAGCTGCCATGCTAGCTAGCAGTTCTCAGCATACAGCTAGGGTTGTCTGCAGGGGAATCGGGCTGGCTGCAAGGGAATTTGGGGCATGTTCCGGGAGCTCCCTGAGGTGCTGACATCATATGAAAATGATGTCAGTAGACTGGGAAAATTGGGGCAATGCTCTAAGCTAGAGTTTCCCTCAAAAAAACAGAGTGGGCGCTACATCTCATCCCCACTTCCCCCAAAAGCTTGCAGAATCTTGGTTTATGGCTCTGTCACCCACAGATGCCACCTGCTGCTGCCACATCCCACCCCCACCCCAAACTGCTACTCTTGGTGGTCGGCATCTGTGACAGAGCCACAAAAATGGCTCTGCAAATTTCAGATGGGTAGGAGTGGGAACAACACAGGCAGGCAGTGTCTTTGGCATATCGGCAAATGGTGGTTCCACAAATTTCAGATGGGGGAATTTGGGGGGATTTCCCCACACTTTCTTATACTGGGGGGACCAGTACAAGACCATCCTGCAGTGGGACTCCTGCACCCCTCGCACCCCCTGCTACCACTGCCACAACGAGGTACAGCAGAACTTTCCAACTCCAGAGTTATACGTGTGTATGCACAACTCCAGATGGACTGTATGCACCGGGGGACTTTGTCCCCCATGTGTACACGGGGAATGGCTGCCACACTACATAACGAGTCTATGTGATCTATATAATGTCATTGTATCATTGACTGCCAAGAAGATCTGTGCAAAATTCCCATCTTGATGTTTATTGTCATGATTTTTAAATTTTGTGGTTGGTTTTATTTTGTGAGCTGCCTTAGGCAAATCCTTGCAAATGACGTTTATTCCCTTGCTAAAGAAGTCTTCTGAACAGAAATGCCAGCTTGAAAAATCCACCATATCCCTTTCGGGCTAGTTATCCTCATGGCACCATGAGTAAGATGCTACTGCCTGCTCTCTGAAGCTGTATTTTCACAGCACCCCCTTTATTTATCTGGGATTCCTCTAGATTTTCAGTTATACAAGTGAAAAAGCAATCACACTGTTTCAAGTAATTGCACTGTTTGGATGTTTCCCCAAAATGTCATGGTGTATCCTATCAGTCCACAATATGTTTTTAATCTAACACATAGACAAAATTCCAGTGCTCTATATTTAATTTCTTGTGAAGTTTCCATTTACACATTCGAGGGCGAGATGACCGTTTCTGTACACATATGAAGCATGCAATGATGGTGGGAATCAGCCTGTATACCATATTATTTATACATTGCATTTCTAGTCTTTCTTTAGTTTGTATGACTAGTGAGGCCATGGAAAGTGCTGGAATACTTTTGGACCTGTCAAAAGAAACTACAGCTATTCTTAAAGGCGCAGAAACAATGGTGGGTTATGTGTGGAAAGGTTCTTAATGAAGTCAGCATGCTGACCCTTTTAAATCATAATTTTAAAAAATGGTCATGTTTTTCTGCAAGGATTATGTACTTGAAAGATGGACTTATGATGGCAAATAGTGTGTGTGTGGGGGGGCAATTTCTCCATGTGCTAAATGTTCATTGGCAAACCGTGGTCAGCTGAAATGTCACATGAACACCACTCTGGTACATGCTACTGATACTTATGAGAATTGTTGTACACGGATACGGAGACCTCAACAAGAAATTTCTATCAGGGTACACAGCCTTTTGAAAACACTACAACTTTTCCCCCTTAGATTTATGCTGTTCCTCGTAGACAGTGGATTGAAATGCTTGCAAATGCCTCTGAGGGAATGAATAATTAATTTCTGCTGGTGTAATGTTGCCATAGCAGAGTTGGGGAGATCTGTGCCAAACAAGGAATGCCTCAAGGTCCCATTAGTAGATGAGGGGCTAGAGGTTGTCCCTTCACCCACTGGTATATGGTGGTACAAGGGAGGAAATCAAGAACACGCTAGTGTTTATGCATTCAAAAACAAGTTTTTTCATGACAGTTCTAAAAGAAAAATAATTTTAAAGCTAGTTTTAAATACTGCACTGAAAAGACGAAGTGGCGGCTATGAGGGGGGAATGCCATGCATAATCAAAAATACTGTGGTGACTTTTCCATAGTGAAACCAGCCCCACACGCGGAAATAAAAACACCAATGTCTTTTGGAGCAGACCTTTTGTGAGGTTTCCTGCCATGCATAATACACCAGTGTCTGGTTTTATGGGTAAAGACTGTGTGCTTCTCCATTTAAATCATTCAAAGGAAGCATCAGTTTAGTCATGTATTGGCTTACAGTGTTTCAGGGCCATTCCACACCAGGAACTATGTGGCAAATTGGTTGCGGGATGAAAAAACGCCATTTTAAATTGTGGAATTCATCGTTATGCATACCTGGCTTTGTAGTGGAATCCAGTTTCGTTTCTATCGTTTCCCACAGGTTTCCGGTCTCGGCAAAAATCGCTAGCCAGGAAATGATATTGCCGAGCTTGTCCCACCCCTGGCCGTCAAGCAGCCAATGGGCAGCCGTTATCATGATCCCCAAAAGCCCCTTTCCCTTTAAGGAAGTTTAAAAAACACACACACACGTTGCAACGAATCTGCGTTGAGGAGAGACCCATCTAGGTAGCAGGTGGTGTTTGAGCTGCCATTTCATTGTTGCCATGTTCCCCCCGAGTGAAAAAAAAAATTACCCCCCCCCAGCACGGGCATGATTTTCACCCAAAAATACAATGAAAAATAAAGGGAAAGTAAACCAGCAAACGGGGCTGTGTGTTGTTTCGTGCTTGGTGACTTAAAACAGCTCTGCAGCCAGGGAAGCCTCGCTGGGTAAACAAAGGCTCACCGGTGCGTTGATCTCTGTTCACTCGGAGAAAAAAAATGGCGATCGCTTCGCCGGAAGATCAGAGGAGAGAGCTAGGGGGAGGGACTTTGCAGAAACCGCAACAATGGTAATGCACAGAACTTTCCCGCTAGTGTTGCAGATTGGTTGCAAGAGTGTAGCGCTTTCCAGAGGGTGAATCCACTTTTTGGGATTTCCCTGAAAGTGCTACAATGAAGCGCTTTTTGCGGAACGGTTTCAGGAGTGTTGCAGATTGTCGACAATGTTGTGCATAACAGCAAAACAGCAGCGATTTCAATTTGTAACCACTGTGCTATTTTGGACGAGTGCGGAATGGCCCTCAGTTTTCACAACAATTAAGTGCATATTTAAAAACAAAGTTTTTTTGGGGGGGCCATGGGGTGCTGCTGGAGGAAGAACGCAGGATCCCGCCTCCAGATCTCCTTCAATGCCATTTTTTCTCTATGTCTTTGAGCTGATTTGTAAGTTATTTATATTTTTCAAAATACATGTATTATGTCTATGGGAAAATCTAACAATACTTCCTTGATGCTTTTGACCTATGAAATTATAAAAGTAAGACACAACCAAATCTCACTGGAGCTATAAATCTTCTGTTGAATATATTTCTCTTACATTTAATGTTCTTCCTGTTCTTCTCTAAACATTCCTGAAGGTTCTTCTTTAAAATGTGTGAACAGCACATAGGTTCAGATTGGGCTTCTGTCCAAATGTATTTTAAAAAGGAACATAATGAAAAAAGACTGAGTGGCCAATACCTCAGGCACACTACAATTCAATAGGAGGTGCCCATGAGACCAGAATAGGCTTTTCTTTGAAATGATATCAGTTACTGATTCTATGTAAAAGGTTAAATACTTCTGTGGGTGTGCAGGATAAGCTATAGAAAAGGAGGAAGAGAGCAAAGGAGGAGCAAGGAAGCAAGTGACAATAGAAAGACTGAACAATATAATGGTCGGGTGGTCATACTAATGAAATATCATGCCCACACAGGATGGTGCTGATACCTCTCAGACAGTTATCTATAAATATGAAAGGTTCCAATAACAAAAGGACACTTACTGGGTGTTGGGGGTGGTGGTGCATTTTTGGTGAATGGAAAAACTGATGTCTTGATGGCTGGTCATAAGTCTTGCATCTTTTATTATAGGGAACCATACTGCTGCTAATAACATAGGCCTTTTCTGCACACACTCTGTCCATTTTCACTGAATTCAGGTGGTATGGCTTTAATTCGATTGCTGCATGTGTACTCTGCATCTTTCTTTTTTGCTCATAGTTTCTGCTTGAGATGTGCAGTATACTTTGCATACCAATGAGAAAAACCAGATTGTGTTGCAATGCTGAATGCCCCTCCCAGGCAATACATTGTATTTTGTGTTAATGTCCCTAATGGTATGTTTTTTGAATGTGGAGATTCTTCTATCTCTATGTCTTGCATGTATTGTCAGATAGCCATTGTAACAGACGGCTAACTCCTAGTGTCACTCTCCCCTGCACTGATCAATCTATCTTACGTTGAGGTCAGAATCTTGCCAAGCCACCAAGCTGGTAAGGACTACCCTGTCATTTTTGAGGCTGCCCCACTGTTGCCACCACCAGGTCCAGTAGTAGGAAATGACCGGCATCACCAGGTTCCATTACTTTTGCTGAAAACTAGAATTGACATCATGACATCAAGGATGACAAGCAAGAATTCACTCGAAGCAGTATGGTAAATTTTGGGCAAGTCCTGGAGCACTGCCCCCAACATCATGACATCACTGCCATTTTTCACCCTAAGTTGTGGTGTGCTGCCGATGCAGCACCAGTATAACCTCCCCCCACCTATTTCTTCCTGGCATGTTGTCAACTGCATCCGACTGTCAATATATAGACATAATGAAAAATCCAGAATGGCTATCTGGCACCGAAATAGTTGAGAGCAGTTTCCTGTTTGTCAAGAGAGAAAATCAACTTGGATGAATTCTGATTTTTGTATATCATGAGGAATGATACATGCTAAAATCAGAATTCACCTGAATGGATTTTGCCTCTTGATAACAGAAAACTGCTCTTAAGTAGTTCAGTGCTAGACAGCCATTCTGCACTGTCTATCTATTGACAGTCAGGTTTGTCAAAAGGCCACAGCTTTCAATCTAAAAAAAAAAAAGCTTTGTCGAGACCTACTTGAGAGTTAGTGCAGGTGTTGGCCAGTTTTGTGCCATCTTAAATTGGCTTACACTGGGATATACAATACCTTGTCCCTCAGCACGGCATGATTATTTTTTCAGACTATACCACTTCTTTCATAGACAAGTGCTAGTGATTTTTGCAGGAAGCCACTAGGAGATGCACTGTAAAGCTATGAGCTAACATAAAAAGATGAGCTCGTTTTTTTTTTAGGAAATGGGGGTTTACAAACTAGACATTATAAAAGTCAGGTATGACTTTCATAAGTTGTGAATGGATTGTTTGAATGCCACTGCCCTCCTTTGGTAGTCTCCTAGTCAAACCCCAAACCCTTTCCTTAGTTTCTGAGATCTTGGAAGACTGGGCTATCCCATACTGCCTTTCTTCCCCCAAGGAATAATAAAGGCTCTAAGCATAGTTTCTTGCAAGGTTAAATGATTAAGTGTTCCAGCATGAGAGTCAAGAGGATGTTATAATCATTTTACATTATTACTACTGAATCCATTTTAAACTACACACCAAAACAATTAATCATTTATGGAAATTAATAGTAGCTTGTTCTGTATACTATGAATAGTTTAAATATGTAAGCAACCTAATGTAAAATCTAGGAGAAGCAGAGTTTATTTATTTGGAGCCAAGATCCATTAATTTCAATAAAACTGACTGTCAATTGTGTGCTTGGGTCAGTAGCTTGAAGGCTACTGCAGGTTGCAGGACCAACAAGGAAGATGAAGCAAAACGGTTGTTGTAGCATCACAAACGGGATTCACTCAGATTTTGGTAGTCCTAGTCCTAGTACATTGTTCATTAGATGTTTCTTCATACAGTTTGGATTTATTAGACGTCTCTTCATACGGACCATTATCAACTGATGTCTAAGACATAGGAATGCTAGTGAGTTCCTATATGTGGGGATGGTTATAATGCTTATTTTCCTCCTCAACCAGAAGCAATTGGGAGTTTTTATTTTAAAGTTTTACGAGAGTGTTACTGCAATCCTGTATATGGACAAAAATTAAAAAGCAGAAGACCTGTTTTTAATACCCTGCTTTTCACTATCTGAATGAGTCCCAAAGCAGCTTACAAACTCCTTTCTCTTCCTCTCCCCACAGCAGATTCTCAGTAAGTCAGGTGGGGCTGAGAGAACTCTTGCGGCACAACTCTGCAAGAATAGCTATAAGAGAACTGTGACTAGCCCAAGGCTCCCCAGCTGGCTGCATGTAGAGAAGTGGGAAATCAAACCTAGTTTTCCATCTTAGAGTTACTAGTTCAAAATGATTTGAGGTAATGTGGAACTTCATGGTTTCTTGTCAGGGACATGTTCCCTTATCAGATGTGTCAAGAAGGAGTGGGCTTTCCTTTCCAAATGAGTGGGAAAAGAAAACCTCTTGTCCCTTAAAGGGGGGGGGTTGTTTTTAGAATTGCCTCCAAACAAGAACTGGGAAACTTAACACACTTCAGGCCGTTTTGAAAACAAAATCTATTGACTATGACTTTTTGTACCAGAAACCCAAATAATTTTGGGGGTTTTGTGCCTCTTCAAATATTTCAGTTAAATAGGTATCTGAATAATTAAAAGAATGAATGAATAGCATGAATGGTATAACTATAATAGAGTGGCCTGTCTCGAGTGCTAGCTCCAGCACAGGGACGGGGATCCCTGAAGAGGTGATGAAGACCCGCTGCTTGGAGATCTTCAGGATACACTGTGAGCCAGGGGAGAGATTTCAGGTTTGCTCTGTTTTTGTTTTAGCAGAATATAGTTTTAACTATTATTTTAAGCCACCTTGAACCTAGAGGAAAGGCAAGATATATATTTTTAGACAAACAAACAAATAGATATTTTGCTAGGTGTCATGAAACATCTTGTGAAAGTGACCATTGACATACAAAAGGGGTCCAGTTGTAAGGTAAAGGTATCCCCTGTGCAAGCACCGAGTCATGTCTGACCCTTGGGGTGACGCCCTCTAGCGTTTTCTTGGCAGACTCAATACGGGGTGGTTTGCCAGTGCCTTCCCCAGTCATTACCGTTTACCCCCCAGCAAGCTGGGTACTCATTTTACCGACCTCGGAAGGATGGAAGGCTGAGTCAACCTTGAGCCGGCTGCTGGGATTGAACTCCCAGCCTTATGGGCAAAGCTGTCAGACGGCTGCCTTACCACTCTGCGCCACAAGAGGCTTTAGGTCCAGTTGTAGGGCATGGTAAAATGGAGAGAATATGAAATCTAATGACATTTTGGATTCTACTGTGCTTTACAGGCAGATTGTTGGAAGGGGCAAAAATAATCTCCTGGCAGTTGGTAGTGAAGGTTGGCCATGATTCTGGATGTCTCTGTGTCGATGGACACCCAGGTCATGGGAGTAGCCCACACAGCATATTTCTATCTTTACCAAGCAAGGCTTCCAGTGCCCTACCTGCCCCCAGACCACTTGGCTACTATGATCCATGTGATGGTTACCTCTTGATTGGACTTCTGTAACTTACTCTATGCTGGCCTGCCCTTATCCTTGACCCATAAACTCCAGCTGGTTCAAAATACAGCAGTTAGGGTCCTCACAAAAACTCCACAGAGGACTCATATCCAACTGCTGCTGAGGCAGCTGCATCGGTTGCCACTTCTGGCCTGGTTGGTTGCCACTTCTGGCCACTTCTGACCTTTGGGTTCTGACCTCTATGGCCATTCGCAGCTTGGGCACTGCCTATCTGTGGGACCATTTGACTGCTTATGTTCCCCACAGAGCACTTTGCTCTATGGGTGCAAATCTCTTGATGGCCCCTGGCCCCAAGGAAGCGCGTATGGCCCCAACCTGGTAGAATGAGCTCCTGATAGAGCTGAGGTCCCTGATGGAGCTGTCACAGAGTTCTTTCGCCAGGTCATTGGTTGAGGCCAGTGCTGTTGCTAGGAAGTGCAAGACCCCTCCTTGGACTTACTTGTTACATCTATACCCCCACCTCTAGAGAGGTCTGCTCAAGGGAGGGATTTTAGGTTGCCAATCTTTTTGTGGTTACAGGGGGCTTAGAGTCCTGGGGATAATGAGTTTTGTGTGGGGTTTTATTGGGATTTTATATTGTGAGCTGTTGTAAGTCTTTGAAAATCGGTGGGATATAAGTTTAATAAACAAACAAACAAATAAATATTCTACAGGGCTTGTAGAACAGTGCTCTTCCAGCAGGTCTATGGCTGAGACTAGGATACAATGAGAAAAACTATGGGCCTTCCTCCATCTCCCACTTCCCCCATCTCAGCTTTTCTAGGTATGCTGGTTATTCCAAGTGCAGAAAGATGCTAGCAGAACTATCTTTAATCCGCTCCTGTGCAGCGGATTAAATAAAGGAGTAAGGGCTGTTGGGGAGGAGTTAGGGCGGGATAAAAACTCGGAGAGGGCCAATCAGGAGCCGCGAAGCGAGTGCCACTCAGGGGCCAAGTGGCCAATTGGGAGGACTGCATAGCGCACCTCCCAATTGGCCACTTGGCCCGCCCCGGACTCGGCGCCCACACTCCGTCCCCACATGGTTTGCAGCCAGAAAAGGAGCAGGGCGGCCACGTCAAAGACGCAGCCACCTTGCTCCTTTCCCACCGACAGACCATCGCCCTTCTCTCCCCGTCACAACTCCCCCCAGCCCTGCTGCCGCGGCGACGACAACGGCCTTCTGAGACCTTCCCACCCCCACTCCCCACCCCACCTCCGCCACTGCCGCCGCCGCCCGCCCCCTTCCCAGCCTGCCCCCGAGCCCTAGCGCCCGACTTGCTGCTCCAGCGCCTGATTTGCCGTTGGCCGCTTTCCCCCATGTCCCCACCCTTTGCCGCCACAGGCAAGGCCAGGACACCAGGATCACCGACTGCCCCAACGATGCGGCCGTGAGCAGACACACCGCCGCCAAGCGCCTCTGCCCCCAGCTCCGAGCCTGCCCCGGCGCCCCTGCAAACGCGCTGCGGAAAATGGCCGCCCCCAGCCACCGCCACGCCACGCAACATGGCTGCCCGCTGACCACACCCAGCTGCGAGGACACCCAAACGATGCAATCCCCGCTCCCACCGTGCCCTCCGGAGACGCGAGGTAAGACCCAGTTTCAACCCCGGCCCCACTGAAGCCTACCAGGATCGGGAGCCCAACATTTTTCTGCAGCCCCATCCACACCCCGGACTGCCTCTCACAGCCGCTCCATGCCGTCCCTGCCCACTCTGAAGACTTTCCCTCTCGGCACAGGAGGGGAACGTCTAGCGCCCATTTTATTGCAGAATAAAATGGGCTTTTAATCTAGTGGGAAAATAATAAAGATAGACAGTTTTAAACTGTAATGTTTTTAACAGGTTTTATTAATGTTACTATTAAATTTACTGCAGGGAGCCTGCTTGCAGGGAAGGGTGGCCTTTAATATTATTATTATTAATAATAATAAATTGCCACTATAGTAATGTTCATATTTATTAAGGTCATATAAAGGCTCTCTTGGCATGACAGTTATTGTTAACATAATAACAGAGTACTATCCATTGTAATGATGGCTGTATCAGCAAAAGTAATAATAATAAAGTGGAAAAGTATTCAATTTGCAAAAACCCATAATACTATTTGGAAGAAACAATATCATTTAATATATACTATAGCATTGCTTTCACAATGGATGTTGAATTTAAGGATCGCATTGCCCTCTTGTGGAAAGCTAGTGATAGGGAAATTAGAATGCCATATATAAAACTTCAATGAATGTTTCAGTTATGTTTTGAATGACATCATCTTCAATTTCAATAGTAGAAAGTATCAAAAGCCCCTTCCCTCAAAAATAATTTTGATGTGTGCATCTTTTATAGGCTTTATGGTACCTGATCTGTTCACAAAATATTAACTGTAGTGAACAGCTCTTAATCTTATGTGGCTTAGAAAGCTGAAACCTTAGAAAAAATCACATTTGAAGAAGACCCAAAAGAAAAGGGAGAAGGATCATGAAAGTACTGGGCAAGGAAAATATCTGGAAGTTACTTAAGGAGTTTTCAGATCTAATTTGGGGGGAAAATGAGCCTTCTGATTGACTTTCTTTTTTTTTAAGCCATTGAAAAAACTGTTTAAGGAACAACAGAGAAGCAAAAACAAAAAAATCTATAATTTATGGTCATGATTTTGTGGAATATAACGAAAAGCCTGAAATAAACCATCAAAATGAACATTATTTTTTGTAATGCTGCATTTTGAGACTTTAACATATAGGGATGTTTAGATTTGATTCTGAGCAGTTAGCATGGCTGTTTTGATTTACAGGAACTGGAAAACTGTAAGATTCAAATGGGTAGTCATGTTGGTCTGAAGTAGCACAATAAAATCAGAGTCCAGTAGCACCTTTAAGACCAACAAAGATTTATTCAAGGCATGAACTTTTGAGTGCAAAGCATTCTTCCTCAGACTATGAACTCCCTTCATGACAGTGGGAATATTTAGCATAAATTAATTCTGTTAAATTAGTAAACTGTGTCACACATCCAAAAACATATGATTCTTTGCCAAAACAGCCAATCAGTCCCCTTGAATTCAGTTGTAGTTCACAAAAACATAGGAGAAATAAAACTGTCTATGTCAGTGAACCCTCTTTTCCCCTTTCCCCTCTGGACTTAGTTGGGAGATTCTGGGTCCAAGAAGAATTTTTTTTAATGCCGCAGCATCTTGTTTTATGGAGTTGATGTTTATTGTATATTTTATATTGGTTTTAAAAGTTGTTGGGGGTTTTATATATGTTGTAACTTGCCTCAAGCCTTCGGGGGGAGGTGGGTAAAAATTATTATTATTATTATTATTATTATTATTATTATTATTATTATTATTATTAATAACAATAATAATAACAATAACAATAATAATAATAGGATCCCACCCCGCCATTTGCTGGTGGCGCCATCTGTCTCCATCCAAGTGTGAAACATTCCTGCAAGGGAATTGCTGGCTGGCAACTATCTCCTCCCGAGACCAGGGAGTTAAACTCAAAATTCCATTCCATTCCATTAGCATCACGTTAGAGTCACATTATCACAAATAAAATAAATTGTAAGGAATATGGATACACAAGTTAAACAAGGTAAGAAGTTTCTGAGATGCTGATTTTTGCACCTGGTGCTATTTGTGCAATCTTGTAAAGATATTATCTCTAAGCCCAGTGATCCCAACTATGCTGGCTTCAGTTGTGCACATCTTACATCATGGTCCAGTGCCAGAGACTAATAGAAAGAGTCTTAGAAATAACAAGAAAAACAAAATATTTGTGAGGTTATTTAAGGCTGCTGCCCCAATATCTTTATGACAGATGAAGAGAAACCATTGCTGTTGAAAGAAAATGTCTACTGGGTTTCAAACCATGTGTTCAGTGATCCTTCAAGAAGTGCTTCTATTGAAACTCCTCTGATGAGTAACTACCAGAGTACTGGGTCTTCCCTCAACAAATGGATTGATTCACACAAATAGACCAGAATTTGCTCATGATATTTACAAGATGCATGCTACTACACAGAACTTGCATTTTATAAATTGATTTCCTTATAAAACATTGCATAGACTCCAGCAGTTCCAATCCCATCCTACTTAATACATTTAAATAATAAATAATAAATACTTTATACAGTAAATGAGGATCTGAAAACAGAAATCAGAGTATCAGATTTATCACAAAGGCATCACTAGAGATTCATGGATCTCAGTCCCAGATCTCTCTTGATCTTCTGCTAGGGCTTGTACTCTATAAGAAGTCACAATGCAAGTCAAGCTTATATGAATTAGGAAGTTTATCTAATACTCAAGCCAATCAGAAGGCTGAGCTGGAAGCCAGCTAGAGCACAAAAGGTTCTTGGGTGGGATACAAGAAGATTAAAGTCTCTGTCTATGGCTTCCTTTCCTGTGCTAGCTGTGCAACAAGACCTCATTCGGAATGCCAGACCAAAAGAATCTGTTTTTGTGGTTGCTCTTAATCTAAGATTGCTACCATATAGATTTGCACAGTACAGCCTCATGGAATCCCTGATACTGCAGGGGCCTGTAGCACATGCTATTTGTGCTACATGCTACGTGTGCTACTAGGATAAACTGCTCCTGTTAGAGACCATTGACATATGGAAGACTAGCAATGTACATGATGCTCCATAATCTACAATAAGATGGGGTATCTCTTAAGGTGCTACAGCAGTCTTTCTAGATTTTGCTACTCTCTGGAATTTCACATTTATATTCAGTGGTTTAACATGGGAGTAGCCTGTTTAAATGGGAGGAGGCATTTACCATGGCAATCTTTCAGGATTTCACCTGCCTTTAAAAATAAACCCACTGTTTCTTACAGCCAAAGCAAGTAAATAGGCATAGTTTATGTCCTAGACATTTGTATTAAATATATTATGTAATAAAACTAGGAGGAAGATGACTGTAATAAATCTTTCTCTGAGGAGATTCAGCCTTTTGTATGTTTGCCTTCATACTGGTTGGCAGTCAATAGTCTGCAGCTACCCACACACTTCTGTTACGAGGGGAAGCTTCAACTTCAACTGATGCTCAGAACAAATGTCTGAATTAACTGTTTGCAGTACTGGCTGCTCACAAACAACCCAGTTTCACAAAGAATAAAGGCATATAGCAGTTTGATAGCAAGGTGGGGATTTTGTTTCAAGTATGAGGAAGATGAGAAGAACAATGCCTTTTTCTCAGCTTGAGTGCCATTATCTAATGGCCAAGCATAGAAATTACATATTTACTATTATTACTAGTGATGGTAGCATTGCTATTATTAACCTCCTTCCTTGCTCTTCTTTCACAAGGCCAGAGGCATGCTGAATACAGCAGCCTCCTGCTTTCTTCTTCCACCCCCACTGTAACCTGTGGTAAAACTTACCTGGCATCCTGATGCCCCCTCACTGTGCATTTCCTCTGTCATCACAGGTTGTCGTCTCGGGCAGGGACAAGGAATCATTCATAACAATCAGAGAAGGGATAATCTTCTTGACAACTGGTGGCCACTGTCCCTGTGTTTATTGTAATATATAGTTTGACTTGCATGGTATTTTCAGTTAGCCCCTGACCGGGCTGAGACCTGCCCGTTGATATGACAGACTGTTAGATTGTTAGCTGAATATTCAGCTGTTGACAGCCACTATTAGCTGTTGATAGCCAATACTAGCACTAGAAGTCCTATGAACTTTTAGATGAAGGCACCTAAAAGGAGACCCCTCCGAGGGAGGGTGAGAGTGGCAAGGTGGGAGACTTCCTGGGAGCCCCAAGCCCTCCACCCACCCTACCTCCCACAGTGCCCAAGGGGGAAGGCTGAAGGCAGGGCATGAACCTGGGGCCACCTCAGGGACCTCTGCCTCTCCATCTGCTTGGGCACGGCAGAGACCTGTCGGGCTGTGTGTCTGGAGAAAAGATGGTGTGTGTGAGGTAGGACTGAGGCCAGGGCCTTTGTGTGTGTATGTGTGGAGGGGAACACTGTGAAGGCCGCACCTCCTCAAGGAAATCCTAGCACTGGAAACCTCTGTGATGATGTTATATGTAAAGCTTTCAAATTCTGTGGATAGGAAAGCATTAACAGTCAAATGCTGTTTTAAAGGACAATGCTATTTGTAGAGGGATGTAAAGAATCATGAAACTAAACCCTAGTATGTCTATACTTATTTTTAATGGTCTCTAGCTGCATGGCAAAGTGTGTGGGAAATGGAGAGAAGCTCTATAAGCAGTTGGCAGTCTGGCTTGGAGGGAGTGAGGCATTCAAAGGAATTCCCACTGCACCAGTGAAAACTAGGGCTGCCAGCCCCTTAGTAGAACCTGGAGAGTCACAAATGATTTCCAGACTGCAAAGACCAGCTCCTCTGGAGGGTGGACTATATGCATTACATCCCTGGTGAATTCCCCAAGCGCCATTCTCTTCAGGCATCACTCCCAGATCTCCAGGAAGGTCTCAAGTCAAAACTAGCAAGCCTGAACAGTTATTGGGGTCTGGGTCACAAAAAATCAGCCATCCAAGATGTATTTGAACCTGAACTTCTTCATTAAACACAAATTCATTGGCTTCGTAGGGTGTTTAGCATAAACAGTTTTACCAGACCTTAGAAACTGGAAATAGTTCAAGAGTCTAAATAACTTTAGGTGTATCTTCCTACACAGAAGATTATGTTATTTGATAGGAACAAATACTTGTAACATATGTGAATTAATAGTAGAATTTAATGTAATTTGGAATGGGTGATTAGAACATATTTCTCTAGCCTGGGGCCAGGGGAGATAACTCTTCCCAGTCAATTGTTCCACTTCAAAGAAGATGCTGTAAGGATGCCTCTATGCCTAAGAGGAGATGGATGGTCTGTAATGACAGGATCTCACACTCAGCATTCCACAGTTAAGGATACTGCTGCTCATTAACCTCCAAGTTTGACATATTTCTTTCTTTCACTATATCCCCCCTCCCCAGAATTAAACCCAAACAAATAGTAACCATATAAACTAAGCTTGTTATTACTCTTTGGTCCTTGAATTTGTTAAACTTCTTCATTATGCTATATGCTAATATACTGCTCATCTTCTTCCCATATGTATGGACTGGTAATTCCCATTTCATTGTACCTGAGGAAATTTGCATGGACACAAAAGCGTATCCTTATCCATGGGCTCCTCTTAATATTTCAGAAACTGCCCGGGGGGTGGAGCGTGTCTCCCAGGTAGGATGGCAGCCTCCCATAGGCCACACCATGCCTGCCAGCAACACCACCCCAACTTCGCCCTGCCGTCTTTGCAGCTGGGAGGTGGGCGAGGGGGCGGGAGGCCTCTCTGCGCCTCTAGAGGCCTGCCTCCCACCCCCCTTTATACTGTTAGTCCCTGCTGCATTTTAGACTGCAGAGGGGTTGAAGACTAGTACCTCAAATAAAACATAGTTTTTCTTAAAGATGCTACTAGACTCAAACTTTATTCTGCTGCTTCAGACCAACATAATTGCAGACTTGAATGTAACATCTGTGCAATTCAGGCCAGCAGTTGAAAAATGCATGTAAGAGTTACCAGGAATATTTGGCCAGATGTTCTCCTAGTTCACTTTTGTTGGAGCCTCATCACAAAACAGTAAAACACTTCATGATGAGCAGAAGAAGCTGGTTCATCATCTTCAATGGTGATGCTGCTGTCAATCTCTTATGTTTCACCTTAGCATCACCTTTAAATAGAGACATGTGGTTGGTGAATTAGCAGATCATGAACTATGAGCTACCATTTGCTTGTAAACAAACCACAAAATTGAAATGCTATATTGGTCTAGCACTATAGTGCTATAGCCTTAATTTAGAACATTTTAAAAAACTTCTCGGGAAGATTGCGTAGTAAAAAAGGGGAGAACGCAGCATTATCTGAAATGACCATAGCACTTTAGAGATGGCTCTTTAATGGAAGGAAATTTGCTGAATGAACCCTGTATCTCTTTACTCAAAATTGGTCTAACAATGAATAACATCCAGTTTAGAATGGTAATGTGAAAACCTCCAGGGGGAGAATGAGAAAGGGAAAGTAAATGCAGTACATGGATTTTATTCTTGTTTGGGTTTTTTTGTGAGGACCTATATGACTGTTTGTAGCCTTTATCTATTTTATTTGATTGCCCTGAATATTTGATTTTAATCCTTCTGATCCACAACAATATCAGACATGAGCTTTACAAGAGAAATGTGAGCCTTTTGTTCTCACTGCACAGATGGCTGTTGCTAACTAGAAGCCACAGGCACATCAATGAAACCTCCAGAGGTTTAGTCTCTGCAAGAGCAAGAGAAAGCCTCTTGCAAAGGCTTTCTGTTTACAGCTTGCAGGTTGTAAATGCAATAATGAAATGAGGGTCATGCAAATGAGCAGATTGAGTGGATTGTTCTTTGCTCTTCTACTTCCAGCAACATTGTCCCTGAAGGAAGATTGGATGTGAAAATGCTTTGGACAGCCATAACAATCCTGTATTGTAGAAACCCCAGAGCATGGAACTCTAACACTGTTCCATTTGCCAGCCAACTTCACTTGGTTCACACTATCTGCTGTTTTGTAGCACATATACCTCATAATGCATAAAACTAGAAAATCTGGATTGGCTTGGGCTTCATGTGTTCCTTCTTTCTTCAGGGTCCCCAACAAGATCTCTTTGTCTCTTGTAGTGAGTACCTTCTGCTATATTAGACTGAACAGGGAAATATGCTTTGTGCCATATGGATAATGGATGGGTCTCTTTCACAGTGTTGAGTATATTGACTATGTTGTAAACCTGGTAAAGGCCATTGTAAGCAATTAAGTTGCTGAATTCTCTGGCATCTGGTTTTTGCTCTCCACAAATCCACAAACCTGCATGAACTGCCTTAAAAGTTTATGAACTGCAGTCTGTGTTCCTGTTATCAACAAACAAGACAGATTTTAATGCATATTTATTTGTTTTTCAGTTCATGAACCACAAACTGCTCAAAATTCATCACAAACAAAAGTTAGTGAGCAGGTCCTTGCCCATCCTTATGTGTCTGTTCATGACTCCAATCCACAGCTATTATTCTCCTCTTCTCAATTCTATCCTGACAACCGGGTGTAGGTTAGGCTGGGAGTGTGTGACTGGCCCAGGATCATCCAGTAAACTTTCTTGGCAGAGCAGGGATTCAAATCTGGGTCTACTGGAGCTTATTCTGAAATACTATATCATACTGGCTTTCGTGTATTTGTGGCTGATGAATAATAGTGAGCAGCCGTGTCTGCCAGTGGTTGTTGTTGGGCCTGGCCCCAATGAGGCCTCCCTGGAAGGCCAAAATAGACCTTGAAAGACTTCTGATCTCCCCCTATTGTTTTACTGACAGAAACCAAGGTTTGATGGCTGGCACTTTTGTGGTTGACATGCAATCCTCCATAACAATCACTGCAGAATGCATTTATTTGTTTTTTTTTTAAGGTACGGGTGATGCTTTTATTGGTGGTGGTGTACCTCCATTGTTTTTTTTTAGTTATCAGATTTTTTTCTTGGGCTTTTCTCAAGTTTGTAAAACCATCTGCCTTGTGTATTTCATAGCCTCAATATCTGGATATAACTATCCACAGATGGGATTATGCTGAGAATTAGATTTATTGATATATATTCAATAGAAAAGATGGAATATGTGTGTGTCGGGGGGGGGGTTGAACTCATATAACAAACATGACTAAAAGATTCCCAATTGCTTTTATCTTGTTTATTAGCCAAGCAGTCTTCTTTGTCCTCTGTGTTTTGTGTCTTCTCGAATGCCATCCTTGCAGACCTCTGGAGGGTTTCCAGCAATCAGATGCTTGAATATAATAATGCTTAACTTACCTTCATCTCAGCTCTATGGTTCCTGTTATGTTAGTCAAATATCAACACACAAGGCAGCTTTTAATGCATATTTATTCCATAGAAATGTCTTATATTTTTTAGTTAAGTTGGAATTTGTGGAGAAGAAATCAGGTTGTATATTCTAGGAACTTTTAAATATTCAGTATAACATTTTAGTTACATATTTATATGGAATCTAGAAAAATTCAGCAGGATGTTATCCAAGAGAACTGCAAGTCCTTTGTCCTTCTCCACCTCCTGTTTCTACATCTGTTCTTGCCACCGTTCCCTTCTCACCCCTCATCCGCAGTCATCACTTTCCATCTTCACCACTCTGAGAGCAGGAAAGGGGGTGGAATCATTGACTGGGAAGAATACGCCTTCTTTCCCTCCCCCTCAGCCCATCCTTCCTCCATGCAGCCATCCATGCATTGAAAGGATTCATGCATAGAAGCAAGTTTACATGTGTGTATTTCTTAATGAATCAAGAACCACAAGTATGAATGGATGCGTAGCCAAATGCAGGTCCTAACTCTTCCACAGAATTGCAACCATAGCTTTTTCAGTGAGCAGCTGCTACACAGGCATTGCTGCACATCCAAATGCACATCCCACTCAAAGCTGCACAGACATCTTCATTCAGGTGTGCTTCTTTCCCAGCAAGAGATACATGCACAAAAACCTACTTCTTTGCACAGATTCTTTGATGGATTAGGGCTCTAGTTGAGAGAACTGCAGCTCCTCTGCTCAAATTGGGAAGCACTCTGCTCAGCCAGAGCTCTCTCCAGACCCTCCTTCTCAAAACTGGTACCATTCAGGGCCCCTGCTGCATTAAAGGCAAGGCATGGATAGGAGAAGCTGACACAAAAGACAGCCACAGTGGCTGGTGCAGCACGTCTGCTCTCATTGGAAAGTGTCCAACACAAGCAAAGGAGCAGCTGCTTTCCTGAGGTGGGGGGAGTCTTAGTCAATGGGAAGCTGGGAGGCATCCCAACCTAGAATGGACCCACCACACCCCTGGAAAAAAGCAGTCTCCTTCCACTTCTCATGCTTGCCCTATCCGAGGTTTGAGTGGCAGGTTTGCAGTGGCTAAATATACTTCTCCTCTGATAGTCCCTGCAGGACAGTCTTCACATGCCATTGAATCATGCACACTACATATCTTGCATATTCCAATAAGAACAAGCTGCAAATATGCCTAGAGTTTCAAATGTACAGGTGTCTCTCTCTCTTTCTGGAGTATTCTCAAATTGCAACTCACTTATGGCAACCCTCCAGGCAAGAGATTAAGATTAACTAATTTGCCATTGCCTGCCTCTGTGGGGCAATTGTGGAGTTACTTGTCAGTTTCCCCTTTGAATACTGACCAGGGCCCCCCATGCTTAGCTTCTGAGATCTGACATATTGATAACATACAATACCTCTTTGGATTGTCTTTACATGCTGTTTGCCTTGAACCTCTTCCCCCTTCTCTGGCAGGGGCTCATGGGAATTGTAGTCCATGGACATCTGGAGGACCACAGGTTGACTACCCCTGTACTAGCATACTTAACTGTAAACAGGGCTCTGAGTAAGGGACCTGTGGGTCAAACACTTCCCTCGTTTTGGCTCATTTTCAGGTACTGGGTTTCAGGAAGATAGGTGTGGAAGAAGACTTCTTTGGTGCAGACTGGGATGATATATTGTTGAACTCCACAGCATCTCCTTGTATATATTCTACTGTGGCTATGTATTGTAAGCCCTTAGGTGTTTGACAACTCCCTTCCTTTTGCAATTCCTGGCAGACAAAAACAAAACAGGTTTATTAAAGTGCCTAATGAGTTGCCATCCATGACTTGGCAGATCACAAACTGTATAGCACTGGAATACCTCAGGCCTATGTGAGTGATGAATCATTGCTCTGAAAGATAAAACATTCAGAAATCAGCCCTGGGAGTAAGGCTGCCAAACTGGCACTATGATGAGAAAGAAAAGCCACTCAGCCTTCTCCCTGCTGCCATCCTAGAGCCTCTTTTGTAAGTTGTTATTTTTGCCTTTGACAGGTGGATTGGATATATGGGGAAAGGAGAGGACAGCCATGTAAAAACTGTGTAAGACATTCATACACCAAAGATTTATGATGCATTTTAGAACAATCTTGAGAACTCAGTAAAAACTAACAATTGTGGGTGGTGTTGAAGGGTGTCGCTCATAATTTATGACCAAATTATGATTCAAGTAGAACATTTGCATATTGTTGTTGTTGTTATGTGCGAAGTCTTTTCCGACCCATCGCGACCCCATGGACAATGATCCTCCAGGCCTTCCTGTCCTCTATCATTCCCCGGAGCCCATTTAAGTTTGCATATTAGGCTTATATAATTTAGATGGCTCACACAGAATTAAATATGGAGCCACCACAAAATTTATGCTTTATGTATATTGACCAGGGGTCCCCCTCAAATGTTTTGAGCCTGCAGGCACCACTGGAATTCTAACCCTGGATAGTAAAGAACACCCACAAATAGCTGCCACAAGAGGCAGAACCAAGCACAAAATGTTACTCTTCATTTCCAGAAGAAGCTCAGTTTAACAGAATGCACTTTAATATAAATATATATATTTAAAAAAATATTTTCTCACATGCACATAGCTTCTTTTCAGACACAGAGTGAAGATCTTTGTGATGGACTGGCAGCTAGTGCTGGAGCAACTTAAAAAATCTGCACAGCCAATCAGATCTCCAGTCACAAGCCCTGCTGGGCAAAACCCCCGCCCACTTTCTGAAAACACTTGGTGGGCACCAAGAAAGGTCCTGTGGCCATCATGGCACTCACAGGCACTTCTTGGGGAACCCTGATATGGACTAAAGGAGATTTAGGTAAGGAGCCATCAGTTTTGATTTTGTATGTGATTGAATTATACAAGAAATAATAGTACGCAATAACTAACTTTAGTAAAGGAAATACTATTTATTTTGTAGTAATATAAATTGTAGGCCAATTGTAGGCCAACACTCCAAAAAGTCTTCTGGTTAAGAAATATAAAGTTTTCTTCTGCAAAAATAAAGTGATTGCATAGATTTTGGGGGGCACACTTTCTAGATATTAGAAATGTGCCTGCTATACGCAGCGGACCTTCAGTCTTCACTGTTATTAGGAATGCTTTGGTTATCTCCTATACATGAAAAAGTTAGTAATAATACAGAACAGAAGCAGTGGATTAGAAAGAATTAACTCTTCTGTCTATGCGGAATCTGACATAAAGCAAAGGAGTGTGGGATGAGGCAAGTGTCATGCCCTCTTTTGGTGAAGTAGCAATAAGAAAAATTCTAGATTTACAAAATGTATAACAAAGCTATCTCCTCTGCAGATCCCACCGTTGGTTCAAGTACAGAAATTCTCAAAGACATCTGCCCCCTCGACCCAATTTCGGAAGCAGTTGAGCCCTCTTTCACGAATATGTTTTCTGCCTTTATCTGTAATAACTTCTCCAGTTTGTTTAACAATCACAAGTTTGGGAATGGCTGTGATGTTGTATTTCTTCTTCAACTCGCTGAAAAGAACAGAGGAAAAGTTAAACTGATAAGTGCATAAACAATGTAGGGGAAATCTTATTTTTTTAAAGTCATATTTGTTACATTTGAATTGCTGTGTTGTGTGCCTATACAAATAATTTTTAAAAACCCTTTTCTTAAATTGCTAGCAATATGTTAAACCCTACTTAATACATGCCCCTCCAACCAATAGGATTAAAAGCTGTTTGTCTAAATCAAGATCAACCAATATCTAATTCTTTAAAATCAAGCTTTATCAATAAATATCAACAAAGAATAATAAAACATGAATTGTTACTTGGGGACTTCCCACTGGGTTCAGAGGCTGGAAAATCATCACAGTTACCGGGATCAAAAAGGGATTAAAATCAACAACTAAACCCAACAAGGCAACTTTGTGCTACTTGGAAACTTACAAAGCTCTCAAAGCCGTCATAAGCTCGTCCAAGTTTATGACTCGTCTTGCAAAATCTTTGTCCCCTTCACAAAATGATATTGTGTGGAGTGTTCTCCACATTATACCCTTCTCCTGAATATAACATAATTTCCATCAGTACACATTGCTACTGAATCACCAAATATTTTACAGACTGTTGCAGTTCACCAACCATCTGCCAGTTCTAGTGTCATTCTCACCTACACCTCACTTCAAAATATTTAACTTTACTTGAAAAGGTTTTTGTTGGAAAACTCTGCAAGAGACTGATTTTGGGCTGGATCCATTTGTCTAACAAAAAAATTCCCAGATGAACAGAACTGTGCCAAATTCAGTCCCAGTTAAATCTTTTCTCAGACTGGTGAAATTCTTTGTGCGATAGGAGAAACTCACCAGCATTCCCTTCATTGGGCACATAAATTCATGGAAATCCTCTTTAATGTGAGCCAGAGATCTGCATATAGGTTTTCATGTACAGCCAGTGGCCTCACACAGAACAATGTGTGTGTGTGGTATAAGGAGAGAACGTGTCCAAGTCTCCTATCCTGAAAAGCGCAGTGCTAGCCTGTCAAGTGTATAATCTGGGCTCTGTAGATGAGCATCAACTTGACAGCATGTAGATGTTAATAAAGAAATAGATGCTGTGGAAGAGCTATGCTCAGAAATGGTACCCTTAAGCAGAGACTGTATGGGTAATTAGTGCCCCAGGTCAAACTCAGCTTGAAACAAGGTATAAGTGTAGGATTGTGACTTATGCTGGCAAATTGATACACACACACACACACACACCCATAAGCCCACTGATTTCAGTTTCTGACTATGCAGGTAACAATGTGGAATGGGATAATTTGCTACTTGCTGTTCCTAATTGATTTTTCTTACTCTGCTTGCTTTATCTCCTCTTGTGTCCCTCCCCCCTCCTGCTGAGATCAAAAGTGTATCCGGAAAGCACCAACCATATAATGAAGTTGATTGAAAAGCAGGTTACTGTGTGTTATATAACTTAGTTGTTTCTAGCCCTACTGGAAAAGACCTATCTGGAATAGAAAGGTCACTGCAGGAATATGTTAAGACAAGAAGCGAGAGGTTTGGGCAACTTGGTATAAAATGGAATCTGATATGTTTCCTGAATACAGATGTCATATGTGGTACAAAAACCACTGCCAAATAGCTTTAGTAAAGGTATGATTCTAGAAAAACAAACAAACAGGCCATAGATCCAGGAGCCACCCACCTGAGGATGATCTTGAAGCAGGTACATGTGGGAGCAGGTGAGACTTTAGGTGCCCTAATGGCCAACCAAATGCTTTATAAATCAGAACCTGAAGGTGTAGGCATTGAAAAAAAACTTAAAGGGTGCCAATGAGCAGGACCTGGCATTCCTTTCTGTTACTGTTCTTGTAATCTTATGTTTTCCAACTTTTATGTGATTCAAATAACTGTATATTTTGATCCCACCATTCTTCCAAAGAACTCAGGTTGATGTCCCTGCACCTTCCTTCTTGCAAGAAAGAAGTTTTGGAGACAAGCTGAGATCCCTGGTCCTTGGCCAGCACTCTGACAACAGTCTCTCAGTGAGGAGTAATGAAAATTGTACTGCTTATTGCAAAGCCTACTTACACAGTGGCAGCAGCCAGCACTATCCTTACTGAGCTTGCCCATTTCTCCCCACACACTTTGCTGTGCTGCCTCTTGTGAGCATT
Organism: Paroedura picta; assembly: GCF_049243985.1. Lineage (NCBI taxonomy): Eukaryota > Metazoa > Chordata > Lepidosauria > Squamata > Gekkonidae > Paroedura > Paroedura picta. Next base: position 60,940,401 of record NC_135375.1, read on the forward strand.
TCCAGAGGGAGCACATTGGCTTCACCTTACTCATCACCCGTATTCCATCATGTGCCAAACGGCCAAGATTCAAGAGCTTTCTCCCCACTGCTTTAAGCATATTCAGCACAGCTGTGAAGGAGACCATAGAGATTCTACTGTGCTGGCTAGATTAGGTGCAGCAGCATCAGGTTCTTCTCAAACACAGGAAGGTCAGGCTGGTTGACAAGGAGACCAACAAGAGACAGAAGAATGGGTGGTATGTGTGGGGAGTATGGGTCCAAGTGAACTAGGGGAAGAGGGAGTGCTGCCTTACTTGCTCATGGAGCATGTGCACGTGTGGAGACAAGAAACAGGTGAAATGAAAGAGAAATTATGCTCACACAGGAAACAGGGATTAAGTTTAAAAGATTTGACTGAGGAAGGATAGCTGCCCTCAGCAATGAAAAAATGATATGAACTATTAGTGGCTGAAGACGTGGAATAACAAGATTATGGCGGGAAACAGGAAAGCAGCTGTCACCAGAGGGCTCCCATCTTTCCTACCAATTACTTTTGTCACCAACAAATTAGCCACCATTACTGCTAGCAGAATGCTGCTTCCATGTTCCTACTTGATGCCTTGCTGTTTTGCTCAATCCTTGCATCTTCCTCAGACATTTCCCCACGTCTCCTTGCTATACCCGGGGCCACTATCATTCCAGAGCTCCTTAATCCCAGATTAAGACCTACTGTATTTCGGCATCAGTTTGATGGGGTCTGCAACGAACAGCAAGGTTGCTTAGTGAGATGTCACTGAAGCATCTGTTCCTCCAGAGGGCATTCGCTAGCAATTTCAACCTGGGACCAAATGCTTACAAAGCTCTGAAATAGCACTGACACTGAAATAACATCAGTGTTGCCCCACATCTGTAGGGGAAACAGGATGCACCCGCTATGTGGAAGGTAAATCCGTCTGGGGAAGGTTAGTGTCTGCATAGGAACCTCTTGGGTACCTTATGTACACTGCTTTAATTGAACAAAGGCAGACTATTAGTGGAAAATAAGACTGGAGCCAAAAGAATAGTGCACAGTAAAAGTTCCCAGGGTCCAAGACATTAAACTTGTTCTTAATTAGGCTAAATGCAGAAGTCAGACTCTATTCAAGATTGTATGACTTCCTATCTTTTTTGCTTACACAGTGCACGAATTAAAACAAGAGCTTTAACTAGCAATTTCCTGGTTCTTTTTAATAGAATAAGTGTATTTATATCTTTGAAAATCTGAGGTTGCTTTTTTAACATAATAAGTGTATTTGTATCCCTTTTCTTGAATCTGAGGCAGTTGCTTTTTTAAAATCTGAGAATTCTACTAGAAGAGTTGGTTTTATACCCCGCTTTTCAAGGTACCAAGGAGTCTGAAAGCGGCTTACAATCGTCTTCCCTTTCTCTCCCCACAACAGGCACCCTGTGAGATAGGTGGGGCTGAAAGAGCCCTGACAGATCTGCTTTCTGAGAACAGCTCTAACAGGACTGTGACTATCCCAAGGTCACCCAGCTGACTGCATTTTGAGCAGAGTCAAACCTCATCTCCAGATTAGAGACCGCTAGTCTTAACCACTATGTCAAGCAGGTCTTACAGTCCCATTCCTGCACCTCTCCTGCTAGTTAAAACAGATGTGACTGGAGCAATATCCTCCCCCCCCCCCAATACCTAGGGCTGAATCCAAAGGTTGTCCTGCTCTGAGTCACATCTGCCTGTGGGGAGGGGGACAATTATTACCAGCTCCAATTCCCCACTGTGATCCGCAAACCTCTCCAAAAGTATCCTAGTCAGGGACAACAGACCGTCACAAACAGCAAGAGGAACAAAAATGGGGCCCTAGAGTGGGAGGGGGAGCTCTTGTGATTCCTGCTCTATAGTTCGGCACGCAGGAAAGGAAGCCACTCTACCCAACAACAGCAAACCTTAGGCTCTCAGCTTTGCTACACTTTTTTTGAGAATCCTTCTACAATGTCCCTCCCCTATGTTGGAGTATGTTTTAAAAGAAACAACAAACAGGTGAATGGACGCCCATTTCCCTCTGCAAGCAATGTATTTTTATTGAGATTCTTCTAGGCTAATGCCTTGCCGTACTAACAAGGCCCTCCTCCACCTTGAATTTGTGAGGATGGGCACTGCACCCCTACCCCAGATTAGGCTCAAAATTACCCACACTCTGAATAGCTGGGATGCTGGTCCCATTAGAATAGACAGGACACTTCTTAGAGCCTGGCAGCATGGCAGAACAGAGGATAGTATGGGATGCAGGACTGGAATCCTTTCCTTAAGTAAGGCATGAAAGCGGAGAGGAAAGCCCTTCTCAGCTCATCCACTTCACAGGGCTGCTGGGTTGACAGTGAAGCAACTCCTATGGGTGCCGGGGTAAGATCCTTGGAGTAAGGGCGGTAGATAAGTGAGCAGACATTCCAGGAATGAATGCTGGGAAAGGTTGAAGAGTGAGTCTACAAATGCCAGTTCGTCATTGGTCAGCTTTCCAGTCAGGGGGCTCTTTATGTGAAATGTCCACCACACATGTGGAAACTATTTTTATGTACTCTCAGATGAAGCGTCTGCTTAAAGAGCACCATGTATGGCAGTTCTTGGGGTCCTGGCATTGTGAGGGAGGGTGCCCCTTCCCAGAAATCCCCTTGGCTGATCTTGCCATGAGCCTGGCCAAACCTGGGCCCTTCCTCTGGCAACGCACACACCAGGCCACTGAACCCCTCTGCCCCCTCCAGGGTTTGCTGGACACTCTGCAAGGCTTTCAAGCTGAAACCATCCCGTGATCAAGTATCCGTTTAGGGCCATACAGATGGGAACCAAGCACAAAAGCGAGACAGCGGCCCCGGCCCCACCCCATTCACTTCAGGGCTGGGCTTTAGCAAGGGCTGTCAGCTCTGGGATGGGAAACGACGGGAGACTCTGGGGGTGGAGCCGGGAGTGGGCGGGATTTGCCGCCTGGCGATGAGCTATGCTTGCGGGGGCTCCCCAGGCTCCGGCCGCGGCATTTCTTCTTGAGCGTCCCGCCCCGCCCCCCTCCCCGGCACGTGGCCCAGCCGCGCTCGGCCCACTCACTGCTTGAAAGGGTCGTGGAAAGGCAGCGCCAGCCAGTCGCCGTGCGTGTCTTGCATGTGCTCCATCATCTCTTCGGCGCTGCGGTCGGAGGAGACGAAGACGACCTCGAAAGGGGCCGCCGACGGCGCCTCCTCCACCAGCTCGCTGTAGAAGTCGCACAGCACCGGCGTGAACTCGCGGCACAGGGAGCACCAGGCGGCCGAGAAGTACAAGCCCACGACCTTGTTCTGCAGCGCTTCCTCGGGGTCCACCGCCCGGCCCTCCTTGTTCGAGAGCAGCCTCCCGCTGAACACGTCCACCATCCTCGCCGCGGAGGCAGGGCGGGGGGCTACGCGAAGGGACGCGGCCTCGGCGCCAGACCCAGCCTCCCGGGCGCAAGGGCTTCCCTGGGAGGCCAAAGAGCGCGGCAGCCGGCCCGCCGCGGCTCTTCCGTGAGCGGCCTTTGTTTCCTCCACTCGCCCGCTTCAGCTCCCTGGCATGCTGCGGGAGGGAAAAAGATCAGCAACAAGTGCGAGCAAAAAACCCCCCAAAACTTCCCCGAGCAAAATCGGAGCGCGCCTCTTCGAGAAAGAGCAGGCAGGCAGGCAGGTGCGTGCGTGTCAAGGCGATTGCGACCGCTGAGCGGGAGGGAAGCGCCTCGGGACGCGCGCGGGGGCTTTGTTTGCCACGGCTATAAATGGAAGGCGCGTCTCTCAAAATAGACCGCGCAAGGCGGCCGGGAGGAGCGCTGGCCAAGGCTCCGCCTCCCGGCCACTATCTCCGGAGTGGCTCTCCTGCCACAGGGCAGCCGCTGCTGCCAAACTCGTTTGCTTGCCTCCCCAAACGCGGCTCGGGTGCTCCCCCCGGTCCCCGCAGCATAGCAGAGGTTCGTCAGAACTCTTTTAAACGCCATCGTGAGAGTCGCCAAGCGTGTTTAAATGGAGTGTTGAAGGGCTTAACTTTGGCACCGTGTTGCCATGGTCTGAATCAGAAGCGGTTTATTCTAGGCAGGCACGTAGCACCTGCTATGACCAGAGGCCCCGCAGTGCTGTACAGTTCGGAGGCCTTCACGCTGGGATGCTGCGGGCGGCCCTCGTCCTTATGCGGCTTGCAAGAATGAAATAAGGGTGATACTTTCGCGTGTTCCTAACTGGGTGTGCACATCGCTTATTGAGCGTGTGTGCAAATCGCAAGCTGCATAAGTGTGAAGGGCCCCTTAGATATTAGGGCATAGCCCCTGTACGTCCTACGAAGGTTTGGAAAATGCTTTTTAAAAAGTGAAGCTGCCAGTTGCTTCCATACTTCCAATTGTCTTTGGGAAAGATGCCCCACTGTTACTTGTGCAGCACAAGTGACAGCGCCAGTGATGCTCTACTAACCTCCCCTGAATCCTTAAAGTGGCTCTGGCGCTAGGGGACCCACAAAAACTGGGCTTGAACTGAATATGCAATTATGTTAGGGATGCCAGCCTCCAAGTGGGGATCCCATGGAATTACAGATCATTTCTAGACTATAGTTCTGAAAAAAAAAAGGTTTGTTGGAAGGTGGACTCTGTGCCTTTCTACCTCATGGAGGTGCATGAACCCCCCCCAGGCTCCACCCACAAATCTCCAGGTGTTTCCCCAACCTGGATGCGACCCTAACCCCCCCCCCCCTTTTCCTAGAGGGACCTGGAAACCCTATGGATTGCAATGAGTGCTTTATAACTAACTTCAGACTTCAGTGCAAGTCTAAGTGCAAGAAGAAGAAGGAAGTGAGACGGCTAGATCGAGTGTGGCGGAAAACTCGCGAGGCGGCTAGGACTTCTCACTGCACGCTTATGAGGGCATATGAGAATGCGGTGAAAGCGGCAAAACGAGACAGAAATCGCATCTGCAAGCTCTCGCCCAGCACAATTATTTAGAGTGATTAGGGTTCTTACTGCCCTCGAGGAGGGGCATCAAAAGATGACCTGGGTGTCAGGTACAGAACTTTCAACAACATGAATTGTTGTATAGGGTGTGGTCACAAAATACTGTGATCACGTTACAATTATTTGCTTCTCAAAACTTAAATCTAAAAGATCATTAGGAAATATGCTTTATCAGCATTACCACAATCATCCACAGTTGTTTATAGATGGAGAAATTACAGGGCAGAATAGCAGGATGTTATGCCTATGCACATACATTCAGTATAACACAGGACATTGGGGATGAGGTTAATGATACATGCCCAGTGCTTTTATCTTGCTTCTGCTGTCCCTGGTCAAGGCCACCTGTTTGCCCGAGTCCACTTGAACTCTTTGGGCATGGATCAAGATGGGTAACTGTGTTAGTCTGTCTGTAGCAGTAGAAAAGAACATGAAAGCTAATTTTATTAAGTCTTTAAAGGTACTCCTGGACTCTTGCTCTTTGGGCATGGTTATGTTTAATAAGGAAGGAAGAGTGTCAAAGAATTGAGGCTTTTGAACTCTGGTGCTGGAGAAGACTCTTGCGAGTCCCTTGGACTGTACGGCGAACAAACCGGTCAGTCCTAGAGGAGATCAGCCCTGACTGCTCCTTAGAAGGCCAGATCCTGAAGACGAAACTCAAATACTTTGGCCACCTCATGAGAAGGAAGGACTCCCTGGAGAAGAGCTTAATGCTGGGAGCGATCGAGGGCAAAAGAAGAAGGGGATGACAGAGAATGAGGTGGCTGGATGGAGTCACTGAAGCAGTCCGTGCAAACTTAAATGGACTCCGGGGAATGATAGAGTAGCGATCCCCAACCTGTGGGCCACAGACCACATGTGGTCCTTCGACTAATTGGAGGTGGGCCCCGAAGGACACCTCCCCCCCCGGCCCTTTACAACACACTTTGGGTGTCATTGTCTCCCATCGCTCCCAGATGGGACCATCTCATTGCAAAGAAACAAGCTCAGGATTCCTATTGATTTGTCATTGTCATGAGTTAAAATTTCCATGAAAATAAAATGTTCCTTATGTTCATTGTTGTGGCATGTCTGTATCTTATTTTGAAAAGATGTTTAAACATTACCATAGCGATCAGAGAGCGTTAGGGCAGTGGTTGAGAGTAAACTACCCCCCCCCCTGGGCCTCAGTAAAAGGCGTTGAGTGGTCCCCGGTGATAAAAAGGTTGGGGAACACTGTGGTAGAGGACAGGAAGGCCTGGAGGATCATTGTCCATGGGGTCGCGATGGGTTGGACACGACTTCGCACCTAACAACAACAACGTTTAACCCATTTTAATTTCCCGGTGCCCCTTTGAAAAAGGAGGATGCTTTAGCATTGTGAATACAAGACTTACAGTGCTGTGCTGATATTCTTAAGAAAATTTCAGTTCTCAAAATTCCTTGGTTGGAAGATATGATTGTTTAAATTAGATGAAATGAGTTTCAAAGTATATTCTTTTAAGATGAAAATTATCTGCGCCTGCACTTCAAACTGATCTCATGGGGTGCTATAGGTAGTGTAAACCGGTGCGTGGAGGCTGCTTTGGAGTGGATATGGGTAATAAATTGAATATTACTCCTGACAAGATGTAGTGCTACTGGTAAGTGGAAGCTCTAACCCTGGATTCAAGAAGCACACATTCTGGATTGGGTTGCACTCCTATTAAAAAAACTGGTCTGTAACCTGGGGGTGCTCTGGGACCCGGCCTTGTTGCCAGATACGTATGTGGCATGGCCACCTTTTACCACCTTTGACTGGCCAGCCAGTTACAGCCTTTTCTGAGCAAGAAAGATCAGGCTGTTGTGGTGCATGCCAGATTAGACTACTATATGGCACTACCATACAATATTTGGAAATTTATTTATCTTTGTTGCAGCCTGGGTAGTGACTGAAGTGGGTTGTATGTTCATTCTTGTCTTGGCATCTACCCTGGCTCCCAATCTATTTCCAAGCACACTTCAAGGTTCTGATGTTGACTTTCAAAACTCTATGTGGCTTGAAACCACCATGCCTGAAAGAACATTTACTAGCCAGTCATTATAGTCCAATTCCAGGTTAGGTACCCCCGCCAGGCTCTTCATGTTTGTGGCACCTAAACTCTGTCTCTCTCCCCAGTGGGACTTGTCATCTCTGTTGACATTTTCCACAAGCAGGTAAAGACTTTCTTGTTACATTTGGCGTGCCCTTGGTGAATACCCCTCTTTCTCACCAAATGTTTTAGTTGTTGGCTTTATGACTTTGCTCATATTTTAGCTCTGTTTTAGAGTGTTTTAACGATGTTTCTAGTTGATATATATATTTTTTAATTTAAAGCTTGGTTGGCATTTGTAAAGTCAGAAAGGCAGGATATATATTTTGTAAGTAAATAAATAAGGCTCATGTTTTCATAAGAACTGTCTTGCACTCTCAGATGAAGGCAGTTTTAGATGACAGTAAATCTCTAAGAATCCATCTTTATCCAACTTTTAATCAGAGTTCAAAGCTGGCTTCACCTCCTGTAGGATAATGGGAACACCATATTAAGCCTAAATATATCTACATTTAAGGAGGGATAGACCTCGGGCAGGGGTAGAAAGTGTCTGATCTATTGTCACCCATTTTAATCCTGTTTGTTTTCATAAATTGCCTTGAACAAGGAAGTTATTGGATGCTCTCTGGTCAATGTTTTATATTTTGTAATGCTCATTGAGTCCGAGAAGGGAAGATGTCAATTCAGTGAACAAATTAAAGGGCTTGTTATTTTTAGGAGCACAGAGAAACTTTGGTGTTGCTTTGCTTGTGTTCATAGAAAACCATGAGGAGGAATCATGTAGACGTTCACTTTAATTTGTCTTCTAATGAAAACTTGTTGCCTCTTTCTACAGACAAACCAACAGTCCTTATGCGGTTGAGTTTTCACTGCATTATGTGGAATTGCAGATCAGTTATGCTTACTTACAGAGATGTCTTTTTAATCATTTTGTGACTTTGTAATATTGGTCTTCCATTTTATTAAACTTGAAAGATACTAAAAACATGCTATTTTAATTGATTGTTTCAAGTTCATCTTTCATTGGCTAAATTTCTCATCTTTTGATCTATTACAGTTTACCAGAGACAAATTCCTTTTTAAAATTTGATTTAAATTAAGGCTCAAGCAGGAGTGGCACTGCTGTTATAAGTAAGCCTGTAGAATGAACTGATACAGATTTGGATACTGCAAAGTTCACGTTGCCCCTGGTAGTCTTGATAGATTTCACAAGGAAACACAGTTCTCTAAAACTTTTGAATTTCCAAGAGAATTTACAGAAGCAGGTGAATACATTTAATAGATACAGCTGTCTTGTTCATGGCAAACATTGCCTGCCTCTATTTCATTAATGGCAGGAGAACTTCGTTCTGTAAGCCTCACTGAGATTTATCATCATGCTATTTATACAGAGCTCCTGATCTTTTCTCAAGGGAACAAATTAGCTTTAGCTTGAGACTGAGGTGACATTGCTTATTGGAAAACTGGTAAACATTGGAGAGCTACTGCCAAGTGTCTGAAAGGCATTGCCATTCTCCCAAACACTTGCATTTGGGCTAGAATAAGTTTCTGTTGTGCAGTCAGCTTACATTGTGATTTTAAAAGCTATATGTGGTTTAGGGTGGAGGGAGAGAGTAAGATCATACTTGACTAGACAGACTTGAGGCTCAAACCACATCATTCCTACAGGTAAGTAACCCAAACCTTCCAAACCTATAAGTGCATAAGTGAGATGATGTCTGAGTGAGCCATACCTGCAGACAGATTTACTAGGTTCGAGTTGGCTTAATCGCACTACAACATTAGCTTGACACATCCCAGGTCATTGTGGCACACAAGAATTTCCCTGTGGCACCTGGTATTTTAGCAGTAAATTCAATGGCTCAGTAAGACGTATAAAGCTGATTGTTGTTGGGCAAAACATCCATGTGCACTAAGTTCTTATTACTGCTTGTTTATATGCTGACTTTACACCATCTACTAGTGAATTAATCAATTTTTTAACCAGCTGGTTTTTATACTGGCTCCAAGATTCAATTAAATGAAGCTTTTAAAACAATAACGAAATTATCAGAAACAGGGAAGAAGTTAGGCTAGTATTAGGGCTTGGTTTTTGGTTATAGTGATGACTACCACAGCAATCATAATTTATACCTAATATACTTTTATCACAGCTTTAATAAAATTATAAGAACCCATGAAGAGGTTAGGGTTAAGTTAATCAGAAAATGCGCAATTATTTACATACAAAATTATTAAGGTTCACAAAGTAACCTGACACCTAGAATTGAGGAAACTATGTCCAGGCCTGGTATAGCTTGTTTTAAGTATAAAACCAGGAAAGAGAGATGCAGTGGCTTGGGAGCTCAATCGGAACCCACTGGATAAACCTCTAGGCAGTCACCATCTGTCAGTTTAATTTCCCGGACAAGTGTAAATCAAAGCAAGATATGCCTCCACATATTGCAATGAGTCTCTTGGAAGAGAGATGGAGCACACATAAAAACAATAAAGCTGTCGGACCCTGGAGGTCTCTTCCAACTCTATGATTCTAAGACTGATGCCGTTGTAGTGATGCCATTTCATTAAGGTGTAACACCAGCATTTCCACATCTAGGGATGTAGCTCCCTTTAATAACTTCTGCAGTATGAATTATTTCACAAGAATAAGTAATAAAGTAAAATATATTTTCTGCAGACATATACTACACAGCTTTATGTGCATGCAGCACATCTGATACTCATAGTCCATGCACACCAAAGACTCCATCCTGTTGCTCATAGACTGTCCTTTCACACATCTAAATGGAGAAGGGAGGAGAAATTATTGGATGAATGACTTGCATCCTTTACTTCTATTGTCACAATCAAAAGCAATTCCACTGTTATGGCTCTGCATTGTATCATAGTGTCTAACAGGGTATTGGTGTAGTCTCAAACATCTATTCTGCTTATTTTAGAATGACAAAATTGTTGGGCTACTCCAGTCTGGGCCTCAGTGAATAAAGTTTCAAAATACCGGGGTTGGATGCTGCTCAGCACAAGTACTTACAAGACTCCACCACTCTTCCCATTGCAGCCTCCTATACCTCCCTGAAATCATACCACAAGGAGGGCCAAGTAAGAATCTACACTGGGACAAATTGGCAAAAAATCTCTTCAGCTGGCAGAAGTGCCTTGCGCAATTACAAAGCAGTGAGGATATTAGCCACATACCTGTTCTAAACAATAACCCAGAACAAGCCAGCAGTCTGATCCTGAAGCTCACCTTAGAACCCAGAATAACAGTATTTGGCAGTGTCAACCGGAGTGTTAAAATGATCCTTGTCTTAACCCTGTTTGTTCTGAACACTGCCAACATTAAAGACATTCTAGGGAGACAGTTTAGAATTTTAGTCATGTGACTTTTTTAAAGCTACAACTGACAAGAGGCTATTATTATGTAGCTCCCCTGCTATTATTATGATTTGTATTTGTGGACTGGTTCATGCTACCTACTGTATGGTATGCAGCTGACCTTGTCACATGGAGCTCAGGTGGCCCCTTTTGTACTGGCTACTTCTACAGGAAGAAATGCTTCCAAGAGGTTAACATGTTAGTCCTGATAGAACTCTTGCTTACGTTACCCATCTTAATAGCTCAGAAAGTGATAGGTTTCCTACATTGTTACAATGTGCCACTGGAAACTGTGGCCAGGTTCATTCTGTAAAAGCTAAGGCCTGGTAGCTTGGTCTAAGAAACAGAGTACATGTATTTGTGGTCTGTGCATGCCCAAACATTCTTTGACCAAAGACTGTACAATTTCAACGCTCTCCTGCCCGAAGTTTTGGAGAATATCAAGATTAAATCTGATCTTCACTGACACTCATGGTAATGTCATGCTTGCTAAGTGCCTGAAATCAACCAGACTTTTTTCAAAGTTGTGTACATAGGCTAACCTGCCCATCAAGAAGTCTGTTAGCTTTAAAAAGGAAGTAAGGTACCCCTCTCAAAAGGGAGTTTTGAACTTTTAATGGATCACAAAATGTTATCCCATTTAACCTGCAAATAGAACACACAACATCGTTGAATCCAAGTGTATAATATTGACAGATTTTCTTTTCCCAGACCATTATTTCTGAACTACAGGTTAAATGTTTATGCTGGTGGTAATACATTAAAATAGCATTCACATTGCTTCATATTACTTTCATTACTTTCTTAGACTGTGCTTTGTGAACAAATACTATAATGCTATGTTTTACTAACACATTTTATCCAGTCCAAGTGGGTGTTTTTTATTATCATACGTGGCAAAAATTGCCCAATAAGTACAATCACTTAGAGGGGGAAAACATGTCTCAGCACAAATGGCTCACTGTAAAAAATGAAACTGAAAAAAATCCTCTTCTGTTTTAAACGTATTCACTACAGTTGCTCTATGAGAAAAAGGTTTACAGTCATAAGTTGCACATAAAGGGTTTATTTTAAATGTTTTAAGGATAGAGTTACATCATAATTATAAAAATTACTTACAGAATTAAGTAACAGATTTAAAGTGTTTATACTTCTAAATGCAGAGAACAGGGAACTGTCTACATTGTTAAAAATAAAAAAAATGAAACCAAGCTCTAGAGATGAATTTACCTAATTTTAAAGTGTGAACACGAAGACCTTTGAAGTATACACATACCAAGAACCATCCAAATTGCACTAATGATGTAAAATAAAAAAGCAGCATTTCCAAGGAACCACAAATGAATTATTTTTTTCCGGTTCTCTGAAATGGTTGCAATTAGTGTGTATTTGGAGAAGCCTTTATTTATAAAATGTATCAATTTAAGAAGGCAAAAAAGCCAGCACAAATGTTTATCCCATTATTGTTTTGGGGGAATTCTAATATGTCTACTTATTTTAGTATTTGGCACAAAAAAGCATAGCATTTAAACTGATTTTATTTAATTTTGAGCAGAGTACATGGTCCCTTCAAATGCTGCATGACATATACACCTGGAAAATTACCTCCTGTTGGCACTATGTTTGCCTCACCAGTGCATTTAATCCTACTAACCACCATTAAAAAACAGCACAATAAGCAAATTCACAAAAAACACAAAATCAAAAACTAAAAACCTAAACATTTTTAACATGCAACTTTAAAGTTTGTTACACTGAACATTCTACCTTCTAAGCATGCAAAAAAGGATGGTCTGCATTTAAGTTTTTCTTAAAATTTTACAGGGCAGCCTGACATCACGCAAAACACACAATATACAATACTACAGCAGGTAAATTGAGAGAAAGGCCAGTAACTTTTATACACAGATCCATAGCTTGTGCAATCACAAGCCCCATGATAACTTGGAAAATCATGTTGAGCCCCTAGAACAAGGAACCAACATTTAGTTACCAGGGTAACAAGCACTGCATGCAGATCTGAAACATGAGCCTAAAACAAAGCCCAAAGCAGATGGGCAGGGAGTAGAATTAGTCTCAAGCCTCAAAAAAGGTGATCTAAGCTATCAAAAAAGCGGACAATGTGGACACATAAAAAACCATAAAATTTATACAGAATATAGATTACACTCTAAACTGGCAGAATGTGGTGTATCCCAGTGACTTGCAGAAAATCCTCAAATGCAAGCCCCTTGAATGTATAATTTTCGGTCTACTTAATCCTCAGCAAACATCTCAAGACATACCTGGGATTTAGTGTTTGTGTAGCCCACAATTCATGTGTATATATAAATACACTCACTCATTCTTGTGCCACAAATATCAACTTGGGCTCATGGAGCCAGGCTCAGTTTTGAGATTTACATGCAGGACTCTAAAGAGTCAATAGAAAACATACAGATCTGCAGAATGAAAAAAAAATTAAAAACACACTGGGTTGCAAATCTGCTCACTTTGTTCAATAACACAAGAAACATTTATGTTTAGGGCTTAAGGACTGCATTGAGAAGCTCATCATGAAAAAAGATAATAGTCTGCCTTTGGTTGCCCATGATGAAATACTGGACAGAATGCAACAGTAGCAATGGATGACAGATTTTAAGATAGTGTATTTGGGTGATGTAGGTGATGTTTATTTACCATTCAAGAGCAAGAGGCACAAGCCTTAAGGCTAAAAGATGAAGACAGATAAAAAAGAAACGAGGGCTTAAGCCACACTGAGTTTTCAATATGCATACCCACACTAGAAGTAATTTGGACCTCCAAAAGCTTATCAGAAATGTTCTTCTTGCCCTTCCTAAGAACACCTGTATATATACAAGCAATGGTGATGGTTTCACATATACTTCTGAACCCAGTTCTTACTACTGCCATTCCCTGCCTCAAGGTAACTTGACAACTTTGTTGCTGCTCTGATACCTTTCCACCAATTACTTATAAAACTGCCACATTTACCATCTTGCAAAAGAAAAAAAAATATTGTGGTTGTGGGCTGCTTATTTACATAAACCATCGCGGATGACTGAACCATGGAGACTGCCTAGCTTTTGTTAGATAGTACACCATTAGCATGCAGAACTCTAGTGTTTTTGTTTTTTAATGAAGTCCATATTAACAGCATACCTTGAGAAATACAACGTACACCACAAAAGGTGACAATATGTTTGGAGTTGTGAAAGGTCTTGCCTGGATACACCCAAGAAAAAAGGCCAGAAAAAGGTGCCTTCAGCTAAGCAACAAAACGAGAAGGAATGCAGCAAATCAAGTAGAAGGCAACAAAATGATTTTCCTTCTCAGCAACACAAGATCTCTTTAATACAAAAGGACTCTACGTTCGTGAGATCTGTCTTTACATGTAACACATTTAAGTCCACGCACAGAAATCTTAAGTTGCTAGTTTTGATATTGAGACACCCCCAGTAGCTGCTGTATTCTTTAATGTTAACCAGACTGCTATGGCACAAAGCACCTGGGTTCTGCTAAAAATTACAAAAATCTCTAGATTTAGAACTGAAGGCATCCTCGTTGTAAATATTTTGACTGGTTTCTACAATTTGCATTATCTCAAAAACCCACGATTTTTTTCTTATCAGTTGCTTTACATATATGTTATGGTCTACCTTCCTGCAACTAAAATGTATAAGACTCTCATGTAACAATAGCTCAACAGTTAAGCTGATCACAGTACACTGATGTTAATTAGGTTAGGCACTCCTTAACACTGCTTAAAACATTTTATAGTCATCATTGCCCAACCCTCCAAAACAAGGACTGCTAGACAACAAAATTCAAAGTTACATACATGGAAGGAACATAATATCAAGCTACCCTTGGATGTGGCAGTTGAACAGTTAAGTGAGAAGCTGAGGGGAAATTACAGTTAAAAAAATCAAAAATCATATTAATGATTACATTGCTAGAGCCAATTTTTTACACAGCTTGAATCTGCAGCTGCTGTTTTCTCTAACTGCATTCACATACCCCCTTCAGAAGGCTTCCTTAAAGAAAAGGAGTTCCCTTACACAAAACTTTGCAGTATCATGTTCACATAAGTCTGTTGTAAAGTTCATAATGGAATAGTTTTCCTGGCAGAGATTGTGGGCTCGCAGGGACATTTAAGCTTTCAAAGAAACTGGAAAGCAGTTAAGTCTTTGTGTCTACAAATTTTACACTGAAGTTCCACAAGTTTGGCAAAGTTTGCATGGTGGTGTCTAGGATGTCTTCACCAAATCATAGACATAAATATGGAAATCATCATCAAATTTGATGAAATAGACTGAAGGTTTGGCTTCAACTTGATGAATGACCATGCCAGTCCTTTTTGAGCCATCTTCTTTGGCATATTCCACTTGTTTCCCCACTAGGCTGTCCACAACTTCACCTGGTTCCCGTTCTGCTGGAGGTGAATCATCTGAAAGAACAAGATTTTGTTCTTAAAAAACAGAACAGACCACAACCACTTTCCAAAACTGACCAGTAATCCTTTGTAAATCACAAACAACAATCAATGGTATCACTTCCAATTTATCAGGATCTAGCACGTTACTAGTTCATAAAACTATCCTCCGAAGCTTTGCTATATTCATTATGATGCAACAGAAGAGATTCTGCTTAGAATCTTCCTAGGAATGTTGGCTAATGCTGCTTACACTTTTGTTCACAACCTGTTTACTATTTTACTCTTTGGGTGAGAAAAATCCAACCCAGTTTGCTTTCCAGCTATCTCCACACTTTCAAGTATATTTTTATAACCCATCCTTCCTGTGAGGCTCAGGGCAGGGAACATAAAAGCATTAAAAATATTTTAAAATAGCTACAACATTTTAGAGTTATCTATACATCCAACAATTGACTCAATCACACAGGGAGTTTCTGTTCTTTGGATGATATTTTTTCTTCCAATGTTTTCTTTCAAAGTTTGAGCAGGAGTGATGTTATGGGTGCTATATTCCATACGCCTGGCAGAATAGCTCAGTTTTACAGGTCCTGTGGAACTAATTAAGGTCCCGCAAGGCCCTTATCACAGAGCATTCCACACCGTCGGGACCAGGGCTGAAAAAGCTTTGGCCCTGGTTCAGACCAGTTTCACCACTTTGGGTGAAACCTCTATATTTTATAGATATAGAAAACAAAGTTTGTGAACAACTAATGCAGCATTAAAATGGATTCATAATTTCAGATTTAAGTATGCTAATGCTGAAGTTTCTGTACATGGTCACTGGCCCAATGAAATGCAAGCATTTGAAGAGACTTAATTACACAGACCAATTCAACTTACTGGAATCAGGCATAATGCGGAGGTCTCCTTCTTTATAATCATCTAAGAGCTGGTACATGTACAAGACAGGATCCTTCTCATAGGTAATATAAAACCATGTGTTCATTATAGGTGCTCGAGCCAGCACCATTCCCCTCCATTCATCTTTTGAGCCATCTTCTGTCTCAAACATATGTTCCACTGCTTTGCCAATCATTGTGTCTGCCAAGTGGGCATCACTGATTCGAGATGAAGCTGGAAAAAAAACAGTATTTGATCTGAGTTTGGTTAAAGATTGTTTGTTGCATCTTAAGGATACCACAAAGAATGCAAACTAAATCCCCCAAATTCCAAACTGTAATTCTTTTCATTTATCCAAATGCCTGTGTTCACCCATGGTTTAATACTCAATATTTCCCATCAATTCAAGTCAGAAAGTTATATAAAAGGAATTAAGGTGCCTCTTATTTAATTAATGTGCCACCACTCTCAGCAAAGCTGGCTCAGGGTGGGTTACATGTTAAAAATCTTAATGCAATAAAACTCCAATCACAAGTAAAATACATAGGCACTAACAACCAACAATGGCAGCATGATCCCTCCCTCCTAAGTCCCACCCTCCACAAATCCTGGTCAGCCAGCTCAGATCTGCGGTTGGCAGCTGTTGTCAGTCTTAATAGCCCTTTCCTAAAAGGGGGGGGTGAGGGGGGATGCAGGATCTTCCAGCCCTAGCCTTGATCAAAAGTCTGGTTGAAGAGTTCAATCTTGCAGGCCCTGCAGAACTGTGACAATTCTGTCAGGGCCCTCAGCTCGTCCGGGAGCTCATTCCACCAAGCAGGAGCCTGTGGCACTTCCCAGGGGCCAGGGATCACCAGCCTATTCATACCTGCAGAGTACAGAGCTCTGTGGGGGGCAAAAGGAGATAGACAGTCCCTTGAATATGCAGGGCCCGGACTGTGGATGGCCTTGAAGGTGAGGACCAAAACCTTGAACTTGATCCGAAACAGGAATAATAACCAATGCAGCTGCTTCAGCACTGGCTGAATATGGGCCCTCCAAGATGTTCCAGTGAGGACCCTAGCAACTGCATTCTGCACCAGCTGCAACCTCCGGGTCAAGGACAAGGGAAGGCCAATGTAAAGCAAGTTACAGAAATCAAGCCTGGAAGTGACTATCTATAACCAAAAGTAACTGACCCCCCCCCCAAAAAAAGTTACTGAATTTCAAAGAAACAATACCACTGTTCAAGACTAATGCTCAATATTTTCTAAAAGCTTTTAACAATAAAGATATTAGGGTCTGTTTCTTAGGCATGCACAAGCTTCTGTCTTCACTAGTATTCAGCTATATTTGAATCTAGACTGAAGACAAGAACCTTCTTTTTAGTGGTATTTACACTGTACAATTCCCTTCATAAAGGATCCTAACTTTGTTAAAATTCTTTATTTGGCTGGGCATTTGGAAAGTGGGTCTTGCTGCTAGTACATGTCTGTATCTTTCCTGAAGTCTGCCATACTGAGATTTTAAATATTTTTTAATTTTATGTGTTATAGATTAAAATATGCTAGCAGCTGCCTCAAGAGTCCAATTTGTCAAATGTTAAAATAAATTCACAGATTAAAGTAATTTGCTTCCATATTTTGTACTGCAGAAAACAGCTTACAATCTAGTTTACTAAAGTCCAGTGATACAAAAACACAATGTATACAGCCAATTTTTATTAATATACACTCCATCTTTCTTCCTAATGGAAATCTGAAATGGCTTATATCAGTCTCTTCTCCATTTTATCCTTGCCACAACTCTGCAGAGTAGGTTAGGGTGAGAATGTATGATGGGCCCAAACTAATTCGGCAAACTTCCATGGTAGAATGGGGATTTGGACCTGAGTTTTCCAGATTCTAGACCATTAGACCAGGGGTAATCAACCTGTGGTCCTCCAGATGTTCATAGACTACATTTCCCATGAGCCCCTGCCAGAAAATGCTGGCAGGGGCTCATGGGAATTGTAATCTATGAACATCTGGAAGACCACAGGTTGACTACCCCTGCACTAGACCATAACCTATATCGAGACACTTACCAACTCTGTCTGGAAGAACTTCAAGTTCTGAAACTCTCTCATCTTTGTGCAGTTCTAGTCCATAGACACAATCAAATCCATCGTATTTAATAAGATAGAGGGAGGGATTTACAGGAACTTGATCCAGAACGGTGCCTTTCCACTGAGTCACAGGTCCATTCCCTTCTTTCCATTCGTGCTGTATTCTGCAGCCTACAATATTTCTTCTAGGTTGAGAAATGGGTTTGCTTGGTCCCATGTTGTTTCGATGCTTCCTGGATTTTTGTATATATAATATATAAAGCATTTACTTTAAACACAGCATTAAACTACTCTAACATATGTTTGACAATGGAACACTTCAAAACTAGGTAGACTTTCTCATTATATTAGTTTATACAGTCCATACATAGGCATTTTGAGGAACATGGCCTCACAAACAATAACAAATACAAAAGAAGACATCCTGACATAAGTTATGGCCCTCCAGAAAGGACAAGGGACCCGCAGAAAAACATCAAATCTTGAAGCGTCTCTAAAATGGTTTCTGTTTAAACTTGAACTGTGGCTTGGATTCTAGTTAGAATGATATTCTGTCCTCTGCCTAGAATATATACAAGTCTCTATTGCTATATCCTGCTTTGGAATGCCTACTTTCATCAGTAGTTAAACAGATCTCATACAAAACCTTTAAAACACTGCTTTTAGTAGGAGGAAAGACACTTACTTGTGGGAGGCTCTCTTCTTCATCATGCTAGCAGATACACCTGTATGCCCTGCAATAAAGGTATCAACAGTTATTAAGCCCCGAATTTTATATGTATGTAAGTTCAAAATTTACATAAAATGCCTTAATTTCACTTTGCAGAACTGAATTTCAAATTGTTTTTATGACAAAAATCCTGTTTCAGAATACATTTTTATATACTGCTTATTTATAAAGTAAACTATATCCAAGACTGCTACTGAGCACACCAGCTAGTTACATTCCAGGATGCTACAAATGTGTCCTAAGCAATTGTGTTACTGACCCTTCAAAACCGCTACTACTTCCACTACCCAATGACCAGCTATCATCAGGTAAGCTAAAAGGAGATACCTGTCCTGATACAGTTCTCTTTTGCTTAAATCAACCCTCTGGAAAGGCCAGTCTCAGGGTAAAATGTTCTCACTGGCTGACCAACATCTGCAAATAGTACAAAACCCAGGTTTCCAGACATGATTGGCCAGTGTTCCTAAAGGAGAATATTATCTTCCAAAGCATCTTTGAAAAGAAACCACTATTCTTAGGAAAATGCTCAGTGATCTCCAACATTATATCCTTGGGTAGCAAGGCATCCGTCCAGCATGCTTCCTGCTTCTTTAAAGCAGAGAGACAACCCCAGCTTTCTTTCACTTCAATAAAGCAGGTGCACCTGAGAAAAGCCAGGAAATACTCTTAGCATTTGGAAACATTTGTGACCACCACAAGATGATTTCTTTGCAATTTCTCAACATTTTAAAATTGTCCTCACTGTGGCAGTGCCCACAGGAGTAGTTTAAAGATCTGTAGGGCCTGCTGGTCACCTTGATAGACGATCTCTGGCACCAGCTGGATCAAGGCAGTTCAGTTATCCTGTTGTCTGTGTTTGATGTGTTCAACCATGAGCTGTTAGCCTGCCACCTAACTGGGGCTGGGATTCGGGGGGGGGGGGGAACAGCCTTACAGTGGGGGTGTGTTCCTTTTTCCGAAACTGGATACAGAGGGTGACAGTGGGAGAAAAGCTAGTCTGGAGCTAAGGGGCTGAGATGTCATCAATATGTGAATGATGCCCAGCTCTATTTCCTGATGGACAGTTGCCCACACTTCCCCCCCCCCCCCAATACATTCAACAGATGTTTGGAAGCCGTAGCTAGATGGTTGGAGTATAGTTGCCTGAAACTCAATCCCTCCAAGACAGAGGTCCTGTGCCTGGGGGCAAGACAATGGCAGATCAGGAAGTCACCTTGCCCTTGGCTAGGAACTTGAGGGTGATTCTAGATGCTTCCCTTTTCATGGAGGCCCAGGTCACAAGAGTAGCATGCATAGCATTTTTCCACCTATGTCAAGCAAAGCTACTAGTGCTCGATCTGTTGTCAGATTACTTGGCCACAGTGATCCATGCAACAGTCACCTCCAGACTAAGCTTCTGTAACTCACTCTACACTGGCCTACTCTGGTTCCTGACCCAGAAATTGTAGTTGGAGTAAAATGAAGCTGCTAGGGTCCTCACAGGAACACTTTGGAGGGCCCATAGCCAGCCAGCACTGAAGCAGCTTCATTGGCTGCCGGCTGTGTCCCAGATCAGGTTCAAGGTTTAGGTTCTAACCTATAAGGCCATCGGCAGTTTGGGCCCTTCATATCTGCGGAACTGCCTATCTCCTTATATCCCCTGCAGGGCGCTATGCTCTGTGGGTATGAATGTTGGAGGTCCCTGTCCCAAAGGAGGTTTGCCTGGCCTTGACCTGGGCCAGGGTCTTTTTGGTCTTGACGTGGTAGTATGAGCTCCCAGGAGAGCTGAGGGCCCTGATAGAGCTTTCTTAGTTCCACAGGGCCTGTAAGACGGAGAGCTTCCATCAGGTCTTTGGTTGAAGCCAGGGTGGGTTAGATCTGGGTCCCTAATTGCCTAGCCAAGTCATTAGTGCCCCTGGCATTGTTCTGAGGCACTGTTTTATTGTAGGGTCTGTTCTACTGGGTGGAGGTGGAAATTTTCACTATGGGGGGGAGGGGCTAAAGGGATTTTATAATTGTTTTATGTGGATTTTAATGTTACCCACCACAAGCCACATTGTTAGGAGTGGTGGGAATATAATGGAAAAATAAATAGAGTCAGTTTAAAGATTCACAGGATCCTAGTAGAACACAATTTCAGTGGGAGCAGCCAGACTGGGGGAAGAGAGCCCTCCCCCACTGTGGAAAGGGGTATCACTCCAAGTGTTCTTAAAGAGGGAAAAGGGGGAAGGAGAGAGGCTATGGCCTTTATCCATGTGGGGAGAGGTATTGTGTGAGGCTTGTAGCACATGTTACATGTGCTACATATGAGAAACAGGCCCTGAGTGCCCACTACTATTTTTAGAACTCTCAGAGGTTCTGTGAACTTAGGCTGATTGTAAGCGGGTGGACAGAAGGCATTGGGTAGGTGCTTGGTTCTTGTGGCCATTTCCTACATTCTGCAGGTGGTTGGGCTAGATGACCCTGGATGTCCCTTCCAACTCTGATTCTATGTTTCTAGGTTCAACAAGATCAGGAAATCCTGGAAACACATTTGAATACCTAGAAGACATTACTTTATATGCTAACTACAAACAACTGTGTTTTCATGCTGACCTTGCAAACTTCTATGAATATAGTAGCATAACAGTGAAATCTGTTTCACATAATATATTTCTGGTAAGTCCTTGTAGAAGGAGCGTGTCTCAGTGCTTAACACCCATTCAGGGCGGCTGTCCTGCCCCTGAGTGCCTCCTCCGCCAACTGGCTTGCCTGTCTGTACAGCGGCCAGCCAATCAACTTCCGTCCCTCACCCCTGACCACCCCCTCCTCCTTCCACTTCCCTCAGAGGCTTAGAGGCTGCAGATCCCTGCTGCGTGAGAGCTGCCCCTGCCAGTGAGTGTCTTAAAAGCTGCCTGCAGCCTTTCCAGGTCCTGGGGATAGGAGGAGACCCCCCCCCCCGATCTAGTGCCTGTTGTATTCCTGAATGCAATGGGCTTGGCCCCTGGTCAATATATATTTTGCTTTCTTTCCATAACTTTCCTGTGCCTACATTTACAGTAACAAAGTATCTTACATGCCTTTATTAAAACCACTTCCATATGCCTATATGCACAAATAATGGTCAAGTCTGAGACCAGTCAGTTTTAGATAAAGATCCTGCAGCCCAAGAGTTGAGATCAACGGATCTGTGCACACCAGTATTTTTCAGCCTTGGTCAAGAAATAATCTTTAGGGACTGGTGACACAGAAATACATCTATAATAATGAGAGGTATAAAATTTAGGCCTGGTACACACATGCAACAGCAGAGGACTAAGATGATAGAATAAACTGCACCACTTCAAACGGAAGAAGGTTGGTTGCATTTTAGAATCCTCCCCAGGATTAAAATTCCTTGCAAAAAGAAAACTAGCATAGCAAGCAAAAATGGGATATACTTGCACTGAGTTGTATTTATTTTGCAGTCTTGGACATAAAATAGATTACACAGAATGAGTCAATACAATCAACATATGGGACATGCAAAAGGATTAGAATTGTAGAACTGATCAATAGTCTAAAAACAGAACTGAAATGAAGTGTATAAGTATTAATATAACACATTAAGCAAAATAAACAGTCGCATAGGCCACTCTAATAGTCCTAATTAACTTTGGGAACAAGTTAAGTACAGCCTAATTAACTTTGGGAACAAGTTTAGTACAGCCCTCTTGAATCATTTACATAGTACAGCCCTCTGGAATCACGAACCGCAAGGGAGTGGCAGGATATAAATCTAATAATAATAATAATAATAATAATTTAGGTTTGCAGGTGGGGTCCACAAAGGCAGTTGATCTTTCAGGTTTCTACCTGCAAAAGACCCTGTTCCGGTAAGCGAAAATGTCATGTCAGAGCATAGGGGGAGAGGCGGTCTCACATGTATGAGGGTCCAAAGCCATGATGGGTCTTGTATGTTATAGTTAATACTTTAAAATGAGCCCAGTGACTGATTGGCAGCTAGTGAAGTGCCTACAAGATGGAAGTAACATGTTTGCTCCACCTAGTTCTTGATTATAGCCGAACTGCTACATTCTTCACCAGATGGCGTTTCCAAATTCATTTTGAGGAAAAACCAATGTAGAGTACATTGCAGTAGTCTAGTCTTGCTATTACTGCAGCATGGTGTAATGCTCTCTGGAGCACTCGAACGTCATACACAGAGTCTATGGAGACCTGAGATCAGGAGCCCAGTCCCTGTTTCTTTATCCAGACTGTTTTATTTATCAATCTAGTCCTGACAGTGTGGTTCATTTCACCCACTTCAGCATTACACTATTACATAGGAGAAGAGATCCGATGCTGCAACCTACCTCCGACTTCTGCCTTCTTTTCCTGCCAGCCTCATCTCATTTCTCCTTTCTATAGTCCTAGGCTCACAACTGGCCTTGAATTAAATGCCACCCTCTTCTACTCTATTCCCTGCCTTGCCTTGAGAGCCATTGTTCTTCCACCCATGCATGATTAAAACACTGGGCTTACCTGTAGGTTTCTTCTCTTCAAGGAGGCAAAGGCCTCCCAAACTGGTTAGGTCATGACTTCGCTCAGTCCAGGCAGGACTATGTAAATTCATATGTCTCTTAAGGATGAGAGCGGTCCCTGCCAGGCATAGAATAACCCAGCTCCCCAGTACAACAAACATGGTATAACTTTAACCAACTTAGTAACAGTAAGTATAATAGTAACCATGTTTTCAACATCCACCATATACACATCAATTTATGAACAAAATCAAAAATACATAGAAGAAAAATAAGCTGGGATAATTGTAGGACTTTGCCCCACTGAAAAGAAACATTCAGGTAAGTCCAATATTTCATTCTTCTTCAGAGGGGCAAGTCCTTCAAAACTGGTTATATAACCAAGTTAAACAGGATGGCACAGAAGCTATTGCAACACTGTGTTCATCCCAATCCGCTGGAGAACTCATCTCCCAAAAGCAGTTTCAGTTTGAGTTCTGCTGGACTATTATGAAATATAGCTGTGTTGGGAGTGGTGACATATACAAACATAACAAATACCTAGCCAAAGGAAAAAAGGGAGACCAGGTTGCTGCTCTATCCATGTCCTTGGTAGGTTCCCTGGTTCTGAATGCAGCTGAAGTCAGTGCTGCTCTGGAAAGATGGGCTATAACCATTACAGGCTGTCTCAAATACAAGTTCCATGCACCTTCTTGTTGGTATTGTGGCTTTAGAGACTGTTCTACATTAGATGTACACTATGATACATATAAAGACTAGTGGTTTTGTCCTTGTTATGTACATATGGAGAGTCCTCTGAACCATCAACACAATCCATTTCTTCTTTCTGTGATGAGGGATTGGGACAGAAAACCAGAAGTTCTGGGGGTTTTTTAAAGTGCAAAACTGTATTTACCTTAGGATTAAAAGAAGTATGAGTGCTAAATACTACCATGACTTGATTGAAGGTGCAGAGTTTTTTATGTATTGATAAGGCCCCTTAGATCTGGGACCCTCCTAGTCAGTTATGGCCACTAGAATGGCTTCTTCTCATGACAGCTATCCTAATACGGACTAAATCAAAGGCTTAAATGGGGTGGTTTTACTGAGGCCATTAGCCCCTTTGAAAAATTTCCATTTAGAAACCCTATGTCAGAGCCATGGGTGCTTGTTGCACCTTTGAGGTACTTCTAAGTGAGTTTATTACAGGCTAACCTGTTTGTACCAACTCCTCACGCTTGATCTCTATGCTGTTAATTTCTGCCCCTGGAACTCTGAGAGGCAAATGGGCCCATACCTCAGCAATTCCTGTGTCAAATGGAGCACCCATGGTTCTGACACTGTTAGCTGAACCAGATCCAAAATGACAACTCCCTGTGCCAAAAAAGATGTCAAACTACTTATTTCTATATCCATCTCATGCACTCTGACCAACATTTTGCTTACTGTGTTGGCAGAAATGTCACGGGGTCTAGATGGTCAGTTCTGATGCAAGTTGAGTACATAATATCAGCCACCATCAAAAAACAGCAGCACTGATAGGCAGGGACCTCACCATGAGCTTCATGGTGATTGGTGGTGACACAAACATGAAAAAGACACAATCTGTGTATTACTGGCTATACACAATATACAGGTGTCTTGAAGGAAAGTTCTTCATATAGTTGTCAGCTTAGATATTCTTTATTCCAAAAGATTCAGTTTTAATATTTTTAACTTCAATTATAGTCTCCAATTGTAGTGACAAGCAGCTAGTTCAGCTTGTTTTGATCATTCTTCTTCAGACACAGATATATATCTTTATCTAAAAAAGACATTATGCTTCATTTGATCTTCAAGTGTTTAAGATCTATCAATGCTGACATCCCAAGCTAACGATAAAGATAATTTTCTGGCATGCTCCAAGTCGGATGGCATGAACATGAAGGCAGCGGCATAGGAACATTTACTGTGTGGCCTCAGGCACATTTATTGCATGGCCCAGCTTCCCTAATTGTGGTTAATGATGCCTTGGGTCTGGGTTCTGCAGAGAATCCCTGTTTGGATGCTGAGACCCATGAGTTCAAGCATGTCTTCCAAAAATGCCAACATATCATGGATTGCTTCTCTTGCAGTGTGAAAGATACCCACTTGCTGTGCGAGAAGAGATAATGACAGGCAACGCCTGATCAGTGCTATGAGCACTTGCTGGAGCTCTACCTGTGCCATCCTCCAAAACTTGGTGGTGCAGAAGAGAGCCCTTGACTGCCCTGATCTCTGAGATCAGGGTAATTCAGGAGGAGACCTGGCTCACCCAGGAAGAGTGGTTCACCATCAGGCTGTGGAAGTTCTTAGTCCATTTAAGGGCTACACAGAGATGCCATTGTCTGACATAGTCTGGCTCCAGTCTTCCCCATCAACCAAATGGCTTGTAAGGACTTGGCCTCCTTTTTGGAGCCAGCTGCAAGTTCCAGCAGTGCGCATGCTAGTGAAAAGGTTGCAAGATGGACTTGAAGCTCACCTCCAAACTCACACAACAGAAGGTATATGCTGATAACCATGTGTGATCCATGCATCAAGGACAAGTTGGCCAAGGAGGCTGACAAATTCATTTGCTGGAAATATGAGCTCACCTGGCAAGTTGAGCAAATGCAGGCCAAGAGGGCACATTTTGACTCCACACCTTGCACGTTTGAATATTCTGCTGGGCTTCTACTACCCTGACTTCTGCCAATTTTTAAAAAAAACTCTGCTGTGCTTCTCTGGTCTGACATTATTTACACTAGACATTAGAACATTCTGTTGGGTTTGCACTGGTGCCACACTGGCACTAGGTTGAGCTGCTGGGCACTATTGTACTGGATCTGCTGTCCTTGTAGCCCTCCCCCCACCTCCCTTGGATTGTGATTCTAAGCTTGACATCAGTTTTGTTAAGCTAATATTTGCCAGTGGCACTGGTTTCTGCTGCTGGGCACTAGTTCACTGTACTGGCTTTGCTGTCCTTCGTCCCCCTCCTTGTTTCTACTTCAGATATTCTCAAATTTGACCTTAGTCCTGCTGGCTTTTGGCACTGCCTTAGTGGCACTAGGTCAATTGCTGCCCGTGCAAAATGTACCCCCTCACTTTTGATTACAGAGATTCCCTAGGACAGTATGATGGGCTTGTATTTTTCTCCCCCATAGAAACAGAAATAGGGGTACTTTATTGGGGTGCTCATAGAATTGGACCCCTTGGTTCAATTTCTGAACTTCAGGATTCTTTTGAGGAGAGGCACCAGCAGCTATACTGCAAATTTTGTGCCTCTACCTCAACCTCCTCCCTTCTACATACTCACCACTGAATATACTACAGGAAAGATTTGTCATTGATTTTTATGTTCCCATAGGATATATGGACCCATAAACATTCAAGATTCCTGATTACCAGATCTAAACACCATACTGGTATTGAAATTCAGCAATATAGGGAAATACCAATATTTTTCAAGTCCCATAGACCAGAGTCCCCCCCCCAAGCCCCCCATTTCTTCTTTCATATCTCTAGATTATTTCTTAGGCAACACAATGGTAACTGCCACTTTGAGTGGCCAAAGGAAGATGCCCTTAGTGACAGCGTTATGATAGTAAAGCCTTGTTGACATGGTCCTTACATGATTTTAGCAGCCAGCATGGGCAAGGGTCCAGGGTACAAGTAGTGTCCTTCACAGATACCAGGGTCTTGTTAACATTCATCATGGAAACTGGAGCAAAATGATCCATGAACAGACCAGATGGTATATTAATTCTGCTTACTGGTATGCCTATGATACAACTGACATCCTGGTCAAATTGTATTTTATCAGCAAAAAACCTAGCAAAGGTATCACAGCTAAGGGCTCATATTGTGACATCAGCAACTGCTGAGCTACCTTGAACAATAGGGATGGTTGTGAGCTAACTGGTGGTATAGTAGCAGAGTAGTAACATTTCATTGCCATGGTCACCTCTGCATTATATATATGGATACTGAAGTCCCCTACAAGTTTCCAGTACCACATCTGACAGGTCCTCCATTAACTTATGAAGTGTGCCCGCTAGGGAGCTAGATGCCATTAGTTCCTAGCATAGACAGTATATAGTCAAAGCAAAATAAGTATCCATGGTATAACAGTTAAGTGTTTTATCACCTCTGCCAGTACCGCCAGTTGGCTCCTTATTTGTCAGGTCAGACCTTGCTACATTGATCCATGCAATAATCATATCCAAACTGGACTACTGCAATTTGCTCTACATAGGGATAAGCTTAAAACACTTCAGAAACTTCAGGTGGTCTGAATGCAACTTGCATATTACTGACTGGAACATCAGTTCTGTGGTAGCTGTACTGACTACCAACTATTCTCCAGATCCAATTCAATGTGCTAATGTTAACTTTCAAAGCCATCAAGGGTTGGGACCCTCATAACTATGATACCTCCTCATCCTTTACACTCCCCTGTGCTCCTTTGTCATTGTCTGGGGGCCTCTTGCAGATGCCTGATTCCAGAAAGGCTCAGGGAGTTGAAACCCAGAGAAGGGCTTTCTCGTTTATGGTCACTGTCCTGTGGAATACACTCTCAGATGACACCCATACCCTACAGGAATTATTTAGTTTCCACAGGGAATGCAAAGATGGATTATTTAGGCTGGCCTTTAAAGGGTAGTCACATGTTTGGGCTATTTTAATAGTGGTATGGTGATAGCCATGTATTTTAAAATTGGTATTTGTTTTTACATCATTCTTACTTTACTGGTGTTAATGTAAACTGCCACAAGATACTTCAGGAGAGTGGAGACTGAAATGGCAATCGGAGTTTGCACTAGAAGTCCGTGAAAGTTGAGGGATCTGGCAAGGATAATAGCCACACCTTCATCTCACACAGTACTGCAGGGGTTGGGGGAGGACAGCATAATTGGGGGCATTCTGTTTCTTTTTCCACCATATCTCATAGAAGCAGTCTGGTGCTTCAGTGATCTGATGTCGCATATTAGTATAGATGTGGGGGGATAGGGCCCTTGATACATAAAGGAGCATTCTAAGCTGGAATTCTGGCCTTGAGAAACAGCAAGCTGTTTCTCCCACTGAGTAATTAGAAATGAAGGCTACTAACCGAATTAAAACACCAGCTAGTTAGACATTAACTAAAACATATAAGGAAAGCCAATCATGTAGATATAATTTCTGAAGCTGCAATACTATTAGTTTGGCAGAAAAAAACAATATGCTGGAACCACTATGCACTGAAAGGGCTCATATAATGGGGGATACATCCTAACAAATACAAAGGACTATAGTTAATACAGTGTTCAGCTTCACACCAGAGTATGGTTATCTAGAAGGGATTTTAAAGTAAGTATAGAAGTTAACTGGAGATGCCGTAGGCCTAAAGTAATTGTCACTTATTAGAGATTCAATACTAGAAAAAAAATGGACCTGCTGACCTGTAAATCCACTGCAGTTGCTAATACAACGAAGTGGATTTTATGGATTTAAATGTGATCTTCCCATCGCTTGAGTTGAAACTGATTTCTTAGTTCTATATGCGATGTCTGCTGTTGGCTCATCCATATCTATTTGCATTGGATACAATCAGAAATATGTACATAAACATTTCTATGTGAAGTAATTTCTAGAATGCCCCTCTCTCCCAGCACTATAAATAAGCACACAGATATGCAGCCATCAACATTATCCCAGGAGCCATTGCCTACCTGCATCAGCTCTGGATCGCTGACCTGGTGCCTTTCCAAATGGGGTCTTCATTCATCTGTATTTAAGTGAGCAGCAAAGCTGCTAAACTAGGGTGAAAATCCAGTTCTAGGGGAGACTATGAAGATCCTCAACCTTGGAATAATGAAGTGAAAATCCAAACTTGGAATACTCTTTCAATTATAATATTCTGCAAGACAAAGAAAAATAACCAAATCTGAAGGTCAGCTAATAACCTGGAGAACAATAGCCAGTAACTGGAGCCAGTGGAGAGAGGTAGGACAACCTCCTACTCACCTCTTATTCCTCCATCATCCTCAGTACTACTAAAGGAGATCATTAATAAGACTGCATTACTTCTTCACTTCCTTCCAGTGTGGCTAAACAGGAAATACCACCAACCTTCCAGTGAATAAAATCTGTCTGTTTTGCTGCTGGAAGGTAAGGCCTCCCAATATTTACAGTTATCACAATTCACAGTATCCAGGGGACAGATCCACTGTGAATTGTGAGGATCTACAGTATTTAAAATAACTTTAACTTTGTGCCAGCTTGGTGTAGTGGTTAAGAGCAGCGGCTTGTAATCTGGCAAGCCGGGTTTGAGTCCCTGCTCCCTCACATGCAGCCAGCTAGGTTACCTTGGGCTCGCGGCTGCACTGATAGAGCTGTTCTGACTGAGCAGTACTATCAGGGCTCTCTCAGCCTCACAGGATATCTGTTGCAGGGAGAGGAAAGGGAAGGTGATGGTAAGCAACTTTGAGACTCCTTCGGGTAGAGAAAAACGGCATATAAAAACAAATCTTTCCTCTTCTTTTTCTAACTTAAAATACAGAATTCACAAACGACTTGATGAGGAATGGCCATATTCAGTTTAATAGTGGTATGGTGCAATATTCATTCTACACAGCTTTTACATGAGACCAAAGATTTTTTACTTCCACTAGAACATACAGGCAGCCAGAAGCTTTGTTAACAAATGTATTTACTGTATTTGCCGGCGTATAAGACGACCCCCTAACATTTCCACTCAAAATATAGAGTTTGTTATATGCCTGGCCCACCCCTGCAACTCCCTGTGACCGGCACTAGTGCGCAAGTGTGCATGTGCGAGCTCTGCATAGACACTGTGGCTAGATATGGGTGATATTATTTATATGCATACATTCTCAGATAAATCTACTAAAGAAAAATACACATAAACATTTTTAATATGTTTGCGCGTTTTGGCATATCAAAATATTACTAGTGCTGCATACCTATCTGTTGGCCACTGGATAATAAAATATGTCTTTGAACTGTATCTTGTTTTCTGTCCTTGGCTAAGCCATTCTTGCCATTTTCCCATACATTCCCTGCACCTGAAACAAACATGCAACTAAATAGCACTTGCAGTTTTTAATTGAATTAGATTTTTCGCTTCCACATAAAGTCTACACTTTTTAGCCTATTTATTCATAAAGTGCTTACTGAAACCAGTTGTTTACCCAAGTTTGCCTCTATTATTTTGTCAGTCAGGACCAACAAATGCTTTCGCCATAGTTTTAATCAGATCAAATGCAGCAGTCAAGGTTTGGAAATACTACTTTTTCTCTTTCAAAATGTAAACCTATTAAATGAGTTCTCCATATAGCTTTCAGAAAGTGATGAGTGGACAGAATAAAGATAAATAGCTTCCTATTTGTTATCATTGTATCAAGAAAGTGGGATGTCTTCTCAACCCAGCCTATCACGCACTAAATATATTCTATTCCATATTTCATTGCAAAAACACACACACACACACACACAAGACAGCATGACATCTAGTTAGTGGGTCTTTTGAATATGTTGCTTAACACAGTGCCTGGAAAAAATTAAAAACATAACTTGCACCCATCAAAGTTAAGTATTCTTCAAACAAACACTCTTAAGAGTTTAGAAGTCACCAAGTCACCAAATGCAGGATTAATGCAAACTATGCCTTTAGAAGCAAGAACTTTAGCACCCTCTTGTGGCACACTACAGCTATCCCAGCAGACCCTCCAAAAATCTTCCTATCTCCATCAGGCTCTTGTATTTAATTTCCATATAGCTATGAAGAAATGGACAGAATTCTGTGAATTCTTCATTCTAGGTTTCCACATTTTCTTAAGATTTTATAGACTTTTCAATAACTCTTCAGCCACAACTGAATCATCTACCATAGGACAGAGTCAGCAACAATAAGATTCAGACTCCTAACAAAGTCAATTGGACTATTACAAGTTCTAGATACAGATTTGAAAAACAAGAGTTTTCAGTAGTGCATAGAAAGGAGCCACAATGATTTCTGAAATACACAAATTAACTTTAATCATCAACTTATCTTCCTCCCCAGATCTGCTTTTCTGAAGATGAGCATTCCCCTTAGGCCACATAAACAATACAAGCAGGTACATTAGCTACATGTGCCAGTCACAATGGTGGAGCAACTCTTGCTATAGCTCCTTGAGGAGGTGGAAATCCTGGTTACATGCCCGAACTTTCCACCAGGGCTGTCTCACACTAGGCTGCTGATACAGTGCTTTTCAACCCCCTACACAATATTTAATCACTTGCAGGATCACAGAAAGATGGATCTCTTTATATGATTAAGTTTGTAAAAATTGGTACACACTAAGTTCTAGAAATGTTGGGGACTTATGAAGAAAAGAAGATAAACATTTCTACTTTAATATAAAAGCATAATTTATTACTGAGCATATTTACGGAGTTTAAAAGTGTAAAAAACTTGTTTTCTACAAGCAAAACTGCAAATACACCCAATACTTGTGAGTGAGAGAGAAATGAAGATTGCTGCATTCTATGCTATCTTAACACATATTAATTTCTGCCATCTGAGAAGTATGAAAAATAAGATGAAATTACACAAAGAATTCTGTAGTTTTAGAAAGAGTATTATTTGGACAAAAAGTCCATTCAGTGATGAAGTTTTATAACATAACTGAACATTGTAATTGTCTTTAGTAATTGTTAAATACATTATAGCATATCACTGTAATATACACACCCTCAAAATATGTATACAATGTGTGTGTACATACATATGTGTTAAGTGCTGACAAGTCACTTCTGACTTATTGTGACCCTAAAATATCCCATTATTAACTTGCTCAGGTCTTACAAACCATGAGCTGAGACTTCCTTTATTGAGTCGATCCAACTCATGCTGGGTGTTGTTTCCAACTATTCCTAGCGTTATTGTCTTTTCCAGTGAGTCATCTCATTTATTTATTTATTTTATTTAGATTTTTATACCACCCTTCCCTATGGCTCTGGGCAGTTTACCTAAAACATTTTAGAACGTTTACATAGAACAACTTTGGATGGCCAAAGATTGAATGCCACAGGTCAAGTATATCAGGAATTGGGATACAATTCAAAGAAATGGGGAGCTGAGAAGGGTGCATGTTCTGGAACTAGGAGCAGTCAGAAAGCTAGTACACATATGTGCGGAGTGCCACATGGTCAAAAGCTGAGATATTTAGCAACAGACAGCAAAGGCTTTGTTCGTGTTCTTATGGGGATTGACACTTTCAATTGATAGGGAGAATATGAGGTGCACAATGCTTGGGAATAAGTATAGAATTAAACACAGTTTGAAAAAGCAATAGGATAAGCAAAAGGAGATATGGTTTAGATGCAGAAAATTCAGGATCATGAGCTGGCTATTATTGGCATAAAAGTAATGCTAAAAGCCATGGGGTGGTTGTCTAGGAACAAGGTACAAAGATTTTTTTTTAAAAAATGAAACAGTCAAGGGCAAATCTCTGAGGAACATGAAAGTATGAAAGCAGAGGAAAAACTTTCTGTAGAGACACTGACTGTACAATTAGACAAGAGAATCAGCCTAATCACAGAAGCCAAGAATTCAAAGGGAGTCAAAGCAGAACTGATTATCAAAGGTAGTAGAAAGGTCAAGACTGATAAGTAGAGGACTTTTAAATTTGGCAGTTGTTTTACTGAGGGCAGTTTAGGTAGTGGGCAAAAGATGAAAGCTTGTAGGGTGTTAAAGGTAAAGGTAAAGGTATCCCCTGTGCAAGCACCAAGTCATGTCTGACCCTTGGGGTGACGCCCTCTAGCGTTTTCATGGCAGACTCAATACGGGGTGGTTTACCAGTGCCTTCCCCAGTCATTACTGTTTACCCCCCAGCAAGCTGGGTACTCATTTTACCGACCTCGGAAGGATGGAAGGCTGAGTCAACCTTGAGCCAGCTGCTGGGATCGAACTCCCAACCTCATGGGCAGACAGCTCCAGACAGCATATCGCTGCCTTACCACTCTGCGCCACAAGAGGCTCTGTAGGGTGTTAAGAGGAGTCAAATGAGACAAAGAAGTGAGAGTAAGCAGTATACTTGGATTTAGAGACAAATGGTGGAAGAGAAAAACTGGATGGTACCTAAGTAGGAAAAAATGGGTCAAGGAATAACTGAGAATATGATAAACAGTAGTGTTTGAACAGAGTATGGGAAAGAAGAGTCACAGGCTTGAGCGTACTGGTAAGAATTTTGACACTGTCATTTTAAAAGATATGTTAGTTTCTACTAATTTTAAATTGTACATTGTTTTATCATCACAGCAGTCCATGCTGAGTCTGGCTTTCAAGAAAGGCTAAAAAGACTGCAGTCAACAACAATGATAGTAGTGGGGAATACAACAATGACAATTCAGCAAGAATATAACAAAACAATATATTAGACCAAGAAGAAGACTGGAGTTTTAGAGGAAGAGGGAAAATGACTATTGATTATTTACCAAGAAGGGTCCTTTTCCTTAGGACATCTTGGTTGGGTGATTCCCACCAATTTCTTAGGAAGACAGGAACAAATCTTCTTCCCTTTCCTGCCTCCCAAGTGGGAGTCACTCTTTCTTCAGTTTAGGGACTCCAAAAGCCAAAAACCTAGCTAATGAACTGTAATGAACTAACAAGATATGAAGCATGCAACAACTTTATACAAGGAAAGAAAGAAGCCTTAAGAGACTTTAAACACAGCATCAGATATTCTGTAGGCAAATATCACGATTATGTGCTAAGGTGCTTAACCTTTCTCAATTAGCACAAAGTCAAACTCCAACATAACAATGATTAGAAGGACCCTTCTCAGTAAGTAACCAATAATTGTTCTCCCTCTGAAGGCGTCTTGGTTTGATCTTCCAGAGCTATAATTTAAATCCTGGGTGGCCTATGGGAAATCAACATCCTGGTCCATAGTCATACTGCAACACCTGTCTACCAAAGGCTACATCTGAGGAACTATATATATTTGTTTTATAGTGCCTTACAAATGTGGAAGTTGAGGACCAAGTCGTTGCTTTACATACCTTCTCAATGGAGGCGTGTTTTGCAAAGGTTGTGTTTGTCACAACATGCTTTACTGTATCATTATTACGGCATATGATATGATATGCAATAAAGTCCTTTTCTGATAGCTTCTGTCCTTGCAATGTAACCTTCAATGTTCTTCTGACATCAAGTATATGCCATAGCTTCTCCTTGACCCATTATGCACGGGGGTTTTAGCGCACATTCGGGGTGGAATGGCGGAGACTAAAATCACCGATAACGCACGGTGCCGGCGGCAACTGACTGCAGATGCGACTCACGCTGCCGAAAAAGCCTCGTTAGAGGAACGCGGGAGAAACCGCAGCTTCCTTGACAACTAGGACCCAATTAGACACGGTGCCGAAGGCGCCACGTGCATAATCGGGGAGTTCCGGGTTCAGCGGCAGAGGCAAAATCGAAGCGATGGGTGGAACGCCGCGTCAGGCGGGAGGGCACCAAAGGGAACGGGGACAGAATGGTGTCAGGAGATCCCAAAGGGGAGGGGAAGCAGGGGAGCCCCGGAGTCAACGGGCCGGGGTGCTGAGCACCAGCGGGGAAGAGGGGGCAGCATGTCCCTATGAGGGACGGCACAGAGGCCACCGCAGCGACCACCCACCAATCCCCGAACCCTCCCCCAACCACAAACGACAGCAGAGGCGAGGGGTGTGTGTGTGAAAACAGACAAACTTTATAAAATATTAAAAGTGTACAAAAGTGCAAATAGTAAAAAACAGTACAAACAAGGGAGAACAGCAAACACAATATGCGAGGGAGAAACAGTAACAAAGGGGACGACCTAGGGGGCAGATAGAACGGGGCAGCAAACAAGGGGAGGGGCGAACTGGGAGGCAACTAAGGGGATGGGACCGCGGCGACACCCGAACCCCCCCAAAGTCCAGCTTAAGGGAGGCGGTAGGTCCACAACGGCAGCTCACGTGGGTGGCGAGGAGGGTCCGGCAGCACTGGAGTCCGTCGAGGCATCCCCTGCTAGGGGGCAAGAAAGGGACCCGGTGAGGGCGTCAGCCGTACCAGCGGTCCCTAGAGGGCCATGATGGCAAGGCGCCGCAGAACGGCCAGGCAAGTGGCCTGGGTTCGCGCAGCCATCCGTTGCCGCCATACACACCCTCCTGACGACGCAACATACATGTGGGCGCTCCAGACTCTGCCCACATGAGGTCCAGCAAGTCCGCATGGGGAGGAAGTGGCCCTGGAGTCTCAGCGGCAATGGCCCGGAGCGCTTCGAAAAGGGCTGCCTGCAGCCTCTCGAACTTCTCCCGGCACTGCCGGGAGTATCCAGCGACCTCCACATACGCGGAGGCCCCACGAAAAATGTCGTGGCAATTGACCAGCTGGCTAGTCATGAGCCGGCGTGCGTGGCCCAGGGACAGGCAGTGGAGCAAGAACAGCTCCACTGCCCTGCATTGCCACCGGGCCCCATCGCGCCGCTCCCGCCAGCTCCGCAGCATGGTCACAAGTGACCAGCTGCGCCCAGTTCCCGCCCCTTCCTACCACGCCCCGTGGTGTCCGGGCCAGACTCTCGCGAGGGGCACCGGGACTGCCCCGTACGTCCCCAGAGAAGCCAGCAGCCCCCGGATGCCTCGCTTCCTCTGGGCTCCGCATCGATGCCTCGACACCCACCGCTCCGGGTTTTGCCGCCTCCGTGCCCCGTCCCATGCATAACCGGTATGCTTCGCGTCTTCCCCCTCTGCGTTTTCTATGTGACCCAAATTCGCCGTTTCGGTGGCCGTGCATAATGGGCACTTGAGATGCTTGGCAGATGGGCAGAAAGATTTCTTGAGATGTGAAAGGAGAATCTCACTTTGGGGCAGAAGGATGGTCGGTTCCTTCTGTTTTAACAAATAGGGCCCTAGAGCTCTGACATCTTCCTTGCCAACATAACAGCCACCAAAAAGAGTTTTCATCCTAAGAAACTTAAGGAAAATTCAAAGGGCTTGATATGGGGTTTGTAGGTGCTGTGAGCACTATATGAAGCCTCGATGATGGGAATCTGTGAACCTGAAGAGGCCCCTTTGTCACTGCACCTTTCAGAAATCTAGTGATATGGGGATGTCTAGAAATCGGAATCCCTTAAATATTTTAAATAACTGTGACCAAGGCTGCTGTTTGTCTGCAAAGGATGACAGCTTGAAGCCCTCTGATCAGACCCTCCTGGAGAAAGCTCAGAATCATGGGATGCAAGTAGTTTGCCCTCTTGTGTCTGTACCACCTCATGAACACCTTCCATGAAGTTATAGATATGCATGGTGGACTGTCTTCTTGACACCAGAACACATCCATAACTTCCGCACAGTATCCTTCCTTAGAATTCGCATCTTCTTAGTTTCCAAACAGTCGAACACAACCATCATGGGTGCAGATGCCAGATAGAGGTAACAGGTCTTCTAAAATCAGTAGGTTCACATGTGGATCTGCTCCCATTTAAAAGATGGTTGAGAACCAAGGCCTCTTTGGCGAATATGGAGCTACCAGGAGGTCCTCTACTCTCTGTCATTGGATCTTTCAATGAACCTTTAGAACAGTGGTCCCCAACCTTTCTGAGGCTGGGGACCGGCAGGGCATCGGGCCACGCACGCGTATCGGGCCGCGCCCACGCATCGGGCCACGGCCGCGCCCGTGGGTAGCGCCCGTGCATCGGGGTGCGCCAACATGGGCCACGCATGCGCGATGCGCGGCCCGGCCCTGATTCCCTCTCCCCGCTCTCCCGCAGTAAGAAGCTTCCCGGGACGCAAGCTTGCGGCCTGGGAAGTTCTTTACTGCGGGGGGGGGGGCGGGGAGAGGGAGCCGCGGCCCGGCGCCATGGCCTTCGCGGCCCGACACCGGGCCGCGGCCCGCAGGTTGGGGACCACTGCTTTAGAAGAACAAGGAATGGAGGGGAGGTATAAAGAAGTCTAACATGAGGCAATCCATCTTTTTTGCTTTTGGATGCTGATACCTGGAATAGAACCTTAGAAAATAAATGTACTCATGAGCTGTAAGTTCACTATGGGCTGACAAAAGTAACTATTAACAAGCAGATATCTTTCTTCAGGGACCACTCTCCCTCCTGAACAGTTTGTCAGCTGAGTCACTCTGTATTAATATAGTATGTTCCTGCTGAAAGTGAAAGAAGATTCCTTTTTGCCCATATCAAAAACTGTTACTTTCTTATATAGGAAGGTTGATCTGGAGCCCCCGTTTGTTCAAATAACACCTCGGTGCTATATTTATTTGAAAAATGACATGTTTTTGATGAATTTGTGAGCTGAAGCATTGTATGCCTAAGTGGATATCTCAAATCTCTACAACGTTTATCTGTAGTGTGGCCTCTGTCACAGGCCCTGGGAACTCCGATTATTCAGGATTGCGTCCCAGCCTCTCAGACTTGGATTTTTAATATTTGCAGTTCTTGAATGACAGAGTAGAACCAGCCCTTCTTAGGTTGCTGGACTTGGTCTACCACTTTAAACTTTACCATCAGTGGAAACTTCAGGTACATGCCCTGGCTGCTGGAGATCTCATAGAATCATAGAATCATAGAGTTGGAAGGGGCCATACAGGCCATCTAGTCCAACCCCCTGCTCAACGCAGGATTAGCCCTAAGCATCCTAAAGCATCCAAGAAAAGTGTGTATCCAACCTTTGCTTGAAGATTACCAGTGAGGGGGCGCTCACCACCTCCTTAGGCAGCCTATTCCACTGCTGAACTACTCTGACTGTGAAAAACTTTTTCCTGATATCTAGCCTATATCGTTGTACTTGAAGTTTAAACCCATTACTGCGTGTCCTCTCCTCTGCAGCCAGCAGAAACAGCATCCTGCCCTCCTCCAAGTGACAACCTTTCAAATACTTAAAGAGGGCTATCATGTCCCCTCTCAGCCTCCTTTTCTCCAGGCTGAACATTCCCAAGTCCCTCAACCTATCTTCATAGGTCTTGGTCCCTTGGCCCCAGATCATCTTCGTCGCTCTCCTCTGTACCCTTTCCATTTTATCGATGTCCTTCTTGAAGTGAGGCCTCCAGAACTGCACACAGTACTCCAGGTGTGGTCTGACCAGCGCCGTATACAATGGGACTATGACATCTTGTGATTTTGATGTGATGCCTCTGTTGATACAGCCCAAAATGGCATTTGCCTTTTTTACCGCTGCATCACACTGCCTGCTAATGTTTAGTTTACAATCTACAAGTACCCCAAGGTCTCGTTCACACACAGTGCTACCTAGAAGCGTATCCCCCATCCAGTAGGCATGCTTTTCATTTTTCTGACCCAGATGCAGAACTTTACACTTATCTTTATTAAATTGCATCTTGTTCTCATTTGCCCATTTTTCCATTGTGTTCAGATCTCGTTGAACTCTGTCTCTATCTTCCGGAGTATTTGCCAGTCCTCCCAATTTGGTGTCATCTGCAAACTTGATGAGTAGTCCCTCCACCCCCTCATCTAGATCATTAATAAATATGTTAAAAAGTGCCGGGCCGAGCACCGAACCCTGAGGTACCCCGCTACTCACCTCTCTCCAGTCTGATGAAACACCATTGACAACAACTTTGAGTGCGGTTCTCTAACCAATTCCCTATCCACCTAACTATCTGAAAATCCAGATTGCAGTCCTTCAATTTATCCATCAGAACATCATGGGGAACCTTGTCAAAAGCTTTACTAAAATCCAAGTAAATGACATCAACCAAATTTCCCCGATCCAGCAAACTTGTTACTTGGTCAAAAAAGGAAACCAGGTTGGTCTGGCAGGACCTGTTGGAGACAAATCCATGCTGACTTCCTTGGATCACCAAATTGTCCTCCAGATGTTTGCAGATCGCTCCCTTTAATATCTGCTCCATTACCTTCCCCACAACAGAGGTCAGACTCACTGGTCTGTAGTTTCCCGGGTCATCCTTCCTCCCTTTTTTGAAGATCGGAATAACGTTTGCTCTTTTCCAGTCCTCCGGGACATCTCCAGTCCTTAAAGAGGTTCCGAAGATGATGGACAAGGGCTGTACAAGTTCTCTGGAAAGTTCTTTGAGTACTCTCGGGTGCATTTCATCTGGACCAGGGGATTTGAACTCATCCAGTGCAGCTAAATGCCTCTCGACAACCTCTCTATCCATGTTAACCTGCCACCCAGACACTATCCTTTGGCTACAGCCATCTCTAGATGTGCCTAAACACTTTGACCTGTGGGAAAAAACAGATGTAAAATAGGCACTAAGCCTTTCTGCTTTCTCTGCATCTTTTGTTAGAGTTTGTCCATCCGCACCCAACAGCGGGCCTATTGCCTCCTTTACTTTACATTTGCTCCTCACGTAACTGAAAAATCTTTTCTTGTTACAATGGGCTTCCCTGGCCAATCTTAGCTCACTCTCAGCTTTGGCCTTTCTGATGATTGATCTACAGTGCCTAGTAACCTGTAGGTACTCTTCTTTAGAGCTCTGTCCTTCCCTCCATTTCCTGAACATTTTCCTTTTCTTTCTTAGTTCCTCTTGAAGTTCTCTGTTCATCCAAATAGGCTTCTTAGAGCTCCTGCAGTGTTTTCGTATTTCTGGAATAGTCATTGATTGAGCATGCAATAGCTCTTGTTTGAGTAGCGCCCACCCTTCACATGCTCCTTTCCCTTCCAGCATTCTCGTCCATGGTATGACACTCATCATGTCTCTGAGTTTATTAAAGTTTGCCCTACGAAAATCCAACATCCGCGTCTGGCTACAAGCTTCCTTGGCTCCCCATCTCAAAAGGAATTCTATGAGGACATGGTCACTTCCCCCTAGGGTCCCCACCTCCTTCACCTCATCCACCAACTCTTGCCTGTTGGTCAGTATTAAGTCCAGTATGGCTGAACCTCTTGTGGGTTCATCTACCATTTGATAAATGAAATTGTCAGCCAGGCAGGTCAGAAACTTACATGACTGAGGACGCTTCGCAGAGTTAGTTTCCCAGCACACATCTGGGAAATTGAAGTCACTCATGATGACAAGGTCCTGCCGTTTGGATATTTTCTCAAGCTGCTCACAAAGTGCAGCATCCACATCCTCTCGTTATCTGTAGGATACGGTACGGTTGATGAAATCTCTGCGGATGGTAGGAGTGCATTCTTCCCTACTGGACTGTCTCCATACTGACCACCAGAAGATCCGTCAGGCTTATCAGGGACAGTAACTTGCCCTCTTTGATGGTAGACGCCATGTCCCTGGTCTTGGCTACCTTTTTGTCCATCACAAGGAATTGGTTCTGGGTTGTGTTGATTACTGCACTAAGTGCTTCAGTCTCTGGGTTGACAATAGGGAGCTTTTCTGCAAGTTCACCAAGAACCCGAACTTCTCCAGATGTTTGAACATTTCTTGTATGTTTGCAATGGAATGCTATCTGGAATTGGCCCTTATGAGACTATCGTCTAAGAATGGAGTAGGTGGATGAGCTGCTGACAAAACCTCTATGCTCATGAAGAGCTTCAAAAAGACCCTTGGTGCCATTGACAAGCCGAAGGCACTGCACTGCTCTGCTCTGCACTGGAAATGCATATTCTTGACACAGAACCTCAGACATTTTCAATGGCTTGGAAAATTTGGTGCATGCAGTTATGCCTCAATCAGATACAGCAAGATCAAAAATTCTTTCCTGTTTGTAGAGCCTTGTGGACTGACAGAACAGTCTCCTTCAAAAATTGTTGTAGGCAAATTAATTTACTGGTGTGCCTTAGGTCCAGTATCAGCCACCAGTCTCCATTCCACTCCTTGTCCAATGTTCAATTCTGGTACCGTTTCTATTGCTAATGTTTTCAGCCAATGTAATTGTTGTTTGGCAATAACTGAATAATTTTTCTAGCCCACAAGATAGCTGCCCTTGAAACTATGGAAGTATAATGAGCATAGTCATGCTATGGCTTAATGTGTCTTTTAAGGAGCATAGTAAACTTTCCATAGTGCCCCTGAGACTGCTTTTCCCATCTTCAGTCTGAAGTTTGTAATGCTGTAACTGGGACATCAACCAGCAGAGTTCACAAAATCTTCTCAGCATCAATCAAGGCATATAATTTGTTAATAAATTGCCTGTCAGACATGGAATCGATCTCTCTGCCTTGAGCTTTTTCTTTTAAAAATCTAGCATAGGAAACACTTTTGGGGCCA
Source organism: Paroedura picta (assembly GCF_049243985.1). Lineage (NCBI taxonomy): Eukaryota > Metazoa > Chordata > Lepidosauria > Squamata > Gekkonidae > Paroedura > Paroedura picta. Next base: position 60,981,549 of record NC_135375.1, read on the forward strand.
CATCTTTGGAGAAAAATTCTTCATCTCCTTTAGGTCTGGTTTGTTTTTTGCAATCTGAACTCTGTTCCTCTGAACTCTGTTCCTTTGTTCCCCTGCTGCAAGTCCAAAGCAGCTAGGGATTTGGCTAACAGGTATTGGCAAACTTCAGGTTTGAAGAAACACTAAGATTGTTCAAGTACTTGAATCTCTTCTACCTCCTTATCTGTGAGGAACTCAACCTCCTCTCTGTCATTGGATTATCAGAGGAGTCCATAATACGTGGACTAGACTGCCTTTCTAATACATTTCTAGACTGCCTTTATGGGAGTGCCCTTGGCACTCATTTGCATGTCTGGTAAAGAAGGTGTGTGTTTGTGGGGGGGGGGGTAGCTAGGAGGGTAAGTTTTAGAAGGAGCCCTATCCCTCTGGCACAAATTAGCTATTACCTCCTTCATTATTTGTCTAATTAGACCAACAAAAATCTGAGGACACTTCATGGGACCCGATCCCACTTACATAACCCGCTTTGGTAGGATCCAGGTTTCATAAGTGGCTGGTTGCACATACAGCTGGAAGATGCCTGGGGATGATTCTGCTCCATTTAGAAGGGATCAACAAAATGGCCACCAAGAGACAACTGAAGATGGCGCCGTACTAGCCGGGCTTGTGCCGGGCTCTTAAGCCATGCTGAGGGTCAGGAGCAAATGCACCTGGCAGACCTGAGCAGATACCCAAATCTTGCTCGCCAGTCACCCCAGGAACCGGGAACGGCATCCTGAGGGTCCTACAGATCCGTGGAGACTGAGTTCTCTGGATCGCCGCGGCATGTGCTCAAGGTCATGATGGCGCCCTTGTCGTAAATAACTTTCTAAGGCTGAAACGACCAGCTGACTCTACATTCTTCCCAGATCATCTTTTACCAGACTGACAGGAGCCGGAGTCTGCAACAGTAAAGACTGTGAGTTTTCTGTTTTTTCCTTTTTTCCCCACAAGCTCTTCCCCCCCTCCTCAACCAATTTACAAGTGAATCCTTTCGTTGAGTGGGAGGTACCCAGCTAAATACACTCATTAATCAAACAAAGAGAGAGCTTAAAGAAAAGAGAGACTTTAAAGATTTGTTGGAGAGAGTTCAGTGGGGGACGCTGACTTGATATGGAGATTGACAAACTGATAATTTTTGATCGCTCGAGCTCCCGCGAGACCTCACAAGACTTTCTGTTTATAATCTGTGACTGCCTAGAACTATGGAAAAATTAACTAAGGCACAGCTTTTCCATTTGTTATGCGAAGGGAACTCAAAGATACTGAAAGCAGTCAACAAGGTGGAAAAGGAAATCCAAAAGACTAAGAAAGAGCTTTTAGACAGAACCGACGGTTTGAAAAAAACAGCTGATGAAAACACAACTCAGCCAACAATACATCAAACGAGAATTCAATGTCTGGAAGTTAATCAACAGGAGGGGGAGAGAGCTAGGGACGTAAAAATCAAAAGCATCTTGGAAGAACTTGGGAAAACAGATTTAAGGAAGAAAAGCACCGAAAATCTGGAAGTCTATTTAGAGCAGGAAGTGATTTGGATCAACAAAATAAACAGAGTCTATTCAAAGGCGACAGCACGCAGGAAGCTATCATGAGATATCTCTGTGCGACTAGAGGAAGAGATCCGGATTGACAAAGTATACAGAGCCTACTTAAAGGCGACTGCAAGCAAGAATCAAGCAAGAGACTTCTTTGGCCCTGAGAGAAAGGCAACCAGAAATACTCTATGCAGGAACCATCAGGCGACATTATGGAAAAGAACACAATTTCATTTTCTGCAACCACCTGAAGAATGTGATGAACAGTGGAGCATTCTCTTGGTTTCCTGTGGGAAAGACAGCAGCAGTAATTTTTAGGTCAGGGCCAATATATGAAGGGAACTGACTTTATATTACCTAAGACAATAATAGAATATATTCTTATAATAGATTATACTCTCATATGTATCAACAATTACTCTGCTAAGAAAGATGGTAATAACTTCTAGATCAGGATCAATATGTGATGGGAACTGAATATGTATGCTAATATGTATGCTAAAAGAGGATGGCAAACTATACTTCATATGTATCAACAAGACAGCAGCAGTAACTCTTAGGTCAGGGCCAATATATGAAGGGGACTGACTTTATATCACCTAAGATAATAATAGAATATATTCTTATAACAGATTATACTCTCATATGTATTAACAATTATTTCGCTAAGAAAGATGGTAAAAACTTCTAGATTAGGATTAATATGTGATGGGAACTGAATATGTATGTTAAAAGAGGATGGCAAACCATATCAGCTGGTCGCTTTTTCTCTTTTACTTTTCTGTAAATGCTTTATATAATAAAAAATAATAAAATTAAAAAAACAAAAAACAAAATGGCCACCAAGAAGATTCAGTTAGTGTACAGGGTCCATGTGTCTGCAGTAGCATTGGCTTTGTGCTGCTTTTTCGTGCACTTTCTGTTTTCCCCTCTTGTTCCCAGCTTGCCACAGTTGGTATAGCCCAATTACAGGCATTGCTTGCTGCACCCATTGCCTCTTATTTAGATGCTGCAATTGGTGCCTTGAAGATGTTTTCAGAGTGGAATCCATCCTCTGAGGCCTTAGCTGCCATACTAGCAGTTTCTATATGTAACACTCTTGGCTTTTTAAAAAGACCACTGTGAGAACAGGCTGATCTGCTGACTGTTTTGAGCTCTCTCCCCTCGTAGCTACGATAGGCTTGTGCACTTTGGCGACCATTCAAGCCCGAGGAGGCTAGTGCCATAGTATGGGAGGAGGGGTGGTGCCAGTGCACCAGTCAGCGCACGCACGGAGGCGCAGAGGTCTGCACCTGGATTGTATGCCACCACCAGCGCCACCTCTCCCCCCTGTGCCATGGGCCACTTCAGCCGTTAATGGCTGTCAAAGTGACCGAACCGCACAAGCCAAAACTACGAGCTATCAGCAAGACAGAAAAACACAGTGGGGGAGGGAGATAAGTAGGGCCAAGAGTAGGGACTGAGGTAAGATGAAAGGAGCTGAAAAGGAAACAATAGGATGGTTAGTAAATAGATAGAAATGGAGCTTTCTAGCAAGCTGCTCTTCTTACTGAAGAAGGAAGAAAAACTGAATTAAGGGTGATTTCCACTTAGAACACAGGAAGGGGAAGAGGATTCTTCCTGTCTCCTGAAAAGACTGGTGGAAATCATCCAACCAAAATGTCCTCCAAGAGGAAAGAGAAGGAAAGAGAAATAAGAGAAAAGAACATCAGAGTAGTTACTTCAATAGCAAATTGGGAGTGAAATGAACTGTTTTAACTGTACTTTACTATTTCTAAATGTTTTCCAGTAACTGGGGGATAAAATTATACTTCCTGTATTGCTCCAGATGGCTTCTGTCAGATTAATCAGTATAAAGGCTTCCATGTGAGAAGTCAGACTTCTGTCTAGCTTACCAAATTGATTATTTACCTCTTCGCAGAACTGCTGTTTAGAACATGCTTCTAAGTTCACCCCAAATTTAGAACAATGACAACATTAAGAAAAATCTCTTTATCCTTTCAGTTTATTCCCCTACCTATTCTACCCTTAAAACCTTCACTTTGATTCTGAGGTTATCATAATTATGCATTCACAAGAAGTTACTTCATATTGAAGTCATTTCTAGTATAACTAGACTATCCCAATAACTGGGCTCGATATTAATGAATTTTGAACCTTTTAACAACTTGTAAGATATTTCATATTCTTAGATAATGTGTACTATATTTCTCTGTGTCTTTATATGGAATTAACTTACTTTAGTCAAAGAAATGCATCAATCTTTAAACCCCCTCCCCCCGCTCCAGAGGAGCGGGAGGAATAAAGGAGTAAGGGCAAGTGGGGAGGAGTTAGGGTGGGCCCTGTCCAGGATAAAAACTCACAGGGCCCAATCAGGAGCCGTGAAGCGGCTCCTGATTGGGCCCTCCGAGTGTCACTCGAAGGCCAACCAGCCAAAGCGCGGCTCCCCATTGGCTGGTTGGCCCAGCCTTGCCTGGGCCAGCCAGGGAGCCACCGCTCAGGAAGAAGCCTTCCCCAGCGGTAAGTCCTCCAGCCGGCTTCCCCTCACCCAGGGAGCCTTCTGCCGGGCCCTGGGCCAGGCTCGCCTGCCCTTGGGCCCGGCAGAAGGCCACAAAGCCCACTCCCGCCGTCCCGAGCCTTCTGCCGGGCCCTGGGGCAGCCGAGCCTGCCCCTGGGCCCAGCAGAAGGTCCCAAGGCCACCTACCTTACTCTGTTCCTCTCTTCCTCCCAGCATTCCCTTTATCCTTCCCTTCTTCCCAGCATTCCCTTTGTTTTTCCCTTCCTCCCTCTCTTCCATCTGCCTCTTTCTGGCTACCTGTTTCTCTCCCTCTTCTACTGTCTCTATCTTCCTCCCTTTCTTTCTGTCTTTCTGTCTTTTTCTCCTTTTCCTCCTTCCTTCGCCCCATCCCTCCACCCACCGACCATGCTAGGGCCCGCTGTATTTTGGCCACAGCGGGCTTAATATATAGTTTTATAATAAGTAACCATTCTACAAGCATACAATTATGGGCTATAAATTGTATTTCTGATTATTCTTTTCTTTTGAACTTGATTGATATGCTCATTATTTTGTTATTCCTTTAACCTTGGTTTCCCAATTAACATACTTCATATATCTACTGATAACTCTGAAAAGCACCTTATATTTTAAATAAATCATTTCTACTCTTATACAGTATTTCCAGATATCACAAGACATCTCTCATCTGCTAAGCATTTGATTATCCATTATCTTTGGTAGAACTGTGATAGTGTGGTGAACATGCAAAATTCTCAAGTCTGTCCTGTCTAGAATGGCAGTTTCACAGAAATTTGTAATAGTATACAGGTGATCTAGTCAGGAATGATACTTTTTAGACTCTCCCAAAGCCATCTCATTAGCAGTAGTATTTGGCAGGAATCCAAAATAGGTAACTCCTATGTTTCCACTATTCCCTTTACTACTCCATAAATTCAGGACACCTACTAGATATACATGCAAAGTGTTTCAGTCTACAAGGTAACTCAGGCACACAAGCAGAAATTGTGGAACACCATCTGATCATTTAAGATGTCAATGGTGTTCTGTGAATGGCACTACAGTTTTCTGTTGAAGGAAGACTACTTGGAAGATGGTTGCATCCAATATAGTACAGAATTAGTGCCTTTCTACTAGTATAGTAGCACTTTTGCTAGTGCAAAGGATGCTGTTAATGAGGACAGATGATTTTCTGCCATTTCCTTCCTGCCCTTTTACAACTTTCAACTCTGCTTGCAATACTTTGCATATATTTCAATTTCCAGAATTTCTGATTTGTATCCCATCATCATCACTTATAAAAAGCTTACTGTACTTCTGATGACATGCCAATCCTCTGATTGATCCTCAGTGAGAAAGCCTTTCACCACTGAGGGCCAATCAGAGGCTCTTTCCTGCCCTCTCCTTCTCAGAAGGACCCAGCAGCAGATCAGTGCCCAGTTCCATGCTGGCAATGTCATCTTCCCAGCCGTCAGGAAAACCTAGGGCTGGCCAGCTGCATGCTCAGTCACCACCATACTGTTCTTCCTGGCTGCAGGTAAGGGAGGAGAATCCCCTCTACCCGCACTTCATGGCCAGTCCCCTCCCCAGCCTCCTTGCAGCCATTGAGAAAGGTCATCAGAAACTTTACCTTTCTTTTCCACCTAATTAGGAGGAAATTGTTGATGTTCTGAAGATGAGAGTGGATGTGAGTGAACTGCAGAATGTCGATGTTACAGTGACACTCAGAGCCAGCTACTGGGAGCATGTAACCCTGATACTACAACAATTACATTGGCTACCAATCTGTTTCTAAGTGGAATTCACGGAGTTGGTTTTAAACTTTAAATCCTTAAAAGGTTTGAGACTGGGATATCTGAAAGACTATCTTCTTCCATATATTACTGCCCAGGAGTTAAGATTGCAGGAAGAGACTCTTGATTATCCCACCAAAATCTAAGACTTCCAATATCAGATTGCCACAGGAAAGAAGGCTTTTTCACCATCATACAGTTATGGAACCACCTCCCCAAGGAGATGAGAACAAGATGCAATTTAATAAAGATAAGTGTAGAGTTCTGCATCTGGGTCAGAAAAATGAAAAGCATGCCTACTGGATGGGGGATACGCTTCTAGGTAACACTGTGTGTGAACGAGACCTTGGGGTACTTGTGGACTGTAAACTAAACATGAGCAGGCAGTGTGATGCAGCAGTAAAAAAGGCAAATGCCATTTTGGGCTGTATCAACAGGGGCATCACATCAAAATCACAAGATGTCATAGTCCCATTGTATACGGCACTGGTCAGACCACACCTGGAGTACTGTATGCAGTTCTGGAGGCCTCACTTCAAGAAGGACATAGATAAAATTGTAAGGGTACAGAGGAGACCGACGAGGATGATCTGGGGCCAAGGGACCAAGCCCTATGAAGATAGGTTGAGGGACTTGGGAACGTTCAGCCTGGAGAAAAGGAGGTCGAGAGGGGACATGGTAGCCCTCTTTAAGTATTTGAAAGGTTGTCATTTGGAGGAAGGCAGGATGCTGTTCCCATTGGCTGCAGAGGAAAGGACACGGAAAGGACATGCAGTAATTGGTTTAAACTACAAGTACAACGATATAGGCTAGATATCAGGAAAAAAAATGTCACAGTCAGAGTAGTTCAGCAGTGGAATAGGCTGCCTAAGGAAGTGGTGAGCTCCCCCTCACTGGCAATCTTCAAGCAAAGGTTGGATACACACTTTTCTTGGATGCTTTGTGCTGATCCTACATTGAGCAGGGGGTTGGACGAGATGGCCTGTATGACGTGTAGCATGTGCTTTTATAATTATTTCATTCATATTATTTTATTGTGTTTTTATTAATATTATAAGCCATCTTGAGCTGCATAAGGAAGGAAGGTGGTTAAGCAAATGTTCAAAAGAAATATACTAGTTTGGGGTTTGAAAACTGTAAACTCCCTCCTTACTCAATCTTAGTCCTGCCTTGTCATCTTTATTGATCAATTGATTATGGTATGATTTATAACCAGAGGTTCATGTGGGGCAACAGAATCCAATATTGCTTAAGGGTAAGTCAGTGGGTATAGTTCTATTTAGGCAGGATGGTGCCTTTATTATGCCCTCTAGTCTGAGATGTGGAAAATGTGAAACGGTTTTTGTTTTTAAGATTACATTTCTGTCATGTACATACTAAACGTATTTCCATACTCTCCTTTTGTTTCTATTCAACCCTGTATTTCTTAAGATGTGCTTGGGCCTCTTTATTGTAACGTATTTGGCAACAGTTACACTCATAGAAATTAGCCAAAATTTTAAACAAAACCAGATTCCCTAATTGAAACCTTAAATATTCACAGGCTTATGATGTTCTTCAGATTTTAACATCTGTCTGAGACAAATTTTGAATAATTCCAGCTTTCCTTCTATCACTTTTTCTGCTGTCTTCCTCACTGACTAATTTTAGATTGTAAACATTTTGGGGCAGAGGCCTGATCTTAAGTTTTCAACTTTACCATTAGACTACAAGAGACTGGGATGATGGTGGACAGAGAAAGGCTGTGCTAACACTATCTTCCTTCTTGTTGATTTCAACAGATTGTAAAAAAAATATCAAACTTACTTTAGAATGGAACTTATAAATTACTGCTGATAACAGCCTCAATAAACTGTGACAAGCTGAATCTCTTGATTAAGTAGTTAATTTATGGTAGTAATTGATTTAACTGCTAGTTACTTCCTACTTGTTACTTGAAACTGGAAGAATTGAAACAAGAACTATTGTTGCTATAGTCCTTAAAACCTTTAAGGCAGTAACAAATATTATAAAGTTATCAAATAAAAGACAGAGGACAGTCAAATACAAACTCATTACACTACAAAGCAGCAGTAACATGGACATTGATACTGCATCAGTCATACATGTTATCTGCATATGAGATAGGCTTCTTAAAATAAACACAATAGCAAGGAAAGTGCATAATCAATAAGATTATTTATCTTTATTAGCAAATAAAAACGAACACCCAGTTATAGAAGACTATTTGGAGCCATCTATTTTTCAGTGCTAACTAGGCATGGGCAGTTGGCTCGGATAAGCTGAAAAGTACACAAATCAATCCAAGAAGAACTGCCCTTTCCCTGCATTTGGGCAGTTTTAATACCTCCCCCCCCCCCCCCCGCTTTGTTAACCAGCACCTGAGAAAGCAGTGCGGAGCATGCACCAATCATCTGATGACAGGCACTCCACCTGCTCCCTTTAAATCCCCCCCCAAACAGGGAGGGGAGGCATTGAAATTGAGAAAGTAGGCTGTCTGTCATCAACAGGTGATGGGCATGCTGGCTGCAAAGACCAGCACAGGCACCAACTGCTAGCAGTGAAGCCCCAGAACATTTTGGATTCAGCCAAATCCCAAAAGGTGAAGGTATCTTTTGTGCCCTTTGGATTGTATCTCCCATCCTGTATGCACACAATTCATTTTGTGATCCAGATGTAGAACTCTGCACTTCTTGTTGTCATTTGCCCACCTTTCAAATATGTTCATTATCTTGTTGAACTTTACCTCTGTCTTCTGGGGCAGTGGTCCCCAACCACTGGGGCAGTGGTCCCCGCGAAGGCCTTGGTGCCGGGCCGCGGCTCCTTCTTCCCTCCCCCCCGAAGCGAGAAGCTCGCCAGGCTGTGAGGAAATCGGCCGCCAAAGCGGCCCATTAGCTTGCGGCCCGGCAAGCATCTTATTTCGGGAGGGGAGTGAAGAGAAGCTTGCCGAGCTGCAAGCTTAGCGGCCGATTTGCTGGCGGCCCGGAGGGGCCGGGAGGGGGAGCCACGGCCGCCGGCATGGCGGTGGTACAAACGTGCCTGCGCAGAATGCCGGGCGCAAACGCGCGTGCGCGGCAGTCCATGCATGCGCGTTTGCGTTGGGGCTGCCGCGCGTACGCAGGCCCCCAGGCCACCCTCTCCCCCAACTACGCCGCAGCGGGAGAAAGCTTGCGGACCGCTGTTCTGGGGTGTTCACTACTCCTCCCAATTTGGTGTCATCTGTAAATTTAATTAGCAATCGATCCACCCCCTCATACAGATCATTGATAAAAGTACTGGACCCAGTACTGAGCCCTGTGGCACCCCACTGCTCTCCTCCCTCCAATCTGATGAAATACCATTGGCAATTATTATTTGGGAGCATTTAGTCCATTTAGCTATTATCTGTTAGTTATTACTGTGCATGCAAAGGACAAGGAAGCAGACAAAATCATGGCTATATTTGCTGCCCTGCCCCACCCCTGGAGCCAAATTCTGTACATTGTTTCTGCTGCACCTCAGTCCCATCTCATTCTACTATAACAAAGGGGAATTTTATTTTGCTTGTTCGATCTCAAATCACTATGGAATTAGCCAGTAGGATGAAACAAATATTTTTAGAAGTTCTAGAAGACCTGCTTTGGGGCCTGAAATACTCAGGAGAACAGCGGGCATCTCTTTCAACTAAATATTTTATTTAACTAAATAAATAACACTACTGGAAGAAATGAAATACTTGTCCATAACCTCCTTCCTTCTGAAGATGTTATTAACAAGCTTGATTACAGTTAAATCTGTATATTTCTGAGAAGCTGATCAGATTCATTGCCAATCTGAAAGTAGGGAACTTTATTATCCTTACTTTTTTTGTTGTGCTTAGCTTTATATTATGTTATGAATTGTTCATTGGAGATTATCATCTGTTCTGGGACACCTGGGAACATTAGTTTCTTACTGTTACCCCAACTTTACAGTTGAAGCCTCAAAGTAGCTTTAAAAAATTGAAAAATACAATATATATAATAGATCATTACAACAATTAATAGAGGCGATAAAAACAACTATTCTACAGCCACCAACTAAAACCAATTGCCAGGCAATTATCAAGACTTTTCTTCAGCCAAGTCACTGTTCTAAAAGGTGTTCACATAAAGCCTGGAAAAGTGTCCAATACACTTCCCTGTGATGGGCAGGTTAGGTTCCACCTTTTCCTAAGGGCAACCAATGAGAGCTGATGGAATGTGGGTGAGTGGACAGTTAGAAACAGCAGTTAGGAGAGCAGATGGGAGTTGACATCTATAATATGATCTTTATAACTGGCTCATTTATTGTGGATCAATTGTAGTTTTCAAACATTTTATTAAAAGGTCCTCCTGCAGTACCAAGAAAAAGAAGAGAGCACTCCTGGCCACAGCTATCACCAGTGAGACGACAAGCACCGTTTAGTCTAAGAGGACAAAACTGTAGGCCTGCTCCTTCAAGGGCTGTGTAACCGTCTGAGCATTCCAGGCTTCCAATTAGCCAGCTACCATAGATGGCTGGATTAAACAATTGGGTACTCCAGTGTCTCATGACAATTAAAGAGAGAAGACAACTGGATTCTTCAGTGTGATGATGGAACTAGATGCCTACTGACTCCTTCCTGTCTTGTAAGAACACAACAACTGCAATATAGCAAGCAGTCCAACATATGCCAAAAAGATTTGTTCCATTATTCTTTGTGTGGATAATGATTATGAAAGACTTAGTTATTTGTGGGATCCAACCCCCTGCCCCCCAAAAACTAATAAAGAACAACAGTCAAAATGATCAGGCAGGAGTCCGAGACCTTTTCTGCACGGAGGAAAAAGGCTGGACTGGTGCTCTTGTAGCAGTAGGGCCAATCCCCACTGCCACATGATGTCGGTGCCAACCCAGGCTGGACCTGGTCCAAATCAGGCCCTCCATTGTCCCGTGGCAAGAGAACGCGGCTATTTCCACGTTTCATTTTTCACTGCAGGCACCAATGGGGCCTATCCCATGCCAGGTTGCAATGCAATCCCACCTTCATGAAAATAACCCACCCTGCTATGAAACCTCTCTGCCCTGGCTATCTCATATGGAGGCAGTAATCCGGGGTGGACTGGGTCCGGAAGGGAAAATCTTCCTCCGTGAGGACCTGGAAAGTGGCAGGGCAAAGTGACCTATCGCAAGCAACTGGCAGCAGCCTGGCACAGCTGCCACCATGCGGTATAGGTACCAAATAGAGGGGGGAACCACTCCCTGAAAATATATATTTGCAAACATTGGAAGATGTGTAGCAGCAATGCTGAAACATAGATCTTCATCCCAGCAAGGCTGGCATGAAATCTCTTATAACTTTTCCAAAGTTATCAATTTACAATTCACACATTTCCATTGGTTCATGTATCATCATCATGTACAGCTGGCACCCCTAGATTGGTCAGTATCTCAGAACAGCCTGATTCCAGAGAGCCAGCTTGGTGTAGTGGTTAGGAGTGCAGACTTCTGATCTGGCGAGCCAGGTTTGATTCCACACTCCCCTACATGCAACCAGCTGGGTGACTTTGGGCTCGCCACAGCACTGATAAAGCTGTTCTGACCAAGAAGTAATATCAGGGCTCTCTCAGCCTCACCTACCTCACATGGTATCTGTTGTGGGGAGAGGAAAGAGAAGGTGAATGTAAGCCACTGAGACTCCTTCGGGTAGAGAAAAGTGGCATATAAGAATCAACTCTTCTTCTCTTCTGGTGGGCTGGGGTAACTCTTATAAGAAGGTACTGTTGTGGAATGGTACAGCTTACTGTCTAAGCAATTCTATTGAGACTGGCCTCTAACAAGGGACTCCACCACACATGTGCTCGTTCCTAAACCTGAAACATCTCGAAGACTGCATCAGGGCATTATTTACAGACTGCCATAGGTTTCCTTTGTTCACTTATCTACACAAAATTCAGGCTACACAGTGACTTACTCTCACTTGCGGATGCTTGCAGATAATGGCGATTTCATTCCTTCCTTTGGTCAGGCTATCATTAAAGATTATTGAAAAGTTTTTACTAAGTCTAATTTGTATGGTCCCACAATTATATACTACTGAAGGATTCAGTAAGAACTCTGTCCAAAGCGGTCTTACCAAGCTTCTTTCAAGTGTCCTAAATTAGTCTACTTTAAAGATATGTCTATCATTGCCTTATTATTAGGTTTTGGTAGACTCCAGGCAAGCCATATTCAGCCAGCTAGGCCAATACCACTGTTTACATCAACCAGGAAGACAATTTGATAGCAAATAACTGTTTATACAACAAACATAACTTTTAAAAACTTTATTTTATGTCATTACTTGGAATAAATTATAGAATCTGCAGTCCAGTAAGGGTTACAAATTGATAGTGTGCCTCAACTTCTGCAACAAGGAGGAGAGCCTGTTTTTCCTATTCAAAGCCACTTACAATTGCCTAACCTTCCTCTTCCCACTACAGATATCCTGTGAGGTAGGTAAGGCTGACAGAGCCCAGAGAGAACTCTATGACTGGTGCAAGGTCACTCAGTTGGTTGAATGTGCAGGAGTGGGGAATCAAATTGCAGTTTTTAATCACTACATCAAGCTGGTTCTGAAGTACTCACCTTTTCTATGTTTGCAGAAATTGCAGTCCCACTAGGAGTGTGCAAAACTCCCAACAAAACTGGCATCTTGGGGGCTCAGGTATACTGAACCCAAAATATCAGTAAATCCCTATATTCCCGAATCCCAATCCTGGTACAGTGTTGGAATTTGGTAAATACTGAAGAAACACAGAATTTTTTTTGCTCCATTATACCCTATGGAAAATTGATCCAGCAGAATAATAGAAAATTGATCCAGGGGTATCTCAAGGGAGATGCTGCATTTGAAGGTACAGACATCAGTTATGCATTATAGCTGCTAGTGCCTCTCCTCAAAAAACCTTCCAAGTTTCAAAAAGATTGGGCCAATTCCATGGTTCCTCAAGGAAGGTGCTCCCATCCTCCACTGCTTTCAATTGAAGGGGAGTAAAGGCATTTAAGGGGAATGTGGTCCTTTTAAATGCCTTTTGCTTGAATGAACTTCGAAGGCATTTACAGGTACTGCCATTTATTTAAATGCCCTTTAACTTCCCTTATCTGGTTGTTCCAAAAAAATCCTGAATATTTACAGAATATTTGGGGTTCAGACATTTTGGAGCCAAAATTCAGCCCCAATCTATAACTGGCTGGAACAGATGGGAAATACCAATAAGGTATTTTTCAGCTATTTTTTTTCAGCTTGGATATACTGAATGGACATTCCTGTTCCCTATATAATCAAAAGACAAAATTTCAACATCTGCTCATAGCAAATGACTCATCTGCTTCAGTACTAAACAAAATAAATTAGATATCACATGTGCACCGACATATACCTTCTGCTCCGTATTTATTATTCTAATCACTTACAAGAGCCTCTTGTGGCGCAGAGTGGTAAGGCAGCCGTCTGAAAGCTTTGCCCATGAGGCTGGGAGTTAAGATCCCAGCAGCCGGCTCAAGGTTGACTCAGCCTTCCATCCTTCCGAGGTCGGTAAAATGAGTACCCAGCTTGCTGCTGGGGGGTAAACGGTAATGACTGGGGAAGGCACTGGCAAACCACCCCGTATTGAGTCTGCCATGAAAACGCTAGAGGGCGTCACCCCAAGGGTCAGACATGACTCGGTGCTTGCACAGGGGATACCTTTACCTAATCACTTACAGTCTAGAAAAATCCACTGTAACCACTTGTGGCAAACTAGCTTGTTTGGCCTCAGAATAATAGTTAAGAACATGCTTACATGGGTATTTCAACTTCAGTAAGTGATGAAACTTCGGGATAAGAATCCACTGCATATTGCATTATACCACCTTACATCTCCAATGGAGTTTACACCCTTGTTTGCTTATTATATATGGATACCTGAAAAATGCTATCACTATTCAAACATTCATGCATTTAAACAACACTGCAACTCTCCCAAGTATTTTTTGAAAACAATGCATTACTGTAAGGTAACCAGTATATCTTTCTGCCTCCAATTCTGCAGCATGAATTGTAGAGTACTTTTGTAGAGTAAAAGGGTTGGGTTTGTTGGCAAGTTCACATTCACCAATTATACAACTTACCAATCACTTTTAGTGCCCTGCAAGCGTCCTGCTGGATCAGACCAGTGGCCCACCCAGTTCAGTATCTTGTCTCACACAGTGGCCAATCAGTTCTCCTGGAGGTCCAACAACATAATATAGTAATTGCAGCCTTCTCCTGATGATGTCTCCTAGCATTGTGACTCAAAGGTTGACTATCTCTGTATGTGGAGGTTCCCTTTAGTGACCTAGTAGCCACTAATAAACCTTTCTCCATGCATCAGTCTAATCTCCTTTTAAAGTTGTCTATACTTCTGGCCATTGCCACAGCCTCTGGCAGTAATTCCACACTTCTATTGTTTGCTATGCAAAGAAATACTGGCAGTCTGAGAAGACAAATACTGACACAAATAGACTAATTGTCTGATTCGGCATAAAGGCAGCTTCATGAGTCCTTCTTCCAAGGCAGGATGGAGAGGGGCAAGTGGAAGTGAAAAAATTGAATTCCTGACTTGATTTTATGGCAGCCAAAATACAACACAGTGACAATCACAGGATATCAATAACTGCCTTGAAGAATTTTCATGAGCTTAGAAAATTATAAACCTCTTGACAGACAACTGTAAAGCAGCTAGAACTAGTTTTCTCAACCAGAGTTTTGTGAAACCCTGGTTTTTTTTTGATGCCCCTGGAAGGGTTTTCTAAATGGGTGGTAGTATGTATGTATGTGTGTGATTGTATATGTATATGTGTGTGCACACACACACACACATATATAAAACATTTATCAGGTGATAGGATCATATGGTCATGTCAACCCACCCTCTCTTCCAAAATGGCCAATAATGGATCTGGAGGGGGGAAGGAGAGGGGCCTTGGATGGGGGTATACATAACTATGCTTCCCATCCCAACCATATTCTGTATGATGGCACCACTTCTGAGGTTTCTCAAAGCCTGAAGAATGTTTCAAGTGTTTCTCATGTATTAAAAAGCTGAGAAAGGTTGATCTAGAAACTTAAATTCTTCATAAGCAATAGTTGGGTTCCATCTTCTCCCAATTTAATGTTAAGGTATATGGCTAGGAAAAGCTCCTACATCCACTTCTGTATCTACTATCACAGGCTCTGTTCAGCTGAAATATGGTAGATCAGATCATGCTCTATTACTGCAAGCAAAATTCAGCAGTTCAACTTTATTTTGTTGGATTCTAACTTGACATAGGCCCATTATGCACGGCCGCCGAAACGGCGATTTCGGGACATATGGAAAACGCGGAGGGGGAAGAAGCGAAGCAAACCGCTTATGCACGGGACAGGACGCAATGGCAGCAAAACCCAGAGTAACTATGCATGCGGTGACCCCGGCGCCTCTTCTGGTTGCGCCCCGGTCACCCGGAAGCTGCACTTTCTTCCGCGTTTCACTAACGCAGCTTTTTCGGCGGCATGCACCGAATCTGTGGCCGGTTGCAGCCGGCTCCATGCGTTATCTGTGATTTTAATCACCGCCATTCCACCCCAAATGCGCGCTATCCCCTCCATGCATAATGGGCCATAATGAAACAAGATGCAAGAAAGCGACAAAAGTGGGTGTAGGTTACACCAGTGTGTCATGTTCTGTCCTGGCTTTACTCTGTGGATGAGCAACCTATTTAGGTGTCTCCAAGCCAATGAAAACTTCCATACCTGGATGAAAACAAAGGGTCTTACTTAAGTGAATGCCACCCAAATCAATGAGGCACTACTAAAATTCCCACTGGGAATTAAGCCAATGTGAATCATATCAGTATGTCATTTAAAGCATCCAGACAATACACAATCTACAAAAAAAAATCAGTTAACTTCTTGTATGTCACATGTTTCAAATTCAAACCAAGAGAAGGGTTAAAAATACAGCCCAAACCTAGGAAGGCAGGCATGTTCTACTTTGGACTGGGATCACACACATAACTCCCATTTTCCCACTTGCTTATTCATCAGTACAACTAGAATTGAATGCAACTATCTGTTTAGCCTCTCTCTCTCTCTCTCATCTGTGAACAATACATGAGCACAGCCAAAGGTGCAATATCAATACTGCTCACAATACCACACTGATGAAAATTGACAAAAAATACAGCTTACAGAAACCAACAAGGGAGATGGATAGAATGATCTTAATAACCAAGACAATAGTAATCTTTAACAGGTCTCAACAAATCCTAGCACCAGGTCATTATGAAAACTACTATTTTTACCAATGATCTTATTTTAGTGTATCTTGGTAATTCTCAGTTTGCACAAAGTACAAAGCTTATTTATCATTTCACATCAGAGAACCTTTTGTTGTACAACATAAAAATGCATGTACAGAAAGTTCTTTATACCCTTCTCAGGTGCTGGATGAATTCCTTTTTTTCACCTGTTGCTTTCTGCACTTGCTCTAATATTCAGTTAAATGAAGCTTGTAAAAGCAATAATAAAATGATAAGAAATAAGGAAGTATACTGTGTTGAACTTTTGTTTTAGTGCTGACAATACTTGGGTCACCAGAAACTGTCTTAAAAGACTAGGAATAGAAAAATGTGGACATTGAAGTATGAAACCCTGAAGATGAAAAATGAGTCTGGTTCCTAAATTCTGGGGCCAGCACTTCAAACCAAAGAACATTTGTCAAGGTCTGTCTTATAAAACGGTTTGGTAGAATTTTATAATATGGAATTTATATTTGGAAAACAAGGAATTCTGTTTTTGTAGAATTCAAATATTGTATTTGGTTAAGTTAACCAGACAACAATATTCCGTACCTCTTATTTATTGGCAAAAAACAATTTACTTCAAGGCTCCAGAGGTTAGTCAACTTGCAATATAAAATTTTAACATGACCATTAAACCTTTTTTTACTTCCAAATAGGTTTACTGGTTGACCTAATGTGTCGATCACTCTTCCACTGATCACTGCATCAATAGAAGCATACATTTTATCCCTATATTTAAATCTCAGTATAAGAGATTTCTACCAGTTTGAGAAATTTAAAAATTCTCTTAATGACTCATTCTGTCTTCCACCATTATTTCTGATATCAAAATTATAATACTTGTTCAACATAAATATTTCCAAATGCTCAAAATGGCTGACCCTTTGTCCAAGGCAATGGAACTCAGATTGTATCAAGGAACAATAAATTAAGTATTCCAATATAGTAGGCCTGGCAGGCATCACGGGGTCTACAACCAAGTCATTACACTGCCCATGCCATGTTTCAAGAGCCAGCAGAAAAAGAGGCAACCATTAAATATAGTTTTCCCACATGAGCCTTCCATATACTTCTGATGAACAATGCACTGATATCCCCTTGCTTAAAATTTCAGTTTATTTTAACTGTAATACATTCCCCTTCTCCCAAAGGGGTTTACCAGTAACCCACAGAAATAATTCATTCAGTTTAGAACCTAACAGCTTCCTTAAAGTGTCTACAGGGATTCCAGGCTCCAGGTGAGATTGGGGATCTCTGAGCTCATTTCCAGGTGTCTGAGATCAGTTCCCTGGGAGAAAAATTGCTGTTTTGGAAGGTGGACTTCATAATATTATACTCCACTGAGGTCCCTCCCTGCACCAAATCCCACCCATTCCTTGCTCCACCCCAAAGTATCCAGGTATTTCCCAACCCAGAGTTGGTAACCCTAGGTATACATCACATGGGCCCATTATGCACGGGGGGAATAGAGCACATTCGGGGTGGAATGGCGGCGACTAAAATCACCGATAACGCACAGTGCCGGCTGCAACCGGCCGAAGATTCGGTGCATGCCGTTGAAAAAGCCACGTTAGTGAAACGTGGAAGCACAGCTTCCGGGTGACCGGGGTACAACCAGAAGCGGCACCGGGGTCGCCGCGTGCATAATCGGTTACTCTGGGTTTTGCCACCGTTGCGTCCCGTCCAGTGCATAAGCAGTTTGCTTCACTTCTTCCCCCTCCGCGTTTTCCATGTGATTCGAAATCGCCGTTTCGGCGGCCATAGGCAGGAACTGAAGAGCTTCCCTCAACTGCCCTAAATCTAGAGTGGAAAAGATTGGCAAACCTCTCTCGGGACAACTGTGGTACCATCATGGAGAGTGTCCGGCTCTTTGAGTTCACAGATATAGGAAGGTAAACAAGCGGCAGAAATTCTGTTCTCAAAAAGTAGCCGAACTTGTCATAACAAGAATGCCAAGGAAACAGCCCAGCAACCACTTAACCAAAAACCAAAAACTTGATATTGTTGACACTGGGCTTTAAGCTCATTTCAACACTGGTTGGTAGAGCCTGATTTTCTCTACATTTCAAAGACCCAGTGCAACTTTATTTCACAAACTGTTTCCTAGCATATATACCTAAAAAGCATTATACCAACTATACTAACAAACAAACTAAATCAATTATTTGAAACAAAAGTTCATAGTTAAGCATTTACAATATTGTAACTTTGACAACTAATACAAAAGTGCCAAGTCCGAACCAATGTTCCTTCTAATTTCCCCTCTACTGAGCAAAGCAGTTCACCTGCTGAGCAGAATGTAACTGCTGTAATCTTGCAATGGACAGTGCAAGTCCTTTTGCAGATCCATACTACTGCTGAGCAGGGCTTCTTGTGTTTATGATCAGCTGCTCACATGCACAGTTTAGAGGGAACACTGGTCCAAATGCCTCACTAAAAGTTATTCCTATCCTGAAATTAAGTCAGTCCTTTAGAATCAAGAATTTAAGAACAAATTTATCTCCTATTTTTAAATAAATTACAGTATTTGCTGGCGTATAAGACTACTTTTCCCCCCTGAAAAACATGCCTCCAAATGGGAGGGTCGTCCTATACGCCAGGTGCACTTCAGTTGGGATAGACATAGCTGCCCATAGTACTGTAATGTAATGTAACAAACTCTATATTTTGAGTGGAAATGTTTGGGGGTCGTCTTATACGTCCAGTTGTCTTATACGCCAGCAAATACAGTACTAACGTACTTAGTTATCCAACTGCAAAAATACAAGACAGTATTTATAAGATGCGATAAAAGACTAACATGAAGACTGAATTTGGCCATCAATGATATCTGCCAAATAAAACATGGAAGAGTACATTTCTTTTTAACAATTGCAGCTACTCACAGGCAGAAGCAAATCCAAGAGAAAGATGTCTATGCTGTCATCCTTTAAAGATAGCTACATTTTATCTTCAAGGTCATTTTATAACAAAAATTTGCAACAAAAAGAAAGAAACCTCTATCAGCTAAGGATTTACATGTGAGTGGCTCAAAATTGTTTCATGAAGTTTTTGTAGAAGCCTGAAGGGGGTGCTGGTAGTTGATAAAGAGCATGGGGGTGAAAACCTGTAGGCTGTGAGTTATACTATATTCATATTTGATTGATGTTTTTCCTACTGAACATGGGATATGAAAGGGTGTCAAATATGTGCATTCACTAATTTTTTGAAAAAATAGGAACAACCTTGCATGCATTGCATACAAGTAATATGCTCGTGATAAGGTCATTAAGAGTAAAAGAGTAAAAGGCTGCACCAATCGCTGGTCATTAAGAGGACCAATTATTTTATGAAACAGAACAGCATTACAATTAAATATTTTCTGCAGCTTTGTTTCTGAAAGGACACCACCAGTTTTTAAATACTAGCAGAGTACAGGGAAGGGTGGGAAAGGCTGAAAAACTACATAGTTCTGCCACCCTGTTCATAGCAGACACATTTGCTAATATCAGGTAATGAGCCACAACCCAAAATAAAAGAAATGGCCTTGAGCATTCTACTAGTGCAATACCTATTTAATCACCGCCAACATTTTGGTGCATCAGCCTCCCTTCCCCCATGCCTAAGAAGATAGATACGCACATTCCAGTCAAGTCTCTCAGCAGAGGTCGCCCTACTTGCCACCCCCTCCCCCTCAGCAAGGCCTCAGTAAGCTTCCAGAACCCTTTTTGACTTTCAGTTCATTATAATGTACACAACAAATCAAAAGGAGCCAGGTTCCAGACCAAAGAGCCGGACCCTCGGTTTCATATCCCCCCACATACACACACAAACACTGCCTTTCTTTGGTTTGGGAAGGAAGGGAGAGAAGGGGGGGAAACACGAGAGAAAGGTGGTAGAAGACGAAAGGTTAAGAAGCAGAGACAAAATGAGCCTGGTGGAAGATGAGGGGCAGCGTCAGCCATGTTTTGCTTGAGTGTGATGTGTGGGTACAGTATTTACAAACCTGCAGCTGCAGCAGCTCTTGAAGTCGGTGAGGGAAGAGAAAGGAGGAAGGATGGTGGGGGAGGGGAAGAGGGAGGGGAAAAGAAAGAGACAAGAAGGAAAGGCGAAAAGCAGGAGAAAGAAGGAAGGGAGGAGAGACAGGCAGCAACAGCAGACAAAGGAACTCGCAAAGCCACACACGCACACAGGCAGAGGTGCTCCACGAGGAACTGGGCTGCGTGTCTGCGACTTTCGACCACACAATAATTGGGGAAGGCAGGAGCCTGCTCGCCCTCCCGCACACATTCTCGCCCCATCCCCAAGCGGTGCTCGGGCAGCTCTGCAACCCCAGGGCTTATGGAGAGGGGCCAGAGCGGAGCAGAGCGGGGGATGCGGGCACCCCTACAGGGCCCCGGCTTGAAACACAATAGCGGGAAGGAGCCAGAACATTCCGGCGAAATAGGGGGGCGGGGGGGAGACTGAAAGGGGACGGAGAGAAGAATGGGCAGAGCCTGGCACCTCCCTATCTCTCCTCCCCCCAGCCATTCCAGGGAGCAGGGCCGACTCCCGCTCCCCCGCCAGGTTAGAGGTTCCCCTCTGGCCTCCCCCCCCCCTTTCTGGCAACAGCTTCCGGGGGGGGGAGAGAAGCAGCGCGGGGCCTCCGTGAATGAATAATAAATAACGCCAGCCCCAGGGGAGGGGAGGGGAGGAGGGAAAGGGAGCGGCGGCGGGTCTCCCACAGCGACTCCCTCCGGTTGTATCCGGTACTGACGCGCCAGGCCAAGGGCGGCGCGGCAGCACCAGCTCCCCCTCCCCTCCCCTGTCTGCCTTCCCTCCCTCCCTCCCTGCTCCCGCTCGCTCGCTCTCTCTCTCACCTGCCGCCCAAACCTGCTTCTCGGCCGCCACCTCCTCCTCCACCCGGGCGGGCGTGAGGTGCCCGGAGGGGGGGCGGCTTCTGCGGGGGTGCCAGTGCTGCTGCAGAGGCCTCGTCACCCCCGCTGGCCCGGCCAGGCCGCTCAGCTCGTCGGCGGCGGTTGCTGCGGCTCCCCTTGTCTCGCTTGGCCCCCTCCTTCTCCGCCGCTGCTTAGCCCTCCTCTCCCTTGCCACATTGGGAGCCTCCCCTTCGCCTGCGCGGGCGCCGCTGCCAGATCAGAGGCCTCCTCGCCTTCCTGCCAAATAGTGAGCCGCTCCAAACACGCGGCCCCGCCTTCCTCCCTTCTGCAGCACGCAGGCGCACTTCGCCCGATGAACTGCGACAGGAGAGCAGTGCCTCAGCCTCGCTCGCCTCCCTCCCGGCGGCCTTCGGGCGCTTGCGCGGCCTGAGCTCCGCTCGGTAGCTGGCGGAGGCTGCGGGGGATGCAACTTTGTCCCGCGCGCCCCTCGGGGGAGCAGGCGGCAGGAAAACCATCTCCGCCGCGCACTCGCCCGGGTCTGGTTTGTTTGTATAGGATACTATGGTCCGATCCCCGGAATAAAAAGCGTGACAACTCTCTGTTGCTATCACTCTCGGTGGGGGGAGAAAGTTAACCAAAAGCCAAGATATTTATGCCCGTCACTAACTCAGGGCTGCTTCCTTCCTGTAGAAAAGGTGCATGCGGCTTCCAATTAGCATGAGTAGCCAGAGTGTCACAAACTATTTTACCCATAGCAGTAGCAGAGAGCGAGAGTCCAGTAGCATCCTAAAGACTAAATGCATTCCACAGACAGACCAACACAGGTACCCATCTTGATCTATGTTACCCGTGTTCAGAATGAAAGGCATATTAATTGTCCATACACCCAATTATATATATGCTGTTTTCATTGGATGTAGTGCGCATGCTTCTACATAACTCTAGTGATGTGTAAAAGATTGCACTGGACAATATATGGTTTTCACATGGTTTCCTTCCCAAATGTACTCTCCACCCTGAAAACATTTAGCAAAATTGTTGTAACTAAGTCAATGTAACCAATCTGAGGCTTAATATTTTATTTACAAAAAATTGGGTCTAGTAGCACCTTTAAGACCAACAAAGATTTATTTATTGGTCTTAAAGGTGCTATTGGACTCAGGTTTTGTTGTGAAACTTCAGACCAACATGGCTACCCACTTGAATCTATCTTTTATTTACACTTTGTGTACCTCAAGTTAAGCTAAAATCTTAATTCCTAGCTTCACCAAAGATTGCAGATAAAATCTTCCTGGTCTGAAGACCAATTCACATAATGGTGTAAGGTGGCTGATAGAACAAAAGACGTTTTCCTGTGACACTCCATCATTTGGTGTCCACTTAGTAAAATTCCATTGGAGGGGTTATTAGAGAAACTTTAAAGGAATACCTGCTTTGGTGAGGCTGGAAGAGAACCTTTTGAATTAAAGGAAAGTTCAGGTTTTTAAATGCCAGCTTGTGATACAGAGAGGGATGAGGAGTGCGGAAGAGGATTGATCAAACCAGCTTTTTGCTAGTGAAAAAGGAAGAAAGGCTTAGCTTTGTTCACTAAAAAAGGAGTCAGCTTGGGATCACAGGTTGCAAAGGAATAATCAATGCTAGTCTTGGCTCAAAACAAAACTCTGTTAGCAACTTAAAGCATCTTATTTCAATATGAGCTTTTGAGGGTCACTTTGTCAGAAAGGTATGTGATGGAGAACACATACTGGGAGATTTTTAAGGGGCAAGTAGTGGAGGAGCCAAGGTTTTGTGTGAATTACACTGAGCCTTTCAAGCGTAAATTCCAATGTAAGGGAAAAGGAGGAGTTCATAGGGCCTATATGGAGAAAAGCCATGTATGATAGAAACAGCTTTAGTAAAGAGGGGATCTGAGTACGATTGAATGGAAAAGGTGTCTGGGTCCAAACCAGAACAGGGGTCATTGATGTGAGACCAATTGGGTGAAGCAAGAATGAAGGTGCAGATTCTCTCTGCAGATATGTATAGCATATCTGCTACGTTTTAGGAGTGCCTTTTTATTTCCACCTGTCCTCTCCCTGCATATATTTGTAAATAAAACTGTAATCATGAATATTATAGGACTGACAACATTCAGGTGAAGCCTGAGGTTCGTCAGAATTACAATCAATCTCTGGACTACAGAAAAAAGGGCAGCTTCAGAAGACAGACTGGGTAAATTTCCTCCAAATGTGGCTGTACTGCCAAAGGAATAGGAAGGATCCTTAAACTGACGGAAGGCTTCGAACTTTGCTGAATATAAGTGATAGGTTACAGGCTAAATTAATTAACAAATACTTCTAAGATTTGCTCTAATTCATGTGATGTTAGAAACAATGTAAGTATGCATACTCAGAGATTTGGTTGGCTACTAATATTTTTAGGGTTGCCAGCTCTAAGTTGGGAACTTTTGGGGGTGGAGCCTCAATAGGGCAAGGGTTTGGAAAAGGAAGTCATTTTTCCCCAGAAGAACTGATCATAGTTGTCTGGAGATCAGTTATAATAGTAGATCTCCAGCTGCCATCTGGAGGATGATATAACTTATATAATCCTGAATATGCCCCCAAAGGGAAACATCAAATAAGACAAGGTATAACAGACTTTATAAAAAGTATTGTACTCATTATCTTTTTTGAGCTGTTGTTTGTTTATTCCTAACTATGAGAATTCCAACTTCTCAAGATGGAAAACATATTATAACAGACAGTATGCTAAGGATATTGCTTAAATGCAAAGAAAGATTAAGTTCATCAATTTCACCACTGACCTTAATAAATGTTCATTATGCTCTGAATTCGAGAAAGAAAATAGATAATCTCTCCTGTGAGAACATGATAGACAAGGGAAAATAAAATGACAAACTATTAAGGAAGAAGATTATACCTTGGTTAATTATTATCAAATAATTTCAAAAATGAAATAGCAATTTATGAAGGAAGGTCGACTAAGAAAAAAAAGATCTTTGAGAACCTGATAATGGGTGAATACGAAACATCTGGGAAAAATTTACAAACTGCTATTGCAATCTGATTATGAAACAAAACAAGTCAAAGATTGACAAAATATAAATATAGATCAATGGGAGGCAGCATAAGTCAATTAATTAAAGTTTACTGAATGTCAAATGTTAAAAGAAAATTGGTATAAAATGTTTTAAACATAGTATGCTGCCCCAAAAGATATAGTAAAGGTGAATGAGAATTATAATAGGAAGAGTTGGAAATGTGATGAAATAAATGCAAAGTTGGGTATGATAAGGGACCAAAATGGTAGGGACCTCACAGAAGCAGAAGAGATTAAACAAAGGTGGCAAAATTATACAGAACAACTATACAAGAGCGAGCTTAACATCCCTGATAACCACGGTGGGGTAGTTACTGACCTGGAGCCAGACATCCTGGAATGTGAAGTCAAATGGGCCTTAGGAAGTCTGAGCAACAATAAAGCTAGTGGTGGTGACAGCATTCCAGTTGAACTATTCAAAATCTTAAAGGACGATGCAGTAAAAGTGCTACACTCAATATGCCAGCAAATTTGGAAAACTCAACAATGGCCACAGGATTGGAAAAGGTCAGTTTACATTCCAATCCCAAAGAAGGGCAATGCCAAAGAATGTTCAAACTACCGCACCATTGCACTAATTTCTCATGCTAGCAAAGTTATGCTCAAAATCCTACAAGCTAGGCTCCAGCAATATGTGGACCGAGAACTTCCAGAAGTACAGGCAGGATTTCGAAGAGGCAGAGGAACTAGAGATCAAATTGCCAACATACGCTGGATCATGGAGAAAGCTAGGGAGTACCAGAAGAACGTCTACTTCTGCTTCATTGACTATGCTAAAGCCTTTGATTGTGTGGAGCACAACAAATTGTGGCAAGTTCTTAAAGAGATGGGAATACCAGAGCATCTTATTTGTCTCTTGAGAAATTTATATGCAGGTCAAGAAGCAACAGTGAGAACTGAACATGGAATCACTGACTGGTTCAAAATTGAGAAAGGAGTTCGGCAAGGCTGTATACTGTCGCCTTGCCTATTTAACTTATATGCAGAGCACATCATGAGAAATGCGGGATTAGAGGAGTCACAAATTGGGATCAAGATTGCAGGGAGAAATATCAACAACCTCAGATATGCAGATGATACCACTCTAATGGCAGAAAGTGAAGAGGAACTAAAGAGCTTGTTGATGCGGGTGAAGGAGGAGAGTGCAAAAGTTGGCTTGAAACTCAACATCAAGAAAACAAAGATCATGGCATCCGGCCCTCTCAATTCCTGGCAAATAGATGGGGAAGAAATGGAGATAGTGACAGATTTTATTTTCCTGGGCTCCAAGATCACTGCAGATGGGGACTGCAGCAAAGAAATTAAAAGACGCTTGCTCCTGGGGAGGAAAGCTATGGCAAATCTAGACAGCATCCTAAAAAGCAGAGACATCACCCTGCCAACAAAAGTGCGTTTAGTCAAGGCTATGGTATTCCCAGTTGCAATGTATGGCTGCGAAAGTTGGACCATAAGGAAGGCCGAGCGTCAAAGAATTGAGGCTTTTGAACTCTGGTGCTGGAGAAGACTCTTGCGAGTCCCTTGGACTGCAAGGCGAACAAACCGGTCAGTCCTAGAGGAGATCAACCCTGAATGCTCTTTAGAAGGCCAGATCTTGAAGATGAAACTCAAATACTTTGGCCACCTCATGAGAAGGAAGGACTCCCTGGAGAAGAGCCTAATGCTGGGAGCGATCGAGGGCAAAAGAAGAAGGGGGCAACAGAGAATGAGGTGGCTGGATGGAGTCACTGAAGCAGTAGGTGCAAACTTAAAAGGACTCCAGGGAATGGTAGAGGACAGGAAGGCCTGGAGGATCATTGTCCATGGGGTCGCAATGGGTCGGACACGACTTCGCACATAACAACAACAACAAATGTGGTGAACATGTCAGAGGGTAAGGAAATATTGAATTATGATTCATGATGATGTGCAAAAGAGATTGAAAATTATATTTTCAATGGATCCATAATGTATTATATTATAATAATATAAAGCAGCATTAAAAATATAGTGAACATGTTAAATATATGGTAAAATCTGCCAGGATCTTATATTCATCAAGATACAAAAAAGAATCCTTGAAGAGTGGTTAAATAAACTTTGTCACTGAATATGGGTCAATGACAGAATGTACATATTTGATGAAAAATATATCAATACCAGATTGCAATAGAAAATGGAGTACAATATTCGACTATATTGATTGATAAAATGAGATGGAAAGAAACAATTGATTCATATGAGGTATATGTAAACAATGTAAATATGAACTTGGTGGGGAGGGAACAATAGGGGCAATTCTGTACTTCTAAAAAAATAGCGTTAAACCAGCGCAATGGCTTAATACTATAAAAAAATCACACACCCTGCCAATCCTCACTTCCTCGCTCTCTGGCTTTCTTTTCCCATTTCCTGGCACTCCACATGGCTGATTAAAATGGAGGACAGGGACTCGCTATACCCAAGGGTCTCTCCCTGCCTGTCAGTAATGGCAGCAAGCCAATCACCTTTCTCCCCAGTCTTAATGGGAAAGTGATTTTTTAAAGTGAAACTTCTCCATTGCTATGCCTATGCATCTACTCATAGATGCATAGTGCTTATTTTAATCCCCCCCCCCAGCCTTGAAGCTTAGGAGAAGTAATTTTTTCACCTTTTTTGAGGGGGTGGGGGGATCTGAGAGGTGTGCTTCAATTACTGAGATAAATTTTTTTTTGTACTGTCTGGCTGGCGCAATGAGTATGTGTCGCTCCAGGCACTTTGCTAAAGAAAAAAAAATCCCTGTTGCCGGAAGAAGGGAGAGGGAGGTGGGGGGTGGATGGGCACTTAACATGGAGATCTCGCTACTTTGTTTGCTTTGGTTATGCACAGCCATTTTGTTAGTGTTTGCTGGTTGCTGTCCTGCTCTCGCTATAAAGCTGGGGGAATCCATTTTTCAGGATTCCGCAGATAGTACTTTAAATTGGAGAATGTAGCTGCCAGTTTTCTGCTGGGAAGCTTGATGCAGACAACATCATTTGAAATGCCAACAAATGGCATCTGCAAAAGGTGACGCGCTATATTTTCTGGGTGCGGAATATCCCTGGAAAAAATATATAAGACATTGTGAATGTCAGCTTAATACTCATAATTGTATAAATGAAATTTGTAGTGTTCTTTTCTGTATTCTTTATTATGTAATCTCTTTTTCTTTTTTAAATGAATAAAAATTATATTAAAAAGGGGAAATGAATGGAGGTGTGGGAGGGGGGATGAATCTCTCAAGAGAACCAATTAACCAATGACAATCTTATGTGTGTGTATATATTTAATCAATAAATATTAACTAAATTTTTTAAAAAAGGAAAAATGACAGCTTTTGAAGTTTTCAAGGACTATTGCTCAGACTGAAGGTGATTGTTTTCTTGTTCTAGTAGGAAATGGCCTGGCTAGAGGAAATGTTACATTCCCCTGACAGGAGTTGATCTCAGGACACACAGATTCGGACCTAGAGATGACTGACTGAATACATGCTTGCATTACCTGAAAAAAGTACTAGTAGGGCCTCAGGAGCTTGTACTGATGTTACTGTGTTTGCCATGTTGGTCTCAACCAAACACCTGGTGGAAGAGTACCATTTTGCATGCCCTGTGGAACCTTAGCTCCAAAAGGGCCTGGATCTCAGCTGGCAGCTTATTATACCAGGCTGGAGCCCTGTCTCTGGTTGAAGCCAAGTGCGTTTCTTTTGGCCCAGGATCAGAAGCGTCTCCACAGGGTCCTCACAAGGACTCAGGAAGCTGCATTCTGAACAAGTTGTAGTTTCCAGGTAAGGTTCAAAGGACAAGCTGCATATAATGAGTTACAGAAGTCTAACCTGGAAGTGACAATTGCATGGATCACTGTGGCTATCACTGTGGGTGCCTGTGGCTTCATTTGGTATAATTGGAAAAATACTTGGTGACCTATACCTCCATGGTAAGGGTGGTGTCAAGGGTCATTCCAAAATTCTTGATGGTATGTACAGCTGCATCCCATCAAGACAGGGAAGGAGTGCTTTCCTCTTCTGAGCCACAGGACCTTCAAGGGCTAAGCTTCAAGCAGCTTTGCTGAAACCATTCCGTCATGCAGGGCAATGATGAGCAAGATATTGTGATGGGTTTAGTGATAGGCCTTGTATTTCCCCCCATCCTATATATGTGTATTCCTTTCCTTGCCTTAAGAAATGGATTTTGTTTTGCTGAATCACGATGATAAGTAGTATTGCTCTCAAGAACATATTTACCGAATTTAACTGGGAAGGATTTAAAGCTGTAGAAAATTAAGAAGGATCCTGAGTTGGATGGGATTCACCTGCTCTTATCTCTACTGATAGAACAGGGCCCAGCTGTTATCATCCCTGAAATGGGGAGTTGGGAGTCAGATGTAATCCATCAACATTGTTTACCACTTAAGCTCAGGCATAAAAAGTGAGGCATTGGCTCAACCCCGGGGAGCTTCAGTGCAGGTGTAGGGCCTGAGTGCTGTGTACCTTTTGGCTAGGGTCCACATCTCTGCTATCTTCTTGGGGCTCCCGGTAACTGTTGAGAGATAGAATCATAGAATCATAGAGTTGGAAGGGGCCATACAGGCCATCTAGTCCAATCCCCTGTTCAACGCAGGATCAGCCCAAAGCATCCTAAAGCATCTAAGAAAAGTGTGCATCCAACCTTTGCTTGAAGACTGCCAGTGAGGGGGAGCTCACCACCTCCTTAGGCAGCCTATTCCACTGCTGAACTACTCTGACTGTGAAAATTTTTTTCCTGATATCTAGCCTATATCATTGTACTTGTAGTTTAAACCCATTCCTGCGTGTCCTTTCCTCTGCAGCCAGTGGGAACAGCATCCTGCCCTCTTCCAAATGACAACCTTTCAAATTCTTAAAGAGGGCTATCATGTCCCCACTCCTTTTCTCCAGGCTGAACATGTCTTCACATAACTGAAAAATCTTTTCTTGTTACAGTGGGCTTCCCTGGCCAATCTTAGCTCACTCTCAGCTTTGGCCTTTCTGGTGATTGATCTACAGTGCCTAATAACCTGTAAGTACTCTTCTTTAGAGCTCTGTCCTTCCCTCCATGTCCTGAACATTTCCCTTTTCTTTCTTAGTTCCTCTTGAAGTTCTCTGTTCATCCAAATAGGCTTCTTAGAGCTCCTGCAGTGTTTTTGTCTTTCTGGGGTAGTCATTGATTGAGCATGCAATAGCTCTTGCTTGAGTAGTGCCCACCCTTCACATGCTCCCTTCCCTTCCAGCATTCTCGTCCATGGTATGACACTCATCATGTCTCTGAGTTTATTAAAGTTTGCCCTACAAAAATCCAACATCCGCGTCTGGCTACAAGCTTCCTTGGCTCCCCATCTTAAAAGGAATTCTATGAGGACATGGTCACTTCCCCCTAGGGTCCCCACCTCCTTCACCTCATCCACCAACTCTTGCCTGTTGGTCAGTATTAAGTCCAGTATGGCTGAACCTCTTGTGGGTTCATATACCATTTGATAAATGAAATATTCTTGCTTGGTATGTATGAATCCTATATTGTAGCATCCTGTGAATTCCAACTGCCTGCTAATTGTAATCAATAAAAGATATCAGTTTTTCCTATCCACTGATGTGCTTAATGTTTCCAAATTCTAACAAAAGAACCATTGACAAGTTGTGTGGTAGAGGCATTCGTACAGTCGCACATTAATAGATAAAGCCCACATCTCTGGACCAGCTGAGCTATAGGGTATGTGCATTTGTTAAATAATATCAGGGAGAGAAACTCATCCTATGGAACCACACAGTGGAATTGGGAGTGGTGCAACTGTTCCTCCCCAATGATGATTCTCTGTTCTCGGCCTTGGAGAACGGAGACCAGCCACCGTAGTGCTGACCCCAGTAGCCGTATGTTCGTGAGGTGGTGAATTAAAAGATTGTGATCTGCTATGTTGAATGCTGCTGTGAGGTCTAACAACACAAGCAGTACCGGCCTGCCAGCTGTCTCTGAAGGTCCTCTGTAAGAGTGACCACAGCCATCTCCACCCCATGGCTGGGTTGGAAGATAGACTAGAATGAGTCCAGAACCAATGTTGCATCTAGGTATGCTTTTGATTGGTTCACAGCTGGATGCTCAGAAACACCAAGTGCGAAATGGGGCAGCAGCTGGCTGGGTCCTGTTGATACAAGGATGATTTCTCCAGTAAGGGTTGAACTACCTCCTCCTTCAAACTCTCCAGGAATGTCCCCGAAGACAGGAAAGATTTATTATATCCCAGAAGGGTCTCCATATCCCAGACTTTCTTAACCAGGGTTTCATGAAACACTGGGGTTTCTTCTTAGCCCTGGAAGAGTTTCCTGAATGGGTGGAAGTTAATTTTTTTAATGTATTTTTAAAATTTGTTAAATATTTATTAGGTGATATGACCATATATGGTCATGTTGACTGTAGCCCCTCCTCCCAAAATAGCCAATAATGAGCTTAGAGGGGGGGGGAAGTGGCCATGGATGGGCAGGTACACAGCCATATTCTGGATGATCACACCACTTCAGCAGTTTTTTAAAAGCCTAAATAATGTTTTAGGAGTTTCTCAAGGATAAAAAAAAGTTGAGAAAGGCTGCCCCATCTTCTCATCACCCATTTTTAGGAGCCATGAGGGGCAGGGATCTAGGCAGGAAGTCAGCAATCTATCCACATTGGCTTGTCTAAAACACCTGATGCTTTCAAAAGTCTTCTTTGAAGGTGGCCAATGGGCCCCAATTCTCTTTCTATATTAACAGCTGGGGAAGATCGTGGCAGAATAACAAGATTTCATGCACGAAATTGGCCAAAGCTAATGGCCAATTTAATATTGCTCGGGTGTCTTTCCTCAAGGGTGGTAAGAGACTGAATTACACCAAAAGTTGAGCCAGGTAAGAGCTTGCAGTTGCTAGGGAAGCTGTATAGAAATCTTTCTTTGCAGTTTTCACAGCCATCTCATAGACTCTCATAAGCTTCCTATAGGATATTTTTGCCAATTAATCAGAATCTTTCTCCAAAACCACTCAAGCCATCTTTTTATTTTATTTTTGGTATAGCTCCCCAGAGTACTGGTGGGGGGGGGGGCAGCTTAAGATAGAGGTAGAGAGGACATGGAGGAATGATCTCATTGATGCCAGCTGACAGCCAGTCAACTAAATCATCTGAGTCTCTGGGAGGCATCAAATCCCTTCGAGTATTGAGGGATCCTATTGGATCTATTAGTCTCAATGGGCAGGCACAAATGTGCCCCCCTTGCCTATACTGGGAGGAGGTGGTATTTGGAGACAGGGTTCAGGCACAGTGATCAGACCAGGGTCTGCTGCGACCAGATCAACCTCTAACTCCATGCCAGAGATCAAATCTAGGATGTGGCCTGCTTCATGGTTGGAGCCAGTAACAAACAAATAAATAATGTCAGTGTTGCCATAGCTGACACTAGATCCAGGTTTTGGCTGGAGGTGGGTTCATCTGCATGGACACTGAAATCCCCAGGACTAAGCTCCTGGAGTACTGCAATACCCAGGTCACCAGTGCCTCAAATAAACCTGACAAGGTATCTGCTGATGCATTACGCAGATGGTACACCAGTAAGAAAGCCAAGTTCATGACTGTGCTCTACCCTAGATCAACACACTCAATTCCGGGGATCAGTAGCACAGGGAGTGCTCTGATGGAGAAGACCAAGGGCTTGCTGCTGGGTCTGGTAAGTGGGGTGTTCCTTGGGATGCTGACGGGGCTTGCTTGGCAGTCACCTGCTCTATCCCTCTTGACTCTGCAGCATGTTTCGCATGTTTCGCCTGTGGGTGGAGAAAGCTGGATCCTGACTGGGACCAGCTGAAGGTGGATCTCCAGGATTTGGGCAGCAGCCTCCTTGAGCATCTATCCAGTCAGGTCCTCAGTGGCCCAACAGCTATGAGAAACCCAGAAATCAAGACCTTCTTCTGTCTAGTACTAACCAGGATAAGCTGTAGTCTATGATATATCCTTCACCATTGTCACTTTCCACTGTTGCTGCTTCCCAGGGCTGCTCATCAAGTATTCCTCTGTTCCATCATCATTGTCACAGTCCATTCTTTTCTGCTGATGTGGCTGCTGATTCCTGAAGATGATTCCTGCATTTTAGTCTGGTGTCTCAGCTGTGACTGTTCTGCTTTCAGTGACTCTGCTAAAAGTTTAGCCAGAGTCCAAACTCATCAGGGTATGGCTCTCTGCTTTGCTGACACACACAACCTTATGCATGTTTTTAGGGAAGTGAGATTTCTGCTTTTCCATTCAATGGATATTGTGAATGTAGAAGAAAGAGTGGGTTTAAAGCAGGGGGTCAAATATACAGCCCACGGGCTAGAACCTACCCATCTAAGGTCTTATCTGGTCTGCAAGCAATTGGTCATTACCTTGAGCGTCAGGTGACAGAGGCTGTGCATTATGTCCCTGTATACTGTCCCAGTGCTATTGAGTAACGGAAGTGATACGGTGGGCATTCGGGGACATACTTTAAGGAAATATTGTAAGAGTGTTAATATCTTAAGCTGAGTTCAACACCTCTGGATTAAAAGATTCTGTTGGGTTCAGCTTTTGCCTGCATTGAACTTGTCCTGTTTGGTGTCGTTATTATCATTCTTTTTCTTCTTGGTTGTCCACTTACATTTTCTGACAGGATACAATACCCAACAAAGTTTTGATTTGTTTAGAAACATCCAGTTTATACAGCAAGTCTGGAGAGTGAAATTTCTTTTCACTAGGTTTGACAGAAAAACAGCACGCTTCGCCTCAGGGTGTTTGGGAGACAGTTTCAATAGCTGATATTACAAGGGGTATAACAGCAATGGTTTCCAGAGTGGCTTTATTTTCAAAACTAGGTTTAGGTATTTACGTTTTTGTTCTGAATTTTTCTCATTGTTATATGTGAGAGGCACTGCAATGTTTATTAGAGTAGCTGTTTCAGTTTCTTTGTTATTCAGGATTATGTTTTCCTGGTAATTGTAACCTATTGTTTTATGTATTATTATAATAATAATAGTTGTAACTCAATATAAGGTATTATATTTTTCAGAGTACTGTCTGTTTACTGTGAATGGGAGTTTTAGTATGCTTTGGCTTAAAGTGGAACTTGATAGATAGGAGCTTGACAAAGAGAGTCAATAATGGTTAAGAGGGGCAAACTCTAACCTGGAGAGCCAGGTTTGATTCTCCACTCCTCCATATGAAGCAAGCTGCATGACCTTGGGCTGTTAGAGCTATTCTCACAGAGCAGCTCTGTCACTGAGTCCCACCTACCTCACAGGGTACTTGTTGTGGGAAGAGGAAGCGTTGTAAATCACTCTTAATACTCCTTTGGGTGGTGAAAAACCAACTCTTCTTCTTTAATGTAAATGTTTTTAATTGCTATGGATATTTCTTCAGAGAGCTACTTCTTATGAGATGACCTCCTGATAGCTGTCCTTTTCTTTACAAAGACCCTTGAAGGTATATAGGAGGTGACCCTTCCACTTAAGAGGTTTGTGTTCTTCTGATCAATGCTGAGGGTTAGGTTAAACTCCATGAGGTGCATGAAAAAACCTTCAGTACTTTTAAATAAAACTTGGAGCAGCACAAGAAATTAGAACAACTGATTGCCAGGAGTGGTTTAAGGATTTGCGGGCCCCTAGCACAGTTATGGTAGGAGCAACCTGAATGAGGACAGAAGGGCCCCCAACAGTAGAAATAGGTTTCACTCTGGGTGCTGAGGGGAAAAGGGGGAAGAGAGAAGCTATAGCCCTGATCAGTAGGTGGGGGGGGGGGGGAGCTTGTGGGGCTCTTGGAAGTTCAGGGCCTGGAGCAAGTGTTAAATGTACTACATAGATAAACCTGTGGGAGGGGGAAGGGCCTTGCTAGAATGGGCTAGTTAGAGTCAAGATGCATACATAATTGGGCAGTTAGCTGAAATTGGATTAAGGAAGCTGGTAAGATTCATGAATGGCAGCAAATTAGCATTAAATACAAGAGTCAACAAACAATGTAAAAATGGAGTCCAGTGGCACCCCCAGGACTAAAAAAGTTCAATTCCGAGTATTCTGAGCACGCGGGCATTGCCTACATCTGTGCACGCTTCCCCATGCCTTTCAGCCCCTCCATCCCCACGTGTCTTCTTCCCATCTGCCCTGCCACTTCCTCAACAGCGGCTTTGGGGCTGATTAAGCCCCAGTCACATATGTGTTCAGAATGTTGTGATATTTAGAACAGTATCTGCTCTGCTGCATTTCTCCTTTGGCTGAAGCAGGCATCATATTTTAAGCAGAAGAAAAGTGAAATGGGGTGGCCTCATGTTCACTCCTGACTGATTTCTACTACATCACTTCCACCACCAAATGTGTCCACACTGCAGCTCAGTGACTATTCCACAGGGACCGTGTACAAATCTGTAATTGCAAGTATAACTGAATATTCATCTGAGGCCCATCTGGTCTGGCCACAGCAAACAGGACTCCAGTTTTATCCTATACCAGGTAAGGAAGGAGGAAGGGAAAGGGTCCAGTGAAGGAATGTGCATAGCAGCTGCAGCGTCTTCTGTTGCTTTGGAGCTTTTAAAAGTAAGGGATGCATCTCTGGCTGGCAAACAGGCAATTCTGAGATCATCACCCAACAGCTATGAAAGGAGACTTTCCACTGTCATTCCCTGCTCCACTATGCCACTCCATCAGCCTGCAGAAGAAAAATCAATTTTTAAAATTGCCAACACTGTGATATCACTTTTTGGGGAAAACCCAAAAATGACATCACGCTGCTATAGGAATTGCTGGGGACTCTATGGATTACCCTTAGAATTTCCAGAGGAATTCTGCACACGTTAAAAATAGCGAAATCCTTACCATTTGTAAATGCCATGTTTTTGGCGTTTTATACGACGATGTGAACATCCTGCATGACATCTGCAAACAGGCTGCAACATCCTCCATTTTATAGCACTTGCAGGGAAATCCACAAAACTGGATTACCCCTGCAAAAAACCGCTAGCATTATGAGAGCAACCTGCAAGACACCCACACAAGACACGTGCATTGCTAAAGTTGCTGCAGCGAGATTTCCTGCTCCAATCCCCGCCCTCGAGCCCGCCTCCCTCTCTCTTCACCCGGAACTGGGCTTTCTTTTTTTGTTGTTGAAAAAGCAGCCTTGACCTACAATTCGATGCACAATTGCCCAGGCAGAGCAAAAATTAAATTGTCCCCCCCCCAGTTTTCCCAGTTATCATGCCTGTCCCCCCCAAAAAAAGATTGCCCCCCCTTTTGTTAACAGCTTCAAGGCTCCAGTTTTCAAGAGGGATTACAGAGAAAGGAGCCTAATGCACCCATGAATTAAAGCATATGTGTTTAAACAAATAGGTTTTAAAAGATAAATAGTGGGTATTGCCATCCCTTGAAAACAGCGAGGCAGGTAATTGACTGCCTGTCTTGATTGATGGGCGGAAGAAAGGAGTGTGTCTAGTGTGTTCCCCTCATCTGCCATTTCAAGGAGGCGTGCTGAGAGGTAAGATGCGCTAGAGGGAGGCAGAGGAACCAGCAGGTGGGGAATTCCTGGGTCCATTCCGCAGAAGGGTTGCAAATTGTAATCGCTACTAATATGCAGTTATGCACAACATCGTACACAATCTGCCACACTCCTGAAACAGTCCCGCTAAAAGCGCTTCGTTGTAGTGCTTCCAAGGAAATCCCAAAAAGCGGATTCACCCTCTAGAAAGCGCTACACTCTTGCAAATAATCTGCAACAATTTTGAAAAAGTTCTGTGCCTTACCATTGTTGCGGTTTCAGCAAAGTCCCTCCCCCTGGCTCTCTCCTCTGAACTTCTGGTGAAGCGATCGCCATTTTTTTTTCTCGGAGCGAGCGGAGAGCAACGAGCCAGCGAGCCTTCATTCACCCAGCGAGGCTTCTCCGGCTGCAGTCCCTCCACAGAGCTGCTTTAAAGCTCCCATCAAGTCACCAAGCACAACATAGCCCCATTTGCAAGTTCCCTTTATTTTCGGCTGAAAATCGTGCCCGTGCACGGGGGAAGGGGATTTTTTTTCACTCAGGGGAGCGTGGCAACGATGAAACGGCGGCTCACACGCCAGCTGCCAACTAGATGGGTCTCTACGTTAGGAGGAAGCAAGGAATCAAGGAATCAAGGCATGTTCGTTGCAACGTGTGTTTTTCTTTTTTAAAAAAAAACCTGTTCTTAAAGGGAATGGGGCTTTTCTGGAGCATGGTAACAACCACCCATTGGCTGCTCGTTTGATTGACGGTCGGGGCGGGACAAAGCACGAAAAAAATCGCTTCCTTTCTAGCGATTTTTGCCGAGATCGGAAACTTGTGGGAAACGATTGAAACGCAACTTGATTCCACCACAAAGGCAGGTATGCATTGCGCCGAATTCCACTATTTTAAATTCCGTTTTTTCTTTCCGTAAGCAATTTGCCACATTGATCCTTGTGCGGAATGGGTCCTGGAGTTGCGGGGGTTATTTTTAGCATTAAGCCATTGCGCTGGCCTAACACTGCATTTTTCCCCATGGGAATCCCCCCCCCAGTTATTCCTAGAGTGGTGTGACGTCGCTTCTGAGTTTTCCTTGGAAACGATGTCATGTAACATGCTGATGGGCTCCACACCACCCAACTTGACTTGTTGCCAGCAAATGGCTGGCAGCCCTGTGTGAGGTGCATTGTAGATGCCTCTATCTTTGGAAGTTAATCAGGTGGTTATGAGGAACAAGGTCCATGGCTCTTGCATGAGAAACTGGCACAGGCTGGGAAGACTGTTGTAGTCCAACATAGGGATGACAACTCCAACTTGAGAAATTCCTGGATATTGGGGGCATTGTCTTTGAAGGCCAGATTCTGGGGAGGAAAGCGAGCTCAGCTAACTATAATTCCAGGAGCCACCTGGAAGATAGTAACACTAGCCTGGCAGCTGATGGGAGAACAGGGTGTAAGTGCTCTTGAGATGGGATGGGTAAGGAGTGCCCCACAGAAGGAGGGAGAAATGGAGTTGGAGGTCCCTGAGCATAGAGAGCCAAATAAATAAATAAATAAATAAATAAATAAATAAATAAATAAATAAATAAATAACATTATTTTTATTTGCAAGATTTTATTGGGATTATTTTATTATTGAAAAACATTATTGGTGTGATTTGTTTTTATTAACTGGTTTTATTATTTGATTGGTGCAAGATGCCTTGAACAGGTCTGGAGAGGTGGCATACAAATGTTCTGCATACATATTAACTTACAGGGTGGAATTATGCAAGCTGTTATCTTTTAGTCCTTCCTAGGTTAGTAATAAAGGTGTTAGATTACTGGTGTAATTATGGATA
Source organism: Paroedura picta (assembly GCF_049243985.1). Classification (NCBI taxonomy): domain Eukaryota; kingdom Metazoa; phylum Chordata; class Lepidosauria; order Squamata; family Gekkonidae; genus Paroedura; species Paroedura picta. The sequence goes on from NC_135375.1 coordinate 61,019,005, forward strand.
GCTATGTTAATACTTGACGTACTCTGAGCACTTAAGCAACTGTGCTGTCTGTATTAGTTTAATAAACCACCATTTTTCACTGAGAGAATTTGCATACAGATTCCCAGAAGCAGAAGTGGAGGAAACTCAGTGGGCTGCAGTTTGTGTGTGTGCATGTGTACCTGTTTGGGGGGGGGTGCGGGGGGAGAAAGAAAGTTACATTATGTAAGCTCTGTTTTGCTTGTGGGATTTTAGATACAAATCAATATGTTTTATTACTTCTATAAGGCTCTAGAATGAAATTTACATCACTTACTTTATAAAAACTTGGTGCTGGTTACTCAGACCCCTCCCCCCCAGTGCAGCATGTGCAGGAACAGTTTGCAGTTTTGCAGTCTCATATTGCATCTTTCCCAAATTAACTTGATTTGAATTATTCGGGTTTTGTAGGAGAGGAAGGGAGTTACATAACCAAAAACATTTTCTTCCCATGAAAGAGTTTTCTTGTTGAAAGAGTGAGAATTTATTCCATGATTCATAATATTGGCATCTTCTTTTAAAGCATTTTAAGTCAATACCTCCAATGTTTTCAACTTGTATCACCACAAGAAAACACCAGGTTGTTCCCCCCTTCAGTTTTCTTTTCTTCTTCCTTTTTTTGTGTATGTGGGGGAGAAAATTAGGGGGAAAGAGTTAAGCATGAAGGAAGTTGTGTCTGATGAGGAACAGCTGAGATTTTATGGCCATCTTGAATAAACATTTCTTACCCAGAAACTCTAAGGGAGTGCAGCTCTTGTTCTGTAAAGCATAATAATACTAAGTTATCACAGCTGTAACAGTTAAAAAGTGTACCATTTGTATCCATCTCATTCTCATAAAGCAGCACTGCTGAAGTCAACAAATGGACACATCTGGGGAGTTTTTGAGAAATGTCAGAAGACAGCCTATACCAATATTAAACCTTTAAATTAAAGAGTTAGGGGATGAAATTCTATACTGTGGATGAAGGCAGCATAAACCCTATGTAGTATTTAAGAGCGAAAAGAAGGAGTGAGGAAGTATTGAGGAACCAGAGAAATGAAAAGCTTCTCTTTCCAAAAGCAGAAAGGCTTTTTCAAAAGCTATTGGCCAGCTGGATCCTCTGACAGAGTGCTCCATGGCAAACACCACAGAATCAATGATTGGTGCGAGCCACAGAGCAATGCCGAGAACCCTTTGGCTGCTGTTTGAACAGATAAGATGACAGCAACAGTGCAGGGGCAGGAGGAAAGAGCAGAGGCTGATTATTTACTCACTATTTTACTTAAAATAAACAAACAAACAAAGGGCTACTCAAGGGCTTATATCTATTCTTCTTATTTAGGACTTTTCTTGCTAGCTTTTCAACATTGTTTGCAAGCATGGTACATAAAAGCAGAGCTCAATAATGCAAAACAATTTAAACCAGTGCTAGAACTATGGCAGTAGTAATCAAACTATAATCAACATGTACATTAATCGCCAAACGCCTGAATGAACAAAAACTCTATTCAGAATGCCAAGGACCAGGATTCCACAAAACACAGTAGGAAATTGGTTTCAAAGCCTTCGAGACAAACAATACAGATAAACAGCATAGAATGTAAAACCTAAATATAATAACGTTCTCCTTCACATTAGGTACCGGCTTGGAGCACTTTGTTGTCTGTTTCATTAGAAAAGCTCTGTATATCAGAGTATTGAAATTGAAATTGGGAATGCTATATATGAGGTCTGGTGGAATATATGTATGTGTCTGATGAAGTGGAATTAAACAAGTCATAACTGGTGTACTTGTCATATTATACAATAAGAAATTAAAATCAGTCTTCAGACAAGATATGAACAAAAAATTATTTAGAAGATATACTTCAAGTTTTTGAGATCATTTTAAATATCATTTGATATACTTTATTCCATACAGTTTTTGTATTTAGTTTCAAAGTTTTGGAGGCCACCTCCAGATGTGCAAGATGTTGAAATGAGCAAGGAAGAGTATAATGTCATGAGAAATATGTCTAGCAGAAATATCCATATCCGTATTGTTTTATAATAGCGCAATACTGCAACACTGAATAGAAATCAAGTACTTTGGCTTTTGCAGCCACTTCTGCTTTCTAACACAAGACAATTTTCAGATATGGTACCCTGCCAAGCATAGACTTTACAAGGACTTCCAGGAGTCTCTTCATTTTTTCCTGCTCCCCCTTCCTGTAGTGACAATGTGAAAGAACACCCAGTAGGATCAGGGCTGATGTCAGGTGACTCTTATTCAGAGTGACCACATTTTGGTTATGAAATTCCATAGCTGTAAGTAGCTATAGGATTCCTTCCTTCCTCTTACTCATTCAATCTTCCCAATAAGAACTTCAGGTGCAAGTACTAGCCCCCAGCCAGCATGACTCAGTAATTGCCAGGTGTTACTAAGAATCATTAATCCTGGGGGGGGGGGGGGACCAAAAATTGAGGAGAGTATAAAGAAAGAAGTGGAAGCAAGGGAGCTTTGCTAGAAGGTACTATGGAGGTACTACTGTAAGTAGCTCCCTCTCCATTGATTAAGAGGAATATAAAAAACACTGTAGTTGTTTCTATTGTGGATTTTACAATTAAACCACATTCATTTTATAAAGATATCTTGCTGCCCTGAATTTTCTTGACCACCCATATCCCTCAAAGGGCCCCTATCTGTGACAAAACAGCCTTTGGCATTCACAATTCTTATTCTTGTGGCACCATTTATACCATCTCCCCCTTTTTGCTTTCTTCTCCCCTTTTGATGCTCCAAGCAACCTTCATTTATTTGCCTCCCAGTTCTCAGATGTATTATTCATAGCCCACCTTTCTTCCCAATGGGAACCCAATGCACTTTGCATCATTCTTTTCTGTTTTATTCTCACAACAACACTGTGAAATAGCTTATCCTGTGAAATAGTGGTCCGTTACTCCTGTGGTGGCCAGGAGACCTCTGGCTGAAGATCCTGATTTTACATAGATTCTGCCAGTTGGTCTATTTCTATAACACAAAGGTTTATGAGTAGCCATATGCCTGGCTTGACCTGTGTTGTTTATAGTGAATTAGAAATAAAGATGGATAGCAGCTGCTTTTTTCTCCTTGCATATTGAAGGGCTTATCTGGAGCATATCAACTAGGGAGTGTCAAGAAGTACAGACAGGAACCCTGTGGACTCCCAGGCCTGGTGTGCACAAGAAACAGGTTTGATGAAAAACATATCTTAAGTTTATTAGAACAAATTTTAGAATATCCATTTATAAATAAGCTCCATTTATCAATAGGCAACATAGGTCTCTGAAAGCAAGCGGCTCATAAAGTAAGAAATAGTAGTATAACTGACACATTCAGGAATTGTATTTGATGGCACAATCTTACAGAAAACATGAAATCACACCTTCTAACTTGAGCATTCTCTACAGTTCTGTTCATCTGCAAACAAGCAAATTAGAGTTGAAGCCTTAGTCCTTCAGAATCCAAGACAGACTTTATTTCTTCAGATCCTTAAACCAGGCATAATTTTGGCTCACCTGGATGAGACAATGATGATTAGCCAATCAGAACATGTCCTGGCTAGAACTCTCTGCAAAACCACTTTACTAGTCCTCATGAAGAGCCAATTAGCCTTTTCTATGCTTTGGCCTTGAAGATGATGTCTGTAGGCTGAGAGGCCCAATTAGTAACAACTGCATGATGGAAAGTGTTAGTTACTATACACATTAACCCTTGAGAGGGGTAATCAGGGGTGCTTTGCCTCACAGGAAAATACAGCATGCATGTATCAGTTCATGCAACATGCAGGAAGTACCCCTTCTTGTGGGACAGGCAAGTACGAGTTTATATACACTGTATTTGTCTGGTTTTTGTTTTTTGTTTCAAACAGATTGATTTCAATATGGGTGTAGTTTCTAGTCATGGACACATGTTCACCATTTACCTGATGCTCTGGAACATCTGTGAGAAATTACAAAATGTTAAAAAACTGAGCAGCATGAAAGGAACTCAACTAAAAGAATCTAGTAGGAAAACACATATAATAGGATCGTAAAGGATTAGCTTGGACTGTGTAGGGTTAGAGTGAAAGCACACATGACAAGTTCCATCCATAAAAAACCATATGTACTATTTGGCTTCCAGAAGCAGCTGCAAAGGGTCCTAGTATGGATCAGGCTCATGGCAATGGGGAAAAGAAGTGACTGCCCCTTTCCCTAATCAAAAATGGCCTTCAGTGGCATTAAAATCTACTAAAGGAACATTCTGTTACTTAATGCTGCAGCCATGAACAACATTCTCTTCTGCCTCCTGCTGATTTTGAGAGCCAGATTACATACTTGAAATTCCAACTACTGAACTCTACTGTCATGTTTAATTTGCTGTCATAGAAATGTAACTGTTCTGTCCAGCCAGGTAGACTTTAGTAACCCATGGAGCCAAATGTCCATGCAGGTGCCTGCGTGCGCACACATACACAGAAAGAGGAAGGGTAATCCAACATTATCTTTGTTATTGGCCTGCAGAACTATCTCTCCCCATGCAACAAGTATAGTCCTCTGGCTACCAATTTATGGACATCTTACTGTCTAAGGTTGCCCATCACATAAGCTTCTTTATTTTTATTAGATTTTTATTTCCCGCCACTCCAGAGACCGGCTCACGCCGGGTTACAATCTTCCACAATTTAAAACCCCATTAAAATTAAGATAGGACATAAAATTACAGCATATGCATAAGAGAACATGGCGGAAAAATCCATTATATCCACTCCCATAAACATCATCCAATAGGGAAATGGCAAGAGGGGAGCCATAACCCCTGCTGTAGATGATCCTGGCGTATTGCTGCTTAGCACCAAGGGGGTGGGGAATCAGATCTTCTTCTCAGACCCCTGCCTCAACCAATAGACCTGGTGGAAGAGCTCCATCTTGAATACCCTGCGGAACACAGAAAGCTCCCTTAGTTGCATTTATTGACAACCACTCCCAAACACTGCTGGCTCGTGGTGGTTTACAGAAGATTAAAACCACATAAATACAATTTCAAAGTTACAACCCTTGACAAACAGGCAACAAAATCCCTCTATAAACCTCCCCGCCCTCCCATGACCAGCCACAGCCATGCACAGGTCCAAACTGCAGTCTCAGGTGGCAGCTTCTTCCCAGATGAAAGGCACATGGATACAGGTTGGGATGCAATATTCCTAACCTGACCTGAACCAAATGCCTGGCAGAAGAGTTCCATCTTGCAGACCCTGCAGAACTATGATAGTTCCATCAAGGCCCTCAGCTGTTCTGGGAACTCATTCTACCAGGTCAGAACTAGGACTGAAAAGACCCTGGCCCTGGTCAAGGCCAGTCATGCTCCCTGGGACCATGGACAACCAATAGATTAAAACCGACAGCACAAGACTCTGTGGGGGACACAAGGAGACAAGTGGTCCCTCAAGTAAGTGGGGCCCAGGCCACAAACAGCCTTAAACGTAAGAACCAAAACCTTAAATCTGATCCAGAAGCTAACAGATAACAAGTGCAGCTGCCTCAGCACAGGTTGGATGTGGGCCCTCCAAGATGACGGTGTGGAACACTCAGGAGGCCCTCTCCCTGCAATTTTAATTCCTGGGCAGGAATATATGGGAGAAGACTTTAAAGGATAAAAGGAACACCTTGAATTGAAATTATAGAACAATTCCCTCTAAGTAGCACCTGACTCCCCACATTGTTAATTTCAGGAGATAGCTGAAGACTGTTATTTATTATTGCATTTCAATTATTATGTTTTATTTATTGTCAGTCCCTATTAGAGTTTTTAAAATTGTGACCTCTTATCAAAGGTAAAGGTAAAGGTATCCCCTGTGCAAGCACCGGGTCATGTCTGACCTTGTGGTGACGCCCTCTAGCGTTTTCATGGCAGACTCAATACGGGGTGGTTTGCCAGTGCCTTCCCCAGTCATTACCGTTTACCCCCCAGCAGCAAGCTGGGTACTCATTTTACCGACCTCGGAAGGATGGAAGGCTGAGTCAACCTTGAGCCGGCTGCTGGGATTGAACTCCCAGCCTCATGGACAGAGCTTCAGACAGCATGTCTGCTGCCTTACCACTCTGCACCACAAGAGGCTCGTGACCTCTTATGTGTTCTCATAATTGTTGTTTCATCCATATTATTTTTATTTTTATTGTTTTCATAATTGCCTTATTTATATTGTAAGCTGCATTGATTTCTTCAAGGGAGACAAGCAGCTAATAAATGTTTAAAGAAATAATAAAGGTGGTGTATCAATATTTTAATAAATGTGAGGTAAGAAATATAGGAATGAAAGGGTTAAGATAGCATAAACATTTGCAAACAAGTAATGAATTACACCACTAAGGACAAGAGGCAGACACATCCATTATCTTTAAGCAGGGGAAAGAAAAGATGGTGCCTAAGAGGGAAGCCATTTAACCTAGCCCCTGGGGTGTTATCAAGCTCCTTGTTGAAATGCCAACTGTTAAATTGGTTCATCCAGTTTTCTCTTTAATATCAGTTTGATCAGCAAGCGATTATCAGGTGCTGTTATTTAATTTCATTCCATGAAAAGCTTCAACTGCCCATTCCCACTCATTAAATCTCTTTCCCCTTAACCTGTGTTCAGTTGGCAGCCTTAGCTCCTTTTTTTGGGGGGGGGGGAGGCTCTCATATGGTTATCAGAACCTTTTAAAATCTGTAGTTATTATGCATTGTGTAATAAATAGATGTATTTTGTTCTATGTCTTAGTTCTCAACTTTCTGGTTCTTGTCTCAGAACCTTTGCTACATAACACAGCGGTACTCTGCAGCCTCTAAACATTTTTGTTCCCTGACTGGGGGTATACTCAAGAAAGTATAGTGCTTATAACATTTTATTTCATTGTTTTAATTTTACAAAAGGGTCTTTAAGGCAGCTAACATTGAAACATAAATAATAAAATCACATCTAAATAATAATTGTTTTAAATTAACTATTTTTAAAAATTAAATCCAGAGGTAAAATATGCCAAATGAAATGATATAACAACTACAATTGTAAAGGTTGGGGGAGCTTGGTCTATTTAGCCTGGAAAGAAGATGACTGAGAGGGAATCTGATAGCCATCTTCAAGTATTTAAAAGTCTGCCATGTAGAGGATGGAGCAGAGTCGTTCTCTCTTGTCCCAGAGGGATAGACCAGAACCAATGGGATGAAGTTAATTCAAAAGAAATTCCATCTGAAGACGCTCCTGACAGAGTGGTTTCCCTGTAGAACAGGCTTCCTCGGCAGGTGGTAGGTTCTTCATCTTTGGAAATTTTTAAATAGAGGCTGGATAGCCATCTGACAGAGAGGCAGATTCTGTGAAGGTTCAAGGAGGTGGCAGGTTACAGTGGATGAGCAATAGGGTTGTGAGTAGGGTTGTGCGCTTCAGCCGCCGAAGCAGCCAGTGCCACAGCACGTGGGGGTGGGGGAGGGGACGGGTGGCACTGGTGGCAGCTGCTTTGGGCTAGAACAGCTGCTTTGGTGGCTGAAGTGCACAATCCTAGTTGTGAGTGTCCTGCATAGTGCAGGGTGTTTGACGAGATGGTCCAGGAGGTCCCTTGCAACTCTATTATTCTATGATTCTATGATAATTAAAGAGCCTCTTGTGGCGCAGAGTGGAAAGTGGCAGAAATGCTGTCTGAAGCTCTGCCCATGAGGCTGGGAGTTCGATCCCAGCAGCCGACTCAAGGTTGACTCAGCCTTCCATCCTTCCGAGGTCGGTAAAATGAGTACCCAGCTTGCTGCTGGGGGGTAAATGGTAATGACTGGAGAAGGCACTGGCAAGGCCATCCTGTATTGAGAGATCCAGTTTGGTGTAGTGGTTAGGAGTGCGGACTTCTAATCTGGCATTCCAGGTTCGAATCTCCACTCCCCCACATGCAACCAGCTGGGTGACCTTGGGCTTGCCATGGCACTGATAAGACTGTTCTGACCGAGCAGTAATATCAGGGCTCTCTCAGCCTCACCCATCCCACAGGGTGTCTGTTGTGGGGAGAGGAATAGGAAGGCGACTGTAAGCTGCTTTGAACCTCCTTTGGGTAGAGAAAAGTGGCATGTAAGAACCAACTCTTCTTCTTCTTCTTCTTCTTCTTCTTCTTCTTCTTCTTCTTCTTCTTCTTCGCCTGCCTGCCTGCCTGCCTGCCTGCCTGCCTGCCTGCCATGAAAACACTGGAGGGTGTCACCCCAAGGGTCAGACATGACTCGGTGCTTGCACAGGGGATACCTTTACCTTTTATGATAATTAAAACTTTGCTTAGGCAAGAAGGATTACTAAGGGGGAAAAGTCTTTACCCACTGATGGAAGATGGCAACATAAGGAGAATACAGCTCTACCTGGGGAGTGAGTCCCAGAGTTTTGGTGTCACAACTAACAGGTTCTCTTCTGACTTGCCACCTGTCTAATATTGGAAGGCAGGGGCATTGGAAGCAGAGCCTTAGAAGACAGACCTTGTGGTCGGGTAGGTTGCCCTTCAGGTATGCAGGTCTCAAACCATAAAGGCTTTAAAAGTTAACACCAGTACCTTGAAGTGTGATTAAAAATAGATGAAGTCAGTACAAACAGACCAAGGCCTGGAGTGATACAATCCCTACAGCCCATTCCATCAATGTCCCAGCTGCAGACATCTCCACATAGACTGCATTGAAGTAATCTAATCTAGGTGTAATCATGGTATGTACCATGATGGTGCCAGATCTTTTCTGCCTAGGAAAGGCTGGAGCTCATGAGCCAGTTGTTGATAAAAGACACTGCCAGCTGTTCACCCTGAGCAGACCAAGGTCCTACAGCACCCCCAGACTGCAAACCTGCTCTCCTTCAAAGGGGATACAGTCTTTTTTGGGATAGCTGATACCTTAAATCCCAGAGACCTTCTGCACAGTATCAGTTCTTGTAGGACTGTTCTTGCAGAGTAATTCTCTTAGTGCTTTCTCAGCCTTACCTACCTCACACGGTGTCTGTTGTGGGGAGGGGAAGAGAAAGGTATTTGTAAGTTGCTTTGTGATTCCTTCAATAAATCAAAAGTGGAGTATAAAACGCCCAGCTCTTCTTCATGGATGCTCCCATCTCAAATCCCCTCCCCCCCCACACACTTGTGCTTAGGTGCCATACAAGTGCACAAATTCCATGTGGAAGCAACCACAAAATATGATTTCCCCTGCAAGCTGAAGTCTGAGCTGGGTGTGTTGGTTCAAGGATAAGGGAATAGCTGGGTCCCATAGCAAAGCAGGCTAATCCCCTAAGGAGAATACATGTTTTCTCCTTAAGTATGAATTAAGCCCCAACACACAGTCTGCCTGGATCCTCCTTTGGGGTGCATAATATATGAATACCCTCCACCTGGGGTCTCACAAAGAGTGTCTAATAGCAGTTTCATGGTAATATGATTATTTTGATATTTGTCATTTCTCCCATTCCACTGTGAACTATATAGTGAGTGGAGCAAAGGGCAGTGATGATTCAGCACAATCTGCCTGGTTACGACAGTGGCCTAATATCCAGGCAGAGAGCTCTGCTTCTCGGTGGCATCATTCTAATCAGAAAGTGACAAATGATTTTGCAGTGCCTGAAGAGTTAAAGAAGAAATGTGAGCAAGAACCACATGGTAATCAAAGAATGCTGCGTAATACGCTAGAAGCCCTGGCTGTCTTATATAAAACCCTGATGTATCATTAGACTGAAATAAAACAGTGTGATAACAGATGGGTTCTCTCTGATTATTAGAGAGGTATTGTGTGTATTTGAGAACGTGCAGGATTTGGGCTCATTGAGCTGCAGCCCATCTCTATCACACCATATTTCTGCTATTCCAGAGTCAAGCTAGTATCCCCCCCCCTCTCCATTACTATTCCAGCCATCATTTCCCACCTTGTTCTCCCTTTTTAACGTGTATTTATTTCTAATGCATTTGCTGTTTCCACTACATTAAAACCTTTGGAAGATCAATCAGCTTCTTATACTATTTTCCTGCCACATTTTCAAATGCTGAACCCAAGTCATTTATATTCCAATGCTTCCACTGAGACCTTTAAAAAAATAAGTCTGGAAAGAAACTAATGCAGCTTCAAGCCATGTTCAGCTTCCTTAACAAGTCTGTGGCTTTACCTCCTAGAGTATAAAGCCACCGTTCAAACCCTTTGGATGCAGAGCTTAAAATGGGAACTTCCCAGAAGCTAAAGATAGAGACAAGCAGCACACTTGGCTGGAGAAAGAAGCAAGCAAACATTTTGAAGCCCAGGGGGATTTTGACCATGCTGAGTGTGACAACACCTTTCTTAATTCATCTTTTATGCATATCACAGAATGCCTTCTCCTATGTGGATCTTGCAGATTTACAAAACTTGTATCTGTTAGGATATGGGACAGAGCCTTTTCTGCTGTGGGTTGCACCAAGTAGAATTCCACACCCGAAAACTCTGCCAGGTAGATTATTGCTGTAGCTTCCTTTAGCAAAGTGGTTCTCACACTTTTCGGTGCCGCAACCCAAACTTCGGTGGCTGCAGCATGTGCATGCGCACGGACGGCATGTGCATGTGCACAGGTGCACAACAATCAAGGTGGCCAGTGCCATGGCTCCACCGCCTCCACTGACCACTGCCTCTGCTCGCCTCCATCACTCCCCAACCCCAGCAGCAGACCCATTGGTGAGGAGAAACTGTGCAGAGCGCCGAGGGAGGCAGATATGCCCATGTACATTCCCCAGGCAGTAACTTTGCTTTGTACTTTGTTTCTACCCAGGGAAGCAGGCAGCGTGAGGTCCCTGCAACCACCCGTGCCCTAAACCTCCTACTCCCTGGGGAGCGGGCACTACCCACCCGCCACCACCCACCTCCACCTGCTGCCACTGCCTGATGCTGCAGGCCACCACCACTGCTGCTGCCACCACAGTGGGGCGACCTCACGGAACCCCTAATGAGGTTGTGACCCCAAGGTTGAGAACCACTTCTTTAGCAGAAGATTTGAAGACTTCATTTGAAAGAGCTTTTCTGATCCATGGAAGATTTTTATTGGACTTTGGTTTTCACATATTTCGGAGGTTTGCCTTTTTTGCTTCCTTATTGTTCAGTGTTTCTGAGAAATTGCAGGGTCATTGGAATTGGGGTCAGTTGCCTTTGGATAAGGGCAGGTTGTGTCCTTGTACTATCACTTTGCTCAAAAATATACAGATAAGAGGAGGCAAAGAAGAACTCTCTATAGGAGCCCCAAAGAACGACCTACGCCCCAAAGTCTCCCACTTTTAGCCAATTCAGAGCTCTCTTTATCTATATATCTAATAATAAAGTCTGCCCCCCAATCTGCAGATATTTAGATCTGCAGATCGGAGCCATATAGATGTTAAACAGATTTTTCTGCAAACTTGAGGACTCTTTCCAGGTTCACAGAAAAATCTAAATCTAAAAAAAAAACAAAACTCCCACATAGGAAGGGGTTTAAATTCCTCCTAATATAAAAAAGCATTGTCAGCAGGCACCGACAGTGCACTTCCCATGATTCTGCAGCAGCCACTGGGAGCCACAACAGGTCCAGTGGTGGCTGCAGTGGAGCCTAGGAAGCTCTAGCAGCGGCTGTGGTAAAGTGAAGGAGCCCAGCCACAGCAGCAAACACTGGGATCTGATCTGGGTTCGGAATGGTTCCCAGTGACCACTACTACTATGGCTGGGCTCCAAGAAGAGTGTTGAGGCTTGAAGTCACTTTAGCCTCAGCCTCAGCAATGAAGAGGAGGAAGAAGGCAGGCAGTCGGGAGCACCACTGTTGCTGGGTGAGGGAAGGAAGCAGAAAGTGGACCAGGACAATGATGGAGGGCAGAAAGAGATGGATTGATGGGTTAGGGAGCAGAAAAAAAGAGTGATGGGATAGAGCAAAAAGACAAAGATTGATAAGGAGGTGGGCAGAAAGAGAGGAAAAGGGCAGGTCTAGAAAGGTGATACTTAGTTTAGGATAACAATGTAATGCCATTTATTTTTTTTAAAAATTGCTTTGTGAAGGGGTTACAACTGTTCACCCCTTTTCCAACTGTTCTGCTGATGCATGTGGTTATCTGTTAGTGGTAGTCCACTGAGTCATCTGCCCCCCCCCCAGCCTTACTCCCATGCAAATCATCATCTGTACTGTCCAATCATGCGGACCCAGTATGCTGTAATGCTCTTCTGTTCACTACTGTTCTACCACATTAGTGTTCTATTGTTATTGTTGTTGTTGTTATGTGCGAAGTCGTGTCCGACCCATCGCGACCCCATGGACAATGATCCTCCAGGCCTTCCTGTCCTCTACCATTCCCCGGAGTCCATTTACGTTTGCACCTACTGCTTCGGTGACTCCATCCAGCCACCTCATTCTCTGTCGTCCCCTTCTTCTTTTGCCCTCGATCGATCCAAGCATTAGGCTCTTCTCCAGGGAGTCCTTCCTTCTCATGAGGTGGCCAAAGTATTTGAGTTTCATCTTCAGGATCTGGCCTTCTAAAGAGCAGTCAGGGTTGATCTCCTCTAGGACTGACCGGTTTGTTCGCCTTGCAGTCCAAGGGACTCGCAAGAGTCTTCTATAGCACCAGAGTTCAAAAGCCTCAATTCTTTGACGCTCGGCCTTCCTTATGGTCCAACTTTCGCAGCCATACATTGCAACTGGGAATACCATAGCCTTGACTAAACGCACTTTTGTTGACAGGGTGATGTCTCTGCTTTTTAGGATGCTGTCTAGATTTGCCATAGCTTTCCTCCCCAGCAGCAAGCGTCTTTTAATTTCTTTGCTGCAGTCCCCATCTGCAGTGATCTTGGAGCCCAGGAAAATAACATCTGTCACTATCTCCATTTCTTCCCCATCTATTTGCCAGGAATTGAGAGGGCCGGATGCCATGATCTTCGTTTTCTTGATGTTGAGTTTCAAGCCAACTTTTGCACTCTCCTCCTTCACCCGCATCAACAGGCTCTTTAGTTCCTCTTCACTTTCTGCCATTAGAGTGGTATCATCTGCATATCTGAGGTTGTTGATATTTCTCCCTGAAATCTTGATCCCAATTTGTGACTCCTCTAATCCCGCATTTCTCATGATGTGCTCTGCATACAAGTTAAATAGGCAAGGCGACAGTATACAGCCTTGCCGAACTCCTTTCTCAATTTTGAACCAGTCAGTGATTCCATGTTCAGTTCTCACTGTTGCTTCTTGACCTGCATATAAATTTATCAAGAGACAAATAAGATGCTCTGGTATTCCCATCTCTTTAAGAACTTTCCACAATTTGTTGTGCTCCACACAATCAAAGGCTTTAGCATAGTCAATGAAGCAGAAGTAGACGTTCTTCTGGTACTCCCTAGCTTTCTCCATGATCCAGCATATGTTGGCAATTTGATCTCTAGTTCCTCTGCCTCTTCGAAATCCTGCCTGTACTTCTGGAAGTTCTCGGTCCACATATTGCTGGAGCCTAGCTTGTAGGATTTTGAGCATAACTTTGCTAGCATGAGAAATGAGTGCAATGGTGCGGTAGTTTGAACATTCTTTGGCATTGCCCTTCTTTGGGATTGGAATGTAAACTGACCTTTTCCAATCCTGTGGCCATTGTTGAGTTTTCCAAATTTGCTGGCATATTGAGTGTAGCACTTTTACTGCATCGTCCTTTAAGATTTTGAATAGTTCAACTGGAATGCTGTCACCACCACTAGCTTTATTGTTGCTCAGACTTCCTAAGGCCCATTTGACTTCACATTCCAGGATGTCTGGCTCCAGGTCAGTAACTACCCCACTGTGGTCATCAGGAATGTTAAGCTCGCTCTTGTATAGTTGTTCTGTATAATTTTGCCACCTTTGTTTAATCTCTTCTGCTTCTGTGAGGTCCCTACCATTTTGGTCCCTTATCATACCCAACTTTGCATGAAACGTTCTCTTCATATCTCCAATTTTCTTGAAAAGATCTCTGGTCCTCCCCATTCTATTGTTTTCTTCTATTTGTTTGCACTGTTCATTTAAGAAGGCATTCTTATCTCTTCTAGCTTTTCTCTGGAATTCTGCATTCAATTGGGTGTATCTTTCTCTTTCTCCCTTGCCTTTCACTTCCCTTCTCTCCTTAGCTATTTGTAAAGCTTCCTCAGACAGCCATTTTGATTTCTTGCATTTCTTTTTCTTTGGGATGGTTTTAGTTGCTGCCTCTTGTACAATGTTGCGAACCTCCGTCCATAGTTCTTCAGGCACTCTGTCTATCAGATCTAATTCCTTAAATCTATTTGTCACCTCTACTGTGTATTCGTCGGGGATATGATTTAGTTCATACCTGAGTGGCCTAGTGCTTTTCCCTACTTTCTTCAATTTAAGCCTACATTTTGCAACAAGAAGCTCATGATCTGAACCACAATCAGCTCCTGGTCTTGTTTTTATTGACTGGATAGAACTTTTCCATCTTTGGCTGCAGAGCACATAGTCAATCTGATTTCTGTGTTGACCGTCTGGTGATGTCCATGTGTAGAGTCGTCTCTTGGGTTGTTGGAAAAGAGTGTTTGCTATGACCATTGTATTCTCTTGACAAAATTCTACCAGCCTGTGCCCTGCTTCATTTTGTACTCCAAGGCCAAACTTCCCTGTTATCCCGGTTATCTTTTGGCTTCCTACTTTAGCATTCCAATCCCCCATGATGATAAGCACATCATTTTTTGGCGTTGCTTCTAGAAGGTGTTGTAGGGCTTCATAGAACTGATCAACTTCATCCTCTTCAGCAGCAGTGGTTGGGGCGTAGACCTGGATCACTGTGATGTTGAATGGTTTGCCTTGGATTCGAACTGAGATCATTCTGTCATTTTGGGGATTGTATCCCATGACTGCTTTTCCTACTCTCTTATTGATTATGAAGGCTACTCCATTTCTTCTGCGAGATTCTTGTCCACAGTAGTATACCTGATGGTCATCTGAATTAAATTCACCCATTCCTGTCCATTTTAGTTCACTGATTCCTAAAATGTCGATGTTCAGTCTTGTCATTTCTTGTTTGACCACGTCCAGCTTACCTTGATTCATGGATCTGACGTTCCAGGTTCCTATGGAATAAAAATCTTTACAGCATCGGACTGTCTTTTCGCCACCAGTTACTTCCACAACTGAGCGTCCTTTCGGCTTTGGCCCAGTCGCTTCATTCATTCTGGCGCTACTCGTACTAGCCGTCTGCTCATCCCCAGTAGCATATTGGACACTTTCCGACCTGAGGGGCTCATCTTCCAGCGTCATATCGTTATGCCTATTGGAACTGTCCATAGAGTTTTCATGGCAAAGATACTGGAGTGGTTTGCCATTTCCTTCTCCAGTGGATCACCTTTTGTCAGAGCTCTCAGCTATGACCTGTCCGTCTTGGGTGGCCCTGCACGGCATAGCTCATAGCTTCACTGAACTACGCAAGCCCCCTTGCCACAACAAGGCAGCGATCCTTGAAGGGGGTCTATTGTTATTACTGTTTACTATTATTGTTATTTATAGCCACTGATTTCTCTCTACTGTTCCTGGTCTGCCAAGTTTTATGTAAACCACCCTGAGCCCCAGGGGAGGAAAGTCTATAAATGTAAAATAAATAAATAAATATCTTTCCACAAAAAAATGATGTTATAGAGTGACATCTGCAAGATTGAAATGTCTTTTGATTTCACAGATATCTTGAACTGACTCTCTCTCTCTCTCTCTCTGAGGAAGTGTGCATGTACACAAAAGCTCATGCCATAATAAATCTTTGTTGGTGTTAAAAGTGCCACTGGACTCAAAATTTTATTGTGCTACTTCAGACCAACACGGCTATCCACTTGAATCTCTCTCCCACTTTGTGTGTGTGTACACACATACAGTCACAAGTCATTTCAAGATCTATGTGAAATCAAAAATAATTTCAGAAACTTAATCAATGCCCTGAAGAAAAATGAGGAAAAAGATTTCTAATAACACAATTGTGCAGCTTTCAATATGTAGCTGTAATGTTCTGTTTCATAATTATGTGCTGTTACACCTGTGAGAAGCTGCACTTGCAGCCCTGGTCTCATTTAGATGAACGAAGTGCTATTCAGGTGCCACTCAGAAGTTGACATGAAAGTCATTTCGAATGAAAGTAATAAGCCTTAATAATATTAGACATTCACACTGAATGTAAGAAGTTAAAACAACACCATCCCTTCATCAACTGAGAAACAATGATAACAAGCACAAGCTGCCAGCTCAACCTGCCACTCCTGAGACTGGCAAGGGGAAGGTTCCTGCACTCAGATCAACTGTTTTCAAGCAGCTCACAAACCTCCCAGTGAATGAACTTGAATGGATCCAGTCCACAATACACATTTATTTTTCTGAAATAGCTATATCCTTCTTCTCTTCACACCAAACCAGGATCCAAGGTGGGTAACAGCGCAGGATAAAAGCCACACACACCGTTTTTAAGAAACAGGGTAAATACCGGGGGGGGGGGGAGAGCATCACACTTCCTTGCAGATGTTGAATCAGTCTACAAGAAGGCTTAGAGCTCAGCTCAGTGTTAGTGAGCAAGGCTACATCTCTTCCTTCTCCCAGGCCAAGATGACCTGGTTCCTGCTGACGTAGTGTCCTGCTTCCTATTTCTGCCACAGAAACTGAGTCACAGGACATAAGTCACCGGCTAAGAGTTATCTGATCCAGGCTCCTAAATTCTTCCCCTCCCATCTTATATGAATGGTTACTAGCCCGGGTTGTTCATTACTCAAAGACTGGGTAGCTTCTTCTTCAAACTGAGAACAGGAACTCCACGTTGTGGCCATGAGATAGAGCTGAAAACCACAGACCTCTGTTTTTCTCAGATAAGGAGACCCATCCCCCTGGTATGGGTGGTCAGGGGATCACCTGTTTCCCTGCTCCCATTCCCTGCCACTACTTGGAGTGGCAAGGGGAGAAACTTTTAAAAAATCCTGCAGTGTTGCATGCAGTGGTATATCGTTTCCAAAACCAGAAGGGCCATTGGAAATGTAGGGAAACTTTATAGCTTGAAGGGAGGTCTCAGCAAGAAAAAGGCTTTCAGAAGACCTGAGATAGTGAATAGGCTCTCAAATAAGTAAAAAAATCTAGGATATGAAAACAGCATTCTAGACAAGGTAGACTGGTGTTTTTATATAGGCAAGCTTTGATATATGATTATGATACACAAATCAAATGGACCCTTGAGCCTGACAGCTACCAGACAACTCATAATGCCAGGTTTGATTTCTATTTGCTGTTTGTCACTTTTTAAAGGGAAGAAGAAGAAATCTGGGATCTGAGATTTTATCCTCAGTGCAAAGAATAATGGCTTTTTTCTCCAATGCCATTGCAATTCAGGAGAAGGTGCTGTCCAAAATTTCAAATGCCCATGAGTGCAAACCAGCTGAATCAGAGGAGTTTGAATTGATTCAGGTGTGATTCAGCTGATTTAGATGCCTTCCTTCAGACCATTCCCAGGCTGAGAAGAGCTAGGAATGATCTGTGTCTGTGTGTTTGTGTGTGTGGGGGGGGAGACACCACCAAATAACTGATCCTGAGGATCAGCTATTTGGTGGGCTCTTTAAATGCCTTCTCCCTCCTAGGCTAAAGCTCAGAATAGTCTGCAGGGAGATATTTAAAGACCCTGCCAAGCAGCTGATTCCTAGAGACCAGCTGTATGGCACTGTTTCAGCCAAATCAGTTCAAGTAAGGTGACCAGATTTTAACATTGGTAAAGCGGGGACACCATTGACTGGGGGGGGGGGGTCTTGATTAAAAATTTGGTCTATATGAAGCAACAAAATTTTTCATAGAACGCACAGAACGCAAAAATAGTATTGTTATATATATATTTTAATTTCAACATAAGTACAATTTGCCAGGTGTCCCCAGATGTCCCTACAAAAGTGGGACAATCTGGTCACCTTAGTTCAAGGTTTCAGACTTGTCCACACTTTAAGCAGTATACTGAATCAGGACACCTCAAATCTGAAAAGTACTGATTTTTTCCCATGCCCATCCTTAATTTAGAGTGCTTTTGCCCAGCTTCAGCTAATGTGTTAACTGCATTTGTTCCTGATTCAGTCAGACAGTGATCCGAACCTAAGTAACATCTAGCCTGGACAACCTGTGCATCTACCTGGCACCACAGTATGTGATTAAGAATGCGTCTGTAGCGTCTGTCCATTTATTCTGTACATAAGATTTACTGATGACCTTTTCTTCATTTGGATGCATAGAAATAAAGCTCTTGAGAGATTCTCAGGGGATTTTAAACAATTTTCACTCCAATTTCAATCTTAGCATGGATCAGCACATGCAGCAGATACATTTTCTGACACCACTGTGAAACTTGCATGGACAAATAAGCACCACCTTATATTAAATGTAACCTTCTGACTTGCAGACATACTTGCATGCTTCCAGCTACCACTTGGAACATATTTAAATATCCATAGTCTACAGTCATGCCCATTTGCTCCAATTCACTAGACAGAGACAGTTACCTGGAGGATTTGCAAACAACAATGGATCATACAAAAAACATCAGGAACTCAGCTTGGCAGCTGATCTAGATGCAAACTACATGAATTCAATTAATACTATTATGGGGACTACTAATATCAGTGACACCATCTTAAACTCATCCACTTGGTCATCATCCAATTTAATATATGTTTGTTATGAGTCAGTCAGCAGCCTTCTCTTCCAAGGAAAAGGGAATAGAAGAATCAGGAATGACAACTGTGGAATGCCTGTCTGAGAAGTTGCAGGTAGAATCAGATCCAGTTTTTTAAGCATTCGCCTAATCCCTATGGGGGTTCTTGAAAGAAGAACAACATCATTGGCATAAAGCAGTATAGGGATTGGGCAACCAGCTAATATTGGGGGATGCAAGTCTGAATCCTGAAACACTTGGATCAGATGCGATATGAACATATATGGTCATGTTGACCTGCCCCCCCTCCAAATGGCCAATAATGGACCTGGAGGGGGGGGAAGGGGTGCGAATGTAGCTGAGCTTCCTCACCATATTCTGCATGATTGTGCCACTTCTGGGGTTTCTCAAAGCCTGAAGAATATTTCAGGGATTTCCTCAATGATAAAAAGTTGAGAAAGGCTGCTCTATAGGGACAGATTGTTAAACACACACTTTCTTTTGGAATGGGTTTTTGAACCCCATTAGGTTCTCAAAATGGCTGTGACACCCATCGGTTGGGTGTTGGAAGTTGCCCTCCACCTGTTCAAGCTGTTTCTCCTTAATGTGGGTCAGTTTTGTGGGCAAGAGCTTTTAAATCACGTTTAATCTTTGCTATCAGTTAAAAAATGTTTGTAACAGTATTTTTTGTTAAGTCTGCACATTTTGCTAGTAAATTATCTCCCGGTTCGTTAAGCCTACTCCCTTCATGTTTAAGTTCATCTTTTTCCATACTTAAATTATACTTCCTTTCTGTAGTGGAGATTTGCTGGCTGTTGTTCTCCTGACTATCTGCCAGGCTTGCATAGAGATTTGATATTGGCCCTTTATATAACAGGGAGCTTTTGTTTGCAAAAATTTCATCCACTGTTTTTTGTTTACAAGCAGCCAAGGTCGCTCCCTCCTCAGAACAGTCCAGCTTTTTCCACCCATATAGGATGGTTTAAATAAGAGGCCAAGTTCTTATAGCTTTTTCTTAAGTCCCAGAAAAGTTGAGAGGAAGAAAAGAAAACGAAGTAAAATGAAATAAGGGTCCGGTAACTAGCATCACAATACAAGCCTAAGTCAAAGCTGAGTTATCCACGCTGCACATGGCAGCACACCAAGCAGATAAGGTAAAATAAAATAAAACTGTCCAACCAAAGTTGAAACTTTTGACGTTTGGTTGGGAGTTGCAGAGGAATACAAATCACAGCACTCAGCAACCAGTGGACAAATATTTTAATCTTCCTGTACCTATTCCTGCAAGTCTGAAAGTTACTGTTCTATTTCCACCATCCAAAAAAATCCCTCAAAGGGAGTATACAACATGGAAGTGTTAAATAAAAAGAAATTAGACATGTTCTGTCATCCTGTCTTAAACCTACAGTTGAGCTTCCTCACTTAAAATTTATAACCCAGGAGAAACACAGACTGTTATCAACATGCATTATACCATAATTCTTTATCTTCAGAATGCTTCTTCCATAATTTGTTTGTTGTTTATTTTTATCAGACTTTTATATTCACTGCATGAGAGAGGACAGCACCTCTGACCTTTCTCATCATCTGTCATTTGTAAACTGTTTATACACTTAAGTCTCTAATATAGACAACCACATCCAATTTATTATCATAGGCCCCTTTCTGTTCAATTTCATTCTCCCCTCTTCCGTAATTTTCATCTTAAAAATGAGGAAAGTGGTTTCCTTTCCTTCATTACATGTCAGGAGGTGAGCTCAGACAGAAAAACGCATGCTGCAATAAATGTTGATAAAAGGCGACCAAGACTCACCTGGGCCTCTATGGATGCACAGGCACATTGCCTGCATAGTGTCACTGTGGAGGAGGGGGGAGTGGGCGTGTGGTAATAAAAGGTGCTCCAAGCCCACCTCCTTCTCCCTGGCAGCTGAGCAAGACCTTTCCCACCCCCTCACCCTAATATAATGTTTTGTTATGACTCTGTTATAGAGTCACATGTTATAGAGCCTCTTGTGGCGCAGAGTGGTAAGGCAGCCGTCTGAAAGCTTTGCCCATGAGGCTGGGAGTTCAATTCCAGCAGCCGGCTCAAGGTTGACTCAGCCTTCCATCCTTCCGAGGTCGGTAAAATGAGTACCCAGCTTGCTGGGGGGTAAACGGTAATGACTGGGGAAGGCACTGGCAAACCACCCTGTATTGAGTCTGCCATGAAAACGCTAGAGGGCATCACCCCAAGGGTCAAACATGACTCGGTGCTTGCACAGGGGATACCTTTACCTTTACCTTTTATGACTCTGTTGGTCAATGGTTACGTTATACACATTGCTATGTAATTTGTATTTGTGGAATTGGGTATTGGGAGGAGCCTGTGTGGGAAGGGAAGTCCGGTCAGGGGTATCAGACTCCCCCAGATTGGGACCTTATGAGGTGGCTAACTGCAAACAGCTGACTCTGGCTGAGGAAGGCAAATTTGGTTTGCCGGGCCGGGTAGCTTGGGATGGGCCGGTAGAGGTCTACGCCTCCAGCAGCACCCCAGGTGGGACACTTCCCTAGAGAAAGAACACAGCGGCAAGGGGATCCGTGGGCTTGGCAGTGGACTGGCAAGGACACCCCAGGGCACTGCTGATGTTGGGTTAGAGTACTTGGCTGACCACGAGCATAGGCTCTCACCTCCATGCCTGGCCGACACTCTTCATGTTTTGTTAATGAAGCTGGAGCCTTTATATTAAACCAACAAAGTTGTGTCTGCAGCCTCCTTGAACCCAGGTTGCCCAGCCTGCAAGTCAATCTTTAAGGTGCACACACACTTCTATTTTGTGTTGTCACATTAACATAGCTATCCCTACTGAAATATGTCATTCCACAGCAGTCAAAATTAAAAGTCCTGAAGCTGTTTAAAGATTAACAGATAAACAAGGCCACTTTATCAGATACAGTAAAGAAAAGTGGTAAAGAATATTTCTTCAAGAACACCTATACTACATCTCCTAAGGATGCACAGAATTTCTGAGAGTCGTTTTGAAAGTGATTGCCAGGTAAAGTGGTCAGTTCCTTCATGTTTATTTTATATAATAATAATGTAGGAACCAAGGAGTATTGTGCCTGTGAAAGGGATGGAGTCATGGGGAAGGAAAACATGCCGGGTCCACACTGAAAACTGCAGTTATTTTAATAATTCAGCCAATAGGGGGATTGCATTTTCTCCCAAATAGTGAACTTTACTCCCTCTGCTGGGCATGGTGAGATCAGTAAGCTGAAACCTGTTACTCTGTTGAAAGTTTTAAATATGCTGGCAGACACTAGATGTTTTAGTAAATCCTTTCCCCCTGCCCCATTCATTTGAATACCTAAGCACCTCTTAAACTCCAGTTTACAATCAACACTTTAAGGTGGAAGGACTGATCTTTCTACAGTTTATAATAGAAGAACTCACCCATGTACTAGGGAGGAATGGGCACGCTGGTATGCCCTGACCCCACATGCATTCAATACCACTTGCTAATAGGTCAACATATGCAGACTTTGTATAAACCATCAGGTAACCAGCATTTCCCTGGCTTTCCATGAACAATTTATGCACTGGGTGTAGTAATGGCCACTCGATCACATGGAGCCATGAGGACTCTCTTAAGAGGCCCAGAGGTCAAGAAGATCTCTGAAGATTAAATCCCAGAAGTTGACTCCATCTTATGAACAATGACTCTTTGCACCCAGCCTACTAGATAGGTAAGGATAGGAAATCCATTGGAAAATAAACTGGGAAAGGTTAAGGGTGGATGTGTCATCTTGATAAAGATGAAGTGTCTTTACTACTACTTGCTCCAGCACCTTATCCTAAAAGAAGAAGAAGAAGAAGAAGAGTTGGTTCTTATATGCTGCTTTTCCCTACCCGAAAGAGTCTCAAAGCGGCTTACAACA
Organism: Paroedura picta; assembly: GCF_049243985.1. Classification (NCBI taxonomy): domain Eukaryota; kingdom Metazoa; phylum Chordata; class Lepidosauria; order Squamata; family Gekkonidae; genus Paroedura; species Paroedura picta. Next base: position 61,041,544 of record NC_135375.1, read on the forward strand.
GACACCCTGTGAGGTGGGTGAGGCTGAGAGAGCCCTGATATCACTGCTCGGTCAGAACAGTTTTATCAGTGCCATGGCGAGCCCAAGGTCACCCAGCTGGTTGCATGTGGGGGAGCGCAGAATCAAACCTGGCATGCCAGATCAGAAGTCCGCACTCCTAACCACTACACCAAACTGTCTCTTTGGTTAGCTATAAGTCTCTAATTGTTAACATTCTCTTTAGCTAAAGTTGTGATGGCAGTGATTTAAGGTGTTTTGTCATAAGTCAATTGTTGGAAAGAAAAGAACTCTTAAACTTCTACCATCTGTATTGCACAAGCCATAGAATAATTGTGTGCTGGTAGTAACAATGCACATCTAGTCCTGGGCTGTTTTCATACAGAAGTCTTGCTCTGCATTCCACCCCAAACTGCAACAAAGCTTTCTAAGGCTTCTGTTCAACATCACTAACCTGTGTAACTTCCTTCTAGGTTCTCTATGACTTCACTGAATGTTTCACTAAATCTGCTTTCTGGAAAGATCATTCACAAAGTGAGTTTGGGATCTGTGTGGATAATATGTGGATCTCCACACTTCCCTGCCCACATTCAGCACTTCAAATGTCATTTTCCTTCTTTCCTCTTACTTCCTGACACCACTAGCAGGCTTCTTGCTGCTTTTTTTAAATCAGCATTAGCCATATTGTTATAGCATCATTGTGCTATGCAATGGCACTGTATTTGCAGAGGCATTGAAAACACAAGCGAGAATTGTCCATGTGGGGGCAAAAACCTAGTTTCCCGTGAGAACCTGTGAGGCAGAAATACTGTGCAGACAGTAACAAATAATGTTGGGGGCAGAGGAAGCAGGTTCCAAATTGCATCATCTAGGATTTATATATTTTAAGAGTGACATCCTATGGAATAATTGCAAAGTTATCTTTTTTCTTGGGGTGACATTTAGGGCTGCCAATTCTGGGTTGGGAAATTCCTGAAGATTTTTTTTGGGAGGGGGAGAACCTTGATAGGGAAAGGAGAGAGAGACTTTATTGGAATATCATGCCATATAATCTGCGCCAACATCAGCCATTTTCTCCAGAAGAACTTTTTAGAACCTGGAAATCACTTGTAAATCTAACAGATAACCAGACCCTATGTAGAGGGTGGCAAACCTAGAACACTTCATCATCGATCATGATTGTGTAAACTCACTTTGAGGTTCTCCGTGTCAGCATCCTGTTTTCCAACTAGTCTTGCAGGCTTCTTGCAGCTCATGACAAGCATATTGTACTCACACTACCTGTTCAATAATATCTTGCCCTGTATGCATGAGGAGTGTCTTCAGCTGGAAGGCAGTACCAATAGTGTGACTTGCAGACCAGACAGCCAAATAATTTTGATTGAACTCTTTGTTTTTTCTTCCAGCAGAGGACCAACTCAGATATATCTGCATTAGTTCTCATGCTATATAGCTGGGAGTAGTTGTTGCATTTGAAGTGGTTCTGTAAATGAAATTGACTCCACTAAGCTTTTTTTGCACAGAGATCAGTAAGTAACTAAAGTAATCTTCCCCACAATGTCTTGGGCTTCACCCATTATCTCATCAATATATCTAATTCTCAACAGGGCTTCATCTGGGGATACTTAAATCCAGAGAATGGAGAATGGAGCCACGAACTGGATCCTTCTATGAAACTGAGAAAAGTCCCAGGCTTACAGAAAAATCTATAATCTAAAAGAAAGAAAGAATTGGATGGTTATCCCTCCCCACCAAACAAATACCCTGACCGATTCTGCACGGAGACGTAAAACTCATGCCACCTCCTGCTTGCAGATGGGTGGCTGGAAGCCGCGCATTTGCAAGCTTCCTGACGGGAGACCCCTCCCACGTTTTCCTGTCACCTTGTTGTGGCTTTTTGCTTCCCATTGAGGTGGCAAAGAAAACAATGTGAACTTCTCCCCCCACTCCTTGGCTTGTCAACCACTGCAAGTCACCAATTCCTGCACAGCGGTTGTATCAGGGACTCAAACTTCCTCCCCTCTGAACCCCCCAATTTTTTTTAAGTGCACTTCCATGTTGCTAAGGAGAAACACCACAACAATGAAACATTCCCTCCTCTTTTGGGGATTCTCCCTGTAATGGTCTCTGTGTTCAGGTAGATTTCTGATAGGGTGGCCATGGTAACTGGACCCTGATGACTGATTGTGTGTTCACAGTAAGATTTAAAAACAAAGATCATGGATGCCTAGCTAATCAGGAGATGGCTGCTTCATCACATGCACTGTTCATACCCCACTGCGAGAAAATGCAAACGGGAATGTGTTTTCACTGCCCAATCCCAAAATGACCATGGATAGTGAGGAGAACATTTTTTTAAACATTTTTTCCTACTATCACCTGGACTTGGAAGTGTTAATAAAACTCTTCCTTGCTTCATAAGAAGCATTATAAAAAGGAAATACAGGATGTAGTTTTTAGGGCACAGGAGTAGGAGATACATTCCGCTTGGCTGGAATAGTTTATTTTTGTATCTGTTGTGTTAGGCTAGTTCAATAGTTCAGCTAGCTTAATTTCTGTTAGTAATCAAGCAAATGCCTCTAGAGATGTTAGTTTCTCCATCACAAAAGAATTCATGGCAAGTGTTATTTTCTTAATATCAATCTTTCATTACAGTATGAATTGTAAAGTTTGGTGTGATATTATAATATAGTTATTCAGTGTGACAAATACTGATTGTTGTCCCCAGTCCTGTGCAGATAGGCGCATTTAGGAAACCCCTGGAAATCTTATGAATGTCCAGAGAACAGCGCATTATGTCAAAATGGTGGTCAAACTGTATTCCAGCTAAACTGTTAAACAAGCTAAATAGAATCCCAAGCAGCTCTACTCAGAAGCAAGTCCCATTTAATTCAATGAGACTTAGTACAAGGAATTTGTTTTAGTATTGCAGCCATAATCAGTGTGCTGCATTTCGAAGCTCTAGCCAACAGAATTGATAGCTAATAAATTATACATGCTAAGTATTATAACCTTAACTTTGTAAGAGTACTTAGAAATACAGACATGGTTTGGTAGCTAAAGAAGATGGAGGCCCAGAATCTGAACTGTAGGAGTCAGTACTGTAGGTTGGTGATCACTTGTAATTCTGGAAGAACTCCAACCCCCACCCTGAGGTTGGTAACCCTACTCAACTGTTTTTGTTTTTTCCACAGAAACATAAGCCTTGGGGCCTGCTTTACAGCCTTGCTGCACCTGCTAAACAATAAAAAAAAACTCTCTTAATAAATGTCTATTTAGTTAGCAGACATCATTTTGAGATTTCCCAGGAGCTGAACAGCATGATACGAACCAAGGTTGAATAGAGGCCTGTTTGATTGGGGTCGAAGTGCTATAGCAACCAATTTTCATGCTAGTTGGAATTTGGTGTTCATACATATCCAGGGAAAGCGTTTTAAGTTATATCACTTTAAGGACTCCTTGCTGAATACTGATGAGGTGGCATACTAAATTTCTGAGGATGTCATTATGTTGATCTCTGAAAAACAAACCTTGGAATTTTGGACTTCTGTAGAATGATGTACTTGAAAGACCCCGATTTAATGCTTCATATTAATATAACCACAGCATCTTCTAGCAATCACAGTTGAGAAAAGAAGTTATGGGACTTGGGTTGATTATGAGAAGGCTATGTATGAAAAAAAATACATAGTAGTACATCTAGCCTAATGGCTTCCACTGTTCCTAAACAAGGGGGGGGGGGGAATGGCCAGTAGGCAAAGTAAAGGAAAATACAATTTCAAAACAACTCCCACACTATCAATAAAACCATAGAGTTCCTGGAAATAATGCCACTTTCAAGTTTTCCCTTGAAGTAATATAAGGCTGTTGTGCCAATGGCATCTCCCATGTCCCTGTCCCCTCAACTTGTATTAGTTGCCTTGCCATTGGCTGGCAACCCTATCTCTCTGTCTGAGGCCAAGGTGCTAAACTGGACCATGAACCCAGACTTTCAGGGGATTTTAGAGAGACATAGAGGATGACATGAGACTACATGGTCAGTTTGGAGATAGCCAAGAAAATGGTGGAGAAAGATATGAACAGAGCCTGAACAACAAATCTGACAGTTTTCAGATTATTAACATAGGGATAAGTCTGCATCTAGGTACAGATGATATTTAGCTGTTTTCTTTTGAATTCTTCAGATGTTATTAGTTTGGCTTGATTTTAAAAGAGATCAGTCAAATCTATGGAGGAAAGATCTATCTAGATGGTGACTATAGTGGCATACTAAGGGCAGGATGGTGGGAGTGGTCTGCCACGGGTGCAAGCAATAATGGGGTGTGTTATGCCAGGAGGGCTGTGCTGAGTAGCATGGTAAGTGTGGCACCAGTTATTCCCAGTCCAAGGTCAAAGCAGGCAGATGTCAGAAGTCTAGTCAGAACATACTACAAAGCACCAATGTTCTCTCTTCTCCAAAGAAAACCAACCCATATCAGAACTACTCATGGTGCTTCTCATTGGTTGGAGAAGTATAGCTTGAGTAGCAGTCTTTTTATACTTTGCTTTTATTGAGGGGTGGGAAATATTAACTATGACAGTAAGATCCATGTTGCCTACACTGATGAGAAACCGTTTGATTTGTATAGAAGCTCTCCTACATTCAGAAGTAGTGAGGACTCTCATCCAACAGTTAAGACATACTTTAACTTTCTGTCAAACATCTGCTTATGCCACCAATTTAAGGATCCTGTTCCACTCTCTCACTGAAGTAACAGATGAAACATCAGTTCCAGGGATTACAAAGAATGCCTACATGCCGAGTTTTTAAAACTCAAGAGTCCAACAAAGCAAAGGCCATTATAAACATGTCCATCACTGAATGGAAATCTTGGAGCTGGGCTGCTTGTGTATAAAGTTATCAGTTATCACTGCTTGAGCTGCTGCAAAGAAGGATACTAGAACAGAAAGCTTCTCTAATGATTAACCTCTCCACTTCAACTGAGAGCAGCCTTTCAGAGTCAGCCAAGAGTTTTCACACCATGGTTCATTTTCTGGCTTGGCAAATTTCTCCTCCACGGCGTTGATGGCATGATGCATCAAAACAACTTCAGCCCTAAAATGGCAAAAGACCTTAGTCTCTCAGTCAGCCCTTGAAAGTAGACTCCTTAAGCTTCATCATATGCTCAACATATGCTGAGTCACAGGTGTGCAACTGGATTAATAGTCAGGGGCTTTACGCACCGGGATCTTTGTTGCAAATTGGTCACTGAACGAAAAATCGCCATTTAAAATAGTGGAATTCGTCGTTATGCATACCTGCCTTTGTAGTGGAATCCAGTTGCGTTTTGTAGCGTTTCCCACAGCTTCCGGTCTCGGCAGAAAAGGAAGCGCTATTTCCAAGCTCGTCCCGCCCCTGGCCATCAAGCAGCCAATGGGCAGCCGTTAGCATGCTCCCAAACAGCCCCTTTCCCTTTAAGAAAGGTTTTTTTTAAAAAAAACAGACCCATTGTAACGAATCTGTGTAGATTCGTTGCAACGGAGAGACCCATCCAGCTGCCTAATGTGAGCTGTCGTTTGATCATATGATCGTTGCCACGCTGCCTCGAGTGATAAACCCCCCCCCCTCTCACGGGCCCGATTTTCGGCTGAATTAATGTGTAAAAAATAAAGGGACTTTATTTCAGCAAACAGGCTTTTATGTGGTTTGTGCTTAGTGACTAAAGGTGAAGGACTGAAGCCAGGGAAGCCTCTAAACAGAAAGAGGCTCGCTGGTGCGTTTATCCCCGCTCGCTCGGAGAAAAAAAAATGGCGATCGCTTCGCCGGAAGTTTGGAGGACAGGCTCAGGAGGAGGGACTTTGAAGAAACCGCAACAATGTTAACGCACAGGTCTTTATCGCTAGTGTTGCAGATTGTTTGCAAGAGTGTAGCGCTTTCCGGAGGGTGAATCCACTTTTTGGGATTCCCCTGAAAGCGCTACAACGAAGCGCTTTTTGCTGATCGGTTTCAGGAGTGTTGCAGATTGTCTACGACGTTGTGCGTTATGGCAAATCAATAGCGTTTCCAATTGGCAACCATTGTGCGATTTTGAAGCCGTGCAAAAAGCCCCTCAGAGCTGCATCATGGGAAGTCACATCAAAAATGAGCATTCTCTTAGTGCTGTGAAGGGGAGAAGAACAAATTTAGAGTCCAGTATCACTGTTAATGCCATTTTATTCAAGGGATTTTATTCAAGGGATGAGCTTTCGTGTGCACGCACACTTCCTATGATACATTTCTGATTTCCCTTCTACCCTTCTTTGTCAGCAGAATGGGCGTGGAGTCTTTCACTGAATTTATCTTGATCCACATGCTTTAGGAAGGACATGGAAAATCAGAGATAGAGGGTGAAAAGCTTTCTGCTGGTGAAAGTGGTGTAGGAGGGAAGACAGAAGCTACTTCTTCTCCCTTACAGTACTGAGCAAATGACTACTTTGTAGAGTGGGTTCCCCTGATGTATTCCTGGCAGTAGTCTAGATGTGTATCTGTGACCCAGCTTATGTCAGATGCATTATGCAGTTACGCCCTTAGACTGCCTGGTTTTTGTAGTATGAATTAAAACATGTGCTGTACTCCTTGTTCAACTTCTGGATTCAATTTCTGAAAGTATATGTTCCAGATCCCAAAAGGAGTAGGTAAATCCTTGGCATTTTTAATTAACAAAATTATCATTAACAGCAGAAATATGATGTCACTAATTTACTCTTTTAGTGTATAAGGCTTGCTGTTTAAGAGTAATTTCTCAGCTTTCAACACTCATTAATTCATTTGCCAAGGAGTATACTATGTAGGCAAATATTTAATAAGCAGTTTAATTGCTAAGTAAATTAATAACTGAGTAATTAATTCAGTAAGTAATGGTGATACTTGGTAATCTGAGAGATGTTTATAAGCAAATGAATTAAAGAGCACGTGACATGTAAATTGCTCCCTCCAGCAAATGGTTTATTTTGAAAGTGCGTTTGAGTTGTGTCTTCAAGCTGTATCTGCAGAAAAGACATGTGGGTTACATAATAACTTGGCAGATACTTTCTCTAAAGATCATGGAAGAAAATGAAATGGACCCAAAGGCTCAATTCCATGATGAGCAATGCATGCAGACTTGTCCATTATTTATGTATATTTTATTAATGTCTTAACATTTTAGATACAAGAACAAAGCTCATGCCTGTTTGGGTCTGAGCTTTGATGTCATCATGAGTTGCCTGCAGAATACATGCTTTACCCAGTTTCTTGATGGCTGTGTGCACAAAGCTAACACAAGAACCTTACAGGAGAAAAGGTAACTGCTTTCCACTACCTACCCTGCTACTTTAGTATGAACACATGCACTCAACAGCACAAGAGGCTGCTGTGTAGGCCTTGGCCAGGGAGAAAGAACATAAGACTGTCCCTGTTGCTTCTACTATTGTTGTTCTTGCCCCAGGACAGTAAAGCAAGGAGAGGAAGATGGGGAGAGATAGCCAAGACACTTTGGTTGTCTGGGGAAGAAAATCCAAATACTACTCCTCAGTGGTGGTGAAAATAGAATGAACTATATCACTGCCCCCCCTAAATTGGCTGGTTGAGGCAAACTACCACCTTTCCAGGCATAACAGTTATCATTTGGAATATCCTTTCTGTCTTCTCTTTTACTTCCCTTTTATTTATAAGAAGAGTTTTTTTTTGGGGGGGGGGAGGGAGGAAACATCCAGGCAGAAAAACATCCAGGCAGAAATGCTGGCCATATATGACAAATCTAGCTGGCACGAAGCCATTCCTTTTTAATTATCATAAGGAATAAATGGTACAGAAACCCCATGCCCTGGGGATTTTGTGTTCTTCCTTCAGCCTTGTTTATTGGCATGCCCCTGAAGTGAAAAGTCTGGGCATCTCTCAACAGCTTAACCGTCAGGTGAAGGGGCTGTTCCTGTGTCTGATAACAAGGGAGTACTAGTATTATACTGAGTACACAGAAATCTCGCAAAACTGAAATGAACCACGCACTGGAGCAGACAGCATGGGGAGATTCAATTCCAGCTAGGAAAGGAGGTTCCATTAACTCATATTTCACTTTGGGGATTTGGGTAGGGATAAACGTGCACAACAGGTTCAGTAAACCCAGGAGATCTCTAAGACTTGCAGGGGGGAAATTGTTTAAAACAAAATTTCTGACAGAAGTGCAATAATTAATAGCCACATCTGTGCATGTGCAGATGTTACAAAAAGCAGACACCAGGATCAGGTGAGGAGAGAAGTTGCATCCACTTGCTCCTTCTGATCACCTACTTCTCTCCTCTAGACACAGCTTAAACCACTGAGATTAAGGAAGCAATACTAAACCAGAGCCTCTTGTGGCGCAGAGTGGTAAGGCAGCCGTCTGAAAGCTTTGCCCATAAGGCTGGGAGTTCAAGCCCAGCAGCCGGCTCAAGGTTGACTCAGCCTTCCATCTTTCCGAGGTCGGTAAAATGAGTACCCAGCTTGCTGGGGGGTAAACGGTCATGACTGGGGAAGGCACTGGCAAACCACCCCGTATTGAGTCTGCCATGAAAACGCTAGAGGGCGTCACCCCAAGGGTCAGACATGACTCGGTGCTTGCACAGGGAATACCTTTACCTTTACCTTACTAAACCAGGGCAGTGTCTGTACTTACTTTGTTTATTCCATTGTCAATCGTGTTGAATTCAGATTGATTTGAATTCGGGTCTTCCTCTTCCCCCCCCTCCCCATTGAAACAGGAAAGTGTTCTGCATGTGGTTAGGGTAGTTCTGAAGGGGGGGGGGGCAAGCATCTTTCTTTTTTTTCTTGAGGGGGGAGGAGAGGAGCCAAGCAGGGATCCTCTTTCTTTTCTTGGAGTTGGGGGAGAGGATTGAAGAAGGCAGAGGAGGGAGAAAAAAAATCTAAGACTGACAAAAGGTAAGAGAAATTAGGAGCTCATCCTTTAAGGCAAGCTTGTCACATGGGCGCCTTTGGCCAATCAGGTCGTCTCTATCACGGAGGAGAGCCCACATTCAAAACAACCTGCTTTCTCAATCCAAATATTAAAATATTGAGGTTTAAAAGCACTTTAAGATATTGCACAATAAAGGTGGGGTCACTCTGGATCAATCCTTCTGCTGCAGAAGGAAAATTTAAATCACCCAAAATCAAAATGGAAATCGCATTCTGTGTAGACGGCAGGGACTGAATCGACCTAGGATTGGAATAAAAGCTCTGTGAAGTTTACACTTTTCTACTAAAAATACTACTCAAGGGTATTCCATGGGGTTTACTCCCAGGAAAGTGTTCTTAGGCTGGCAATGTAAGCATTGGAATGGCAACAAGGCAGAAAGAGACAGGAGGCAACAAAGGGGCTGCAGGCTGCTTAATTACCTTAATTACTTCCTGTGCACCAAAACCATTTTATTAGCGATTTCCAAGTATCCAAGATTTCTCTTAAAAATTATTACTATTTCACAGTTGTAGGAAAAAAAGTTTAAAACACAGCAGGAAACATACTAAAGGAGGCCCATAAACTCAAAGTCGCTTCTTATGGTGATTTATAGCATGAAAGACCCTATATAAGTATGCTATCTGTGACAACCAGGGAAAGGAGGAGGAAATCAGACCTTTCTGCCTTTTCCCATTGGAAAAAGATTGGTGTGTGTGTGTGAAATGTAATACAAACAATATCTCTGTTTATTCCATGGATCCCTAGTTTTGAAAAGAAAAGCTCAATAACTAAAGAAACAAAGATTTAAATTAATTCAGGAACAAGGGTGATTAAAAGGAAATCAATAAGTTCCCATGGAAGCCATAAGGGGGAAAAAAACAAAGAATTTGTGTTGTTCAAAGTGATGTGATTGCAATAATGCACATATACCCAACATATATTGTTTCAGTAAATTCATATTCACAAGAAAAAACACACAAGAGAATTGCTTGGCAGCTTCTGCAAGTGATAAATGAGGCATGTAAAAATATTATTGCTTCCTTGCTCTAAAAGATTAAGGGTATTTCTGCACATTGAAAAAAATAGCATTACACCAGTGTGATGTCGTAACACTATTAAATTACACACCTCTGGTCATTCCTCACCTCCTGGCTCTCTCCCTTCCCTCTGCCGTTTTCTTGCGCTTCTGGGCACTCTGCATACCTGCTTGAAATGGCGGAGAAGAGGAACGCACTATACTCATGACTCTCCTCCTCCTGTCAATCAAGTCAGGCAGCCAATCACCTTTCTCCCTCTTTTAAAAGGCCTGTGATGCAAGCTAATATTTTTTAAAAAGTAAAACTTCTCCGTTTAGATGCCTATGCAACTAATCTTAGATGCATAGTGCTTTTTTAATGCCACCCCTTTTGGAATCATTAGCCTTGAAGCAATCTTTTTCCTGATTTTAGGTGGGGGGACTTTAGAGAGGTATGCTTTGTATGTTAACTGGTGGGGAATATATATTTGTTTGCTTTGCCTGGGCGATTTAACATGTATTCGTTTCTCCAGGCAGTTTGCTTTAAAAAAAGACAATCCCCATCCCGGTAGAAGAGAGAGGGAGGTGGGTGCAAGAGCGGGCATTGGAGGTGGAAATAATGCTACTTCAGCTCTGCACATTTCGCTGGTGTGTGGTTTGCTGGGTTCTCTCCTCTTGCTCATGCCAGATAGTTGGGGGAATCCACTTTTGGGGGATTCCCCAACTTTCGCTTTAAAATTGAGGATGTTATCTACTGGTTTGCTGCTGGGATGCTGAATGTTGGCAACATCATGCAAAATGTCAAAAATATGGCATCTGCAAAAGATAAACCTTTCACTTTATTTTACAGGTACGGAATGGCCCTAAGTATTTTATCCAGTACATGTTTGTACATGCATGCATTGATGGATGTGTTTATAACTGTGTGGCCAGGTTGTTGCTCGTGGCAGGTTACAATCATCCTCAGTTAAAACCTCAATAAAACCCCATTAAAATTAAAAAGGGACATAAAAAAATTACAACACATAGATAAAGAGCATGGCAGTATAAATCCACAACATCTTCCCCATAAAGATCATTCAGTAGAGAAATGGCAAGAAGGGAGCCATAACCCCACCGTAATTTCTTCATTGTAAAAACAAAGATGCAATTGACCCTACAACTCTTCATTAAGACTGGAGGGAAGTGACCTCTCATCTGTTTTAACCCCAACCCCCGAACTCCCCCCTCCAACATTTTGGGCATGAAGGCTTCCTTTGGCTGAGAGACAAAACAACATTCCAAGGGGTGGTGAAGATAAGATTGGTATGGTGACCAGGCAAAGTAGAGACCTTTCTCTATAACTAACTCTCTACTGTGACAGTTCACACCTAGGCTACATTGAACAGACCAGCAATAAAGAAATAAAGATGCCAAATAGTGAAATGGAAAAAACAGACATGGTTTTGACACCAACTAGAGAGATACCTCTTGAAAAACATTCTTTTCCCCAGCTTTGGATTTCTTGAGATTCTTACTTATGTCCCAGTACACAGTATGTCTTCTCCAGGGATGCTTTGTCTTCAAAAGCCAAGCTGCTGGAGGTATCCTCTGTTCTCAGATCCTTGCTGCAGGCTGTCCTATACTGTAAGCTGAGTTGAGATTTGCCCACATCTCCCGAGCATCTTTCTTCTAAGAGATGAGAAGAACTTTCAATGTTCCGCAGGGCCTGCAAGACGGAGCTCTTCCGCCAGGTCTACAGTTGAGGCTGGGGCTGCCATGGTACATTGACTGCTGTCTCCCGGGCTTCTTCTTGAACACCGTTGACCTCCTTCTCCTTGGCCCCCCCCTTTTAGGAAGGGGGGGTAGGAAGGGGATCTTATTATTGTGCTGCCATGTTGTGATGGTTTTTAAGTCTTTTAATGGGAGGTTTAATGGGGTTTTAAGAAACTGTAACCCACCATGAGCCATTTGGGAGTGGTGGGAAATAAATAAATAAATAAATAAATAAATAAATAAATAATAATAATAACTGTCCCATCACAATGTAGAAGTTAGCTCAACACAGCAGATCAGAATAATTAAGCACTGAGGAGAGGTACACTTCTATATGATTCCCTAGGTCTAGCAACTTAAATTTGAATCCAGAGATTCTTCTAAAGTCCTGTGTTAGTTCCTTCCTTTAAGGCTTCCTTTGAACAACATTCTGAAGAAAGAGGGCTGATGAAAGAGTGCAAATTAATGTGTTGAGTATTTCTTGCATTTGGTTATTTGAATGATATTTCTTGAGATAACAGCTAGACCCTGGTCCCTCATACCCAAATGATACATTATGTGCACACACTAGAGAATAGCCCAATGTTTCTTTTAAAAGATGAAAAGCCTCATGCAGTGTGCAAATATACTAAGTGGAGAGAGAGGAAGCTACTTGCAGATGCCATTTGTAGGATGAAAACTTATAGCAAGGAAAAGGCTAAGCTCCTCCTCTTCCTCCATTCTAAGTTACACCTACTGAAAATGATTTTCCATGTTTTAAAGGGGCCATTAAACTATTGTTCCTAGTGTTTGTCCATAAAGTATGTTTGTTCCTCAGAAACTGTTACCCCTCAGACATTCCAAGAGGTCAAACAAACTATATGTAGGCTTGCCAACTTCAAGAAGAAGGTTTTTATACCCTGCTTGAAGGAGTCCACAAAGCGGCTTACGGTTTCCTTCCCTTCCTCTCCCCGCAGAAGAGGTCCTGTGCAGTAGTTAGGGCTGAGAGAGCCCTGACAAGACTGCTCTGTGAGAACAGCTGTAACAGGATGGTGTATCTCAATGTCATCCAGCTGGCTGCATGTGGAGGATTTGGGAATCAAACCTAGTTCACCAGATTAGAAACTCTTAATTAAGCTGCTCTTAACTACGACACCAAACTGGTTCTCAAGGTAGCATCTGTGCTCAGGGTTTTTTGTTTTTGTTTTGGAAAGCTATTAGATTCCTTTCAGCAACTAATCCATGAAGCACACTAAAACTAAGAATAAATGCTACGTGATCATGCCTGCAAGCAGGTGGGGTCCATCTATAAAGTGGTGTTTCCATTTTATCTGTATTGTATAACACAAAAGCAATTTTTAAGATAAGATATCTTCATGGCAGATTATGTTGTAGGTGTTCACAGTACTATAAATATCTCATGAGAATTCTTTGGAAATCAGACATGTATAATTGCAGGACATGCTATGGAGATAATAGTAATACTGAATGCTACAAGGAAAGTGTAAACAAAAAAAAAAGCCTCAGAGTAATCCTTTATTGGCCCTTCCACTTTTTTGAGTGGGAGGCGAGGCAAGGCAAGGCAGAAGCCTCCCAGAAAAGGAGGAGGAGAAAGTAAATCCAAAAAGCAAATCTCTTTTCATAGAAGTGTGGGCTTTTAGAGCATTAAAACAGATCCCAAAATGAGGGCAAAAATATATCCTGAAAAGGAATGGCAACTAGGAGTCTTTGAATTGATGCCCTGACCAATCAGCAACAGACTGCTTTGCTACATGGGTGCAGAGAAGGGGAAGGAAGTTAATCTGTCAAAATGCTGACATCTACACTTGCTTTTGAGTGCTTTTCTCAGTTGTAGCGAGTTATATCCACTCCTGCATATCGTGGAGAAAAGGTAGTGTCACCACGGACTTGACTTGATCGTGGACTTTGCAGTGAGAAAACTTAAAACACTCAAAATCCAAATGGAAATTGAATGAAGTGTGGAGTGGGGGAGGGGGTTATTCAGCCTGGGAATGGATAAAAAGACAAGTGCAGACTCGACCTTGGTTGCAATCCTTTTGTGTCAAGTAGGTATGTACTATTACCTTTATGTTACAGAGGGATGATGGGGAAGGGCGGATGTTGAGACTGAGATAGAATGACTTCGTTATTACCAGGAAAAGAAGAATTGTTTTTTATACACCACTTTTTACTACCAGAAGGAGTCTCAGTGGTTTACAATTGTCTTTCCTTCTTTTCCCCACAGCAGACACCCTGTAAGGTAGGTGGGGCCGAGAGAATTCTGACAGGACTGCTATATGAGAACAGCACTATCAGGACAGTGATTAGCCCAACGTCACCCAGCTGGCTGTATATGGAGGAGTGGGGAATTAAACCCAGTTTGCCAGATTAGAGACAGTCACTTTTAACCACTACACCAAGCTGGTGCCTACTGACTGAGTTCATGGCAGAAAGCATGAGCTGAACCAGGGACTTCCAGATTCAGTCTCTTTGGAGTACTCCTAAACAAGTTTACTCAGAAATCAATCCCAATTCAGCTAATGGGGTTTACTTTCTCGAAAGTGCTCTTAAAGTCGTAAACTTAGTGACCTTTAAAACAAAATCAGAGCCCAGTGGCACCTTTAAGACCAACAAAGATTTATTCAAGGTGTGAGCTTTCGAGTGCAAGCACTCTTCCTCAGACTATGAACTGTCCATAGTCTGAGGAAGAGTGCTTGCACTCAAAGCTCACGCCTTGAATAAATCTTTGTTGGTTTTAAAGGTGCCACTGGGCTCTGATTTTGTTTTGTTGTGCTGCTTCAGACCAACACCAGCTACCCATTTGAATCTATCTTTAGTGACCTTTATGAGAGTATGGGTATTTGAGAAAGCATCTTGAGACTGTGTAACTTGATTTACTCTGAATTATTTCAGGTGCTTTCTGAGTGAGATCAGGATTGCAAACAAAATTTGTTTACTCCTCATTTCCTTCCTTTTCCTAATAAGACTGGGTCCCACACGTGGCTTCTCTCTGTGTCAGTTTCAATGTCTGGAACTCCTTCAGTCTGAGCAGCTATGTGCCGCACAGAAGCCGGCTGTTTGCAGTCCTGCCCTGTATTTGATTAACGGGAGGCAGCTGCCTTCCTCCAAGCTTGCCCTGAGCTCTCCTTCAGATTTCTCAGTGTTCTGGAGAGACTGGGGGCAGCCGCAGGAATTGCAAAGAACTAAGTGCAGCAGCCCCCTGCATATGGGCACATGCATACACACACACACACACGAGGTAATTGTTCTTGAGTTGTGTGTGTAGCTGGGCTGCCATGAGACTAGCCAGGCATTTAAGTAAAAATGTAAGCCCCCCCCCCCAACAGTCTGACCCAACCTGACCCAGCTATGCATACAGAAACAATTTGAAAAGAAGGAATGCCCACCAGTCATCCTGAACAGAATGTGGGTGGGCAGGCTGACAGCACTGATGGGCTTTAGCCCCTATGAGAAGAGCTCTGTCTAATCTACCTCCTCTAACTAACTAACAACTCAGTGCACTGTGCACAGGCTGCAGCATTCATCTTCTAAGCATAGGTGACACTCTACCCTTAAACTTCTCTCCCTTCTATAAAGGCTAAGAGGGAGGGATGATAGCGTGTCCCTTATTGGTGAGCACTCCTCCCCCTGCCCAATAACAATAAAGCAGGAGGAGAGACTCCAAAGCAGGGATCCCCTTCCCCCAGTGGAGAACTGGCAACCCTAAAGAGAAAGCAGAACAATCCAGGCTAAATCTTGCAAGGCCTTGGAAGAGAAAGGCCTTACTCAGGAATGGCATGTAAAACATTAGTAAAGGATCTCTCCGATCTTATCAGCAGGCCATATTTCACAACATGTCGCTATTATATTGTCCATTTGCCTTCATCAGAATCTAAGCAAAAGCTGGGCTTGAAGATCTCACAGGATTAGAGCTGATCCCTAGATTTCAGATACACTCCTCTGGAGAAAACATCAACTTCGGACTGTATAGCATCACATCCCAAATTAATTTCCTTTAGGTTCACAAACTGCTCTGCATGAACACATATCTGGTCTCCCCAGATGCCAAAACATCACCCATCTTGCCCTATAACTTGTCAGAGAATCCTTCCCTCAAATGGGATTTTACCTGCCCCAGAACTAAACTTGTTCCATGAGCTGCTTGAATTGTCATATAACATATGACTTGCAGTGTGACCCATTTTTGGATTTACATGGTGCCCAGCCATCAAGGCCTTAGGGCTCAAATACATAACTACTGGCTACAGGATGAATCAAGGAAGAGTAGAAATATGAAGGAAGCCAGTTCTAGAACTAATTCTCTGTTCCTTGCACTGTGAAGATGGGAGAGAAGAAAAACCTGGGAAAAATCTGTGCTTATTGTTGCCAGCAGGGCCTATTCTGAGAAGGGGGAAAGTACTCATCCATTTCCTATGTAAAATTCTGACCCAGGTTACTGGGAACAGGAGGAGCATTTGTCCAGAAGAAAACTGCTCTCCCATGCCAGCTGAGAACTTGCCCCAAAGCCAAACCTTCTATGTAAATCCATCAACTACCAAACCACTAAGTTCCCATGAGCAAAAAAGAATGGTATGACAACTGTTTATACATTCACTACAATGTTTGTCTAAAGTCTCCACAGAGCAAAAAAAAAATGTCACTCCAATTTTTGCCAGTACAATGAAAAATCAGGAATAAATGTTAAACAGTAAAAACAAAATCCCCCAAAGATAAAAACAGACTCCAACCTTAACTGAAATACTGAATTGTCATTGCTTGCCATATTTAGAAAAGGTGTAACTGAATTTCAGGCTATTTGGAAGAAAGAGGTCAAGATAAGGGATAACAATTCAATACAGATGAAGGGGAAATAAAATAAATAACTTAAAAAAAATCAGAGCACAGGAAAATTTCCAAAATATTACAGAAAAAATGTAATCATCTGCACAGATCATTATATCCATACAATATAACTGAGTGCACGTTCTTCCAGTGATGAATTGAACTTTCTAAAGTCTCCAGGCAGAGCCCTGCCCATACCACCTTTGGAACATACAAGACACAACCCCCCTATCTTTGCAAGAAAAGCTTTCCCTGCAAAGGTGGGGGAATTTAAAGGGAGCATACTGACCCATTACAGTTGATCATGCCACAGGACAGTCATGATCAGCTGCAAAATGAGGCCCCTCCCTTTAAACATTCCCCACCCACTGTGGCAGGCTGGCAAGAAGCATTTAAAGGGACTACCCTCCAAATTACAACTAATTATGACAGCCCTACAGGGCTGTCATGATCAGCTGTAATATGGTGGGGAATCTGACTGCCTTTAAAAGATTTCTGCCAAAGCCAGGAACATTTAAAGGAATCTCCCCCCACATTACAACTGCAGGGCTGTCACAATAATCTGTAATGCAGATGTGCATGTATCATTCTGGCTTCCTTTAAACACACCGTTCCAATGCTGGGAGCACTTAAAATAACTGCCTCTCCCACATTACAGCTGATTAAGGTAGCCCCACGGAGCTGTTACCATCATTTACAATGTGTGGGTGATCTGGTTGCCTTTAAATGCTCCCTGTGGCTGTCATGATCAGCTGTTAGGCAACCTGTGGTCCATTTCAATTGCCCCCCCCCCCCCCCGCAGATTGGGTGGAAGTACTGAAAGGGATCACGGACAGCCTAGAGCCCGTTGTATTTTTTGTACAATGGGCTTTACTGCTTATGTGTAGGTAGGTAGGTAGATAGATGAAAGAGAAGCAAGGTCCCACAAGAAATGTTTTGGTATTTTAGAATAGATTCCAACTGAGAGTGAAACAATAATTTCCCTACTATAGTTAGTGATGTGCAAGAAATTGTCACAAAAGCTTCTGGAAATTTGATTGATGTAATGAAAGATGCTTTTGCCATCAATTTACCAAGATTATTTTTAATGAATGCTACTTTAAAAGCATTGCCCCTTTTTCTCACCCCTGTTCTTCTATCAGTCTTCCCATTTTCCACCTCCCCTTCTCTGACAGTCTCTGCTCTCTTTCTCCCCTTCCCCTTATCAGTCAATTTACCCCAAAGCTTTTCCATAAATTTACCCCTCCCCTTCTCTGTAAACCTACCCCTCATTTCCTCCTTTATCTATTTCTCCATATCTGTCAACCTACTTCTTTCTCTTTTGCTCCTGCCCCTTCTCTGTCTATCTACCACAGCCTTTCTCAACTTTTTTACCATTTGGAAACCACTGACACATTCTTCAGGTATTGAAATACCCCAGAAGAGGTGAAATCATATGGTTGGGAAGCATAACTGTGTACATGCCACCTGGGTCCCCTTATCCTTCCCACACCCTCCAGTCCCATCATTGGCCATTTTGGGAGGAGTGGAACCAGGATGACATGACCATTTATGGTCATATCATTCAATAAATGTATATATACATATACATGTACATGTACATATACATACCAGAAAGCAAGCCCGCTGTATAAGAGATAGAGCGGGCACTAGCGGGCAGTGGGTGGGTGCGGGAGGGCCCCCCACAGCTGCCCCCCCAAAGGGAGGGGAGGAAGACAGGCAGGCAGGCATAAAGAAAGGTAGAAGGAGAGAGAGGGAGAGAGAGAGAGAGAAAGTGTGTGTGTGAGAGAGAGAGAGAGAGAAGGGGAGAAAGGAGAGTAAGCAATATGAGATAGAATGGGAGAGAGACAGAAGAGAAAAGGATGGATGGGAGCAAAAAAGGAGAGTAAGGGATGGGGGGATGGATGGAGAAAAGCAAGGGAAAAAGTAAGAAAGGCAGAAAGACAGGAAGAGAGGAAGCGAGAGGGGGAGAAAGAGGAAGGAAGGAAGGAAGGAAGGAAGGAAGGAAGGAAGGAAGGAAGGAAGGAAGGAAGGAAGGAAGGAAGGAAGGAAGGTGCACTGTAAAGGGATGGGGGTAGAAGGGGGGAAAGGTCCTCTGGAATGGTGAGGGGGGCCAGTTGTGGAGGGCTGTGGGGGAATAGGTCAGGGTAGAGATGGTGGTTGGGTGGGTGTTTGGGGGGGAGCAGCGGCGGAGGGCGAGCACAGGGTTCGTGGGGGAGACGGAAGGGTGCGGAAGGTTCCCACTGGCCCAGGAAGTACAGCCGCCACATCAGTGATGCAAGTGGTATGCTCCCTGGCTCCGCGGGAGGGGGTGAGATCATGGGGGAGGGGGAGGGGGAGGGCCGGGGGAGGGTTGCCTCGGCCTGGGAAGCACAGCCACCATGTCAGTGATGAGGGCAGGGTATCGTCAGGGAGGAGGAGGGGGAGGGGGACAGAAGGGTTCCTCCAGGGCGGGGGGCTGGGACCTACCTAATAGGCAGGCAGCCGCATAATGGGGGGGTTGGGAGTGGGGGGGTCAGGGGGTGCTGTGTGCCTCCCCACTCGTCAGTCCGAGAGCAAGGAGCAGAGCGCAGCTGGTGATTGGCGATTGGAGGGATTGGCCCCTCCGTCAGTCCATGGGCAAGGGGCCTATGTACCCCTTGCCCATCACGGACACAGCCCACACCTACCTCCCCTTAGGCTTTTATATATACCGCTCCCGCAGAGTGGTTACAGATGTATATGTATACGTGTATGTGTATATATGTGTGTGTGTGTGTGTGTGTGTGTATCTGGCCACACGCTGATTGGGCTGGCCCCTAAAGCTCATGCCCTCCCTGGCTGCCCGCTCACCTGCCCAACAGTTAGCCCACAGATGACCCTGGCTGCTGAGAGTGACACTTCTCTGCCGACCTGAAGCTCCCCTTGTCCACTGCAACTAGAGAACTGCAGGGGATTCAGATGGCTACGCCACTGAGCCTGTGCCAGAGGCCACCATCTGACATCCATTCAGCAGCCCCGATGGCCACTTCCCAAACGCTGGCACCACCACCACAAAGATGCTGTGCATGCCACCCTGCATCCCAAGCCGCTATGCCACTCCACCCCAGACGATGAGGTGTGCCGCCTGCCCACTGCTCCCGGCTATGCAGAGATCCACCGTCCCACAGCCCCGTGACTGCCCTGCTAACTTCCCCAATGCATGGCAACAACTGTGGCACGGAGGCTGCTTTACCCGCCCACCCATAACCATCCTCACTAGCGCCCGCTGCATTGCACACTGCATCGGGCCTTCCTGCTTGGGTGGGTGTGTGTGTATCTTGCTGGACCTGCTGAGAGTCCCAGGCTGTGCTTCTAGCAGGCTTGCCATGTATAGATGGAAAAATGGTTAACCTGATTTATTCTATTGCTTTTTCAAACTTTGGTTCATGCCTGAGCTGCAAGCAGGCCTCACACTAATCTTTAAGTAAAAGTATGTGCCTTTAATTAAGCCCTAGAATGAATTGTCCTTGGAGAGTCTTCCACCTGTGACCTTGAAGCTTAATAGCCAGTTTCTTACTTTGCAGTTCAGTGGGGAGGTGGCCATACTTACAAGGAGGGGGAATCCCAACTTGCTGGGCCTACTGCTGCTCCCAGAATGGACTCCACAGCTAGGCCTGCCATGGCTCTCAGGCTGAACCACTGATGCCAGGCTCAGCACTGCTCTCCAACACCATCAATGACTCTTTTATTTTTGAGGTGGATGGGATTTAAACTCTTCCCAGTGTTTTTTAAATGTTAGATTTTCCTGTAACCCTTAGGGGTTCCCCAAGTTTTCAGAAACATCTGTGTAGTGCAAGCGTGGCCCCAATCCACATATTATGATCTCTGCAGATAGTGGAACACTTGGGAAATAATGTATGTGTTTAGGTGTGTTTGTATATGTGTACATATTCTGCCTTTCTTCTACCATGAAACACAAGTATGTGCTAATGACAATATCCCTACCATCATCTTCTTCATTTTTATATTCACCTCAATATAATTACATAATCTTATTGTTTGGCCTTTTATTACGATCTTTGGACAAAAATTCCTCCAAACAAATAAACGTCT
Organism: Paroedura picta; assembly: GCF_049243985.1. Lineage (NCBI taxonomy): Eukaryota > Metazoa > Chordata > Lepidosauria > Squamata > Gekkonidae > Paroedura > Paroedura picta. Next base: position 61,062,136 of record NC_135375.1, read on the forward strand.
GTAAGAAGAACAAAAATAGCTGTAGCAATAATAATGAATTTGGCATTCAGCAGTTCATCAGCTGTTTTACTCTTCCACAGAGAAATTATTATTACTGTTTTTAAATTAATTAAATCAATCGTTCCAAGGAACAATTAATATACCAGACTCACATAATACTGAATTGCTTCATTTCAGCTTCCTATGGAGGTCTGCCATTAAAATCTGGACTGAGCAGCTATTGGCCCATTTTGCTTCAGGAAAAGTAGTTATCTGCTAATCTGATTTCTTTTACCAGTATAAAAAAGGTTATCCTACAAATACATACTCTCAGGGGATGTTTTGATTGTTTCCAACTGTTGTTGTTTGCTGTCTGCTATAATCCTTTTTCTTGCCCTAAACTCCTCACCTAAAACTCAGGGGATCTACTTGGACTATTACTGCTGGTTACCTTGGAAATGTCCAGTGTCTGCTAATTACCACTCTGCTAAAACCCTCTGGACTGGAATACAGGCCAAGTCTGCTGCTTATCGAAATGACAGGCAAGGCAAGGCAAATCAGTAGGGAGACTTCTTTATGCTTGGGCCCCATAAACATGTCAAAACAACATCTGAAAAATACCACCATGAAAATTCTTCAAAGCAACAAACATTAGGGAAGAATGATAGAAGAGGAGATTTCAGAAAAAAAGCAGCACAATACTTTAGTATCCTTTGGATTTGAGGCTAACTAGGGAAGTGATAGTGAAGAACCTCATTTTTCATTGAAGTCTCTCTGCCATTCCTCAACTTTCCAAGCACAATTTTTGGACCACGCTAGGGGACTGACTTAGATACCCACTATTTTGTTCCAAAACAGCCCTGTTGTCACCCTCCTAGCATCTCTTTGACTGAGAAGTATATGCAGATACCAGTTCCACTCTCCTACAATATAAACTCATTTGTGGACAATGTCACAGGAGAGTTATGTAGAAGTTTCATAGAAGGTTCTGCTGGGGAAAAGCTCACCTGACTCCACCCACTTTCTAGAAACCCTTGGTGGACACCAGGAAAGATGTTGGTAGGTGTCATAGTACCCAAGAGCACCACAGTGGTGACCCTTTGCATAGGTTATCTCTCTCTCCTACCATTCTCTTTAATGTTCTCATGAGCTAGGAGTCATTAGAGCCGGGGTGGCCAAACTGTGGCTCTCCAGATGTTCATGGGCTACAGTACCCATGGCAATTGTAATCCATGGACATCTAGAGAGCCACAATTTGGCCACCCCTAAATTAGAGAATGCATAAGATAGATCTAGGTTCTCCAACAACTTATTTATTATCATTCAATGTGTATGGTTCTCTCCACAGGAATATAAACCCGATTCCATGAGGAAGTGGGAATCAGCCCCACATGCAAACAGGCAGTGATCTCAGCCAAATCCCTCGAGCGGAAGTGGTCACAGTCTACCCCCGCCTTCAGGAAGGAAGAGAGCCAGTGAGTGGGAAGAAGGGAAGCAAACAGCAGCTGGTGCAAGAAGAGGGAAGGAAGCATAGTCAGAGCAAACAGACCAGTGTGAGGGATGGTAACCAGAGACTCCTCCGGTATTCCTTTCAGGTTCTCATTCAAAATCCAGGGGGATAAGTGAAGCTTTTAACCTTATTATGGTGCACTATGAAAGTGTGATACAACAGGCTTTTTACCCTCAACTTCACAATTTTCCATGTTAATGTTACTAGGTGGAAAGAGAGGAAATGAAAAAAACAGGCACACCCTATATCATTTATATCATTTGTTATCTTTCATTATTTTTTCCATTCTTAATTATATATCATTATCATCATTAAATATAAAGTGACAGTGAATGGTACAAGGAGGCAACTGCTTCTTTGAAATTCTGAGTTTTGCTGTGAGTACCCTTATTCCTAATTTCTTATCTATATCTCTTGGACAGAGCAGAGATTCATGGAAGAACGTATAAGATGCAAGCAGCAGCATATTTAGTGTTGACATTATTCAGAAAACACATTTGCACAAGGATATGTAGAAATATTGAGATGTACATTATTGAGAAACGTATCTGTCTTAGAAACATGGAACTATTTGTTTATAAGTAAATCACTAGAGAAGCCAGTGTCCCAACAAATCAGTCAGTGAAAGACAGCATGCTAGAGATTGTAATGAAAAAATTCACACAATTTCACACGATGCAGAGTTAAGCTGTTTGGGAGTCTCACACATCCACACTTCATGTCTCTTTCTAGAGACTGCCAATAATAATGCTACCAAGTCTTTTTTATTATAAACATTTGGAGATGGTCCATGAGGAAAAAACAGCTTCAGAAAAATCTAATAAGTAAATCAAGTTCAATAGAAGTGTGGAATGCAACACTCTTTCCTTGGTCTCTCATTCAAGAACTGACCCTGCTTAGTTTCTGAGCTCTGAAAGACTGAGCTATATGACACAATTCCACATCTGTTTGAAACAGTGGACACCGCTATATCTGTTGCTATCTCTGGAACATTGTTCTGTTCTGACGACTTTGCCCACATTATGAGGGCTGGGAACTGAGCAGCTAGTGGAACTAGTGAGCAAATACCCTCCTTGAAGACCCTATCTGAATCCCATAGTTACTAGGAGTTAGAAGTCTCCTGGCAGTGTAAGTATGACAGACTGGCCCACCTTCCTCACTTAACATAATTAAGGGAAATAAGAAGCTCTGCATTATGCTTCTGAGCAGCATCAAGTAGACCTAGTTCACAGGAAACAAGTCAAAACTGAGGGAATTCTTTCCACAACAGTTTTAAGCCTCTGAAAGTATCATTTTCTTGCCAAAGCCAAGTTTGGCCTAATATCCCTCAATTTATTTTATGTTACTTATTTATCTTATTTGTTATTATTTCAAGCAGTTTTTCTCATAATCCCTCCTCCACTTAATCCTCACATCAACAACCTAGTGAAGGTAGGTTGGCCTGAGATATTGTGACAGCTCCAAGGTCACATGGGGGAGGAGCTTCCACAGAAAAGTGGGGGAGGGGTTTGAACCCAGTTGCCCCACAGCCCAGCCCAACACTCTAATCAATATGCCATGCCAACCCAGCTTTTAGCAGCAAATTATTACTTTTTTACTCTTTCTTTAGTTAGCAGTGATTGTAGCCAAACGGAGTCTTTAAGATATCTCATTATGCCTAATTTGTAGCAATACTTTAAAAAACTTGCTTACGATAATAACATGGCCAAAGTTAGTCTGAAAGAATAAAAATGTACATACTTCTAATACTTTACAGGGATCCAAAATGTCTCAAAACACTGCAATGTTGCTAGCCTCTTAGTCTGTCTGGTTTCTGTATCGCAAATTCTTTGAGGATGTGGAAACATAGCTACTAATTTGTCATGTTTGCATTTTGAGCTTGTGCATTGTGTTTTCTAATGATTTTACATTGGCTGCAATTTGTCATGTTCAGGTTTCCATGCATACTCCAGAGTATTAATAAGGAAAGTGCTGCCTCTCCATGCTCTGAAAGAACAAAGAATAATTTCAGCATTTTTGTAAACTGGTATGAGTACTCTGTTATGGTGGCATTGCAAGAAGTAATGAATCAAGTGGGAAAAAAACATGAAACATAAAAGGACTGTTTTATGTAATTCAGCACTCACCTGAGGCAAGTAGCTGTAGTTCCTGGGTGAGCCCCACAATGGGAATGCTACGGCAGCATTGCACACGTAGTTCATTCACTTTGGCTTTGATGATTCTCGACTTTGACGTTGAGTTGGATTCTTGAGTTGTACACTTGTTGGGTTAGGCTTGCCACAATATGCCCCTCAAAGACAATTACGATTGAGCACACAGAACTTGATCAAGGTCCCTGGTCCCAGTTAAATAAAATTGGCTTCAACCAGAACCAGGACTTTTTCAGCCCTGGCACCAATCTGGTGGAATGGTCTTCCAAGTGAGATCAGCTCCCTTCAGGACCTAAAAGAATTCTGCAGGACCTGGAAAACAGAGCTGTTTCACTGGAACTATGGTTGAGGCCAAAATATATATACCATCAATGAGCTGGCCTCCCTATGATAGCCAAATCCCACTGCTGTTAAATGTGTCTTCCAGGAACTGATGGCAGGTCCAAAAAGCCACTTGCATGCTTCCCCCTCCCCCTCAACCTCCAATTGTTTATATAAGTAGTAGTGACACACTCTTATCCTATTTCTCTAGCTTTGAAAAAAGGAATAACTTAGTTATAAGAGAGCTTATCAAAATTACATTCTAGAGAGGAACAGGCTGTTTTCTCAGCCTGGTAAGAATCAAATACTTGAACCAGGACACACCAGTATGTAGAATTATAGCCAATCCCTAATAACTGTATGATCAATCAGAGGGTTGCAATCACTTTCTTTATCACCAGGCCATCCTCTACAGAAAGAAGGACGTCTGGATATAACTAGAAAAACTGAACACACACTCGAGAACTGTATCAACGTAGCACTTTATTCCCCTTCCACTCAAAAACAGAAAAATGGCAACGGATGTTTGGATTGTCTTAATGTAAATTATTAGTTTTAAATATTTAAAATGGTTTTAAATTATTGTAAATAGAATTGCTGTAAGCTGCCCTGAGCCCTTGGGGAAGGATGGCAAATAAACCTGATAAATAAATTAATGCATAGTCTCACTGTTCTGCCAGGGTTCCCTGATTCTTCATTGGTTCTTTGTGCTTGTTGGTTCAGTCTGCTTTGAGAGGCTTTGGGCTTTGAGAGGTTTTTGAGCGGGGGTTGCTTTGCTTGCTTTTTTATCCAGGGCTATATTTTGCCCTTATTTCGTATCCTCTTGGTTCAATTCACTTGAAATTTGTGGGCTATTTAAAGGACACACTCCAGCAGCTCTGCTGTGATTTTTGGTGCAATTTCAGTCGCTCCATCAAGATTACTCATATAGTATAATGCAGTTGCAAATCATAGGAATTCTGAAAAAACAAACAAAAGCACTTCTGGAGACCAAACTAATACTTGGACCCAGAAAACCAGGAATACCTATATTGTTTGGCTCCCTGATATCTGGATCTGAAAAATATCATTTTTAAAAGTTGTGCATGCCTAGTTTGCTTCTAATGCTCTTCAATTAATATCATCCCTGCTGAGACCATAAATACCCATTTACTTTAATTAATTGATATGCATTTATTGCTTCCAGAATGATTTCTTTCTTTACAAAGATATATTTGCACTTGTTGTAGATCTAAGTTACCCTGTTAAATACATGTGAATCAACTAAAATATTCTGTCCCATAGGCGTATTCAGCTCTACTTACCTGTACTGAGCGTGCACATGTTATCGACAGCTTTCCCATACAGTACAGCACCATAGACATAGTTGTTTTCTCTGGCTGATCCATGCTTGACAGTCTGGGGTGCTTATGTTTACCATGGGAAGCAGACTGTCTCCCCTTTCCCAATGCTGCTTCTTTCAAAAAGTATGACTCAAATATGAGTAAAATATATACCACACAGCAGGTGTGTTTCTTCTATTTCAGCAAGTCTCTGGCAAATTGCAGCTTTAAAAAACGAATTTGGATCTTTGCTCCTATCATCATTTCTGACAATATTTATGCCAATTCTCCCAAGAATACAACCTCCAGTTTGCAAATAACACATTTCTTTTTAATAAGAGACACAGAAATTGAACAGCTCCTTTAACTCAATTGTTCAAACAATCTTTATCATTGATTTCATAATGAGCTATCACAGTGAGGAGTTCTGGGATCATAATGGGAGATTTTTAATATATTGCTTCTGTTCGGAGAAAGAAGAAATGTTTCCTTGTCATTCCTTATGCTGCCCTTTACAAGTATTCAACATGCTGTGGCAAAGAGGAGCCATGATACAGATCCCAGTGAAGAAATATTTGAAGCACCTGACTGGCCCACTTACTTATGAATCTATCTGCCATTAGAGAGGATTCCAGTTGGCTGCTTAAAAAAGCAGACAGAGGTCTTTCCACGCAGGCTGATCTGGATTAAGGAAGGGTTGCTGGAGCCCTTCTTTGGGAGTAACTCCACAGCTCAGGAGGAACTCCAGCCTATAGTTTCAGGCAACAGACCACAGTTTTTCCTATCTAGTGGAACTGCCATGAGCATTAACACAGGACATTTTCTTGGAGAAGCATACTTGGTACAGTTGTCCTACAAAAGCTGTGTTATTTGGCTTGTCATTCAATATACCTATGCTCAATGAAATCAAAATCAGAAAACTACTAAGAATTTTCCATCACATCTTGCACTACCTTCAAGCATACGTCAATAATCTGAAATGTGAAAAATAAAATATCTAACAGGATGCATGTAATGCTAAAACTGATAGATAAGTTCTGTATGTATACCATGCTGATATTCAAATATTTAAAAATCAAATGTGTATGCTTTCATTTGCAAACTTGAATGGACTCCGGGGAATGGTGGAGGACAGGAGGGCCTGGATGATCATTGTCCATGGGGTCGCGATGGGTCGGACACAACTTCGCACATAACAACAACAATGCTTTCATTGGCTGCTTTTTAAGATAATGAATTCTTCAGGGAGATCTTAGCCATAGGCTAAGATCAGAATTAATCTTCTGTAAACCACTACATACAATTTGGAAGTGCTGCATTTAAATGAACTCCTGAGGGCAAAGGAATTATCACTGCTTTGACAATCAATATATGGCATTTTGCCTGTTTTTTTCTCTTAATGAACTGCCTGGGCTGGTTGAGATGGAGGCTTCCTGGGCTCCCAGCATGCCTGCTATCTTTCCTCCAGGATTAAACCCTTAGAAGAAAGCCAGCTGTGTCTTAAACTTCTCCCTAAGGTCTTCTGAGAGATCTGCTCAGTCTGAAACTCCCGCTTAAGTCTCAACTGGGAATTTTGATTGGACAAATGGTGCTCTGAACTGTTGAAAGGCAACTATGCAGATGAGCCTCAGAAATTTATCTATTACAAATATTTATATCCCAGCTTTTACTAAAGGGCACAATGCAGTGTGCAACAAGATACTTGAAAGCCTCCGTCTAAACCATCCACATGTATGAAATCATGCAGTAGATCTGGGAAAGGAAACATGTGCTTCTTAGAAGGTACTCAGCACTTGTTTTCATTGTAAGGTCTTGAAATTATAGCCAAATTGCAGGTTGGAGTTCCCGCAAGCTAAACCCCAGCATGTTAACTTGAGATCCCTTCTGGAACTAATCAGTGATATTTGTAATATGGTACATTATGATCTGGCATTCAGCACTGAGTAAGCCTTTGATTTGGAATGTCCTCAGCAGGGAATCTAGCTCAGGATCCAAATCACTTTCAGGAAACAAAGGGAGCAAATATCTAACAGGAGATGTTAAAATGAGCTCCATTTCTTCCTGTTTTCAGGGTGGCAGTAGAAAAAAAGCTCCAGATGTTTAATGTGAGGTGGGTGAGGCTGAGAGAGCCCTGATATCACTGCTCAGTCAGAACAGTTTTATCAGTGCTGTGGCGAGCCCAAGGTAGCCCAGCTTGCTGCATGTGGGGAGTGCAGAATCGAACCTGGCATGCCAGATTAGAAGTCCTCACTCCTAACCACTACACCAAGCTAGCTCATCGTCTGGAGATGAGCTATAATTCCAGGACTCAAAATAAACCTGGAAAGGGTCCTGCACCCTCCCTTGCCTTTTACTGACAGAAACTGAGGAAAAATGCTGGCAACATGATTGTGGTTGCCTAGCAATAGCCACTAATGGTATTTATTCTTAAAGCTACTGGTGCTGCTTGTATGGCTCAGTACCAATGTTTGACTCTCCTTGCACAGACGTTAGTTGGATGCTAATGTTTGCTTCACTTAAAGAGGGCCCAAAGGGCTACTTTCTGTCTCCCCCACCTCACTTCAGGCTGGCTGGGTGCCCTCCTGACAGGTGGAAGTTGGGGGGCATTGGATGTGGTCCCCCAGCCTTGTGAACCCTGATTAGATGGAATGGCAGCATATTTTTAAAAATAAATAAAATACATAATGGCAGAGGGCTACTGGCCTGCAGGAGGCATCCAGGTGTTCTTAATGGTAATTCTTGGTCCTACTTGTGAGATAAATTAGGCTCAGAATGTATAATTGGCCTAAGGTCACCCTGTCAGTTTCCAGAGCAGAATGGAAATTCAAGGTCCTAATGCTAACCATTATACCACACAGGTTTTGTTGGGTGAGTGATATTCAACATTAGCAAGCAGCCAGGCTTAGGAGAGTCATGTAAGTTGTATGGTTCTTCCTGATCCAGACCACAATGAATACTCATTCAAATAGTCATGTAAATGCCTGTCCTCGGAAACAAGTCAGTTGTGGTTGCCTAGCACCAGCCACTGAGATAATATGTTTCTTAAAGCTAAACTCACTCCTTTTACCTTTTTGGGGCTTTTTAACCCCCCCCCCCACAATGTAACTTTTTTTAGGTTTCATATTTTTCTGTAAACCTGGGGTGTTTTTCAGGTACCCATTCACTTGTCCAGCCTCTAGATTTAACTTTCCTCAAATTTGACTGACATGACTATTAGAGCTCTTCAGGGGCTATATACAGAGAGGCAGGTATTCAGGTCCCAAATAACATATAATGACCATTAGTCCCACATTTTGTAGACATTTCTTTTAAAATGTCCCGCATCCCGGGCTCTCTCTCTCTCCCCCTCACCCGCCCCGCACGCTCGCTGAAGTTGACGGCCAGCTGGTGCGATGCCTTGGAGGAGCCGCAGCCTCGTCGGGCAGGGCAGGGCAAAGATGAAGTGGCCAGCCCTACCTGCAGGCGGCAGCCGGGCCCAAGGGAGCCGGATGTAGCGGTGGGGGAGGAAGAACCGCGCAGTGGGCCAGCCCGGATGGGGCGGGCGGCCAGGCAGAGCAAAGTGGGGAGCAGGGCAGAGGCAGCCGCCTGGCCGCCCACTACATCTGAGCCAGGCAGCAGCGGGAGCAGTGATGCTGAGTGTGGTCAGAGGGCTCCGCCGCGAGGGGATGCAGATGGCCGAGCTCTGAAGAGTGCCGGGCTGGGTCCCATCACCGCTGTCCCCACGCCATAGCCCTGCTTGTGGACCTGAAGACCGTCACCAACCTGCAAAGCAAAGGCGACCGCATCGCCTAAGTGGCCTTCCGAGGTACCCGGACTGGAGTGGGGCGGGCGGGGGGCGGTGGTCCTGCCCGTGAGAACTGGAAATTTTTACTTTGAGAAAGGCTAAAATAAAAATCAATTCTCAGTGGTTATTTGATGCCTAATCTTTGTACTGTCCCTTCTCCAGTTTGCCCCTAACAGGACTTTGCAATATCCTGATAATTTTTACAACACAGATATGGTGTAGTTTTCTCTATAAGTACTGCTAACTTTTGTTCTAAAACAGTTCAGTACTTTAATCTAAGTACCCTGGTCCTTTGTGAGGACCAATTAACAAAACTGGCATGGTGGCTGTGAAGAATGCAGTGCATTTTTCTTTAAAAGGCATTAATATTGCTTCTAAGCAGATTTGAAGGGCACTATCTTTATTTTTCATTTGAAATGTAAGCATTAGGCATAGGATCCAGGGTGCCAATTCTTGGAACATTCAAATCAGGCCAAGGGTGAGGCCTAGTCCATCAGGTGGCCCTTGTTGTAGGCGTACTTTCAGAGCTCAAGGGAGAAGATATAAAAGGGGTGAAAAGGCTGACCCAGTGACTGGCCCAACTAATTTCCCTCATGATCAGAACAACTGAGATGACATCAGGCATGTTCAGAATAAACTCCCCAGTCTAGCCTGAATTGATCAGAGTTCCAGTCATGAGACAAACAATAAATAATAAAATGCTTTTATAAATAAAATTTGTCCACTGTTTCCTGAATTGTAAGGAAAACATCTAATCTGGCAAACAGCCAGCAAAGTAGGGGAGGTTCATCATGACAATTAGCCTGTTGGCAGCCTTGAAAATATTCTGTGTGTGAATTTTTTCCCTCTGGCCTGAGTCTTCTGTACTGCATCCCACCTTATTCCTGAGGGTCTCCATATTCTTAGGAGCAACTTCACATGGGGGCATGGGGATGAATGAGAATGAGTTCAGTTTGTGGTAACTGGTGTCTCCAACCTGTGCAGGCTTGAGTGGTGATTCCAGAACTCCAGGCTGTATCTGGAGGTTGGCAATCCCCCGGTCAATGGTGTCCCTCTTTACCAATCTTAAAATCTGGTCACCTTAAAATAGCATCTACTGCCCCCCCCCGCCCCCCAAAGCCTCCCAACTGGAGTCTCACTCTGGGTGATTTGAACTAGATATATCACCTGGCCGTTGTTGCTGACAGTATTTTGATATTGCTTTGACACTGTTTGATACTGTTTTAAATTGTTATTTTAATTCAATTGAATGGTCTTAACTTTTATTGTTGTTGCTTATATATTATATATCACCCCAAGCCAGTTTACTAGGTACAGTGGTATAACAAACAAACAAACAAACCAGTTGTTGCTGCTAGGCCTGCCCCAATAAGGCCTCTGTCAAAAACTAAAACAACTCTGGAAAAATCCCTCCCCCCCTGGCCTTTTACTCACATAAACCAAACTCTGGGCCATTCCGCACTTGTCCAAAATAGCACAATGGTTACAAATGGAAATCGCTACTGATTTGCTGTTATGCACAACGTCGTCGACAATCTGCAACACTCCTGAAACCGATCCGCAAAAAGCGCTTCGTTGTAGCGCTTTCAGGGAAATCCCAAAAAGTGGATTCACCCACCGGAAAGCGCTACACTCTTGCAACCAATCTGCAACACTAGCGGGAAAGTTCTGTGCGTTACCATTGTTACGGTTTCTGCAAAGTCCCCCCCCCCCTAGTTCTCTCCTCTGATCTTCCGGCGAAGCGATCGCCATTTTTTTTTCTCCGAGCGAGCAGAGATCAACGCACCGGCGAGCCTTCGTTTACCCAGCGAGGCTTCCCTGGCTGCAGAGCTGTTTTAAGTCACCAAGCACGAAACAACACACAGCCCCGTTTGCTGGGTTATTTTCCCTTTTTCACTGTATTTTCGGCCAAAAATCGCACCCGTGCCGGGGGGGGATTAATTTTTTTTTTCACTCAGGGGGGAGCATGACAACGATGAAATGGCAGCTCAAACACCACCTGCTACCTAGATGGGTCTCTCCGTTGCAATGAATCAACACAGGTGTGTGTGTGTGTGTGTGTGTGTGTGTGTGTTTAACTTCCTTAAAGGGAAAGGGGCTTTTTGGGATCATGATAACGGCCGCCCATTGGCTGCTTGACAGCCAGGGGTGGGAGGAGCTCGGCAATATCGCTTCCTGGCTAGCGATTTTTGCCGAGACCAGAAACCTGTGGGAAACTATAGAAACGCAACTGGATTCCACTACAAAGCCAGGTATGCATAACGACGAATTCCACAATTTAAAATGGCGTTTTTTCGTCCCGCAACCAATTTGCCACATAGATCCTGGTGCGGAATGGCCCTCAGAATGCTGTGGCTGTGATTTTTCTGCAGTCCTGGAGCATTTTCAGGTTTGTAGAAGGTCCATCTTGTCATATCACAGCTCTAATCAGAATTAAATATCCTCAGATTTGGCTGACCTCTCTATTAGAATATGTGATGCTGTGCAGAACTATTCTTCATGAAGAGAAATAAATAATCTCACCAGAGGAAATTCTTGCATTTCAAATCAGAAATTAAATTTCCCATTAGATTGTTTTGTTTATATTTTAATGCCTGTAATGTTAAGATGATCTTAGCTTTTAGCAAAGCTAGAAGAGGCCCCTGCTTGCCTACCTTCCCTCTGCTACCAAGCACTAGTTTGCCATTTTTTTAAAAAGGGCAGGATCATCAGAAGACCTGGTTGTAAGCATACACTGCTGACCCTAAACACTAATAAATTAAGACAACAAATGCTTTTTATATTACATGAGCAGTACCCCTTCTATAATTGAAATAAGAGCCCTTTTGACTTGCCATTAATGAAATGAACTATAAATCCCTGGCAATCTCATTCCATGTTTTTACCCACCAAGATCAAAAGTGTAGACTCCTGGAAGGTACTGCTCATTATTCTTACTTGCACAGACTCCAAATAAATATATCTTGCCTTTTACTGCACCATAAAGCAAAGTTCAAAGTTTATAGTCAGTAATAAAATGGCTCTTTCCCAGTTAAAATTTTGTTTATAAAATATATATGCAGTCTACTTGGCTTCCTAATAGACTTTACTAAGCTCGTTACCTTTCTACCAGTCAGTAGAATCTAGATAATCTAGATTCAGGCCAGTTTTGACCAGCTGTTAACAATGGCTGGCTCAGTGGCAGTATCCTATGCCTTACTAATGAAAGCAGGTACAGAAATACCAAGTGTCATCCAACATTGTAATTGTTGCCAAATGAAAATGCCAGGTCTGATGATGAAATTCAATGACAGAGGAGTAGAATAAGAATTGGAACAGGGAGGCTTGGGGAGGAAAACAAGAAACTCTGGAATTATTAGCCAAAGTTTTAATGATTAGGGTAGAAGCCACAACGTTGCTTATGTGGCTGGGTCATTATGTCTAGCAGCTTTCCATGTGACAGAAATTACAATCAACTCCACGTTTTCTGAGCCATTTTCTTTACTTTGGCTAAGCCTGTCTATTAACCAAAGCATAACCACAAGCCAGGAATTTGGGAGTAATTTTTGATGTCTCCCTATCCATGGAAGTTCAGATCACTAAATTAGCTCGGACGGCATTCTTCCATCTGCGCCAAGCCTGGCTACTAGCACCCTACTTGTCCCCAGAACACCTGGCCACTGTTTTCCAGGCTGGATTTCTGTAACTCACTCTAGGTGGGCCTAACCTTGTCCCTGACCTGGAAATTGCAATTGGTACAAAATGCAGTGGCACGGGTCCTTACCAGGTCTTCCTGCTACTTAAACAACTTCATTGGTTACCAATTTGCTTCCGGATCAGGTTCAAGGTACTGTTTTTGACCTTTCAGGCTGTACGTGGCTTGAGCCCTACTTACCTTCAGGACCACCTGCCTCTTATGCCCCTCGCAGAGCACTCTGCTCTGCAGGTATGAATTTGCTGAAAGTCCTGGGGACTTGGGAAGCATGCCTGGCCTTGACCAGGGCAAGGACCTATTTGGTCCTGGCCCCTACCTTGTGGAATGAGCTCCCGGACAAGCTGTTGGGACTCTCTGAGTTTTGCAGGGCCTGCAACACAGAGCTCTTCTGCCAGGCGTTTGGTTGAGGCTGGGTGGGAGCCCTGGGGGTATTCGATCTGGTCCTCCCCCAACCCCCCGGCTCCTACTGCAGCATTAGACTTTGTTAGGGGCCTGTTTCCATCTCCCAGCCGGTACATATTTCATCGATATAAAGATTGATGTCCAGAATATGGGGAGTGATTTTTAAAGATATTTAGTACACCACCATTTTGTACTTGTATTTATATTCTGCTTGAATTTTTTTATTGAGGTACATTTAATTGATATTGCCTTTTCTTGTTTTTGTGAACCTTCGTGAGCCAGGGGCTTTCCGCACCGGGATCCTTGTAGCAAATTGTTTGCTGAATGAAAAATCGCCATTTAAAATAGTGGAATTCGTCATTATGCATACGTGACTTTGTCGTGGAATCCAGTTGCGTTTCCATCGTTTCCCACAAGCTTCCGGTCTCAGCAAAAATCGCTAGAAAGGAAGCGCTATTGCTGAGCTCGTCCCGCCCCTGGCCGTCAAGCAGCCAATGGGCAGCCGTTAGCATGCTCCCCAACAGCCCCTTTCCCTTTAAGGAAGGTTTTTTAAAAAAAAAACACACACCCATTGCAACGAATATGTGTTGAATCGTTGCAACGGAGAGATCCATCCAGCTGGCAGTTGTGTTTGAGCTGTCGTTTCATCGTTGCCACGCTCCCCCGAGTGAAACCCTCCCCCTCACGGGCCCGATTTTCGGCCAAAAACAGTGTAAAAAATAAAGGGAAAATACATCAGCAAACGGGCTTCTCTGTTGTTTGTGCTTAGTGACTGTAAAGAGACTGTAAAGAGCTTTGGGGAGGGACTGCAGCCGGGGAAGCCTCACTGGGTAAACGAAGGCTTGCCGGTGATTTGATCTCCGCTTGCTCGGAGAAAAAAAAATGGCGATCGCTTCGCCGGAAGATCAGAGGAGAGAGCCAGGGGGAGGGACTTTGTAGAAACCACAACAATGGTAACGCACAGAACTTTCCCGCTAGTGTTGCAGATTGGTTGCAGGAGTGTAGCGCTTTCCGGAGGGTGAATCCACTTTTGGGGATTTCCCTGAAAGCGCTACAAGGAAGCGCTTTTTGCGGATCGGTTTCAGGTGTGTGGCAGATTGTCAACGACGTTGTGCATAACGGCAAATCAGTAGCGTTTTCAATTGGCAACCATTGTGCGATTTTGAAGGCGTGCGAAAAGGCCCCCAGTTTCTGGGAGGGGCGGTATAGAAATACAACTATAAATAAATAAACAAAAGTCCAGGAGCACATTGGAGACCCACAGGATTTCTGGTGTATGGGTTTCAAGCATCAAAGCTTCCTGTGGCAGATACTTGAGAGGGAGTTAACATTCAAAGGCCCATTTGCTGACAATCTTGTTGTCCCTAAGGTGCAACTGGCCTTGAACCTCACTATTCTACTGAAGACTAACATGGCTGCTCCCTGAAACTTTATAAACACTGTTATCCATTCTTTGCTTCAGGGAAGCAATGAAAGATATATTGAAATAAACCAGCTAAAAATATAAATTCACATATATCTTTAAAGAAGATGAAAAAAAATTAATGTTGTTTGAAGCTTGATGATTTATTGGCAGAAGAGGCATGAAAGGCTCCATGTGGCTTTGACAGCTGTCTACTCACAAGCATTTGTAGAACTCGCCACTAGTGCCATGTTAGTGCCATGCCAAAAGCTGGAAAACAGAAGTGGATCTGGTTTTCAAACACAAAAGAACCAACCCCACCTTCAAATCCTCTTTTTATTTAATAAAAATAAGAATTACCCAAATTTAGTGCCTCTAACAGTTAAAGACTTCCAGGATTTCAAGTAAATAATTCCTTATAAAACAAAATTTAAAATATGAGCAAGCAAAATTGTATATTGCAGACCTATCTTTTTATATTAGTGGGAAAGTGCTTTATTCTTCTTCTTTGAACAAGGTAAGTTCTTTAGACAGTCACTTCATTAAAATATTAATCAATCTGAAGAAGCATTATTGGACTATTAAAGCAGTTTTATTTGTTCCTATCAAAACGTATCAGTGGTGATTATTTAAAACACACACAATTAATTAGGAGTCAGTGTGGAAAGAGTGTGTGTGTGCTAATGGCCATTATCTTTTATAGCTCCTAACAAGCTGCCAAGTATTGTAAGTTGCTATGCCAAAGAAAAAGCAAATAGGATCTGGCATAAGGAGGAATATGTCCATTAGATCCATTAGATTCAAGCAAATCTTATGAGGCTGTAAAACTGGTTTATAAGAATCACCTGTTATGCTAGTTTGGGCCAAACTGAAATCCATGTGACTGCTTGGCATGTCTCCCTGGAGTGACAGAAAAGACTGGCCTGTTGTTGTGTACTTGACACATCTTATTTTTGTACATCCCTGTTGTTAATCTTGGTTACCAACTGAATTAGATGCTCAGGCTCTGTGAGCACTGATTTTAATTGTTCAAAAATATGTCCCATGGTTTTGACAGTCAATAAAGTAAGCTCATTCAAGATACTGCAGGAACTTCTAGTGACTTCCTCATATCCCTGTAACAGGCAGTTTGGATCTCTGCTCTGATCCTTACACAGAGCCTCGGTGGTGGTGGTGGTTGGTGGTGGTTAAAGCTGCAAAATGATTTGAAGTGGGGACATTATACAAGGAAACAGGGGCAAAGGAGTCACCAAATTTACTTTGCTTAGATCCTGGAGGAGGAATTAGATCTTTTGTCTCACAAGTATGTTTGCAAGCTCCGATCTCTTTGCACATTGATTTGTTTTGCTTTAGGATGCTTTGGGCTGATCCTGCGTTGAGCAGGGGGTTGGACTAGATGGCCTGTATGGCCCCTTCCAACTCTATGATTCTGTGATTCTGTTTAGCAATCAAATGTAGCAGATATACCAGGAAAGCTTTCAAAGGGCTCAGGAACAAATGAATTTACTGTTACTCAAAAAGATTTAGTGAGTGTAACTCTCTAGAAGTCTGAACCAGAGTTTAACATTGCTCCAGTCCTTCCAACACTTCTCAGGTAGATTGTAGAGAAACCTCTATGGAGTAAGCTATGAACAGATTACTCAGAATATTCTTCTACAGGCATGGCACAGCAAATACCACCTTGGGTAGTACAAAGTCTGCCATACGGGTCTGGCACAATGTAATATATATCTGGCACAATGCAGTTCCTTGTCCACTGCTGTGGTACTACTTCTCTGACAGGTCCTGGGCTGTCATTTTGTCACACTCTGAGGCCTGAGGTCCTCCAAGATTTCCTGTAAAATCCCTTATTTATTTATTTATTTATTTATTTATTTATTTATTTATTTACTTACTTACTTACTTACTTACTTACTTACTTACTTACTTACTTACTGCCCTCTCAAAGCTGATATCTATAAGTTGGGGAGGCAACAAAACAGCAAAAAATGGAAGCCCAGTTCTAATCATTTCTTTCCAAGAACTACAAAACTATAATTAAGGGCATTTCTGAACATCAGAAAAAACAGCGTTACACCAGCTGAATGGTGTAGCATTAAATATTATCGTGCCTTCAAGCCCCTCCTTACCTTTTTACTGTCTCACTTTTGCCTGCCGCTTCTCACCCTCCACAACTGCTGTGACTCTCTTCTGCCTGTCAATCATTCCAGGTAGCCAGTCCCCTTTCTCCATGTTTTAAAGGTCCCACGATGCCCGCTATTTTTTAAAAATCATAGTTCTCTGTTTAAATGCCTATGCATATAACTTTTAAAAATTAATCTTGTTCCTGATATTGGGGTGGGGGACTTTTGAGAGGAATGCTTTGTGTTACAATTGGGGGGGGGATTTATTTCTGGCATCACCTGCACACTTGTCTGCCTATTCGTTGCTCCAGGATGTTAGCCTTTTGTAAAAATAAATTTCTGTCCCTGGGAACAAGGGAAAGGGAGGCGCTTTTAGCACATTTCAGCCTCCATAGCTTCCCTCTGCTGGTTGCCTGCTGCTTGCTCTCCTTTAGCTAGCACTAAATAGGTTGGTCAATCCACTTTATACGATTCCCCAACTAAAATGGAGGATGTAGCTATCCGGTTACTGCCCAGACGCTGGATGTTGGCAACATCAAATGGAGGGGACGGAATCTGCAATCTGGATTTTCAGATAGTTAGGTGGATAGGGAATTGGTTAGAGAACCACACTCAAAGAGTTGTTGTCAATGGTGTTTCATCAGACTGGAGGGAGGTGAGTAGCGGCGTACCTTAGGGCTTGGTGCTCGGTCAAGTACTTTTTAACATATTTATTAATGATTTAGATGAAGGGGTGGAAGGACTACTCATCAAGTTTGCTGATGACACCAAATTGGGAGGACTGGCAAATACTCTAGAAGATAGAGACAGAGTTCAACGAAATCTGAACACAATGGAAAAATGGGCAAATTCTTGTAGAACTTTCTCCTTGTCCCTCTCAGTACAGTCAACATGGTCTCCATATGGACAAATGACTAGTTGAAAGGAAGCAGAGGCAGTAACATACATCACAGACAATGTAACCCCCCCCCCCCAAAAAAGGCAGAAGCCCCATTTACAAACAAGCAACAGCATTTATCATTTTGGATTACATGACATTTCCCTTTTGTCTCCTGCTCATCTCCCACAAAGTCTCCCAGCTCTAACCTCCCCCCCCCCAAAAAAAAATCCTCTTTGGACTATGTGCACGGATGGGAGAAGATATGAACATCTCTCATGTCCCTCTGAAATTACTGAAATTTGACTTTCAAGGTCTGTTTATTCAACTTGGCTTAGATGCAGATAAGAAAATGTGCTAATTGGCAAGACGGTACCAACTAACCCAAACTTCTTTCCCATGGTGCAAGACGGTACCAACTAACCCAAACTTCTTTCCCATGGTCTACTTGTCTAATGTTGCTGGCAAAACAACAATTACAATGTCTCTTCAGCCAAACACATCATGGTTCACGTGAAGTTCACACGTGTTGTACAGGTTCTAAGCAAAAAAATAATAAACCAAAAATATAATATTTTATTTATAAAAACAGAGGGGTGACCTTGTTGCAACAGTCTTCCTTTGCCCACTGCACCACAGGTCAGGTAATTTTTCTTTATGTGAGTCTGTTGCTTGTTTCTCTTGCCTAATATGGGGAGTCAGTGTTCTTTTTTGGGGGGGGGGTTGGGCTATTTTCTTGTTATCTGACCATTGCTGAGTAAACCCTGCTCTAGACAAGAGCATGTTTCTGTGAATCTCTAGGAAATGGCAGAGAACGTTGAGATTGCTCTCATCTGGGCTAATGCTATTTTGGGGGAAAGATCTGATCCATCCTTCCGTGGCAGGCTATGTGTATGGCATTGGATCACTGAGAGCATATTTCCCACAGGAGCCTAGCAGCTCAATCTTGGTCTGCTGTTAATCTGTGAAGCTACTTACTTCTAACTACTAACCCCTGAAAGGTAGGTTAGGACCTAACAACATCAACCCAATCTCCATAGCTAACACACTCAATGAAGTTAATGGACCATGAATTCAGAAGAAATCCTGTATGAGTGATTAAAAGGTACAATTCAATGCCTGAGAATGTAGTGATAGTTACAATATATATGGCTTTAAAAGAGGTGTGCATAAATCCATGAAGGATAGGCCCATTAGTGACTAAAGGGAATCTCCACCATCAAAGGTACTAAACCAGTGCTAGAAGGCATCATCAGGAGAAGACCTTGGCATCTATACCCTATTGCTGGCCTCCAAAGTAACTGCTTTATTGTGTGAGACAGCATGTTAGACTTGATCAGTATATCATAAACTTGACATGTAATTTAAAGGCAGATGTCTGCACAGAGGTATACCTAAAAGAAGCAGGTTGAACAGTACATACCAAACTCAAAAGAAATATTTTACTAATCACACAACATGATTATATAAAGTATCCAACCATTCTTACTATACCATCCATGCATAAATACCATTTTAGGACAATTCATATTGCAAAATATTATCATAAAGATATATATTTTTAAAGCTATTAAGAGCGGGGAGGGGGGAACTAGATTAAAAATCTAGCCTTTTACTCTGTATTGTTTCTATACACGTCCCCAATTTTATAGTGAGATAAGCCTTTTTTTAAAATTACAAATGACTGCCCTATTATAGTGAAATATGTGCAATTCCAGAGGGAGGAATAAACTTGTGAACAGGCAATCTGCTAGAAAAAAGATTAATAGTATCTCACTTGTCAGCATGTAGAAGTCATTGAAATAAGCGGGTTGATCATCCTGGGAGAGAAAGAAACATAGATTGAAACTGATATTTTTATTTACAGGACATCAATATTGTCATCCAGATAGGGAAAGCTTCAAAATTAAATTCAAGTTTAAGCTATCTCAAGTGAATACAGCCAGAAATAAAAGTCAAACAGTTACCCAGAGAGAAACCAACATGACACTGAGGTTCATATTAGCAGACAATGATTGGAATGCAGTAAGTCTGCATTAAATACTATACAATTAAAATAGTTGCAGAATTGAGAAGGCATAAAGCAAAAAACTTGCACAAAACATACTACGTACAGTGCAATCCTAAGCAAAGTGACATACTTCTAAGGCCATCAATTTTAATTTTATAGGGTAGGTTTTGGATGGCACTGTTTAGTATACCCCCACTTCAGTAAAAGGAGGTTGGTAACAAGGGATAATAAACCCAAATTGAGTTGTTGATACTTACAGGAATAATATTACATGATCTAGGCATGTCCTGAGATAATGACCCATAAGCAACTCACCCATCTGGAGAGGAAGTGGAAAAAGAAGAGTTGGTTCTTATATGCCACTTTTCTCAAAGCAGGAGTCTCAAAGCAGCTTACATTTGCCTTCCCTTTCCTCTCCCCACAACAGACACCCTGTGAGGTAGATGAGGCTGAGAGAGCCCTGATATTACTGCTCGGTCAGAACAGCTTTCTCAGTGCTCCGACGCCCAAAGTCACCCAGCTGGCTGTGTGTGTGGGAGTGAGGAATCAAACCCGGCTCGCCAGATTAGAAGTCGGCACTCCTAACCAGTACACCAAGCTGGCTGTAACATGTTGCACCAACACCATTCACACTGCTTGTCCCTTTGCCTGGGGTCTATGTGGTGGCACTGTGATAGCTCAATGCACTTTTTACTGCAGAGGTGAAAGCCACACCATTGACAACAACAATTGTGTCCACTGATATAGGACAGTGGATCTCATCCTGGGGGTCGGGACCCCTTTGGAGGTCGAACAACCCTTTCACAGGGATTGCGGCAGGGTGAGCAGCGTGGCCAGGGTAGATCGAGATAGAGTGCTTGTCTGTCTGTCTGGAGCAGTGGAAAAGAGCGAGATCGGCATGGTGGGACAAGAGGCAGAACGGAACTGAGAAACCCCAGGAAAAAAAAAACAATTTATATACAATCATGAACAGTGGATCTTCATGCCATTAGTCATTTTCAGTTTAATTTAATTCCTATTCGTGCAACATATTACAGCCAGCTTGGTGTATTGCCCAAACGCTGCATGTTGGCGACGTCATGTGGCAGGGCTGGAAAATAACGACTACTAATGGTAAGCATTACACTATATTTAAAGGGTGCGAAAATGCTGTAAGTTTTGCTTTTGCAATATAGTACTTGGGAACTATATTTAGGCATGTATATGACCATTCTGCAAAAGACTGAGGCCTGGAAGTAAAAGCAAGAGTCCAGGGCAAGTCAGGAACTGGAGCCAACATAGATGTTGCTCCAGCAAAGATGAATTAATGCCTTCAACCATACTGCAAGGGGATGGAAATACAGGCCTCTCCTCTTTTAGAAGCCAGCTGCTAGTACTTTAAGGTGCCATTTCATATTACAGCAACAAGGATTGCAATGGGGCTGTTGGATCAAGATCTCAGTCTGACTGCAGAGGCAGAGCTGTTTTCCATAAGAAGGCTGGCTCAGACTCTTGAGACTCCTCCTGCATATCAAAGGGGGCTTCTCAGGGGAAAATTTGGCTCTCCCCCCCAAGATGGAAAACTCTCCCCCCACCCCCTTACCACACTCAGAATACTATTCTACCTGCAATGGTGCCAGCATATGTATGTGCCACGGGAACTGATGTATTCCTTCAGGATTAGGCTGTTAATATCTCATGGTTCTTCCCTACCCCCCATGAAGTAGATCTTGTCAGCCCAGTAAAAAAGAACATGCACATTAGAAAGTCTGTTTGAAGATTCTTCCTCATTTAATAAAAACTGAAACAAGAATTTCTGCCTAGGTAAGAGCTCTTCAAAAAGAGGAGGCAATCATTTTTCTACTGTTGACAAATCACAACAAATCAGAACTGTGTCTGTGATCCATACAGCTGATTAACTTACTGTTGCCTGCTGCCCTGTGAGAAATTTAAAAACTGTTCACTTGCTGTAACTTCATGGCTGGATGAAAAGGTTAAATCCAATCTTGATGCTATCATTATAAGCAGCCCTATATTCAGTTATGTGTTTGTATTTGGACTACAGTACTTTTGACGTCCCCCTAATAGAATCATAGCTTCAATGATCAAATTCATAATCACAATATTTATTTGATGAAGAGAGTTGTAAAATCTTAATTCTTTTCAAATGATTAGGAAAGATTATTCTGTTGCCGTCATGAAGCAAGGGAAGCTGACTTCAGCAAGGTACCTAGTGCTGAATATAAGTTGGAGCACTTTGTTCTAATTAATGAGAGTGCTCATAGATGCAATAGATGCATCTTCTCTGCCAAAAGGGGCAATTAATATTTCTTATATGGCTCCAAATTCGATTTTTTTCTCTCTCTGAATCTGATTGGTGACAAAACCAATATATTAGAATAGAATCCTTAACATCAAAATTAGAATAATCAAGCAACAGTCAGTGGCCAGACGCAGACTTTGTATATAGGTGGCCTGAGTTCTAATCACTATTTAGTTCTTAGCTGTCAGGCAGAGAAGATCTCTATAAAAGTGGTAGTCATAAGAATTATCTGATTTGATAGGCAACCAGTCTTATTCAGCAGGAAGTATTATCTTAAATTTTGTGATGTGTTGATACACTAATAATAATAGCTCTAAGCATTAATTTTCTGATACAGTAAACTTCAGCAATAATAAATCTGAAGTGACACATCAGTATCCGCACCTTTAGCCCACCTTTTCCTCCCCCCCCCCCCCCGCTACTACTACTTTGCCTCATGTAGGCTGGACAGAAGAGTAGGAGCTGAGAAGACAGTCTAGATTTGTAGACTTAATGGCTATAACCTTATCTATATGATCTATGAATTTCACTCAAGAAACAAGGTACTCTTGGTACCTGTCTGTGTACCCATGTCATATTAAAGGGGCTAGAATCTAGTGCCTCAGTAGCGAAAGGTTACCAAGTATGTGCAATAATTAAAGTTACTCCTCTATTACCCATGGCAGGAGGCCTACTCCCTCCGTCAGTCTGCCTTGCTGTAGGAGAGAGAAGGCCTAGAGCTTGACAGAGGGAGTTGCTAATGTCTTTGCAGGCCCCAGTTAGAAATAAAATATTAGCAATAGAAGCTAAAGGATATGTAAGAACATACAGGAAAAAGAAACCCTAGACTTCTCGAGTTAAAATTTTGGACTTTTTTGGTGTTACTGAGCATCCTATGTTAGTGTGTTTGTGGTTCTGCCAAGGACCACGCTTGAGGTCCAAAGCAGGAATGAAGTGAGCACTTTACTTGACCAAAGCATGGCTAGAGCTCCACTGTTGGATCCAGTCAGTTTAAACAAACTGATCAAGATCACACGTCTCCTAGATCAGTGGTCCCCAACCTTTTTATCACCAGGGACCACTCAACGCTTGACAATTTTACTGAGGCCCGGTGGGGAGGGGGAAGTAGTTTACTCCTCTACTCTCAACCACTGCCCTAATGCTCTCTGATCGCTATGGTAATGTTTCAACATCCCTTCAAAATAAGATACAGACACACCACAACAATAAACATAAGGAACATTTTATTTTCATGGAAATTTTAACTCATGACAATGACAAATCAATGGGAACCCTGAGCTTGTTTCTCTGCAACGAGATAGTCCCATCTGGGAGTGATGGGAGACAATGACACCCGAAGTGTGTTGTAAAGGGACGGGGGGGGGGAAGAAGGCGTCCTTTATGGCCCACCTCCAATTAGTCTAAGGACCACATGTGGTCCGCAGCCCACAGGTTGGGGATCGCTACCCTAGATAATCCTTTGTCTGCCACTGTATATAAGTTGAGGTTCCTGCAGGGGTTTGTTGGTGTTCGGTAACTCTTGTACCATGCCGAGGTCTTAATAAAGAGCTCAAATCGCTTCCAGTGTCTGTGTCCACCCCTGAACCTTCTGATTTAACAGTTTGGACTTGCCTTTGTTCAGAGTGCCCTTTCCAAAGGACACTGAAGAACCCATCTGCGACTGTTGCTATATTCAAAGGAACATGATTCAGTTATACATGAAGTTGTAAAGTTGTTGGGTTTATTATGTTACCCTAAAAACTATAACAACTTGAATGTTTTTTAAGCAATTCAATATTTGTTTGAAAGCCATAAGGATGCTGTCATTATTTTACTTGACCCCTCTCCACATTGGAAAATTATCTAAGGTTGTATTTGTAACCAGGGTTCTTCTGTTTTCCATCTGTATTATAATCATCACTAGTTATGAATACACTATTGTATGTATTGTTTACCACTAATACTGAGCACCAGTGATAATGAAAGTACTCCTCCCATGCCACACTCCCGGTAGTTTTAATTACTGCAGGGCTTAATTTTTAACATGTTATGGCTCTCAAGTTAGCAACACTAGTGTTTGCTTATTACAAACTAATTATTACTAACATTAAAAAAACCTCCACTCCACACTTTTGTAGAATAGGCAAGACAGGCTGGATCCAGGCAAACTGCAAGCTGGTGGTGCACAAAAAGTTTGACCTCAGCATTGGTAGATGCTACACTCAGCATCTTTCCACATGCTATTAAATTAACCCCAGAAATGTCTGGGTATCTTGAGGTGTGCGTGTGAGAGATCCGCAATCCCACTGTCCTTGTCCGTGTTATATATCTTATAAATGCTGTCCATGGATTTGATGGGTTTAGTGGATTTGATGGCGTTTAGTGCCAATGCTTTGCTACACAACTGGCAATGCGACCCCCCCCCCCCCCGTCTCCATGTCTACACACAAGATGCGCACCACTCCCTGTGAATGTGAATGTTACTATTAAGCGTTCCAGGCTCCGTCTGAGCCCCCAAACTCAACATGGACGAGGCGGAGGAGCCTTGCTTTCCTAGAAAGACAGAGGGTGCGCGAACACCAAGAGCTGCTTTCCTATCCCGCTGAGGAAGCATACGGCCCTCTCTCTCCCGGACTGGAAATCACAAGGAAATCAGTCTAGCTTCAGACTGAACCGCGAAGATTTCACGACCGAGACAGGAAACAGGCAAGCCACGTCCGGCAGAGAGACAGAGAGAGAGAGACAGATAGGAGGAGGCCGTGCTGACCACGTGACTAACCCCCGTGAAATGTTACGGAGCCCACAGCGACACCATAATGGCGAGGCGGAGGGCAAAGGCCCGCCGGGGGCGCCGCCCATCCCGCAGCCCACTCTGAAGTCCCGCCTCTGTGTGTGACGCGGCTTCCGGTGGGAAGGCGCCAGGCCTTTCGTCGCGGTGCGGGTCACGTGCCCATGGAGGTTGAGCGGGCGAGGAGGAGCGAGGCGGCTGTCAGCGTCGCCGAGTCCAGCTGCGGCGCCGGGGGCTGCCCTCTGCCCACCCTTCCCCGCGCGCGGGGCCTGGGCCTCGCGACGGTGGCAGCCGATGAAGGAGCCGGCGGGAGGCCGCCCGGAGCCCCTGCCCCGCCGCTGCCGCCCGGCCAAGAAGATGGGAGCGAAATGAGCCCGGAGCCGGAGCCGCCACCACCGCCGCCGCCGCCGCCGCTTCCTCCTCCGCCTCTTCCTCTCGCGGCGCCGGCCCGGGAAGCGGAGGTGGTGGCCTTGACAGTGGCGGCGGCCGCGGCGGTGGTGGAAGGCGACGCAGACGGAGCGGGAGGCGGCGGCAAGAAGTGGGGGAGCCGAATCATGCTGGTGGGCAGGATCGGCGTCAAGCCCGGCGGGGGCCCTTCGGTGAGTGTCCGGGGGGCTGATCGCTCCGTGGCCCCGGGCGACTTTGCCAGCCAGCAGCCGGGCGCGGCCGAGACCTTCCGCTCGGTGCCTCCTCGCCGTCTCTGCCACTCCTGGGGCGCATCCCTGGCCCTGCTTCATGGCGTGGCCGCCAGTCGTGCCTTCAGCCCGAGGCGAGGGGGGGCGGCGTGCGGCTCTTCCTCTTCCTTTCAAATGCGCTCGAGATGGGCGCTTGCCGTGCCCCCGTCGCTCGGAGGGCCGTTTTGGAGATAGGCTTGCCTGCCTTCTAAGGATGTCCGAGGCCTGCGCGGGGGGTGAGGCAAGGGCGTTCTCCCCATCGCCACCAGTTCACCTCGCCTCTTGTCTAACGCTCACGCAGAAAGAAGGCTCTGGGCCTTCAGGCTGGTGCTTACAGTGAAGTTTCTAGGACTCCCTGCCAGCCCGTCTTGTCCAGGCAATGGGACTGCTTCCGTTATTTACCTACAGTGTGCATATTGGACATCTCAAAGTTGCAATCTGCGTGATGCATCTAAAGAAATTTTGCCTAATACTTGCTTTGGTGTAGGATAGGGATGTCTTTTAGCCTGCCTGGGAGTCTGTTATGGTATCTTGAAGATTAACTGCCGTTTGCCTTGTCTGCAGCCTTTAAAGTAGGTTAAGAACAGGCAAAATGTTTGTTTCATGCTCCCCCCAGCTTGTTGTCTTTTTTTGTGTGTGTCTCAGTATGATGTGTTGTTGAAGACAAATGCATTGTCTCTGGCACTCGATAAGGGTTTCACTGGGACATTTTATTTTCAGCCTTTTCATTTGGCAGTTTATGATGCACTTTTAAAGTTTCAGAGGAATTTAAGATTGATCGCCGCTAAAAGTAAATTCTCATAAAATTTGTACCATTAAATTCATACCTTGTACACATTCTGATAGTGGCTTTTAAAGTTCATGATTGATGTCACCTTGGGTATTAGTCATCACTTGTACATTAGTGAACATGTTTCTATTGGATATTTTTTGTGTCAGCTCATATTGTTGTGCTATGTAGTCCATTGTTTGGCAGTCTTATTTTCCAGCAGCTCCTGAGCAAGTTGCATTGGCACATAAGGCAGTTTGGTTATTTCCTATTTTTGTTTCTGCTCTGTAGCTGCTTTCTATGAAGTTTTATAAATAGTACCTGCACAGTGTATCACTGGATTCCTTGAGCATTGAATCTGACCAGGTCCTAATTTGGAATAAATTATAGCTTGCTTGGAGTGAGTGGCTGTGTTGGCAGAAGGTTTCCCATGTAAAAGCGTTATTGCTTCATTGTTCATCAACATGTTGCTGGGTAACGATGAAACTGTGGAGTTGATATGTTGGTAGGAATGGGCATGATTCTAAGAATTCCATTCAAGATGGTCCCTGAACCAAGCAAAAGTGCCTCAAACTGGCCAATTTGTATTCCCTGGGAAGAGTTAAATAGCTTGTAGACATTTAATCTATCTGTTTCACCCCCCTGCTTTGAGGCAGGGGGAGGGAAACTGATAAATTTAATGACTGGCAGCCATTTAAACCTAACAGGTGATGGGTGGACTCACCCCACTGTTAAATTTAAACCGACTGATGAGTTAACTCATAGTCCTTTCAGCATACTGTTTTGCTCCCAGCCATTTAAACCTAACAGGGGCAGATGAGCTCAACCGATACACTGCCCTCCAAAGCAGAGGAAAGTGAAACTGACCAGTGAAATGGCTTGCAGCCATTAAAACCCAACTGGTCAGCTGTTAGGTTTAAATGGCTGAAACAACTGAGTTGAACTGGACAAAAGTTTGGTAAATGTTTGGGGAAGGCATCTTCCTTGAACATTGGTTTGGGGGCTCTAGTCTGGGCCAGGTTCATGCCCATCACTATTGTCTGAGCAGCTGGCATTGAAAGGCTTCAGCTAAAAAAAACACTTGTGAAAAATCTCCAAGAAGGGACAAAAAACATTTTCTTCTGCTTTCTTGTGTGCATCCTGCTGATTGAAAATTCACAGAACTGTCAATAGGTAGAAAAAAATCTATCAAAGATTCGCGCCCCTTATGTGGAACATCCACATAAGGGGTGAGAATCCTTGTTCTCTGCCCCTCTCTTCTCTCCCCACCCCCTTTCCTTACCTGCTGGCTGGTCTGTCCATGCCCCACCCTCCGGAGGGTGGTGGTGGCCTCAAAGGGATAGTGGAGGTGACACCAGCCCAGCAGCGCATAGCGCTGTGTGTTGCGGTGCTGGCCCCACCACTGCCAGTCTCCTGAGGCTGCCCCCATCCTCTGGAGGGAGGGAGCAGCCTTGCAAGACTGGCAGCGGCGATGCCGCCAGAGCATTGAGTGTGCCCCAGTGCTCTGGTGCCGCTGCTCATCCACTGGCATAGTCCCTGGGGGTTGGAGTGTTTGGACGTCACGTCCATAGACATCCGTTTGGGGGACCGTGCCAGTAGATGTTCCACATTAATAACTTGAGAAAGTGAAAAGAAAATTATGAATGTTTTTATCATAAAACAAAACCTTTTTTACTATACTATCCTTCTACAAGGCAAGATGGTACAAATGTGTTTTGTCCAGTGAAATATGGACAAAAGGATTGATACTGCTTGTGGCTGAGCAGGTCTGCAGGTCCTATTTCACCCTCTTTTCAAAGTTTTCCCAGTACTTGGAGAGGATTTTCTGTCTGTCTTGTCTAACCTGCTGCCACAACCTGACCTTTGTAGGGAATTGCCCCCATGGTGGGTCAAGACTTCCAGCTTCCCTTACCAGATCTGTGATTCCTGCTGCCCAGTGCTGTTTAATGATGTTTTTCAATGCTCTGTTGGTAGTATCAGTTTTGATGGCAGAATATATATTTTATACAGTTGCATATTAGGCAAGGCCATGGTAGACTGGTTTTAGAGATTCATTTAAATAGTATCAAAATAGTGTCTGGAAGTTTATTTTGCTGTACACTGGGAGTTGTCACCAGTAGTCAGATTCTATGATGTTGTTGTTAGGTGCGAAGTCGTGTCTGACCCATTGCGACCCTACGATCAATGATCCTCCAGGCCTTCCTGTCCTCTACCATTCCCCGGAGTCCATTTAAGATCTCACCGACTGCTTCAGTAATTCCATCCAGCTATCTCATTCTCTGTCGTCCCCTTCTTCTTTTGCCCTCAATCGCTCCCAGCATTAGGCTCTTCTCCAGGGAGTCCTTCCTTCTCATGAGGTGGCCAAAGTATTTGAGTTTCATCTTCAGGATCTGGCCTACTGAATTGCAGCTAAAAATGAAATAGGGATGTGCACCAATAAAAAAAAATCAGTACTGTTTCAATTTGGACCAAATCATTTGTGTGTACCCAAGTCACCCTAATCTCATTAGTGGTATAGGGATTTGGATTCAGTTGATTCAAGTATATCTGCATCAATTCAGCTAGAGCCGACAAACAGATAAACCTCTATTTGTGGATCAGCTGTTTGGGGCATTTAAAGGCTTCCGCACCCAGTGCACTGCCTCTGCGCTGGTGGGGGAGAAACACCTGGGTGGAAGACATATAAACAAATCTAGGTCTGTTTGAATGGTTCCCCCCATCACAGAGCTTGACAAAAGAGCTGAGGATCAGCTGTTTGTTTGGCTCTACACTGCGGGAGCACAGTGGGATCAAGGCATTTAAACAGCACAACCTCAGATGGGGTCAACTGTTACAAGAAATGCACACACGTGTGCTGAGACACATGTATATTGAGCAGTGGGGAATTGCTTTGCAGAAGATTTGGTAATGTAGTGTTAAGCATTGTTTGCCAATGTTTGTAGGGTGATCACACCCTTTAGAATTCAAGGCAGACAACAGATAGTCATCATCATCTTCATAGTAAAATAATACCAAACTTTATTGGAAGGGAAATAACACAAAAATAGGCAAAAATATCTAGCACACTAGCATTTGAGTGGATAGGAAAATAAAGTGGGGAAAAGGATTGTAATCAGTATATTTACCAGTCCTGGAGAAGGTAGAAGCAGAGAGGGTGACATGTCCAGTGTGTAGGGTGATTTGAATGTTTCTGAATCAGATTGTTGAGTTCTTTGTGAGTAGTAGTAAATAAAACCTCAGTGAAATTAAGGTTCCCTGAGCCTGCAGGATGAGATAGGCATGTGAGGATTCCACACAATTCATTAAAATCCATATTGCTTGCTGCTCAAAGTAATTTACGGTGTACAGAAAGTATTTTTCCTGTCACTATTCTTTACCATATCAAATAAATAGAAAGCTTAGTTAATTGAATAGATTGAATAATCACACATAACAGTGTCTGCCATTGGCAAGTATACTGAAAAAGCTTTTAATGTTTCAGACTTTAATGAGTATTACAGATAGAAACATTTGAGATTTGTAAAAAGAAATGAGTTACATCACCATATAAGTAGCTTGTGTCACCATGGAAGAGCATTTTGTGACTTGCTGACTATAGCATTCTGTGCTTGATAGGGAATGATTATCTGTAAAGGTAAAACATCTCAATGCATCATTGTTGTGAAAAATGTCACAGTTGAAATGAAAAAAATCATACAATTGCCAAAGTTCATAAGTAGAATTATTTTCCTATTTGTAAATTGTAAACAAGACTACTCAGTTGGTTAATTTCATCGTACCAAGTTGCTGGATAGAATCCAGTGAGCCTGTAGGTGTTATTTATTTATTTATAGTCCACCTTCCTCCCATGGAGTTAAAGGTGAATCAAACAGAGTGAGTCAGAACAATCAACAGGATTATGCTTTCATTACACAGTAGAAAGGGATTAAGTTGTCGAACACATCAGAAGTCTTAAAACAGAGCTGAAATAAAGCATCATTAACATGACATGTTAAAGAATGCAAAAATTACATAGTAGGATCCTGTTTTCACCAAGCAATACACAATAGTATAGTACATAATTCTTAATAATTTTTCCACATAACTTTGTGTACCACTTAGTACAGTGCAACTCTGCCGCTTGCATAGAAAAGCTCTCTTGAATAGTTCAGTTGTGTGTAGTTTGTGGAAGGTCATAGGAGTGGGAACCTTCCTGAGCTCCTCAGGCAGGCCATTCCATAAGATGGAGGCCACAAGACAGCGCGTTTACCCACTCTGGCCAGGATGCAACTTAAGATCGCGTCCCAAGCCAGAAATTTGTGGGTGACCATCGATGCCTCCTTAACACTCGAGGCTCAGGTCAAGAAGGTAGCCAGCCAGGCGTTTTTCCATCTGCGCCAAGCTCAGCTACTAATATCCTACCTGTCAACCGAACACTTGGCCACAGTGATCCATGTGACAGTGACCTCTAGAATAGATTTCTGTAACTCGCTCTACACTGGCCTGCCCTCACGCTTGATCTGGAAGCTTCAATTGGTACAGAATGCGGCTGCTAGGGTCCTCACAGGTACATCGTGGAAGGCCCACATCCATCCTGTATTGAGGCAGCTGCACTGGTTACCAGTTATTTTCCGGATCCGGTTCAAGGTTTTGGCCTTTAAGACCTTATGCGGTCTGGGCCTGGCATATCTGAGGTACTGCCTGTCATTCTATGCCCCCCCCCCCCCCGCAGGGCCTTATGCTCTGTGGGTATGAATTTGTTGGTTATTCCCAGTCCCAGAGAAGCGCGCCTGGCCTCGACCAGGGCCTTTTTGGTCCTGGTCCCAATCTGGTGGGATGAGCTCCTGGAGTAGCTGTGGGCCCTGTGGGAGCTTTCAGCGTTCCGCAGGGCCTGTAAAACGGAGCTCTTCCACCAGGTTGGTGGTTGAGGCTGGGCCGCAAGGTCAATCTGGCCCCCCATAACATACTATTGTAGCTGTAGCTAAGATCAACTGGCTCCCTCATTCTCCCTCCCCCTTGGTCAGGTATTGTGGGAGGGGGGGGTTAGTTTAGTTTAATTTATATGTTATGCCGTATCTTGGTTTTTGTGCTTATTATGTTTGGTTGTTGTGATTTTAATGTATGGGGTTTTTATTGGGGCTTTTATTACTGTAACTCACCTCGAGCCTCCGGGGAGAGGCGAGTAACAAATTTAATAATAATAATAATAATAATAATAATAATAATAATAATAATAATAATAATAATAAATTATAATAGGATTGTTTATGGGTAGTTGCTGATTTTGACTATTTGCAGGTTGGACCTTTCTCAGGCAGTATACAGTAAACAATCCATGAGACCGGAATCAACTTTCAGTCTTTTCCAATATATCTGAAAAGATGAGAAATGAGTACCAGTGATCCTTCTTAGTGTGCTTACCCGAGTTGCACATTTAGCAGATAAAAGGGAATTCAGATGTAGATAGTCCGCTTTAAAAATCCTCCTTAATCAGCAGAGATAACTGGTCCAAGGACATGTGAGAAGGAATTCCAGTTGTTACTAATAAATAAAAGAACTTAAAAGAACTTAAAACAACTTAATTAGACATTCAGAGATTAAAAGAGGAAGTTTAAGACTCCTAGTTCTCCCCCTTGCTCAGGACCGGCATAGGATCTAGTGTAGATGATCAACAATGTTTGGTGGAGGATAGATTGAGAGGCCGAGACTGTTTCTGCACTTGGGTTTTGGCTCAGATTTGCATTTGAATAGGGTCAAGTTTTTTGTCTTTTTCTGCACTGACATTTCCCTTTTTGAGTGCAAACCTGATTTGCCTCCTCACTTGCCCTGCAGCAAGGGAATCCTCCAAAATCCAGTTTTCACTTTTTGAACCAAGGCTGGCCGATGTGGAAACGTAGACATTCAGGCTTTTTTCCAGTGTGTCCGACTCCCCCCACCCCCGTCATGTCACTTCCATCATCAACTACCCCAACCTCCCCTGCCCTTAAAAAAAAGGCTGTTTGGGTAACAATGCAATTCTAGTATAATGAAATGGTGTTTAAAAAAAATATTTTGTTTAGAACCAGTGGAGCCTAGGGCAAGGGAAGGGAGGTGAGTTTTAAAGGCAAGCCTTGGTGGCCAGCTGGATGATGCTCCAGATCTCTGTTGAGACTTGTCTTTAGAATGCCCCCACCCCATTCGCCACCTGTCTGCTGAGGCTTGCCTTTATGATGTGTCCGCCCATTCACTGCCTGGAGCCCCAGAGCAGCAAATGGGGCATGTTCTAAAGGCAAGTGTTGGCACCATCTAGTTGGCTGCCAAGGCTTGCCTTTAGAATGCACACCCCCAAGTGGTGAACAGGAGGCATGTTCTAAAGGCAAGCCTTGGCAGCAACCTGGAGCATTGTCCAGCTGGCCACCGACACTTGCTTTTAGAACGAGCCTCCATTTGAAGCCTTGGAGAAACGAACAGGGGGCTTGTTCTAAAGGCAAATCTTTAGAAAACTGTCTGGGTTACATTTCTTAAGGTAACTGAATGAAATCTTCCTTGAAATAGACTACATTTAATATCTAAGATTATAAACTGGAGCGTTTGAAGTATGAAATTACTTTTTACTTTGTTACTACCAGTGCAGTTATGCCCACACAGGTAGTATTAAGAATTCTTCCTTTTCAAAGGAACTGGGCAAAGTCTGCATGGCTTTTGTTTTAGCTGCTCTGAATAACCTAGGATTGAGTGGCAGGATACACTCTTAAGAAATTTGCTCCCGTCTTGAAAGTGCAGGGTAATCTGTGTTGTGAATCAATCTGACATGAGACGGACAGAATGGATCTACCATTGCTGCTCTAATTGGCAACCCATGAGAGTACTTTAGCTTGACAGTGACTAGATTGGCAAATGTGTGGGTATAAATTTTGTATCTGTATGTTCTCTTGAAAATGTTATTTCCTGAAGTAAATTTTTAAAGAATCACATCACATTTATTCTTTTTCTTTACAGCAGGGTATCGGTCGGCCAAGCGTATACCATGCTGTTATCGTCATCTTTCTGGAATTCTTTGCATGGGGTCTGCTCACAACTCCCATGCTCACTGTAAGTTTCCTTATTTGGGGATTTTCTTGGAGAATTATGTCAATCACTGCTTTCAATATGACATGTTTTATATTTTCCACTGTTCTGAAGCTGTGTGTTGACGATGTGATTTGTACTAAGCAGTGTAGGAGGCTAAATATTAGTGTTGGGATACCCTAGGGCTGAACTATTAGAACTATTTTATCTGGTGTATATTTAGTAGGGGGCCATTTTTACAGTCAACTATCACAGTGCAATATCAATAATAATGGTCCCTGACTCATACAGGCTGGAACAATTGAAGGTAAATTAAGATGGAAGATGAAAGGCGCTAAGGCCTTTTCTTTTTTGTTCAGCTGGGATGCTTCAGGATTGTCTTTGGTAGCAGTCATTTCAACTGATAGTTAAAGGTAAAGGTAAAGGTATCCCCTGTGCAAGCACCGAGTCATGTCTGACCCTTGGGGTGACGCCCTCTAGCGTTTTCATGGCAGACTCAATACGGGGTGGTTTGCCAGTGCCTTCCCCAGTCATTACCGTTTACCCCCCAGCAAGCGAGCTGGGTACTCATTTTACCGACCTCGGAAGGATGGAAGGCTGAGTCAACCTTGAGCCGGCTGCTGGGATTGAACTCCCAACCTCATGGGCAGACAGCTCCAGACAGCATATTGCTGCCTTACCACTCTGCGCCACAAGAGGCTCATTAACTGATAGTTATATATCCATTATTATAGAAGTCAGTAGCTTAATTTACCTGTTTTCTGCTTCCTTCTCTGCAGCCTTTTTCCTTTTATAGCATGTCAGTTAGACTGTCAGTAGCTAGAGTACGTTGGTAGAATGGGAGTGCATAAATGTAGTAAGTACACTCAGAATAGTGACATGGTAGACATAGTAGACAAAAATATAGGAAAAAAACACAAGTTGCTGAATAAGCTGGTAAAAGGTAAATTGGTTGCCAGCCCACATAAAATAAGCTCAGTGTGAGTTAAAGGTGGCGTGAAATAGGTTATAGATTTGCGAAAAGATACAGAATGGTTTATTTAAAACAGGCCTTGAGAAAGAGCCAGTATAGAAGGAAACTGAGGGGATGTGTGGAAGGGCACCTCAATTCCCCTCCCTCAAATTTCCCCAGTTTTCACTTCCCTGAAAGTTCCAGTAGCCTTTCCTCTTTTTGTGCTTCCTTGTCTTCTTCCCATTCAAGGAGAACTGTAGCCTAGTTTTATGTGCTGTCAGCCTGGATGGGTCCGGGTCCATGTATATAATGGAGAAGCCTCAAGAGCTTGCTATGGAAAGGAGCTAATTTTTTCTTGTATCTCCTTTCTCATACTATTTCATTTTCCCCTCATACACACATGAAGAGGCCTTATACGGAATCAGAACATTGGTCTTGAGGTCTTCTGCATCACCTTTATCTGGTCTTTTTAATTGGTGATGCTGGGACTTGAACCTGAGACCTTTTGCATGTAAAGCAGAGGTTCTTCCATGAGCTACAGTCCCACCTTGTGGTAACTTCCTGTCCTCACCTTTCCCTGCTTCCTGCTCTCCTTCTACCCACCAACACAACTTTTACTTCCATTCCATCTTTAGCTGTAATTATTTCATTGATACTCTGCCTTTCTCCACAGTGGGAACTCAAAACAGCTTATTTCACTTGCTTCTTCCCCATTGATCCTTACAGGAACTCTGTGAGGTATGTTAGGCTGAGAATGCGAAACTGGCACAAAGTCACTCAGTGGGCTTTTACATTATACTGAGGATTTGAACCTGAGTCTCCCCATGCTAGTCTGAAACTCTTACCATTATGCCACACTGGCTTCTATTGAGTTGTTGTTGAATAGTAGCAAGCAGCTGAGCCTGAGTGAGTTGTTTGAATTATGAGGTAGCAAGTCATCTGGTGGTTGCTGCCTGGCCTGGCTCCTATGAGGCTTCTTCTCAAAGGCCAGAACAGCCCTGGAAATGACCTTGATATTGGTATGCGTTTGGACTGGACTAAAACATTTGTTGGCTTGTAAGTTTTTAACACCTCTCTTCCTGATTAACATTTTTATAGTTTTTATAGAAGGCTTATAACTTCCATCTTAAAGAGGATTTTTAAATAGTTTAATTACAGAATAGAACAACTTGAGCCTTCTTTTTCTCTTTCAGAATTAACATTATATTTAACTAGTAAAAAAGCCCATTGTATCCTAAATACAATGGGCGCTAGGAGGCTGGAGTAAAAGGTGGCTTACCGGTTGCGGCGTCTTCTGGCTGGCGGCCATTTTCTTGATGTTGGCTGCGTGTATTCCGAAGCAGGGGGCTCAGTTGTGCTGTGGCTTGCCGCGTGAAGCCACTGGGCAGGGAGCCCCCGGCAGCCGCGCTTTGCGCGGCTGCCGGGGGCTCCCTGGGCGGCAGCCTGACGCATCGGAGGCGCTTTGCGCCTCCGTTGTGTCAGGCCGCCGGCAAGGAAGCAACTGCAAGCCGCACTTCACGCGGCTCCCAGTTGCTTCCTTGTGAGTGGGGTGGGAATTGGCAGGCGCGAAGCGCCTGCCGATTGGCTCACCCGATGGTCTGTCCAGAGGAAGAGGCCAATCGGCACCCTTCCTCATCCCGGACCGAGCCTGCCCTAACTCCTCCTACACAGCCCTTACGGCTTTATTTAGTCCGCGGCGCCCGCGGCGCCGCGGGCTGTGTTAAGATATGGACCTGGCATGCATGACTGGGTGCAGGAGGGTAAAACAGTCATCCTGAAGGAGCTTGCCTACTCAGTCCTCCACCGATTGTGGTTGAAAGGCCAGGGCGGGGAGGGAGGGCAGGAGTTGTGATATTGATCCGGGAGGTTTTCTCCTTTAGGGTACTCCCAGGTCCAGTGGGCCTTGTTTCCTCAGTCTGATTGTCCTGGGGGACTTCAACATCATGTGGAGAAAACCGGTTTCTCACAGACCTTGGACCTAGGGTCAACCATGGCAACACTGGTACTTTCCAAATTTTGTGGCTGGTCCCATACATCAAGCTGGCCACATCCTGGATTGACCTTTGGGGGGGGGGGACGGGTAAGCATGGTACAGTCTGTAAGACTGCCATGATTGGACCACTTTGCCCTAAAGGCCCAGGTCACTGTCCCACTTCCTCCCTGTCTGGGTGCAGATTTATGCTTGCCCAAGGAGACTTTTGGATCCAACAGATTTCTGGAATGCTCTGTGGGGGTCCAGTGCTCGCTGGCAACTCAATGGATGAGCTGGTAAGGGACTGGCACAACTGTGTCTGATATTGCTTCCTTACACCTTCTCTGCTCCTGTCCCAAGCCAGCTGTTATACCTGTCTGGTATAACAGAGTTGCATGAATGGAAATGAGAGCCGATATGGCTAGAGTGAGTTGGTGGAAAACCTATGATGAAGCTTCCAGAACATCTTATAAGATGCAGTAAAGGCCACAAAAAGAGAGCCTCTGCTAACTCACACCCAACTCACATTTATAACAGTTCAATTGTTGACATCCTTAGTTATAGGATTGTCCCAAAGTACATGGTTTGATGTTATCTGTGACGCTTTTATGAATTTTATATTGCTGAGAAAATCTTGTCACTCCAACACCTATCCACTGACTTTGATGCAGTAATGGTTCTGGAGGCCCCTTGGCTGTCTCAAGGTCCTATTTTGGACTGCCTCAGCTGGCTCACTTTGGCCAGTGTGGACAGGACTCTGCCAGTTGTTTGGCCTACCACATGCCTCTTGGACATATGTTCCTCACGGCTAGTTTAGACTGGTGGTGAGGAGATCCAGGTTCCCCTCTGGGAAATTATTAATCTTTCCTGAATTTCTGGGATCTGCCCAGAAGTTTTGAAGATGGCTGTGATTGGGGCATTAAAAAAAAACACTTCTGGATCCATATGATACAGCCAGCTACCACCCAATTCCACATGCTGTTTCTGGATTAAGGTAGTTGGGCATGTCGTCGCAGAACAACTACAGAGTTTCCTGGAACAAACATAGTTTTTTTGATCCCTTCCAGTCCAATTTCCAACCTTGCCACTGGGTGGAAACGGATCTACTCATTCTCACAACGATCTCCAGGAACAGTTGGTCTTACATGGGTCGGCAGTGCTTTTGTTAGATCTGACATCAACATTCAACATGGTTGAGCATGGGTTGTTAGCCTGCTGCAATTCCTGGCTCTTGATGAAGATGTCAACAGTTCTGGTCAAGGGCCTATGACACTGTATGCCTTGTTTAAGTATGGAGGCTCAGATCATGAACGTTGCCTGCTAGGCTTTGTTTTATCTTTGATAGGTGTGGCAACTAGTGCCCTATCTGTCAATACCTGACCTAACCACACTGAGCCATCCAATGGTCACCTCCAGGTTAGATTACTGTAACTCAGTTTACATAGGGCTACCCTTGAGATTGGTCTGGCAGGTTCAACTGGCCCAGAATGCAACTGCATAGGTCCTTACTGGGACCTGGTGGAGAGCCCATATACAACCTGTGCTCTCCCTGTTGTATTGACTGGGCTTCAGTAAGGCTTTTGACAAGGTTCTCCACGATGTTCTGATGGGTAAACTGGAGGACTGTAGAATGGAGTTTTGGTTAGTTAGATGGACAAGGAACTGGCTAGATAACTGCACCCAAAGAATGGTTGTCAGTGGTATTTCATCAGTGTGAAGGGAGGTGAGCAGTGGAGTGTCATAGGGCTCAGTACTGAGTCTGGTACTGTTCAATGTTTTTATCAATGATCTGGCTGAGGGGATGGGGGGGATGACTCATTACATTTGCAGATGACACCAAATTGGGAGGAGTAGCGAACACTAAAAGATAGAGCTAGAGTTTAATGAGATCTGTGGCAGTCTTCAAACAGTGGCTGGACAGATATTTATCCTGGATGCTTTAGGCTGGTCCTGCATTGAGCAGGGGCTTGAAATAGATGGCCTGTATAGCCCCTTCCAGCTGTATGATTCTATGACTCCAGGTTGATGACCAGATCAAATTCAAAGTTCTGGTTCTTACCCGTAAATCACTGAACAGTCTAGGACCCTTGTATCTTCGGGTCTGCTTCTCCCAATATGTCACCCTAGTGGGAGTTGTGATCTGGTTATCAGAATCTACTTAGAATCCCTGGCCCTAGGAAAGTCAAATTGGCCTCAGCCAGAGCCAGGGCTTTCTCAACCCCGGCTTGATGTAATGCTCTGCTCTAAGAGAGCAGGGCCCTGTGGGGTCTTAGGTCTACAGAGCTTGTGAAACAGAGGTGTTCTGCCGGGCCTGTGGTTGCAGCCTACAGTAATATCTGGCTGCCAATTACTTTGTCCATGGCCACCAGGCTCTCTCCCTCAGTAAGGTTGGACCCCACCCCCTACCCATATGAGAACACTATTAAAGGTAGTAGTAGCTGCATGGTTTTAGAATGTCTTAATGTAATTTTTTTAATGTATATTTTTAGAATTTTTGTGTGTTATTGGAACTTTGAGTCTGTTGGAGAAAGGGCAAAACAAAAGTTGAACACCCCCCCCCCCAAATGAATTTCTTTTAACATTGCTTTCAACCATTTCCAGTTGTAAGTCACTGTCTTTTGGTTTCTGGGCACTGGTAAAGTCTTGTAACATTTAAACTACAAGTGTGAAGTGTGCATACCTAAGGCCTGGTGCCAAAGAACTCTGTGCACATATCATGGTTTCTCAAATTCCCTGTTCAGGTATCACTTCCTTGTGCTGATTAGATTCTTCTTTCGAAGGTCAGCTACCTGGTGGGAGATAATTTGTAGATAATTTGTAGGGCTGTGGTTAATATAGAAGCCCTTTGTACTCATGGATGTTTCTTATAAAGTGTTTTGGATCTTGGTCTGTGATTTTTTTTCAAAGGCTGGACTTTACATAATAAAAAGCTTTTATATAATGAACATTCCGCAGTCTCAACTTTGGGCAGCAGTACTGACTCTAAGGCTTGTTTAATTAGATTGAAATATTTTAAAGATAAATCGTTTTTCAAGGTTTAAATATGCAGATGAGCCTGAAGTTGCTTTTTAAATGTGTGCATTGCTTTTGATGGATTCTCAGGCCATTCTTCTGTTTTTTACAATTCTTTTTTTTTTGTTAGCTACCTTGAGTCTGAGCAGATAAGGCATGATTAAAATATTTTGCATAGGAAAATTGTCTGCAGATTAGTTTAATACTTAATCTTGCTCAGGTTTTTATGAGCCTGCTATGTTTTATTTTCAAGTCATCCAGTGGCTTCTGTCATATGTTTAAAGATTTAGAAATGTGTGTAAAACATTTAAATAATGTGTATTGAAGAGAGAAAGAACTATTATGTGGCAGATGTACAGTGGAAGAGGGGAGGAAGTCCTTTTGGAAGAAAATACTGAAAATATCAATCTCTGATATTTAATGTGTAAGGCAACTGTTTAATCTAGACACATTCAGTTATTGTGAGTTCTTTTATAGAAGTACTCAGA
The DNA here is from genome assembly GCF_049243985.1 of Paroedura picta. Classification (NCBI taxonomy): domain Eukaryota; kingdom Metazoa; phylum Chordata; class Lepidosauria; order Squamata; family Gekkonidae; genus Paroedura; species Paroedura picta. The sequence goes on from NC_135375.1 coordinate 61,101,673, forward strand.
AATTTGGGGTGCTACATTTTCTTTACTTTTTGCGTTAGTTAAAAATAGGGCTTTGAATGAAATTTTAAATAACAAGTATTTCTCTTCAGGTCTTACGAGAAACATTTCCTCAACACACTTTTCTAATGAATGGCCTCATTCAAGGAGTTAAGGTAAGAATGTTTTAAGTAGGCTGGTGATGGTAATTGCTTTTGTTTTTTTTTGGTTCAAGAGCCATAATAGGCAAAGTCGCACAATGCCTATGAAATGATAATGGTGTCTGACATATTTTGCATGTCATAAACAGCATCAAAGATATACGCTTGGAATACAGTATTATGCTACTAGTATTGACAGTTTTTTAAAGAAACTCATGCAGTAATGTGACCCCCATCCCCCCAAAAGGGGGAATTGTTCATTCCCTTGTATTAGGCCACCTAGAATGCTTGGAGTGTTTAATTAAAAACACTGCACTGAAAAAGTGTCATCAGATTGGAATAAGTATTTCATGAAGGTGTTATTAAAATACTTGGGAAAGAGATGGTGCAGTAAGATCACATTCATGTTTAAGCAAATTGCTAATGGTTTGGGGTGACTTCTATTTGAACTGGTAATTACATGGGTTATATAGTAGGCAGTAGAAATCATTAAAGCATCAAGTATATAATATAACTTGAAATAAACTGTATAATTTAGAGGCAACAAAGCAGCTCTGTTTCCCCAAATATGCACACTTATTTATGGTGATATGATGTTGGACAGAACAATAATCCTTTCCTAAGAATTCTTTCATGAGACTGATAATGATGGCTTCCAAAAAATGGTGCAGAATTTTTTCTTTCCTGTTGCTGTGTATATTTTTATATTACAGCTAGTACAAAAGGCTCATGATGGTCCTTATAAGTATTTGAAATGTTCAGTAAAAAAGAACAGGATTACTCCTGTAGAGATACGTGCTGCATTTTGTGGATGAAGTAAAAAAAATCGACTGAGAACAAAGCTTTCATTGAGAATATAGTTCTGCTGGTATCATACTTTTAATATCTATGTATCCCACAATATGCAAGTTGTTTTAAGTTTTTAAGTTGCATATTTTTATGGTGAGTTATTCATCAAAGTCTCAAAAGGCAGCTGATAGGCCACTTGATCTTCCAGGTTTCATATGCCAAGCACAGAAGCCTGTGCTCTGTATTATGTCAAAATTAGGGGAAAGAGTTACAATCGTATGGATTACTTCTCTTCATGCGAGTCTAATTCTGCTTCTTTTGAGTCTGAAGGTCTTCTGGCTCCTTGATGGTCAGGATATCTGTGTTGTCAGACGAGCATCCAGCAGACTTGGGAAGCAGGGCTTTGCAACAGTTGGTCTTTAAGTGTCATTTCATATCCTTCCCTTGACATCTGTAATGATGCCACCGTAATTCTGCTTTCATATAGGTGCTAAAAACACAGAGGAGCTGTATTGTTGGTAATTTACACTTTGGTTCAGTGGGAATCCCATACATGTGCTTTCCTCCTCTCTTTTGAATCCAACAAAAGGTCTCAATGAATGGGAGGAAGGCAACTCTCTCCACCCAGAGTGTTGTTTGGGGTGGGGGAGGTCACTTTTCCTCTAGGAGCAGCATTTTGGGCTGCTGTGGTGGTTTAAGAAGTCTTGCTTTCATGGATGGAAATCCCTCCCAACCACTGAAATCACCAGAGGATTGAAGCCTAAATGAAACTATGAAATTGCTGTCTTCAGAGAAATGGACTGTTAACCAGCAAACGTACTTCTGAATAATTCCATTAAGTTTATTTTTGTAATATTGTTCTAGTCTTTCAACTGCTTTCCTGCCAATAGCTCTTTATGTTTTCAACAAAGGAAAATGTTTGCAAATGTGTGTCCTGCAACTCCATTTCATAGACTGACAAAATCACACCCTTCAGACTCAAGGCATTTTCTTTACGAAGTAAAATAAAACAATTGGAATGATGTCCTTTGAAAGAATTCTAAAAGAAAGTTTCTTCTTTGATCACATTTAAAGTTGGAAGTCTTTTAAAAGCTTCTAGTAAAGCCTCAAACTCTACAAATATTAATCAATGTGATGTGATACTACAAGGTTGAAATGAGTTGTGAATGCAGAGGGTGAATACATTGTCTCTTTGCTGTAATGTAATTTGCAGTGCATTGTCTGAAGGATATTATGGGACTTGAGTGTGTTCTGTGTGGAGAACATGTAAATATTGAGGTCTGAATTAATTCAAAACAAATTCTGAATTTGATTACTAGATCACCATGTTTGAGCATTAGGAGCTTTGACAAATGTGACAATATTATGGAAGGTGAGGTGTGGGGGATTGTGCAGATCTGTAATGAAATCTTGGATTGTGTCTGAAGTCTGGCTGTTTGTATATATATGTGCAAATAGTCATTTGGATATCATGGCACAGTAAAGAGCTTTAGGGAACTTACAGCATATGCTGAATTAGAACTACCAACGGGCTACAGGCTCTTGCTCCTCTTATATAAATTCAGGTAACAGAAGTGACAAGTAACTATCACTTACAAAGAAAAATGAATATGGAATAATAAATCTTCACTATCAACTTGGGAATGGTATTAGTGATTTGCTTGCCTCTTATACCAAAGGAGCTCCTTTGACCAGTTCAAAGTGATTGTACAGGCACTTACAGGAAGCTTGAGACTGGTATTATGCTACTTATCTAAGAGTTACATGGGCTTGACAGTAATCTGGTATTGCAGCAGTGCGGAACAGATTTGTCATATTTTATGCTTAAGAAAGTCTAACAATCTCTCTCATGCTCCTTGTGCTTTAGAGTGTAAGCAAGACAAGTGGCTGCTTTGTTTCCAGAGAGCTTTTATCCTTTACTGCATGTTGACATTCACCAGCTTCACACTGGAAGGAAATAATTCTTTTGATTGTCAAATAGAATATAAAACAACTATAGCTGTACTCTGAGGGATAAGAGGGCTAAGAAGAAATTTGGACAATGTGAAAAATAGATGCAGAGTTATCTCATTAGGAGTGGAAACCGAAATGCTCTAAACCCTTGTTCTAATGAAAGAACAGAGGCTTCAGGAAGTAAAACATTGGTTGCATCAGGTGTGCAATATTTTCACTCTTTTATTAAATATAGTGAATAGTCCCTGTAGGTTTTGCAGCTATTCAGAGAAGGAAGGGAAGATCAATTACTCTATGGCTCTTTTGTGTTTTGATGGATTTTTGATACTTGGAGGATTCCGTGGTCTTATGAAGCCTCACCAAAGCACTGCACTCACTTATCCAGCCCTTCTTCATAGTCCCCCATCTTCAGAAGGAGGCTGATTATTATGAAGCACAGGGCCTCTTCATGGCCAGCCCCAGGGTTTGGAATGCCCTCTCCTTCTCCCAGCACAATATTTGGATATCCTTCATATCAGACCAATAGTTAACTTCAGCTGGCTTTTAGTTGGTTGGTGATTCTATTTACCATTATAATTTTTTCCTGTCTTGTGGTTGTAATAGGGCAGTTTGCTTTGATCACATTACTATGGGTTTTTAAATGGGTGTAATTGTTTTATTGTTTTGTGAACTACCACATGAGGTGATAAATATAGAAAACTTTAAAAAGTATAAATGATACCAATATTGTAGCTGCATCCATGAAGCCTGTGTTACATAAAATGAAGTCCCCTTCCGCCACCTACAGGTACTTGGCAGCAGGTATCAATAATAAGCATTGTTCAATGTCCCATTTAATTTTAGAAAAGAAATTTGAAGCATAGGAGGGATTGTGCAGGGAGTTGAGCATCAGTTTCCTTTCAAATGGGTGTGAAAGGACAATATGAATAAGTAGGATTAACTAGTACTAAATAGATACTTTCCCCCAAACTTTAACCATAGGCTATCCTTGTCTTTACACAACACCAGTGAAATTAGGTCAGTGGGAAAAAGCCTCACTTCAGATATTGCACAGCATTATTTTTCACATTGTGCTCCCCTTTGAACCAGATATTAAAGTCAGGTTAGGGGTTGTAGTTGGAACACTGTGTGAGGGTAATGTTTATGTATCCCAACTTTAATAGCTGTGATGTCTTTTCAAGAGAAATTATGAATTGTATAGTTTGCAGGTATACTGACTGAGCTTGTCCTGGGAATGCAAAATGTTCCCCTGAACTTTGTCATTAACTTTCATTGTGATGTTCCAGTGTTCACGGGAGTGATTGTGTGGTATTTTATTTTGCACTTCTATAATTGCACTGGGAAATGCAATGGAGGATCAAGGATATTTGATCTTTTGAGTCCTAGGGCCCTTTCACAGATAATGTACTTTTCAGGTCACTTTTCAGTTGGATTTTATTGTGTCAAATGGGAAGATCCACTTACAAGCAACTGCTTAAGTGTATTGAAAGTACATTATTCAGTGTATGTGAAAGCACCATTAGAATTGTGACATGACCGTGGAACAAACTTCATTTCAGCTCCAATATCCCAGTGTTTGCTAGCATTGTATTACAAACTTCAAAGCAAACACTAGATGGAAAAATTAAGATGGAAGCTTCACTAAATCATTTAAGCAAACAGTTTCATAAGTGGCGACTTCCAAACTGTAGACAGAATTTAGACCTATTACAGTTATTGGCCTGTCCCTGGAACAGTAGGGCACTTCATTAACAGTTAATTGCATAACTTTCCAAATAGCTACATACTTTCCAGTTCTATCCAGATGGAGATGGGATAGAATTTAGAGGAAGTAGTGGCAGTGCCTGCATAGTTCCTCAGAAAGCATACCTACCATTTAACAATTCTGAGCCTGAAGCCAGCTGGAAACAGACCAGGTGCTGGTTCTCCTGTTAAGTCTTGGTGGTAGTAAATTTCCTACACAAACCAGACAATCTGTTCCAAATGATCCAAATCATTTGCTATTATACTGATTTATTGAGTATAAATGAATTAGATTAAGTGATTTCAAGAATATTTAGCCATTAATTCTTTTTCTCTTATGAAATGAAAGAATACTGCTTCTTTATGAAATAAATTTATGTCTAATGTGATGAATACTTAACCTACCTGTTCAGTGCATTTTGCTTTTGCCACTGCCATCAGAAACAGTTTTCTATATTGTCCGGGTGTTTAGCAAGATTTCAGAGAAACTGTTTTCACATTAGATAAAATGTAGCCAGCTGACTTACCCTGTTGTGCACACATTTATTAAAAAACAGCTGTTCTTTAGCCTGTTTTTTCAGCCTTCAGATTAAATGTAATATATTCAACTAGCTTCAAAGCCCATTTATAAAAATGGGGTTTGAAAGGGGAGAAGGGGGAAGGGTAAGGCAGTGGTCCCCGCGCCGGGCCGCGGCTCCCTCTCCCCGCCCCCCCCCCGCAGTAAAAAACTTCCCAGGCCGCAAGCTTGCGGCCCGGGAAGCTTCTTACTGCGGGAGGGCGGGCAGAGGGAATCAGGGCCGTGCCGCGCCCGTGCAGGCCGCGCCCGCGCGGCCCGATCCGCGGGTGTGGCCCGCGGGTGCGGCCCGATCCGCGGGCGCGGCCCGCGGGTGCGGCCCGATCCGCGGGCGCGGCCCGCGGGCGCGGCCCGATCCGCGGGCGCGGCCCGCGGGCGCGGCCCGATCCGCGGGCGCGGCCCGATGCCCTGTCGGTCCCCAGCCGGTTGGGGACCACTGGGGTAAGGGACACGCTGCCACCCGCCCACCCCGTGTCCCAGAGGCTCCTCTGAAACGCGGCCCCGCGCTCCTCCCCCCGAAGCTGAGACAGAACTGCAGGCTCACTCACCGGATTCACGCTGTTCCTGTCTGTGAAGGGGCCGGGCGTGGGCAAGGAGGCCGGGCAGCATGGAGGAGAGGCGGCACCGGAGAGCCGGCTGCTGGCCAGCCCCCTCGCCGAGGCTTTTTTCCGTCTGCTGGCTGGCTCGGGGAACGGCGCAGCTGCTGCTGTTGGGGCTCGGGCGGGCAGCTGCAGGAAGGCAGTTCGGACTCCGGCTGTCCCGCAGCTGCCGGCTGGGTTCGCGGACGCCGCTTCTTGAAGGCAAGTCGAGGTCCAGCTGTCCCGCGGCTGCTGGCTGGCTTGGGGGACGCGGCTGCTGCCGGCCAGCAAGGAGGAAACGCGGCCTCGTAGACGCGGCTGCTGGGCAGGCCCTCCCCCAAGGCTTTGGCGCTGTTTTTCGTCGGCCGCGTTCACCGGTGCTGCTGGGGCTTGAGGGTCCGGGTGCAGGAAGGCAGGGCGGACTCCGTTGGCGGCGGCTTGACGCGGACGTTTTCCTGCTGGTTTTCTGCGGGCGTTGGCTGGCTTGGGGGCCGCCGCCGGCGCTGCCGCTGGGGCTCGGGGGCGCGGCTGCGGAAAGGCAGCTCGGACTCCGTTGGTGATGGCCTGAGCCGTCGGGAGGCGCTTTGCGCCTCCCGCCGCGTTAGGCCACCGGCAACGGAGCACCCGCCAGCCGCGCTACGCGCGGCTGGCGGGTGGTCCGTTGCCAGTAGCCTAACGCGGCGGGAGGCGCAAAGCGCCTCCCGACGGCTCAGGCCGCCGGCAAGGAGCAACTGCGAGCCGCGCTGCGCGCGGCTCGCAGTTGCTGGGGCTGGGAATCGGAGGGACCAATCGGCAGGCGCTGCGCGCCTGCCGATTGGTCCCTCTGAGTGTCTGTCCAGAGGAAGGGTCGAATCTGGACCCTTCCTCATCACGGACACATCCCGCCCTAGAACCCCTTAGCCTTTTATTTAGTCCGTGGCGCCCGCGGCGCCACGGGCGGTTTAAAGATCATTATTTTGCTGTTTGAATTAAATGATGCAATACAGTCATGAAATGGAATTAGATGTCCTAAAGTAATTTTTCTTTCTTCCTTAGGGGTTTTTATCCTTCATGAGTGCTCCATTGATAGGTGCTCTGTCTGATGTCTGGGGAAGAAAGTCTTTCCTCCTTGTTACGGTTTTCTTCACTTGTGTTCCAATTCCCTTAATGAAGATAAGTCCATGGTGAGTGGCACAAATGATGGAAGGAGCGGTGTGCTTGAGGGAACTAGAAGAGCAGTCTTACAGAAAAAGATGGTGGGCAAAAAGAAAGCAATTTATCTCATGGCAGGGTTTGGTCACTGTTATTTTGTTTGTGATTTTATTTTACTCTTGTTCTAAAGTTGTGATTTGTAAGTTGTAAGCCACCTTGAATCATGAGGAAAGGCAGGAAATACATCTTCAGAGTAATTTGTTTTAGTTGGAATGTTCAAAATTAAGTATTTAATTAAAGGTTATTGTGGTATGTTCATACATAGTCTTATAAGTTTATTGCATAGTTGCATTACATATTCCAAGATGTCTCTTAATTTTACAGGTGGTATTTTGCTATGATTTCCGTATCTGGGATTTTTTCTGTTACATTCTCTGTGATATTTGCATATGTAGCTGACATAACGCAGGAACATGAGAGAAGCACTGCTTATGGACTGGTAAGACACTTTCTTAAAATACTGTTGTTCCAGAAATATGGGTCTGTCTGACTTCTCTGGTATGCTACAGGGCTCATAGGTAAGTCCTAATTTTATTTTATTTATGCAAGGTTTTCTGTGTTGCTTTCCTTCCATAGGACCCAAAGCATCGTAAAGACATTTTCAAACATACTAAGCAGTAGAATTTAAGTAATCAATGCATAACATGGTCTTGAGTTGTTATGCTTCACTGTATTGGCTTATCTTACGCCAAGCCTACCTATAGGCAGGCAACTGAGATGATGTAGAGCTGGCAAGATGTTCTCATAGTGATTCCCTTTCCTTGCTCCAGAAGCTTCTGCTTAAAAATTGAAGTTATTAAAAATAAATAAATGCAGTTCTTTCTTGTTTAATTGTAATGAAGCATACATTGTGCTTTGAGGCAAAGTGTATAGTCACCTGTCGCAACTATGGCAACATCAGGAGAACCTTATCAGTTAATGCATTAAAGAGGAGGAACTGAGTACCTACTTTGTTCTTTGACTCACAGCCAAGAAACTGGATCTTGCAAAGATAGAATGTTGGGCAGTCATTACATTTGGTGTAGGGTGACTTCTGTTGAGATGTAGACCAGGACCAAATGACCTACTGAATACTTTGAAGTTCTTATTCCTTAGTTGAGGGTGGGTTGGAATTTAACTTATAAATAATAATGTTCTCCTCCTTGAACCTGGCAATTTAGAGAGAAGATGACAGTTGGCCAACTTGATATGATATATGTACTATGTGTTTCTTTAGGTTTAGTGTTCTGATTGCTGTACTAAAGGAACTGTAATCTGATTCATTGTTGTATGTTTAATAGGCCATAAATGGACCCAAAACTCTGAAATTGTGAGGTGAACTTCATTAGTGAACACTTGGTTTTGAGAAATCATAGAAGATGCATTTCAAAGCTTGTAAAACGAAATTGCTCAAGAGAATATCCACAAAGCTGAGTTATAATGGAATTGTCCCAGATTGAGCCAATACCAAGACTTTATACCAACTGGTTTAGTTACAATCGTCTCCATTTGATTTCCCTGTGCTGCTAGTGACAACTTTATTTTGTAAGATGCCTTATCCCTCCCTTGAGAAGCCAACCATGCAAGGACTATTGAGGATTAACTATGTGCCTGTCATTTAGTGTGTAGAACTGATGTATGGATTCTACTTAGCATCCATATTTTGGTTTTAGAATATCCACAGGCCTCTTTCTGAGTAAGGATGAGTATCCATAGTTTCTCGTGGCAGTACATAAGATAAGCTGCTTATTACTGGCCAAGCTTCCCTTTCAAGTGCACGTGTAGTGATTGATTCAGTAGGAGGGTAATATGTGATGAGTTCACAGTGATGAGAAGCTTGGAGGGATTGACTCGCAAAAATGAAATGAAAACGTAGGTTCATTTCAACCTAACTTGAGCATTCTAGAGAAGAAAAAACAGGTGTTATTTGATACAAATTATGCTTGTGATCGATTTACATACCTATTTACTGAAAAGGTGACAACCCTGAATGTAAGATTACCTTATATACTCGCATATAAGCCGACCCGCATATAAGCTGAGGCGCTTAATCTTACCACAAAATCTGGGCAAACCTATTGACTCGCATATAAGCCGAGGGTGGGAAATGCAGCAGGCTGCTGGTAAATTTACAGGGTGGCCTAAGTGCTTAATCCATGCTCAATCATCACAGGCTTTCCCATCCAGCCTCTCTCCCAACAAATACAGAAAAGTCAAGAGGATGAATAGCTGCTGGTTTTTGTACCCCACTTTTCACTAACCAAAGTAGTCTCAAAGCAGTTTACAATTGCCTTCCCTTCCTCTCTTGATGCCAGACACCCTGAGAGAGCACTGACAGAACTGCTCTGTGAGAACAGCTCTGACAGAAGAACCAAATAGTGCCCCCCATGCCAGCAAACCAGAGCAGAACAATAGTACCCAAAGTTCGCAACCTACTCCAAGTACAACAGCTACCAAACTGGGGGCCACAGTGCCCCCCAGAACAAAACACTGAAAGAAAGAACTGTAAAAATCAAATTTTAAATCCCAAAGCTTCCCTAAAACCCACCCCACCCCCAGAAACCAAAAGAATAGTTTGGAAGAAGTGATTAGGAAAAGAAGGGGGAAAATATCAGAATCCCTCAGCCAAACCATTGATTTCCTACAAGCTACCAGAGTAAGCTTTCAAGATATTTGCAGAAGGCAATGGTTAGCTGGAAGCAATTAGCTCACTTGCAAAGAGCTTAGTTTTTAAGATCTTTGCAGAAGGCAATGGTTAGTTGGAAGCAATTAGCTCATTTGCAAAGAGCTTAGTTTTTAAGGTCTTTGCAGAAGGTAAAGGTTAACTGGAGGCCACTAGCTCACTTGCAAAGAGCTTAGGTTGCAGATGCAATGCTGTGAGTGGCTGGCTGGGGGCAGGCTGTTAATCAATTACCCGCATATAACCCGAGGAGGTCTTTTAAGTGCTAAAAACAGTGCTGGAAAACTTGGCTTATATGTGAGTATATATGGTGCTCCTTAAAAATTATATGCAACAATGTATTTGATGTAATTGTAACTTGCATATGAAGGTGAACCCCTTCCGCTTTTTAGTGACATACTTGGAAAAAACTTAGTCTTCCATTTGCCTAAACACAATGCCTTTCTCTCTTCTGGAACCCTTGAATAAAAGCAGAGAAACCTTCCAGCCCTGCCGCTGGATGCTGTGCCTAGAATTAGAATGTTGCAGTAACTGTGAGAAGTCTGTCCTTTGTTAGGAAATATGGCTGCACCAAACAATGACTCTTTATGAAGCACATAATGTCACCCAGACATAGTAATGTTCTTTTGATATGTTGAAGTTTTGTAAAGTTGTTTCTTTTTCAGTTCATAATCTCCATGGTAACTCCTGTATAGGAGCATTCAGGTGTTTGAAGAGCAGCATGTGAAAACATACCATCTCATCAGTAGGAGGAAGACTGGTTAAACAATTATATGCTGTAGTTTCCTGCCCTTCTTGGCAATTAAATATATGTTTGGCCTGCTGACTTGGTTTTTCAATCCTTTAGGGAAATTTTCAGTCTTCTAGTGCAGTGGTCCCCAACCTCCGGGCTGCGGCCCGGTGCCGGGCCGCGGCTCCCTCTTCCTGCCCCCCCGCAGCGAGAAGCTCGCCAAGCCGCAAGCAAATCGGCCGCCAAAGCGGCCGATTAGCTTGCAGCCTGGCAAGATTCTTGCTTCGGGAGGGGGGGGGAAGAGAAGCTTGCCGGGCCGCAAGCTAATAGGCTGCTTTGGCGGCCGATTTGCTGGTGGCCTGGAGGGGCAGGGAGAGGGAGCCGCGGCCGCCAGCATGGTGGTGGCGCAAACGCACACGTGCAGACTGCAGTGCATGCGTGTTTGCGTCCAGCAGGACCGCAAATGCGCACGCGCGGCAGTTTTGCGCATGCACGCATAGTGCTGCCGTGCGTGTGTGTTTGGGCCCCTGCCGGACGCAAACGCGCACGCGCGGCAAGTCCGTGCATGCACGTTTGCGCTGGGGCTGCCATGCGTGCGCGGGGCTGCGGGCCGCCCTCTCACTCCACTCTGGCACAGCGGTCCGCGGCAGCCGGAAGGTTGCGGACCACTGTTCTAGCGAATGTTGCTGCCTTTGATGCACATAACTTCTTATCCATGCAAGAGATGATTTTCTGTAATTTTTGTTTAAAGATATTGTTAAAGAAGACATGTAAAACCCACCCTATGTCTCCCTGTCCAGCCATTCTTGCTGCCATCTCCCTCCCTTTATTTAATGTCTAAATGCTTTGGCTCGGATCCAGAGAGCAGCAAATCTAACAGTAAGTCTTTACTAATTCTTCCTTCTCATTGCAGCCCCTTTCCACTCCCAAAAGTCACTCTTAAGGAGTGGTATGAGTTCTAGCTCATGTATGTGCATGCTGCAATAGAAAAAAAGAGTAGGCAGATATATCAGATTCTCTCCCCCTCCCCCCACCCATGAGCTTCTGTTTGGTTTACACAAGATACTATGCAAGAAGCACAGTGATTGGCACCAACTCCCTCTGCAGTCCCATGTCTTCCTTCCCATGCCTCTCAGAAATGGCTTGGGGGGGAGGGGGTTCAGGGTATGCCAGTGCAGAGGACTGCAGTGAGGGAAAGGAATTGGAAGAAAAACGTGTTTCCTGAATGGATACCAGTTTCGAGTTCTCAGGATCAAAAACTCTGGGTTTACCATACAGTTGAGTGCAGAGGTTAAGTGTATGCCTCTCCTTTATACCCCTCACCCTCATAAGTAATAGAGGAAGGGGAGAGGGCACAGCAGTATATTTATATACATATACATTTATAAACTGTTTTTCTCATTAAGACTCTGCTGAGACTCTGCTGGAGTTCTGCAAATACACGTTTCTGTTGCCATAGCCTGTTTTCCAGTTTGCCTGCTTAGATTTAGACAGAATAGCTTATAGATGTTAGTCCCTTTCCATATTCTTTCCTGAGATTAATCAGCCCCTCTGGTAATTCTGACTTCTCAGGCAGAGAGAATATACACAGGTTCCTGCATACTTGCACATCTAGAGCAAATGAAAGCCAGTCTTCAAAAGGGAAAGGGTTCAGAGTCCCCCTTCTCATCAGTACAACAGCCCCAATCCAGTTAAATCCAAAAGAAGAAAATGTGGCCAAGTGGGACATTCAGCTACATATCTCTAATGTTATTCTAGCTTAATCTCCAGGGGTATTTTAAATATTTGTATTTTTTCCTTCTTCTGATTAGCAGAATGGCTGAAATCAAACTTGAAAACTAATACTAAACTCACATCAACAGAAACAAAAATACTAAAACAGTACTTAAGGGAAGAGAATGTTGTATGCAACCTGGGAATGATAAAGTGGTGAGAGCAAGTTTTGGGAAATATTAAAAATGGCAAATCTTCACAAAGAATTGAAAAGAAGGATCAAATATAAAATTAAATATAAGGGTTTTGAATTCTACATAGCAGTGTTCAAACAAGAAAATACAAGGCTGCAACAGAATGCTTTCTCTAATAGACTCTTGAAAGAAAGAAAAGGTGAAAAAGACCAAGTGGTAAATAAATAGCTACAGATTCATCCAGTGCATTTGGGGTTCTTTACATAAAGTTTTAAATAATTCAGAATAAAATGTTAAATTTGAAATGGCACAATAAATGAGAAAAAATGCTTGCATACATCCCAGGTGCTTCTACCTTACATGCAAGACAATTCACAGTAAACTCAGAACTGGAGCTACGGTATTCACTACTTAAGTTTTAAAAAGGAAATTCACAAACCAGCTAGAATTGGGATTGGAAACACAAAGGAAGCATAGTGGGCTCATGCAGGAGAAAGTACTTTCTAAAAAGACTCCTGTCCACCCCCTGAGATTTGGGACTCCACAAGCTGTAGTGCTACCATTTTTTGTTGCTTTTTTGAAAGACCTGTTGAGGCCCATGTGTATACAGCCAAGGGTGCTGTAGTAGGACAGCAAAGCAAGGTAGCTGGACAGCAAAGCCAACTTATACAGTGGTGAATAGGATTTCACTGGCAGGTTCAGAGTTTGCCGCTCTTCCAGTCATGTGACCCTATCACCAATTGCATGGTTGCGTCTGAGTGGCTCCCTACTGCTGTTTGGGGGTTAAAGGTGAGTCCTAGGTCTGGAAAGCTTAAAAACCAGTGCCCTGGCATAAACTGAGGTCAGATTGTTATATAGTTTAATGTAAGGGACCCCAGCTCAGTATTAGAATGCCTAGTTTGAATAGATAACACTCCAGGCTCACTCCTGGCATTTCCATCTACAGACATCTCTTTATGAGGCTTTTGAGTGCTGCTTCCAGTTATAGTAATTGATATTGAACTAATGGTATAACTTGAGACTGCTTTCTAAACAAGATACTGGAGTTCATTGTAAACGTTCTGCAGTGTTAGTATGTGACAAACTTTCAGCCCATGTGTATATTGTATTCCTGTTGGTGCTAAATATTTTTTCAGTAAACAAATTCACTTGCTGTATTTAATGAATAAGGCTTCTTTTGCTATTGATAAATTCCAGTTTTTCATATCAGTGTTTGCTAAGACACACATGAAGCTGAGTTGTTTCTGTTTTCAAAATGCAGCTAGAGGAAAATGTGCCTGTGTGTGTATTGGGGTGTTAAGGCTTTTCTTTCATTTGATATGTAAAAGGTAACTGGGCTCTGGCATGGGACATCTGTTTTTACTTTTGGGTCAAAGGTTAGCAAAGCATTAATATTTCCAGTTGCCCTTACAGCAGCAGCATGGCAGAGAAAGAAGCACATGCAGTATAAAATGGTGAAGCCCAGCTCCATCAAACAGGGCACAGATCAGTGGTAGGGATTACCCAGCTGCTTTGTCCTTTGAACTGCCGACCTGAAGGCAACTGCTGTTAATGTTAGATAAGCAGGAGAAAAGCAGTTGCAGTTCTGGGTTTAAACCGCAAGGTCCTGTACAACCTACTGGTTTTGTGCAAAAGCCCCCCAATTGTGGCACATAGCAAGAAGTTTAAAAACCAAAAAAGCACCAAGTTTGAACTTTCACTGCTGCAGTATGTTTATAGTGCTCTTGCATATAGAGCTGCCAAGCTTACTTATTTCTGGCAAGAAGGATACTTGTGATACCCTTCGTGAAGAGACTGAAGGAGGAGCTCGTGAATGTGAATGACAGCATCTTAAGCTGAACATTTTGAAAAATCTGAATACTTTTTAATTTCACTTTTTGTTTTGCTTTGAAATGTTAATGAAAGGTTTTAAAATGTATCAAATACAAATGGTTTTTAAGAAATTGAGTTAGCTGACTTGTGAAGGACGTTTCTGTATAATTCCCAAGATTTAGATATTTGTGCATGTCTTCGCTATTTTCTCTTGATATAAATTCTCTGTCAGGTTAACAAGGCAGAAGTTTTCTCTTGAGGCCAGTCTTTTTCTACTGATAAATTGTTTATATACTTTTTTAGTCTTTTCTGCATATTTGGCTGATCTTATATAGTGAATGCATGCAAATGTAAGGTCATAAAATTGATAAATCATGGACATTTTTTATTGTTCAAAGAGCACTTTTTCAATTCTTTTCCTTGTAATGCAGTATGATTCAAATGCTTTTGATTTCATGTTTAGGTATCGGCCACATTTGCAGCAAGTTTGGTGACAAGTCCTGCCATAGGAGCACACCTGTCTGATATATATGGAGATAGCTTGGTTGTGCTAGTGGCTACAGTAGTGGCTATTATAGATATCTGCTTCATCCTGCTGGCTGTACCAGAATCTCTGCCTGAAAAAATGAGACCACTTTCATGGGGAGCACTTATATCATGGGAACAAGCAGACCCATTTGCAGTAAGCTACTGTTTATATTCATTACCATTAAAAAAAACTTTTTGTTCTTTAGACTACACATATATTTAAAAATCCAAGGGCTTCAAAGCAGCATACATTGTTTTCCTGTTCTCTGTTTCCCCCCTGCAGCATAGGTTAGGCTGAGAGAGTCACTGCTGTAAAGTGCGTGGGGTACTAACTCAGGGGCTGGTAGAACCTTGGTCTTCTAGTTTCCGGTTTAGCACTTACACCATACTAGTTTTCCAAATATCTGTATAGCAGTGCTTATGAGCATCAAGTAAATTAGATGTCCATTGAGAATATCTCTGAATATCTCTGGCCCTTGCTTAGCAGCGACTCTTTATTTGCCACAAGTGTTATTCAAAGAGGCTGTCTGGAAAGAGGGTGTGTGGGGGGTTATTAGCATAGGAGACTGCGTGAGAGAAAGCAATGGAACAAAAAAAAGACCCTTTATGTGGATTGTCCCTGTGAGAACTCTCAAGTAAACACACAATTTCTTCAAATTAAAGACTACTTTGATTAACAAAGAAAATGAGAAAAAAAGGTTCATTCAGCAAAAACACACAACATTCAAGAGCTAACTGGAAGGGCATGGGGATAGCATTTAAGTGGGGGATAGCATTTAAGGGATCATTGATATTTACCAGTCCTGGAGAGGTCCGTGGAAGCAGCAGGTCTGTAGAGAAACTGCCAGTGTTTGTTCCATGAAGAAAAGAAAAAGAATTCCACATGTGGGGTGTTTCTGGGTGGTACCAAGACCACAGTGAGATGGTTTTCAGGCCAAGTCCTTATAGTAAAATTGAACCCAGAGGCTGGTCCTTTCCAGGGGGGAAATTTTTATTGAACAACATGTGCCTTACCAGCATGAAACAAAGCTTTGGGCCCTGGCTTAATTATGGCTAATGGCCCTTTTGATGACTCAGGAAGACTTGAAGGTGGCACTAAGATGACATGATTAAGTTGAAGAGGAAATGGTGCTCGTGCTTATGCAAAAGAGAGTTTGAAAGTAAATGCTTGCTTGAGTTGCTAATCATAGAATCATAGAATAATAGAGTTGGAAGGGACCTCATGGGTCATTTGGGCCAACCCCCTACATTATGCAGGACACTCACAACCCTATCGCTCATCCACTGTAACCTGCCACCCCCTTAAGGTTTCACAAAATCGGCCTCTCTGTCAGATGGCTATCCAGCCTCTGTTTAAAAATTTCCAAAGATGGAGAACCCACCACCTCCCGAGGAAGCCTGTTCCACTGAGAAACTGCTCTAACTGTCAGGAACTTCTTCCGGATGTTGAAACGGAATTTCTTTTGATTTAATTTCATCCCATTGGTTCTGGTCCGTCCCTCCAGGGCAAGAGGGAACGACTCTGCTCCATCCTCTATATGGCAGCCTTTTAAATAATTGAAGATGGTTATCAAATCCCCTCTCAGTCATCTCCTCTCCAGGCTAAACAGACCAAGCCTGGAGTCATCCAGCGATGTTTTGCATTAATCCTGACTAGTCCATTTGATTAAGTTATTATTATTATTTATTAAATATCTATACTACCCTCCCAGTTTGGCTCAGGACACTTTACATAATAGATTAAGTTAACAGTGATTTAAAAGCAACATAATAACATCACAATAGCCATATAAAAATGTAATAAAATATAAATAACGACTTAAAAGTGTATGGCAATAGCTAGGATTGGGCACTTTGACACCCGAAGTGGCCGGTCGTTTTCACCGCAGTCAGCACTGTACCGCAGGGGGGAGGGGAGGGCATCAGCTTGAGAATACCGAGCTCTCTATCTCGCTGGGTTTTTCCTCTTCACTGTCACAGTTTCTCTCAACATCCCATGCAGTCCGAAGCATGTTGTGCTCTCATTAGGCTGCTTGTTGTGGTGATGGAGGGGAGAGAAGCTACCCTTTTTTCTACTAGCATCACACAAGTTGGTGGGAGTGGCTTGTGTGGAATTGTACTGAGGTAAACTAGGAATTTTCCCCTTCTCCTAAATCTTCCTCTCCAGGATACTACATAAACTTTTTAGGCATCAAGTAATTTCTTCATTTTATTTTTATTCTCCCCAACTACCCCTTTAATTTATGCTGTTATCCTCAACATTGCATGTTTCTGAGAATACACTCAGTTTTCATAAAAAAGAATTTTTTAGTTTAGTATTTTCCTGTGTTCCTTGCCTACCCAAATATATTAAAATTCCTACTTTGAGAGTCGCTTGTTTTTTCCCCCAGCATTTGTGAACTGCCCCGTTTACTGCTTGAAATGGTACTGCTGATACTAATGATGCTCCCATATTCATGATTGTCATGTAATTGTTTGAAAACAACTGAATGATGTCATATTATGGCTAAATATCAGTTGTGTGGATATCAACCACAGGCACTTGTGTCATCACCTGATGAGCGCAATTGAGGGTTTTTGGAATTTTTAATGTGGTTTCATCTCGATGACGGCATTTAATAAGCATAACAAATACTTGCTTTGCACATTTTTAACTCACGTCAAGGAAGATCCAACAGTTAAATATATTAATGGTTGAGAAGGCTCTTTAGTTTTACCTATATTTATTTTTGATAATCATATATTAGCGATTGAAATGACATATACATTATATATTATCATATAAAATAATAGTTTGAAAATCTATTATTCACTTAAAATGGTAATGGTTTGGTGGATCACATGGACTTATGTTTACTTTTTCTTAATTTTTGGCAGTCTTTGAGAAAAGTTGGAAAAGATTCTACAATCTTGCTGACTTGCATCACTGTGTTTCTTTCTTATTTGCCTGAGGCTGGCCAGTATTCTAGCTTTTTCCTGTACTTGAGACAAGTAAGTAACAATATCTTCTGAACATTTTATTATTTCTGCAAAACTGTACCTATTTTTTTTAATTTTAAAATACCATTAAGCAACAAGGAAAATTGTAAATTATCACCACATCATCTATATAATGTAGCCCTATATCAGATGGAACATCGTGAAGAATTAAATGATGCTCCCTAGAATTCATTCAAATTATATGTTATTGCCACAAATACTAAACCATCAAATGACATGGTTTTCTGCTTTAAAACCAGGCATCTTTTACTGCTTCAAGCTGCTTTTAAGAATCAGAAGTTCTGTATGGGGAGCTGTTGTTCTTGGAGGAAAATCTATTCTTGCTAGCTTGAGAAAAGTCACTTCAGTTCCTATATCTCTCCAGCCATGTAGTTATTCACCATTTACAGTTTTAGGCTGTAAATATGCTTTATTTAGATCTTCGTGCACTTTCCAGATTCATAGGACCCATGATGGTCTGTCTGTCCATCTGTTTATTTGCACCCCAAAATGCAAACATTTGCAGGTAAGGTTTGACCAAAGCCCATAGTCCAGGTGAGACACACCCACATCACTCCACCCCAACCTCAGCCTGCAAGCCTCTCCCGTCATCTCTACTATCATTGCTCATCTGTAGATTATAATGATCAGCTCTGCAGACAAAAATGGCTACTTTGGAGAGTGGACTCTGAGGCATTGTACCATTTTAAGGGCCTCCTCCAAACCTCAAGGAATATTTTCAGCTCAGGGGTAGCCAACCTCCAGGCGGGATCTGGAGAGTCCTGAAATTGGAACCCTGAGGTGCACTCCAGTTTCTAGCCATCATCAGACTCAGATTTCTGGCTTTGAAGCTGGGCTGGTTATATTGTTTTGGGTCCATAGGATAATGTGAGATCTTTTCAGAACACAAAGGATTACAACAGAGGATAAAGGAAAGCTGCATGAATTATCAGGAAAAAACTAGAGAACTGATTAAATTACTGGGAAAAGCAAAAGGAAAGGAAGCTTTTTAAAATTGAATTATAATTCAGAATTGGTAAAATTGTAGACATGATAATAAAGTGTATATTCGGTAGGAATTTTGGAACAGTGAGAAGGTTTGAACCAAAGTTTCTGAGCTATGATGGGGCACTTAAGGTTTGAATTGCATTGACAGTGGTCTCAGACCATGTAAAAGACAGTATAGAGCCTTTTGTGGAGGAGCCCCTGAATTAAATTTTCAGTTTTTGAAGGCTCCCAGAAGTGATATCAACACCCTTCCCCTTCCCCTTCCTTTCACTCCCTCCCCCTGGCTTTAGTATTACGGCAGTTCTGCCTCATGTAGGCTGAAAGGAAGGGCAGGAGCCGAGAAGATAGCCCAGAGCCCCATACCATGCCACAGCCAACTCCACAACTTTGATTTTTTACCCATGGCCTATGCCTTCTGGGTGGAGGCAGCCTGTACCTTAGCTTGTGGCCAAGTTCATTAAGGTAGGAGGGGAAAGGCCATGGACCTCCTCCGGAGCTTCCGCAGAACCCACGGGGTTCTCAGACCCCTGGTTGGGAATCCATGGTATAGAGCGAGGCCTCTTTGGATAGTTTCAGAATGTTAATCAATTTCCTTTTTGTAGCTTCTATTTGGTTGACTGTTGCCTTTTGTGTGTGGCCAGAGCCACTCTTTTTTTTTTCTTTGGAAGTCTAAATTTTGTGGTTCTGAATTTGGTTTTATGATAAGTTATAAGAACAATAACAAATGTAGACCAACAAAATCACATTTTTACTGTAAGTCAGCCAACACTTCCTTTTTTGTTTTGTCTACAGGTCATAAGATTTGAATATGCCAGCATTGCAGCATTCATAGCGGTGGTAGGAATTCTATCTATAGTTGCTCAGGTAAGCATATTTTTGGTATGATTTTAGAACTTGGCATGTTTTGGTGAGTATTTCTGATAGAAGACAAACATTGCTAATCAGGGGGCCATAATTTGCATATACAGAAAACAAATATTTGGGTGCTGTTTTTAATGTATCTTTTGGGATTAAGGGATCTGAAAATTCATTCCTGTGATTCTTGTAGACCTGTTCTTGTAGACCTGTAGAACAGGTCACA
Organism: Paroedura picta; assembly: GCF_049243985.1. NCBI lineage: Eukaryota > Metazoa > Chordata > Lepidosauria > Squamata > Gekkonidae > Paroedura > Paroedura picta. The sequence goes on from NC_135375.1 coordinate 61,121,342, forward strand.
TTTAAAGTGTCATATGTTGGCTAATAGTGAGACATTTTAATATTTTTTAATATGAGACTGCATTTACAGTAACACTAAACCTGCATTCTGTTTATGCATTGCTGCATACATAGAATGTCTGCTTTTCTGGCCCATGGGAAAATGTAAGAATGATGTTGAACAACCTTGTTAAACATTCAGTCAGGGTAAAGAATTTGATATTTTAAGTTCTTAGTTCGTAATATACAATGACTCGTGACATGATGCATATGATTTGTTGCCTCTGTTTAAATCTCCTTTCCTTGAAGGTTAGACGTTTTGTCTATGTTTTTTTCTACCTAATTTACAATGTTTCCGTTGTTTTAACTAAGTTTAAACTTAGAAGTTAATTATAGTCTGGGGTTAGAATGGTGCGCTTTGTATCCTGTAAATGTCTGGATTAGTAGAAGTATAAAAAGTGGTTGAGGGAGGTATTTTCAAGTCTGAGACCTTATTTAATCCACACAAGTACACTATAAGCACAGACTTTGATATGAGAGATTGAATAGACTTTGCTTGATATAGAATGTGGGCTTTGTTTTTTTGCCAAATGTCAGTCTGGTATAACAGAGTTTCTTTCAGCTTGACTAAGAGCTGCCCACAAGACCTGGTGTCTGCTATTGTGAGAGAAACCTGAAGAATTTCTCTCTCTCTCTCTCTCTCTCTCAATAAACTGCAAAGTTAACATGAGGGATTTGTAATTCAGAGCTGAAGGGGTTGTGAGGAAGTAGGCAGTCATAAAAATAGGATGTTAAATGAGATCAGGGACATGGGGAATGCTGGAGGTGAAGGATTTGTATGAAGTACTGTTAATCGCTTCTCTAATTAAACGTTGGGGGACCTAGTTTAATGATTGAGGATTCAAATATTTTGAGTGGAAAGTCCTCAATTAAAGTTGTACCTCAGCCATGGAAAAACTGAGTGTAGTTACTAAAGCCACTATTGCTCCCTCTTAATGAGACTGGGTCTAGCCTGTGGGACAGTTGTACAAGGTTACTGAGATAAAACCTATGAAGCATGTAAGAACAAGTGCCTTACAAGTACTAAGTGGTGCAAATGAAAAAGTTTGACCTATATATACCGTTAAAAGGTTAATAAATCAGTACATATAGAGAATCTTTTCCCTCTTAATAAAACAGTAAGGGGTGTTGGGGTGGGCTCAGTCAGTGATGAGGAAGGGCAACAATTGGTCCCATGGCCCTGGACTGACAAGCGGAGGGGCCAATCGGAAGGCGCGAAGCGCCTTCTGATTGGCCCCTCACCAGGACAGACCAAAATTCCATCCAGCCAGGGGCAATCTGGAGAAATGGCTGCCAGTCTGCTCCTGACCACCAAAGGGAGAGGAGGTCAGAAGGGCTGCCAAGGGGGGGTGAGAACAGAGGCTTGGACAGGCTGCGCCAGCCCTTTTCGCCCCAGGGCTGCCCTCACTGTCATGTCCAACTGTAAATTGCCTCAGAACCCTGACAGAGCTGGCAGGAGGCTGCAGAGTGCTCCCCCCCCCCCTTCAGGCCTGCTGTGAAGGAGCCTCTGACAGGCCCTGACTGAGGGGAGGAGGCCTTTCCAAGAGCAACGCAGGGGAGTCTGAGGGCCTTCCTTTTGAGGGGAGGGGGACTTTCCCCTTCTGCCAAACAGGGCCTGACAGGGAAGCCACAGAAAAGCCTTTCTCACTTAAAATACTGCTCTGGCCGGGGGTTAGACACAGCCAGGTGTCTTTCTTCTTTGCAACTCACTGCAGGTTTGAGGCCACTGCACAGCGTTATTCTGCAGATGAAACTGTTTTTTTTTTTGTCTCCTGTTTCATCTGCACAACAACCCTGTGCAGTAGGCCTCGTCTGTCAATTCAACAACAACAACCTGTGTGGGAGGCCTTAAATGTTTCTTCTTTACCACAACCCTCTCCAAAGTAGCCCTTTCTGCTTGGGGAGCTGATCTTTATACTCTGCAGGTGAGCTGTAATTTCAGGAGCTCTCCAGGCCTCACCTGGAGGTTAGCAACCCCTGGGCTGGAAATATTCCTGGAGGTTTGGAGGTGGGACTTCAAAATCGTACAATGCCTCAGAGTCCAGCCTTCAAAGGAGCCATTTTTGCCTGCAGTTGGGAGGGAGTGGTGCAGGTGTGTCCCTCCTGGGCTATGGGCAGCCTTTACCAGCAACTGTTTGTATTCTGAGGCACAGACAGGCAGACCAGCATCAGTCCTGTGAGTTTGGAAAGTGCAGGAAGATCTAAATAAATACTTACAGCCTGAAACTGTAAATAGGGAGAGAAAGGGAAGATGCTTGGAAAATGCTTTGAGACACCAGAGGCCTGTTGGGTCACTGCAGCCCATTCCCAGTTCTCTCAGATCTCTCACAACCCCACATACCTCACAGGTTGACTATTGTGGAGAGACGAATGGAAAAGGTGTTTGTGAACCGCTTTGAGACTCCTTTGGGTAGTAAGCAATAGGGTACAAAAATCCATTCTTCAAAGGAGCAACCATGAAAGAAGCATGTAGGCACATAACATTTTATCAACAATGAAAAAATGGAAAAGAAGGAACAGGGTGGACACCTGTGTACTGTGACTACCCCATGTGTATTAGGGCAGAGGGGCATTTCGGTGTCTGTGGCCTAATTCACACAAGAAGGGAAATGACGCAGAACTGGGGGAATTGGTTGCCATGTAATCTCCCCCTAAGAAGAGTCTCCAGTCTGATTTTCCCTTCACATATCTGAAGACATGGCTCTGGAAAGCTCATCTGTAACCACTATGCCACAATTCCCAAAGGTCAGTCCTCTCCCACATTCAAAGAACATTCCAAACCACAGGTTCTTGACACCCATATCTCCACACCCATGCCCTCATTTGCCACCATACCACCACAACCTCCCACACAACACACACATTCAACCCCATGCTGTTACAGACTGGACAACTCCTCCCCTTCCTCTTCCCACTGCCAAGCTCTAGCGCCCGTTGTATTCTTGGATACAACGGGCTTTGCCCCTAGTAGGGGAATAATGGGGCTTGTAGGGAAATAATCATTAATATTTGTGAAACCCCAATGTGTTTTGCATCAAGCTTCTTCAGGGCAATATTAATTCTTAGAGAAGGGAAAGTAAAATTCCACTGAGAGTCTGAAGGGATATCCCCCTGAAGAAGCTGGATATAAAAAATGTTGGGCTTTTACTAATTTTTATTAAAAATTCTTTCCCTACAATTGTTGTGTTCCCCCCCCCCCCCAATTTTCTTCATTGGACTTGCTGCAGTCCTTTTCTTCTTTCAGAAGTATATATTTTTTAAATCATTAAACATATCTGCATTAATTTTGACATTACATTGATATCCTTTGTAGCATTATATAGCTGTATTTACTAAAACTTAAACTTTAAGGTTTTTCAACAGAATATTTTTTGTTTTTGTAGACTGTCTTTCTTAGTATCCTAATGAGGTCCATAGGGAATAAAAACACAGTACTCCTTGGCCTTGGCTTCCAGATGTTCCAGCTGGCTTGGTATGGTTTTGGTTCTCAATCCTGGTAAGTGTTGCTTTTAGAACAGGCATGCCCCTGGGTAGCTTTAAAATACTCCTGTGAACCCATTAGGTCGATTAACAGATGTGGGATGGGAAATCTTCCACTAGCTTTGTTTTTCTACAGAAAATTTTCCATTTCTAAAGGTTCATTGTTTCATAAAATCAATAACAGTGAATAGATGCCATTGCTAATGCAATATCAGGCAAGCATGGTGATTTCATAATTTTAACAGATGTTATTCAGGTGATTAGATCTAGGAATTGAGGGGACAGGTATGTTTTGCTGATTTGCAGTCACGGAGATGAAGACAATACCATGAGTACATACAACAATACAAATGAAAAATCAGTTTAAAAGTTTGCCTGATGGATACTGTAGGGCAAATAAAAAATAAAGCTAAAATTCGTATATTTTCCTGTTACATAGTGGAAGGAATAGTGTATTCACTCATCTGATAAGTGACACCATAAAGAGTGCCAATGAATTTGAGTTACCTTAGCATCCCCTGTGAAAACGAGTGGCATTCTGAAATAATTAAGTGGTGTAACATGCCCAGTCTTTGGGTGTGCTAAAATTAGCGAGAGAGCACTTTTCAGTAAGAGAAGTACTTGCCGCAGTGTCTTAAAATTCTTATATGTAATATTCCAGTAAAAATAATTTCCATGTATGAAATACCCTATATAGTCTTTAAATTTTTATAGGTAGTATTCCCATAAAAATAATTTGCACATAAAGTTTTGAATTCATTTGTGTCTGACATTTAAATGACAATTAATTTTTCCTAACCAAATATTTCAGCCCAAGTATTTATTGCTATTGGGACATAAAATCAACATGAGGTACTTTGAAAATTGAATTAGTAAACATATTTTAAAAGTCAAGATGAACATACTTAATTAGCTCGTAATCTGTAATGAGCACTGGTTAAGTTTTTATTCTAATTTTACAGAAAACTCATGTTTCTGTTTTATAAACAAATTGGGATTTTTTTAAACCTTTGATAGACTGACTACATGAACTACTTACTGTATAAACAAACTAGTTTATTTCTAACTCACTGCTATAAACTGTAAAATGATCTTAAGTCAGAATTGTCATGTCATTTAAAAGTAAAAAACAGACAAACAAAACAAAACCAGAACACTCTAGATATATGGCAGAAAGTGCATAATTAACAAATTTCAAAGGTGGCTTTTTAAAGGGGAAAATATTTTTGTTGCATACCTTTGGATGATGTGGATAGCAGTGTTCCCCAAAACCTAAAAACGTTGCAGAAAGATCAAGTCCCCCCACCATACCTTCTTCAGTTAAGGAAGCAAGGAGAAGCAGTGAGTTCTAAAAACTAATGGAAATCAAATTTTCAGTTAACTGTATTCTCTGGAAAATATACTGTACCCAATTATAAATGGCAGAAAGGGCTTTTCAGCAGATAAGATGAAATGAGAGCTGGAGGATCTGGCTTGTGCTTTTGAGATGTACCTTCTCCACCCATTTTGTAGTGGCATTACATTGTGCGTTGTTTTCAGGATGATGTGGGCAGCAGGAGCTGTAGCTGCTATGTCAAGTATTACATTCCCAGCAGTCAGTGCTTTGGTGTCTCGAAATGCAGACTCAGACCAACAAGGTGAATACAATAACAAGTCTATTTTCCCAAGGATACTTCTTGTATAGAGCTATGTTCTTTCCAAATCAAGTTGCCTTAGAGAATAAATATGAGGTAATGAATGAAACCCTAGAGACATCTACGTTAAGTAGCTAGCAATTCTTTAGTCTTGCCCTCAGATCAGTGTGGTGTGACTAATCAGTAAAACTGAGCATTATGAAACATGGTTGTATGAGAGTAATTAACTTCTTTAAAAAATTGGTGAAATCTTGTCAGGCTTAATATTTATCGTGAGATTTCTGACAAAAGATCTCCTGGGTTGAGACTGGGTTGATCTCCAGATAAAGTTGGAAACAGTGCACGAGCATGTAAGAGAAAGGTAATTTACGGCTCACGGAGAGTCATATTCACAGTTACTGTCAGCCAAAAGAGCAATGTGACTCCTGCATGCCCTGTTGGCCACTCTACCAATTACACACATAAAATACTATTGTATTTATTAGTACTAATGTTAAATTGTTTCTCCACACCACTGTGGAGCCTTGGATAGCTGGAGTGAGAGGAGGTCTTCTGTCTCTAGCTTCCTGTCCTCAGCAAGAAGCCCTGTAGTTCAGGAGAAAGAGTGAGGTTACCAAAGGGCCTGCAGGAGACAGGGCCTGTGGAGAAAGGGGAATTAAAATACTATCACCACACTGTGGCCAGTTGAATGTCTTACCAGTTGGCTGTCGTGGTGGTGGTGGTGGTGGTTTTGCTCTCTTCTTTGCTGCCAGTTTGTTTTTCTCCTGGCAGCTGCCTAAACTCTGGGGTTTGCATGCAGATGCTCAGAGGGTAACACAGAAGACAGCTCTGTTCATTTGTGGCACAAAGCAGGCAGCCTAGGGAACTTTATGGCTTACTCGTTTTCCAGTCCTTCCAAAGGTGGCTGTTTCAGGGTATGAGCCACCTGACCATCACAAGCCCCAAAGGGCCACGTTGTTAACCTGCTTGGAACATGGGATAGGTGGTACAAAAGAGCCACAGATGGCATGTCAAAGAGCCACTATGCAGCTCCCTTGCCTTTGGGTATCACTGGCATCTAGAGTTTAACAAGTATCCTTCTATAAAGTGACTATAATTTTTTATAGAATCATATTGAATGAATGGGAGTGTTGCCTTTGACAGTTATTCCATTCTTTAAAAGTTGAGTGTAAAAGTGTGCAGGTTACAGTAGGAACCCCCCTCCCCCAGGTTTTATGTTGTTTTGTTTGATTTTTTAGAAAATTCTTAAGTGGCCTTGGAAGGAACTTTGGGTAGATTAAAAAAAGAAAGTTACACCACCTAGTGGTGAAGCGATGTCTAGTGAAATACTGAACTATACCGTGGATTGGAATTGCCTGTGCTGTTTTTTATACTGACTCAATTTTTAGGAGCTGAGACTGTATCTAATTAAGATGAAACTATGAAAGTAGGATATTATAACATCAGGACATAATCATTTGCTACTTCACAGTTTAGCAATTAATAGTGAAACAGGAGTGAAATTTGCCATCATTTAAGCTCTATGTTGGTGATTGGATTAACTCAATTCTAATATCCCATGCATCTAGTTTAGATCTATCATTATGATTTAGCAGTCCTGCTATCACTTATTAGTCATCGTTGCTTGTAGTAAGGTCAACATGATAATAGCCTGAAGGTCTTGTTGTCATGAATCCTGTTAGTCACTAGTATTTCTTTTACTTCACTTTTAAATTATTGTTTGTGCAGGTGTTGTCCAGGGGATAATAACTGGAATCAGAGGCCTGTGTAATGGTCTTGGTCCGGCTCTCTATGGCTTTATATTTTACTTGTTCCATGTGGATCTCAATGACTTAGCACCTGTCCCAAATTCTGATAAAACCGCATTACAAGATCCAAGTGATGAGGTACACAACTCTGATATTTTGTTCTTGGTGTATTGAGTTTTGATCATTTACCTTGCTCTAGAAATACTTGTGATATTGCTGCACTAGCCCATGTGTTTGATGCTACTTAACTTTTTTTGCTGACTTGAAGGGAAATATGTTGCATGTTCTCTCTCCCTGCCCCCTGCAAGTATCTGACCCACCTACATGTTGCTTTTGGGGACCCTTGGTCTCCATAGTCTTAAGAGTTGAGGCCACATCTCTCACAGACTTGTACTGTAACACTTTTTTTTGCAAAATTCATGCCATATCTAAACCTCTCATAAATGTTCAAATCAAGCAACCTTGACAGTCTTGCATACTTAAATTTTGGTCCCTATACCTGTATTGGAGAACCATTTTCTAATATTTGAGGAACGTTTCCAACATTCCAGAAGTACTTTGTGTTCTGAGGTGGCATTTAAGAGCCTTTGATAAAGGGGTTCTTTTTTGAGATGAGGCTGTAAGCTTTTGAGAAGTTCAGTATTGAGGCTAAATGTTTACTTAGCTATTTGTGTTCATCATGGGTTGGTGATTCATTGTCCTTCCTTGTCACCTCAGTGCTTTTATGCAGTCTCCTTGGTCAATATACTCAGGGTGTTTTATAATGGGTCTGTCAGTCTCCACACTATTATGATTGAGTCAGCTTTTCTGTTGCATACCTGTATTGTAATAATTTACAGTTTTGGGGCAAATGTTTCCTGCTGAAGCCTGCCATAAAAGCTCTCTTGGGCAGAGCATTTTACAAGTATCGGCAGTTTCTCAAGCTGTGCTCATCAGGATTGACATGTAATCAGATCATCTCGAATGATCCTGCTTTCCACAATATACTGGGAGTCTGTAACTTACAGCACTTTATTCTTTTCCAAAGGCTGTCTGCTGTAGCTTTGGATAGTGAAGGAAGGGGTTGTCGCTGCTCATGATTTTTGCCTGTGCTTGTTTTCAAAGTGTGTGCATGCAATAGGGAAATCGTTCTTGTCTACTCCCACTGCTCCTTTTCTATCTCTATCTCTGGCATATGCTATTTCCCAGTCACCAATATCCCATGAGGGCTCCAGATACTGAAGAAATACGATAGCATCCAACAGGGATTGGTTTTTGCCGCCTTGTTGCTAATTTTGGTACTGTTGTATGATGGGGTTTTTGATGGAGTTTTAATGGGGATTTATTAATGTGGAGTTCTAAAATATGTTTTATATCTTGTAACCTGCCACGCGTCACTGCCCTGAGAGTGGCAGGTAAGAAATTCAATAATAAATAAATAAAATACAATTAGTGTATACCATCATCTCAGTAGCTCATGCATGGTGGTCCCATAGTAACTGCCCAGTTAGTCATGGGCTGTTCTTCAGAAACTGCTTTCTCTCAAGCAACTCCAGAGTGTGCAGTCTTGCCCAGTTTTGCCATTTTTTTCAAGCAGGATGTTCGCAGTCCCTGTTTCACTCAAGGTGGAAGATGAGCAGAAGCTTGTCTCTGTCTTTTGAAGGCAACAAAATTTCATTGCTTCTAAAGTTTAGTCTGACAATTTATACACATTGTAGACAGAACAGAGTGAAGATCAAAAATTTGATTAGCAGCTCAAAGCTAGCCAAATTTGGTATATTTGTGGGTGTAAACAGTTCTGCTTGAAACTTCATGTAAAGACAGCCCTGAATGATTAGGCATCATTTTTTGCAGCCTCGTCTGTATTTCTCAAAAAGTGTGTGTGTGTCTATATATAGTGTGTGTGTCTATATATAGAGTAAGAGTGTACTCTATTTTTCCTCTGCAGAGCGCAATCATACCTGGACCACCTTTTCTGTTTGGAGCATGTGCAGTCCTTCTTGCTTTCCTGGTTGCCTTATTCATCCCTGAGCTCAGTAAAGCCAGCAGTACCAGAAAGCACAGCAACAGCATCAGCAGTATCCAGAGCAACAACCGAGATCGAGGCAGTGATGAAGACATTGAGCCACTGCTGCAAGACAGCAGTGTATGAGAGCTAGAAGTTCCTACTGTTAATAGACTGCAAACAAGCAAAATCCAAAATCCATGCACTGAGCTCCAAAATTGGATCAGGACTTGAGTGAGCTTTTGATCCATCGGAAACTTTGCACATTTCACCCACCCACAAGGCATAATGTCCAGTTGGGGCTGGATGTCAACCACTTCCTGTTTTTGCATAACAGTCCATGGTAATTATTTTTCGGTATATGATGAGCAAAAGCCGTCAAGCTCACAATTAGGCTGAAAATGTAGAATGCCATTCTTGGAAAAAATATAATCTCCAGATAGAATTGAACACCCAGATTCACTGTGAGTGGAGCACAGCCCCTGCCAAAGTAGTGTTTTCCATTATGCCTGTTTTTCTGACTTGCTGCCTACTCCCTTGTAGCCCTCTTGAGTTTAGGAAAGAATGTTTTATATGATGGACGGTTGAAGCATTATTGATGGATAAAGGTCATAATAAAAGCCCTGAATCAATATTCTCACTAATACAATGTCTAATAATGAATCTTGTGTTATGACTTTTAGATAGATGACATTTTGCAGGAGAAATTGAGCCACTTCCTAGAAACTGACACCCTCACTCCTAAGGAATCTAACTTGGAGGCATTTGGAACCTATCTAAAGGGCTGCGAACAGGGGTGGCCAAACTGTGGCTCTCCAGATGTCCATTGACTACAATGCCCATGGGCCCCTGCCAGCATCTGATAATTGTAGTCCATGGACATCTGGAGAGCCAGTTTGCCGCTTCGTCTTAGAAGTTTTTCTGCTGATGGAAGGTGCTACAGATGCTCACTGAATTGCCAGTGTGGCCAGTTCAAATATAGGGACTAATTGGTTGGATGCTGAGGCAATTTACGTTTGTGTGCATTTAGTGCATTATTTGTCACTTTGTCTGCCGTATGAAGCACTCCTCCCCCATTTATTTCACTCCTGCCTTAACTGCTATTTAGCATGCATTTGTTATCCATTCTTTGCCTGAAGAAACTCACGGAATTACAATTATGAAACTCCTTCCAAAAGAGGCTTTAAAAGACAGGTTAATTTCTACAAATTATCATGCTATAATTTTTAGAGGCATTTTATGAAATTGCACAGATTTCTATGTATTTTGCGGCAGTGGAAATGGACCATTACACAACTCTTAACAAAGTACTCTTATGAATGTTTTATATGTATTGAATATATGTAGATATTTGTAAGAAGTTTTACTTTTTCCAGATGAGGTACTGTGTAAATCTTGTATTTATAAATGTAATGAGGGTGTTGACAGATATACAGCTTTTATAAAGGATATGTATTGACTGAACAAAATTTAAATATATATAATATATATATATATATATATTTTGAAACTTGTTCCGCCTTAAGCAAGGATAACAAACCTTTTGTACTATGCAGTTTGGTTTTTAAGTTAATAAGCTTCCTAATGCATAATAAATTTGCAACCTATATTATACAGGTTTCATGTGTGGCATTAATGTTTTATTCTGTGCACCTTTATTTCTTTATAATTTAATTTGTAGACTGCCTTTCCCCAATGATGAGCTTGGGACATTTTCTAACTATAGTATACATTTAAACAGATAAAAATGTGATAAACACGGATCTCTCGGCGTTCCGCAGGGCCTGCAAAATGAAGCTATTCCGCCAGGTCTATGGTTGAGGCCGGGGTTGGTGATGAAGATTGACGGTGCCCCCCCCTCCACTGGCCAACATTATGTAACATCTTGAGCCATCTAGCCCTCCTTCCTCTCCGCTCTAGTGGTAGGGTTGGGATTATATTTCTGGCATGTTTCCTATTTCGCTGTGATTGTAATTGAATTTTTATGTCCTTTTAATGGGGGTTTTAACTTGGTTTAATGGTTATGTAACCATGTAACCTGCCACGAGCCAGCTTCGGGAGTGGCGGGGAATAAATATAAGAATAAATATAAAAATAAATAAATCTATTTAAACTGCCGCGAGCCCTGTCGGGAATCGGCGGTATATAAATGTAAGTAATAAATAAATAAATAAATATACAATTTGTTTCATAGCCACCATAGTATAGCTGGCAAGTCTAGTCATTCTAATGGGAATGAGATTCCCGTATAGAAGGAGCCTCATATAGGGGAGGGAGAGGAACTAGGGCTGACCTCAGCCATAGGCTTTGTGGAAAAGTGTGGTTTTATAGGCCCTGCAGAATTCTGACAGTTCTGTTACAGCCTGGATCTTGACTGGCAACTCATTCCAGCATGCCTATGGTAGAGGCCAGGCAAATATCCCTGGTGCCAGAGATCACCAACAAGTTGGTATTTGCTGAATGCTATGCTCTTTGGGGAACATATTGGGAAAGGCAGTCCCTCAGATACAGAGGGCCTGGTCTGTGTAAAGGTTAGAATGAACAACTTGGTACACAGTGAAGGTATTTGAGGGCAGGTATAATATGAGCTATCCACGGGGTCCTTCTAAGGACCCGAGCAGCTGCAATTACTGGGTCTGGGACAAGGGTAGGCCTGCATAGAGTGAGTTACAGTGTTCCAGGAGGTAACCATTGCATGGATCACTGGGTCTAGGTCTTCTGAGGCCAGTTTTGCCTGGCGGAGTTCATAGAATGCCTGGCAAGCTACATTTGTGATCTGAGCCTCCAATGAAATGGAGGCATTGAAGATCACCCCCCCCCCCCAGATTCCCAATAGTGCTGGAAGTTGCTAGGAGAGATGCACTTCCGCTTCCAGTCCTTTCTTCCCAAGCCAGAGGACCTCTGTCTTTGTAGGATTAAGTTTCAAGTGGCTCTACCTGCCCTGCCCCCCCCCGATTTTGCTTACATTATTTGTGGTATTTGAGCTCTTGATTTATTGGTTAAGTACACTCAACACTTGGCTTGTTAAATTGACAGGAATGGTATGAATAAAGATGACTGGTCATACTTTGGTTGGCTGGCAACAGTTGATCTTTTCAACAAGGGCAAAATTCACTTCATGACAGCAAATAAATTTAGGGAAGAAGGTCTCTGAATTATCAATGTACTTGCCCAATACAGGAGTAAGGCTATAGGTCTCTCTACGCAGAACTATGATAGAACAAAAATACCATCTGAAATATTATTTTCATGACTCTTGAATAAAGTGGAAGGAGCAGAACTTGAAAGGTACGCTCATTTTATTTATTTAGCAATTTATTACATTTCTATACCGCCTTCCCTTGAGGCTCAGGGTGGTATAATAATAAAATAATATATAAATAATATTTTTGAACCATTTGTCCCTGTTTTGTTATTATAGTTAAAAGTTTCAGAGGGATAGGCATGTATGATAACTTGTGGCAGCAAAATAAAGCGGAAATTCAGGGGCACATTAAAGGCTAATAGTTATTCCAGCATAAGCTTTCAGAAAATGGACTCTGCATCAGATACATGGCATCAGATCTATAGCAGTTATTTATACTTGGTGAGAAGGAGCAGGTGGAAAGCTATGGGAAGATATTTCAGACAGCACTTTTCTTGGTTCTTTATCCTACTCTACCCATTTTCTGCAGTTAAGATTGGCCCTTACCCACTACGTATGAATTCATTAATTTTATTATTTTTCACCCTGTCTTCTGAGTCTTTGTGATATCTCCCCCCAGCCATCCCGCTTGTCATTTTATATTTATAAATGACAGCTACAGTCCATACATTGTAGGATGTAAGCTTTGACCAAAGGCATATTCTGCTATATTTTTTAGTCCTTAACATTCCATTGGACTTGTAAATAGTTGTGATTAAACTATACCTTAATAGTGTAAGAACGTGAACCCTAGTGGAGCTGCCTAGTGGTCCATCTGAGGACCAATAGAAAGAGCACTGAGGCCCTAGTTTTGCTTTTTATAACTGGTTTACCACCTGGATATGGAGGCTTATGCTTTAGTTGTCATGGCAATATGTAGCCCAAGGTTACTCACTGTCCATCCAATGTCTGTAGGTTAGTCTGAGTGTCTGGTCCAAGGCCACCCAGCTTTATGGCAGAGTGGGTACTTTGAGCCTAGGTCCCCCAGATCCTAGCCTATTACTAATAATGTCAGAAAGTTTCCTTCATTATGCACACATAAGACTGAATCTGCAACAATCATATTAAAGCTGTATACTAGTCCTTTTGAGGAGTGGCTATTATAAAGCTTTATGGTGATAATTCTTTTGGGACCAATTATTTTATCTGAGGTTCCAATGACATTAAAGTGCTACTCATAATAATTTGCGGCTGAAAGAACTTAGGCAGCTTGAATGGAAAATAATCAGATAGATATTGAAAGTACTGAAGATACTGGCTTCTTGGTTCACTGTATTCATTACACATCTCAGTCTCTTGATTCATGCTGAAAATAAATCCAACAATAGAAAGCTGACAATAGGCATCAATATCTGCATTTAAATCCAGTTCCTAAATGTAGAATTCACATCTGAGATACTCTGTTGTCATGCTAATCTATTTTTACCAGATCTGAAGACCGATGGCCTTCACACAGTGAACAACCAGTAACTGTTTTGCTCAGTGTCTTGCACACACATAGAATCTCACATCCACTTCAACTTGGACTCCTCATTAGCAGTGACAGGGTCAGATAGCTCTGTGGTGATGACCTGTCCTGTCACCTGTCCTGTTAGAACCGCTTATAGAGTAGCAAACATTCTGTGCCCTTTAGAGGTGAGCGCCCACTCCCCATGAGTGCAAGGCATGTCCACTGCATTCCTTCACCAGGTGCCATTGATGACATTTTCAGAGTTGCAACTTGGTCATCCAAGGAGACATTTATCAAGCACTACATCCTGGATCTGCAGAAAAGGGGCTCAGTTTGGAAAGCTGGTTCTATAGTCCCTTTTTGACTGAGGAGCTCCAAAGGTAATCTTGCTCACTAAAGTCCCAATGTGGGGCTGCGCTACAAGATGGAAAATGAAGAGTTGCGCTTAACCATAACTCCTGACCTGGCTGCGAGCTCCAGCCAAAAAGAATCATGAATTTGGATCAGAGGGAGTTATACAGCAGTGTCCAGGAACTGGGGAGAGGGGATGCTCTGCACATAAAACACATGGTGTGTCTGGCAGGAAGGCGGATGCATGCATTGTCGAGAAGGGGCGAGTGACCCCACCAGAGCTTGCTTGGAAAAGTCTTTGGCAGACATGAACAACAGTTACAGGTAAATACAACTCTGTTGGTGCAGGGCCATTACTAAAATATTTCCAACGTTTTTGTTATTGCTTTGTGAGATGAAATGCTGACACAGGGTCTTCCCTATGGCTATGTCAGTGAATGAGCTGACTACTTTCAGCTGTAATCCTATCTTTTGTTTAAGAACAGATTTCATGCTGGTGCTTAGATTCCATTAAATAAACAGCACCATATTTAGTATTACCCTTCATTTAATGCATGATTGCTTAATTATTTCCAAAACCTAAAATCACACTAATGCAATATTCTTTCACTTTATGATATCACACAGTTGTGTGCTATTTACAATTAGTATTGAGATAATTCTCTGCAGCAAAAAACTGCAGGATATAAAGACAAAGCAGAACGTAAGCTGTTAACACCGCCTTTGGAGCAAACTTTTTTGTCTGCTGGAGGTATCAATAATTGGGACTCACGGACATCAGAGCAAAGACTCTGGGACCCCACCCCATGTGAGTTATAGCTTGTGAAAAGCTTGCTTTAGTAGTTAAAATGCCAGGAAATCCAGGCTTCTGCCTGTTTTGTGTTGAAAGGCTCACAGCAAAGTCTCAAGAGTGTGTTAAGTTGTCAGTGTCTCTGTGAAGGATTGTACTGTTCCTATTACTACAAAGAAATGGTCATGGGAGAAGCTCGTAGCTGAACTAGTGCATCCATCTATACTACTAAGGATGTTGTTAGGCTGACTTTGCCTCAGGCATTGACCTTCAAGGAATAAGCTAAAACATTAATCATGGGCATTAACATCTGAGACTTCTTTATTTCTTTGAGAAAAGAACACACACATGCAGGTGGTCTTTTTTGTCAGCATAGCAATGCCTTGTGTTTCAATATTGCATGGCAAACCTCAAAGATTATTACTAAAAAAAGCTTCATGGAGTAACAGATAAAGTTCAGTGTTGATATCAAAGCTGCTTCAGATTCATACACTGGACCAATACTACATACAAAATGCAAGTTGTGGTTTATGATGTGCTCTAAGTTTGAACAAATGACACCCCCCCCCCCTTTATATCTATAAATACCCACTCCTGTTTGGCTTTCACAAAGGTTAATTAATTCTGTTTTTCAGATTCTTGGTTTATGCTTGGAATATATTTTGTTGGTTCAGTTATGACAAATGGATAGCCACAATGTATTCTAAAGGCCAGATTGTGCTTTCACGGTCAAAGCAGATGATCTGTGAAAATGTCTGAGTCCCCATGTATTTTTAATTGGGGCAGGCCTATGGCTCAGTGACTGAGCATTTGCTTTGTATGCAGAAGATCCTAGGTTCTGTCCCCAGCATCTCCAGTTAAAAGGATCAGGTGAAGTGAAAGACCCCACTCCTGGAGAGTCCATGCCAGTCATAGCAGGTTCACCTGTGTACATGCCCACTTGAGTTTTCTTTATACTGAGTAATTCTCTTGGGACATTCTACACATGTATAGCTGAATGTGTAACTGAAATCCCACATTTACTGGCCTTCTGTTTCATCTGTAAAGTGGTTGCATTTTGGCTTCTTCTTACAAACAGGTGTGTGCGCATACATACAGGTTATACATGCATTCAGTATGATATGAACAGAGTTAATATAAGGCAGCTTCATATGTTCACGAATAATTGCTAAATGCTGAGCATAGGGGGCCCTGATTTGAATTGGAACTAGGAGGAAATTAAATGTTTCCAGTCTGTTTTGTTAACCTCAAATGACACCCCCCCATTTGCCCTGTTTGGAGAACATACAGGTAACCTACTGCTAAACTATGTAGCACATAGCAAGGCAATATTTAGAGGACGCCATCTGAAGGTGGGAAGATGACATTGAGGGGGGAGAGCTACTCCCTCTTCTCCATGCCATGGTGCAGTTCCATAGGTGCAATTCAGCAATAAATGCTGAAGATCTCTTCATAGAGTTCCCAACAGTCTCTTCTTATTTGTTGTCCAGGATCTAGGGATTTTTGCAGAAAAATATCCCTGAATTCCTGGAAGAAAGATAAGACATTTATTTTTCTTCAAAATATAAATCTCAGATAGTAAGTGCCTCAATTAAAGTCTGTGAGTTGTCACCTCACCTGTTTTGTTACTTCCATACATATTGACCTGACCCAGTCCACAAAAATCTGCCTTATAACCAGAGAAAATCATAGAGTTGGAAGAGACTTCCAGAATCATCTAGTCCAACCCCCTGTAGAATGCAGGCAATTCACAACTACCTGCCCACCACAATGACACCAATTCCATGCCTAGATGATGCCCCCCTCCAAAAAAAAAATCCCTGGCCAGTCTGGCCTGGAAGAAATGCACCTCCTGATCCCAAAATGTCGATTGGCATTTCCCTGGGCATGCAAGAAACAGCCACTGAGACAAGCACCGAGACAGTCCCTTCTGCCCATCCACTGCAAATCTCCAGTGTAGAAACGGAAGAAAGAAGACTGCTACAGTGACTCTATAATGCACTGCATTTGTGGGGTGCTGTCATCAAATTAATTCAATGGCTCATTCCCCATGGTAGCCCTGTCACTGCTATGTATCTAGAAATTGTTTGGTTCAAAATGGCCAGGATTTCTGCAAAAATTTATACATGTATACAAATATAGACAGTATCTAGACAGCATCCTAAAAAGCAGAGCCATCACCCTGCCAACAAAAGTGCATCTAGTCAAGGTCTTCCCAGTTGCAATGTATGGCTGTGAAAGTTGGACCATAAAGAAGGCTGAGCGTCAAAGAATTGAGGCTTTTGAACTCTGGTGCTGGAGAAGACTCTTGTGAGTCCCTTGGACTGCAAGGTGAACAAACCAGTCAGTCCTAGAGGAGATCAGCCCGGACTGCTCCTTAGAAGGCCAGATCCTGAAGACGAAACTCAAATACTTTGGCCACCTTATGAGAAGGAAGGCTCCCTGGAGAAGAGCCTAATGCTGGGAGCGATCGAGGGCAAAAGAAGAAGGGGACGACAGAGAATGAGGTGGCTGGATGGAGTCACTGAAGCAGTCGGTGTGAGCTTAAATGGACTCCGGGGGATGGTAGAGGACAGGAAGGCCTGGAGGATCATTGTCCATGGGGTTGCAATGGGTTGGACATGACTTTGCACCTAACAACAACAACACTCATATAAGGCTGCAAACAATGCTGTTTGGAGCCACACTGGTACTTCTGGGGGAAAGACAAAGGTTTTCATTTCAAACATGGCAGCTGGTATTTTTTATTTATTTCAGGCTGTCACACTTGTGTTCAGCAGTACCTCAGACGGAAGGGGCACCTGTTTACAGTGTTTCCCTTTTTGCCCACTGTCATCCTCAACTTCCATAACTGCCATAACTGCCATGAGCCCTTTATTTACACTTCTTTACACATACAGCTAAAGAGGGTGGTCCCCTTAATACAAGTCTGCAGTCCTTTCCCTAAGTATGGAGCCTGCTTGCTGCCCTCACTGCCCCTCCCAGGGGAAGCTCTGCCTATTCAAGCAAAGGTTGGATACACACTTTTCTTGGATGCTTTATGATGCTTAGGGCTAATCCTGCGTTGAGCAGGGGGTTGGACTAGATGGCCTGTATGGCCCCTTCCAACTCTATGATTCTATGATTCTATGATTCTATGATTCTATGATTCTATGATTCTATGATTCTATGATTCTATGATTATTGTTCTCTGCTGCTTGTTCCTCTTGGATTTCCATCCCTGGACCCGTTTTTTTTCCTTGAGAGTCACCTCTGATACATCCTTGAGTGAGTGGCCTTCAAGTAAGTCTTCCCTAGGAAGCCTCCTTTCTTTGCAGTTCTCCATCCCCTCTCTGAGCTGGGCCTGCCTTTTTGTCTTGTTCCAGCCAGGGGAAGAGGAATCTGTCCTGCCCACTAAAGCCCTACCCTGCCCTGAATGCTTTATAACTGGGCTGGGCCAGTGGCAGCCCACGTCCCACATGCAGATCTTGTGGTCCTCCCCTCTCACAAGGGCATTTATATATCACCTTTTCAGAGTTCTGTGCTGAATGCATGAAATCAGTCCTCAGTGAACACAGCTATCTCTACCTTGGCCCTGCTGACTTGTGCCATCTGGGACTGTGGATACAAATGTCATTTACTCCAGAAAAGATAAAGTCTAGGGTGGAAGTCGCAGGAAAGAAGGACAAAGCTAGGAATGCCTAATACCTGGAGGGTGGTGGTGGTGATAGATGCCGATCTCAGTAAGATTTTGGCTTCAGGTTCTGAGTTGTAGAAAGGGGGAGGAGACACCCACAAACAAACTTCTATTATGGAATCTCCTGTCCATTAAACAAAATAAGAAGAAAAAGCTGTATTTGGTGAAATTCAGCCCACTTGTACCTTTTTAAAGGAAAACACCTGTTACCAGGGTCCGAAGTTCTGAAGTGTGTTGTGAAGTGAGTGAGACAAGAAGCCAACCTTGTCTGAGGATTTTAAATTTGGCATCATCCACAAACTAGTGTTGTCCTGCAGTACATGAGATTAGTGAAGAAATGGTTGATTACAAAATAAATTTTTACACTCTGTGGGTTGGCCACCGAGCAGTCCAAATACTTGTTGCTTGCTTCTATCTTTTGGAGCATTGTTTGTATGTGGAGAGCATATTTTTTTCATTTTCTCACCTCATGGGTGTCCACTGGCTCCCATACAACAGGGAGAACTATTCCCTCCATGCATGTGTGTATCAAACATTTTAAGAAATAGGTATGGAGTCTTAAAATTCAGCGGTTAACTAACACCAACCAGCCATGACTTGCAATACAATTCAATGCTGGACGTGACCATGAGGCTGATAGATGCCCTTGATCAATCTCCATTGTTAGACTTATAACGCTGTTGATTTTTCACAGTTTTGCTTAAATGATGAAACTGAAGCCATTGACCACTGACTAGAAATACTATTCTAAAACACCCATGAATTGCTCATAGGCTTTCAAACCTGTCTTGGCAGTCACAAAAGTTAAAAAACTGGTAGAGGTGGGAAGCTGAAAATCCTAGGAATCAGAGTTCTCTGGCCAAGGCCAGATTCTGTGCACTGTACGTAGCACTACCCCTCGGTTTGTCCCCCTGCTAAAGCTGTCTTAGTCTTGTATAGTGCATTATATTGAACCCAACTAGGAATGTGCATATCCCTGCCCTAATTATAAAGTATTTTTATAAGGCCAACTGCGGAGAGAGCATAACTTTTCCTTAGCCACATAATGAAAGCTTTAGAGTGCTCCTCCATCCTTTTAATATTCTTTCCACGTTTGAATGGTTATAATGCATTTGTTGATGTCATGAAAATGGCATGCAATAAAAATTTGGATTAAATTATGCAGCATCTACAATTTATAGCTGAAGAACGGTGCTGATGCTGATGAAACAATTAATGGTAATGCTAGGAAAATACATTTCCCTTCATTTTACAGACTAGGTAGGATTTTAATAGTTTTGAAATATGCTTGTGTGCTTGAAATGGGATGGTAAACTCAAGAGCAACATGTGCCATGCAAGTATAAACATATGCATCTTTCGCTGAGGTTTGACATGTCAATTTATGCTGAGCATGGTGAAGAATGTTGTCTCTAATTTCTTTGTCACCTTTTTACATGGCTATGTCACAATACGAGGAACCTTTTGAAATGACTCAGTTCCAACTGCTGTGTTTTGCAGTCAACCAGCCACCAGCTGGCACTGTTATCCAGCTTTTACTATAGATGTCTTTTATAAAGCATTATAGGTTTCTTTTTCAAAGAATGAGGGCAAAAATACAGGGTTGTAGGTGGGTGTTTTCCAGTATCTCACTGATGAATTCTCGAGAAATACAGGAACAGTAGCAATAGCAGAACACTACTAGTGGTCACGCACAGCTGTCAACTCAAAACAGTTCCTTCCAAGACATCCTCAATGATTTACAACCTCCTCTCAATAATGACAGTAGGAGTACTGGGGGGGGGGCAATTTTTTCTTGCCCACAAAGAACCCCCAATCTCACCCACAATAATCCAACATCTAATTTGAACCTGGACACAGGTTACAGAGTTTATAGTAAATCTAGATGCCAATTTTGCTGCCACATGCACCCAGATAACACAATCACTGGGGCTAACAACATCGACTACACCATCTCAGGCTCATTAACTTGTTAATCGTCTAATATTGGATATGCCATTAAATGCCAGCAGTACCCTTCCATTCTCTAGATAGGGCAGACAGGTCAAACACTATACAAAAGGATAAATGGGAACAAATCTGACATCAAGAATCACAAAACTGAGAAACCTGCAGTATTTAAGTGGGAAGCTGTGGACATTATATCTGAAGTGTGCATGCACACGAAAACTCATCTGAAACGATGATTGTCTAAATAAAAGTGGTAAGACACCCTGGGAGGAGTTGGTGTTAAGGGTTATGGGCCAATCAGGTCCATCATTGGCACCTGTAGTCCTCTGATTGGCCATCCCCCCACTGCATGTCTGAAGGCTGAAAAAAGCTCAACGGCTCCAGCCTAAACCTCAAACAGAGGGGAACACCAGGAGGGAACACCAGGGAGAGAGGAGGGTTCCCTACGGTTATAGCTCCAGACTAGTTCCCCTAGAGAAAAATGTATGCTTTGAAGGGAGAACTCTCTGGTACTGTAATTGGGGATGCCAATCTCCAGGTGGGACCTGGGGATCCCCTAGAATTACAGTGTCCGCCTGTTTGTTCTAGGGCTGGGGTGGCCAAACTGTGGCTCTTCAGGTGTCCATGGAATACAATTCTAATGAGTCCCTGCCAGCCCCTGCCAACAATTAAGGAATAGTGGCCTCTAAATTGGAGAGCTCTCTCAGCCACACCTCCCTCACAGGGTGTCTGTTATGGGGAGAGGTAGGCCTTCCCCCCTCTCCACACCCCCAAAACCAACCTGAGTCCCACTTGCATCCCCCCCAAACCTTCCCCAACCAAGCTCACTTGCAACACAGCTAATGTAGCCAGGCCCTGGATCCCTTTCTCCAACAAAATGCTGAAATGGCCTCCAAGACGGGCATCTTGGTAGCCACACGCTGCCCTGCCATCCCCCTCTCTGCAAATGTCTTCCCTACCACCCTCTGCCACCCAGACCCTTTGAAGCCAGCAATCATTCCCATCTAACCTTCCCTACTATCCTTTCTTCACACCTGTGTCACCACTACCATGCCCCTATTTGCCACCACACCATCATAACCCCCCTTAATATGCCCCTTCATCCCCATGCCCCCCCATCTTAACCCATCTTAACCCTAGTAACAGGACAACTCTGCCCTTCCTCTTCCCACCACCAAGCTCTAGCACCCTTAGTATCTTGAATAAAACTTTGTTGGAATTAAAGTTGCCACTGGACTCTAAATGAAACCTTTAGAACACTTCAACCTTCCAGGACATTCAATGGGTAATCTCAAAGAAATTTCAGAAATATACTGAAATGGGAGGTTGTTGTATTGCAGCACTTAGGACAATGGAACCCCCAAGGTTTAACAGGGATATTGGCTTCTTATCTCAATACACTTGCTAAATCACTCAGCTCTCACACTCAGAAATTGAACTTTGTTGGTGTTTGGGGTGGTGGACACTGGACTCAAACTCAATTCTATTAATAATTCCTTTATCATCTGTCTGCCAATTTGCTGCTATTTATGTCTTACCAAGTGTGCTATTCCAATTCTCTCCCCTACATTTATGTAATATTTAAGAAAATTTGTTTCAATGTAACTGAAGCAGCAGGCATCTGTATATGTTAAACTTCTCAGTTCCTGTTTGTACCCAGAGTTAAACTCTGTTTGGTCTTGGGGTTATCACTGGACTTGGTCTCACACTTGTGTTTGTATGCTGATGTATTGCCATTCACCAGTCTTGATAACTGCCTTAATCCAATTTTAGCTTTAACTGCCCAGTTATTTACCCATCTTGATTCTAGCTAGCCCTTCCTGGCAATTAAATTCCCCACCCTCTTTCTACCTATATGTAATGAGGAAATGCCATTTTAAAGCATCTGAAGAAGTGACAGCTTATACGTTGAATAAAACTTTGTTGATCTTAAAGGTCCCACTGGACTCAGACTTTGTTCTGTGG
Source organism: Paroedura picta (assembly GCF_049243985.1). Classification (NCBI taxonomy): domain Eukaryota; kingdom Metazoa; phylum Chordata; class Lepidosauria; order Squamata; family Gekkonidae; genus Paroedura; species Paroedura picta. Next base: position 61,143,591 of record NC_135375.1, read on the forward strand.
CTTTTCATAGTATATTTAATTTAAATGTATGCTATACTGACAATCCACTTAAAATGTGGCTTTCAAGTCAGCCTGGTCACCAGTGCTTTGAACCGCACAGATATTATTCTCTTTGTTGTGTTTGCCATACTGATATGTTCAGCTATCATTTAGAAGCTTTCCTGAATGCCTCTTTCCGTCTGACTTGTCCAGCTCATTTGCTGCTCTAAATGTGTATCATACTTCTGTAATTCCACAGAATATCTCTAAAACCCAGATTTTACAGTAGAAGAAAAAACCCCACCAAGCTAGAACAATTTCCTCCAATGATTCTGATTACTTCCCCAATTTGTATTGGTTCCTCTTGATCTGATTGTTGCTCTTTGCTTGTCCTACCTATTCATACTATTGGCTGATTTGCTGTGATGTCATAGCAGGTGATGATACTTGTGAGAGGCACTTGCCCGGCTCTCTGTCCACTGGAACAGCTGCTCTGGCATCGCATAAAGTATTTCAAGTTTTGGGCCAGACAAGTTATTATTATGGAGCAATGGAAAAAACTTTTTCCCTGAGATTTTTGGCCCATGGATAATTTTGGGCTAAATAAGTTTTGAAGTGTATGTATGCCAGACTCTTGAATATCCTGATAGTGTAGGTTGGTTGAGTGATCTACTGGGGTGGGGGGATAAAACAATGCTTGCAGTTTATAAATCAGGTTTATATTGTGTCTTCTGATGTGCATGTTGTTTGGCTGACCACATGAGATGAAAGTCTGGTTTCAGAGACTTTTGATAATCCCACCACTGTTCAGTGTTTTGCAGTATCTCAGACATGTCATGATGAGTTAATAAAGTTTGATGATTATGTCCATAGGGACCCCAATTGTTCTATATGATGATGGGGACTGTAGCAGTTTTCTGATTATACCAAGCTTTTAGTTTCTAAAGTCTTGTCTAATAAAACACAACATTGTTTAAGACAGATAAAATGTAAAGGTCAAAAAAATGCAGCCTGGCATTTTAACAGGATGTGACATCTGTTTCAAAACTAAAGTCCTGTTTGACACAGAAATATTTTCAACATCTCCCTAAAATAAGGTGACCAGATTGTCCCACTTTTAGAGGGACATCTGGGGGTATCTGGCAAATTGTACTTATGTTGAAATTAAAAATATATATATTACAATACTATTTTTGTGTTCTATGAAACTTTTTGTTGCTCCACATAGACCAAAATTTTAATCAAGAACCCCCCCCCTCCCTGTCAATGGTGTTCCGCTTTACAATGTTAAAATCTGGTCACCTTACCCTAAAAACCACAAGAGAAGATGCCAGCCAGACTTCATGACGGGGGGAATCCCATTTTCTTTGTGCAGCCACTGAAAATACTGGCAACTTCCAAATCTCCAAAGGCAGCAGCATACAGATCATGTCAGGGAACAGGATCAGTCAGATTACTAGTTTCTTATGGGTCCAATTTAAAGTACAAGGTGTTTCTCCTCTAAAGTCAATGAATCATCTCAATTATTGAGATGTCATAGTTTTGCATACTGAATAATTATTTAAAAGAAAATATCAGAAAAGGGAGATCTAGGGTTATCAGACCCTCTCCAGTGGAGCCAGGAGTCTGCTGCTGCAAGGCCCTGTCTCTCCACTGCCAATCAGCAGGCTGGTGAACCCTCTGTGATAGAAGCTAATTGGAAGCCATACATTTGCAAGTTTCCTGACAGGAGACCCCTCCTGTGTTTTCCCACCAACTCATTGTGGCAGAAAAGCCAGAAGAGAGAACAACCTGAACTTCTCTCCCTGTTCCTCAGCTTGTCAATCAAGGCAAGCTACTAATCCCTTCACAGCTGTTGTTTTGGGAACTTAAACTTCCTTCCCACAGAGCCCCAAAATTATTATTATTAAAAAAAACATATACATCTGCATTGCCATGGGATCACGCCACAACAATGAGACATTCCCTTAGATCTCTTTTCAGGATTCTTATAATGGTCTCTTTATTTTCGGGTACATTTGTGATAGGCTGGCCATGGTAACCAGACCCTGATGATTGTGTGTTCACAGTAAAGATTTAAAACACAGAGCACGGACACCAAGCTAACAGGGAGAGGGCTGCTTCATCACATGCCTTCCGCTTCTTTCCCTGTTAATACCCAACTGCCAGAAAAAACACACAGGAATGTGTTTTGGGCGCACAATCCCAAAATTACTGAGCACAATGAGGATAACATTTTATTTTTGTCTCTTTTAAATTATTTAACTGCCTCATTGACCTCTTGAGTCATAATCCTTTGGTTAAAAATAGCTGGATGTGCTTCAGTAAATTTTGAAAGTGTAATCTTGCCTATAAACTCCTGTTAATATGCATGTTTTATATAGTTCCCTGTAAAATTATACAAAACATTCTTGAATAACTTGCTCAGACCGCATGTCCTACCATCTTTTTCCATCATCATTATGGTCCTTCTTTCTGATTCTTTACTTAGACTGTATGCAAGGCATCATCCTGGTTTATCTGAGAACTCAAAGTTTTCTTGGGGCCATTCCACATTCGTCCAAAATAGCACAATGGTTACAAATTGAAATCGCTACAGTTTTGCCATTATGCACAACGTCGTTGACAATCTGCAACACTCCTGAAACTGATCCACAAAAAGCGCTTCGTTGTAGCGCTTTCAGGGAAATCCCAAAAAGTGGATTCACCCTCCGGAAAGCGCTACACTCCTGCAACCAATCTGCAACACTAGCGGGAAAGTTCTGTGCATTACCATTGTTGCAGTTTCTGCAAAGTCCCTCCCCCTGGCTCTCTCCTCTGATCTTCCGGCGAAGCGATCGCCATTTTTTTTTCTCCGAGCGAGCGGAGATCAACGCACCGGCAAGCCTTCGTTTACCCAGCGAGGCTTCCCCGCCTGCAGTCCCTCTGTTTAAAGTCACAAAGCACAAGCATCATAGAGGCCCGTTTGCTGGTTTATTTTCACTTTATTTTTCACACTGTTTTCCGCTGAAAATTGCTCCCGTGAGGGGGGGGGTTTCACTTGGGGGGAGCGTGGCAACGATGAAACGGCAGCTCAAACATCACCTGCTAGCTGGATGGGTCTCTCCGTTGCAACGAATCAACGCATATTCGTTGCAACGGGTGTGTTTTTTAAAAAACAAAACCTTCCTTAAAGGGAAAGGGGCTGTTTGGGAGCATGATAACAGCCGCCCATTGGCTGCTTGATGGCCAGGGGTGGGACACAGCTCAACAATAGCGCTCCCTTTATAGCGATTTTTGCAGAGAGCGGAACCCTGTGGGAAACGATAGAAACACAACTGGATTCCACTACAAAGGCAGCTATGCATAACGACAAATTCCACTATTTAAAATGGCGATTTTTCGTTCAGCAAACAATTTGCTACATGGATCCCGGTGCGGAATGGCCCTTGTTTTAGGAAGTTCAGCTTCTTCTGCATTTCTTATGTTTGTAATAGATCTCTCTCCAAGCAGGCTTCTTTTATCTTCTTTAGGAGTGTCTTGTGGCGCAGAGTGGTAAGGCAGCCATCTGAAAGCTTTGCCCATGAGGCTGGGAGTTCAATCCCAGCAGCCGGCTCAAGGTTGACTCAGCCTTCCATCCTTCCGAGGTTGGTAAAATGAGTACCCAGCTTGCTGGGGGGGGGGGGTAAACGGTAATGACTGGGGAAGGCACTGGCAAACCACCCCGTATTGAATCTGCCATGAAAACGCTAGAGGGCGTCACCCCAAGGGTCAGACATGACTCGGTGCTTGCACAGGGGATACCTTTACCTTTAGGAGCCTCTTTAAGGGTCCTTGTTGATGTTGGACTTCAAGTTTTTGCAGATGTTCCAGGATATTTGCCATTATTTCCCTCTCCTTCCTTTTCAGAGTAGAATTATAGCTCATCAATTTACCTCTTATAGACCTATTATGCACAGCGGCAGCCACACTAGGCTGCCACCGTTCCATTGCTGTGTGGTGGGATGCCCTGCTGTTCCCCATGTATGAGGGGCTCCCCCAGCATACGCAGGCTGTAGTAGAGCCACTAGTCACTGCTAGATATGATTAGGGATTTGCTCAGTATAGAATAAGAAAAGAAATCACATTGTCCATTAGATTATCTTTTGTACATATTAAAGAGTTATCTAATATCTGTACACCGCCCGTGGCGCCGCGGGCGCCACGGACTAAATAAAGGAGTAAGGCGTTCGGAGGCGGGATGTGTCCGGGATGAGGAAGGGCCCGGATAGGGCCCTTCCTCATGACAGACAATCGGAGGGACCAATCGGCAGGCGCAAAGCGCCTGCCGATTGGTCCCTCCGATTCCCAGCCCCAGCAACTGCGAGCCGCGCGCAGCGCGGCTCGCAGTTGCTCCCGGCCTGACGTGGTGAGAGGCGCGAAGCGCCTCTCGCCGTGTCAGGCCGCCGCCCAAGGGAGCCATCCAGCCTGCGGAGCAGCCATCCAGCCGGCCAGGGAGGCTGGGCAGGGAGCCCCCGGCAGTCGCGCAGAGCGCGGCTGCCGGGGGCTCCATGGCCGGCAGCCTGACGTGGCGAGAGGTGCAAAGCGCCGCGTCAGGCCGCCAGTCGAGGGAGCCCCCGGCAGTCGCGCAGAGCGCGACTGCCGCGGGCTCCCAGCCCAGCCTCCCTGCGGAGCAGCCATCCAGCCAGCGGAGCAGCCATCCAGCCGGTCGTCGGAGCGGCTCCCCCCGGTCCCATCCTCGCTGCCCCAGAAGAGAGAGGGCGAGGAAGAGAGCGAGTGAGCGCGCCAGCCCCCGAGAGCTCCGTCACCAAGCAGCCGGCCAGGGAGGCTTCTCTTTAAAAAGAGAAGCCGGCTCGCTGGGGCGGCGGCGTGACGCGGAGCAGCCATCCAGCCGGCCAGGGAGGCTGGGCAGGGAGCCCCCGGCAGTCGCGGGCTGCCGGGGGCTCCCTGCCCAGCCTCCCTGGCCGGCTGGATGGCTGCTCCGCGTCACGCCGCCGCCCCAGCGAGCCGGCTTCTCTTTTTAAAGAGAAGCCTCCCTGGCCGGCTGCTTGGTGACGGGGCTCTCGGGGGCTGGCGCGCTCACTCGCTCTCTTCCTCGCCCTCTCTCTTCTGGGGCAGCGAGGATGGGACCGGGGGGAGCCGCTCCGACGACCGAAATCTCCAGGATCCGCGTGCTCCGCTTCCAGACCGGGCACCATCTTACATTCCGGAGAGACTGCCTGTCTGCCCCTGACGCTGCTTCCAACGCGCAGGCGCACGGCCCGACGGTGGAGAGAGCATGACGGGAATTGTAGTCATGCAGTAGGAAGGACCGTGGCTGCGGCATGAGCGCGCTTTTCGCTTCCGAGGTTAAACAGGGCTACAAGTTCTCAAGGAATGCACCGAAGACGTCCGCTCCCACTCTCACACGGTCAGTCTAGCGCCCATTTTATTACAAAATAAAATGGGCTTTTTTTGCTAGTTTATATATATTTGTTGAAATTTATATTACATGAATGAAGAGCTTAGGCTTCAAACTGAATGCAGTTTTTGTTCAACAACAATGCAGTAAAGCCATTTTCATTCTATTTGCAGAAACAAGCTCTTTCCAGATTTACATCAAATGTTGATTTTATACCTTGAAGATATATTTCCCAAGTTTATGGAACTATAAACACTACCCATTCTACAAAAAAGCAGAGGGTGGTGGTGGTGGGGGAGACAACAATTCACTAAATCCTTGAACACTTATGAAGGTCCTGATATTAGACAGAATATTTATTGCAAAGATTAAAAGGTTTGGCTTTAGATGTGGCAATTCTAAATCACTGATTCCTTCCCTATCCTGATATGGAGCTCAAGAGGCTAGTTGAGGGAAAGAGGCAGGATAGAAGAGCTGTATCAGAAGTTTGTGTTCATTAAAAAAACCCTTGCTTAGTAAGCAGAAAACTGGAAAAATTGATAAAATAAAATACAAGGCTACCCACAGGCCTGAAGAAATGTGAAATTGTTAATTTAGAAGGGTAATGCATGCATCATTACAGAGTCTTTTGTGTGACATTTGTACATGCTTGTATATCAGCCCATTCTCTGAATTATGTGCATATTATATACTTTCAACAAGGATATAAATGTTAAGGGCACTTTCTGACATTAATGTTGTGACTTGGGTAGCTATTGAAATGCAGCTGTTTCCCATGCTACAAAAGGCATGCCAAAAATTCTAGGTCATGTATTAGCTGTCTAAAATGTGGTTCCTTCTCACACGAATTGCCTCACCTTCCGGAATGGATACTTCTAGAATGGGAAGCAACTACATTGCTGATCTCCATCTCATATGACTGGGGCTCCTGATATTCTCTTGGAAAGGAGCTGTGCTGAGGTAGCTTATAAACCACACACAGAATGACAGAATGTTGAAGGGCTTGTCCTGAAGCCATGCTTGAAAGAAAATACAAAACCATTGGCTGACAGATGAGTTTTTCCCTTCACTTGACTAGTTTCCCCGGACAGCTGAGAGGAGAAAGATTGACCATAAGATAACTATAAATAACACAAGGGAGATGCTCACTGGCCAACAGCATCTTCTTGGCTCTGAATATGAGTCTCTAGCTTTCTTCAAATGTCAGGAACTTACAGACTTTCTGGCAGGATTTTATAGCCTAACATGCAGCCAGAGTCACCATCCTTAGCTTGTGAAACAGCCCTTACTATCAGGAACTCTCCTGTGTCTTTTAATACCACTGCAGAAGGGTAGCTATGAAATAGTTTACAAAGGAAAGGTTTCTATGTGTTTGTGTGTTGTGAGTAACTTGTTGGGCAAACTGGAAGAAAATCTGTCCATAAATGAAGATTTTGGGATTAAGAGATTTAGGTAGGGAAAGTGCAATCCTCTGGAGTCTAGTTAGAAAGCAAACACAAGATTTTCATAGGAAAAAAAAGTACAGTTACATGTAAGATTATTTTTGTTTGTTTTGCTGTCATGGCTTTCCTCAAGAATTCCTGGATTTGTTTTTTTGGTGAAGACCTTGAGAATTCTGTTAGAAGTATCTGCCCTCCCTCTCCATCAGGATGATAGTTCTCTAGGTTGCTGAGTAAAATAGCTATTAAATCAGTTGAAATCTGTAATATAAAGATGCCTCAAATGTTCAATAGCACTTTAAAGACTGTGTACTATGAAATTCTATATACAGGAGCCACTTTTGAAAATTATGTTTGTTGCCTCTTATAAGAACAAAAGAACCCTGGTGAATCAGACCAACACTCTCTTCCAAAGTGCTGATTTCCGGAATGCATAATAAGCTTTGCTGGGAAGTCCACAGTTTCATTCCAAGCAAGGAAATTCCATTCAACTCATTAACCAATGGCTTCATTTATGAGGTCCCTGCAGCCAAGACAGGGTTCAATTTGTGCCTAGCATGATGTTACCCCAAAACATTTTATGAGTTATAAGAAAACTGAAATCATCACAGTTTTCTCTGTGACTTTGATTAGCAATCTATTTTGGTAAACTGTGATGATTGCCACTTCTCCCCAGTGCCTGTAGGAAAGTCCCGAGTCAATTAGCATGCATCTGATCATGTCCATCATAGAAAGATTCTTGTGCTCAGCAATCCCATTCTGTTCTTATGTGAGGGTACAGTAAGTCTGTGCTGGATTCCATGTTCTCTTAGGAATGCCAGCACTAATATAGACATGTATGCACCACCATGATCAGATAGGATGGCTTGGGGTTTCCTGTTGAACTTGTTAGAAATCATGGCAGTTTGTAATTTTTCCTTTTAAAAATATAACACACAGTATATCTTTAAATATCCTCAATAAAAGATAAATGTTATTTCTGGTTATTGCTGGTTTGATAGGAACACATAAGTCAATGTGAATTAGCTCAAGTGGTTGATTAGAGAATCTCTGACTTTGTTTGGAAATTGAAATCTGAGTTGCCTTTTCCTTTATACATCTTACACACAAATGACTAACACTGGCATATTTGCTTATATTGATATCTGTTACAAAGTCTTTGTTTGTGGTTTCAAGATGGCTTCCAGGTTACACTGAGCAAATCTCTTGTGCCGAAGCTTCAGGGACTTCTGTTCAGTGGTTGTCTTAGCTGTACAGGTCTTTGGTTCCTAGCAGTCCAGTTCAGACTTCATTTCAGATAGCAGTGGTGGAATAAAGCTTAACTTAGTGAGAAACAGTACATACATTATGCTCAAAGTGAATGGTAAATGTTTTGCGTGTGTGTGCATGTGGGCATGCTTAGCAAATTTATATTTAAATCAGGAATGTATAAAACAGCATCTGCAGTAATTTCAGTTCCAAGATCATCTATTTGTAATAGCCCCATCTCCAGAGCGTGCCTCTGCACCACTGCCTGAGCTCATTCTGCCAGCTCCCTTGAAGGAAGAAGTGGAGGAGCTGGAGCAAAGCAGCAGGGTGCTGCTTAGAGAGGCAAGTCCCGATAGGGAGACACAACCAGGTCCCAGCCAGACAAGCACCATGCCCTCTGCACCAGCATTACCTCAGCCTGCAGCAACACCCCTGAACAGCCCAGACTCATCTCCAGAGCGCAGGAGGGAATGCAGGAGGACAACGTTGGCAACACGCAGGAAAAGTGCTTGGCTTAGACTAAAGCAATAGGCTAGGTTGGGCTCATTCATCTGAGGAAGGCTGAGTGCCAGGTGCAGCCACTTGGTGTGACAGCTCAGCTTGTTCTTAAGCACAGCCAAAGTGCTTCTCAGTGTGGCTGCAACCTTGTGCACATGTCCACCCGTTGCCATGACTGGGTTCTTGCTCCACGACGCTTCGGCCAAGCTCTGTTTGACTGACTCCCGGCTTGACCCTGCCTCACCCGACTAGACTACGCTTTGATTGAATGCGCCACAGATTCCCGGCTTGACCTTGGTAAACGACAACTCTTTCGGTTCTCCTCTGGACTTCATCCACTAGCAATTCCTGATAAGACCCGGACTGGACTTTTGACTACTCTCTGGTACGCACTTTGAACTTGCTTGACTTTGTAACCATGCTTGCCCTTGCACTAACCCTGCGTGTGCCCAGCTAGGGCAGCACACTATTTGACAATTTAGTATAATTTTTCCTTTTCCATGTATGCCTATTTGATCTCCATTTGCCAGGCATACTTTTATTGAGGCATTTGATTCCAGTTCATCAAACAAATTGATATCTGATTTCTGATATATGGAAGCTTCACTATCTATTAGGCAAGGGTTGTGATGTTCATTTATTTGTGCTAAATGAGATATCCTTCTGTCTCTGAGTTTGAGTGTGAGGCTCATTATTGGTGCTGGTATTTATATTTCTATTGAGCAAGCACAACCTCTAGATATAAGTTGACTAGTTACAATAGAAGCAGTGAGGGACACTTTGGGGCTGGGCTTTCTGTGGTCAATTGGCTTCGTTCCTGCCACCCACAGGCCATGTAATTTGAGTAATTCTTGTTCTCCTGCTGCTCATGATAGCCCTTTCATCTACAGTAAAAGGTAAAGGTATCCCCTGTGCAAGCACTGAGTCATGTCTGACCCTTGGAGTGACGCCCTCTAGCGTTTTTATGGCAGACTCAATACGGGGTGGTTTGCCAGTGCCTTCCCCAGTCATTACCATTTACCCCCCCCCAGCAAGCTGGGTACTCATTTTACCGACCTCAGAAGGATGGAAGGCTGAGTCAACCTTGAGCCGGCTGCTGGGATTGAACTCCCAGCCTCATGGGCAAAGCTTTCAGACGGCTGTCTTACCACTCTGCACCACAAGAGGCTCTTGCTTGGGGTTTCGACTGAAGATGGCGCCGTACTAGCCGGGCTTGTGCTGGGCTCTTAAGCCATGCTGAGGGTCAGGAGCAAATGCACCTGGCAGACCTGAGCAGATACGCAAATCTTGCTCGCCGGTCGCCCCAGGAACCGGGAACGGCATCCTGAGGGTCCTACAGATCCGTGGAGACTGAGTTCTCCGGATCGCCGCGGCATGTGCTCAAGGTCATGATGGCGCCCTTGTCGTAAATAACTTTCTAAGCTTGAAACGACCAGCTGACCCTACATTCTTCCCAGATCATCTTTTACCAGAGTGACAGGAGCCGGAGTCTGCAACAGTAAAGACTGTGAGTTTTCTGTTTTTTCCTTTTTTCCCCACAAGCTCTTCCCCCCCTCCTCAACCAATTTACAAGTGAATCCTTTCGTTGAGTGGGAGGTACCCAGCTAAATACTCTCATTAATCAAACAAAGAGAGAGCTTAAAGAAAAGAGAGACTTTAAAGATTTGTTGGAGAGAGTTCAGTGGGTGACGCTGACTTGATACGGAGATTGACAAACTGATAATTTTGGATCGCTCGTGCTCCCGCGAGACCTCACGAGACTTTCTGTTTATAATCTGTGACTGCCTAGAACTATGGAAAAATTAACTAAGGCACAGCTTTTCCATTTGTTATGCTAAGGGAACTCAAAGATACTGAAAGCAGTCAACAAGGTGGAAAAGGAAATCCAAAAGACTAAGAAAGAGCTTTTAGACAGAACCGACGGTTTGAAAAAAACAGCTGATGAAAACACAACTCAGCCAACAATACATCAAATGAGAATTCAATGTCCGGAAGTTAATCAACAGGAGGGGGAGAGAGCTAGGGACGTAAAAATCAAAAGCACCTTGGAAGAACTTGGGAAAACAGATTTAAGGAAGGAAAGCACCAAAAACCTGGAAGTCTATTTAGAGCAGGAAGTGATTTGGATCAACAAAATAAACAGAGTCTATTCAAAGGCGACAGCACGCAGGAAGCTATCAGGAGATATCTCTGTGCGACTAGAGGAAGAGATCCGGATTGACAAAGTATACAGAGCCTACTTAAAGGCGACTGCAAGCAAGAATCAAGCAAGAAACTTCTTTGGCCCTGAGAGAAAGGCAACCAGAAATACTCTATGCAGGAACCATCAGGCGACATGGAAAAGAATACAATTTCATGTTCTGTGGCCACCTGAAGAATGTGATGAACAGTGGAGCACTCTCTTGGTTTCCTGTGGGAAAGACAGCAGCAGTAACTCTTAGGTCAGGGCCAATATATGAAGGGAACTGACTTTATATTACCTAAGACAATAATAGAATATATTCTTATAACTGATTATACTCTCATATGTATCAACAATTACTCTGCTAAGAAAGATGGTAATAACTTCTAGATCAGGATCAATATGTGATGGGAACTGAATATGTATGCTAATATGTATGCTAAAAGAGGATGGTAAACTATACTTCATATGTATTAACAAGACAGCAGCAGTAACTCTTAGGTCAGGGCCAATATATGAAGGGGACTGACTTTATATCACCTAAGATAATAATAGAATATACTCTTATAACAGATTATACTCTCATATGTATTAACAATTATTTCGTTAAGAAAGATGGTAAAAACTTCTAGATTAGGATTAATATGTGATGGGAACTGAATATGTATGTTAAAAGAGGATGGCAAACCATATCAGCTGGTCGCTTTTTCTCTTTTACTTTCTGTAAATGCTTTATATAATAATAAATAATAAAATTATTTTAAAAAAAGAGGCTCTTGCTTCATCTACAGTACTCAGCTCTTATCATCCTCAGAACATCCTCCAACTTGGAATATTTCCCACTAGATGTTCAAATGAATGAAAAAATAAGATTGTTGTTGTTGTTGTTGTTAGGTGTGAAGTTGTGTCTGACCCATCGTGACCCCATGGACAATAATCCTCCAGGCCTTCCTGTCCTCTACCATTCCCCAGAGTCCATTTAAGTTTGCACCTACTGCTTCAGTGACTCCATCCAGCCACCTCATTCTCTGTCATCCTGTTCTTCTTTTGCCCTCGATCGCTCCCAGCATTGGGTTCTTCTCCAGGGAGTCCTTCCTTCTCATGAGGTGGCCAAAGTATTTGAGTTTCATCTTCAGGATCTGGCCTTCTAAGGAGCAGTCCAGGCTGATCTCCTCTAGGACTGACCGGTTTGTTCGCCTTGCAGTCCAAGGGACTCGCAAGAGTCTTCTCCAGCACCAGAGTTCAAAAGCCTCAATTCTTTGACGCTCAAGATTCAGGTAGGGAATTTAAAAACAGTTCAACTTGTAAATCCTCATCTAGCACTTTACCAGCAGTTGTAAGCTTATCAATTAAATTAATAACATTGCTATTTGGCTTTCTTCATTTCCACTTTCTTGTAGCCTAATTGTTTTTCAAACAAAGAACTAGCCTAGTTTGCTGTCCTTAGCCTAACTGAATTTTTTTGTAAACAAAGAAATCCATCCATCCATCTAATATGCCACCCTCCCTTGTGGCTCAGTGTGACTTACATTGGAACTTTCATAATACTGTACAGTATAACATCTTGGTTTGAATGCATAGCATTTTAACAGAACTTGTATCAGCTTTCATAATATAGTATAAAAGAGCATTTGGCTTTGTCGCTTCAGTTTAATAGTCAATGTTGGGACTCAGTTTTACTGCACGGTGGATTCAGTTTTTCTTCAGTGGGTGCAGCTGGTGGTAGGATGGGCTTCTGGGCACTGATTGATGGTAGGCTCACTTACCTTTACTGAAAAGCCTGGTGGAAACGTTCCAGTTTGCAGCCCCTGCAAAATTGGTTTACCTCTGGCAGGGACCTGATGTCATTTGGGAGCTTAGTCCACCAGGTAGGTGCCAGGATGGAGAAAGTCCTGGCTCTGGTCATGGTCAGTTGAGATTCCCTGGAACCAGGGATCACCAGCTTGTGGATGGTAGTGGAGCTTACTGCTCTCTGTGGGGCATAGGTAGAGAGGCAGTTTCCCAGGTACTCAGGGCCTAGACCATGTATGGCCTTAAAGGTGATTACCAGAACCTTAAGCCTGATTTGGTAATCAACTGGTAGCCAGTGTGGCTTTTGGAGTACTGGCTGGATGTTGGCCCTTCAGAGTGTCCCCGTATGAACCCTGGCTGCTGCATTCTGCACCAGTTGAAGTTTCTGGATCTGGTATAAGCATAGGCCCATGTAGAGTGAGTTGCAGAAATCCATCCTAAAGGTAGCCATCACTTGGATCACTGTGGCTAGGCATTCTGAAGTCAGGTATGGTGCTAGTAGCTTAGCTTGACATAGGTAAGGTAAAGGTAAAGGTATCCCCTGTGCAAGCACCGAGTCATGTCTGACCCTTGGGATGACGCCCTCCAGCGTTTTCATGGCAGACTCAATACGGGGTGGTTTGCCAGTGCCTTCCCCAGTCATGACCGTTTACCCCCCAGCAGCAAGCTGGGTACTCATTTTACCGACCTCGGAAGGATGGAAGGCTGAGTCAACCTTGAGCCAGCTGCTGGGATCGAACTCCCAACCTCATGAGCAAAGCTTTCAGGCGGCTGCCTTACCACTCTGCGCCACAAGAGGCTCTTTTGACATAGGTAGAAGAACAGTAGCTGAGCTACTCTTGTGATCTGTTCCTCCATGAAGAGGGAGGTGTCAGAAATCACACCCAGGGGCTTTTTGCACGGCTTCAAAATCGCACAATGGTTGCTAATTGGAAACGCTATTGATTTGCCTTAACGCACGACGTCGTAGACAATCTGCAACATTCCTGAAACCGATCAGCAAAAAGCGCTTCGTTGTAGCGCTTTCAGAGGAATCCCAAAAAGTGGATTCACCCTCCGGAAAGCGCTACACTCTTGCAAACAATCTGTAACACTAGCGATAAAGACCTGTGCATTACCATTGTTGCGGTTTCTTCAATGTCCCTCCTCCTGAGCCTGTCCTCCAAACTTCCGGCGAAGCGATCGCCATTTTTTTTTCTCCGAGCGAGCGGGGATAAACGCACCAGCGAGCCTCTTTCTGTTTAGAGGCTTCCCTGGCTTCAGTCCTTTACCTTTAGTCACTAAGCACAAGCCCGTTTGCTGAAATAAAGTCCCTTTATTTTTTACACATTAATTCAGCCGAAAATCGGGCCCGTGAGAGGGGGGGGGATTTTTTTTTTATCACTCGAGGCAGCGTGGCAACGATCATACGATCAAACGACAGCTCACATTAGGCAGCTGGATGGGTCTCTCCGTTGCAACGAATCTACCTAGATTCGTTGCTATGGGTCTGTTTTTTTTTTTTAAAAACCTTTCTTAAAGGGAAAGGGGCTGTTTGGGAGCATGCTAACGGCTGCCCATTGGCTGCTTGATGGCCAGGGGCGGGACGAGCTTGGCAATAGCGCTTCCTTTCTAGCGATTTCTGCCGAGACCGGAAGCCTGTGGGAAACGCTAAAAAACGCAACTGATTCCACTACAAAGGCAGGTATGCATAACGACGAATTCCACTATTTTAAATGGCGATTTTTCATTCCGCAAACAATTTGCAACAAAGATCCCCGTGCGTAAAGGCCCCCAGATTCTTGGCTGAGTGTGCAACTGATAGTTGCTCTCCATCTTGGTAGGGTAATCATGCTTCCTTGCCTGAACTTTTCCTACAAACCATAGGACCTCAATTTTTGAAGAATTTAGCTTCAGCTGGCCCTGTCACTGCTTCCAGAAATCTGGCTAATGAGTCTGGGGGTGGCTATTCATCACGAGGAAAAGCTGGATGTCATCAATGTCTTGATCGCTTCCCAGTCTGAACTTCCATATCAGCTGGGTAAGAGCATGCATCAAGATATTGAATAGAATTGGGGAGAGAACTGCTCCCTAGGGCACCCCACATGGGAGTTGCCAGCACTGAGATTGGTTGACTCCTATAGCTACCCTCTATCTGTAACCCCAAAGGAAAGAGATCAGCCATCATGGCATTGGCAAGGTGATGAGCTAGTAGCTCATGATCTACTGTGTCAAACACTGCCAAGAGGTCTAGTAATATTAGCAGCGGTGACCTGCCTCAATCCAGCTGGTGGCAAAGGTCATCCCTGAAGGGCAAACATTCAACCAGTGCTACAACAGCTGCACTGGGTTCAAGTTTAATTCCAAATCAAATTTAAGGTATTGTTACTTACCCATAAGGCTATTCATGGTCTGGATCCAGCATATCTCAGACACTGCCTTTCCACCTGTACCCCCCTGAAGAGCATTATGCTCGGCTAATATCAACCAGCTGGTGGTACCTGGTTCCAAGGACATATGTTTGGCCTCAGCCAGGGCCAGGAGAGTTCTGTCCTGGCTCCCACATGGTGGAATAAGCTTCTGGAACATATCCAGGCCTGGTTAGTCCCCACCTGTCAATTACCACCCTCTATATACCGAGATTGCAGTCTGAATTGGGAGAAATTTGAAGATGCTGTAGTAAATGGGCTGCCGATACTGACATTTTAAAATGGAATGCTGTTCAATTGTTTTATTTAATAATTTTAAATTTTAATCTGGTTGTTTTTAATTGTATGCTATGCCCTGAGCTGGTTTACTAGGAGGGCAGTATAAAAATCAAATGAATGAATGATTGATTGATTGAATGAATGAATGAATGAATAAATAAATAAGAATAACATTAAATGGACAAGGATATGCAATATCTGGTACACAAAAAAGAAGAAGCTCCAGCAAGGGGCAACATATGGAAAACTAGTCAAATGGGGAATGGGTCTCCATATTCTTCATTCTGCTTACTGTCATTTCCATGAGTATCCCCAGAATACTATTCTCAGGCTGTTTCCTATTTCTTTTAGAGAACTGTTCCCTACTATGATGGAATTAGGATGTTATCTCTCTTTCTTTCTGCAGTATGGGAGTTCCAAAATACTCCCTTAATCACTTTTTGCCACTGATGCTGAATGTTCACTTTCCCCCACCCCTAATACAATTTTCATATCTATTCTGCATTTGGCAGTGGGCAATATTCCTCTTGGAGTGCACACAAAGATCTGCTCAGGTGCACCTCCTTTAATAAACACTACTATATCTCTCTCAGACATTTGCATAGTTTATGCAACGGTTCTTGAAATTCTGAAACCTTAGCCATTCCCCTAGTTTGCCTATGTAACTGGATTGACACTCAAGTTCAGGGTGAATTTGATTTCAGACTGTTGCAAAGCTTTAAAGGTAAGTATGTCACAGAGTCATATCTCTCTTCCTTAGAGATCTGGTTTTGTGACCTTTTTTGTAGTGAAACGAGTATTCAAGAGGTTCCTTGTACTGAAAGATCTTTTGTTAAGTTATTGATAAGACATTTTCAAAAAGTGCAAAGTACATTACTGGGGTGGGTTTGAGCTGGCAGCCTCAAAGTTTATCAGCTTTTAAAGAGCAGAGAGCATCTTAGAATTCATTTCCCTTTCTTTCAGATGCTTTCCTCAACAAATGTACAATAAAAGATCAGGGAATGAACATATTCCTGCTATTTTTTAATGAATGTCTATATGGGTAGGGTATAGCCTAACCTTTACAGCCTTGTATTTAATCAGGAATATTGGATTTGGGTGTCTCTGGCAGCTTTGTATCATGATCTATCTGATGGGATACAGATGTGGCCAAGCTGGAATCTACAGATATCAGTACTGTGACACTGTCCCAACCCCCACCCAAACACTGTGGGCACTTCTGCACATCAAAAAAAAAATAGTGTTACACCAGCATAATGGTGTAGCACTAAATATTGTGCCTCTAACCATTCCTCGCCTTCTTCCTGTCTCGCTTCCATCTGCCGTCTTTTCGCGTTCCTTACACTTCACACTGCCTGCTGGAAATGGTGGAAGAGAACAACATGCTTTACACTTGACTCTCTTCCACCTGTCAATTAATCCTGGTGATCAATCCCTTTTCTCAGTGTTTTAAAGGGCTTGCAATGCTCGCTATTTTTTTTTTTTAAATTCAATACTTTCCCATTGAAACACCTATGCATCTAATCATAGATGCATAGTGCTTTTTTATTGCCACCCCTTATAGGATCACAAGTTTTGATACTTTAAAAAAAATTCTCGTTTTTTTTTGGGGGGGGGCTTTAGAGAGGCATGCTTTGTATGACAACTTTGAGGGGAAATTTCTTTTTGGCTTTGCCTGCATGCTTATACGCCTATTCGTTGCTCCGGGCAGTTTGTTTAAATAATAAAATACCGTTCCCAGGAGAAGGGAGAGGGAGGTGGGTACGAGGACAGGACATGGGAGGCAAAGATAGCATTTATTCCCCTCCACACATTTTTTTGGGTGGTGGCCCTCTGGTTGCTTTCCTCTAGCTGGCACTTTTTAGGTAGGGGAATCCACTTTATGTGATTCCCCAGCTAGCACTTTAAAATGGAGTATGTAGCCAACTGTTTGCTGCCTGGATGCTGGATGTTGGCAACGTCCTGCAGAGTGGCCAGAATATAATGACTTCCAAAGGTAAGGAATTTGCTACATTTAACAGATGTGGAAAGGCCCTTCATAATTGCTCTCCTTGGAGAGGATGAGAAAGGAGCAAGTAGAAGGTCAAGATGAGAATGGCTATGGAGCTAGCTAGCATCAAGGGCAGGTCAACAACCTGATGGGCAACTCTTCATGCTAGAAGGGGTGCCAGAGTGGCAATACCCAATAGGAAGATAACACCTAAAGATTAAGGTTAACCCTTTAAAATATTATAAGGGTAAATCAAAAAGTATTGCTGTTAGAGTTCCGGTTCATACATGTATGGATTTATTCCAAACAAAATATGTTTAAACATGGCTCTGTGAATGTGGATAGCTGCATACCTCATAGTAAATGCACTTGACATAGTCTTGTAGGGGTGCCATAAAAAAACCAGTGATAACTGCATTGGTTAGAAAAAAGATCAGGAAAGTTGTGCTGAGGAATTTTTCCCATCATAACAATGCACATGCTCATTTTTCAAGGGTAGCAAGGGCTGTACTATGATGATATCATTAGAACCCTTACCTCATCCAATCTACAGCCCTGATCCTGTCCCTTCAGGCTTATTTTTGTTTCAAAAACTCAAAGAACATTGAAAAGGAACATGATTTGAGTCCCTCAACGGTGCCAAAACTACCATTTTGCCATGTTGTACATTAAAGAGCACAGAATTCTTCAGGAATGTGTTAGAGAGATGGAAACACTGCATTCAGAAGTGTATAGACCTAGATGGAAGAGATGTTGAGAAACCATAGTTTCCCATTGTGATAATTTTGTTTAATAAAGGTTTCTATAAGTTTGTAGCAATGCTTTTGATCTTACTTGACTTATTCCCATGTTATTTAGAAAATTTTATGCTGCCCCTTCAGGAATCTCTCCAAGGCAGCTTACCAAATAAAATACAAGATCATGGAGAAATGGAAGCTACTGTCTAACAGACTGTGTTATCTAAGGCTGTGTATCCAAGCCTGTGTCTTTGGACCCAAAAACAGGTCACAGAGCCAGTGAAAGCTGCCCCCAAACTCTTGTAGGCTCAGCTGCTTGGCAGGGTCTTTTTCCCCCACCCACACTTCTGAGGTGGCACGATACCATTCAGTTGATTTACCTGCAGAGTCACCAATATAGCTCTTCCCTCTATAGAGGGAGGGTATAGGAGGGGAGAACCAAAATGGCAGAGATGGCCCATAAGATGTTCCATGATCTTCTGTACATACTGGCCACAACCATATGCCTGGCAAAAGAGCTGTCTTGCAGTTCCTGCAGAACTGAGCCAGCTCCATCAGGGCCCTGAAGTCCTCCAGGATCTGATTCCACCAGGTAGGGGCCAGGACTGAAAATGCCCTGGTCTTGGTCGAAGCCAGCCATACGCAGGACACACAGTAATGGGTTTAAACTACAAGTACAACAATATAGGCTAGATATCACAGTCAGAGTAGTTCAACAGTGGAATAGGCTGCCTATGGAGGTGGTGAGCTCCCCCTCACTGGTAGTCTTCAAGCAAAGGTTGGATACACACTTTTCTTGGATGCTTTAGGATGCTTAGGGCTGATCCTGCGTTGAGCAGGGGGTTGGACTAGTAGCCTATATGGCCCCTTCCAACGCTATGATTCTTTGATTCTTTGGGGCCAGGAATTACCAGTTGGTTGTCTGTAGCTGACCAAGGTGCTCTCCACAGGATATATTCTGACAGGTGGTCCCTTAGATACAAAGCATGTATGTCCTGCTTGCCCCCAGAATGAACAGAACAGATAGACCTTTTGGACTAATTCTCCCTCTCCTCTTTCTATATGAAATTGCTTCTTTTTATAATAACATTTGTTCTTTTAAGCAGTCTGGTGCTTTACTGTTCTTCACTTATTTAAATTCTGCCAACAGGCTGAACATGAAGGCCTCAGTATTGAGGTGGACCTCTAAAGCCACAGATTTCAAGATAGCCAATTCTTTTTTTTCTGGAAAGTCTCCCTGTATTCCCCTACTGGTCTAATATATAAACATTTAGGAAATGCTTCCATCTCCATTCCAGGACTACAGATTGGACCAGATTGATTCACACATTGAATCAAACTGATTTGCAGTCTGATTTGCAGTCTGATTGCATGGATTGTGTCTATGTTTTCCATTCTTTCTTTCACTCAGACATCCATTACAGGAACAACCTCTTTAAATTATAATGTACAAATGGGCCCTAATGCATTTACGTCATTGTATAATATCACAAGGCTACATTGAACTGTGTTTCTTAGCTTCTCTAGATGCTGTGATCTGGCTGCTTTTCATGTTCACCGTCTGGATCCTGTGAGTATAAAAGGCCACATTGTGAAGAGCTCTGCCATCAGATCATCTAATGGAATTAGGAGTGCCTCTGTACAAAAGTCTTGCTCTATTGTGTTGGAAACCACTTCAATATTCTTTATACAGGATCACAAATGTTCTGCTGGTTTTACTCCTTATTTGCATCTCAGAAAGTAGCAACAGATTTTTTCTATGTGTCTTTGGACAGCCACTGATTTTTTAAAACTACGAAACCAGTAAGATAATCTTGCTTAAATATTTAGATTTGCTTTGTGAGTTTCAGTTAACTGCATTCTGCAATCCTGTCTGGGAATTCATCGTATACTTGTGTTATTCAACTACTGGCTAGTATTCTTAAAGACATGTGTAAAAGGCAGGCACATTGTGCTGCTTGATCACTTTTGTATTGCATTGTGAAAGTATCCAGCTGAGGCACAAATGACCTTTACTGCACTGGAGTAGAATGTGATGTAAAAGACATGTCTGCCATTCATTTCCTGGCAAGCCACCGATTTACCACAAATCGAACATGGCGGCAGCAGAATGCACCCCTGACTTGCAACTGGATATCTTCTCAATTCTCTCCATACCTCCACCAGAAACTTTGGGTATTCACACAGCTGGGGCCACCCTTTGGATATCTTGTTTATTATGAAAAATTGTCTCCTGATTAGTTTTGATGAAAGACCTCTCTGTATCCTCCTATTAGCTTCCCTTGAGATCATGTTGAGGAGAATAACTGCCAAGTTGAAACTTCTCTGAACGACATACAGAGCAATCATTCCACAACAGCAAATATTGAGACCCGAAAGCAAACAGACTGTCAGTCATTTCATTTTCTTCTGTAATAGGAGTGCATCCAATATGATACCCTGGCAGAGCAAAACACTTGAATTTGACCAAACTGCAACATTTGATACAATGACGAGTGCAGCATTTGCCCCTTGCTTTCAATTTCAGCTTTGTTTTTGTCATTGCTTTTCTTTCACACTTTCTCCAGGAACAGAAATGAGATATGGAAACAACCGTCGCGGGTTTTTCCATAGTGAATTGGCACAACATCCAGAATAGACTATCTTCTTTTAATGTATTAACCTTCAGCACTCTTATATTCTAGGCTTCATATAGCCAACCTCCAAGGATGGTAGTCCTTTGCTATGGAATTACTGCCATAGAATTACTGCAAACAGGGGACTGTGCCACATTTCAAAGTACAGGAAAAGAAAAGAGTATGAGACTTATTCTTTTTCTTTGCTCAGTTAGTCACAGGCTCAAATCTCCATACTGCTCTAGGCCAGTCATCTGTAACAGCTTGCACTGTTATAAGAATTGAACAACGCCATGGTGGGCGGCCCCTTTCTGGACTTCACTTTCGGACCAGCCTCACAGAAGCTGTTGCAGGGCTTTCTAGCCCATGGGTGAGTCCGGGAGGGAGGGTTGCCTGGTGTGCCATCTCTCAGGTTCGCCCGCTCTTTTCAACCCAAGGGGGGCAGGGAGTGGAGTTCCTCCCCCCCCTAATGAAAGCCCCAGCAAGCCTGGAAGATGCTGTGCTAGGCAGTCATCCCAGCCACAGGTGAGTGTGGGTGGTAGAGATTTTTCTTTCCCTTTCTATCTGTCTCTGCCTTTTTCTCTCTTTCTTCATTTACTTTTCTCTCTCTCCGTCTCTTTCTATCTCTTTCATTCTCTCTTTCTCTGTTATTCTCTCTGTCTTTCTCTCTGTTCTTCTTTCTTCTTCTTGCTATTAAGTGTTCAAGAACCATGTGAAGTCACTTTCAGTGCAACTTTGCAATGTTATTGTCTTGCTAAAATTAAAAAGTCCATTGCTGCATGTGTAAATCTTTCTGCAAGGACTTAAAATCTTGTCTGTAACACTATAAATAGCTTAGGTATTGATATGCATTCCTAAAAAGGTTGGTTTTTAAAAGCTTTTTGTTATTTCAATTTTTTTGCTTCCTCTGTTATTCCACAGATGTTTCTTTTTTTTCTTTCTTTTTTTACATCTTCCCCTTCCAACGCAGAAGGAAAGAAAAGTACAGTCTTCCTTATTTTCTTTCCTTCTGCCTATATTTCTTGCTATCACTCTCTTTTCACTCTCTTTTCTCTTATCTCTCTCTCTTTTTCTATTCTTTATCTCTCTTTATATCTCTCTTCACCACTCTCTTTCTTCTTCTCTGTCTTTCATACTTCCCCGCTCCCCCATGCTAGTGCCTGTTGTATCACCTACAAAGGGCTTTCACTCTAGTAGAATCATAAATTTGGAAGGGGCTATATAGGCCATCTAGTCCAATGTCCATCTAAAGCATGCATGGTATCTGTCCAGCTGCTGCTTAAAGACTGCCAGTGAGTGGGAGTTCACCACCTCCTTAGGAAGCCTATTCCACTGCTGAACTACTCTGACTGAGATATCCTCCCCCCCAATATCTACAAAGTACGGTTCTACATTTGGTTTAAACCCATTACTGTGGGACCTATCCTCTGCTGATAACAGAAACCACTCCCTGTCCTCCTCTAAGTGATAACTTTCAGATACTTAAATAGGATGATCATGTCCTGTTTCCAGGCTGATCATTCTCAAGTTCTTCAGCCTTTCCTCATAGGGCTTTGTCCCCAGGCCCTGGATCATTCTCATTGCTCTCTTCTGTACTCTCTCAATTTTCTCCATGTCCTTTTTTAAGTGAGGCCTCCAGAACTATACACAGTACTCCAAGTGTGGTCTGACAATGTGGTATACAGTAAAATTATGATACCTTGCAATTTTGTTGTGATGCCTCTGTTGATACAGCTCAAGAATGCATTTGCCTCCTTTACTGCTCCATCACACTGCCTGCTCATATTTAGCTTACACTCTACAAGTACCCCATGATCTCATTCACACATGCTGCTACCCAGAAGTGTATCTCCCATACAGTATGCATACTTCTCATTTTTGTAATACAGAAATAGAACTCTGCACTTCTCCTTCTTGAATTGCATCTTGTTCTCATTTGCCCAATTTCCCAGCATATTCAGATCTCATTGAACTCTATGTTTATCTTCTTGATGTTTGCTATTCCTCCCAATTTGATGTAATCTGCAAATTTAAAGAAGAGTCTCTCCATCCCCTCATTCAGATTATTGATGAAAATGTAGAAAGGTACCAGACCCAGTACCAAACCTTATGGCACCCCACTGCCCACCTCCCTCCAATTTGATGAAATACCATTGACAAGTTACTCTTTGGGTGTTCTCAGTTCTCAGACATGATCACTCAAACGTACACTATCCTACACAATTGTGAGGTTAAAACAAAGAAGAAAAACCATGTATACTTACCTGAACCCCTTGGAAGAAAGGCAGGACAAAGGCATATTCTACAAACTATAATGAAAGTGACTATGGCTTCTGGACTGCTTCTGGATTATATAAAGGTGCTGAAGCTGATCAGAAGCAGTCAAAACATTTCCATCCAACCATCCTTTTCTCTTTTACTCTGGGAGAGAGTTGGGACACTTGAACATGTCGCAACAGACCTCTTTGGGACCTTCATTTCTGTGCCCACCAATGGCCAGCGTGTAGTTCTCACCAAATAGCAGTGCAGGCTTTATCTTTTCTGACAGACTATTATTTATTTATTTACAATATTTCTATGCTGCTTTTCTATCCAAGTCAGGCCCCCCAAGAACATTTCAAATATTAAAACAGTGTTTTTGTATTGTTATCATTTTACTAATGTGTCTGAATCTTTTTGGTGATCTGCATTCTATGTTCTGTTTCCAATGATAGAAGAACACTTCTGCAACTGAAATATGGGAAGAATTTCTGCTGAACCTACATTGACTAGATGGCTTTTATGGCCTCTTTCAACTTTACTATTCTACAATTCTATGACCCCCTGTCTAACTGCAGACCCTCATTTTGCCACCTATGATGTTCTTGGAGATTCATAGAATCATAGAATGATAGAGTTGGAAGGGGCCATACAGGCCATCTAGTCCAACCCCTTGCTCAACGCAGGATCAGCCCAAATCTTCCCTATTACAAGGACTGAAATTTTGGAAGGCTGAATAGACTATATCAGGAGTGAAGAAATTTCTGCTCCATGAACTCTGCACTGAAGAAATTTGGCTTAGTGAGTTGTTACTACCATCTAGATCAAGCTTTCATACCCAGGGTTTTGTGGGGTTTCTTGATGGCTCTAGAAGGGTTTCCCAAATGTGTGGGAGTTCTCTCTCTCTCTCTCTCTCTCTCTCTCTCTGATTTGTTAAACATTTATCAGGTGAGATGACCATATATGATCATGTCAACCCCCCCTCCCCAAATGGCCAGTGATGGGCCTGGAGTGGGTGGGGAGGAGAGGGGCACTGCACAGGCATGTACACAGCCATGCTTCCCAACCATATTCTGCATAATCATGCCACTTCAGGGGTTCCTTGAAGCCCAAAGAATGTTTCAGAGGATTCTCAAGTGTAAAGCAATTGAGAAAGGCAGATCTTGTGAGTGGGTGCTTGTCTGGCCCGGTCTCCCCTTGCTGCCTCTCTATCTAGCCGGAAAAAGCCAGAATCATGTCCTCCACTTGTGTCTCACAAGACTAGACATATTATCAAAGACAGTGATGCTCCTCTCAATGTAAAATCTATAAGATTGTCTTTTGACCCATCACAATTTTCTCCCCAGTTGCAAATCCGCTTCTTTTTGTTAAATTCTTTTGAATGTTTTTAATTTAAAACTGTCAGGGGCCAAGTGACTGAGCACAGAAATTGTCTATTGGTGCTTTAGAGTTGCTCTCTGAGATCCTACTGTGATTTACATAAGAGTAAATTGGGCTAGTCTCATATAGTGAAGGTAGAGCAAACAAGGTGCAGAAATTCCCAAGTGTTTCAGCGCCTGTGCAAAAAACACATTCACACCTGCCAAAAATGGACAAAGAGAGAAGATTTTGTGCATTTTAAATTCTCTAAATATTTATACACTGTTAATTTTGTAAATAGAGACCCCGGATATGGTGTACTGTTGGTGATTACTAGTGTCCTGCAAATAACAGTATTCTACTGTGAATCTCAGTGTTTTCTGGCAAATGAAACAGCAATAGCACAATGTCCCCAGGAACAAAGCTTTCCTTTGAATGATTCATATTAAATAATACAAATAATTGGGGCAGCTATCTATATTTTCCATCTCAAATCAGTGTAGTAGAATTTGAGAGATGGCATTACCGGCCTGAACAACTTGTGAAACGTAAGGAGTATTGTGGACTTGAAAGCTGAACTTCAAAGGGTGCATGCTTTATTTCATTTTTATTTGGAAAGAATGCTCTATTGTGTATCTCTCTGGGAGATTTGCCAGAGTCAAAGTCGTATTAAAAACATTTTCTGAAATATGTTTGTGGGATGACAAAGTAAAGGGGGAAAGCATCCAGCAGATAGCAATTCAGATAAATAGATCTGGAGAAACTCAAATGATGCTGGTCCCCCTCGGTATCTCTTCCAATTTTGGTGCACAAGGAAAACAGCATGTTGGGTTGGGTTAGGCAGCATGAAAACTTACATGAAGGGACCTGGAGCATCATAGGAGATGAGGTTGTGCAGCTTGTAAAACAGCAGCATGTATCACTCAAATAATGCATGGTTGGCTTTTGTCAAATGTAGGCAGTCAGCATGTACATTTTTGCGTTGCCATTTTCCTCTGTGCTTTATTTGCAGTATACAGTGTTACTTACCTATTCTCCTATTCTCTAAGACCCAACTCCTGCCAAATAAGAGGGGTATTTTTTTGGGGGGGGGGGAAGGCTAGAGGAAAGCACAAGAAGTGAGATACGGATTGTAGAAAATGCAATACATTTGGCTACATTGTCAGTGCAAACAGCAAACCTAACCTGGAATGTGTTGTAATGGCTGGACTGTGTCATAAAGGTTGATAAGGCTTGACATGATTTAACTGGGTTTTTTTTGTGTTTCTCTCTTGGCCAAAATTTAGTTAGCTAAACACCTACCTAAAAATTCTTCTGACCCAACCTTCAAAACCTGGGGCACCTCCTTGAGGGTTAATACTAATTCCCCCTGTAGACATTTTATAGACACCCAGCCTACTGTCATGATTAGGGTGTTGAGAGGCTCTGGAAGACCCAAGTTCTAATCCCTACCCAGCTCTGAGTTACCTTAGACTGGGGTTACCAACCTCCAGGTGGATCCTGGAGTTCTCCTTGGATTACAGACTACAGACCTCCAGACTAAAGAGATCAGTTCTCCTGGAGGAAAAGGCAGCTTCAGGGGGAAGATTCTATGGCATCCCACATGCACTGAGCTTCCTCCCCTTCTTAAATTCTGCCCTACTTAGGTATCTCTCCTAAGTCTGCAGGCATTTGTAGCTGGGTTTGACCTCATCTACCTCATAGGATAGCTGTTGTTGTTGTTAGGTGCGAAGTTGTTTCCGACCCATCGCGACCGCATGGACAATGATCCTCCAGGCCTTCCTGTCCTCTACCATTCCCTGGAGTCCATTTAAGCTTGCACCGACTGCTTCAGTGACTCCACCCAGCTATCTCATTCTCTGTCATCCCCTTCTCCTTTTGCCCTCAGTTGCTCCAAGCATTAGGCTCTTCTCCAGGGAGTCCTTCCTTCTCATGAGGTGGCCAAAGTATTTAAGGATAGCTGTTATGCAGAACAGAGGAGGAGGATGTTGTAAGCTGCTTTGGGTCCCTGTTGAGGAGATAAACATGCAGCCAAATAAATCTTACTCTGGGTTAGAAAATTCCTGGGGATTCTGGGGATGAGTGTAGTTTGGGGAAGGGGAGGGACCTCAGCAGGGTGTAATGCCCTACAGTCCAAGCTCCAAAACTGCCATGTTCTCCAGGGAGGCTGCTATCTCTAATCTGGAGATCTGTTGTTATTCCAAGAGATTTCCAAACCTCACCTGGAGGTTGGCAATCTAGGCTGGAAATTGGTAGCCAAAATTTAGGCCTTTGAAAGTTGTTGTCTTTTGAGATCAAAACCTCCTTCCAGGGATCTGCGAGTGCCCCCATTTTTCTTTGTGATGTGTGTAATTTCTGATTTTCTGACCATCAGTTCCACACTGGAGACTGCTAAATAATCCTGAGTAAAGCAATATATTTCACCTAATGATGATTATTGCGTAATGTTTTGCCTATGATTATATACATGAAAATACATTCCTTATTAAATTTGGATTGGATGGTAATTAAGACTAATTTAGAATGAGACTGTATGCAATTTGGGTGATTTGGGAAAGGATTATAATCAATGTGAAGTTATGTTTCACTTTTAATTGCTTGAATTCTATCTGGATTTCTCATGCAATGTGCTTTACTTCATTTGGCATACCCAAGATGATCTTTAGTGGAAGAAATTAAGAAATGTGCACCTAACTAGACATAAATGAAATTATTAATAAGGGCATACAGTTTTCACTCTTTGCTTCTTAGTGAGGCTTCCATAAGAAAAAGCTTGGGGGATTGTCCAGAGAGGTTGGATAGTTGATTAAAAATATGTTAATCTCCTTCTCCTTCACATCAGGTACCATTCCTGGAACACTCCTGCTTCTCCTGCTTTTATTTACTAGTCCCCCTTACTGATAGTTCTGTACATCACCAGAAGGAGAACTTCAGTGATATTTGGACCCCAGATAATGATCCATTTTTGCAAAACAGGAATGTCTGAGTACCAATATTATCTATTACAAATCTGATTTTCATTTGGGACTGGTATCTACACGCAGGATTAAGATTTGTGGTTCTTCTTGGAATAGAACAAAGGAAAGACAATCTCCTCTTCCAAAAAAGAAGCACAGATTAATTTCAGATAGCCCTGTTACCTCAGACTAAAGCAGGAACAAGATTGGTTGGTAACTGGACAGGGACTGAAGCTGACATGGGAAACAAGCAGTGGCTGCCAAATACAAGGCAGAGGCAAAAAGCTGACATCGCCCTTCCTGAGCACCATGTTGGGCATTTGCTATGACAGATTGACTAGGAGGAGGGCAGTTTTGGCCGTAATAAGACACGACACAGTAGTTGGCCACAGCTTCATTTAGCTCTCCCTTTGGAGGGTTGGACCTGCACAATAAGGAGCCCAATCCCATCAGCCATCCAGCTGCTCAGTCATATGGTCCAGAGGTGTCCTGGAACCTGCTGCATTCCCAGCCGGGAGAGCAGGTCCCTTGCCTTCTGGATTTGCTTATCTGGGAAGTGGCCTGGTAGGGGGCCAAAGGGTGCCTGCCTCATTTGGCTACCCTTGGCTGCTTGGCAACAAGCCCCTGGCAGACCAGCTGAGTGCCCCACCCTCCACCCTACCACGCATGCGCTGCATCGGCAGTGCATGCACATATTGCAAGGCCAC
This sequence comes from Paroedura picta, assembly GCF_049243985.1. NCBI lineage: Eukaryota > Metazoa > Chordata > Lepidosauria > Squamata > Gekkonidae > Paroedura > Paroedura picta. The sequence continues at coordinate 61,171,419 of NC_135375.1, forward strand.
CGCTACATCTTCTCCCTGGCCCATCCTCCACCACATCAATTGATGGCTGAGGTAAGTCCTGCCTGCACATTATAGATTTGTTTGAGATATTTGTAGGATTTTATTTATTTATGAACTCCATTAATACCCTACCTTTCTCATCTAGAGGACCCAAACTGGAATGGAATTTATGTAATTCTTGCTTTGAAATTTGTATATGTATAGAAACATGCCCTCTTGCTCTTAAATATAATTTTTAAATAAGAGGGCATAATATAACATTTTGAGCATTCACATGCTTTATAACTGTACAACACCCCTGCAAACCAGGATTTATTCCTCCTTGGATTAAATGAGCAGATGGACTGTGTTAAAATATACGACTTGGATTCAGTGGAGCATATCCATAGATGGGATGATTTCCTTCTGAGGATAGTGATATACTTGTTTCTCCCTTCTTGCTCCATTAAAGATATGAGATGAAGCAAAGAGACTGTGGCTTATGGAAACAGAGACTAGTTAATATTTTGGTGACTAAAAAACCCTTACAGTAATGCTTTGCTACTTCTTGAGCTTGAACATCTTTTGAGCTCTCCCAAACTTTGAGGGACACAGGGCTGATCATAAATGGATGTGAACTCTTGTTACAGGGTGATGGCTGCGACATGGTCTTTCATTTCGATTATCTTCCCAAATGGGTCCAGTCATTCAGAAGTAATTTAGATGGCTGGCAAATTTCACCTCAGCCATGCCATTCACATGGCAAAGCATTGTGTTTGCTCTAGCTTCTATAAATGTAGCACAAGACAGTCACTGTATGGGTCTAATAAGCTGCCTGTAAGTGGAAGTCTGCTCAGCACATAATTTCACACCGTGATGTGCTAGGCTAGAAAGACGTTTGCCCGTCTCCTAATAAGAATGCCTGACTCCCTGCTCAACCGAGTAAGGGGCTGTGGTTCTGGTATCAGAGTTTCAAGCTGGCATCATCTTTAGACAGTTCAAATGCTGAGATTGTTTCAAGACAGCCAGTGACCTTGCTACAGCCTGCAGCAGGGTATTATGGATTTCAGAACAGTATTTCTTTTCTGCTGGTACAATCCTAAAACCACTGTCTTGAGTTTAGGCTTCGTTGAACGGGACCAAATGTCAATTGCTCCTGAGTAGGATTGTTCTCTCTGTGTGCTTTGCAATATGCCCCTTCCTATTAATTGCATCAATTAGTATTTTAAGTTTAGACAACATTAATTTTGATACAAAACAATACAGAGGACACAGTCCATGGCATATTTCTGATAGTTTTGGTACAAAGGCCTTTAAACAAACAAAAATCCCACATGTGCCTTATTACTGCGATCCAGCTAGGATAACAGAAAGTTCATAATTCTTGTCACTGTTTGCAAGTGAAATGGGAAAGAGATTGCCATGGGTCTGGCTTGAATATTTGGCTTTGTATATTGCCTTGCATAACAGCTTTTGCCATTAGAGGGTGCCAAAGGTTTTCCACAGATGAATTTTTGTCATCTTTATGCAAAGGCAGATATATTAAAAATTATATCTGAAAACAATTATAATATGGTAGTCTAGTGAGTCAACAAGTGCCAGTAAATTTGCAGTTCAATTCACCTCCCTCAGCTTTTAAGGCAGTCAAGTGCGGGAGAAAATCTCACAGCAGGAACTGATCAATTCAGTCTGTCATGCAATTAGAAAAGGTTTGGCCATACGGCCCTTCAAGATGGCTGGCCTAATCAAAGCATATTGTAACCCATAATGCCTGCAGGAGAATTTAGGCCTGGTGGCAGAGAAACTGGCTGCTTGAGGCTCAGGTTTAATGGTCAAACCTGCCTGTTCACGCTGGCCTTATTTATCTGGCCCAGGTCTTTATAGATTGTTGCAATACTGGCATTTTGTTCTGCAAACCCCGCAGTAATTTCTCTTTTTATTGTTCAGTTTTCCCTTACTATTTAAATCCAGGAAAGTTGCTATGGTGAAGATGCCATACTTCCTAGGTTTCCCATTACTCTTATAGGAATGCAGAAACCAAGATTGTTCCTCAGGGAAGGAGGTGACCCAGCTTAATTCCGAACACTAATTTATTCATGCACATAAATTACATAGCTCTCTGCATCAGACTTAGCAATAGACGGACAAGTCACACGAGTGGATATCCAACTGTGATATGCAGTTCTGGTTTAGAGGAGGTGAGAAAACCAAACTTTGATGGTCTGGTTGTTACAGTAAACTATGGCTTGCAGTAGTCATTAAGAAGAAAAAGGGCAAAGCACCACATAAGCCCAGGGTTCATTCACACATCATGCCAATGTCTGAACCATGCCCATACCCAACCAGTCTCTGAGTTACTGCTTGATGGCTCTTAGCTGAATAGGTGGACTGATGGTTGAAAAAAATTGGGTATGGAGAATCCAGACAGTTCCCCTCAAATTCTTGTCAAACTTTATTGCACCCCAGTGAACAAACAAATGAATAAACAAACAAACAAGGATTATCTTGAGAAATAAGAATCTGGTCTAGCATGTATGAATGCAGGCAAAATAAACACAGGTAATGATGATTAATATATAACTGAGAGAATTTCTTTTTATTTTGTTTTAATCACAGACTGCATATTTCTTTGGTTTGGGTTAAAAAAAATCCATTTGGATTTCAAGAAGATGCCAACGTCTGGCAAATGACTCTGGAATGTCGTGCTGTTACAGTTTTTCTGAAATCCTGAAGGATTGTCACTAGAGAGCTTTCTTTCAGTTGTCATATGTTCAGGATTTCCCTGACTGACACACTCCAGCAAGCTGAGACAGGAGAAGTTATGCATGATGAGGAAAGATCAAGAATGGGCTATGAAAGCATCAACAACATGACAGAGAAATCCCCATCTACACTTCTCACTTACCTTCACAAGAAACACAGATCCCACAGTTTCACCACAGATAGGCCATATGGACAAGCCACTCTTTCCAATGATTGGTGAATGCTGTTACGGAACAGAAAAAAGACAGAATCCACAGACTCTTTCTATTAGAAATATATTTACAAGATAGGGTTGCCAGCCTCTAGGTGGGTCATGGGGATCCCTGGGAACGACAGCTCATCTATAGACTGCAGAGATCGGTTCCCTTGGAGAAAATGGATGCTTAGAAGGGTGGACTCTATGACATTGCACCCAGCTGAGGTTCCTGTCCTACTCAGGCCCCACCCCCAATTCTCTAGGCTTTTTCCAAACTGGATCTGGCAACCCTACCCCCCCCCCCCCAACTCCTGCTGGTGGCCAGAGGCAACCTGACAACCCTATTGCAATACTGCTGAATTTAGGGAGCAATTCTTAACAGGTCTACTAGGGAACGAGTCTCATTTTATTAGGGCTTACACCAAGAAATGTGCCCTTAGGACTGCAGCCTTAAAGTAGTAACAAGCTAAGCAAGGGTTATTTCATATTCTTTTTCCTATAATAGATAGTTATCCCAGAGACAGAAAACACACATTATGCATGGGATCATGTATGGGATGTTTCCATATGCCATCTATATTCTGCTATAGACACATAGAGAAGAATGTTGGAGTGGATGCAATGATTTTTTGTTTGAAAAGAGAGAAAGGGGAGCTATAGCTGTATATAGCATTGCACCAGCTTGTACCAATTTCCCCTCCCACACCAGGTCCCCGCTAGGCTGTTACTGAGTGTTCATGTTTTCTTTCTCAGAATGAATGGGGCAGGCTGATGCATGAGTTTCAGGATATGGGAGAATGCGATTTTTTCAACATTATGATCTTTAAAAAAGGTAAGTAAAAATAAATGGTCGTAAATACCTGTACCCTTTTCTTGCCTTAGTATCTGATTATAGCTGAATCTGTGTTTTGATATTTGAATGTGAAAACACTGGTGCCTTCTTATTGGATACATGTAATAGCAATTGACTGACTTCTTTACGTTCTGTTTAACTTTACCCACTTAAACAGTCAAGGTCTGGGGTGGCACTCCAAAAGGCCCCCTTTTCCACCACCTTGCTCAGATGGTGGGCCATGAAGGAATGCGAAAGGTCCAAGACTCCGGCTTGATCTCAGAATGGCGCTCTGACACTGAGTTGTGCCTTTGCTGTTCTCTCCCCTGGGCCTGGGATAGTTGACTTCACTATCCATAGGCCCTGTTTCCTCTCTGACCACTGCCTCTGGCCCCTATTGACCCTTCCTCACTACTAAGGTCCATCCCCTGAGTGCTCAAGAAGCCTCTGGGCTCATACCTGGCTTGTCTGCTAACTTCTGGATGCTGAGCCCACTCCAAGAGCTGTGCCCTCCCCAGGCTTTTGCACCACCACTACTCATCACTCCCCTCTGTGGGAGTCTTCTCCTGGATCTCCTTGGCCCTTTCCAGAGGGCCCTGTTGTCCTCGTTGTCTTTGGCCGCTCCCTCAGCTGGGTGACTTGTCCATGGTGTGCCTAGGCCTGGCATTTGGCTGCATCTTCACTGTGGGCATGGGACCTGAGTAGGCATGGTGTGGCTTCACTTCCTCCCGGGCAGGAGGTACCTTGGGGAAGTCGGGACAGCCTGTTCCTGACATAAGCAGAATTATGCTCTTTAAAATCTATGAAACTCAATGGGCTTAGAAAGATACGAGTCTCTTCGGACTGCATTATAAGAAAGAAGTGCCAGTTAACTGGAGCAGTGAGGAGTCAATCTGCCCAATACATTGTTCTGGGATTAATTTGAACTCAGCTCATGTTACAATACCATAGAATCATAGAGTTGGAAGGGGCCATACAGGCCATCTAGTCCAACCCCCTGCTCAACGCAGGACTAGCCCTAAGCATCCTAAAGCATCCAAGAAAAGTGTGTATCCAACCTTTGCTTGAAGACTTCCAGTGAGGGGGAGCTCACCACCTCCTTAGGCAGCCTATTCCACTGCTGAACTACTCTGACTGTGAATTTTTTTTCCTGATATCTAGCCTGTATCGTTGTACTTGAAGTTTAAACCCATTAATGCGTGTCCTCTCCTCTGCAGCCAACAGAAACAACATCCTGCCCTCCTCCAAGTGACAACCTTTCAAATACTTAAAGAGGGCTATCATGTCCCCTCTCAACCTCCTTTTCTCCAGGCTGAACATTCCCAAGTCCCTCAACCTATCTTCATAGGGCTTGGTCCCTTGGCCCCAGATCATCCTCGTCGCTCTCCTCTGTACCCTTTCAATTTTATCTATGTCCTTCTTGAAGTGAGGCCTCCAGAACTGCACACAGTACTCAGGTGTGGTCTGACCAGTGCCGTATACAATGGGACTATGACATCTTGTGATTTTGATGTGATGCCCCTGTTGATACAGCCCAAAATGGCATTTGCCTTTTTTACCGCTGCATCACACTGCCTGCTCATGTTTAGTTTACAATCCACAAGTACCCCAAGGTCTCGTTCACACACAGTGTTACCTAGAAGCGTATCCCCCATCCAGTAGGCATGCTTTTTATTTTTCTGACCCAGATGCAGAACTTTACACTTATCTTTATTAAATTGCATCTTGTTCTCATTTGCCCATTTTTCCATTGTGTTCAGATCTCGTTGAACTCTGTCTCTATCTTCTGGCGTATTTGCCAGTCCTCCCAATTTAGTGTCATCTGCAAACTTGATAAGTAGTCCCTCCACCCCCTCATCTAGATCATTAATAAATATGTTAAAAAATACAATATGGCACAAGACAACTTAAAGCATGTGAGCTGAGTTTTGCCATGTCCTTTGCAATGATTGATCATGATAATAGCTTTGATAACCTAAAACGAGCAGTCACAGGGCATGGCTTTTAGGCAGGCCTACATTAGACATTAATAATCTATTCTACCCAATTTCTGATCTGATTGCAGATGAAGAGAAGGTTTTTACAAGAATGGCACATTCACAGCTATGTGCATCTTTTTGTCTTCTCCTTAAAAGATCTTTTGAAATTGTCAGTTGCTTGAGATGTAAAGGTTTACTGAATGCAGAATATTCAGCTGAGTTGTGATTAATAAAAGAACTCAGTGCAATTAGGCCTGGAAAGGGCAAGGCTTTATTCTCAAAGATCAAGATGTTTAGTAGTTCATTCAACTTATTTCAAAGTTAATCTTGCTAAGACTTAAAATAACACCATGTCACATAGTGTAGTTTTTACAACCAGAATGATCATAATCCATGAACATATGTTGTTTGTGTTATGCCTCTGGTCTTCACATGGCAATAGTAAAGTAATTTATGTGATGTGTTAAATTGCTTGGTGTAATTGAATCAATCGCCCTTGTATAGACAAGCCTGTTGGTTGCTTCAGGGTCTCATCACTCTCTAAGATTAGGATAAATGAGCTGAGTTTGCATTCACAGTGCAGTGTGAGAATCAGAAATTGCTTACACAGGGAAACCTCTTACACCCTGAATCCCAGATGATCAAGGAGGTGCTTGTACATGAATATATTCAAAATAGTCAAAAATGATTATTGAACAGATACTGATGTTTGCATGCCAGAACATTAACGTGGCTTTAACAGAAGTACCAAAGATAAATCGATGGGACTACATCCTAATTATATGTAATAAAAAGTGGTAGGTGAGGACTAGGTTTTGAAAAGATAAGGTGTTGGACCTAGGTCTATGGATAGAGAAGTTGTTCTTCATAGTTTGGTTTTTCATACAGTCAAGTTATTAAATGATAATAAAGCAGCTATGCATATTTGTGATATAAAATAGTCTGCCACTGAAAACATCTATCCCTTGTTGAGCTCTCCTTATCAATGCCTAACTCAATTTACACTGTATTCTGATGTCACAGTGATATACAGTTCCTCTACCCACTGCAATAAGGGTTGCCAACTGGCCAGGAGGGGGAAAGTGCTCTATTCCTTGAATAGATGCTTAACAGATGCAGGAACAGGAAGCGCGTTTACCCACCTTGGCGGGAGCGAAACTTACCATCGCGCCAATTTACCAAGCCAGGAATTTGGGGGTGACCATCGACGCCTCCCTGACTATGGAGGCACAGGTCAAGAGAGTAGTGGGCCAGGCATTCTTCCATCTTCGCCAGCCCCGGCTACTAGCGCCCTACCTGTCCCTTGACCACCTGGCTACAGTGATCCATGCGACAGTCACCTCCAGATTAGATTTCTGTAACTCACTCTACGCGGCCCTGCCCTTGTCCTTGATCCGGAAACTTCAGCTAGTGCAAAATGCAGCTGCTAGGGTTCTCACTGCCACACCTTGGAGGGCCCACATCCAGCCGGTGCTGAGGCAGCTGCACTTGTTGCCAATTGCTGTCCGGATCCAGTTCAAGGTTTTGGTTTTAACCTTTAAGGCTTTACGCGGGTTGGGACCCACATACCTGAGGGACCGCCTGTCACCCTATGTGCCCCGCAGGGATCTATGCTCTGCGGGAGAAAACCTACTGATTGTTCCCGGCCCCAGAGAAGCGCGCCTAGCCTCAACCAGGCTTTCTCTGTCCTGGCCCCCACCTGGTGGAATGAGCTCCCGGGTGAGCTGCGGGCCCTGCAGGAGCTCTCAGCGTTCCGCAGGGTCTGTAAAACGGAGCTCTTCCGCCAGGTCTATGGTTGAGGCTGGGATTGGCAAGGAAGAACATTGTCCCTCTGGAGGGTTTGAAGTAGTCATCATCCCCCTCCATCCCCCAATGCCCTTGTTCGGGTAGGGGAGAGTGGTATTTTCCGCCGTGTTGGGTATTTTTATGGTCTTTTAACAGGGGTCTTAATCGGGGATTTTAAGACTATTGTTACCCGCTACGAGCCTGTAGGGAGTGGCAGGAAATAAATTGAATAATAATAATAATAATAATAATGATGATGATGATGATGACGACGTGTGAAAATAGAGAGTTGAAGCTTTTCAAGCTATGCTTAAGGCAGCTACAAAATTGCTTGCATTGGAGATTTAATGAGGTTAAATAAGCATTTTTTGGACAGTCATTTATATGGTGATACATTCCAGAGAGCTGGTTATGTTAATATGTTGCATCCAAAACGGCAAGGAATTTGGTATTATGGTAAAATGCAGACCACAGAATAGTGCTAGCCTTTAAGGCAGTGGTCCCCAACCTTTTTATCACCGGGGACCACTCAACGCTTGACAATTTTACTGAGGCCCGGGGGGGGGGGTAGTTTACTCTTCTACTCTCAACCACTGCCCTAACACTCTCTGATCGCTATGGTAATGTTTAAACATCCCTTCAAAATAAGATACAGACACGCCACAACAATGAACATAAGGAACATTTTATTTTCATGGAAATTTTAACTCATGACAATGACAAATCAATGGGAACCCTGAGCTTGTTTCTCTACAACGAGATAGTCCCATCTGGGAGTGATGGGAGACAATGACACTCGAAGTGTGTCGTAAAGGGCCGGGGGGGGGATGAAGTAAAGGGCCGGGGGGGGAGGCATCCTTCATGGCCCACCTCCAATTAGTCAATGGACCACATGTGGTCCGCAGCCCACAGGTTGGGGATCGCTACTTTAAGATACCAGAAGACTCTTTACTGTCCTAATACAGAATTGTATTTTGTAAATACTGGGAATCCATCCAACTTTGGAAGGGTCCCCAATCATTTGTGACTTTTGACACTGCTTTTTATAATGTAAACAATTCCAATTCAAGGTATTATGAAAACCACCTAGAACATCTGTTTATTTGTACATATCTGTGTTTATAACCCATTGTGAATGACACATGGAAGTGGTCTTGCTAGAATGGAGTGAAATTAGAGTGAATTTAATTCCTGCATGAGTGGTTACAATTTGTTCCCATGTTGCCATCTCATTTGATAATGACCCCTACATTTTTCAGAAGACAACCATAAAGATCTGAGATGGCTCCCCCCCCCTCCCCCGTCATGAAAGGACAAGACAAAAAGTATATGGAGAAGGTAATTGCTCTCCACATATACTATGGAATCTCATGCTGTATAGTTTTATATAGCTGCTCAACATTTTGTTTAAGAAGAAGTGCTGTGCACTGTGGCAGAATATTTTAACAAAAAATGAGAATGAGAAAAAAGTGTTTTTGATTCAAAAGTGGTAGCTCAACTGGCTTCTTAAAAAGCAGTGTCTGACAAACAAAATAGCAAGATATCCAATTTTTGTTGGTGATGTTTGTGAGCACCAGAAAGAATATATAAACAGTGCATGATTGCTGAGAAGACCGGAAAGCGTTTAAGCTTCAGCAGTTGCAGATAGAGCTTTGCAGCCCTTAGGAATATGTAAGAAAAACCAAACATTTTCTGAATCAATGTAGCACGGCTCTCTTTCTTTCTCTGAAAGGACTTTCCCTCAGTATTAAAATCATTAACCATACAATTGCTAAACTACCTAAATTGGTGCAGAATTACCTCACTGCCTGTTGAAACAGAAAGGCCTCCTCTGGCTTCCTCTGAAAGGAAAGCAAAAGAGTTAAGGAGGCCTGCTGAAGAGGCCTGCTGAATTGTTATCCCACCACAGAAAAAAAGTGTTACCCTGGTAAGCTACCATCTCTCCCCCCCCTCCCCCCATATCTAGTGAATAGAGACCAAGGTATCCTTAAGCTTCATATTCAAGGATGCATTCTTTCAGAAACATTGGACTCAGATTGCTTAGGTCTAGGAATTTAATGGTTCCAACTCCCAACCAGCATCTTGAAATGTGCCTGGAAACTTCAAGGTAACAGCAGAGGACAGAAATGCAGCACAGAAGGCTTAAATGGTTCCCTATGCATGATTTCACTGCTTGAGATGGCTACTGTTCTCATTATAGATCAGGGAGAAAACAATGCCAAAACTATCCTCGCTGGCAGGCTAGCTTTCCACAGGCAGAGGTTTTGATATAGGAAATATTTATAATGCTGCCACTAGCAGAGTTACACCATACTAAGCTTGTTGATTTCAGTGGATTTTGAAGGGCAGAACACTGACTATTAGTGATGCAAACCAAGAACAGGGAGGTACTTCATAATTTCCCTGGAAATATACATTAAGATGGACTTCTGCATCATCAGAAAAAAAGAGGAAACCCAGACTGAAAGCAAATTCAATTAATCTTCTTTCCAAAATGCCCTTTTTACCACATCTTCCTTCAATACCTGGTGCAATTTAGGGCTTATCTTTAAAAAGTAGGGGTGCAAAAATCTAGCTGTCCAACAGCTACTGGTACCAAGGAGTAGATTGGCCCTTTAATTTACTGGGAACTGTTCCTGCGCCCCACTACCTTGAGCAGGAATAAGCTGAGCCAAATGGGAGACCCACATGGTACACTCAGCTCAGATCTGGGCCACAGCAACAATGACAACAGAGGTAGATTTGTGCAATGGTGAGACCAATAGGCAAGCTTACATCTATTGTTACTGTTACCCTGGCAGTGGCTCAAGCTGAGTGATCCAAGGACACTGTCTGCAGGGGCTGCTTGAGCACATATAAGTACCTGAAGCTGCCTGATACCAAAGCAGAACACTGACCCATCAAGGTCAGTGCTATCTATTTAGACTTAGCTCCAGTTGTTCCTATGCTAGTTTACTGACCCAGTTTGCATCAGCTAGTCTCTGTTTGTATCCAGCCAGGAAGACATGGTGTGGAGGTTGCAGGGGCTGCAAGAGCAGATCAGAATGCAACCAGCTCTCTCATGTCTTCCTGTCTGCCTCAGCCTTTTACAAAAATCTTATGTTTAAGTCTTGCAAATATTTTCTAACCAGCTTGATAAAAGGTGTAAGCAAACATTGACCCTTGTCTTTTTTACTGTTTGCCATTGGCTGTCATGGAACTCTGCTATTTACAAGGGAAGTCTGAAGTATAGTTGATCAAGATAATCCTGTAACCTTGAGCTGAATTGAAGCCTCATATGCCCGTGTAGCTATCCTTATCCATTGTTGTTCCTCTATATATTTCTGAAACAGCCTAGGGGGTGGGACGTGTACAGCTGTCCAAGTTGGAATAGGGCCAATCAGGGTGCAGCCAGCTTTGTCCTGATTGGCCCTGCCCCTGTGGCTCCCGCCCTCCGGCCTCTTTGCTCTCAGATGCCTCAGTGCCTGGAGCCAGCAGCAGGTGAGAGGGCCCTAGGCAAAGGGTTGTGGTGGAGGGCTTGCTAATGAGGGCCTCCTGGCCTCCTGACTGCCTGCTAAGGAGCTCTGTCTCAGCCCAGCTAACGAGCCGCCCAGCCCCCACCCCACTTGATTTGGCTGCGAGCTGCAGCCCAAAGCCACCTTAAGTTGCCTGGCCAGGGGCCAGTGGAGGGGACTCTTTCAGGGCCTGTTCTTAGGAACGGGCTTTGAAGCTAGTAGAAAATAAAGAACTACTGAGCTTGAAGTTCAGGGGGAAAAATATTTACATCTTGGTTCCAGTTGTTCCTTCCAACTTGGAATACCTCATACTTCAATACCTGGATGAAAAATATATTTCATAAATAGATAAGCCTTTGATCATATTATATGAACAGTTTCCCCTCAAAAAACAGATGTCAGCGTTCTGTCAAAAGTTGAAATTGCTGAATAAATGCATGATTTTTGTAAGTGTGGTGGGCTTTTATGAATTTCACTTTAATTTTTTTTACCATAAACAGATTTACTATATTACAAATACTTTAAGGTTGGCATTTTGAAGTACTTCAGATCACATGAAAGCAGTTGCCTTCCAACTTCAGCTTCAAGTAAGAACCCGCTTTCAGGTATGAACAAAGAAAAAAGAAGTTTGTTCTCAGGACTCTAAGTCCAATTACACATTGGGGGGGGGGTTTCTTTTCTGATCTTTTCTGATCAGAATTCAAAATTTTGGCACTTTGGGGGGCACTTAACTTACTGGAACTGAGGTAAAGGTAAAGGTAAAGGTATCCCCTGTGCAAGCACCGAGTCATGTCTGACCCTTGGGGTGACGCCCTCTAGCGTTTTCATGGCAGACTCAATACGGGGTGGTTTGCCAGTGCCTTCCCCAGTCATTACCGTTTACCCCCCAGCAAGCTGGGTACTCATTTTACCGACCTCGGAAGGATGGAAGGCTGAGTCAACCTTGAGCCGGCTGCTGGGATTGAACTCCCAACCTCATGGGCAGACAGCTCCAGACAGCATATCGCTGCCTTACCACTCTGCGCCACAAGAGGCTCAGTGTCTGAGGTGTCTTCCACCATATGGAACTTCCAGGATGTTAAAATCATCCCCTGAGGGCATTGATTTGACCTATTTTGACTGAAAGGCAAGTGACCATGGTAGATAAAGTATTTAAATGTAATTCTACTTGTAGGTAAGGATTAGGGTACTCCTTCAGTTCCTGATCATAGGTTAGGATTTCCAGGCCTGACCTGACAATCAGCAGCAGTGGGGCAGGGACAGATGGTGGGGGCTGTCAGCGATGTCATGATATCACTTCCAGAAAAACCTGGAAGGGACATTACACCTCTCTAGTTATCACTGGACATCCAATGGTAAAATCATATTTTTTCTAGCAATTCCTAGAGAGAACTGGCATCACTTACCAGTTCCCTAAGGCCTTGTCAAGGTGATATTGTCTTGAGCAGGAACACAATCACTATTATCAGTGGACAAACAGAGCCTTCCAAGAAATGGGGTTTGTTTGCTTGTTTGTTTTAAATACCCATTTCAGTCTATCTGCCAATATGGATTAATACTGACCCTTCTAGGAACCAGCATCTTCCAGGGTCCTAATAAATTTCTCCATCCTCTAGATGCAATTATGACAGCAGTTATTGAGAAGGGAGATGAGGATGGTTCTTCCACAGTTGCATTTTTAGGGCTAAAAAATCCAGCTTGGGAAAATTCTGGATATTTTTGGACAATACCTAGGGAGGGAAGATTGGGGAGTATAGGAAGCCCAGTGGAGATGAGATGCCACAGAGTCCCACCTCCAAATCTGACATTTCCTCCAGCTGTAATTCTGGGTGAACTTGAGGGAAATTCTGGGAATAAGCTAATTTCATTCCTTCCAAGAGTTTTTCTTTGCCCAGTGTACCTGGCTTGTCATTTCTGCAAAATGTGAGCCTGCTATATCAATTTCTTACTACAGTTAGAATGTTCTTGCTGCACAAGTGTTTCTTATCAGCTCATTGATGCAGCTATTATTCCTTCCTAGGGGAAAAAAAAGCTTATTAATTATCACCTCTGTCCAATCTCCTCTTCTTGGCAAAGGTGATCCAAAAGGTCGTGTCTGAACACCCTTAATTTATATATTTTTAAAAAATCCTACTTGAACGAGAAATTTCAGTCAAGGCTTAAGCTGTGAGTTACTGCAGTTTGGACTGTAGTAGCTAATTCTAGATTGGGTTCTCTTTTAGTATGAATAAAGCTGGTGGCTTCTTTTGATCGCTGGAAGGTCATTTAAAATTCACCTTTAAATGTAAATTGACCAAAGGGCTGTATTTTGCATATCTATTAAATTAATTTGTATATGTGTGTGGATCGAATCAAAATATAATAATGATCTTCCAAGGCCACCAAGTTTATGCCATATGGAAAGCTGTTGGCCATGGTGAAAGAATGCCGAGATTTGTTTCTAAGACCGATTATGCACAGCAGCAGCTACGCCAAGCTGCCGCCGTGTCGTTGCGTCAGAGCCAAAAGCCCCACTGTCCCCCGATTATACATGAGTCGGAGCTTCCAGGGGCGCATGCTGGCTGCCCTGGCGCAACAGCCCTGCACAGGCAACATGGAGCCGGAAGCACTGGGCATGCACTGAAGCGCCGGCAGTGGCGGCAGAGGGGGGATCGGGGGCATAGACCCCATGCTGCATGATGGTGGGGAGAAGCATGCTGTTCTTCCATCATGGTGGGGGTGGGGGGATGCCCCTGTCAGCTCCGCGGGGGAGGAGCTGGGCATGAAGGCCCAGCTCCTCCAATTATGCACAGGGCTGGCTCAAGCCAGCCCTTGCCTGCGCTCGCTGAACTCCCCGGCCTGCGGAAGAATCCACGTTCCTTTAACACGGGTCTTCTGACGGCCTGGGTCAGACCAGGCCTCGGATGGCGTTGGTGTTGGGCATAATCGGGGATTTTCCCTGAAGCCCTGTCACTGCCACATTGGGCTTTCTGGCCCATGCATAATCGGTCTAAGAGTGGGAGGGAAACAGAGATGCTAGAGACAAGTCATCTTTTCCTACTGGCTTCAGTCTAACTAGTTCAGGAGAGAACTGGCAGATGGAGGAGGACTTTCCAGGAGAAAAAGGAAGTCCCAGGCCATGTTGCCAGTGTTACATAAGATGGGACATCATCATGCTTTGATATTTGGGCAAAAATTATGTTAAAAGCAAGGAGATGGCCTGGGCCTTCCTCTTTTTCTAGGTAAGCTTGTCGATTGCTGGAGGGGGCAGGACCTGGCAGCAGGGGATTTTTGTTACTACTGGGGAGCGGGGTCTGGAAACCCTAGGAGAACTGTGCAGTGTGCATCTTTAAGTGGACAAAATCAATTCAGGAGGGTAACTCTGAGGCCTATGATAAGCCAGTGTGAATGGGTAGTGGTTAGCTTATTTGGCTTGAGTCCACTTTGCTGAAGTGCAGTGGAAATCTCCTATATGACGCTCACCTCTGCTATGGACTCAGTTAGCCTTAGGCAAATCACTTTCCGTGTATTTGTAACAACACAGAGGAAGTACTAAAGCACCGGCTGGTAGGTATTTGATTAATATAACTAAATATTTTATTTTTTTCTCCTTAAATGGGTTCCAAAGTGGTGAACAATAACATTACAATTTAAAATGGTACAATATAATTAAAACAGCCAACATATATATTAATTCCAATCATCATGAAGTGCAGAATTAGAAACTGGTAGCATCCCACCAGCCGACAATCGCTGTGGGTGATAAGCCAGCACTTGGGGGGCCCCCAACAATGGATGATAGCTATCACTATGGGATTTTGGAACTATTGCCGCCCCAGGGGTGTTTTTAATGGGTGTTTTAATGGGATAATATTGTATGTTTTATTTGGGTTTTTATTTTTGACCTCTTATGAGCCAGCTTGCTGGGAGTGGCGGGATGTACATTGAAAAATAAATAAATAAATAAAAATAAATAAAATACATCATACTGATTTTCAACTTTTGCCTTTCATTTCCCTTCCTTTGAATGTCTCTTTTTTCTGGAATGTAAACATGAAGGCAGGTCCTGTTTCTCTCGCATCTGATGTAAGATGCTTTCAGGAATGATTTTCAGAAAAGTAGAATATGGGAAATAAATAAATTAACAGCAGCCAATAAGAATAACAGCTGAAATATCATCATCATGCCGAGTTCCTTTGTAAGGTCTTCATACAAAGTTCTTACATGTTTTTTTTACATGTTTTCTTATGAAGAAAATAGAAAAAAAAACAATTAATGCTTTTAGGGAAAGAACCTTTTAATATATGTAAAACCCCGACAAGTTTCACATCCAGCTTCTTCAGGGGGATATCACTTCAGATTCTCAGTAGAAAGTTAATTTAGCTTCCATAAGTATTAAACAGTTTAATACTTACAGAAGTATTAATTCTACTGGTGATTATTATTTATTTGATTTACAGGCCACTCTCTCCAGTCAGGTTTGAGGCTGGTCACAAACAGCTGAATCAAACTGGCTACAAGTCCAGTAAATGTTTGGGGGCAGTGTCTACCCTGAAAATCAGATTGCAAATCAGATTGCAAACTCCAAATCAACCCAAGTTCAGGTCAAATTTGGGTCCATGAATCAGTTTGTGAGAATGTCTGGCCCCAACAGCCGAAATGAACTGGTTACAAGTCCAGTAAATGTTTAGAGGAGGTACCTTCCCTGAAAATTGGTTTGCAAGCTCCAAATCGCCCAAGTGTGGACCAAATTTTGGTCCGTGGACCAGTTCATGCCCATCCCTATCACAGGTTGTACTGTATTCTTTTCTGTTGACTAGCAGAATTTTCTATCCTTTGTGACATTCAGTGAGCAGTTTGCATTTGCGTTAGTGGCAGTCAACCAGTCACAAAATTTATGCACATTAAATGAGCTGTTTCAGACCTTTATTGTGTAAAAATTTTTATCTTTGTATATTATGCCTTACATATTTTGTACAAAATCTACTTTGCAAAAATGGGGCTTATACATCAAACTGCTGCGAGTTCATAAATTTCAGAAAACCAAATAATGGAAAGCAAATGACAAATTGACGACTAACAAAGCGACAACATGCCTGTGAGCTCGGAATACAAAATGTAAAAGTGCCAAGGGATTTGCATTTCCATGTTGTGGAAAATTCACTGAGCATAGAAATGTTGATTTGAATACTTGCTCAAGACTGTGGTCTTGTCAGGACTCTGTGATTTAGAAACAAACATGCTGACTGCAATGTGGGCATTCTTTTCTGACTCTCAGCCAAAATCCACAAGGCAGTGGAAGAGCTTCAGGATGGAGCTGAAGCATCAGTCAGAAGTGGCAATTCAGGGTTGAATAAAAGAAAAACAGAGCACCACCACCACCTCTCTGTCCAGAATAAGTTTTCCTGGCATTTTGTATTTCCTTCCTATTTTATTTAAATTTGTTAAAATAAAAAGGTACGCCCAAGTGAATTAACATTAGGGAGTTTGTACCTTTTTGTTCTTGGTGCTGCAGATTTATTGGCTACACATTTTTGACTTTGCCAACTGGGTAAACAAGTTGGGAACAGAGAATCACAGAGGATGGAAGACAAAATGATTTGGAATTTTCATCCCAGACATCTAAATTTGTCCTTCCATGATCCTCTCAAGACATAGAGCAGCTTATTCCTCGTCCTCCTGTTTGCAAAGTACAAAACCATATCAGGTAGGTTATAAAAATTAATGTTGGCTGTGAGGGAATTTCCAGTGTTTCCATTCATTTATTTAAAGCTCCATCTTGTAAGCTCCATTTATTTAAAGCTCCATCCTGCTTGGCTGTGTCCCTGATAAGAACTTATATTCAAGCATTAACTTATATTTACTCTAGATAAATTAGAATTTCATCTAAGATATCTTTCAGATAAGGTTTACTTTCTAGTCAACCATCCACTAGTATTGCATGTGTTGTAAGTCAGAGATGAAGAGAAGGAAGATGTTTGGCTGAAGCTCCTGATTTGTCTGTCGCTCCTGGCCTTCACTGCTGCTTTTGTTTCTTTAGAGTTCCTCAAAGCTTTATTCATCACAGAGCAGTGATGATAATGATGGAACTGCCTGGAAGATACCAGATGCATGAAGTTGTTTCCCAACAATGAAGTATTAAAAATGTGCTGTGCCTGAAAGGCTGATTCATTTTGGCTTTTCTTAAAAAAAAAACTTTTGTAAAAATACAAAATTATCGATAGCCAAAGAAAGGTTAGCTTCTAAGACACATTGCACAGGAAACATTAGGCCATTATGACTTCCCCTGGGATTAATGGCTTTAGCATTTATCTTACTGAAGATCTTTCATTAAAATTATCCTATGTTAGAACTTTCTGCTTTTCCCCCTAAAGAAAATGTCAAGCTGGATATGTGCCTATGAAATGGTCTAATTCTCTACAAGAGTACAGTTGTAAAAAATAACTTCCTGTATCCCTTGTTCGGGGAATGCGTTATGGTGAAAATAATGTGCTATTATTTTAAATAATTGGCCAACACTTGGTCACTATTATATTCATCTGTGCAAATGGGGAACAGTATTATATTTTAACTAGAAAGATAGCCCGCTGTAAGAGGGATACAGTGGGCACTAGGAACTTACCCAGTATGGTGTCCCGCGGCGACGGCTGTCTGCGGCGGCTCCGTGCGCCGGGGGCGGCTGTCCGCGGCGGCGGCGGCAGGGAGGCCCGTGGCGGAGGCAGGGAGGTGCCGGCAGCCGCGCTCCGCGCGACTGCCAGGGGCTCTGTCTGGTGGCAGCCTCTCGCCGCATCAGGCCGCCGGGGAGGGAGCCCCTGGCAGCTGCGTAGAGCGCGGCTGCCGGGGGCTCCCTCGGGTAGCAGCCTGACGCAGCAAGAGGCGCTTCGCGCCTTTCACCGCATCAAGCTGGGAGCAACTGTGAGCCGCGCTGTGCGCGGCTCGCAGTTGCTGGGGCTGGGAATCAGAGGGACCAATCGGCAGGCGCTTCGCGCCTGCCAATTGGTCCCTCTGATTGTCTGTCCAGAGGAAGGGTCCAATCCGGACCCTTCCTCATCACGGACAGATCCCGCCTCATTACCCCTTAGCGAATTATTTAGTCCGCGGCGCCCATGGCGCAGCGGGCAGTGTTTAGATACCTATCGTAGGTGTAGAATCATAGAATAATAGAGTTGGAAGGGACCTCATGGGCCATCTAGTCCAACCTCCTGCACTATGCTGGACACTTGCAACCCTATTGCTCATCCACTGTAACCTGCTACCCCCTTAAGCCTTCACAGAATTAGCCTCTCTGTCAGATGGCTATTCAGCCTCTGTTTAAAAATTTCCAAAGATGGAGAAGCCAACATCTCCCGAGAAAGCCTGTTCCACTGAGAAATTGCTCTAACTGTCAGGAACTTCTTCCGGATGTTGAGACGGAATTTCTTTTGAATTAATTTCATCCCATTGGTTCTGGTCCATCCCTCTTCTCCATCCTCCATATGGCAACCTTTTAAATACTTGAAGATGGTTATCAAATCCCTTCTCAATCGTCTCCTCTTTAGGTTAAACAGACCAAGCTCCTCTAACCTTTCTTCATATGTCTTTCTTCATATGTGTAGGATATGCTTTCTTATTTTTAGGATGATGATTTTCTTAACTATTTTTCAGAGCAGGGCACAGGGCACAAGCAGCCATGGTCTGTAATTTGTCCCCAGCATTTGACATTAGGTGGTAGAGTATCTTTTAAAAAATTACATAGGGCATTGATCTACCTCTGAGACTCCCCCCACTCATGCTCTTCTTTGCTTCTTTAAGCCCTAGATGAGGGGGAAATGCACAAGATAGAGTTGCTAACTCCAGGTTGTAAAATTCCTGGAGTTTTGTGGATGGAGCCTGGAAGGGTTGGATTGAGGAAGGAGGGGCCTTCAAAGCATCCACTTTCCCCAGGGAATTGATCTCTATAGTCTGAAAATCAGTTGAAATTCTGGGAGAACTCCAGGCAACATGGAGTTACCCCTTTTCCTTTCCTGCTGGGAGCATTGTCAATATAGAAAATGTTGTGGGAAAAACTTAAACTCCATTTCTTCAACTTCACACACAGGCTTTTTTTTTTTGCATCTAAATTATCTGTTAGCATAGTTACCAACCTCCAGGTGGTGCTTGGAGACCTCCCAGAATTATAACAATTCTCTGGATGTCAAAGATTTCCCCTGGAGGAAATGGCTGATTGGGAGGGTGGAATCTATGGCATGGCCAGCTGAGGCCCCTCCACTCTCAAACCAACTGTTCCCTGGCTCCACCCCCCAGATCTTCAGCACAATTCCACAGGGACTGCAAAACGGAACTCTTCCTCCAAGCTTTTAGTTAGGGTGAGTGAACTTGCAAAATCTACTGGGCCCCCTCTAGAACCCCCATTAGAAATGTCCACTGAGAACAACTGGAGGGAGACAGAATTAAAGACTGCTAATTATGGTTTTAAATGTTTTTATAATTGTTTATAATGCAAATTAAATTTGAATGAGAATAATTTTTAGTATGGACTCTAATTTTGCATTTTGTATTCTGTACTTGATTATGATGTTCACTGCCCTGAGCCTTTCTGAGAGGGCTGTATACAAATGTAATTAATCTGTTCCACATGATATATTTCTGGTAAGGAATTGGAGGAGGAGCATGTCTCATGGCTTAAGTGTCACTCAGTGCTTAACACCCACTCAGGTCAGCTGTCCCACACAAGAGTGCCTCCTCCTCCAACTGGCTTGCCTGTCTGTCCCCCACCCCTGACCACCCCTCCTCCTTCTACTTCCCTCCAAGGCTCAGTGGCTGCAGATCTCTGCTGCGTGAGAGCTGCCCCTGCAGGTGAGTTCCTTTCCCGGGGGGCCTCCAGCCTTTCCAGATCCTGGGGGAGGGAGAGGCCATCCACAGAGTTCTCCCCCCTCCAAATCTAGCATCCATTGTATTCCTGAATGCAATGGGTTTGGCCCCTAGTAATAATATAATAAATAATAATTTCCCAACCTGGAGCTGGCAACCCTATGGGGGAATCACCAAAAGTCATGGGAATTTATGGCCATACGTTTTCACATGTTCCATGAAACTACTGAATCCTTCACCAGGCACATTCAAGCGCCTTACAATTGCCTAAGCATGTAATAGTGGAATCCTTAGTTATGCATTGGTTTGGGGATGTCTGTCCTAACTACTGCCAATTAATTTCACTGGGATTTGCTTCTCAGGCTAGCAAACATAGCTCCTTCTGTGCCATTTTATCAGGGTTCAAATCCCGTGAGGTAAGTAAGGTTGACAGAGACTGATCTTGAGGAACTCTTTCAGCTTCTTGGCCAAATGGGAACAAGAACTTGGGTCACCCAGATCTCAGTCTAGTTTCCTCTTAGGAAAGGGAAAACAATGCTTCCCTCCATCTCTCCTATCAACAGATATGCTTAAGGAGAATGTTTACACTAGACTTGCCTCCAGAAAAATATATTTTAGAAATTAATCAGATAGTTGTTTCAAATGAATCCTAGAGTGTCTTGTGACACATCAATGTCATGGCTGGTGACTGCAGCCTGAAGTGATATTGCAGCATTCACAGCTGTCATTCTTCCAAGGGGTTGCCTGCACAGTTACGGATGCCATTCAGATAAATCCAACCCTCACTAGTTAGCCCTATTTTAGCAGCTGAATGCTGTTTAAAAAACACAAGGAGAGTGATGCCTGAATGCCGCCTTCATCCTTTCTCAGATTGCTCTGTACTTATTCCCTCAGCCACTCAGTTTGCCTTTATTGGCATTCATTATGTTTTTCTTTATGCTTAATCTCTGAGATATGGGGGACTTCCTTTCCTTCTCCAGTCAAGTACTTTATTGAGAACAAGAGGAAACTGTAGAAGTTTAGCAGTTGCCTCAATATTCACCATCAGTAGCCATGTGCTACCTTATAATATTAGTAAGTTGTGAGTTCCCAGATTGAGGATTGAGTACTGTGTGGCATGTAAGTGAATTAATCAATGAGATTATTCTATTTATGCTAGTGTATGTATGAGAGAGAACAAAGAATGAATGAATGATGCAAGAGGTGTGTGTACAAATATATGGTCTCAGAGCTCTAGGCGTACATGTGTGTGAATGTTTGAGAGCTAAAGGTAAAGGTATCCCCTATGCAAGCACTGGGTCATGCCTGACCCTTGGGGTGACACCCTCTAGTGTTTTCATGGCAGACTCAATACGGGGAGGTTTGCCGGTGCCTTCCCCAGTCATTACCGTTTACCCCCCAGCAAGCTGGGTACTCATTTTACCGACCTCGGAAGGATGGAAGGCTGAGTCAACCTTGAGCCGGCTGCTGGAATTGAACTCCCAGCCTCATGGGCAGAGCTTTCAGACTGCATGTCTGCTGCCTTACCACTCTGCGCCACAAGAGGGTCTGTTTGAGAGATAGCTCTATGCAAAAGTGCATGACTAGAATATGTGTGTGTGTTTAGGGATTTGACCTGTGAAATGTAGCCAGTCTCCTGTTTGTACAATGGAGGAAAGGAGAATTTTATCATTTGTGAGTATTATTATGCAATAGAATTAGAACTTTCCTCTTTTTCCCCAAGCTACATCTAACTCTATATGTTCATACTAATTAATTAAAGAAACACTTTCTTGGTGGGAATTATAAAACATACTTTGTGCATGCCTGCTACTTCAACAAATGGCAGAATAAGAGAGAAAAAGCAAAGTCAGAAAATGGAGTTCAGTTACAAAATGCAGAGCCTAACTTCATACCTTCTAACTTGTTTCTGAATATTTATGGAGGGTCTACTCCACTGATTCTAAAACAATCCCTAGCCTCACTTCAATCTCTGACTTGTTTTCTGTTCAAGGGTCAATATGAAACTGGCTGACAATGAACCAACTAGATTGAAAAAGATCAGAGACTCTTGACACCTCTTTCTCTCTCTCATATCTTGGAAAAATGTGAACAACAACAGGGTTGTGACCTCTGGTGGCTGCAGCAGCAGCACATAGTTTCAAGGAAACAAGCTCACCAAGAACAACCTAAAGCATGTGGCTGCTAACTTTGTATGATTCCTTATTATGCCACCGGGTAAGATGATTCCCTGAAATGATAATCTTAGCATATGCAACAAACAAACAAGACTTCTTAGCTGCAAAAGAACTCATATGTGGCACAGATGAGATCTGATAGGTAAAGGAATGTGTGGGTCAGTAGGTCAACATCAGTATAAGTGATGAAGAACACCCAGGTTAAGTGAGTGACTCAAATGACTTTGGTTGGAATTCTTGGAAAGAAGAACAGTTGGTTCTTATATTCCACTTTGCTCTACTGGAAGGAGGTTCAAAGCGGCTTCCAATCGCCTTCCCTTTCCTCTCCCACAACAGTCACTCTGTGAGGTAGGTGAGACTGAGAGAGCCCTGATATTACTGCTCAGTCAGAACAGCTTTATCAGTGTTGTGGTGAGCCCAAGGTCACCCAGCTGGCTGCATGTGGAGGAGGAGTGGGGAATCAAACCCAGCTTGTCAGATTAGAAGTTGGCACTCCTAACCACTATGCCAATTTGGAGGGAAAAAATCAGCAGGAAATTTAGGAATATGTGGTATGTTCATGTGTGACAATGTTGCAGTGAATGTGTGAAAAGCTTCACTTAAAAGCACTGTGTTTAGGTGATAAGATACGTCTGGGGTTTGATCTGTGATGGTCCATTCATATATGCATTCTCTCCACTAGATGCTGTCATTATCAATGGAGTAACATGTATGTGAGAACTAGCCTTTACTTGTCACTTGTATGGATTTTTTAAAAACAGAAAATAAAATAAAAAAGTGCTTCACATCATAGTGACATTTCAGATTTCCTGCTGCATGTGACATTGTCCTCTTTAACCACATGCTGCCTTTGTATAGACTAGAGAACTGACTGAAGCCACAGTTTTCTTAGGGACGATAAATCAGCAACTATTGAAAAGAGCTGCCAAGTTCATGGCAGGGATTGTAAATTATTCAAGTCTTTCCAATAGCAGCTAAAAATGAGAATATCTAGAAAACCCAGAGATCAATCATCTTGCAAGGAAAAAAAATTCCTCCATCTGCCAAAGGAAATTAGGTGAGACAAAGTCCCACCACCTTATCAGAATGACTTTGTCACAGGCAGAAGCAGAAAAGGGATAGATTTGTGAAAACACCTTAGACTGAAGTCTGGGTCTCGGTTTCTTTTCTATTTTGCACAGCCTGTCTTCCATGGACATCTGGAGGGCCATAGTTTGGCCACCCCTGTAGAGCTGGGGTTTCTTTTGTAAAGATCACAACAATTGGAATGGTGCTGTTCATATCTGCCCCACTTCCTAGCCACCACTTTGTTTTTTTTTCTGAGGTGTCACTAATTTTCAGTAGCAGGAGCTGCCTTTGATGTCAAACCCGCTGAAGTCAATATCAGACCTGCTGAATCCATTGCATCTTATTCTCATGGAAGCATGCATAAGCTTGCAACTTACTTTTGGCTGAGATTTAATTCAACTAAAAGGCAGTCAAAAAGGGAGCAATCGCCTGTTTTGATCTTTTCTCTGCAGCTGCCCACAGCATTCCCCCTTTAACAGCCCTTCTTATAGAGATATATCACACAAAAGCAACTAACTCCCATGATATTCGTGTTGCCAATGTTCAGGAAAGAATCCAATCCATGCTTTGGAGTTTACATTCAATGAATTTACTGCAACAGGATTTTGCAAAAAAGTCAATAACTGATTTGTTGAAGGCTTTGATATAGAGTCAACTGCTTGGTGTGAATTTTCTGGGCTGTGTGGTCATGGTCTGGTAGTTTTAGTCTCTGACATTTCACTAGTAACTGCAGATGGCCTCTTCAGAGGTAGGACATGGCAAGATGGGAATTTTCTTCATGACAAAATGTGGTGGGTATGAACAGTTACTGGGCATTTTATTTACTTCTCAAGGTAGATTCGTGTAACATATCACATTCCTGTCATATCTGGGAGTTTCCCAGGGAATGTTCAGGAACTAGGAAGCACTTTTGCTGTGTATGGCTGGAATTTATTAGTGAGTATATTAGGAAGTGTTTTTCCTGTGTCTGGGTGGAGTTCAATAGAAAATTCACTAGTCAAGATCTTGCCTGTCTTATGTGATGAACCCTTGTGAGATGTTCTATCCCACACAAGACTAGAAGGAGATGTGCCACGAACACACATCCTGAGAAGTAAAAAAAAATGACCAGTAACTGTTCACATTCTTCACACTTGGGCACAGAGAGTCCCATCTTGCCGTGTCCTACCCCTGAAGATGCCAGCCATATTTACTGGCAGAATGTCAAGGACTAAAACTACTAGACCACATCCACACAGACCTTCAGAGCACAAGCACGAACACACAGCAGAAAGAGAAACAAGAAGTAATCTGCAGTGCAAGAGAAATCATTGAATAGACCCTGAACACTAGTGAATACACCCCAGCTTCCCCTAGGGCAAAGATTAACTAGTCTTTCAGCAGCGTTTACATTAACTAGACTCAGCAGACTGCTGCTTCTCCAACAAATTCTACTTTATCCAATGTAACACATGCACAAAAGGAAAAAAGGCAGTGCATTGCCACTCAGTGGTCACAAAAGGGCAAACTGAATGATGTGAATCTTCATCAGCTTATGTGTAAGGAAAAGACTCCAACAAAAGTATTGTGAGGAAGTTGGGCGGCAACTAAGAAAAGCCAGAACAGAGTTTTTTATGCAGAAAGAGCTAGAAGGCTCAACTCTATGGCTGCCACCTGATTTGAAAATCTGGCTAATGAGGAGGTAGAATTAACTGAATCACTTGATTGCATGTGGTAGAGCATGTCTGAATGCCCCTGGATATAGTAAAACCAGAGTAATAAGATGAGGAGACATGGGGGTATGGCACCTAGAATTTGGCTCTTATTGAAAATCTTGTGGATATAGAAGTCATGAGCCTGTTACCATTCACTCATCCTCCCAATTTCTGTCTCTTTAGCTTGGATGGACAGCATAGCTTTTTTCTGCTTGGCACAAAGAAAACTGAAAATGCAGCCTTTCTGAAAGAATATTGAAGTTGTGATTTTCAGGATTTTGATAGGAAGACAAAACTGTGAATACGCACATCAGAAGAATGGCAGACTGCTCACAGGTTATATGTTTTTTCTCTCAGAACACAGGATAGTCTAAGATATAGATAACATTTGAACAACGCTTATAGGCCAGTATGTTTAAAGAATTACAGTGCTAGAAGCAATTTCTTGAGTTCACCTGGTTCAACTAGAGACAAAAATATTAAAAGTACTCCCAACTATTGGTTGATACTACAGCCTCCCAGAGAAGCTTGTTCAATTTCTGTACAGTTGTTGCAATTTGGAAAAGTTCCTCACCATGAACTCTAATGGTGAGCATAAGTCCACAGTATAAAACTTTTGCTTTCATTTGTTCTTCCACAACAAGCTGAGCACCTTTGTTTTCCCTTCCTGCCATTCTTTGAAATCTATGTGTGTTAAATTTAACTGACCCAGTTCCCTTAGTATGTTTGGTCATTTTTGTAGCTCCTTTTTAAAAATCACAATTGTTGTGATAAATAGATGTTTAAAAGGAGCTAAAAATAGAACATGCAGACAAAATGGGAAGTATTTTGTTTATTTTGAGGAATTATAAATCCTAATAATTTCTAATAAATCTGCTGACAGTATGAACATTAGCTTTAGATTTTACAGTAGAGTGTATAGAGCTGTCCTGAGTTGTGACTAGAGACAGGTAAAATTCACTTGACCTGAAATTGCCCTGAGGACTGAAGCTGTTTTTTGGGCATGTGCATACACGTACACAAAGATTTCATTCCCTATCCATTAATTCTTCCCTTCCCTAAGTCCCAGTCTTACTTTTCCAGAGAACTTGCCTTCATGGTGTGGTTCTCCAAAGAAAGGATAAACTTAACCCCTCAGCAGATTGTATTGGTGGTGGGGAAAAGTACTGTCAAGTTGCAGTTGACTTATGCTGACCCTACACCGTTTTTGATACAAGTGTCATTCAGAGGTGGTTTGCCATTGGCATCCTCTGCACAGTGACCCTGGACTTCCTTGGTGGTTTCCCTTCCAAATACTAATCAGGGCTAACTCTGCTTAGCTTCCAAGTTGGGCTTGCTTGGCTACCCAGGTCAGGGTGCAGATGACATTACATGGTTTGAAATCAACACATGTAGAAGAGGAGTAGTAGGCGTAACATTATCACTTCCTTTATGTTATCAGATCTGTAAGCAGGCTAGGTGATATATCAAGCATTTAATCTGTTTTACAGCTGGCTTTTAAATCAGAACATATTCATACTATTTTATCAGCACACAATCTTGCAAAGGTGCCAAGGCTGTTCATGAGACAGTAAAGGTCCAGATTTAGAAGTCAGCAGATGTCAGGATACCTTAGACAGTTGAATGGGGTGTGAAATGGCTAAGGTAATGGTCACAGAGAAATAATATACTTTTTGCCTGCCACTTAATAAATTATCCAATAGACTCTATTGCATGCGCTGTCAGATTCAATACAAGTTTTCTTTCAGTGTCTTTCTAGAAGTCTTCCAGGGTAGACTGTTGCTTGGTAAACAAAGAAAAGAAGAGATTGGTGAGGGGCAATTTTGTCAATAGCTTTGAGGAACTTCATGTCCCAAGCTCCTGCTGCATCCTCAACAGAGCTTGTGTTTGGAATTATACCACATTCCCCCAGAGAATTTTGGAATCCAAAAGGACCCATAAGCCTCCTTGGATGGATCATTTTAACTGGCCTTTTTTTATGGGATGTCAGTGCCATATTCACCCTTACTTTCCAGGAGATAATGAATACAGTTCTAGGACTCTAATCTGATACTAAAGAGGTAGGGGAAAAAGAGGCCCTTGTATTGTCAACATTCAGGATGCCATAAAGATAAGTAGTGAGCAGACTTTATTTACATGGCTTGCAGTTAGAGTTGGTGTGAACTGAAGAATTTTTGTGGCCTCCTAATCAAAAGGTGAGGAAAAAATGATAACTTCAATCAACCACAGAAAGCCAATACATTTGAGCACATGGTTGCCAGATCTGAGAATGGTAATTTCTCAAGATTTGGGAGGAGGGAGTTTGGGAAGGCTTGAGTTTAGGAGTGGAGAAACATCAGCTGGCCATGCCATAGAATCCATTATCTGAAGTAGTCTCCCAGGGAAATATTTGTCACTCAGAAAACAGTTATAATTCTGGTAGATCCATAGGTTCCACCTGGAAGCTGGCAAACATATTTCAGCATGTGGCAGCAGGGGCTACCTGCCAGCCGTATATGTCATGATGAACCCACTGCACAGACATATACTCAAAATGATGCTTATTTTTAACTGGAAAGAAGGAGTTGTTTGAGATTGGGGGGTTATCTGTGTGCAAGAAAAGTTTGCCCCCCAGTATTTGGGAAATAGAACTGTAGAGGTTGTAAGTCACTGATGATGCGCTGAACTGTTTTGAGTTGAGAGTTGTATGTAACCACTAGTGGTATTCTGTTATTGTCTCCTGCGGGCCCAAGATCTCATGATCCTTGTTCCATTTTGTCTGAGGAAGTGTGCATATACACGAAAACTCATGCCTTGAAGAAATCTTTGTTGGTCTTAAAGGTGCCATTGGACTCAGTTTTTGTTTGCTACTTCGGACCAACACAGCTACGCACTTGAATCTATTTGTAGGGGTGATAGCATAGTTGCTTGTGGGTCTGCAGGAAATGCTAGAGAACATCTGACTTTGCATGTGGTACCTCACATATGCAGCCCTTGATGCAGGGAAGTGTGTTGGCAAGCTCTAAAGGCCTCCTCAATTAGTCCATTCCAAATCACTATTGTGTTTCTTCTCTGTATACTAAATTTAAGCAGAAATCCATGAAAACTGTCAGGGAGGCAAAAGAATCTGAAAAGAGTGCTAAAACCTCATGTATGAATAGCCCAGTATGTTAAAGAAGCAGGCCTGCAATTGTGTTTAGTATGCGTATTTAGAAAAGAGCAGACCGATTATAAATATGCCACATCTGGTCTGCCATTCTTTTATAAGAAACATTTGTTTTGCTACCATTATATTCAGCAAAAAATGTGCGAATCCCCAATAATGAGAATGAGATTAGAGTCTGTTTATGAGACAGACAGCCGACTCTGCAATGAACAGCAGTCTAAGCAGGTGACATAGCCAAAGGCAACAGCAGACTTGCTAACAGCAATGGCTCTAGAGTCTGCCAGGAAACTCATTGTCATTTCTAACACTGTTATCTCCCAAAGATCTCCATCTCTTAGGTACTTGAATAAAACTTCCTTGGTCTTAAAGGTGCCACTGGACTCAAACATTGTTCTTAGGTGACTGGTGATGTTCTTTGTGCAGCTGTGAATATCATGAGGGCAATACAGCATGGTAGATGGAGATATTTTAAAAACGTATTACATTCATGTCACTATTAGTACTTAAAACAAATAAAATAAAATTTATTGCATTTATCTGCTACCACTTCCCTGCAGAGATTTT
Source organism: Paroedura picta (assembly GCF_049243985.1). Classification (NCBI taxonomy): domain Eukaryota; kingdom Metazoa; phylum Chordata; class Lepidosauria; order Squamata; family Gekkonidae; genus Paroedura; species Paroedura picta. Next base: position 61,199,924 of record NC_135375.1, read on the forward strand.
AATCAAGAATGTGATTGTGAGATCTGGAGATGCTCATTTTTTTAAGATGAAGTTTTGGGTTTTTCTTTAAAGCTTTTTTTAAACATACATACATGCACATACATACATGCACACACCACACCTCTTTGAGCAATGAGATATTCCAGAAGCACTGCTTTCTTGGGTTGGTTCCCTTTAGAAGACAGACCATGGGAGAGTTAAAAGGCATTTTTGTAGTAGTTGCTTTATTTAGAAATGTATGTGTAGAACACAGATGGAGACATTTCAGACCCATCGAGAACAATACCTGCAACTGCAGGAAACATATCCCATTTTGTCATGAGCATGAGCTCTTTTAGGGTGTGCCATAGGTTGCAACCATTAACAAATTCCAGTATCTACTATCAGCTTTGGATTAGATGGCTCCATTCTTTCCAGGTCCTTCTAGCCTCGTGACTTTTTTCTTCCTGTATGAAGCTATGAACACATATGGCAACCCATACAGCAACTTCTTTTAACCCATAATTTGCAGTGTTCTCTCTACACTTACCATGTCCCATGTGTACTGGCTTGAGAGCTCTTTCCATTGTTCTTCCCATTATTCAGAATGGATTTCCAGTAGAGATTGTGAAGTCTTTCTTCCTCCTGTCTTTTTGAAAGACTTTGAATGAGTCTTTTGTTGAGGACTTGTATTTGACTTATCTTTCAGGGCTGTGTTTTTGCAGGCAATGCCTGTTATGTTTCATTGTATGGCAGATTGCAGTTAGGCTGATGCACAAATTCAGTTTACTTTTTGTATACTCCAGGCTGTAGAAGTGAGACTGAATTGTTCTAACAAATAAAGTGAGAGAAGTTTGATTGCTGCTTCCTAGACCACACCAACCCTGATTAGCTGCTCAGATGTTAGACAGAATAGGCATGTTGAATCATGGATTTCTTGTGTTAATTGACATCTGTGCAATGGGCCATGTTCAAGTTCAAGTCTGTGTCATGCTAAATCGTGTGAGGCTTGTTCTGCATGGCTGGAAATATTGAATGGTGAAATGTAAAAAAGGTAGATTTTTGCTCCAGCCTTAATAGCACAAATAGTTGTTGTTGTTATGTGCGAAGTCGTGTCCGACCCAACGCGACCCCATGGACAATGATCCTCCAGGCCTTCCTGTCCTCTACCATTCCCCGGAGTCCATTTAAGTTTGCATTATGGATCTGACGTTCCAGGTTCCTATGGAATAAAAATCTTTACAGCATCGGACTGTCTTTTCGCCACCAGTTACTTCCACAACTGAGCGTCCTTTCGGCTTTGGCCCAGCCGCTTCATTCATTCTGGCGCTACTCGTACTAGCCGTCTGCTCATCCCCAGTAGCATATGGGACACCTTCCGACCTGAGGGGCTCATCTTCCGGCGTCATATCGTTATGCCTATTGGAACTGTCCATAGAGTTTTCATGGCAAAGATACTGGAGTGGTTTGCCATTGCCTTCTCCAGTGGATCACCTTTTGTCAGAGCTCTCAGCTATGACCTGTCCGTCTTGGGTGGCCCTGCACGGCATAGCTCATAGCTTCACTGAACTACGCAAGCCCCCTTGCCACAACAAGGCAGCGATCCTTGAAGGGGTTCCTAACAAATAGTTAGGAACATATAAATGCCTGCTATTTCAAACCAGAGAGCTGACTTTGCATATATTCTCACATGTAACCAGATCAAATGGGGCTCAGACCAAGACGTCCCAGGGCAAAAGTACTTCTGCTGTCATGTTGCTTGGAGCTGATCTCCCTTACCTCAGTAGCCAGCTCTGCCCTCCTTGTCTCATACAGTTACCCTTGCAGCCCCGGTGAGATAGGATTAGGCTGCAAATAATTGAGGCCAGAGCTGACAGCACTGGGCTAAATGGGCCATTGATCTGAATTAGTGTAAGACAGTTTCTCTAGAGAGGCTGTGGAAGATTGGGGTAAGTGTGATAAACAATTTGTGGCTAATGGGAGAGAGGGAGATATGCCAAAAAACAAAACAAAAAATAGGAACAATGTGATTTGGAGTATTATATTTCACACTTAGCAGTCTCTTTACATCACGTACTGCTGAAGTTGCTGTGGTTATTTTTTAGATATAGCCTTTAAAAAGCATAGCCATTCTGGACTAACTAAGCTCAGGCAACAGTGATCTTGGAAAGCTGCACCTGAAATACCCTCTGTTCACACCTCTCTGTAGAGAAGGTAGCTATTTTAAACTTTACTTACCATTAGGATAAAAAAGGAAGCCTTGATGTGTGACACAGTAGAAGAGCTATAAGGGTGGAAGGTAAAGCAGAAAAAAATCAATCAAAAGTGCCATTACATACAAGGCATGGATAATACTGGACATGACTTCTCTCCAGAAATGACACTTACCTGTCAGGAAAAATAAAGGGGAGGAAAGACGACTGTGAGGGTATCACAAAGTCTGCACTCAGCAGGTACAGCAAATAGGCTACGAATGTTTAAAAAAGAAGACTTTTTTTTCTGGAAAGCTGAAGATCAATAAACCTGAAGCAAACTTCAGAGTGTAGGACTCTGTGAGGGAATAGTATGTGGGTTTTCCACCATTCAGAATGCAACAATATGAGAAAGAACAAAGACAAGCACCCCCAAACATTTCAAATACTTGTCAAATTATTATTCCCTCCCTCTCAGACAAGCCAGAAGGAGTTGAAGGGAAGGATAAGCACTTCTTGAAAACAAATCCTTTCCCAAGCTGAACAACTAAGTGTGGGGAAGCAAGATCTTCAGGAATGTAGTCATCAATAGCATGCAGATGAAATGCAGTTTTATTCTCCTACTGGTACCGTTATGTATGGAAATCAGGGCAAGAGTACTTCATGCCAACAATAGCATATGACAGAGATAAATGGTGTATTCACACAAAGTGTTTCATATGGTGACTGATAAGATGAAGGATAGACAGGGTGACCCTATTATCTGGCAATGCTGGCAAGTGCTCCACCAGGTATAACTAGCAACCCTAGCAACGCAGATACTCTCACAATATTCCTGAAAACTAAGGATGTTTCAAAACCAGCCAATTTGGTTCCTGTCCTATCTGCAAGTTGTGACTAGGTGTTCATTCAGCTGTTTGCAAGCAGTTTGCAAGCAGTTCAAGACCGTCGGGTTACTTTTCATATATCTAAAATAGTATAGTGTGATACAATCCATAGTGAGCCGCAGTGAACATGCTAGGTGAGGTGTGACACTATTCTACATGTTAATATCATATCCAGGTGATGCGTCATATCCACTGGTGCCATCCACCTGTCAGCTCATGGGCACAATACAGATCACCAGCCCTTTTGAGGAGAAGCAACTGTAAAAGGAGAAGAAACTGCCACGTAAACATCTTAATTGACCTGCACCTAATGAAATGGATTCTGGAAGAACAACAGTTCAGTGATTTTAATGAAGCTTTTATTAAGCGTATACCTATGTGCCATCCAACTAGAATGTCCTTATGTATGGCTGTGATCAATACATAGACCTTTCTTTGGTCTTAGAGGGGAACTAGCATATTGGCATTAGTGGTGTTGACACCCTTGCTATGATGAGAAAGATAGACAAAAGCAACACTTGTGGCAAATGCATTTCATAGGGTAAGTGAGAAAGGAGAAGGCAGGGAAGCAGAGGTCTTCTCCACTGTCCAGCATAGTGAGGCTGGAAGAATATCAATTTCAGCAGCACTTTTAGCTATTGGATTTGTGACATACTAACTATGTATGGAAATGAGAAACACAAACAAACTCAAGCAAAGTTCTGTTTTCAGAAAGGACAGAAAATCTGCAGAAGAAAAATCATTCTGTGTTTGACGTACAATGAGAGGTACTTCTTTTTTATGCTAAATTAGGCTAATGAATGGTTTCTTTTGCTCATTAACATTATGTTGTCCTTTCAGACTTACTGTTTTGAAGTCTTTTCTCCCTTCTAGTATCTTTCTTGTTTAAAAAAAGATACGAGAAAGCACATTCGCAGGCAGCTCCCCTCCACTGGTTACAGAACATGTTTTGACAGATGTCTTTTGTTATCCTCCGTCAACCCTTTTCAATACACAGGGACAGAATGTTTTATTATTAGTTGGAAGATTATGTGTGTTGTTAAATTCATCTTGAAATAGTCACTGGTAGGATTCATTTCCCCCATTATCCAGTACTGTGATGCCTACTGTTATCATTTCTTTTTACAAATTTTTAAAATAATGATAGCCTGTAAGAAATAGCTTATTTAATTAAAGGAAATGAAAAGCACACTCTAATGTCCAGCTAATATTGTGTAGATACAAGCCCTCCTAAATATCTTCCTGAGTGGAAGGGCTGAAGATGCATCAATTCAGCAATACTCTCATGCTGACAGGATACTGTCAATGCAAGAGGGGAAAAAGTGGGAAGCAGCAGGAAAGGAGCAGAGCTTAAGAGAAACCCTGTTCATTTGTAGGGCTCATTCTTGTCACTGGTGATCGCTTAAGCTGAAACACTTCTGTTGCTAGAGAGTCCTCCATGACTGCTTTCTCACTCTCTCACCCTCTATCCACACAGCAATAATAAGAGAATATAATCCAGACAGCTGATCACAGCTTCAGTGAGGGAACACAGTTCAAGGCATGCTTGCCTGTTAATTCAGCTCCTGTTCTCCTTGTGTGTAATGAGCAGAATACCGAAGTTCAACATGCTGTTTGTCTGTATTCATCTGATTACTATCTCATAACTTACCACTGACTGAAAAGGGGAAAAAAGTTTTTACCTTTTGTATTGTGATGTACCTCTTTGCTGTCTCTGGTAGATTCCGCACAAGTGGTGCCACTCCAGGCCACCACCGGTGTGTAGCTGCATGATCCCACAAGGGACACATTTCAGTACTGGATAAGCTCTGGCACTGAAATTTTCCCCTGTGGGCACACATTTCAGCAGGGCACCCGGTCTGCCACTGAAATGTGTCCCACTGGGGGATGCAGCCGCAGTGGATAGGTTCCGCTGTGCAGGGGGGAAGCAGGGTCCTGGTCTGCCTTGTGGTGCTGCAAAGTGCCACAAAGTTGACTGGGGCATTTTCTGCCTCCTCATGACCTCCATAGGACAAGGAGGAGCAGGCTTTGACATCCACATGGGCCTGGCGTAGGAAAGGCCCCATTGGCCCCTGCAGCACAAAAAGGGAATACAGATTCTCTTGCATTCCCTTGTTGTTGTTAAGTGCGAAGTCGTGTCCGACCCATCGCGACCCCATGGACAATGTTCCTCCAGGCCTTCCTGTCCTCTACCATTCCCCGGAGTTCATTTAAGTTTGCACCTACTGCTTCAGTGACTCCATCCAGCCACCTCATTCTCTGTTGTCCCCTTCTTCTTTTGCCCTCAATCGCTCCCAGCATTAGGTTCTTCTCCAGGAGTCCTTCCTTCTCATGAGGTGGCCAAAGTATTTGAATTTCATCTTCAGGATCTGGCCTTCTAAGGAGCAGTCAGGGCTGATCTCCTCTAGGACTGACTGGTTTGTTCGCCTTGCAGTCCAAGGGACTCGCAAGAGTCTTCTCCAGCACCAGAGTTCAAAAGTGATCTTGGAGCCCAGGAAAATAAAATCTGTCACTATCTCAATTTCTTCCCCATCTATTTGCCAGGAATTGAGAGGGCCGGATGCCATGATCTTTGTTTTCTTGATGTTGAGTTTCAAGCCAACTTTTGCACTCTCCTCCTTCACCCGCATCAACAGGCTCTAGTTCCTTTTAACTATCAGGCTTTAGTTCCTTTTAACTTTCTGCCATTCACTTTCTGCATTCCCTTAGTGCATGCCAAATGAGGGCCTGATAAATTGTAGGAGCTGGAGGGGCTGGAACAGCGGCAACATCATGTGGACATGGAGATCAGCTCTGCGTCCATACTGACACCACCCCAGTCTTTTCCGCCCATGCGGAATCGGCCTCTGTGTGCCTAATAGAATATCATGATAGTAAGGTGCTGACCATTAATGGATACTAAGTTGTTTAGATAAGACCAATTTGCTGATGTAAACATAACCACATGGTCTAATGAGAGTCACATTTCATTTTCCTTCCCCTCACTCCGTCACATCAATAGAGAACTTAAAACAAAACACCTTTAAGTCTTCTAAAAGGAATACATCTTTTGGCTCGTAGTAGTGCCATCTTCTTAGCACTTTGCACCCACATAGACAATTAAAAAGTCTGGAAAGGATGATCCTGTAGTACAAGTTTAAAATCTAAAATGGTCAGATATTGAAGTGACACTATCAGGCACTCATATTGCATGTAACCAAGAAATGTTATAAATGTAAGTTTGGCATTTACACTGAAGTTCTTGGTATCCCTATACAGAGGGGATCAAGACATTTGGAATGATGTTTCCTTACCTTATCTCCACAGCTTTCAATCTAGGAGTGTACAAAGTAGAATTTGGGGCACCAGTTTTCTCAAAATCCTCTCAGGTACTTGTTTTAGGACTCTAAGCATTAAAATCAGGCTCCAATCCAATAATTAGGACATGGCATCCTCAAAGACTAAGTAAATAATCTCATCATCCCCAAACACTTCAAGAAAGGTGATAAGTCTGCAGAGTGCTTAAGAACCCATCGCCACAGAGTCTGATTTTCTACCCCCCAGGTACTACTTTAAGAACCATCCCTTAACAGTTTCTCGTAGGGTTTCTGTTGGGACTTTTGGATTTGGCTCAATCCTTAGTCCCTCCAGAGAAAAAAGAGCTGCAGATTAAGAATGCAATTGTAAGTATGCAGTTATTAGTTACCTTTATGGATAAGGCACAGATCCAGACTCGTAGCACTTTGCAATTTAAAAGAGAGTAACCTTTACTGGGAAAGATGATTTGCAAGCATATATCATGTTAATCCGCTTCAATCTCCTTACTGAAGCAGAATACAAAAGTTTAGGAATAGTTACAAAAGCAGCACATGGCAAGCTTCTTGTGGCCAGACTACAGGCAGACTACATTCCACACGTCAGCAGATAGAGAGACAGCAGAGCCTTAACAATAGCCCTTCAAGGCTGACTTCACCAAATTACTTGCTGATTGCAATTCCAACAGTTTTACATATTGGAAAACTTAAACATGTTCAAAACGAGCCTCCCTGGCCAGGACATCCCAAACCCAGTTAATCTCAACTATGCATGGGAAGGAACATCTGCTTGGCATGCAGGAGGTCCCAGGCAGCATCTTCAAGTAAAAGGATCAAATAGAAATAAAAGACCTCACCCAGAGATCCTGGACAGCCGCTGCCAGTCTGCATAGACAATACTGACTGTGATGGATTGAGGATCTGATTCAGTTTAAGGCAGCTCCATGGGTGTTCACCAGTGAAAAATATGGGCAGCACAGTCACCTTTGCAGGTGAACACTAAACATTATTTGCCACTGATTGATGTGGCTGTCCAAAAACTTGTGACTGGGTTTTTTTAAGGGTCAAATCCAAGGCACATGAAGAAGCACAAAGAGAAATCAGATATAGAATTTAATGCAATTCCCTTCACAGATGGATGAGCATTGTTTTAATAACAACATTTCTCTCAACAGGTAAATCTTCAAATGGATTACTAGAATAGTATGATATGTGGCTAAGGTATGCATAATGGAAGCATGCCTATGATCAAAGTCTATGGAATGGTACTTAGACATTTCTCAAAGAAGATAGGGAAAGCCCAGAAATAATAGGTATTTTGAATTCTACCAAGGAATATCATTGTCTGGGAAGGGGCTACTATTGGCCTGTAGGATTTATGCTGTGCAGTACTGGATTAGATCCTTAGAAGAGGTTGAAATTATGTGGCTGAAAAAGGGGGCTGCCAGTTTGTTGATCATCCCCACTTTGCTTTTTCTTTCCACACATTCAGTAGTACATCATGGTGTTCATAGTACAGTTGGTATAAACTTTTCCAGCTTCTTGCAGCCAGCCAGGTAGCCCAGCTGCATCTTTGAGATTTCTTCAGTGTGTGAGTTGCTCAGGGAGTGAGAGCCTTATGGCCTTGTACTTGAACTAGGTGAGGAGCCACAAAGATAAGTGGGAAGGGGAGGGTATAAACATAGATTAGAAAAGGAACAGAAGTAGGTATACAGAAGACCCTCAATTTCAGGACAGTGAAATCATTTAAACATTCCGTTTAACATTTCTGTGCTTCCAGAATACATTATACCTCACTATTGGGTAGGAGATACTAAAACTTAAAAAAAGAAATGGATGATGGAAGTCTTAGAATTTCATGAAGCAAATGATGTTTTTTGAAGAGCCTCTCAAGATTCATGATAAAATCATGAGACATGGAAACTCCATGGAATTTCCTGGCAATCTTTGATATTCTTTTTTTTTTGTATATATAACATTGATGTAAGGAAAAAATACAGGGCCTTGACTGATTATCTATAATTCCTTTCATATTAATTCATTGTATATTAAAATTTAAAATTGTGCTTCAGCCTATGAAATAGTAATTCATAGCTGATTCTCAGTAACTTTGAGGTGAGTATTATTTATCAGCAAGCACATCCCAATTACTAAACAGAAGGTGCTGTCCTATCCTATAAATCCATTAGCTGGACAAGATAGGACTGCAACTTAAATTTGTAAGCAATCATTACTCATAGCCAGCTTTGTGTAGTGGTTAAGAGTGGCAGTTCTAATCTGGCAAGCCAGGTTTGATTTCTTGCACCTCAACATGCAGCCAGCTGGGCCACTTTGGGCTAGTCACAGCCCTGTTAGAAGCTGTTCTCACAGAGCAGTCTCAGAACTTTCTCAGCCAGACCTATCTCACAGGATGTCAGTTGTGGTGAGAGGAAGGGAAGATGATTGATTGTAAACAGCTTTGAGATTCCTTTGGGTTGTGAAAAGAGGGGGATAAAACTCAATTCTTCTTCATAGTGTGTTGTAATGCCAATATAATCTCAAGTCACATGCTCATATATCTACAATGATATAAGGGAGAAAAATTAGGCTGATTTGGGGGAAAGGATCAAAGGAAAGGCTAGCTCAGACTATGTTGTATCCTATCCCAGGGTGAAGCCTCATGTCTCTGTCCATATAAAGTTGTGATAATAGAATAGCTGTTATAAAAAATATAAAATCCCTTTAAATCAATGAAAAATTCCTCCTCTGATAGGGTAGTCTTTGTCAAGGGGCAATAGGGACAGTCGGCCTGTGCTGGGGGAGGATGATTGCCCACAGCCCTGACCTCTCAAAGAAGAAGACTATCTTGGACTTGGGCAAAAAGTACTTAATCCTTCCCTTCAACCCGTAAGGGTTAGATTCAGTTATGAGTTCCTCTCAATTTCTGCCCAGTTTGAGTCACAATTGTGGTGTGTGGGATGAAAAGACTTCAGTTTTTCCCCTGCATTGTATCCCTGGCCTGATATTATCCCAGTGAATGTTCAACAAAGCAAATAGCACCCTTGAGGCCACATCAAAAGGAAATATGAGGCAAGGGGTAAGGCAGTTCAATTTTTTTGTGGGCCCCAGGCAACTGAGTATAACCAGATCCCTCTTTCCCCTTTAGTACAGTCCCTTTCTCCTCTAACTACACCTCTTTAACGAAATCCTATTCCAAAGAGAGAGCAGCATTGTCTGCCTTGCTTGCAAGGAAACTTCCAAATCTTAATGTTCCCTTCCTTGTTATGAGGCTCAGGGTCAAACCAGACATCATGCCACCAAGAGGATGGAGTCACCCTTTAAAAGTGCTTAAAATACTCTGAGGGTAGCAAAGCAGTCTGAGGGGGTTTTGTCTTCCCCAGCATGCAACACAAGCACTAAATCAGTTGCAGCCCCCTCACAACTATTTTAGCCCTTGCAAAGGCACAAGGTGTGGGAAGCAAGAGCACTGTGCTGCAGGGCCAGTCTAATCAGGACTGGGCATTAATGGCATTTTTAAATTACTTTAAAATAGAAGCAGCCCTCAAGGTGGCCATGAGGCTGTCCTGTCTAGTGTGGCTCACAACTGGCCCACATCAGGAAATGCTCCTGCAGCTCCAAGCAACCAAACCAGCACACTTCAGGGAGAGGCAGATAGGAATGCCAGGAGAATGTCTGCAGGGGGAAAGGGGAATCTGTGGAAATGGCCATTTTTGCCTGGCTCCAGCTCATAAAGGGTGGTTGGAAGGGGTGCCCAGCTGCACTGAGGCCTCAACATTCTGCCTTTCACAGTAGTGGCTTCTGAGTGTGGGGGAATCCGTTGTCTGTAGGGTGGAGTGAAGTCGCCCCCTCCCCCAGCTTCCCTCTCCTCTGCCTGTCTGCAGTAGCAAGACTCCTTTTCCTTGTGCATGTGGCAGGCTGTAGCTGGGAAGGAAGTGGACATATGCAGCTGTGTTGCACCACAGCCAGAGCTTTTGCAGCTGCAGCAGCTGCCCAGTCCATCCACCCACAGAGTCTCCTCTAGGAAATTACATAGGAGCCAAGCCAGGTCAGTCCTTTGGGCTTTTTTGCATGGGTGTGTGTGAGTTGAATGGAAAATGGTGTTGTGAATCAAAGGGGCCATCTGTCTAAGAAAATATACACTGTGATCTCTGCCATCAAAGGCACATTCCCTACTCAGAGGAAGAAACAGACACATTCAGGGTGATACATTGGTGGGGAGGATTCCCATTTAGCACACTGCATCCCAGGGAAGTTTAAGTGAGTATAACTAATGCACTGAGAAATCTTCATGCATTTACAAAACCCGGCTCTTAATGCGTAAAGAAAGGACGGGGATGTAAACAAGAAATGGATTCTCACTTCACCTTTTTCATATAATGATCCAGTTTTGTTCTAGAGTCAATAACTCGGTCAACAGCAATCAAAGGTTTTTCCCGTAAACACTTTAGATATAGGGGTAGTCAAACTGCAGCCCTCCAGATGTCCATGGACTACAATTTCCACGAGCCCCTGCCAGCAGAATTGTAGTCCATGGACATCTGGAGGGCCGCAGTTTTACTACCCCTGCTTTAGAACATCAGAGGAAGAACGTATCATCACTTTAACTAAGATATCATCTACTGAGACACAGGGAAAGATTGGAAAGCAATTGCGTTGGTCCCTATGAAATTCAGAAATCAATGGAGCAAGATTCTGCATTTCCAAGATATCTTCATCATTCTGGCTGATACAAGAAGAAGGAAGTGTTTCAGAGTATGATGGAGAAGCCTACAGTTTGCAGAATCTTAAGACTCAATGCAGGATGTGTTACAGACTTGGCTGAGCGACATGGCATTTTACATGAATGTGAGTTCAGGATTAGGGATTTCCGAACATTACCTCTATGAATTATATTACTACAGATAGTTTGCGAACAGTATAATTACCACCAGGCCAGCATCTGCAGCTGGTGAGGTTGTTAGCAATCAGACCCCTTCTTTCATTGAGGGGGAGTTTATAGAATAAAATCTATAAACACCCTTCCTAGAATATCATTCCAAGTATCAAACTATGCACTGCTTGGCTAAAAATGACACAGAAATAGATGCCAGCCAGATCATGAGTGCAAATACACTGTGTGCACCTATGAATAGGTCCCTGAGAAACTCTCAGACTTCAGTGACTGCCTCATCTCTCTGACTGCTGATGCCAGCTCTGTGCAGCAAAGAACAGCTGAAGTTGCAATCTGAATTGGGCATGATGCAAATGGGAATGGAAGAGAACCCATTGGACTGACTGAGAACCTTTCTGACTGACTGAATGGAGGAATCCAGACACAACCTGTGAAAGGATTCTAGACACAAACATTCCACAATAATTTTAGTACCACTCTTGTTCCAACAAGGGCCATAAAGACAAAGTATCCCACACAACAAGGGAGGGAGATGATCAGGAATTAAGAAACTCTACAAAGCACCTAAACTTTCATGGTCACAGATGTCTCACTTCTTCATTGTAGCAACTGGGGAAACTGTGTACTGGGTTAAGAAGTATAACCATATTTACTAAATAAATATTACTGGGGAAGGCACTGGCAAACCACCCCGTATTGAGTCTGCCATGAAAACGCTGGAGGGCGTCACCCCAAGGGTCAGACATGACTCGGTGCTTGCACAGGGGATACCTTTACCTTTACCTTTACTAAATAAAACTCCGTTTCACCCATTGGCACTGGCTAAACTTTCACCTCAGAAAAGAAAATGTGGTAGAACAAGCAGAAACTGCAGATGGAGCTGCTTGCACATCCCTCCGATGAACAGGTGAATGCTGCCCTCATAGCAATATAGCCTGTCCTCTACTGGCAGAGTCCCACATAAAGTTATCATAAGGTATACTAGGTGAATGCATGCACACATTGAGAAACTGGGAAGCAAGACTGGGCAATAGAATGGAGAAAGCACTCAAGTGGTTGTACTGTTTTGTTTAAGCAACTTCTAAAAGCAAGTTCCACAATTGTCCATGTTTGTCTTGTCTCCATAGGCAACCAGGTATCCATTCAGCAAAAAGGCCTTCAGCAGTGATAAAGCCTGGTTTTCCTATATGTGGTTGACTTCTTCTTTGTTCTAGCAGTGTCTGACCCCTTGACAGTAATTTAGCAGCACTTAGGGCTGGGTTTCAGCCTGTCTGAGTTTTAACCCAGGCTGTTCGTCATCTGGGGGATTCATAGCCAGGTCTCCAGGCAGCTCTGGGAGCATACTGAGCAATACCCCCGGGCTGGCACCCTTTGGCACCAGAACCAGAAATGCAGATGGTGTGAGCATAACAGCTGTAAAACTGAGGGATCCCAAGGTCCCACCTGGAGACCAGCATCCCTATGTGAAGATGGGGTCAGGAGATTAACTACCACTCCCCTGTGTGGCAAGCATCTGCATTTTCTGTACACTTTAGTCACTAAAGCATCTGCCAAGGTAAAAATCAGGCACTCAATCAGATTTGGCTCCATGCTATTTTACAGAGGATCATCAAAGTTTCCTAATAATACCTTTGGATTGATCACATGAATGTTACTGGCCAATCAGGAATGCCAGGTCAAATAATGTTTACTCAAACCATTAGAAGAAGAAAAAGAGTTGGTTCTTATATGCCGCTTTTCTCTACCCGAAGCAGTCACAAAGCAGCTTACAGTCACCTTCACTTTCCTCTCTCCACAACAGACACCCTGTGGGGTGGGTGAGGCTGAGAGAGCCCTGATATCACTGCTTGGTCAGAACAGCTTTATCAGTGCCGTGGTGAGCCCAAGGTCAGTCAGCTGGCTGCATGTGAGGGAGTGCAGAATCGAACCCGGCTTGCCAGATTAGAAGTCCACAGTCCTAACCACTACACCAAATTAGGTGAACACTTTCATTGTTTTTGGAGTAATGTTGACCTAAATTGCCAGATCCCCATCACCATTCTCAATCAACATATTTGGCATAAGCAGCAGTTTATTGACGTAGCAATATGAAACTCATGATTATTATTTTATTGAAACTAAATTGATAAGTAATGCATAACCCCAAAAGCCCTAGGACAATGCCCTGATTAGGAAAAGGTGGACTTCCCTATTCCTAGGAAAATGCATGTCAAACAGCCCTGCGCCCAGGTGCACATTATATCACCCCTGAAAGACTGAACAGAGGCCAGCCACAGTGATAACATCCAAGCTCTCTCTCCCATGGTTCTATCTTCAAGAATGTAAATTGAATATAAGCTCTTGTTGAGATTTGAAGCAGAAACCAAGCAGGTTAAAGAACGTATGATCCAATGGATGCAAAATATAGAATGTAATATTCCATTGGAAGTATGAGAAAGATTATGGTTTAAGGCAGTAGTCCCCAACCTTTTTATCACTAGGGACCGGTCAATGCTTGACAATTTTACTGAGGCCCGGGGGGGGGGGGTAGACGGCCCAAGGGATGCCGCCACCTGAGCCCCTGCTCCACTTGGTTTCGGCGGTAGAGTGGCAGGGCAGCCGGGGAGGAGGACGAGGAGGAGCCGGGGGTTGGGGACCACTGGTTTAAGGTGCCCAAGCTCACAAAATGTCAATCCTTATGAGAGAATTGGTACAAAATATTTTATCATTGGTATATCACACCTAATGTAATAAGTAAAACAGTGAATGATTGTAATGATATCTGTTGAAAATGCAATGACAAACCTGACTTCTTTTTTTATATGTGGTGGAGGTGCACTAAGGTTAGCAAATTCTGGGCAGAAATCCATTCTCTATTAGAGCATATGCTTAATGTTAAATTTCCTATGAAACCTGAATATATGTTAAGTGTTTGTCCAGAGAATCTGCCATTGGTGGTTTTAATTTTTTATGCCACGACTTTGGTGAGAATGATCTTGGCTAAAGACTGGAACATTTTGAGAGTATCGTCAGTATTGGCTTGGCTTGAAAAACTGGCAGAACTTTCAAAAAATGGCCAAACTAGCTAGTTTGGTCAGTGGGAGAACAACACATGAATTTCGAGAACAATGGCAATATAGACTTTCTTGATAAACTTGATAAACTAAATAATAAACTAAATAATAGGGTCAGTGGATCAGAAAACCTGATTGGGGGTCCAATATGTTAAACAATTGTCATATCTACTTTATTCCTTTTCAATTTGTTATATGTAATAAAAGAATAATAAAAAGAATCTAAATTATTAGACTACACAAAGAGATAAGCAGCAAAATTAGGCAACAGAAACAATTATAATTAATTAAGCTTTCAAGGCCATTGACAGACTCCCCCTTAATATTGCATAACAATATAGTGACAGCTTTGATGATTATTGATACACCATTGATACTTGGCAAATGATGATATGAAACAACCATGACAGGAGGCTGACAAACTGATAGATTCTGACATAAATGTTGCCTTGGGTGGGTGGGGATGTCCATACATGCTGACAAACATTCAAGACAACTGTTTTCCATTTGACCCACTTGCAATCCATCTACTGAATGTTGTTCTGCAGCTCTGGAAGCACAAGCAGATGCGGCATTTGCAAAAGGATGTCACCCGAAATAGTTTGCAATTTTAAATTTCTTTACCGTGTTTCAGAAATGTTTGTAGTTCTGTTTTAGAAAATGTTTGTATCTGGCTATAGTGCTGCATCAAATAAATTTAAACAACAACCATGGAGAGCAGCCATCATGGTGTGCAAATCCGTACTCTATTTCTCTGGCAACCATTAACCAATGCAGAAGCATTAACACTGCAGTGAATGCCTTAACAACGGCTACATGGTGGCAGACATTACAGAAGGTAAACAGAGAACTGGAGAATTCTCTGTGAGAGGTAGCTTTTCTCTTGCATTTCGGTAGCCTTTCTCTTGCAACTGTAATATCTGCTCCTGCTCTGAGCTCAGTACTTTGCAGCAAAATCACATGGTATAATTTTTGAATAGGCAGGAGATCATATTTCTGCTTGTCTCTCAACACATAAAATACTAGTACATCACAGAAGAAGGCTGTAATGTGGCTCAGTTTAATGGAATGATCTCAGTATTAAGAAAGAAGGCAATAATCTTACTTGTTTGCCCCCACAATTTCCTATTTTATCTACACCTACCAGATTCCCTGCGCATCTTTCCCCTTAAACTAAAAAAAGGTCCACAGTTTAAGCTTTAAGGAAGATGCTGCATTCCCACTGGCCATTGTAGCTGCCCTTTTCTGTCACTTCTCACTTCTTGAAAAGCATCAGAAACATCACAGCCTCCATTGCCCTGTGAGAGCAGCAATACGTTCTGTTGGAGATGCCATTCATGTAATCCCCTGCGATGCAGTGAGCCCATGCAGCAACTAGCCTCAGCAGCAGGCAGCTGCTCTCGTGCTGTTTTGCTGTTGAACACAGTGCAATGATTGCCAATTTGAAAACACAACTGGGTCTTATCCTGTCACTCCCACAGCATGGACTGATATAACATATTTCTCGTTTATTTCTTTTCAAGCATCCTTCAGTCAAAGATTCATGCAGTTTATATCGGGGAAGGCTGAAACCCTAAACCAGTTTGAGAGCTCTGTTTGAGAGCTCTGAGGATGGCAAAGCTAGTTCCCTGAAGCTGAAACAGATAAATTTTTATTTAGATGAAACAAAAACAAAAAGTCTGATGATACCTTTTATCAGAATAGAATTCCTCCTGTTAAGAGAATGGTTTTGGATCGTAACTTTGACTGGACTTCTTATCCTCATTATTCAAGTGCTTAACAGTTATTATAATGATCAAAAGGCACTTTGTGTTAGCAGAGTTTAAATATGCAAAAGGACAAAGCACTAGCTTCTTATTGAAAATTGAACCAACTCTGTAAAGAGGGAAAAGAGGAGAGTCCTAGCAATCTGACTAACTGTTCTTTTCATCAGAAGACAAACAGGGAGGAATTGTGCTTAAAGAAGCAGGAAGTCTTCCAGCTGAGCCAATCAGGATACAGGAGGAGATTATTTGAAAAACACCAGGAAATTCCTGATCTAAATATGCTAATTACACATCTCCAATGCCCCCTGTAGGATATGCTTTTTATATGCTGTTAAATCATGCACACTAGAGATCTTGCATATTCTAACACTTCACACATGGTCAGAAGGGTGCGCACATCTGTATTCCCTAAAGCTATTCCAAATATTGAAAGCCAGAATGGTGCAGTAGTCAGAATATTTTACTTTGACTGGGTAAATTGGGTTCAGATTACCACTCAGCCAATCTGTGACCTTGGTCCTCTCACTGTCTTATAGTGATTCCAAAAAAAGGGGGCACTAATAGAGTGGATTGAGCAAAAAGTAGTTAAGAGTGAATACTGGGTGTATTATGCAAAACAGGAAATCTCGCAAAAAGTCTGCCCAAAAAGGCACCTTTTAAATTATTTCTGCATGTGGTACTGTTTTTGCTGTGGAAAACCCACTGCAGCATCTTTGATTCTGTATGGCACTTCCCCCTCATTACAGCAACGGCATCTTTTCAGTGCAGTATTTAAAACTAGCTTTACAATGATTTCACTTTTTTGATGGAACCAAGGATACCCTTTTTGTCATGCACAAACGTTGGCGTGTTTTTGGTATCCTCCCCTGTGCCCCTGTGATAGCCTCCTTTTTGCTTGCAGTCCCTCATCCACCAATGGGAGCTTGAGGCTCCTGCTTCTGATTCTCTGCCAAAGGAGGGGCCTGTTTTCGATACTGACAAGTAGAGCCTCTGGCTGAGTGGAATCACATGGACTACCAAACTATCACTTCTCTGTAGAATTGAAGCATACAAATCATTACGTGCAGCAGCAGTCTATCTCTGAGCTGTGAATATGGGGGGGGGGGCTGATGATGACAGTTTATCAGGCTAGTGAAATGGAGGGGTTTTCACTGTGCAACCTTGCGTGGGCTCAGTGGCTCTCTGAAATGCCAGCTCCCTCTTGCAGGAGAATGAGGAAGGAGAGTTGCTTCTGGCTATGGACAGAGACTCCAGTTTTGGACTGGCTCACCAGTGATTTAAAAAAACTTCAAGGGGGAAGTTGTGGAGGGGCTTTCAGTTTGCATGGGAACCTGTTGTCTGCAGTGGTCCATCCTGCCCACTCTCTATGATGAACAGTATAAATCAGAGGGGTGATAGTTTTGGCATTAAAAAGCCTGCATGCTCCCATGGAGATTTCTTGTTGAATTCTCCATGTTCATGAACTACAATTCCCATGAAGCTCTGCCAGCAGCATGTGCCAGATTGACAGTCAGGTGGCATTGCAGCTGACCATGGCCTTCTAGCATGATGAAGTTTCCCCTCCCACTTGAAGACTTACCAACATATCTGTTTCAAATGCATAACTACTGCTGCAGAATAACCCCAATGCAGTATCAGAGCATATGCATAAATGAGGACATTTTAAAAACATTTTTAAAAAGGACAATTTAAAAAGGGCAGTGAACTAACAGCAGTAAAAACCAATATATGCATAATAGCCCCTAGCTGGCAGAGGTCACTGTACACCCTGCAGTAACATCACAGATAGAATAAGAATGAATATGTGCAGAACCAAAGGAAAAAGAGTCAGAACCATCTCCAGGGGTTTGCATACTTGAACACTGGTCTAACAATGTCACAAAAGATCTTTCTGAATAAAGGAGGCACTCTAAAAACATGTTGGCTTGGATACAATGCAATCACAGAAGAGCAGCAGGTTGAATGCAAACGAAACTGACAATTCCCAACAATTTCCCCATTTGTGCTTCTGATCCCCCTTATATTGTTCCTTTGGGTCTCCTATCCCCCAAGAGCAACATTTTGTGGAGATCAGTGAACTTCCATGAGAGTAGGGAGATTGGAAAATTCCATTCTGCCATTGGAAAATTGTCTTGATCCACTAAATGTGTTTCTTTTCTAAAGAAGGATGTTTCCTGGCAGGATCTTCACATTATTGTGGCTTGGAGAAGCCACAGCCTAAGCCATTTGGTAGACTGACTCAATTGCAATTTTGATTTCTGCATGGGATCTGAATTGGGTGAACTCAAGATCCCTTTCCATCATAAACCTCTCCACCCCCTTCTACAGTTTGTAAGAAGACACAGAAGGACATAGGCACTGTAAAGGGAACAGAAAGAAAGAGGAAATGAAGGAACCTTGGGATGGTGGCTCATTGGAGGTGTCTGGTTGGAAGCAATTTCCTGCAGTTTGTGAACCACTTCTATAGTGATCTGCAGTTCTATTTATAATTTCATTTGGAACACAGCCAGGACTGCTTGCTGGTATGGTGCTGGCTCCCCCTGTGCTGAATGTCCTGATGGGCTTTGGTGGCTAATTATTAACAACTTCCATGTTGTGCCAGATCATAGAAAAATGTGCCTGAGCCTTTCCCAGGAGTTTCTGGAAAAACTGTTTTTAGTAAATGCTTAGGTAGATGAAAGAGAAAGTCAGTCACTTGTTGTGGTCAGTGATGCTTAGATTATGCTCCTAATGATGTTTACGAGGAAGTATGTGCAATTTAATTCAGTAGGACTGGGTTCCAAGAATCAGATGATTAGACTTTCTTATGGCTGTAGGCATTCTTTTAATTACCTGTGACAGGCCTTTGCACTGTCACTGCTGGCTTTGCAAATGCCTTCTCATTAGTAGTTCTGTTGATACCTGTAAATGTATTGCTGAGAGCGTGCTAATTTATGATACTTTGCATGCTCCTGATTTTCAGAAGAATCTTTGTTCTGAAATACTACTTAACATCATATTGTAATGGGATTTTCAGCTTTTATGCTATTCACATCACTGTGGGTTAGGCTTAGGGTTGCCAGGTCCCTCTTGTTAACTAGCAGGAAATGGTGGTGGGGGGGGGGGAAGACTTACTGTGAGTGGGAAGGAGGCCCAGTCAATGATGCAGCAATGTGTCTATGTTACTTCTGATGTGATCCAGAAATCATGTCATCACAAAGGCCCATTATGCACGGCCACCGAAATGGTAATTTCGAGTCACATAGAAAACGGGGAGGGGGAAGAAGCGAAGCAAACCGCTTATGCACGGGACGGGACGCAATGGCGGCAAAACCTAGAGTAACCAATTATGCACGCGGCGACCCTGGCGCCGCTTCTGGTTGCGCCCTGGTCACCCGGAAGCTGCGCTTTCTTCCGCGTTTCGCTAAAGCGGCTTTTTCGGAGGCATGCACCGAATCTGCAGCCGGTTGCAGCCGGCTCCGTGCGTTATCGATGATTTTAGTCGCCGCCATTCCACCCCGAATGTGCGCTATCCCCCCCATGCATAATGGGCCAAAGTGATCTTGGGGCAATAATCTGAAATTTGGGCAAACCTTTATTATAATTTGGCACAGAGTTTTTGCCCAAATACCAGAGCATTGCCCTGACATTGCTGACATGATGATGTCACTTTGGGCTCATGTCAGAAGTGCTGTAGGCACATCACTGCAACACTGATTGGTCTTTGCCCAGTCTCTTTCCAGCACCTCTGCCAGCCAGCTGATTGGTGCTGGGGTGGTAGGATCTAGCATCAGGGAGCCTCTGCCTTCCCTGGGGTGGGTGGGTGGCTCTGGCCTGTTTATATTATAGGTACTGAATAGAGGCAAAAACTCTTGACTTCTCAAATTCTAATCACATATAAATAATTGAGAATTAATGTGTTGTAGTGGTTAGTGAGTCAAGTGGGGAAACCTAGGTTCAAAATGCTACTCAGTCATGAACATGGACTAGTCACTCATTTTCTTATAGCCTAATCAACTCACAGAGTTGTTGAAGATAAAATCAAAGAAAAAATATTAGGTCCACTATTATGGGCTCCAGGAATAAGTGAAGAATACAAATATAGATTAAAAATAACTGACCATAAAATAGATTCAAGTGGGTAGCTGTGTTGGTCTGAAGCAGCAGAACAAATTTAGAGTCCAGTGGCACTTTTAACAGCAACAAGTATTATTCAAGGTATGAGCTTTTGTGTGCACGCACTCTTCCTCAGATATAATAGAATGGAATGGAAGTAATCAGTTCAAACTTATCAGTAGTGAGAATAAATCAAGATACAGCATAATGAAAAGTGTTAGCTGGTTCCAGAGATAAGTAGGGAAAAAACAGCCATTTGGAGTTGCTTGTATTCACTTCAGATTGAACTGTACAGGAAACATTTAGCAACAATAAAAATGTCAATGTCTACATTAAGAGAATAATGGGCAAATCGATAGCCAATTGCTGACAGCAGTTAGCTGAGATCTTGCCCTTTTGGCCCCTACTTGTCCCCCCAAGCATGGAAGCAGCCAGGGTCACCATCCACTTTAAAGTAGAACATTTGTCCAGAATATATATCTGTACACTGCCCGTGGCGCCGCGGGCGCCACGGACTAAATAAAATAGTAAGGGGTTCTGGGGCGGGATGTGTCCGGGATGAGGAAGGGTCCGGATTGGACCCTTCCTCATGACAGACAATCAGAGGGACCAATCGGCAGGCGCGAAGCGCCTGCCGATTGGTCCCTCTGATTCCCAGCCCCAGTAACTGCGAGCCGCGCACAGCGCGGCTCGCAGTTGCTCCCGGCCTGACGTGTCAGGCCGGCCCCTGAGGGAGCCCCCGGCAAGACTCCAGCCACCGAGAACCTCCAGCCGCCGAGACTCCAGCCGCCGAGAGGGAATCAGGGCCAGGCCGCGCCCACGCGGCCCGATCCGCGGGCGCGGCCTCCTAGAAGGAGCAGAAAGAACCCACCCACCCCCAGCCGCAGAAGATCAAATAAACGCACAGGAGCCGCCGCAGCACAGCGCACCACGCCTGGGACTCCCCACCAAAAACCAGGAGACACCGAGGAGCCGCCACCCGCCTCCTCTTTCAGGTAGCCTGTCCCTTGCTCTGTCCCTCGCCTGCCCCTCGCTCTGGTCCCTGCCTGCTAGCGCCCATTGTCTTCTGGATACAATGGGCTTTTTTACTAGTATACACATAAACACACTATTCCAAACTACATTGCATTATACTAGTCATAGTTATAGTTCAATCTACTTGTTCAAATCAATTATTCCAGTTAAGAGATCAATTTAAATACATAGGACATTAGGCCTTTCTGAGGGATTATTGAGAATGCAAATGGGAATAATTGGAACCTATTAAGTATTTTTATTATGCTGTATTTTAATTTACTCTCACACTCTACCTTTACATTTGAACTGATTACTTCCATTCCATGACAGTATTTTTGAGGAAGTGTTCGTGCACACAAAAGCTCATACGAATAAAACTTTGTTGGTATTAAAGGTGCCACATGCTGACTTAACAACCATAACCATAACAGGGAGTGTGGATCTGCTG
Source organism: Paroedura picta (assembly GCF_049243985.1). Lineage (NCBI taxonomy): Eukaryota > Metazoa > Chordata > Lepidosauria > Squamata > Gekkonidae > Paroedura > Paroedura picta. The sequence goes on from NC_135375.1 coordinate 61,221,545, forward strand.
CCATTGGAAGAGGAAGAGGCCGCCATGACGCAGCCCAGCACCTTAAACAGGCGCGGCTGGTCACATGTCCTCCCCTTCCAGTGCATGCATGCCTGGCCAGGTGCATGCTTACCTCATGCCTTCTTCCTGCCACCCACCTGCTGCCTCATCAATAACAGTGTGGGGTAAGTCCCAGCTGCATTTCTTTGCAGACAGAAATTTAATATCTCTTGAGCTTTTCTGAAGAACCTCCTGCTCTAATGAGGTGATATAAAGCCAGGACTGTCTCTTTGCTTTGGGAAAGGGGTTCTTTGATTCTTTGCAGGAGGAGAAAGCAGGCACCATGACACAGATAATTGCTTTAACCTGTTATTTCCCACCAATGTTCTTTGTCAACCTTTGATTCTTTAGTGGACTGGCCTGTGATAGCTAATTATACAGCTTTCATTTTGCCCCAGGTCTATCTTTTAAAAGCAATTTATACAAGTAATACACACACACACACCAACTTTCAGGGCAGATATCCCACCCCAGCTTAAAGTACAACCAACAGAGTTACCTCCTGGTGTACCTCTAGGCCCTGTTACAGGTATCTGTCTTTTTTGTTTTTGTTTTTTTACAGATTGAGGATATTTGATCTTGCTTTAAGCCTTGTGGATTGAAATTGGACACACCGGAAATGTGACTATAGAGGCAAAAATTCCTTGAAAACAGTTTGGCTTTGCAGCAATTTGCATCTCTTGATACTTTATCATGATAATTAGCACAATATTAGAATGACTGTTCCTCAAACAATGAGTGCCGGAACACCAGTCATGGCATCCCATATTTTTAAACAATGTGACTTGATAGCCAAGGGTAAAACTTTGTCTGCATGCTTGTATTAAATTTTGCAAAAGAGGAATTGTAAATAAAATGTACTCACAACTTTCTCTGTGCTAAAGCTTTCAGCATCACAAGATCAAAGCAACATTTATTTTACAATGCAGGGAATGGCAGAATAGTCCCACTTTTTAATCCCTTGATAGTGAAAACTGATTATCCCTCGCTATATTGTATAGCACAGTGGTTCTGTAATAACAGCACTTATATTCTGATCATGTGCAGGTTTATTCCCGGTGTTTAAAAAGACCTCTCTATAGGTAAATGTGCGTAGGACTGCAGCTTTAATTTATGTGTATCCCTTAGCTGTTTTATTTGCTCAGTCATTTTTACAACCATGTGAGATCTCCAGTGTGATTAGCTCTGTATTTCAGAATGAATAGCTGGTTGTAAGATGATGGCTGAATTCATGGCTCAGGTGAGCAGCTCTCTGCTCCTAGGTGTGGCTTGTCCTATTCCTGGTGGATAAAGCAATGCAACTGCTATAGGTATAATTCTTTAAAGAGCTTTAACTTTTATGGGAAGAAATCAGGTGCATCAAATTTTAAGTCACAGGGCTGAAAGCAGGATCTAAAGAAGAAAAGCTGATTCCTGAGGTAGAGCAAAGGAGCATAACCAAAGGAAATCCTCGCAGTTTCTCAACTGGTAGAGCTGTACGAAGTATTCATGTAGACTGACAATAGATGCAACGGCTGATATGTTTGAGGATTGTTGCTACAAGAAACTGTTCAGAATGCCCAGAGGACCGTGCATAAGGGGTGGGAGTTATTCTTGGTTTGATGTTTCAAGAGGCCCATTTTTTTGTTTTGTTTGGTGGGAACTATTAATGTGACAGCTATTCAATTTATTATATTTCTGCTACTAAGGATGTCCCATTAGAATATTCTGTTGTGGGTGCCCAAATGCCCATTATTGATCCTATTCATTCTGTTAACTCCTAACTATTATACCTGGATATGCCTAAATCTCTTGCTAGAAATGTAGTTTCTCATTATATCAATACTTTTTGAGGTTCACACAATGCATGCTTTCTCACACACAAATAACACATTATAATCCACTTTCAGTGTACTTTGCAACAGGATTTTACTGTGAGATGACAAGGTTTGAAGTGAATTGAAACTGCATTATTTCACATAAGTGAAAATGTTCAACATTATGCATTAATCATCCTGTTTCCATGGTTTCCTTCCTTTATTCTAACCTTTTAAGAAAGAATACAGTCCAAGCACAATGCATATTTTTTGCCCTTCAAACACATTGCCTGCATTAGCACTATTTTCCTGCACCAACACCTCACAAGTACCATTTTCTCAGCATTTTTTCCCTACTGTGACCATTTCCACACTGCAGGTTTCGTGCTGGGCTGCAGGCTGGAGTTTGAGCCAGGGCAGGTTGTTCCATCTCTTCCTGTACTCACATGGGGGAACATTTGGCCCAGTGTACTTCATCTGTCTTAGATATGTGCTCCTGTATGGGAGCCAGGGCAGCAAAGTTCTCAGTGTGGAAATGGTCTGTGGCTGTTTCTGCACTAGGAGACATGGCTTGTTTTAGTCTTGCTTTGGATTTCCTTTGGATGCTGGTTGTTGAATCTAGCGTTTCCACATTTGGACTTTCCTCCCCTTATTTATTAGGCTGAAATCTGCAACATGCTTTCTGCACTGAGTCTGACGGAGGCAGCCTTCCATCTTGCTTTCCCCCCTTCCCCTTTTCAAAAAATGTGGGGTTTTTTTGCAAAATGGTGCCTGTGTGCACCTTTTTTCCATTGTGCCCCTTAATCCTTATTTACCTTCCCACTCCCCCCCCCCAATGTCCTGATTATAATGTTTTCTGTATTTTTTTAAACCTGGGTTATAATTTTATGACATTAGAATACTGCTGTGCAAGACTGCAAGAGTCAATGCTGGGTGACTGCACAAAATGTCTGGAAGGGAAAAGTCACAGAAAAGACAGAGGAAAATGCTCAGAAAAGTCCAACAGATGGAGTTTCTATGGTACTAAATTTGCACTGGTGATAAAAGCAACATAAAGAATCTCTGCCTTGTAGAAGCAGTCATAAATTAAGATTTAGAAATGTTGTAGCCTGGAGAAATCCAGAAGAAGGAACATGACAGGGCCATTCAGGTATGTAGTTTTCTGATGCTGAGCATCCACTTGCAATATTGACTGAATGTCTAGTTTACTAAAATGGCACAAATTGTGGTTGATCACATGGCATTTCAACCTGGTGTTTTACATGGTGAGTATGGTGACAATTTTTTTTCTGAGTTGCATTTGCTTAATCTACCTATACAGCAAGAGGTCTGGACTAAGAAGTAATAAGGTTTAATGGCCTTTTGCACTAGCATTTCATTCCTTATTATTCTCCTAATTTATCTGAAATTGCATTTCATCTTCTTGTCATACTGACAAAGTAATAATTTCACTTGCAGCTTTGCTTCAAGATTTGAAAACTGACAACATGGGATGAATAAGTGCCTTTCTTCAGCTATAAAAGGATGAAAAAACCCCTCTCATAAATGGTCAGACCAGTTACAAATATTTCAGTAAGCGTTTTAGCTGATGTTCCTTAAGGCTTGTGGCTGGCCTCTGATGATGTTTAGTTATAGAGTACAGATTTCATGGTAGAAGCAGCAGCTGTCAATCACCTTCCAGTTTACAACTGCTAAAGTACCAAGAACTATTTCTGAATTACAAGCTCAGCTATGAATTGTTACACTGTAGTATTTGATTTATCTACCCTGTTTACTCAAAACTCAGAGCACTCAAAGTGGAAGTTAATCCATTGTAGCCTCTCAGCAAACCTGTGATATGTTAGGTGGAGAGATCATGATTCCTTCAAGGTCATTCAGTAGAGTTTATAGCTTGTCCAACACTCTAGATAGTTTTCCATAGCCACTCTCTAAACAGGGGTGGGGAGGGGGAACAAAACCCAACCAAACAAAAACTTGTACACATGGGATTCAGTTAATTTTATTTCCTAAGTCAAGAAAGTCTGGTCAGTTTTCTTGGTTTGGGCAACTGCCCTGAGCCTCGGGGGAGGGTGGTATATAAATATAAATAAATAAATAACTGCATGAAGGAGCTCTGTAGTCATTAGATTGCAGCTTCCCTAAGCACTTATTCCATGGCTGACTGATGCACAGTGTAAAAAGGCACGTTTGCTGAGATAAACATCTCTGTCAGATTCATCACCACACTATAGCAATGCTCATGCTAAAGCACACATTTTAGAGCGTAGCTCCTGTATGGTCTTTTGCCGGTTCACCTCCCTTCCCATATCCTTTAAAATCTGTTTCAGTTTATTGTTTCTGTGAAGTGATCTAGGTGCTTGTCATGACTACAATACTAATTCTGAATTGCAAGCTTTGCCATAGGAATCGTACATTTCTTTTTCTAAGCATCTCTTCACTTTTATCTGCCCTTTAGAGTCTTTCCCACTGTTGTCAGATTCAGCGGGCAGGGACAGCACAATGAAAAACACTATATTATATCTAATGCAGTCCCCATAGAACTGAAACATGAGTCCTTTAGGCCAGAGCCAGCTGATCTAGAAAGCATGGGAAGGGTTGGATGTTTCTCAAGGCTTGGTTTCAGGATCTTGTAGATTAAAATAAACTATTCCAAGTCTCATCAGCTTCAGTTCTGGGTTATATACACACCTTGTTGGGTACTGAATTACCATTGCACTTATAGCAGCCAGAAGAAAATGTATTGACTTGCCCACACAGGAAAATCCAGTTGCAAAGGATTACTATAATATGATAAGAGCTTAGTAGCTAGCAATGTATAGATGCATGCCATCAAACAGTGCTTTCTTTAATGAAGAACATACCTTATACCTAGCAGAATGATAATTGATATGTAAGTGGTCAGACCCCTCCTAGCTTTGAGGGACAGTTTGCCTGCCTTCATCAACAATACTTGCACTCTGCCATTGTATTGCTTTGCAATCACGTCTCTGTATAAATGCATGCCAGTTTCCCCAAAACTGACCAGCAATATTGGCAGTCTCACAGAAAACAGAAAATGTACTCTCCAGACGCATTCCGTGCTTTTCAAGAGCTGCCTAGATATTTCATTAGGGATTTTCAAACTTTTCTCTTCCCCCTATAGAAACTATGCCCATCTGCAGGTTGATGGTGCACTTAAGAATGTTGCCAACTTATCACCCCTTAAGTGCTTCTTTCTTCCTGTCACACCTACGGAACTCCATTAGACACGATTAACATTCCTACCACATTTAAACCCATTTTTCATCCTCTAATCCCAGGGTTGTCAAGGTACTATTTGCATTTTTGCCTAATTCAGTTGATGTAGCCCTGCATCTTTTGCCTGGGAAACTCATCAAGCGTCTACCACAAGGCAATCACAAATATTATCTGTGTCTTGGGAAACATCAGGAACCTTGCCCCATATTTTGTACACACTGGACAAGAATATCACCTGCCTTCTAAGTAGAAGAGTTGGTTCTTATATGCTGCCTTTCACTACCCGAAGGAGTCTCAAAGGAGTCACAAAGAGGCTTACAGTTGCCTTCCCTTTCCTTTCCCCACAACAGACAACCTATGAGGTGAGGCTGAGAGAGCCCTGATATCACTTTTCAGTCAGAACAGCTTTATCAGTGCCACGGTGAGCCCAAGGTCACCCAGCTGGCTGCATGTGTGTGTGTGTGTGTGTGTGGGGGGGGTGCAGAATCAAACCTGGCTTGCCAGAATAGAAGTCCGCACTCCTAACCAATACACCAAACTGGCTCTCAATGGGCTTGATGACATTGCATGTTTCTTTATTATATACATGCAACATCATCAAGCCCATTGTTTTATGACCTACAGCGCCCAACCTTAGCTGCCATATAGAAATCTGGCTATTTAAGGCACGTACCAGAACCCCTCTCTATGTGAGTGTTCTTGGACCCAATGTGCACATCCCTTCCTGTTTATAGGCTCTTAATGTCTTCTAGAAATGCTGGCCATTTCTCCTTGGACTTCTGCATATATCTTTCTTTCTTTTAGCTATATCTTTCTTTCCCCCTTATACTCCCGTATCACATCATCTCACTTCAGTTTTTCCTTTGTGTGTGTGCAAGTGTTCTAGTTTATTTTGATTTGTTTTTTAAGGGAAGGACCCTAGAACACACAGGTGGAAACCCCGTAGTTCCTTGCCTATCGCTAAGTCTCCGAGAATTTGCTAATTTCCCTCATCTAAAGTCAGGAGACATTCTAATTTGTGTAACAAATCCAGCCCAACCATCGACCAGACTGCTACCAGGCAGCTAATTTCTCAGCAGGAGATTGCTGGCAAACAATGTTCCTGAAATTATTCTTATTGATTTATTATGACAGAGAGGGATATTACTAGAATACTTCTTACCTTTCACTTGCAGAATTAAATAGTGCATCACACTTCAGTAGGAGGTCCCTGTGTTTGGATAGTTGCTATAAAGAATGAAAAGCCCCAGCTTGCAGTCAGACTGTAGCATCAAAATACCACTCTAATTACAGAGATTTAAGTAAATCTGTCCTTGGGGTAAAGTTTTAACCATCTAGCACAATCTGTAGGCCACATAAGCTGAAATACTTGGATTTAAGCCAGTTTGGTTTCATTGACTTAGATGAAATAAAATTGGCTTATTTCCAAGAACTTTTGTGTTGTATATGGGTGCGTGTGTGTGTGTGTGGGGGGGAGGTTATCTTAACTGGGTTACAAACTGGGTTGTAAGACATACTTGTTTCAGTGCAATTGAGAGTTAATAGACTAGGAGTTTCATGACAGACTGAGACTTTTAAGGCAGTGTTTATAAATGGCACTTTAGTGGGATTTACATGGGAAAGTTTGGAGATGAGGGCAAAATCCAACAGAATCTAGAGAACAAAAAGAAAAGAAAAGAAAAAAGAAGAAGAAGAAAGAACCCCTTCCCAAGAGAAAAGTCCCCTCATCAGAGACATGTATAAAATAGTGAATTCTGGGTTTTTATTTCCATTCCTTTCTTATTTTGATCTTATTTCTATCTGTGTTTTATGCATTAAAGTCCATGTTTTAAATATTTTATAGCTCTCATATAGTCCAGAAATTTTTACTGTATTAAAATCAAATCCACAGATGCTACCTGAAGTACTTTTCTGACCCCCTCCCATACGGGATTGCAGCAACCTGGTGAAAACCTATTGTCCTGACAGGATGACACAGTATGAAAATCACTGCACTGTCAAAAATGACATTTTCATGTTGTACACTCCATTGTAACATATATTAAAACTTTCCTTGTATCATGACATTCTTGCATTGTGAAGTTTGCTCAGCTGACACTCAATAATCTTGGGGTGAGACAATGACATTAAGAATTGAGATTTCTATCTACCACTAGTGTGAGAAGTCCAAACATCCTCCCACCTTTCCCCTTGTAACCCAATATTGCTATTTTATTGTGTTGCTTCATTGCAAATATTGCAGGTCCCACACCCCTGATAATGGTCCTACATTATCTTTTGAAGCAGAACCCACAATGTTATCAATAGAGGTAATCATGGGCTAAATTTGGATGACCATTTTAACCAAAAGTGTTATTTTGTAATGGCCAAATAGTGAAGATGACATGAAAATATGTCTGAATGGGTTTTGTGACAAGGGGTCTGCAGTCACTGATTAAGCAGCAGCTACATCTCTGAAACAAACTGATAACGTGTCCATTCAGAAAACAGTCACATCCCACTGAAGTCATGGCTGATCCTGAGAAAGGGGAGAGCATTGAGTTTTATGCAGCAGTAGGCACTGACCATGTGGGAATCCAGAGATGGCTCAACAGTTGGTACGAGTCAAAGACTGAGGGCTGATTTGGGACCTTCTGAACCTACAGAAATTGCCTGCACTTCTGCATACCAGAAGATAATTTATTGCTATTGTGAGGGCTTGAACACCTGCATTTGCCATCCCCAAGAACCCTTGATGTCTGAATTAGGCTTATGTTTATTAAAAAACACAACAGATGAAAATGTTCAACTGAGATAAATTAAAAATCTGTGTAAAATTACATATGGAAAAGAGTCTAGGGTTTTGTGTGTGTGTGTGTCTGGAACATGCTCATTTATATTCCTACAGCATAGAATCAATTTAACCACCACCTGGGGGAGGAATGTGTGTGCGTAAGCCATTCCTATTCACCTGCTCTGCATGTTTCAGGCATACCCAACAATTCATTCTAGTAGTGTGCTCGTACTATGTGCCCCTTTCTAATGGGGCACATGCAAAGTAATTTGCAAAGGAGAGATGAGTCACTGTTTGAACTACAAATAGACTCCTCCAATTCCAGACAAGACTACCCTGCTAAAGTAGGGCACTTTCCTCTCCTTTTCAGAATGATTCAGTTTATACTACACTCGCTCTAAGCAGTCTCTGATTCACAGAAGCTGAATTAAAAGATTAATCCAGCTGGCATTAGTACAAACGTAATATGAAGAATGGGATTTGTCTTCAGACTGTCATTGAGCCTCCCTAGGTGCCTGTCTGCAAAGGAGCTTCTAATGCTTCTTTCATATGGAATTGGATATTTAGAAAGTGACAGTTGAGAAAGGACAAAAGAAACCATATGGTGAGGGGCTTTACATGCTGACATCCTTCCTTCTCCTTTGTCTATTTCAATACCTATGTGTAGCCTTCAGTTCCACATGTTGGCTGTGCTACGGGATGTGACGGACCGGCCTCTACCAGAGTTTTCCTTTTCAATATCTTGATAGTGTCTCTCTGCCTGTGACCCAGACTGCATTTTTTGTTATTCAGCAAAACCTTGCTAGAAGCCCAGACAAGATACCTGGATGTGAGTCAAGGTCTGGAAATATGCCCAGGATGTCTATTCTTCCACTTGGAACTGCATCTTTGGTTGAAGAACTTGAGTCAAAATAATTGTTGAACTGTGGAAATGTTTTGCTCTTTTCCTTATCAAAAAGGCCTCCTTGTTATCATCCCATAGCCATGATGCAACAAGCCCTTTTTGCCTCAATAAATTAAATTAATATTTAGAAAAATCAGATACAGACCAGACCATCTTATTTCTTTTGCCAGACATCATGTTTAAGTTGGGCATCTCTCCTTTGGGTGCCAGGAAAACTTGGTTAATTCACGACACTTTGTTCCTAACTGTTAAGTTTTCTCCTTTAAACCCTTATCTATGACAAGGGGATCCTGCATAAGGGGTAGGAAGATTTGACAGTCAAAGATGTTTCATATTTCATTATGAAACTCAAGCAGATATTTGTCTTTGATGCCATTATTATTTTGGACCAAAGAAGTCTTTCTACACCGATATGTTATAGAGATCCATATGATTCTCCTTGGTCCCTGTTAGGATAGTCAACTTCTAAGTGGGCCTGTAGTTCTCTCAGAATTGCAATGGATCTCCAGACCACAGAGGCCAGTTCCAGTGGAGAAAAAATGGCTGCTTTAAAGAGTGGAGTCTATGGCATCACATTCCTACTGAGTCCCTTTACCTTCCCAAAGTCCACTTTCCCCAATCTCCACCCTCAAGTTCCCAGGAGTTTTCCACTCCACAGTTGGCAATGCTAAATATATACATTAGAAAAAAAATCTGGATTAAGCTTTCTGGGAGGATGTGACCCTAAGCAGTTTGACTTCAATTGACTTAAAATGTAACCCTAGTTAGGACAATATTGTAGAGAATCTAGTCATGTGTAATACAGCCAGTGTTTTGCCTTATTCTTTCCACACAGTCTATTGGAATATGCAAAAGCTGTAGTGTGCATGATTCAAGAGTAGAAGAGGAAGAAGAAGAGTTGGTTTTTATATGCCACTTTTCCCTACCCGAAGGAGGCTCAAAGCGGCTTACAGTCACCTTCCCATTCCTCTCCCCACAACATACACCCTGTGGGGTGGGTGAGGCTGAGAGAGCGCTGATATCACTGCTCGGTCAGAACAGTTTTATCAGTGCCGTGGCGAGCCCAAGGTCACCCAGCTGGTTGCATGTGGGGGAGCGCAGAGTAAAAGAAGCATATCCTGCAGAGGGCATCAGAGGAGATTTGTATTTAGCATAGCTAGATTAGGAACTTCCTGATATTTTTTCAAATAATCTCCTCTAGTGTCCTGATTGGCTCTTTGGAGACTTCCTGTTCCTTTGAGCAAACTTCCTCCCTGCTTGCTTTTAGAACAGACTGAATGAATGAGACAACAGTCAGGAATCTCTCCTCCCTTTATTTACAAAGTTGTTTTTCTTCATAATCACCTTTAATGCCATACGCAATGTGGGCCAAATGTACCTGAGGAACTGCCTCGCTGCCTATACCCCCAAGAGCTATATGCTTCACAATGTCCTACTGGCTGGTGATCAACCAGGGCCAGAGTTTTTCATGTCCTGTCCCACACCTGGTAGAATGGGCTCCCTGAAGAGATCAGGGCACTGCTGGAGCTAGCACAGTTCCACTGGGCCTGCAAAAGGAAGCTCTTCTACAAGGCATTTGGTTGAGGTCAACCAAACCAGAAACTTCTAGTAGGCCCTCCAGAACCCCTCTCCATGAACTAAACTCTGAACAACCATGAGATCAAAGTTAATATTTTAATGTCGTTATCACCAATTACTGGAAAGTTATTGTAATCACTGTTACTACTGTTAGATTCAAGTGGGTAACCATGTTGGTCTGAAGTAGTACAACTGTTGTTTCATTTTACTGTACTTATTATGAAGTATGCTATATTTATGCATATGTTTCCCCATGTTCTGTGTAAACTGCCCTGAGCTGTAAGGCAGGGTAGTATATAAATATAATAAAATAAAATAAATTAATTATATGGTCATATCATCTGCTAAATTTTTAACAAATTAAAAATATATTAAAAATAATTAACTCCCATCCATTTGGGAAACCCAAGTCTGTCATAAAACCACAGGGTTTTATGAAACCCCGGTTGAGAAAATCAGGTTTAAACCATAATCATAGACTTCCTGCTATTTGGAGCCTTAGTCTATATCTGGGATCCACAGCCGTTTCAAGCCTCTGAGCACCTTTGGAACTCTGACACAAGATGGTGGCTACAACCACAAAATGACTACCATGGGAAGCAAAATCACACATAGAGCCACATGTAGAGGAAGTTCATGTGTGAGAGACTAGAGGGGTACATTTTGAAAATACACAGGGCAATAGGAGTCTGAGAAAGAATAGAATGAACATTGTAGTGGCAGTTGTTGCTAAAATGTTCACAGCCAATCAGATAGTGGGAAATATGGAGCCTTGATGGGCAGGAGCCATTCTGGCAGATGAACACATGAAGCTGCATTATACTGAATCTGACTATTGGTTTATCCAGGCAATCTTGTCTACTCTGACTGGCAGCAGCTCTCCAAAGTCTCAGACAGAGGTATTTCCCATCACCTACTACCTGGAGATGCTGTGATTGAACCTGGGACCTTCTACATGTCAAGAGGAGGCTCTACCACTGAGACACAGCCCTTTCCCTGGCCCCATCCACTTTCTAAAAGTAACTGAAGTGTGTCAGGAAATGTGCTGGTGGGTGTGATGGTATCTCAAGCACTACACTGGGGGTCCAGGAGGTATAAATACAGTTGACTTCACTATAACTATCATACTCAGTTCTCATGAACTGTATTCCTGATTCCTTAGATTTAGGATAGGGAAACTTTGTTGGCAGAGATTAAATATGGAAAGAGGAGTGAAGTACCAAGCTGCTTAAAAGACTAACATAGTTTTATTACCAAGACCTTAAGTCTAACCTGGAATTTAACTGTTAGCCAGTGCAGTTGTTGGTGATTGAGCTGGATGTGGGACCTCCATGGTGTTTCTGTGAGGATCCTGGCCACTGCATTCTGGACCAGTTGTAGTTTATGGATCAAGGTTAAGGGTAGGCCTGCATAGAGTGAGTTGCAGAAGTCCAGTCTAGAGGTGACCGTCACATTGATCACTGTGGATAGGTGTTCTGGGGCCAATAAGGGGGCTAGTAGTTCAGCTTAGTGCATGTGGTGGAAAGCCAGCTATGCTATTCTTGTGATTTTTGACTCCTTAGAGAGAGAGGCATCCAGGATCACACCCAGGTTCCTGGCGGAGTGAGCCACTGATATTTGGACCCCATCCAGGTTGGGCAATTGCACTTCCTCGCTTGGACCCTTCCTGCCCAGCCATATGACCTTCATTTTTGAAGGGTTGAGCTTCAGTCAACTTTGATCCACCTTGTCACTGCTTCCAGACAGGAGTCTGGAAAGCTAAGGCTTTGGGAGTGAGTCAGGTCAGCCATCCATCAGGAGGAAACACCCTGTGTCATTTGCATATTGACTCCACATGTGAGCTGATGGTTTCTTGATTGACTGTCTCTGATTGCAGCCCTCTGTCTGTGATTCTGGGTGAAGATTATACATGAATGTATCTCCTGTATCCCTGTGGCGATGAGGCGGTAAGCTAGAAGCTCATGATTGACTGTGTGAAACACTGCTATGAGGTCTAGAAACGTGAGCTGTGCTGACCTGCCTTGGTCTAGCTGACGGTGGAGGTCATCTGTCAGGGTGACCAGCATTGTTTCTACCCCATGGCCAGGCTGGAAGCCTGACTGAGATGGGTCTGGGACTGAAGCTTCATCCAGGAATGCTGATATTTAGTCTGCCGCAGCCCTTTATATCATATGGTCATGTCAACCTGCCCCCCCGCAAAATGGCCAATGATGGGCCTAGTGAGGGTGGGAAGGGGAGGGGTCTGGGTAGGCATGTACACAGCTATACTTTCCAGCCATATTCTGCACCATTATACAATTTCTGGGGGGGTCTCAAACCCTGAAGAATGTTTCAGGAGTTTCTCAACAGTAAAAGTGTTCAATAAGGCTGTTTTAAAGAAAAGCAGATTGTGAAGAGCCACAGGAAGATCCTATAAACTGGAGGAGTGAGTAATCATGTGGCAAATTGAGTTCCATGTGGATAAGTGCAAAGTTGAAAGTGCTCTTTTTCCAGAGTTCCCATCACCAAAGCCTCCTCATGTGTTCTAATTGTGCATGACACGAGGTGAGAGAGTTGTAGCTCAGTGCCATGCAGCATAGTTGGTTATCTTGACTAGGGATTTAATAAAGTGTTTTGGAAAGCTGTGATTGTCTATAGACATAGCTAGTAACTTCAGACAGTATACCCTTCGTTGAAAATTTATTGGAATTGCTTGCTGGTTGCAGGCCAGATTTTCCTGTATCTGAAAAATCTGTGAAGATGTTTTGGCTGTGACTGTTATAACACAGTGGAATTTGGCCAGCATTTTTGTGGCTGGGAAAGAAGCTGATGAACAGGTCAGCATATGGTCAGTTAACAACACACTTGTGATGCCTTCCTGAACATCATATAGACAATGAACAATTTAGGAAGGGTAAGGTTCAGAACTTTTAAACTTATCCAGTCCCAAGCTAGCACTGGCTGTGGACTCCTGCTGATTTACAGAAGGCTTATCATGAAAGGCAGCTTTGAATAGCTTAAACATGAAATCTGTGATAACAAAGGTGGAAGACAAGTTACCCATCTTCAGAACAATGCAGATCTCTTTGTCACTTTAGAAAACACCCCTGTCAGCTTCATGGAGCTGTGGAGCTGGACAGGGTGTTCTCCCAACCCCACACTGGTGGCATGCCTCTTTCCTGCCAGTGTGTGGTGGGGCCCCACTCTTTTCCTGCCATTGCTACCGCGCTGTGTGCTGGGGTCCCCAAGCCCCGGTGTTAGGCACACATGGTACATCAGATTAGTCTGCATGTGCAAGGGGATTTTATCCCCTATGTGTTCTCAGGATGTGGCGGGGCATGCTACCCCACCACAAGGACCTGGCAGCAACTGGCACAGGCACTGCCATGCATAATTGGTCTAGGTATCCCACTGAACTGTGTCCCCTGTGCGGGCAAAGAGTGCTGTGGAGCATGCTGCTTCACAGCAACATACCCTCAGCCAGTGCTGCTGCATAGAATCAATCTCTCTCTCTCTCTGTTTTCTGGACCCACAAAAAGTCACTGCTGCAGCAGCTCAGGCATTGGCAGATTTTGCTGTAAATGTGTGATTAGCTGGTGTTGGACTGCTAGTCCAAATAAAGCCTCACTTCTCATTAAAAATAGTGCTCAGGTACAAGCTGTTGAAAGATTTAAAAGAATGGCCCTGCTGAGTATTGTGATCCTTGAGCTTACACAGTAAAGTCAAAGCATTTGGCTGTTCAGCTTCAGTCTGCTTGATAAGTCAGCTGCGTTGCTGTTTGGCCTTGATCGCTTCAAAAAACTTTAGCTACCCTTTCTCCAATGGCTGAGGGATGGCTTTTGAGAAATGTATATATGTCCACCATTTGCTGAATCAACCACAGATGTCTCTGTTAACGAACTGTGACTCAACCACCTTGTAAGAAATGGTGCCCTTTGTATCATATTTTGCTCCTTCTATGTAATGAAATGATATTTATTGAAATAGTGCTGGAAAGAGCTTTTGTAGCTGGCTTTTATAGACAGAAACCAAGATTTGAAGGCTGGCAATAGTTTACTCACCAACTCACACCATGGCCACCGATATCTCTTTTCTTAAAGATGCAGGCCCAGGAAAGTGTTCTGAGGATTGCACCCTATGGGATTGACTTTACCATAGCATTTGCATAAGTCTGCATTTAAAGGTAGTAATGCGCTATCTAGTCCATGCAGCCTGTTGCTGTTAACTTTTTTGTAAAAAAAAAAAAAAGGAATTACAACACTCTATTCTTGACAGGGTTGCAACAGGCCTGGATAAATGTATACTTTTAAAATATATGTTTAATATATGGAAATGGGCAGCTGGAGTTTGTCATCTCATAGAGGAAAAGAACCTCATCTGGTTCTGACCTGGTTAGCCCAGACAAGCTCAGCCTTGTCAGATCTTGAAAGCTAGGCAGGGTATGCCCTCATTAATAAATAATTAATAATGATGAAGATACATTACTATTTTAACCTACCCTTCCTGGGAAGCTCAGGGTGGGTACTTGGGAGGGTGACCTCCAAGATACACTTGGGTCATGATGTGAGGGCCGGGTCCGGCAAGCCACCTCTGAATGTCTCTTGCCTGGCAGCCAGACAGTCTTAGGATCTCCCAGTTATATTACCCACATCCCATATGATAAATGAATAATAAGAAATAACAACATCTGGTAGATAATATACTATGAAGCATTTGTTAAAAGAACAGGAGTTTTTTAAAATTATCTCAGAACTCTTTACAGCAGCCCAATAAGTCAGGCTGCTATTATTATTCCATTACCCCAGAAGGACAGCTGAGCTGGAGAGACGGGGCTTGCATCAAGCCTCTTGAGTTGCCAAATTAACTGCTTTCTTGTTAAATTTGTATAACTATCAAAGGTCGCTGTCCTGTGGTTTACACATTTTTAAAAAATGTAAGGACTTTTGTATACTATGTTTCTGTAAGGGGAATACTGTGCACAGACTTCAAACAAATAAATAACAGGATTGTAAGCAAAAACTGGGCAGAGACTGGGACAGGGTTCAGGGCCAAGGACAAGGTCATAGGGTTGTCCAATGGTGAAGGGTCAACATCTAAAAATGTGTTATTGCTGGCTAGGTTAATGGTTATTTTTTATTTTTATGATATGCTGTTTTTATTGTTATTCTGCTTGCTTCCCCGTTTTCTGAGAGAAGGGCAAGTCTAAAAATGTTTAAATTTGAAGAAGTCAAAAGATCAGAAATGAAGATTGTACCAAGTCATTAACCAGGTTATAGTGAAATCCAGAGAAATTATACATTGTTAGCAGATGTCACAAGTCCATGGTTACAGTGTCATGAAGAGTGGAGATCAAGATTATGCAAAACTGTACATCAGGAATTAAGCTCATGGGGCAGTAATAGGCAGCAAGAATGAACAGAACACCAGGTCAAACAGAAAGAAATGTATCCCAGACATGGATCCCCTTGAGAATTGTTGGGTCTCTTTCCAGCTTTAGGGAGTCCATAGGCTGAGCTGATGTATGCATTATGTGGTTCAGAGCTTATTATAGGCCATGGCTTTCCACATGAGGTAGTGTTAGGCCAGTCTGTTGTTCCTAACAACATAAAGCATGGTCAGCTTTTGAACCCACAGCATATACAGCAATTTTGTACAGCAAAGGGACTGTAAAAGGGATTGTGTGTATACTGTCCTTCATCTCACAGATAAATCACAGTTATGTTATGATGTTGATTTTATTTCATGCAAATGTCAAGAATTTCTTGTCATCTCCCCTCTCCATCACCTGCTGAGACACATACCTAGAGAACTGTATGGACAATTTTGAATGTTTGGGATTACAGGCTATAATATGTTCTGAAGCATGACTTTATTCAGGAATGGCTCATGACCTACTTCCTTAAAAGCAAATAAAATCTCAGCCATTCTTTTTACTTCTTATTTCTTAAACTCAGGGGGATAAGATCAGATTGTTAAATATGTGTAAATTGATTTATCCCTTAAAATTGACATTTAATTATTTAATCCATTTGTATGCAAAATTTTCTATTTAAGATACCTAAAGCAGCTCATATCTAAAAATGACCATAAAAACAACATAAACCCACTAAACTGAAAGCAGTTATTACTGAAAGCAGTAATAATAGATATTCCTGTTCAAAGAAAACTGAATAACCATTAAAAACAGAATTAAAATAAACCCACTTGTTAACTGTTCAACAAAGTAATAAGTTCAAAACAAGTTAGACTATGCTTGAGACAGACTTGGAATGTTTGTCCCCAGTTCTCTTGAATAGTACAACAGAGAATAGTTGCTTTCTTGACAATGCTGGAAAGATTCCTTTCATCAGTTCTCTCTGGCTCCTCTGTGTTAATTAGGTACACCATCTGCTAATGAACTTCAAATTGCCTCATGATGACACTGAGGTATACATTTTGTCTACAAGTCTGTCCATTCTTAATATGTTGACGCTTTAGTAAGTGGTTCTATAGCTGTCATCCTCCCTTCATCTTACTCAGGATGACATTATCATCCTCTTAGCAATATTATTGCAGATGTACCAACCATACTAACAGCTGTTCAAAATGCTTTCTTTAACATCAAACTCTAAATCTGAAAATGAGAGATGGCAGAAACACCAAGGGGGTCTGTGCCACACATCTCCAGTGTTTTGCTTGAAATACCAACAACAGCAGGAATTCCAGGAGAGCCCTTTTGTGGGGTCAGAATCTGGGAAGCACCTTAAAAAATTGACATCTAAAGGGGAGGCAGGATACAAGAACAGAAAGATATAGTATTAGGCAAGGTATAGTGTCTGTGTGCTGCCCTAGCTGGCTGCACCCAATGGAAGTCTTGACTAGTACACTCTCAGCTGATAAGCCAAACCCAAGTTGTCAGCTGAATTGCAAAGTCAAAGTCCAGTCTGGGTCTTAGCACTAACAAGACAAGTCTGAGTCCAGGGGTGAGCCAAGGGGAATGGTCATTCAGCAAGCCAAGATCAGGAACAGGAGAAGGAGAGTTCAAAAGCCGAGTCAGTACAGGTACCAAACCATAGTCCAAGAGCTGAGAAACGAGAGTCAAGAAACTGGGAATCAGTTGAACAATATGAATTTACATTACAGCTGAATACATTGTCAGAAATGTTTTTTTTAATGGGTAGAATCATGAAATGATACGTGTGGGGTCTTTTCACAGTCAGCACATTTCAAAGAAAAAATAGTTAACAGTAATTCAGAAGGGCACATTACTATTGAAATCATAGAATCATGGAGTTGGAAGGTGCCATACAGACCATCTAGTCCAACCCCCTGTTCAACGCAGGATTGCCTAAAGCTTCCTTCATAAGTATCTGTCCAGCCACTGTTCAAAGTTCACCCAACTAATTCAATTAACTAGAGATATTTTAGTCCATACATGTTAGAGATGACTGCTAATGTAATATTTGTTTTCTGGTCCAAATGCCTTTAAATAAACTGTTGCTCTTGTTGTACTGCTAATGTAATGAAATTTAAATGTAGTTTTTAGGCTAACAATCTTATGTTTTTAGGCTAACAATTTTATGTTTTTATATAGTCTTGTTCTGTCTTTCTCCTGGCATTTATACTTGCTGAAGACCAAACCAGTACTTTTCTTTCAGACACAAAAACAGCCAAAAGCATGACCTGCATGCTAAATTTGCTTGCTTTGGTAGGATTGGCTGCCCATAGGATCAAAATGCATCCTAGGTGAGAGGGACACATGGCATATACAAATGACGGGGTTATGTGGGCAGAAGAGGAGTTGAGCTTCCAGTTAAGGAACCTGGCTTAACATGGAGAAGGGGACTACTAATGTGGTTTGTATATTAGTGAGTTGTAAATGTGGTAGAAATTTGGGTTGCCAGGACAGCAAAAGCATTTTCAAATACCTCCACTGTATTTTAAATGTTATATCTGCCTGAACCCACCTCCAAGATGTTTGGAGTCCCTGATACAGATGTTTGGAGTGTGGGATATAACAGAATAAGAACTAGTTTAAAAACAACAACAAACCTTGGTGATACTTTGGTGAATATATAATCACAGTCTGAGTTTGACCTTTTTTTTGGGGGGGGGGGCAATTTATGTATTTTGGCAAGGGAACAATACTGATCACTGTATTCGACATCTACAGAAATCTGTAGGGCCTAGGGGAAATCATTCCCAGCATTACAAATTATGTCTTTCATGTTAACTGCATTCTTGGGAAAGGCAGAGATGAACCACAATGGCATTGGTTATGAATTTGACCACGAACAGCAGTTAAGCCTCAGAAGAACAGCTAATTTCATTGTTAATATTCTATAGGAGTTCTTAGAGTAGCATATGCCAGGTGAAATTCAGTTTGGATTCAGTACAGAATATTTATTCAAGCAAACACCTATCTACTTGACCTAGAAAGAGCTTCTTTTTGCTTGTTTTACTTGTTTGTAAGAAACAGCCAATGTTCATTCACTTTATAAATGAAATTGGGATATCAGTTTCTGGATAAATGCACAGTTTTAACCACATTTTCAGGTATTTATATGTTAAACGTAAATACTTAATATGAAAATCAAAATCACAAGATGTCATAGTCCCATTGTCATTGGCACTGGTCAGACCACACCTGGAGTACTGTGTGAAGTTCTGGAGGCCTCACTTCAAGAAGGACATAGATAAAATTGAAAGGGTACAGAGGAGAGCGACGAGGATGATCTGGGGCCAAGGGACCAAGCCCTATGAAGATAGGTTGAGGGACTTGGGAATATTCAGCCTGGAGAAAAGGAGGTTGAGAGGGGACATGATAGCCCTCTTTAAGTATTTGAAAGGTTGTCATTTGGAGGAGGGCAGGATGCTGTTCCCATTGGCTGCAGAGGAAAGGACACGCAGTAATGGGTTTAAACTTCAAGTACAATGATATAGGCTAGATATCAGGGGGGGAAAATTCACAGTCAGAGTAGTTCAGGAGTGGAATAGGCTGCCCAAGGAGGTGGTGAGCTCCCCCTCACTGGCAGTCTTCAAGCAAAGGTTGGATACACACTTTTATTGGATGTTTTAGCATGCTTTGGGCTGATCCTGCATTGAGCAGGGGGTTGGGCTAGATGGTCTGTATGGCCCCTTCCAACTCTATGATTCTATGATTCTATGAACATAAAGAAAAATCAAGTACACAGATTGCATATACATTCACAGTAACTTGTCAGTAGGGCTGACAACACCTAGTAAAGAAAAAGGTGACATGATGTCATTCCATTTGGTGTCTACTACAGCCTGCAAGCAGCTAGTAGTGAATCGTCATGGAGCAATGAAACACTGAATGAAATGTTCATTACTTTTATAGAATATCTCCAGTGAGATGCAAATTGGCAGCAGCTGCGTGTCTCCCATAACAAGCAGTTGAACCCTAACTGCATGATTTTGCCACCTGTTCATATTTTTAGTGCTGTAGTAAAGGAGCTTAATCTCTAGAAGAGAAGCACAGGTAACCTTATAAACTAAGCTTGTTGTTCCTGTTTGGTTCTTGAATCTGTTGAATATCTTTATTATGCTGTATGCTAATTTACTGCAGGTCCTCTATTTATACATATGGCTTGGTAATTTCCATTTCATTGTATCTGAAAAAGTATGTGTGCACACAAAAGCTCATATCTTGAATTAAAACATTGTTGGTTTTATGGGTGCCACGGGTCTCAAACTTTGGACTGCTGTTTCAGAGCAACATGATAACAAACTTGAATTTAGGAAAATCCAGTCAGTTTGGTGGTCTGGCAAGGTATGAAAATCAAGCATATGAATTATTTCCCATGTAGTCATTCTTGATCAAGGAATGGCTGTTTTAGATTAGGGACACTCCTGAAAGGAATGATCTTGCAATCCTAGGATGTATTCTAATTTTAGTCATGTTTTGACTGGTTGATGCTTAGTTCTGTGACCAGTTCTTTGCTCTATTTGTCCTTGTTGGGTGGATCCTGTTCTTCATTGTCACTTCTGATGTTGCTGTATATATCTGATCAGCAAGAGCCCTGATATCTGGGAGCTTGCTTTCCCAGGTTCTTCACTTACCTGTTTGTCAATATTAACTTAGCCTGTAATAATTTGGCACTGCAGTATGCTTATTCTTTCCCTAGCCCTTGATGTATAGGTGAGAAGGTCCATTAGGCAAGCTTTGATTGGTTACCATTGACAGTTCTGCTGTTAGTATATTTATCTTTGGTATGATTCCTTTGCTTTTAATTTTGACCTTTGCCTGGCAATGCATCCTTCTGCCATGTACTGGGCTTTGTCTTCTCAGTATGTTTCTTCTGTATCCTTTTTTCCTGTTCTTGGTCATTTCTGAATTTTCTCTGTACACAATTCTACTGAAACCTGTTTTTGTATGGTTCCATTTCTAAAATATTTACCTTAATCCTCCTCTCAGAACAACAATCTTATAGTTATTTTAGAGTAGTCTTTAAATAAAGCACCTTTCTCAACTTTTGTATGGTTGAGAAACCCCTGAAATATTCTTCAGCCTCTGAGAAACCCCAGGAATGGCATGATCATGCAGAATATAGTTGGGAAGCACAGTTGTCTACATGCCTACCGGGAGGCTCTCCCCTTCCCACCCCCTCCAGGCCCATCACTGGCCATATGGTCATATCACTCAATAAATGTTTAATGGATTTAAAAATATATTTAAAAATTATTTCTACCCATTCAGGAAACCCTTCAGACTGTCAAAAAACCCTGGGTTTCATGGAATCCTGAAAGAAAGTAATGTATGCATTCTTTTAAAAAAAGTATCAGTGGGACCTGCATTCTGGAAATAATCTTTAAACATAACTGGTAATGAACATAGCAGTCTTGCAACAAGAGCAGTGAAAGAAAAAAAGACACTATGGCATAGCTGGCAAAACCAGACAAAAAACTTCAAAGATCATATAAAAGTTATATTCTTTTTTAACCCAACATGTAACAAGCTTCCAGTATTGAATACCTTGTTTCACTTTTGCTTTGTCATAGCATATTTCATCAGCACAGAAAAAATTGTAGCTTCCAAGCAGTATAGTAACCTGCATTTCATGGATTCAGTCTGTTGCTTGTACTTTTATAGGGATCTTGCATCATGGGCTCTTTGAAAGGTTGTCATTGGTGGATGCATAAATATTCTTTGGCATGTGGACATATAGGATATATCTGCACTTGACATATGCATTTTGCCTGCAGTAGTGAAATGGAGCAAGGAGATCTATTTCTTATTTTTTTCTACTGACTAAATCAGGGTTATTAAGAAACAATTCATGGAGAGTAAACTATTATCTTTTCCATCAATTACCAGCAAACCCCTGAGCCATCTCAAAAGCTTAACCAATTGAGTGAAACTCAGCTTTTGAGTTTTCTAGTTATATCAGCATTCTGAATGAGTGAAAAAAATGTAAGCTCAAAGACTTTGCATAGATTTGTAAAATTCTCTAGAGAACTTGGAGTCTACCAGTTAATGAACAGATTGGATAGCCTTGAATCTGTGACAAGTATAATCCTGCTTCCTTATTGTTTTCAATCTTGAAAATTGGAAATGATCAAGCATTTTGTCTTTACTCACCAATGATAGAAAACACACTTGGGAGGAAAACACATCTGATGGGATGTTATCTGCTAACAAGAAATAACAAGCTGTAAATCTACAGAGCAGAAGCACAAGAAACATGACTAAGATAATGGGGGGAGAAATGCTGTTCAATGATGGAATAACTAGCAATTATACAAAAAATAAATAACAATTATACCAAAAATACAGTGGGCTAGGCCACCGTCACCATCTTTCAGTACGCCTCCCCAGCCTGCCAAGGTGTGTGTGTGGGAGTATTGAAAGGGACTGTGGACTGTGGTGATCATGACAGTCACAGGGCTGTCAAAATTAACCGTAATGTGGGGGTGGGTGGTCCCTTTAAATTCTCCCGGTCTTGTCCTGGAGCATTTAAGGACAGCTGGATTAACCCCCCCACACACACACATAACAACTGATTCTGACAGCCATGTCTTGACTGTTGCAAAGCCTCCAGGCATGGCAGGACTCTGCCTGGAGTCTTCCAAATGTTCAACACATAATCAGAAGTAAAGGTAAAGGTAAAGGTATCCCCTGTGCAAGCACCGAGTCATGTCTGACCCTTGGGGTGACGCCCTCTAGCGTTTTCATGGCAGACTCAATACGGGGTGGTTTGCCAGTGCCTTCCCCAGTCATTACCGTTTACCCCCCAGCAAGCTGGGTACTCATTTTACCGACCTCAGAAGGATGGAAGGCTGAGTCAACCTTGAGCCGGCTGCTGGGATTGAACTCCCAGCCTCATGGGCAAAGCTTTCAGGCGGCTGCCTTACCACTCTGCGCCACAAGAGGCTCCTTATAATCAGAAGTACAAGCACTCAATTATATAAGATATAAGAATATGTGGTATATCTCAAGATAAGTGAACTGGATTCAGTCAGGAAAGTCAACAGCTCTTTTCCCACTTAGATAAGATGATTATTTTGAGTGGCCCAGGGAACCAAATTTCATGCCATTCCATTTCAGAACTGTATCACCCATCAGCCCCAAATATTGCTGCCTAGTCTTGCTATAGCAAAAGTATATATATTCTTAGGTTTCTCAGCTAAAATCAAAATATGATTTTGGACAACATGTATTAAACTTGTGAGTATGGCTATGCCAAGGGGATAGCGGATGTGGTTCAAATGTCTGGGGTTTAGAAGAGGAAAATGCTGCTAGGGGATAGTAGCTGCTCTGTTCAAACATCCTAAGTGATCTTAGTCTTTGGCCTATTATGCATGTATTTTTCTTTGTTATCACCATGTATGTCTGTTGGGTTTTCTTCATCATTGTTTTCTTTATCATTCTGCATTGATTTTCCTTCCCATAGCACTTAGTTCACTTTCCGGTTGCTGTTTCCCTGAATATTCTGAGAGTACTTTTATACCAATTTTCCTCCTATTTGGTTTCCAAGCCAAAGGAAATTCAAAAGATAAAAATTCCTTTGCATTTCCCCAGCCCTTTTGCCAGCCCTCAAGGGTCACTCCCTGCCTACATCAAGGTTTTTGGCCCACTTTGTATCTTTCATCTTCATCCTCCTCCATCAGTGTACAAACTCCATTTCCCTCTCTTTTAAAATTTTTTTTGACAAGCCTCATAAGTCCAGTAATACGAGATTTTCACTAGTTTGGATTGCTGAATGAAAAGAAAAATTATAAGGGGAAACCCTAACTGGCCTTCTGCAAATCACCAAAGATGTGCTTGGGATTGATCCATTTGGAGGAAGAGTTCAATCATCACAGGACAGGCATTAAAAAGCTGTCAAGATCATGACCAATGTGCAGGATCAAATTAGAGAATCACAAAGAAAAAAACATGTATATTTGCAAGGAAAGGAAGGAAATTTGAGTTCCTATGCAGCTGTGCTAGGACATCAGTGAAAATACCCCCCCCCCTGCACATACACACCTTTTCAATTTAGTGGGATAAAACGAATGCTCTCTAGAGCTTCTGCCAGAGGATTCCTTCCCCATACAAATTGCAGCTCTATGCATAGCGGAATTGCAGCTGACTTTGCACAGACACACACAAAGACAGGCACACATGTTGCCAACCATCACAACTTGCAATGCCAGCATCAGAGGGTTCTACCATGCATTCTATAACAACATGTTTCCCCATATTATGAGATAGTGTGACTCCTATGTTTCACAGTGGCTGATAACACAGCAGAAAATCTAGTGCTCTGAAAAGTGGAAAATGTGGCTTTGCAGCTGCTCGTTGGTTAAAAAAATCCTGACAATTTCAGCTTCAGGTTCCCCCCCCCCTTTTCCTGTTTTCCTTCCTGTTCCCTTTCATTCAATGAACTAATGCTGAATTGTATATGCAAACCTGAACCATGAGGATTCAAATAAAAGGTGCTTGCTGGATGCAACCGTGAAGCTGCAATAGGGCACTTGTGTATTGTTTAATTTTTTTAAAAAAAGAAAAAAAACACCTTTGGGCACCACTCCTACACATCACAAGTGACATTCCATTTTTTTTAAAAAAACAGTGTAGCTGCAGAATAAATACACTGGAGGAAAATGAACGGTGTGGAAAGCAGGCACAGAATCTCCAGTAAAGATTAAAGGCATACTACTCTGGAAACCTGCAGTAAAGTGTGCATGCATAATGACTTCAGCAGCTCCAATGGGGCATAATTACTGTAGCTTCTTCAAGGGCTTGTCTGCTGCTCTTTTTGTCCTTCCCAATTCTGGCTAGTCTGAACTAGAGAAGAAGAAGAGCTGATTTTTATACTTCATTTTTCATTATGTGAAGGAGTCCCAAAGCGGCTAACAAACACCTTTCCCTTCCTCTCCCCACAACAGACACCCTGTGAGGGAGGTGAGGCTGAGAGGGCTCTGAGAGGAACTGTGACTGGCCCAAGATCACTCAACTATGGAGGCGTGGGGAATCAAACCTGGTTCTCCATATTAGAGGCCACCACTCTCAACCACTACACCATTAAGGAGAAAGGCAGCACACAAATGTTATTAATGAAAAAAACAAGTAAATTATCTTAATGATTTTAGGCGGAATCTGCATTGTGGTGGCCAAGGCTGCTGAATACATGGCTGAATGGAATGTGCTCCCCAAAGCCATATCTTACTTGCTGTCTCTTGCCTGTTCACAGATTTCTTTTTAGATATATGCAAAAACAAGGAAGTGGTTGGCCATCATTTCCATCTTGGACTATATTCTTATATTCTTCTACTACTGGAATGGCTGCCTGATTATTGTGTCTCCAGGTTTTCCCCTTCCCAGTGTGGAGACCTTTGGAAGTGAGATACTTGGCTGTTAGCTTTTGTTTATCGGCTGGATTAAGCAGCTGACAGTTTCAGTACTAACTTTATAGTTGCTATTTGGTGGTGGCCTGGTAGTTTTGAAAGGTGAATGGATTGCATGAGTCAAAAATTTGAGTCATGCCAATAGAAGAAAAAATACCTTTCAATTATCAGTAGCAATCAGGCTCAATTGAAGTAGCATAACTGTCTTTTGTGGCGCAGAGTGGTAAGGCAGCGACATGCAGTCTGAAGCTCTGCCCATGAGGCTGGGAGTTCGATCCCAGCAGCCGGCTCAAGGTTGACTCAGCCTTCCATCCTTCCGAGGTCGGTAAAACGAGTACTCAGCTTGCTGGGGGGTAAACGGTAATGACTGGGGAAGGCACTGGCAAACCACCCCGTATTGAGTCTGCCATGAAAACGCTGGAGGGCGTCACCCCAAAGGTCAGACATGACTCGGTGCTTGCACAGGGGATACCTTTACCTTTACCTTTAACTGTTTTTGGCATCTGTTTTTGTTGTGCAAATGTAAACCCTACCTAGGAACGGAATGAGGCAGGAAGAGGTGGAGCCTCTAGACACAGCAGAGGGCAGAATGTGTGGAACAAGACTGCCCTGCTGGGGAGCTTGAATCTTAACACCTTGTCCAAGGTATCTATGATGTGCGTATGGAAACCGCTAAGGGAGAGAGACTCACTCACTCACTCACTCACTCACTCACTCACTCACTCACTCACTCACTCACTCACTCACTCATTTTTATTACATTTATATACCACCCTCCCCTGCAGCACAGAGTAGTTTATAGTAAAATTCATGGTATAATACAAATAACATCATCATTGAGAATATATAACAATTGAAAACATTTAGAACCATTCTGCACCCGATAAAAAATGTTAAATTCTTACCTTTAGTAAATGCAATATTTTTTTCATTTTGCATGACGTTGTGAACATCCAGGGCCATTTCGCACGGGGATCTTTGTTGCAAATTGGTCACTGAATGAAAAATCGCCATTTAAAATAGTGGAATTCGTCGTTTTGCATACCTGGCTTTGTAGTGGAATCAGTTGCGTTTTTTAGCGTTTCCCACAGGCTTCCGGTCTCGGCAGAAATCGCTAGAAAGGAAGCGCTATTGCCAAGCTCGTCCCGCCCCTGGCCGTCAAGCAGCCAATGGGCAGCCGTTAGCATGCTCCCAAACAGCCCCTTTCCCTTTAAGAAAGGTTTTTTTTAAAAAAAAACACACCCATTGTAACGAATCTGAGTAGATTCGTTGCAATGGAGAGACCCATCCAGCTGCCTGGGGTGTTTGAGCTGTCGTTTGATTGTTTGATCGTTAACACGCTGGCTCCGTTTGATTGTTTGATCGTTAACACGCTGGCTCCGAGTGAAAAAAAAAAATCCCCCCCCCTCTCACGGCCCGATTTTCGGTTGAATGGAATGTGTGAAACTGAAGGTCACTTAGTGACTGAAGGGGAGGGACTGAAGCCGGGGAAGCCTCTGTTTGAGCTGTCATTTGATCGTGGCCATGCTGCCTCCGAGTGGAAAAAAAAAATCCCCCTCCCCCCCCCCCACGGGCGCGATTTTCAGCCGAAACAGTGTGAAAAATAAAGGGAAAATACATCAGCAAACGGGCTTCTGCGGGCTTCTTGTGCTTAGTGACTAAACTGCTCTGAGGAGGGACTGCAGCCTGGGAAGCCTCACTGGCTAAACGGAGGCTCGCCGGTGCGTTGATCTCCACTCGCTCGGGGAAAAAAAAATGGCGATCGCTTCGCCGGAAGTTTGGAGGACAGGCTCAGGAGGAGGGACTTTGAAGAACCCACAACAATGGTAACGCACAGGTCTTTATCGCTATTGTTGCAGATTGGTTGCAGGAGTGTATCGCTATCCGGAGGGTGAATCCACTTTTCTGGATTCCCCTGAAAGCGCCACAACGAAGCGCTTTTGGCGGGTCGGTTTCAGGATTGTTGCAGATTGTCTACGACGTCGTGGGTTATGGCAAATTAGTAGCGTTTCCAATTAGCAACCATTGTGCTATTTTGAAGCCGTGCGAAATGGCCCCCAGTGTTGCAGCAGCTATATCCTTCACGTGCTTGAAGGGGAATCATATAAACTGGATTCCCCCTCCCATGCAGTGTGAGCAGGAGGAGAGCAGCCAGCAAGCCACTTGGCAAAAGACACATGCGTTACCAAATTGGCCGAAGTAGCGAGATCTCTAGCTGCAGTGCCCACCTTCAATCCCACCTCTCTCTCTCTTCACCTGGAATGGGGCTTTCTTTTTCTTTTCTTTTCCTGAAAAAAACTGCCTGGAGCAACAAATAGGCACACAATTGCCCAGGTAGAGCACAAACTTTCCCGCACCAGTTTGCCCATAAAGAATGTTTCTTCCCCACAAAAAAACAAAAAATCACCCCCCCCCCCAATATTTTTTAATCTTCAAGGCTCTGGATTGCAAGAGGGCTTGCAGTAAAAGGATAGATGCATACATGTTTAAATGCATAAGTCTCATTAAAAAAAATTAGCTCACATCGCGGTCCCTTTAAAAGAGGGAGAAAGGTGATTGGCCGCCTGTCTTGATTGACAGTTGGAAGAGACGATTGTGTATAGTGTGTTCCCCTCTTCTGCCATTTCAAGCAGGCATGTGAAATGGCAGGAAGCAAAGAGATGGCAGCAGAGGAGCCAGCAGGTAAGGAATTTCCAGAGGTGCAGGGTTTTTTTAGCATTACACCATAGTGCTGACGTAATGCTAGTTTTTTTTACTGTGCGGAATTCTGTATAATATTTCTAACAATAGGGTTCATAATATTTAACATTTATGACACTATGATTTTACAGTTTGCTGTTTTATATTATTTCAGCCCTGTGGTTTGACATACCCATCTACGAGATGTAGTTGGTGGTGAGAAGGCTCTCTGGGCTCTGATTGGTGGAATTGCTTCTTTGGCCGCAACCGAAAGCCTGGTGGAAGAACTCCATTTTGCAGGCCCTGCATAACTTTTTTAGTTCTGGTTCTAAATTGTAAAATTTAAAATTATTGTTTCAGGGCTGTGTTATCTTAGTGGGAAATTCATTTGGGACCTTCATCTTGGATGCTGGTGCACAGAGCATTCAGCTGGAGACTTCTTGAGTCACCAAAAAGAGGAAAGAGATCAACTTTGGGAGTGACAAGCTGTAAATGAGGGGAAAGTTAATTGTTTGGTTTTCAAGAAAACATGATTCTATTTTGTTTCTAACGTCTATGTTTTTGTTACATGATATGATGTTAAGTGAAAATATAAATGTTATATTCCCTTTAAATTATTGCAAGATCCATTCCAAGTTTTGCCCCACAGAATACACAAGCTATAGTTACACAGTTACTTGAGATACTTTCTCTTTTATATTCCTGTAGATGTTACATTACTGCACCACATTAGGGCTTGCTTTTTCTAGGAAATGATGACAAAAATGGCTTCTGTGTATTTACAGCATGGTACACTCTAGAAGGAGCCTCTTGTGGCGCAGAGTGGTAAGCAGCAGAAATGCTGTCTGAAGCTGTCTGTCCATGAGTTTGGGAGTTCAATCCCAGCAGCCGGCTCAAGGTTGACTCAGCCTTCCATCCTTCTGAGGTTGGTAAAATGAGTACCCAGCTTGCTGCTGGGGGGTAAAACGGTAATGACTGGGGAAGGCACTGGCAAACCACCCCATATTGAGTCTGCCATGAAAATGCTGGAGGGCGTCACCCCAAGGGTTAGGCATGACCCGGTGCTTGCACAGGGGATACCTTTACCTTTTACCTAAATTCTAGAAGGCTAGTTTCACTCCTATATGGTTTTACAGTATGCAACAAGAATGCATCTTAGCCTTTTAAATTTGTACTTGCAAAATGTGTTGATTGTTGTCACCATTATCCAAGGAAATAATTGGATTTATCTTCATTTTATGTTACTCTTAATTGCCCTCTAAGACAACCTTGTCCTTAAGAGAACATCAGTGTGCAGACTGGAGGAAAGCATGTGGCGGGGATCATATATAGAAAATGAGATGTGACTCCCACCCTCCTTCTGAGGTCTAACCTAAGTGTCCTTGTTAGTATAAGACAAAGTCAAAGCAACAAATTAAAACATCTACATGCCAATAACATATTTTCCATTAAAAATGAAGGATTGAGTTAAAGCCATTTTGGACATCATTCCACAGACTATATGTATGACTTACTTGATTTGAAGTTTCAATTAATTATTCTTATATTTTAAAAAAGGCCATTTTAGGAACTGCTGACACATTATTAAGACTGGCAATGCAGCCTGTCTTATTTGTGGAATACTGTGTTTATAGTCAGGGCTACCTCATTATGCATCACTTAAGGAATGCAATAAAAGTGCAGCATAAACAAAGTTCCTTCCTCTTGGCTAAATTGTTGTCCAAATAAGGTTGTCTATTCCCCAAACTGCTATGCCACGACTTGTGACTTTGCCACAGTCAATTAGGAACCCGCAGAATATACAAAGCAAACAAGCAAGTGAAGGCAGTTTAAGGTAGAAAGCAAATTCTTACAGTCAACTAATTCATTGCCTTTGTGCATAGGGGAGCACAATGCCATGGTTGACTCATTACATTAAAACAGGTTTACAACAATTTTTGCATATTAGTTGGTTTTACAGCTTCCCATTCCTTCTTGCCGTTTAATAAAAGACTTCTAAATCGCTGTCAACCTACATGTCCTTGTTACACAATCGGTATGCTTTGAACTGTGTGCTAGGAATTTGGTCCCCTATGGTTTCATCAAGTGTTCAAGATTCCATTTGCTGGTTGCACTTGGCAGTCGATTTTATTTCTTTCTCTCATTAATGGGTTCCATTCCTGGAGGAATTGCCCAAGTTACAATTTGTTCAAGTATCAGAGTCCAGCCATTATCAAGTCTTTCCAGCAGATTTTTAAAAGTTTCTTTTAAGCTGTTGAGTGCCAAACTGCCAACTGGTTGAGCAATGAAAACATCTGGGAAGGGGAGGTTATAGTGAGAAAGTCAACAGAGGAAAATGCCAAACAACACAAGGTAACAGGATTTTATGTATCAGATTCCTACTGGGGGAAAAAAACCCACATTGCCATTTATTATTTCACACCGTTCAAACCAGCCATGATGTAGGCATTATTTTGTCATGCAGTAAGAACAGTGCTGAGAGATGATCTAGCATGAGAGCAATCAGAGTGTTAAATCCAGTGTGGTAACAGCAGAATCTGTCATCTTAACCAGTTTGGATAGGTTGTCTATCTTCTTTGTGGATTATAAAGTGTGAAGCATAAAAAACTGAATTCAGTGCTAATTTACATATTCAAGTGGTCTCTAATTACATAAATAGTGAACTATTGATCTTATTACAACAAAAATTAGGTCCAATAGCACCTTTAAAACCAACAAAGATTTATTCAAGGCATGAGCTTTCAAGTGCAAGCACTCTTCCTCAGACTAAATCAACAGCCATCATAAATGTAGAGATATAAGGCAAAATAGATTGTGGCAAATTAGTAAATTGTGTCATAATATCCAAATTAATCAATAATAACTCTTTGCTAACAGCTAATCAGTCCTTTTGAGTTCAGTTGTAGTTCACAAAAACATTGGAGAAATAAACTGTCAATATTAGTAATCAATGGCAGACACTTTCCCAATTGTGAAAAGAAATAATTAAATAATTAAAATAATTAAAAGAGACTAGTTGCTAACTAGTTGGTCTTAAAGATGCTATTGTCAGACCAACATGGCTACCCACTTGAATCTATTGATCTTATTGCTACAAGAGTTCTGTCACATATATAAGACTCTCATACATTATTGGTAGGTACCGTATTTGCCGGTGTATAAGACGATTGGGCATATAAGACGACCCCCCAACATTTCCACTCAAAATATAGAGTTTGTTACATTACATTACAGTACTATGGGCCACTATGGGCAGCTATGTCTATCCCAACTGAAGTGCACCCGGCGTATAGGACGACCCCCCCACTTGGAGGCATGTTTTTCAGGGAGGAAAAGTAGTCTTATACGGCAGCAAATACTGTATGTCTTTCCCATGTGATACCATGCAAACCATATAAATTTGTCTCTCTGATACTGTTTGGTGTATAATTTTTTTTTTAATACTGGAATATTTTTCTTCTGTGTCATCTAGTCACCTAAGTAACCTACAGATGATTACCTATGTTTTAAATTGTGCCAGTTTTTCAGATAACTCTTTCCATTAAAGCAACATCAACTAATTAAATGCTTGTTGGTTAACATAAGTGTAATTTTCAAGCAATTAATTACTCAAATTTAAATGCAAAATACAAAAGCCTGAGATATTGAAAATGCTGATATTGAAAAATGTCAACCCTTAGAATCATAGAATCATAGAGTTGGAAGAGACATTTATGCAGGGTCATTTATGCAGGCAATTCACAACTATCTGCCAACCCACAGTAACCCAGTCCCATGCCCATATGATGCACCCCCTCAAAAACAAACACACACACAAACACAACAAAACAGCATCCCTGCCACTCTGGCCTGGAAGAAATTTGCTTCTCGCCCCCAAAGTGGTGAAAGGCATTTCCCTGGTTATGCAAGAAAGGGCCACAAAAGTCATGCACCGATAAAATCCCTTCTGCTGATCCACTCACAATCTGCCTAAGTTTACAGAATGAGCATTTCTGTCAGATGGCTGTCCAGCCTCTACTTAAACATGTCTAAAGAAGGAGAACTCACCACCTCCCGAGGAAGCCTGTTCCACTGAGGAACTGCTCTAACTGTCAGGAATGTCTTCCGCATGTTTAACCAAAAATTCTTTAGAATTAATTTCAACTCATTGGTTCTGGTCCGACTCTCTGAGGCAACATAAAGCACCTCTGACATCCTTCCTTCCAAGTACTTCCAAGTACATATCACCTATCTTCTCTTCAGGTTAAACAGACCAAGCTCCCTCAACCTTTCTTCATGTGTCTTGTTCTCCAAACTCCTCACTTTTTTGTTGCCTTCCTCTGGACATACTCCATTTTGTCTGCATGTTTCTTTAATTAATAAACAAAATATGATTGCAGGTAAATTTTCATATTTCCTTTTACATTTCCTATTACCAAAATGTGCCAGAAGCAATATTCCTGTCCAATAAATATAATAAATTAAAATGTGCCCTTTAGTTGATTAATAGAGCAATTCTACCCAGTTATATACCTCCTAATCCCATTGACTTCAATAGACTTAGAATTATTCAACTCTGTTTAGGATTACACAGTAAGTTATTAATTAGATCTCTCCCTGCCCCCGCATCATCCATTGTGGGAGCAAAGGGAGAGCAGGGTGGAGGGCAGCTGGGAGAAGGCCACTTTAAAAGCAGGATAATTGCATGCAGCCGTACCCTCCCCTGTCAGTCCTCACTGCAGGAGTAGGGAGAGATGGCCGGTGGAGATGGCAGTGTGGAAGGCCACTTTAAAAGTGGTCTGGGAGCTGGCAGCCACCCTAACACCACCCCAGAAGTCAGGAGGGCAGGGGCTGTGCCAGAGGAGGGGCAGAGCACACAGTGAACTTCCCATTGGCTGCTCCAAAAGATAGGAGGACTGTGGGCTCCAGGCCCTATGTGAAGTCTGGGAGTCTGGGGAGAACCACAAGATCCCACAGCGGAGGCAGCCAGCACTCCTGGCCATGCATGAGGGCCTTAGTGGGAAGGCACCCTCCCAGTGAGGGCAATTTGGAGGCTCTGCAGAAGTTCCTGATGGGGTGCCAGCTTCCATGAGTGCATCCTCCCAGTGAGGGTAAATTGGAGCTCAGTAGTGCTTCCTAAAGACTCACCAGCTCCTGTGAGTGGCCATTGGGGGAAAGGCCCACCCCAAGGGATACTCAGAGAGAGTGAGTGGCCGATAGAGGGGAAGGAACAGCCTATGTGAGTTGTCCTCAGAGCAAGTGACTCCCTGGAATGGCAACCAGGTAGGCTATGAGTTGTCCTTTTACCGTTTCATCTTTATGATATTTTGTGATATTTTGTTATTGTTCATAATGAAAAGACATGTGTACCCTAGACAGGTGGTAGTGTGACCATGGTCCTATTGGTGTAGTGGTTAGGAGTGGTGACTTCTAATCTGGTGAGTCGTGTTTATTTATTTATGCTTGTATTTATCAGCTGGCACTCCTGGGCCCCCATCCCTCCCCCCATCCCTGTCCACAGTTGATGACACCAGGCCACACTAGTCCCCAATGGTCCACCATCATCCTTGGGAAAGGCTCCCATGCCCAGCTGACTGGGGCCAATGCTTCTACAGAGCCTCTACACGCGCCTAAGCAAGAAGGGACCCAATCTTCCTGGATCAGCCTCAACCAAATGCCTGTTGGAAGAGCTCCATCTTACAGGCCCTGTTGCATATTGACAGCTCTGTCAGGGCCCTCAGCTCTTCTGGGAGCTCATTCCACCATGTTTGGGCCAGAACCAAAAAGGCCCTGACCCTGGCCAGGCATGCCTCACTCCAATGAGGTGATGGGCTAACAACTTGTGGTCAACCACATCAAATGCGGTGGAGAGGTCTAGAAACACAAGAATAGCCAAACTGTCCTAATCCAGCTGGCGCCAGAGATTATCTGTCAGGGCAACCAGTGCAATCTCCACCTCATGGCCAGGACAGAAGCCGAACTGGTAGGGTTGATGCCTCCAAGAATGCCAGGAACTGGTCTATGGTGGCCCTCTCAATTACCTTTCCCAGAAATACAAGATGTGAGACCGGGTGGTAGCTGGAGGGGTCCCATGGGTTCAGCAATGTTTTTTTCAGGAGAAGGCAAACCACTGCCTCCTTCAACCCTTTGGGGAACTCTCCCAATGTCAGAGAGAGGTTGACAATGTCCCTCAATGGGCCTCCTATCTGTCGGTCACCCAATTTGAGTAGCCACAATGGACAGGGATCCAGGTGGCAAGTGGTTACCCTCACTAACCCCGGCAACTTGTCCACTTCAGTTAAAGAGAGCTGTCTGAAGCCATCAAACATCACCTCCCACTCATTCCCCACTCCCCCACATGCAGCCAGCTGGGTGACCTTGGGCTTGCCACAGTACTGATAAAGCTGTTCTGACCGAGCAATGATATCAGGGCTCTCTCAGCCTCACCCACCTCACAGGGTGCCTGTTGTGGGGAGAGGAAAGGGTAGGCGACTGTAAGCTGCTTTGAGACTCCTTCTGGTAGAGAAAAGCAAGATATAAAAAAAACGACTTCTTCTTCCCAAACCAAGCCCAAACATACTATTTTAGGCTGCTAAAATAGTCTCAGTATAAGAAAATTTCACTCTTTCCAGTATCTCTTACTTCAAACTGAAAGAAATGGCTGCAACAATAGAGAACAAACTACAGACCAGTAATAAGAAACTGTGGGAGGTACTGGTAAAAGAACAATGAGATATAGAGAGGGTAAAAAATAGAAAAGGTTTATTTAAGAGAAATAAAATAAATATCTGCAGTGGAGACTTAACTTCAGTGGTCAAAGTAACATTAAGCCTTCTGTAATCCATACTATGGGAATTCAGAAGCTAAGCAGGGTCGGTACTTGCAAGAGAGACCACCAAGGAAGACTCTGCAGGGGGAGGCAATGGCAAGCTGCCTCTTTTCACTTGCCTTCAAAACCTCTGCTGGGCTCATTGTAATTCAGCTACAACTCGAAAGCCTGGCTCTTTACATACACACAATCGATACTAGAAACCCCACTAAGCTTACAATCATTTCAGGTATTGCAGTGCCAAAATTACTCTACTACAAAGGTACAAAAATCACCATGAATGAAAATACTATAGTGAAAGGTTCTCATGCCCTTCTATATTGGGACAAATTATATCAAATAGTCTTAAAATAAAGATACCATCGAACTCAGAAAACATATTATTGAATTATTTTTCAGAAATACAATCTGAACAACTCTGTGTTGTACTTCAAATGCTAACATTAGCAAGACTTAATTTTGCCAGATACTGGAAAGAAAAGAAATTTCCAGACTTAGTTTCTTGGTTTAATAACATCTATGAGACTTTGACATGTATTGAGAACAATAAAGATATGGGAAAGTTAGATGAAATGTGGAACCAGGCACTTTCCAGAATGAGGGGTTTACTTCATAAGATAGATCTTGATGAAGTTCCAGAATGGGTTGGTGTAGAGGGAGGGAGGTTGTAAATAATGTGTGGATAGTTGAGAGGTTGTCATCATGGACGGTTGATGATGATGATGACGATGATGATTACTGAAACAGTCTCTCTTTTTTAATACTTACTGAATGTACATTTTGATGGAGTAGGGATTTGGTGCATGTTTTATAAAGGGCTTTTGGGGAGTCATTTTTTTGGACTTGGATGTTGGTAGTTTATCTCCTTTTGATATGAATGTATGAATTTTGGTACATATGTTTCAATTTTAAATAAAAATATTTTAAAAACTGAAAATTTCTCTTGGTGGCTAAGAGCATAATAATTGATAACTGGGTTCTTGATTAATGATTAGATGACCAGACACTGGGCATGATTAGACTTCTACCTGTATATTCTGTACAGAATTAGAATTGGATTAGAGGTTGTTCTCTTTCTCTCATGGCATTTTGTCTTGGTATTAACTGGAGACTTGTTAACTTGTCCATGGGGACAAGGCCAGCTTGTTCCCAAGATTGTTGATACTTGCTGATGTAGCCCTTACATGGATAGCCCAGAAAAATCCAATTCTGTAAAATCTTGTAAGCTAAGCATTGCCAACGCTAGCTAGTATTTGGATAGGAGACCCCACTCCGAAGGATTTGGATGGAGTTCCTCCAAGGAACACTAGGAGTCATAACATGGAGGCAAGAAATAGCAAACAACCTCCAAACATCTCTTGCCTGGTTGCCATACAATCCTCAGATCTCCTGGCTATACAACACACACCATATGATAAATATGTTCCCAAAGCAAACTAGACATATCACAAAATGTACAACAAACAAAAAAACATATTTTGTTCAACAGCCTCAGTCATCTGTGGGTTAAATGACTGATCTGTTTTCTTTTCCATCCATCACTTTGAAGGGCTATCGAACATCTGTGGTGATAGTTTCATTTGCTTGCCTTGCAAAGACTGTTGCATTTGCCCAGTAGGGAGGATGAAGTAGCAGGATCACTGATTATCAGGCCATTAAATTATTACTATTACTATTACTATTACTATTACTATTACTATTACTATTACTATTACTATTACTATTACTATTACTATTACTATTACTATTACTATTACTATTACTATTACTATTACTATTACTATTACTAATTCAATTTGTATGATCACCGCTCTCAGAAACCGGCTCATGATGGTTCACAATATTTCAGTACAAATTCAGATAATGTTTCTAACCACTCCTTGTGCTCAAACATATATTATCCATATGACTATGAATGTTAAGAGGATACTCAAAGAATAAGCGGCATGTTCATGATATATCTATATCAACTGGCAGATCTTGTAGGAAAATGGCAAGGGAAGTTATGTCTACATACTATGGTTCAACAACCACTTATGCATATTCTGATTTGTTTCAAGTATTAGTAGGCATCCAACTGTAGCCTTGATAACTGGAATCTAGTGGTTCATACCAGCATCTTGGGGTAATATTCCCTTAATTAGCAGAGTGCTCAAGGCTGCGCTCCAGTGGATACCATGTGCTCTGGTGTGAGAATACAGGCAAGAAAACAACAAACAGATCAGCAGACAGAGAGTACTTGTTCAGTCTAATGCAGCTGTCTTATGATAGAACTACATTTCTGGATAGAACAGTGAAGAGATGGAATCCTAATATCCTCTAACTAGCTAGGATGCAGGAATGTCCCCTGCTCTCATGTTGTCAAAGATGGATTCTCTGGTGATGTGTGCAAGAGAGGGCTGTAAAACAGCCGGGAAGAAAGGCAGATTCTTTGAGAGTGTCAGTCTACAGAACAAAGGGGATAGCAATAAAAGTAGAGACAAAGAAGATGTTAGGGCACTAGCCTATCTCTCTTGTAGCCCCCTCTGAAGGCAAAGATACATCGTAGCCTCCTCCTCTTCCAACACATTCTCATTTTTTTCAGTGGGACTTAAACAAATATTACAAGGCATCCAACTGGAGCCTTTATAATTGTAATCTAGTGGTTCAAACTAGCATTTGTGCCTAATGAACTGGTGAAGCATGTTTTTTTGGAAGGAAAATACATGATGATATCCCATCCTAAACACTTGGAGCAAGCACAGAGCATGCTACATTTTTTCCCTTTCAAAATGCTAAGCTCATATGAAACATGCTCATAGGCAGCTAAGGTCCCCTGCGTGCCAGGAGCTGTGACCCATGGAGGGCCCCTAGATGCCAGTGTCTTTTGCAGTCAGAAGTGCAGAGAGATCCCATCTTGTATCAAACCAGTAAATCCTGATCAGCAAGATGAGACTAATGGCATTGGCAGATGAAGCAGCTTTCTTCCCATGGGAAAGCTGCTGCACACCCTAATCAAGGATTCGGACCCCTCATGCCCCAGGTGAGATTAATTACCAGTGTAACTTTATATGCAGCAACACAGTTCCAGTGAATTGCATTCCAGGTATCCCCTATAACTACAATTACAGGGAAATGTTCTTTAAATAACTGCAAGGCACTCCTAGCACTTCTACTTGTCTTATTGCAGTGATGGCTACTAGCTCTGATGGCATTAAAAACAATTAGACTAATCCATGGAAGGTAGGTTTATGCCTATGATGACTAATGAAATACCAAAAATTATAGATTCAAATGGGTAGCCGTGTTGGTCTGAAGTAGCACAATAAATTCAGAGACCAGTAGCACCTTTAATACCAACAAAGATTTATTCAGGGTGTGAGCTTTTGAGTGCAAGCACTCTTCCTCAGACTACGAACTACCATCATGACAGGCTTGAATAAATCTTTGTTGGTCTTAAAGGTGCTACTGGACTCTGATTTTATTGTACCAAAAATTATAGTCAGTCAGCCTCTGATTACCAGTTGGAGGGTGGCACAGTGAGACAATGCTTCATGTCTTGTTAAGGATTTTTTGGAGGCATCTGGTTAGTAGGGTTGCCAGCCCCTCCCCATTTTTCATGAATTTCCTTACCCATTATCTTCCATAAGTAAATAGATACAGTGTTTATTCAGTTAACCAAGCACATTTATTGCAATATTTTCATGGACACATGCTATTTGGGGCTGCTAAATTTTTGAAAAATGCAAAAAAAACCCTCCGTTTTATCCCTCCTAATATCACGTGGGCAAGACTCTTTAATGTTCAAAATATTGTTTTGGAGTGTTTAGCAACTCCAAAAACAATAATGTTGCTATTCCAATCTTTTACCATTTCAACTACTTTAATATATATCAGTATGAGGCATGATTGGTATATATCAAGTATAATTTTATATATTTTATATGGTGGTAAGGAGGCCATGTTTGTGTATTTCAGGACAGCATGTCTTTAAAAGTTTGGAACAGATTTCTATATGGAACTGTTGGCTCTTCAGACCTTTCTTCCCAGTACCTTTGGAGTTTTAAAAAAATGTCTTCAGAAGGCACAAAAGGGAGCAATCTATTGTGCTAGAGATTTCCTATGGAAAACCATTTGCTCCTTGAACAAAACAGTGATAACTGATAATACAGCTGCCTTAGAAAACCAACTAATGCTCTGTGCTTCTAGAATGAAAAATACTTCAACTGAAATCTTCTTGGAAGCAGTAACTGTGAGCCTAGAGCTCTGTTGAGCAGAGGCTTCCATACCAGACTCCTGGGCCATCTAGTTCAGCAGTTCAAATCACAGTTTCCAGTGAGGATCCTGACTTCTAAAGCTCTTTTTATGTTCTGCTTCCAGCCTGTTTCATGAATAATATTTTAGACTGCTGACTGTTTTTTAATGCTGTTTTTATGCCTGGAGTGGACTGGGAATCCTTTGCATGCAAAACATACACTTTTTACTGAGCTGCTGTAACCCCCCCCCCTTTTATACTAGTCTCTAGTGATGCTCTGATCTTGTTATGAAATCACATGTTCTGCTGCTGAATTCTGGCATTATAAACAAGTTCCAGGGTTGTTGTCATGAGTCCCAGCTGAAATAAGTCCAACTACTGCTTACTGGTCTTTCAATACCATCAAAAGCTCCCCCTTTACTCCTTTGTTATCATTACTACTTACAATGCATTGCTCAACAAACTGCAAATGGATTTCTTTGTACCAAAGAATGGGAAAGGGGGGAATTTGACTGGTGCTAAATCTGAAATATAGCAGGCATGAGAGACGCTAAAATTGTCCTCTGGAAATAGTAACAAAATGCCTGTTTTGTTAGCAAGTTAATTGCAAACATCTGCACTTTATTTTTAGATTTAAATTTGCAGCCATATTTCTTAGCCCTATGACTGTCAGTATTACTGTAAATTATGCATAACAATGGAAAACAATTAAACAGAGCTATTAAGGAACAGTGTTGTGAAAAATAAAAGCTTGCATGATTTTAAGTTAGCTGCTACGATTCTGTCTCTCGTCCATCGGTCTTCATCTCACTGAATCCCAAATATGGGCCTGTGCAACTAAAAGTACTTGTTTACAAATGACTCCAGTTTAATCCTCTAGGAGAAAAGAGAGCTATTTCAGTTCCAATGATTCTTGGACCTATTAGCAGCAATGTGGAGATAAAAAAGTGCAGTGATGGGACAATGGGGACTTTTAAAGAGCAGGTGGGAGCTTTGAGTTGAATTTGGCAAGGAGCCATTTGAAAAAACTTTTTGTAAAGTCAATATCTATCGGTGTGGAATTAGAAGCTTCCTCCCCAGTAAAAGAGTGGATCGTCCTGGCATGGTAGAAAGGGTGGTGTTTTTTTTAAATCTTATTGGTTGCTTTTGCATGCTGTGCATGTATGTGACAATTCATCCCCCTTACTGTAGCAGACAGTAGCACTACAACATATGGGGAGGATGTCTACAGTGGTTCCCAATCTTTTTATCACCGGGGATCGGTCAACACTTGACAATTTTACTGAGGCTCGGGGGAGGGGGTAGTCTTTTGCCGAGGGACATCACCCTGTTCCACTTGCTTTCCCGCTGGCACCCCTGACTTCCTGCTGCCCACTGGGGGGGTGCTGCCAGCAGCAGCTGTGCAGTGCCACATCAAGGGGGATCCCCAGCCATGGCGGCTGCTGAAGAGCACCAAAGGTGAGCCGGTGGCAGAGTGGCAGGGCAGCCCCCGAGACAGCAGCTGGGGAGGAGGATGAGGAAGAGCTGTGGCCCGGTACCGACTGATCTACAGACTGGTTTCGGTCCCTGGACTGGGGGTTGCGCACAGCTGGACATGACTCGTCCCACCACTAATCTCACTTCTCCCTTTCCCCTCCATCACATTAGCCTAGAAGTGCCAATCCAATGCCAATCATAGAAGCTCCCTCCCAGGACCAGTAACCCTCCTTTCTACCACCCCAGCAGTGAATTGAATAGCCTGATACAGGTCTAAAAGGGGAGGGGGGGAGGAAATGCAGAAATTAGCTTTCTCATGTGGAAGGAGAGTCTTCATTCCATTCCCTCCTGATTGGTTGTGGGCAGAGTATGCAGATGGAGTGATTTAGGGCAGAGCTTTTTTCTCAGTTCTTCCTTTGGATTGAAAAGGAAAGCCCTAAGAACCCCATCAGTTGTGCTTGGAAGGAATGTGGTGAGGTATGGTGCCCAGCAACCACTGTGTGGTCTAGACCAGACTGATTACGTCCTTTACAAAAGCTAATTTTACCTGAACTCTGCTTCTACCATAATCTAAATCGGGTACAGCATAACTGCACACCAACCATACATATAACTTACCAGCTAGCCCTAAGTGGTTCACAATATAACATTTGATAAAAGCCTCACAAAATAACTAAATCATCTTAAGATAAATATCCCCATATCTCACAGTATGCCAGCAGCCACTGCAGCCTTCAGATGGCCCTCCTGTAGAAAATGTCTCCAAAGCCACCTTACTTTTGGGATGGGGAGCAGTGGCTGAGAGAGTCACTCTGAGTTCAGTTGGTTTGATTTGAGAAGAGACTGTCTAAACCCAGCATCTTGAATTAGGCTCTAAACCAAACTAGCATTTTTGCAGTTTGGTTCATGGCTCATGACTCTGAAGAAGCAGGGAGCAGAAGCACAGGGTTTAAATGGTGTTGCCTAGCTGGTTTTTGTGAAGAGTAGAAAGCAGGGGCTTAAATGGGGGTTTACTGGCACAGAGCTATTTAAACCCCTGTTTTCTGCTCTTCACACACCAGCCCAAGCAACATCAAAGTTTGTGGAAGTTATTGGGGGTTCATGAACCACATACTGACCAAGATTTGTCACTAACTTTATTTCATGAGCCAGTTCATACCCATTCCTACAGTAAACCGGAAGCCAGTGCAGTTTGTAGCAGACTTCTAGCTGGTGGCTTCTTGTAGCATTTGAAGCTTCCATACTATTTTTAAAGGCAGCTGACATTATTACACTATCCAGTCCAGATGCTAGAAGAAGAGTTGATTTTTATATGCCGCTTTTCTCTACCAGAAGGAGGTTCAAAGCAGCTTACAGTCGCCTACCCTTTCCTCTCCCCACAACAGGCACCCTGTGGGGTAGGTGAGGCTGAGAGAGCCCTGATATCATTGCTCGGTCAGAACAGCTTTATCAGTGCTATGACAAGCCCAAGGTCACCCAGCTGGCTGCATGTGGGGGAGTGGGGAATGAGTGGGAGGTGATGTTTGATGGCTTCAGACAGCTCTCTTTAACTGAAGTGGACAAGTTGCCGGGGTTAGTGAGGGTAACCACTTGCCACCTGGATCCCTGTCCATTGTGGCTACTCAAATTGGGTGACCGACAGATAGGAGGTCCATTGAGGGACATTGTCAACCTCTCTCTGACATTGGGAGAGTTCCCCAAAAGGCTGAAGGAGGCAGTGGTTTGCCCTCTCCTGAAAAAAAACATTGCTGAACCCATGGGACCCCTCCAGCTACCACCCGGTCTCACATCTTGTGTTTCTTTGGAAGGTAATTGTGAGGGCCACCATAGACCAGTTCCTGGCATACTGGGCTCACCAGATTAGAAGCTGCCAGTCTTAGCCACTATACCACACTGCCTCAACCAAGGGATACGTGACTGTGGTCACTCAGGTCACATTTTCCAATAATGATATTAGCTGATGAACCTTGATTTTTTTTGTCATTAGCTTCTCTAAGAACAAAGAGGCACCCAGGAGTATCCCCAGATGTACCTCTCTTCCTTCAGTGGGAAAGGAACACCAATTCCCAATTCCCATTTCAGCTTAACTCCCATGTAATATTCATATTCATCTGGGTGAAATTTCAGTTTGTTCATATTTGTCCAGCCTTTCACTGTTTCCTGATGTAGTATTTGCATTGTCTGCTATATTATCAATCTATTGAGGTTATTTTACTCCATTTTACTATATGATCTCTGCCAGCTGTTTAGGATTGTCAGCCACAGCTGAAAACCTGCCTGGGGTAGGTGGCACCATTTGTGAACATGTTGTTCTGACTGTGACCTGAGGGATTTCATAATTCTATTGAGTTTATTCCTACCTGCCTATTGTATGTGAGAACAGAAGCCTAGCTAGTCTTTTTCTTTAAAGAAGAAAACAGTGAAACAGCAACACAATTGGTCTTGGAGTAAGGCTACCCACCCTTATTAGTTAAGTGCAAGAGAAATATTACACAATTGTCATGTGGGGGTATTGTGCCGCAGCATCAATGTCCTTGTGTTGTGCTTCCAAGAATCTTGCAGAAAGATGCAGAATTTTCTTCAAATATCATCCTTTCCAATCTGAACACCTTAAATCCTGCTATTACCCTCAACATTATGCACAAACAGCAATAGAGTTTCTAAAGTAATAGAAGAGAAAATGGTTCCCAATAATTATTTTTGTGATTACCGCGTAATGCTTTATGGACTTCTTAGATCCTTGTGTGTGAATGGATTAAAATTCCAGGAAAGTTTAACTGGGGAGAAACCATATAATCAAGTAGTGAAAATATTCCTGTTCTGCAGAAAAGAATGAAAAACAAAAAGAGAATAAAAAGCCAACCTGAGAAAATAATTCAGGAACCCAATAAAATCTATTAAAATTAAAATGCAAATATTTATCATTACATGCATGCAAAAATTACAAACATTAAAACACAAAAATATGAGTTTGTGCAATATTATACATGCAGTCTCAGTGGTTTCACATGGTATGATCATAGACCAAACTCTCTGGGCTGTAACGCAAAAGAATAATATATTATGTTCCTACATTGCTGTCCAGCAGAGTAGTTCACTGCCGGTACATTTGTGATCTTGCTTTGATTGTGAAGTATTTCCAGTAACTTCAGAGAATATTTTCTTTAACCTCCATGTGCTTGTAAAACCTGGAGAGTGAGGACATTGATGGATGAAGGTCTCCTTGAGGTTTGACATCTAGTTTTGGAAAGTCAGTAGGGAATGTAAGTAGACTGGTACAAGACAGGACAAGGGCAGAATTGCCTGTTAGCCACACAGATGTGAGCTTTTCAGAACCTGAAAGTTCATTCTGAAGCTCTAATCAGGGATGAGGCCAGAAAGCTTTCAAACACAGCCCTTTGAACTCCCTCCCATAGAGATTTAGGTGGAGAAATCTCCAGATCTTTCCTAGCCGAAGCCTAAATGACACTTTATTAGGATTATGGCTCTGTAACATTTTTTTGTAGCTCTCTTTCTTCCAGT
The DNA here is from genome assembly GCF_049243985.1 of Paroedura picta. Classification (NCBI taxonomy): domain Eukaryota; kingdom Metazoa; phylum Chordata; class Lepidosauria; order Squamata; family Gekkonidae; genus Paroedura; species Paroedura picta. The sequence continues at coordinate 61,265,402 of NC_135375.1, forward strand.
GTAAACACAGATTTGAGGGGGCATGACCTTTCACAGAGAAGGGAGCACAAGATCTTCTGCTCTAATCTTTTGTATTTTGGTTGCTCATAGCCTTCTGAAACTTTCCTCTTCTGAGGGCTGGATTCTTCTTCATAGCATGGCCTCTTTCTGGAGGCAAAATAAGTTGTTTTTGGACTTTGCGTGATTTCTTTAAGTTTAAAGAAAAGCCATTCAGCTGCTGAAAGTGCAATATGAAAGCAAAGGCAGAGAAAAACACAGGTTTGCTTAAAAAAGGACAGTCTTTTGCCACCTGTGTGTGAACTAGAAACATCTTGCATTAAACCTTGACTCTGAATGTAGAGATCTAAATGGATTGTCTAAGACTCTCTTCCTGAGCAGCTGCTCTGAGTGATGCTGAACTTTCTGGAGAGCCATAAGAAACAGAAGCAGCAGGGAGAGGGGAAGCTGTCAGTTCCCTATCCACCCTTGAAGTGTACACATGGGACACTTCTGATTTTGGTCACTTGATTCCTTGTGATAGGATCCAGACCTTTGTGTGTGTGAGAAAGAAATATCATACTGAGTACCAACACCTTGGGGAGGTCTGCCCCATGACTGGGCGGGAGGGGGGGATGGGTAGAAATCAGTAAAACGTTATATATGAATTCTGACAGTAGGGTCCTATTTCTCCCATGGGAATGGGGAATTCCTTTAGGTGGTAACAGGAGAAAACATTTTTAAAAACCCTGTAAGGTGCCACTGCATCACTTCCTGTAAGAAACTGAAAGTGACATAGGACGGCTCATATTGCACCTCCCTTCCTATTCACAGCCCTCCTGCCTGGCATCCCTAACTGGCAGCTTTTAAAACAAGCAAACACAAAGCATTCTATGAATCTAAAGGAAAAGTCATCTCTCTTTGTGCAGTGGCTACAGATTTACTTTTTAAAAGGAGGACCCTGAAAGACAGATGGTTATAATATCATGTGCCAATTGATGGTTTTAAACAAAGAAAGGGCTCTCTGATGGCACAGGGGTCAGTAGGCGCCATGGAGGACTGGGCCAAATATGTGGGGAAGCTTCCCACATAATCCCATCATGCCAATGAGTTCCACTGTGCTGTCTGGCAGCCTCAGCAGCAATGGGGAAAGCATACAAGCAGTGGGGACCCCCCCCCATAGAAAACATGTAAGTCTCTTTAGGATGTAGCTGCAAGACTTCCCCAAAACTTACAGGGCAAGGTTTGAAAAAAAATCCTAGCAGCCAGCTACAAGCATCTGCTGTGTTTTAACACTGTTGATGTTTGACATATGTCCATTAAGGAGACCTTTGGCTGCTGGGATTACTAGACCTCTTGATACTGAAAGGACCGAGGGAAGACTATGGAGTAAAACATAAAGTGAGTGATGTAAGGAGGACCGAAAAACTGAAAACTTTAGTTAAGATTCTTGTTTTGTCTCCTTGCCTGCAACACGGTACCCATCTACTATTGTTTCTCTGCCTGTTCTGTTTCTGTCTATGACATGCCTGTCAACTGGCAGGGGGGCTGGAGACAGGGATATGATGGGGCCTGTGATAACTGGCTGTGCCTTCACATCACTTCTGCTGGTAAAAATGAGAAGTTACATGGGCATTTCTTTCTGCCAGAAACTTTATGGGCCAAGCAGTTTCCCAAACCTACATACTGCACTTTTTTCTTTCCTTTTTTTAGTGATGTGCTGTGACAGCTTGGTCAGCATTGTGTTTTTGTTGTATTTTCCTCCCACTGCTATTCCAAAAAGCAGCCAATGACAAAAGCCTTGAAGCAAAGGATTGTGGTAGCTAAGCTTTCCCTGATTGTATAGTCTTTTGATTCAGGAAGGGAACATGGTAGTACTAGGAGACAAAGCATCAAGCAGCATATTCTCGCCTAACTCTTCAAGCCTTTGTGGCTGTGGACATCCCAACCCTAATCAGGCTTAGTATTATAACACACTTATGAAGGTAAGTATTATGAAAACTCTGTAGAGTTTGGCTAATGGTAGCATTAAAAATGTAAAGTTGTGCTGCATTAGCGAAAGCCTGGAACATCTCAACCCTGCTAGCCTGAAAGCACACAATAAAACCAAAGCCCTTGACTTTATTACAAGTTAGCTTCACTAACAGCAATGTTGTGCTGCAGAGATAAAGCCAGGATAGCACTGCTTGCTGTTTTATGGGTGCGTCAATGGAATCTTTGTTTTTCTAAGGGAACATTGAAAAGTCAACACCTGATAATGTGCTTGCTCTAATTCATTAACGAGCATATCTTACCACTTAAAAAATCTTTACCTTGTGTTAAATTGTTTTGCATCACAGAATGAGGATAGTTAATGTTGCGGACACTTGCCTTTGATTGTAGCATCAGACAGAGCTTCATGGTTGCATGACTCGTCCTGTTCCTCTTCAGATAAATGCCATAGATGTAATTCTAAAGCCACTTAGTTGTAAGAATAGGTGTACATTTGGTTGTATTTTGGCCAGTTTCCCCTGGCCACTAGTGGGGGATGGGAATTAGGGTAGACTGATCCAGGTTGGGAAGCTCCTGGAGCTTTGGAGATGGAGCCTGGGAAAGACAGGGACCTCAGTGGGGCAAAATTTCATAGAGTCCACCCTACCGAGCACCTATTTTCTCCAGGGGAATGGTTTCCTATAGTCTGGTGGCTGGCATCCTCATATAAACCATGGCTCTTTATACATGCCCCTCCTCCACTTTGGCTGCCAAGCCACAGGGATTTTCTTGGAACAGCCACGTGCCATTGTGCTTCAGTTGTTATTTTCCTTCTCAATGTGCTCTTAGGGGGTGTGGCCATGGCACAATGACAGTGCATCTCCTTGGCAAGTAGAAGCTCTCGTAATCAGTTCTTGATATCAGATAGTAGGCAATGTGAAAGGCTTTCCCCTAACACACTGGAAAGCCACATCTACTAGCATTGATGGACCAATGGTCAGATTAAATAAATGAAAAAGCCAGTTGCTTATGAGCCGGATACAAGCCCTGGATGGGCTGATTCCAGCCTGCAGGCTGTATGCTTGACATCCCTGCCCTATGGGGTGCATCATAAGTCAGTTGAAACTTGATGGTATCTTCTACCACCAGAAGCAGTCTAAGTATTCTTGTACATTCATGCCCTGCCTCCCCCAAGGCCAGTTTATCCAGAGCCAGTTTAAGGATTTGAAGGGCCTGTAGCAGTGGGGTCCTAGCAAAGCACAATTGCAGTGGGAGCAGTCAGACCGGGGTGGAGACCCTTCCCCTCAGAGGAAAGAGCTCCATAAACCAGGCTCACTTATTTAGAAAAGGCCCTTGTCAAGAATGTGTTGAAAGGAGCAAAGGCGGGGGGGGGGGGCTCAGACTCACCTGCTGCTGTCTCCTTTGTAGAGAGTGCACAAAGGGAACCCACCTTTGCGGATTCCCTATCCAACTGCCTTGGCTATTCGGCACATTAAACATGGCATTTGCCTCAGGTAATCTCATGACAGAGAGAGGGGCTGAATTTTACCTGGGTGGGGGTGGTGAGAAGGAAAAGGGAGGCAAGATTCTGGCTGCTCTTTTCTACAGGGTGAAAGCATTCCTAACATATTTCTTTATACATGAATATGTGTGTTGGCAGAGTGCTTTTTCTTAATTTAAGTAGCCCAACATTTCTTCCTAGAACAGAAAGACTTCTGCTACTTTCACTTTTTGGTAAGCAAATCCTAGGACTGCCCCCCCTAAAAACAGAAGAAATTAGGGGGGGAGGGGAGGGAGAAAGAACACAGCTTTTATGCTTCTACACTTCTGCTGCCTCTGGGGATAATTTCTTGCAACTGTGCTGTGTGCTTAGATGCTCTATCAAGATTAAGAAAAAATGGCTTGAATGTATTGCTGCAAAAATTATGACAATATTTTCCTGAACAAAGTGTTTCCAAGACATCTTTACATATTTTATCTTGAGTGTTTCTTGGCTTAGGAGGGAAATTGAAGAGTGAAACAGCATGCAGCAGAGGGAAAGGAACAGATTTGACTTTTAATTTTGTAGAATATATTCTATTCAAAAACAGCATTTTCCTCTTTTTGCCTTTGATCCAGCAAATTAATAGTTTTAACTATATACATCTAAATAGTACAAATGAATATCTTGCATCAGTGTTGATTGTATCAAAGGATTACATTTTTACTTGAGGACAAATAACAGCACAGCAGCATTTTTAAAAGAAAAAGGAGATTTTTATTTAAAAGATGCCCAAATATGTATTCCTGTGGGTCATTTGCTTCACATTTGTAGGTGGATATATGCTTTAGATCACAGAGTTAGAAAATGACATTTAAAATAATCAAAAGAGAGGAATGTCTTCCTAACTAGGAAAGAAGAAAGTGCTTGAATACCTTCAGGATTCAAAAAAGTAAAAATGGACCCCTGATGGTTTCCATGGCATGGAGGTCATTAACATCACCTGGCATGAAGCCTCTATTAAAGTGACAAGACATGTTTCTCCCAAATAGCCTAAGCATAATCTACAAAATAAATATGGTTGACAGTTTAAGAATAACATTCTTTTCATTAAAAAGCCTGTACGTTATGTGCTCTGATAGTGTTTAAGTACAACATCAATCTCCTGACTGAAGGACAATTTGTGGTTGGGCCCCCAAGTCCATCAGCCTTGAAGATGTCTGATTGCAACACTGAGACAGGAAGTGAGACCACAAGCATCAGCAAATCAACACTGAGACAGGAAGTGAGATCACAAGACTCAGCCAATCAATACATAGACAGGAAGTAAGACCACAAGCCTCAGCCGTCTTGTAAGTCAGATCCGAATACCCTTCATCATCTTGAAGATGCTGTCCCCTTGAAAGGTGGCTTTTAATATTGGTTTTCACTTGTAGGGATTGCCATGAACTGGCTCACAACCTTAAATTCACCACAAATTTGGCCAGTTACTTCCCACCCTCTCCCAAACATTTCCTGGATCTTCTGTCCAGCTGTGCATAGTTTGAAGGAAATACATAGAAGGAAAATTTTGCTTCCTTTTCTATAATACTACAATACTATCACAATCACCAAGTGTAATGGATGGGACGGTAGATTTAGGGCAGGCAAAAGCAGTTGTTAAAAATATACACACTTAAGAACTCACTCACCTGGGACATAACCTAACTCACTAGATGGGTCACTAATTTAGTCAATTTGAAATGGGGATTAGACAACTATATGAAGGATAGGCCTCCCAGGAGCTGAATGTTCCTAGGCAGACTGCCTCTGACTACTGCCTTCATGTTCTATTGGTGGATTTCCTGGGTAGCCACTATGGGAAATAAAAATTTTAAGTAGTTGGGCCCTGGGTCTGATGTAACAGGGCTCTCCTTATGTTCATAATATGTTCAAAGTATACCCATAATATATAGGCTTGGATTCCAGGGAATAGTCATTGGCTGTATTCTTGGTGACAAACCCTGATTTGTCTTTGCTGTGCCATCACAAAGTCACCCAAATGGTCTGAGGTCATTTAAATGTGAGCTGAGGTTTGAAATCTGGCCATTCTCAAACAAGTAGAAGTACATCCTTGAACTGGGCATAGTTCCATTCAGTGTGGCTGTGCACCATGGCATGGTCCAACTACCTTCAGCACTTTGAAGTCCTATTCCCTTCAAGAAGAATGATTCAACATAGGCCTCCCTCTGAAATCAGTGGGATTTCTATCTTTAAAGTCCTTAATTTTGGCTGGTTGATATCCTGTATGGGAACTGAGTTTGTCTAAAGAGTAAAAGATGCTATAAGAATGGTGATGTTTCCTGCTGATTTCATTCCCTTATACTCTGAATAACAAGATAATGGAAGCAGACTTCAGTAGGTCTTGCAAATCCGGCTCCTGCATGTAGTATGAGGCTTGTCCACTACCACAGCATTATTAATATCACTCCCCAAGATAAACGAGTTGCAGGATCTGCTTCCCAAAGGAACAGGTCATACTCCTCTGGGGGTTTTTTTTGCAACCATCCATAGTGGCTCTTTCACAGGAGCTCTTTCTGGCACTACAAGTTCAGTGTTCTGCTGTACGCTAATGCTTTAAAAATAGTTATTTTATAACTGCCTATCAATTTTTAATGCTGACAACTTTTGTCTCTCCCAATGTTTTATTTAGCATTTGAGTTGCCAGGGAAAAGCTGAAGCATAAACTTGGATAACCCTGAGAGAGAGGAAATGCCATCTATGAAGCATACTGTCCAGTTTTAGAGTTTTTACTCCCATACACATTTATTATAGTAGTAACTTCCAGTCCATACAGAGTATTGCTATGATATGTGTTCTGTCCCAGATAAAGTGCTCGTTCTCTCTCTCTCTCTAGTTTCCTGGGAACTGGGGAAGAAAGGTCAAGGAGGTATTATTTATGGACAGTCTTTTGCTGGAGTCTGGTAATACTATTACCCCCAAAGGGATTCAGCAGCCTAGTTAATTTCATGTTCTTTTTCATAGGGAAAAATACAGTTCATAGATTCCAATTCTGTTGGGAGCTTTCCAGGAGTGACCTGTGAATACATTAAAGAAACTACCAAAGAGAATGAGGAGGGGGGGGGGAATTTGGGAATCTGAGATAGCTGGAAAACATCTGCTAAAGGTGCCCTTTACTTGCCTCCTGGTATTTTAAAAAGCCCAGTGATTGCCAAGGACTACTCCAGTAATGGTGGGAGGTGAATGTTGTGTATGAGGTGCGGCCAAGAATTAAAGCTTGTGGTCTGAGGCAGAATTATAATCCCACAATCATGATTGGTCAATGCACGGCTGGATGCCGACTGCCTCATCCAGTCAGTGCAAACCATAAGCAACCAATAGTGCATATCCGTAGAAACCTTCAATTGTTCAATGTTGTATATATTTGGGTTTTTTTGTTTTTTGGGGAGGTCTCAGTTCAGTTTGAGTTCTGTTGTACGCTAGATCTGGGATCAATAAAGAACTGTAATGTACTTGTAGTGTCCGTGTTTCCTGAACCCGGGGATTTAACACTGGCAACGAGGATGGAATGGGTGTGCTAGATAGGTGGCCCTGGGCAAGTGATCACTGAAATCACTGCCATGGAGCTCTGCCTTCCAAACCACCTGAAATCACTCTCTCCGTCATATGCTTGACCTCCAGGGGGCCAGCCAGTGTGGCTGATGCCTGACAGAAGAGCAGGCTCAGCCACAGCAGAAGTCATGGCCACCAAGGGCCACATTGAGCCATTTGACCCCAGCTGCCCAGCCAAATGGGCCTCTTGTGCAAAGTGCCTTGATGCTACTTCGAGGCCAACTGCTAAAGACAGACTAACAAGCTAACCATCCCTATCTGTTCCATTTTGCACATTGTTTTAATTATCAATTTGACATCTGACAGCTTGGTTCACTTCACACACTTCAGGGTTACTCTGCATTACACAGTTGCCTCCTACTTCTGCCTTCTTCTTGCGCCAGCCTCCTCCTGATTTCTTGTCCTGCCTTTTTATAATCCCAGGTTCACACCAGGCCCTTGAGTTAAGCTCTACCTTCTTCACTGTTCCCTGTTTTGCCTCCAAACATGTAGGCCCAGAGTCTTTGTTCTTCCACCCGGGCTTGCTCATTGCATTGTAACATCTGTTAAAAGTTATAAACTATTATTTGATCTAAAAAGTTAGTGATTTGAGCTTCCCTGGACCAAACTGCAAAGGCTGCTGCGCCTTTTTGCCCTTGATCCCACCCTGCTCCTTCAAGGTAAGTCTCCCTGCTGAGCATTTTACAATCATCTTCCCTTCCTCTCCCACAAAGATACACTTTGAGTTTGGTAGGAATGAGAGAGGTCTGAGAATATCTCAAACAGAACTGTGACAGACCCAAGGTCACTCAGCTGGATGCATGTGGAGGAATGGGTAATCAACCCAGCTCTCCAGTTTAGATGCTGCTGGCTCTTAATCACTACATCAAGCTTACTCCTGAAGTAGTCTGCCACACCATCTGAGATCTGCGTTGAGTCAGTTTTAGTTGTGTGGGATTGTAGATGGTGAAGCTAAGAGATATGACAGAAAATATTGTAACAGTCACCTTTCTATGTCAATTAAAGCTAATGGGTTTAAGAGGGTGTAACACCCCTTAGGGTTACAATCTAAACTGTTCATTTTAATCAAAGATCAACAGGACATAAATAAATGTCCATACAATTACACTTTAGACATTTCGACAGGTTTATTTGCTTTTTATTAATTGTGATGGACAGTTGTGTGGGGAATCTTGACCTTTTGTAGACGGACAGCACTTGGTGGGGAGCAAGGGAAAAAATAGACAAAACACACAAAGACCTTTATGTCACTCACCATCTCTGCAAAGCAGCAATTTGTACCATCCGTAAAAAGTAAAACACTCTAATTTAATCTAAACACCACAATTTCAAGCAAGTAGTCCCTCACAAATCATTAGCTCCTAGGTGCCATCTATGTGACACTTTTTACCTAGGTCATCACCGAAGAAGGAGATTTCTGATTATCATTATTTCTGCTTACAGCTATTTTGTGCTTGGTGGAATCAACAGTCTTTCATACCAAGCACACCAGTGTTAGTAACCTGTAAACAAATTATTAGCTTGGCCTGTCCATTCATACCTAGCATCCTGTGATAGCTCCAAAGTGAGGGAGAAAGAAAACACGGAACCAACTCTATGCCTATTTTGGAAACATCTCTTGGACTGGTATCATTGCCCCATCCATTTCCTTCCATCAGAGAGAATATTTTCCCTCAATTTTTCCTTCCTTTTACTGGCTGATTCACCTTAGTAACGTGTCCTTTTCTTTGCTGAAGAACTCTAGGTATCCCACCCTGTCACTGTATGATATTTTGGCTGTTAGCCAAGGGAAGGTTCAGGAGCCTCCTTTAACTTAAACAAATTAAATGACACCCAAGGCATTTTCATATTCAAACATAATAAATATTTTATTTAAATAAGGGGAAAGGGCATGTGAACTCAGGAGCTGAAATTCCTAACGTAAAACATTAGATTTTAGTTCTTATGTTTTAGACAACTGAGAGTTCCTTAAGCTTTTCACAGTGACTTAAATCTTTATGTTGAGAGGCCTTTGTTTCAGTGTTTTCTCCAGACACTTTGTTTGGGTATTATTTAACTCTTTTGGTTTCCAGAAGGCAGCTGTATTTCCAGTACCCAAACCCCTTGTCTTGAAACACCAGTCCTCACCTTGAGTTTTTAAACTGAGTCTTAAAGTTTCTACAGGCAGTTTCTAATCATACCAAGGATCTCTCTAGGCTTCAGAGCTAACTCCCTGCATGACTGGATAAGGAACATCATCCTTTAACACAAATGGGAGTCTTTGCCAACTTCCCAAACTTACTTGCCAACATTGCCCAGTTCTCCTGTTTGCATTAAACTGCTGCCAGCCTGGGCTTCTCTCAGTTAGGGCTGAAATCAGACTCCTCAGTGCCCCATTCAGAAGTCTCTCTTTGGTCAGTTGATGCTAACCAATCAGATCTCTTGGAATAGCTTGTCACTCAATGCTCACTGGCTCTGTGAAGAATAAACCCTTCATAATTTTTATCTGTTCATACAGCACTTCTAAGCTTTTAAAGCATACACATCACACCTGGTTACACAGGATCAATCCTTACTTGCCAAGAGTCATCACCATCACATCATTATCACATAGTTATTAGATATTACTTATAAATCGACAATCTAAAATAGTGCATAGACAGCACAATATAAACAATCTAAAATGCTGTGTAGTCAGCACAAATATACACATCATAAACCACATGGTAACAAGCTTAAATAAAATAGGGATAAAATAATTCATGATAATTCACAGCCATCTCACATATCTTCATAGTGGCTAGAAAATACCTAGTAACTTGACTTGATAATATAAAGATTAAAGTCATATAAAAGGATTGAGACAAACCACTTCCCTGGATAACTGTCTAATTTGTGTAAGAGGGGACTAGTTATAGAATTCCTCAGTATAGAAACTACAATAATTTAGGAACTCTTACCCTACATGGACAATATTTCTCCTGATAAGGAATCCTCAGAAACCTCCCATAAAGGATTGTTTGTGGCAGAATATTGAACTGGGCAAGCATAAATATTCTATGAACTAAGATGGAAGAAGCAGTGGCAAGACTTTAACCGCATCTGTCTTTTGTGGTCTGGGGCCAAGGGGGGGGGAGGGCAGATGTTGTGGCTGGAGTACTGGCCAGCTGTGTGGATGTCAGGCTACTAGGGTGTGGCAACTCGCTTGGGGATGTCTGAACTATGCCTGGCCAGGAATGGCCAAGGGAGGGAAGGGGGCAGGAAGCAAGGAGTGGTGTCATTATTCCACTCCTCATCCCTATTTAGTCAACTGCTGAGGGAAGGCTCTTCAGTCATTTCTGGGTTTCCCCCCTCCCTGTGTTATTGATTGTGTTTATTTTGTTTTATTCTATTTATATTTTAAGCTGTCTCACAGCATACTGCAGAGAATTGAAGCACTTAAGCCTTTAAGCTTGATTTTGGATTGCTGTGCCTGCTGTATGCTCTTATTCCAGGGTGTTTATTTTGTAGCTTCAACAACAAAAAATGCAATTTTTCCTAGTAGGGATGGGAACATCACTTGTGACACATGGGGCATGATACCCAAAGATTTTTTCAAATCTATGCAATTGCCCATGCAATTAAACACCATGAATTTGAATCACTGTGGTGCAGTTCCTTAGATGAAAGAGTACTCAAAGGAATGCAGGCAAAAAAATTTAAAATTCTGAAACCAGGTGCAGCCACTTAACAATGTCACAGCCCGAGGAGCACAGTTAGAGTCAAAGCAAGTCCACAATACCTAATGTGAGTCAGAGAAGCGTATCCAAGGTCACCAAGCCAGGAAGCAGTCAAGCAGAGCTTTGCTAAGCACAGGCAAGTCAGGAACTTGGTCAAGGTGACAGGTGGGCTTGTGCACGGGTTGCACCCATCTCTGCTTTGCTTAAGTGCAGCCTGAGCTAAAGAGTTAAGTGGCTGCACCTGGTAGCTCAGTTGCTGTCCCTTAAGTCAGCCCCAGCTGGGCCCCACCTGGCTTCATACCTTGCTCTGAGCCTGGCACTTCCATGACATGCTGTTAAAACAGTCCTTCTGTGTTCCCTCCTGCGCTCTGGTGATGAGTCCGGACTGAGACTCTGCTTCTGGCTGAGGTGATGCAGGAGCAGAGGGCATGGTATCAACCTGGCTGGCACCTGGCTCTGTGTCCCTATCAGGGCTTTTCTCATTCAGCAGCATCCTGCTCCTTTGCCCCAGCTCCTCCTCATCTTCGTGCTCCAAGGGGTCTAGCAGCAAAGGTTCTGGCATAAGCACAGATGCAGCCTCTGGCGATGAGGGTGTGACACATAATCGGTCTCTAAAGTGTTAGTGAACTCAAATCTAGCTTATCCTACCATATATAACTTCCTGGCAAACCCATACACCTGATGTGTTTGCTACCCTTTTCACTATGGAACCTCTTTTTTCAGCCACCATCATGCTGGTAAACACAGAGGGCTGTACGTGTTATTCATGTTTCTCTCATGCAGTTTTGGTCATATACGGAGTGAAGGAAGAGCTGCAGCTAACTACTTACATTGAAATTGGACATAAGTAATTTCTGCATTGAGGCCAGGAAGAAATCTTTGATCAAATCAAACCAGACTTTCCTCTAGCCTATAGTGTTTGCTGCCTTCTGAAATAAGTGGACTTGTTCTGTTTCCTCCATCTTACCATATCTGTCCTAGCCTGCAGGCATCTGGTATGGTGTACTGTTAGTGCATCCTCTCTGCTTGTGATGTGCTATAATCTGGATAATGTGTGTTAATCTTTAGCAGATAAACATGTAAAGTATTCTACCTTTAGGTGAAAGGATTTGGATGTGATAATCTTTTTGTCCCTTCTGGCTCTCAGGATTCTATTAAATGTCTTTTGTAGAGACAGTTTTGAGGAGAGACTAGATGAGGATTTGTCTTTATTGGCTTAGTTACAGAGAACCCTTGAGGTTCCCACCTAGCCTTTTGCTTCCCTAACAGAGGTGTATTTTAAATGAAAGGAAATGGCATTCAAAGGTCCTTGAGGCTATAAGCAAATCATGATAGGCGAGTGACATTTCCAGGGTATTTCTTCACTCCTACTCAGTACAAAATTTGCTTAGGAATAGACAGTCATAGTTGCACATAAAAATCCCCACAGTACTTTACAAACCGATATCAGTAAAAGCAGATACTTGCCCAGGCATCTGAAAATAACATCTTCTCCTTCGCCATGCTTCAGATATTAAACATTTCTAGCACACTGATTTTTATATATTTTGAATTGCTAAGATGGCCAATAACAAAATGTATGTCAAAGTAGTAAAGGAGATCTTAACTGACATCATCAGATTAAAATAATACATTTTCAATTACTGTGATGCTGTTTATAGTGGTTTCATTGGGCTAAAGACTAAGTTTGTTTTGCTAACAAATGATAATCATTTGGGTCTCTCCTCTGTTTTCATCCTTTTCTTTTTAAGTGCAAATGACATTGAACTGTCTTTCAGTTCTGCAAAATACTGATGTTTGTTTCCTGATGGAATTTCACATTTTATGAGCTAATTCTGGAAGGGGCATAGTGGATAACCATCTGAGAGAGAAATCTATCTACTAATATACAATCACTCTCAAGGTAAGGGAAATTTCAACCTTATTTTTTTTGCGGGGGGGGGGAAGCATGGCGAATGCTAGTTTTATTCAAGCACAGTGCAGAACTTTGTTGTGTGCTGCACTGCAAAACTCTAGGCTGCAAAGTTTTTTGTTACACAATGCAAATTTTGCACCAAGTGAGCGATTGTAGGCTCTGTAGAGAGGACCAATCAATGCATGAAACTTGGAAGGACCAGGGGGAACAAACTCTCCCATCTATGCATTTGATTAACCTCTGAATTTCATGTTGCAGTCTGAGGAAAGTAAACATTAAAAGAACTACTGCATGAACTCAAGGAATTTGGATGTTAAGAGGACAACAGAACAAATATCCAAGGAGAATGTTTCATTGGCACATTTTATATCAGATGATACAGTTTTATGGTATTGAATATATTCCCTGCATCCTTTTGTCTGACAGTAACTCTTTTGAGTTTTATGAACCAGGTGAAGATTATTTTTATTATTTTCCTAATCTTAGTGAAGTTTGATATCGTTGAGTGGTCTGGACGTTATAGATTCCTGGTTTTTTACTGCTTTAATTACTCATGGCTTTCCTTTTTGTTTTTATTACTAGTGGATTCATTCTAAAAAACACGTAAAGGGCCCTTGTTCCTGAAGTCCATCTTTCCTCTGTCCAAGTAGTTTCTTCTTTCATTTTGAATGTGTTTCCCCTCTCTTCAGTCCTTATGGCCCCAGCAGTGAATAGGTGGCAGGGACCCAGTCAAAAACAATGGAGACATCATACTTTGTGATGTATAACAGGCCAAAACTTCATTGATTTCAGCTGAAAATATCTGGCTTGGGATGGGGTGGTGGCTCCAGGTACTGAGTGACCCACCTACCAACCAATTAAAACCCCTGTCCCTCAGCCTACTTGCTGACAGGCAAAGCCCGTTGTGGCAGACAAAAGGGAGCACCTACTGCATGTACCCCTCTGCCACATGGGAACAAGAGGAGCCTGGCAGACCCTGAGCTGGGCTCTCTGCTCTCAAAGTCCCTCATGGTTCAAATCTTCTGGTCCATATGATGTGCATCTGAGAGTACACAAAGACTTTTCTGGACAGTTTGCAGGATCTTTGTCTATCATCTTCAGGACCTCTGCAGTGGTCCCCAACCTTTTTATCACCGGGGACTGGTCAACACTTGACAATTTTACTGAGGCCGGGGGGAGGGTAGTCTTTTACTGAGGGATGTTGCTGCTGCTGCCTGAGCCCCTGCTCCACTTGCTTTCCCACTGGCGCCCCTGACTTCCTGCCACCCGTTGGGGGGCACTGCCAGCAGCAGCTGCACACTGCCATGCTGAGGGGGGGGCCCAGCCATGGCAGCTGCTGGAGAGCACCAAAGTGAGCTGGCGGCAGAGTGGTAGGGCAGCAGCCGGGGAAGAGGACGAGGAGGAGCTGCGGCCCGGGACTGACTGATCCACGGACCGGTACCTGGCCTGGGGGTTGGGGACCACTGTGATGTGCCAGAAGATTAGAGGAGAGTGACTTTTATCCCAATCTTCAAAAAAGAAGTGATAAACCAGGAGACTATAAGCCAGTGAGCCTGACCTCAGTTGCAGGGAAGATAATGGAGCAGGGTTTAAAGGGGGGAAACTGCAAACAACTTAAGGACAATTTGTTGATCCAGGGAAGTCAGCATGGTTTCCTTCTTTGACTGAGTGACGGGTCTGCTAGACCATGGCATTGTTTACCTGAATTTCAGGAAGTCTTTTGATAAGGTTCCCCATGATGTTCTGATGGTAAAGTGAAGGACGTCAGGCTGGATTTTTGGATGGTTAGGTGGATAGGGAACTGGTTAGAAAACCACTCCCCAAAAGTAGTTGTCAATGGTATTTCATCAGACTAGAGTGAGGTGAGGTGAGGTGTCACAGGTCCAGGTACTGAGTCTGGTGCTTTTCAACATTTTTATCAATGATATGGATAAGGGAGTGAAGGGACTCCTCATTAAATTTGCAGATGACATCAAATTGGGAGGAGTAGTGAACACCCCAGAAGATAGTAAAATGGAAACATGTGCAAATGAGTTCTACATTTTGGTCTCCAAAATGAGAATCATGCATACTTGATGGAAGATATACTTCTGGGAGGCAGTGTGTTTGAATGTGAACTTGGGGTATTTGTTGTGGACTGTAAGCTAAATATGAGCAGTCAGTGTGATGCAGCAGTAAAGAAGGTGAATACAGTCTTGGTCACATCAGAATTGCAAGATGTCATAGTCCTGCTGTATACTACATTGGTCACACTACACCTGGAGTACTGTGGGCAGTTTTGGAAGTTTCACTTCAAAAAGAATGTGGCAGAAGCAGAGGGCTGCAGCAGGGTGTTGGTATAAATCCTAATACTGTTTAATGGGATGTGCTAGCTGAATTCGGTGTTGTTTTCCACTGAAATTATTCTGGGCGTGCTCTGTGTTCTAAGAAACATTGAACATTTTCATTGCTCCATTTCCTTAACAAAATTTGGAAGCTTAACGTTTTCTAGAATGAGTGATAGAGAGTTAAAAGAAATGAAAGCTATGAATAATTTAATTTAGAAATCATCAAAGCAGAAAGAACTGCAAGACTCTCCTACCCTGCTAATATATGAATCCACGTGAAATGCAAATGGCTGGAAGACAGCCTAAGGTTTAGGTTACAAGTTAAAAATTCCCAATTTCTAAAGGGTTTACCGCACTGAATTATTTGGTCTTGCAGCAGAAAATGCAAGTTGTTTACTTTCCCAGTAAAGAATCCTCTCAAGATGAAGCATAATTTAAATATTCATTTCACTTTGATGCTTTGGATTTATGCCATTTAATACTTTCTAATGGGATTGAAATCCATGTACAGTATTACAGATCACAGTGAAAGCAGTGAATATAACACTGAAAGTATGGCTGCATGAGTAGTAATACGAGAGCACAATAATTTGTAAGCTAAAGGCAGTGGTCAAAAAGTCAAATAAAGACAGCTGAAAAGAAAACCCTCACAAAAAAGAGTGCTTTAATAGCTTGGACTGTTTATTGGAAAGGAAATTTTAAAATTCTTAACTAGGGTTAGTGTGCATGTTAAGTTGCATGTTAATTATCCCAACTGCAGAGATCAGTCACATTTTCATATAAAAAGATTAACGTGTATTTGCACCCTACCTCCCCTTGATCAAGAAACTTACAGTAGATAATCCAAAAGTTTAGTGGTGTCTGAAACTCAGCTCATCCAAGATGGAGGTCCTGTGGCTGGGTAAGAGGGCAGGACCAGGAAGCACGTCTCCCCTGCCTGGATGGGGTGCAATTAACACCTGCACTGGTCACCAGGAATTTGGGGGTGATCTTTGATGCCCCCCTTTCAATGGAGGCTCAGATCATGAAAGTAGCCCAAATGGTGGTTTTCCAGTTATGCCAAGCATGGCTACTAGTGCCCTACCTGTCTTCAGAACACTTGGCCACAGACTAGACTTTGTAACTCACTCTGTGTGGGCTGCCTTTGACCCAGAAATTGCAACTGGTACAAAATGCAGCTGCAAGGGTCCTCACTAGGTCATCTTGGAGGGGCCATATTCAGCTGGTCCTGCGTCAGCTGCACCGGTTACCAGTTTGCTTACAGATCAAGTTCAAGGTTTTGATCTTCAAGGTAATACCCAACCTGGGTCCTACCTATCTAAAGGACTTCTTATCTGCTTATTCCCTACAGGGCTCTCTGCTCCACAGGTATGAATTTGCTGGTTGTCCCAGGTCCCCCGGACATTCATCTGGCTCTGGCCCCAACCTGGTGGAATGAGCTCCCGGAAGAACTAAGGGCCCTGATGGAGCTCTCTGGGTTCCGAAGGGCCTGTAAAACAGAGCTCTTCCATCAGGCATTTGGTTGAGGCCAGAGCAGTGACCTGAGTTACTAAACTGTGGATCCCGTCCTACTTTTTCTAGACCCCTGGGTTAACATCACCTAGGATCACCTATATAGGCCCCAAGGCTGGAACAACAGGACTGGGTTTTAGGAGGGTTAAGGAATTTATTATATGGCCATCAATTTGCATTGTTTAAGGGTTTTTATGAGTTTTATATTGGAATTTTATTGGTTTTATATTCTGTAAACCACCAGGAGACAGCTATTGTCGAGAGTGGTGGTTAGAAATCTAAAAAAAAAAACCCTGTAAATAATACTTTGGCAACAAGACTGCTACTAGTTCAACATATTGCATTGTACTTCAGTAATACTTGGCTGAGGAGCAGCTCTTCAATGCAGTGATGTGTATTGGTAGCTCTCCACCAATTCACTGATCTAAGAATAACACTGGGACTATTCGGTTGGGTTCAGTTCAGTTCAGTGTTTCATCAGGCACAATGATTTCCGCCCTCTGAAACATGACTGTCTCTGCTCCCATCTTCAAGTGCAGTTCATATTTCCTTTGAAATTCTGTTCCTCAGGGAGATATGGAGGAATTACAGTCCACCATTGGAAGGTGGTAAAGAGCCTAGGATGTTATGACCTGTAAGCAGAAATCCTTGCACCTTTGGAAACCCAACACTGGATCCAATCCATCTTGATTTTATACATATCAGAAGTGAGGCTTGCAGAAATTATCAAAGTATACAGACCTTCCCTTGAAATCTTCAGTCATATTGTGCCAGGAATTTTAACCATATACTTTTTCAGAGGCTGGAGCTACACAGTATTGGAAATTGTGCTATTATTCATGCATTATTATAACAGCTCACCTTCTGCTTCTTTTATGTATGTAGGAAAACCTAGGTGATGATTGATAACGATAGTGCCCTCAAAGCAATATTACTGTTCAACTAGTCAAAATGTTTAGATTGACCCTATGCAGGCAAAAGCTTGCAGATTTATTCAGGTCTCCAGTTAAAATTTGCATCTGACATATCCATCATACTTCTTGAAGACAAACATCTGATCAGGGTTGCCTCTCTAATATACTCTCTGAGTATAAATTGCAAGAAGTAGGTTTGCTAATGTCACACACTTTTATATTCCCAAGAGCAGCCATTTGAACACAAGAGCTACACAAGATCTACACTGGTTCCTGCACTGGCCTTGTTCAGCCTGGTTGAAGCTCCTGCTTAGTTTTTTGAAGATGGTCCATCCTGGACTGCACATAGCTTATGGTTGGGTGGATACTCAGTGCATCAATGCAATAGCCCAAGAACGTAAATTTAAAAGTTTCAGTTTCTCATTTTTCTTTCCCCCCACTGATTTGTTAAAATGGTATAGGACTTCATGAAGTCTTTCAGCAAGTTCATTCGCTGTTGAACCAATAGTCAGGACATCAAACTATGGAATAATTTAGAAATTCCAGAATGCTTTCCATACTGGAAAATTCCAGGGACAACAGATATACTGAAACTGTGTTTCACCCAGAATGTTCCTGTTTAGGTATTTGCAGCAGTATTATCAACAGTTATCTACTGATATACTTGGGCAAGATCAAGTTTTGCAAAGACTTTTCCACCAGCAAGGACAGCAGCTATTGATTTACTGCAGGCACTGGCTATGGATGCTGCTTTAGTGCCTTATTTGCAGTGCAATTGTAATTATCTCAGATTCTCTCCTTGCCATTAGGCTTTAGTACCACTACAACCAGTGTAGCCCTCTGAGTCTGTGCAACTGGTTCAAGGACTCCTTGTTTAATAAAATAATCAAACTCTGCTTCATTTTTAATGGAATTTATAGCTTTCCTATGAATTGGAGTGATTGCTGGATCCAGATGGAATGATAGAGGCTTCCCATCAAAAGCACCCATAAACTTAGGGGTCACCTTGGGAAATTTGTTGACAGCCTCCTGAAGCTGCCTTGTGCCGAGGGTATGGCGTTTTTGTATACTGATTCACAGTGGTGAGAAGCAATTTATTCCTGACAGGTTTTTATGATACTTTCTTGCTTATGAGTGAAGCTTTCCTTGGAAGGAACCATCCTGTACTTTGTAACTTTTCAGGTCAACTATATGCTCATTATAATCATTGTGAGCACATAAAAGCCTTGAAGGAAATGCATGCAGGAAGAGCCAATGGAATGGGTTCACAGGGGACACTGTGTGAAGCCAGGAGATATAGTTCTTTAGTATGGCTCCCTGTTTTTCAATAGACAGATTTTAAGCAACATACTCAAGGTTGTCCTTCTTGCAGAATCTACATGCAGTCTTTGTCACCCCATGCAGGGACTGGATTGCAAGATTTTTTGGGAAGGTATTGTTGGGGCTTTCAGACTTGCCTGTGCCCTGAGAGAATCCTTACTGCATGGCTGTTTACAGAAAATATATCATATTCATCTGCTTCAGTCTCCTTACTGAAATAGAATCCAAAAGCTTAAAAGGTAATTACAAAAGAAATACACTGTAAGCCTCTGTGGCTCGCTTTGCAGGCAGGACTACATATGGAGAGAGCTTGAGAACCTAGTTGCTGCTCCATTATTAAAATCACAAGGTGTCATTGCCCCACTGTAATACCTCATTGGTCAGACCCCACCTGGAGTACTGTGTGCAGTTCTGGATGTGTCACTTCAAAAGGAACATGGCCAAAATTGAGAGGGTTCAGAGGAGAGTGACAAGAATGATCTGGGGCTTGGAGACCAACCCTATGAGGAAAGGCTTGAGAGACTTTGGAATGTTCAGGCTGGAGAAGAGGAGGCTGAGAGGAGACATGATTGCTGTCTAAGTATTTGAAAAGTTGTCACTAGGGATGTGTGCTTCAGGCTGCCTTGTCTGAAAAACCTCAGAAGCACAGCTGCTTCAGAGACAGATTGCCCTGAGGTGGTCTGAAGCATCAGATCCCCCCCCCCTTTGACCAGAGCCAAGGTGAGCATTCTGAGGCGCACTTTGGGGTGCCTCTGGCCGCCTAGGAGTCCTTCAGGTGCTCCAGGGTACTTTGGAGCCCATTAAAGGCAAGGGGAATGCCCCTCTCTCCCTCCCCCCACCCACCCTGATCCTTCATTGAGCAGGGAGCTGGACTAGATGGCCCCTTCTACTTCTGTGATTCTATTTTTCCTTGTTTCAGAGCAAAGGACACACACACACTTTGAACAGCTTCTTCCTGAAAAAAGAGGAAGTAGTTGGAGCCTACCTTAAAGGAATCCCCAGGACATGTATTTAGGGTTTTTCTATTGCAACATCACCTGTGACCACTTGATGCACTAGTGAGCACACAGGTACTGCTCAGCTGACTAAACAGCTTATCAGCAGCGCTTCAAGGTTGACTACACTAAACAGAGCTTTTCATGGAGTAAAATCTCAATCAATATGACAAAATGGCTCCAATATTTATCTATATGACCAAAATCTGATATCCTCTGGGAGCTCATTCCACCAGGTAAAGAGAAAGCGCTGGCCCTAGCTGAGATCAAGTGAGCTTCTTTGGGGACAGGGATCACCAGGCAGTTGGAGGTAGCAGAGTGTCAAGATCTTTGAGGGGTGTAGGTAGAAAGGTGGTCCCACAGTGGGCCCAGACCACATATGGTCTTAAAGGTGAGTAAAATAACCTCAAGCCTGATCCAGAATGGTAATGTGAAAATCTTCTTACTATTATATGAAGCTTTCAGCAATAAACCCCACTTTCATTGCCACAAGAATGTGCTACACCTGGTAGTTGATGCTCAGCAGGCCTTAAGTATAGCTAGTTTCTTCAGCCCCCCCCCCCCCATGCAGGGCCAGTGATCTGGTCCCCTTATCCAAACAACACCTATCTTCATAACCTATCTAACACTTAATAATATTCTGCACTAATAAAAACAAAGTGTTAAGCAACTGCAATTGCTCAATGCTATAAAAAAAAACATGCCCCCTGCCATTTCTCACCTCCTCGCTCTCTTGGTTTCTTTTCCTGCTTTCTGATGCTTCCAGGCACTCTGCATGGCTGTTTAAAATGGCTGCAGAGAGGGACTCATGAAACCAGTGAGTCTCCCCCAGCCTGTCAGTCATGGCAGCCAGCCAATCAGCTTTCTCCTAGCTTTAAAGGGAAAGCAATCTTTTTCTTTCTTAAAGTAAAACTTCTTCATTGCTATGCCTATGCATATAATCATAGATACACAGTGCATAGTTTAGCCAGCCCATTTTGGAAGTTTGAGACTTGAAGATGAACAGAAGTAATTTTTTCTAGATTTTTTTTTGGGGGGGGGGCTTGAGAGGCATGCTTTGTGTGCCAACTAGTGGGTGGGAATTTTTTTTTGTTCTGCCTCTATGGACTAATGCATATTTGTTGGTCCAGGCAGCTTGCTCTCCCCCCCCCTAAAAAAAAAAAAAGCCCTGTTCCAGGGCTTAGTTTGTTACTAGCATTAATTGGAGAATATTTAAAGGAAACCTCTTCAGTGTCTCAGGTGGAGATCTTTTTTGACTTTGTTCCTTAACATCACTAGAATGAAAAGGGCTAAATGTGCAGCAAGAAAATCACCCAGTTCATGATTTTTCCTTGGTATAACGTTTCCTTTAGGTGAAAGTATTGCCCCTGGTAAATGACTGAGTCTGCATAACATGCTGTTTCAGTATCTTTTGATTAAGCACATGGAATACCAAGATGATGCTTGGAAATTTTGCAGATACCTGGCATGTAGATAAATAAATTAGGAGTCTAGCATTTTGTGGTGCTTTGCAGTATGATTGGAAACAATCTGTTCTGTACTGTTCATTAACACATAGACTCTGAAATCATTAATAGTAATTTCATTTAATATCAATAGTCATACCATAAATTTTACTGTTGTGCTCCAGGCCTGATCTGAACCCTCTGTTGGTGTTTTTGATGTAAGTGACACCCCTGTGGTTTGGATTTGGAGCACTTCAGCCTGAGCTTTGTAATAATACAGAAAGTACAAGGTGGTGTCATCTTCCTAAGCAAAGCTTTTAAGTTCTTTTAAAATAGAGTTTATTTGTTTTCTTCAAAGTGCTTTTTTAGTGCTCCAGGGAAAGTTGAAATCTTTTATTATCCCCCCTCTCTGTATATGTATGTGTGTGTGTGTGTGTGTCTATATATATATTCAATAATAATTAATTCAGTGTGTAGGAGAAGGACCCCGACTGAGTTGAAATTGGAAACAACGACTTCATTGAATAGATACTAGTAGCAAAAAAATTAGCACTGCAAGACCCCAAATGTTGATGGCACAAACAGTTATGCCATATTGCCTGATTATGCAGATTTCCTGCCTATCATCTGTACAATCCCAGGCCAGTGTTCCCTGTGGAAAATTCATTTCTGTTTATTTCAGATTTCCCTCCCAAAATGTAGAGATATAAATGCTTTAATCATGCACGGAAGAATTAAGAGAGCTTCAGAATACAATGGGATATTAATTGCTGCCCTGATCCTGTCTATTTAAAATAGCCCATGCCAAGTACCTAATCTGCAAAACATCTTTCTAGGCCTCAGATTTCCATATTTGTGCTGGTACTATTAAATCTCACAGCTCTTTCACACATTATTTCAGTGGTATGGGAGTTGATTTTCTTAATTAATCAATTATTGGATTTCTTACCCACCATTATTGGCGAGCCATCTCATGGTGGGTGGCAACAATAAAACCCTGCAATAAAATATTAAAATTCTAGCATTAAAGCCCACTCTAACCTGGGGGTGAACTAAAATCCACCCGGTACCTCAGGGGTGTGCTGAAGCCTGTTGTTCTGGTTAAAAGTGAGGAGGGGCCCTTTATCTTCATTGCTCTAGCGAAGGACCTGGCAGAAGAGCTCCATCTTACAGGCCCTGCAGAACCATGAAAATTTTTGCAGGAACCTCAGCTCTTCTGGGAGCTCATTTCACCAGGTGAGGCCAGGACTAAAAAGGCCCTGGCCCTGGTTGAAGCCAGGTACCTCCTGTGAACCAGGAACCACCAGAAAATTTGTACCTGTGGGGGGCGTAAGGCGATAGGCAGTCTCTCAGATATGTGGGTCCCAGACTGCAAAGGACCTTAAAGGTTAAATGCAAAACCTTGAACCTGATCTGGGCCACAACCAGCATCCAATGCAGCTGCCTCAACACAGACTGGGTATGGACCCATCAAGGTGTTCCAGTGAGGACCATAGCAGCTGCATTTTGTACCAGCTGCAATTTCCAAGTCAAGGATAAGGGAAGGCCCACATAGAGCAAGTTTCAGAAATCAATCCTGGAGGCGACTGTTGCATGGATCACCATGGCTAGGTGCTCCGGGGACAGCCCCTTTGCCTTTCATGGCAGTCTCTCCCATTATTGTGGCCCCAGTGACTGTATTCTGATTCATTTTTATGGGGGAAAGTAACCATGGAATAACATTCACCTTGGTTTTAATGGATTAGGAGCTTTCTTCAATTGATGGCTGAAATCCATAGTCCCATTTTAGAATGCATTGTAAACAGTTTTACCTTCTATAATATGAACAGTTTTATATCTAAACTCAAAGGATGATTCAAATGTTTTAATATTAAAACACTAAAAGTAAAAGACCATTTTTACTGTGGTACTGCAACAGCTGGGAATGATTCCTAAATGAGGTCTTATTAATTTTGTAATAATTTCCACTTAGAAGCTTTGAGCAGTATCAAGGTTTAATTCATAAAGGTTTAATTCATTAACATAGTTTTCCCAGTACACCGGTAAAAAAAGGCTTTGTTATTTTCCAAATGGATGTATCTCATACTTTTCTTCAGTACCATATAAGGAGCACTGTTTTTAAGTGTATCTGTGATGGAGGAGGAGTGGAGGAAAGAAAGGGAGGGAGAGCCTGGATCACGATGAGTACATGTAAGTGTAGCCCAGGATGTCCTGGACCTAGATAACTTGTAGATAGTACTGTCACCACCTGAAAGTCTCTTAAGAACCTTATGGGATCCTGCCAAACCATTCCAAAGTCATCTTGACCATGCACATTTGTTCTGTGAGACAAGCAGACTCTTATTTTCTCAGTGTGCATTTCTAGAGTGTTGAGTTCTTAAGGCGGTGGCAGGACTACCTGCAAGTTACTTAGGTTCATATGACACATCCCAATCTCTGTCATAAAAGATCCAACTGAATTCCCCTCCTCCCCATAAGCTAAGGGCACACACAAAAAGATGATACTTGGGTATAGAAAATACAGAAAATAAGCAACAGCACCTGGAGAGCTAAAACAAGTATTTTTACTCCATCTCTATGGTGGTTCAGTCATTCTACCCAGATGTCTAGCAGCTGATTGATAGTATCTGGACTCATTGACCTTAGACTGCCTCACAAAAGGCTCCCTTCCTTTTGTATCATATTTTAAACTGACTCTGGATAGTTGGGATGATTCTTATACAAAAGCAATATGAGGTTCTTGTTAATAGATGCCAGCAACTGGCAGTCAATAAACTACTCCATAGGATCAGCTATATGGATTGTTTCATGTATTGTTTATATGTTTTATGTAAACTGCTCTGAGCCTCCGGGGAGGGCGGTATATTAAATAAATAAATAAATATTTTTTAACATTTCGGACTTTTGAGGACGGAGTGAACTCCACAGTGAGGATATAAGAGGTGATAGATCAATGAAGGCTTTCCTTTGTTCCCCCTTCCCAACCAACA
Organism: Paroedura picta; assembly: GCF_049243985.1. Classification (NCBI taxonomy): domain Eukaryota; kingdom Metazoa; phylum Chordata; class Lepidosauria; order Squamata; family Gekkonidae; genus Paroedura; species Paroedura picta. Next base: position 61,289,557 of record NC_135375.1, read on the forward strand.
CATTCATAGACTATTATCATACCTGACTAAATGTTGGATTTCTGAAGCTAATATCTTATCCTTCATGCCTGTGACTTGCCCATCTCAAGAGTGGACATTTGGAGGTGATCTGATTTGACCCACAGGAAAAAAAACTAGTCTTTGGTGTCCTAGGAACAGTTATGTCTATAACAAGATTTATATTCCATAACAAGTCTATATTCCAAACTACTTATTTAAACTCTGACAAGGTCTTCTGTTTTTTAGAATTATTCCAACCTGTTAAACTCTGTATATGAACAAAATATGGCAGATCATCTAAAATACCTGGAATAACAGAAACATATACATAAAGACAGTTCCAAATTCTTTGAGTTAATTAACATTGTAATTTACTGTCCTCAGTTAAAGACAAATTTGAAGTGTTCTTTCTGGGCACTGAAAAAGAATAATTCTTATAACACACTTTTCACTACCCAAAGGAGTCTCAGAGCAGTTTACACTTGCCTTCTCTTCCTGTCCCCACAACCAACTTCCTGTGAGGTAGGTGAGACTGTTCTGTGATATCTGCTCTAGCAAGACTGTGATTAGCCCAAGGTCCCCAGCTGGCTGCATGGGGAGGAGTGGGGAATCAAACCTGGCTCGCCAGATTACAAGCCACTGCTGTTAACCACTACACCAAGCTGACTCTCACTGGCTTCAGTTTGAATTGTTTAAAAGCAGCAATCACAGCGTCAGTTTTACCTTTTCCCTTGAAATGGGGGGGGGGGGGAGGGAATGAGAGGACAGATCATAGGACAGCACTAGATCAGTGACTGTCTTAAAATCCCAGGATTTAACCACACTCTGCTGAAAATCACACAGTTACTTCTTAGAAAGTGAGGGCATGTGTAGCTTCTAAGCATAACTTTGATCAAAGTATGACATAATTATGACTTTTTTCAGATATGGAACTATGCCATCAACTGGACACTGGTGTGATCGCTATAAACAATGATGAATAATAGGTCTCAATATGTACATTAAAATGCTTTCATTCTACCTTTGAGAGCTACAAAGAAACCTAGTAATCACATTCTGAATGTGACAATTTCACTAAAAAACTGAAAGGTCAATATGGCATACATCAGCATGATTGACTTGCATGAGAACATTTCTGGCTGAAAGAAAAGATGTGACACTTTGTATGCCTTAAACTTGGCCACAGCTTTTATTTTTGCCTCCACACTGGAGGCTTGGCATGCCATGAGAAGGAGCCATACCTGGCAACTCACTGGCTGCATCCCCAACACACTTGAGAGGCAACCAGGGGTCTGTTGTTTTTCCCAATGGGGAACACTGACCCCCTATTTTGTCTGCTGGAATCACTCTACCATGGGAGGCACGTGATGTGGGGGTGGGTGGGCAAAGGGTACAAACCTCCTTGGCTAACCCCTCGATTGCCTGGGCAAAATGAGCCCGCATGCCTTCCCGGTCAGGTCGGCCCCTGCTTGTTCTGAGCCACCTCACACACCGGACTCCCTGCAAACAGCTCCCAGCCAGCCCTCTCCTTCGTCAAACAGTGGCTGCGGTAAATCGCAGCCACACATTAGGATTGGAACCAAGACAGAATCAGCAAAGCTTTCTATTATAACATTACATAAAATGGAACTAGTAAGAAAGCATGAAGTATGAAGCAATCATAAGAAAGTCTACGCACTTTGTTCAATGAAGGTTACTTCCAGAAAAATTGTTCTTAGAATTGCAGCCCAAATGAACTAATGATCAGAGGCATCTGAGTTTGAGAGGATGATTCAGGTTTTTTTTTTAAATCTTGGAAGTCTGGTTATTGACTATGAGTGTGATCAGTGCCTCAGTTTTTCAGCTTTACTGCTTTGCCGATCATCTTATATCATTCACAGACAGTAGCCTGTGCAGCTTTTCAGATTTCACAGATTAAATTCATCTCTGAAGCTACCTCCAAATGGTTTTCTTTTCCTTTTAAAACAATGGGCACAGGGCACCTCAGTTCAGATCGAAACCGGTGCATAAGTCTATGCCTTTGTGGGCTGAGTGGGGTATAGGTGCCTGGAGCCTATACATTCCTTTTGAATGGATGCATGTGAGGGGAGAGAGCTTTCCCTTCAGCCTAACTACCTGGAGATGAACTGCACTTCCAGGAAATTCTCAGACCCCATCTGAAGGCTGGCATCCCTGAACCTCAGGGGGATACAATGCTACACAGTCACCCCTCCAAAGCAGCCATTTTTGCCTGGGGACCTGATCTTCATAGTCTGGAGATGAGCAGCAATTCCAGGAGATCCCCAGGCCCCACCTGGAGATTGGCTGTTCCTGGTCTGAACATTTTATCAACCGTAAAAAAAATGAAGACTGAAAGAGCAGAGTTTTAGGCATCTGGTAACTCTGTCAACAAGATCTCATGGTGTGTGCAGCTTCTGCAACCTTATATAGAGAGTTCCCCTGCAACTGTCACTAGTTTGTATATTAGGTTCTTCCCTACAAATTGACTCAGCTCCTCTACTCATGAAAAGTACTTCGGCCCAGATCTTATGATGAATTATTGGTCTCTTCTAACATTTACTTAGCCAAGGGGAGCCAACAGGTTGCCAGGTGCAAGCTCCTGCATCATAGCCATGCCTCAGCCCTGGCCCTTCACATCATCTGTGCCTGGAGTGCTTTGGGAAAGTGTGATGAGTCTTGTCCATGGTTGGGCCTTCCAACCTGAGAGCCTTGCTGGATCAAGGGGCAGTATTAGGGCTGGCTCAGGATCCCTTTGGGAAGATCCTGAAACCCTGGCCTCACAAGAAGGATCTGCCAGGGCAGGGTTTGGGGATGGGTTGTCTTCTTCTTCATCCTCACATGGTATACTTGGGTGGTATATAAAAGTTCAGTAGGGGAAGTGGTCATGCAGGTATGTGGATCCAAAGCCACAAAGAGCTTTATAGGTGATAACTAGAACATTTAATGCAGCAACTCCAGTGGAGCATCTGCAGAATCAATGTGGCATGTACTTTCTACTTAATAATTGTTTTAAGTTCTCTAATATAACAGAAGATTTGATATTGTATCAGACATGTAATGAGTTATGAAATTTTGCTAGACATAGCATACATTCTATGAACAACATGACATGCTATGTTAACAAAATTCCTGAAGGTGAATTCTATATCTCATCCTATATATGGGTATGGATAGAACTCACAAACAGCCCTTGCAGACTACACCAAAGAAACCAAAGTAAAATTAAGAGAACCTTATTAAAACTTCATTTTCTCCCTCCTCATTTGTTACAAAATCTATTGGAAGTCAATGAGTTTAGACCTCAGAATCCTTTTCAGCTATTATATCTCTGTTGCTTCTGCTGCGTGATAATTACCTGTAATTGAATAGGCACTCAAGTTGTTGGAGATCAATTTCCGAATTGTTAATCTGTTTTCTTTGCTCAGTTCATTTTGTGTTATGATATCAATGCGTTTCTGCCTGCTGACATTTTTTGGGGAAAGAATAATGTCTCTGAAATCCAGATATTGTAAGGATTTGTATGGTACATTTTTAGTACATTTCAGTTTTATCAGAAATGAATACTAACATTTCAGACAAATTTGGGGTCATATCTGGCAGAAGTATTTTTACAGTTACCAGGTACACCTGACAGAAAACACCAAATACAGCTTGAAGCTTATTTTGAGAGTGCTAGCAGCTCTTTGATCCTTATAAAGAGCAAGCATTTGAGAACATAATTTATAACATACCATTTAAGATGCCCTTTTATAATATGTAGTGATGGTGATTTCCTATGCATCAAGAATTCTCATAAAAAACACAAATTGCTGTGCTTACAGTGGCCTGTATAACTGTGATGAAAAGAGCAGATCTTTGAACAGAGCAAATGTTTAGTGCCTCTTCCTTCCCAGTGGAATCTCCTGAGGAAGAGGGGACTGTGATATGGAATGTGATATGATGTGATTCAGGGGACTATGCTGGGATTGGCAGGGACAGTTAAAAATGAACATCTCATTCTTGCATGAACTGTTGTGTGAACAGAGCAATAGTTTTCAGGAAAGGGTGTATGCATAATTTCCCCCTCCAGCTGCAACTTGCCATTCAGCATCTTGTGCTATTCTAACGTTCAGGTGGTTATTTGGGGAGCCCAGGGAGCTCCAGTGAGATGGAGAAATAGAAAAGACTCTTCCTTTGACTCATTCACAGCACAAAATGAAGGTTTAGATCTAGATCCATGCATTCAGATGAATACATCATATAATGATTATTATCACAATAATTTAAGATGACAGAAAAACAGCAATGTTTTCGATATTTATCTTCAGATTTTTTTAAAAAACTTCTTTCTCTTATGTGTGTGAAGGGGGAAAAGCTACTTGATGTGAAATGGAAATAAAATTATAACCAGGACTGTATTAGGCTTCCTCATGAAACGGAGAAGATATATTTTCATTTACAATTTTTTTAACAAAATGAGTGGAAAACCAGTGGCTTGCTTGTAACAACCTTGCCTTTACTACAAATGCAACTCAACATTTTCTGCTGCATCCCAGTTTCCATACCTCTTACAACAGAGCCTTTTGTGATGAACAGCCTTCCAATGGTAGAATATATCTGAGCTGCTGGAAGAAGTCCACTTGTATTAAAAGAACAGAACGTTGGGATCCAACCCTATGTACACCTTAATATGACACATTCTTAATTTTACTTTACATAATTACTGATCATCAAAATTAGCACTTTATAAATATTCAGGAATGTTGTCATTTTTGCTATATGCAGCCTGGCCATAATTGTTGGCTGCAGACACCAGGGGCAGGGCCAGAAGAGGACAAGGTCCAGCCAGCTGTGTGAGGGCGCAGTGAGGCAGGGGCTGCATGTCTGTTCTGACCAGTCCCATGTATCACTGGGAGGGGTGGGGAAGCTGAGCCAGTCCCTCCTTCCTTAAATAACTCTCGTGGTTGGCCTCTACCCTCAGCAGACCAGTGAGTGCCTTGGATGCACAGGTTGGCCACTGGGAGTGGTGTTTCCTGACCACTGGAGGGCAGCTCCCCCAATGTTCTGCTTGGGGTTATAATAAAGCTGTAGCCTTGTTTGTTCTGTAGTACTTTTTATCAGCCTCTTACATGCCCCCCTTGCTATGTATTGAGTACAATACATTTGCAAAACAACAATGTAGATATAACGGCAGTAATGATAAGGGTAGCACTTATCAGGGTCCAGAGTCAGAGTAAAAGAGATAAGATGGTCAGAGATCAGACTGAAGCCCTGGAATGACTGCCTTTGCTTATTCTGACAACATTTTTAAATAGCTATGTAGTTAGTAAATACATGTAGAATAATACTATTATTGGCTAAATTGTGTGTGTGGGGGGGATATATTTGGAGACAGTTACTAGTAATTTTGAAAGTATATTGAATGGCCAATGTAATTAAAATGAAAAAAATATTCTTTTGAGCAGATTTAGTATCCAAACACTTAAAAACATTTCTTATACAAAATTATTTGTGTCCGCTGTTTGTGTCTCTTTTGAAAGAAAACAATATTCATAATAGATATATGAGCCTTTACAATGGCTGCATTTGCTACATGAAAAAATTGACCATGATCCACTGAAATCAGTGCTTTCCCATTGCATGATATAAAACTTGGGTTAGAAGAACCCAGCCATTGTGTCCGATCTTTTCCTCAGTAAATACCGGAGACTTAGGAACAGTGTGGGGAAAAATCAGGCAGAATGGCTGGTGCTCTTCAATGTTGGCTGCCCTTTTCTGTGGTGTGTTTCACCTAATGATAACATTTGGCACTTTTTGGAATATATGGCTTGTTTTCCTTTTGTCCTGACTGAAGCTTTGCCATTATTCATTTTTATGCAGTTTGTGGAAAATATTGCTTGTTTCGTACTACAAAAAACCCTCAGTCCTTTAACAAAATCTGGAGCATTTATTATACAAACTCACCACAGGGGGGAAATGACTAGGTCTGCTAAGAGCTTCACAGTGCTCATGTTGAGTAGTGCTCCATGAGAAAATGCTTTCCAAATAACTTCTCAATTGCCTAAGATACATCACTGACAACAATGAATATCATAACAATGCTAGCTGAATCCCGTTAAATGAAATTAAATTAGAATCGTGTTGTCCCCTTCTTTTGGAATGCAATTGTGTAGTTTTTGTCTGCAAATTAAATTTTAGACCAAAAATATCTCTAAGCTACAAGTCATTTTCTTAATCTTTGATCACATACTTAACCCAGTAAATACTTAAAATCTAATTTGTCCTTTGGCAACCGACATCCATATATATTGGTGTAGGGATATCACTGATGGCACTTGCTGTTCCATTTAATTTGCCAGATAATGACAAAGCAGGGGTGATATTTTGTTTTTAGAAAGAGAGAATAAGATCCCAAAACTATAATTAATTTTTCAACGGGATGTAAGCCCTACTTACATGTGTGTATGAAAAAAGTGATGATTTGCATGTGACGTTGACCTTATATATGAAAGTTAAAAAATAGGTTTCATATTGCTTTAGAATCATAGAATAATAGAGTTGTAAGGGACCTAATGGGTAAATGTAATACTTTACATTAGAGTTCTTACTCAGCTCTGCCAAGTTCTAAGATGCATATAATGCAACTTGTGATGCAGCATCCCCCCCTCCCCAAATTCAGGATATGTCTATGTGGAGAGAGTTGAGGAGAGATCTAGGAGAGATGGTTGGGCATTTTAACATATCTAATCAAACAGTATGTTTTGCTAGGAAGTCATGGCCTCTGGCCTTTGCTGGATCATGTAATTGTCAGGGACCAGTGCTTTCTGGACCATAGATACACTTTGTTCTTGTTTTTGAACTTATTTATAGCTGGTAGAATGGCAATAGCTGCATATTGGAAAAAGGAAGAATCACATTCTTGAAGCAACTTGTGTTGACCATGTTTAGCATATTGTGCTGCTAGCAAAACTGATGCACTATCAAAGAGCTCAAAGAAATAATATTCCCTCTCAGGCAAGTTTCATGAATGTTGGTTGATGTTTATTATATTGTTGAATGATAAAATGTAAGTATTTATGTTGATTTTTATGAATTCACTTTGAAATTAATTTGCTTTGTTTCTTTGTTCTGGTCCATCCTGTTGGTATGCATATGTTTTCTTTTTTGTGTCTTCTTGTTTACAGTGGCTTATATTACCCCTTTCAGCAGGAAGAAGGGTTTCCACTTGCTGAGTGCGACTTTCTTGCTTCTCACAGCAGTCTGGAATCTTCCACGCCCAATCTCATTCCTAGGGGACTGATAAAGTTGCACACCTAAGCAGAACTCCTTTTGCCCTCAAAATTGACAGAACAGACCAAAACAAAAGAACAAAAAACACAACCTCAGGAGAGATAAACCAATTTTAATAATAAAAATTACCTCTGGGACAACAGAAAACAAATCTGTTCCATTCTCTATATAATACCCTCTCAATTTCTTGATGTCAATCTGTCTGTCTGGCTAGCTAGCAAGCATTATTATTAATTGCCTCTGTAGTTTAAATATACCCAGCTCCTTCAAATTTTCCTCATAGGAATTGGTCCCCAGACCTCTCACCATCTTTGTTGCCCACTTCTGAACACATTTTAGCTTGTCAACTAAAGACAACACAACCCCCACCCCGCACAAGTTCAGTTTCTGGATATAAGTGAGAAATGAGTGCCTCAGGTGCTATGTCACTCATATCCAGAAATTAAATGTGTTGGGAGGGGGGGGGGGGCTTGGAGGGGCACTGAGCTGAAACTCAGTTCTCACATCCATGGTTTATTCCTTTATCAATTGTATGCCAATTTTCTCCTATTTAGTCTTACCAAATGTGCTATTCCAGCTTAACTGTATTTATTGCTTGGTTACTTATGCATCACTGTTCTAATTAGCACCTCCTAGCAACCCCTCCCCGTCCCCATATGTAACATTTAAGGAAATCTGTTACAGCCTGAAGGAGTATGCTTCTGGACAGACCTAGGCTGATTCTGCACTTACTTTGTTTATTTTGTTGTGGATCCTGCTGAACTCAGATTGATTTGAACTTAGGTCTTCTTCTATCCCCTCCCCCCCATTGAAACAGAAAGCATTCTGATCTTGATTGGGGAATCTCAGAATGGGGAGCCAAGTGCAGCAGGAACCTCTTTCTTTTCTTGAATGAGGGGTGGTGGTAGAGAGGATTGGAGACAGCAAAGGAGGGGGGAAAAACCAAGAGACAAATCTCTGCTGAAAGAAGTTAGGGCTTCCAGAGCACAGTCACTTTAAGACAAGCCTTGCAACCAAGAACTAGGACGACTTTGAACTGATGCCCTGGCCAATCAGAGAAGACTTCTTTGCTACAGCCTTGTGGCAGCAAATTAATTTGCAAAGAGCAGATAGTTGCACTCTTCCTGATGCCAGTTTTTCAAATATTATATCCACTCCAGGATATCGTGGGGGAAAGGATCAGTCATGCTTGTTGCAGAGGAAAAATTTAAAGCACCCCAAATCAAAATGCAAATTGAATTCAGTGTAGATGGGAGGGATTCATTCAAACTGGGACTGGGTAAAAAGCCCCGTGCAGAATATTATTATTATTTTTTTATTATTGTTATTATTTAATTTTTAGACCGCCCTTCTCCCAATAGGTCTCAGGGCGGTTTACAACATAAATAGTTAAAACACAATAAAATCCCCATAAAAACCCCAATTAAAAGTTACATATAACATATCACATAACATATAGCGGCGGTGGTCACAATTCTGATCTTAGTTCAGCCTGGTGGAGAGAATAATGTTCAGAAGAGGGTGGCACCAATACAATACATCTAACCATGATCTCGGTGTTAGAGATCTCAATATTGGAGGGGATCCTCTGATGGATTAGTGGGAGAGCTGCCCTGTGGGAGAATATACCCTAGTTTCCCTGTTGAATGAGTTGAAGTTTGTTGACCTTTGGACTGACACTAGACTCAAACTTCTCCTGTTCATTCACTCTTGTATTTGTATGCCTATTTATGGCAATTCGTAGAGGTTAATCCAATCTCAAGCTTTTATCACACAATATCAGCTATTATGCAACTTCATTCCAATCAGCCCCCCAGGCAGTTTCCTGGTGTGGCGGGGAGATGCAGTCTGTACTCAGCTGTGCTGACCTAGGAAATGTCAGTGTTCCCAACTGTAGTGATCAGACCTGACAGGAAGCCAACAGAGTCTTAACAAATCCTGGCCAGCTTGCTGATCATAAACAATACAAGCAGACTGTTGCTAGAGTCCAAGAAATCATAGTGAGTCAGTACATGGTCCAGAAGTCCAAAGACAGGTGGCAATGCAGAATAGTCAAAGACGGACAAAGGGGCTGAGGCAGGCAGCAAGGAGTCAAGGTCATGCTCAATCCAGAGTCAGGCACTGTCAAGAGATCAGGCTGGGCAGGAACCTAGGTGTACGGACACAGACAAGGCAACAGTTTCACTTGTTATACCCAGGCTGAGCAGTCTATGTCTCAGTTTTACATAGGCATGGCCAAGAGATAAGGAGAGCTCTTGAAAAGACTCATACAGGGGGTGCAGGTATTTCATCCCTCATCCTGTAAGGAAACAGGTACATCCTCCAGCCAGGTACTCCTCCTTCAAAAACTTAGGTTTTGCCTTTGCTTTTGTTGCTCCAGAGGCTCCATTATGCTCAAGGCTTTCTGGCTGGTGTTGGGCTGTAGCTCTTCTTCCTCCTCTGAATCATAACTAGCTTCCATAGGCTGGCTCCTGACTGGTGCAGTCTGAAGGCCGGCCGTAGCAGAGTTCCATGCCCACTTCCCTGCCCTCCCTGCCTCCAGAGAACAATATGTGCAGGAGGGGGTTAGGATGGCTGATTGCCCTCCAAAGTAGCTGTTTTATCCAATTGAGGCCTGTAGATAATTTGAAATTCCTGAAGATCTCGGGGGGGGGGGGGGGTTGGCAAGCTACTTGGCTGAAAATGACTGCGCATGGAGGTGGAGTATGGAATCATACCCAGCTCTTAAGATTACTGTCTGCCACTCTTTAACCACTACACCACACTGGACCTCAGGATTGAGCTGGGGGAAGAAGGAAGGTCACAGTGCAGGCATGCGTGCTAGCATCCATTGTCATCCTGGGTGCAATAGGCTTTGGCTCTATTTAGAAAATATACTTCAGCAGCAAACAAATTCTGTTGTATAAGGTATCTTACTTATCAATGAATTAATATAATAGTAGAGAAATACTTTACTGTTTAACCAATGGCCACTGTTGCAACTCTTCTCTGCTCCCTGTTGTGAGAACAAATTGACAAATAGCAATCAACACTCAGAATAGTGTTGACCTCTGACACTGAAATTTCCTTCCAAAAAACCCCCATTGCTAATGAAACTCGTTCAAGGTAATTATTTCCTTTGCAGAAACTTTTTAAGCTTTCTGTGTCATTATTGAACTGCTAAGCCAAACAACTATTTTGTTTTTCTCTCTTCTCCAATAACAAAATTGATTTTCTCAAATAAAACAATCAATCATTCTTCACTTTGCACCAAACTAGAAATACTGTTATCCCCAATGCAACCTCAAGATCAAAACTGCACAGCTAGTTTCCATTTCTAAGGGCAAGGATTTTTTGTAAGCATTTAACTGGAAGGAAAAAAGGAAGCACTTATTTTCTCACTTCCCACTATTGATTTGTGTGCATAATTCATAATTTAGTAATAAGATTAACTGATTTGACAGAATGATCAACATAAATTAATCCAATTTGTTGTTTAATTTTAATGTAAACATTGCAGGAAATCAGAGTAGTGTAGCTAGAAATAGAGGACATTTGGGCCAATGGTGTCTGCTTGCAAGCTCAGAACTGAGCAAGTTTACCACCACCAACCTCCCCCCCCAAAAAAAAATGAAAAAGAAAATGATAATTCACATCCTGCTCCCAAACATAGTTGTATACTATGAAGATGCAATTATTAAGAATAGTTTGCAAAAGTACCAGCAGTCAAGCATAAAATGGAACCTGCCATGGGTTCCTCTCTTTTTCAATGATGGCAGGAAGTCTAAGACCCACCTAACCTGTAGTCATTCACGATTGACAAAGCCCTAGGTGAACAACATGAGTGTCTTCCAAAATGAATTGATTTTAAAGTAGATTCTATCTTTTGCTCTTCTTATTAATGGTATCTGAATATAGCTGATGACAGCATGGAATTCTTGCATGTCATGTTTTGAGAAGTTTATCATAAAACAAGAAATAGGTCAAGGGGGATGGTCAGCTCCCCCCCCCCCACAACACACACACTAGAGAGTTGAACTTGGAGGAGATAGAGTTTTGGAGGTTGAAAACCCTAGCGTGATGCTATTTTTACCCATGTGCAGAAATGCCCAGTGTGTTCACCCTTTGCTTTTGGATATTTTGCTCAATCCATTGCTGAATTGTGCGTATACATTTGGGATTTTTATAACTTGGAATGCTAGTAGCTCTGTACCACATAAACCTTCAACATTTTGGACACAGAAGTGCTAGATGATGGGGAAGGGAAATCTATGGGCAAGTTGCAACTTCCCCAGTACTATGTAAGTAAGCTGTGTTTGTGGTGATCAGATGCTGGATAGTGGGAGACACAGGCATGAGGTAAAGCCTTAGAATGGTAATACAGGAAAGGAAGCTGGGAGCTCTGGTCCTCTCAGTGGGTAGTTCCTACAAAGGCTGGTTGATGGCAGTGGTTGGACAAAAAGAGGGAGAGAAGGATTTGCAGAGACTGGGAAAGCCAGATAGGGTGACAAGTGCCAGTCAGCAATCTTAGATGGCTGCTGATGCTCAGATGCCTGAGATGGCAAGATAGAAAAGGGCCAGTAGATCATGAATGGTTCAATCAGACCTTAAAATAAATGTTTTAAGCAAGTTTTATTCAAACAAAGCAGCTTGCATTGCCATTTATTTTGGTTTCAAGATACACCAACTATTCTACCTTTTTTTTCACCAAGAAAAATGAAAAGAAAAGCTGAATTTTCCCTTCCAGTTCTCAAAGTAGTTTAAAAGACGGATCTGTGAATAAAGCCATACAACTGATTAAAATGGAGTTGGAAGAGTAACTGCAATTTATCCAAATATTGTGTATGTGACTAAAGCCAATTTAGGATAGATGAAACTGATCAGAAAGTAATTGCTGGCTATTAGTTTGATTAGCCACTGGGGATTATGATGGAAGCATTGCTCTCAGTCATGTTTTAAACATCCAGACTAAAATCACACTGAAATTATATATACAACTAAATCTGATAAAGGTGGTCTTGTAACCGCTGGTGTGGGGATTCTAAACCTGCATTCATATGATAGATTCCTGTTTTTCTGATTAAGAAATTAGGGCTAAAACAGGAACGTTGGTAAAAGTTTGGAAGATGCCCAGAAGCCAATGCAGATAGTGCACATTGCTGTCCTTTTTAAACATATGTTATGGGCACCTTCCAAACTCTTGAAAACTACTTCTACAAGAAGACTTTTCCCTTTCCTACAAACAAATTATATTACTTCTTCTTTTTGCAATATATGCTACTTACTACAGAAATCCCAAACCTGCTTTTTCCAACACTTATTTTAAGCAAAGAGAAATGGATGCGGAAATTTCAGCCAGAAATTGCATCCATCGGGGGGGGGGGGGTTACTTGAAGAGCATGTAAACAATTAAGCACCAGCTCCTACACCAGGAAAAGGGTCTTTCTGAGACATTGAATGAACAAATATTCATTGCTACTGGTGTTTTCGGGTTTAAAAAATACAGTTTTTAAAGGGAAAGGGGCTTTTCGGGAGCACGAACACAACAGTTCATTGGCTATTCTGTTTGATTGATGGCCAGAGGCAGGAAGAAGCATGGAAAAATATTGCCTCCTTTGTTGTGATTCCGGCAAGACCAGAAACCTGTGGGGAATGAATAGACCGCTACTGGGATTTCAATATTCCGCTAGAATTGAAGATGTGTGGAATTACAAAATTCCACTATTAAATATAGTGTTTCTGCATACTGCAAACATTTAGCAACATTGGTTGTTGTGCGGAATGGTCCTAAGTAACCAAGAATGTCAGTTTCTTTATGCCTGTTTAGGATTATATCTCATTTCTTTCTATTGGGTCTTTGTTTGGTTACATTGTTATTTTTTTCAGAAATGAGTGTAATTTTCTGTGGCATTTTCTGATATCAGTATATTTAATTTTCCTTGTTGTATGCAGAATTCAATATTGATTTGGGAACATGAAACACTGTCCAATCTCTCATTAATCTTCTTGATCATTATATGTCTTTGACTGACCTACTTTAAGTGTCACTAATTTCTAAGATTAGGTCACTGACAAGCCAGGGAGCTTCATCTAGCCCCTTCTGTTGCTGTGATCTACCAGGGAGTGATGACTTTTTTGTTTTGCATTCCCTCAATGATACCCCTCACCACTGTTTTATGTTTTGTACTAGAGGCAAAGCCCATTGTATCCAGGAATACAATGAGTGCTAGAGCTTGGCAGTGGGAAGAGGAAGGGGAGGAGTTGTCCAGTCTGTAAGGGCATGGGGTTGAATGTGTGTGTTGTGTGGGAGGTTGTGATGGCGTGGAGACAAATGAGGGCATGGGTGTGGAGATATGGGTATCAAGAACCTGTGGTGTGGATTGTTCATTGATTATGGGAGAGGACTGACCTTTGGGAATTATGGCATAGTGGTTACAGATGAGCTTTTCTGAGCCATGTCTTCAGATATGTGAAGGAGAAATCAGACTGGACTCTTCTTAGGGGGAGATTACATGGCAACCAATTTCTCCCAGTTCTGCATTCAACATCATTTCCCTTCTTGTCCCCCCTGCCCTAATACACTTGGGGTAGTCACAGTACACAGGTGTCCACCCTGCTCACCCTGCTTCTTCTGTCTCCATTTTTTTAATGTTGATAAAATATTATGCGCCCAAATGCTTCTTTCACAAGAAGAGCTGGATTTTTGTACCCTGCTGTTTACTACGCAAAGGAGTGTCAAAGTGGTTTACAAACGCCTTTTCCCTTTGTCTCCCCACAATAGACAACCTGTGAGGGATGGGGACTGTGAGAGGTCTGAGATAACTGGGAATGGGCCGCAGTGACTCAGCAGGCTTCAGGTGTCTCAAAGCAGTTTCCAATCGCCTTCCCTTCCTCTCCCATAGCAGACTCTCCATGAGGGTGGTGGGGTACAGAGCCTCACTTGGAAGATGGCAACCCTAAGAGGAGGTCCCTCTTTTCACAGCAGTCTTGACCTTAGTCAGGTTTATGCACACCTAGGTAGTGTGGAATTCCAGAAGATGAATCTACACCAATCTGGCAACCTTACCTCCTCTCTGCAATGTTTTCTTGACCTAAAATAGGTCAGGGGGTGCTAGATACCTGTGGGGGCATTACACACTTTTGAGGTTCCACTTTCAGATTTCAAGGAATATGTTCAGACGAGGGACAGCCAACCTTCAGGTGGAGCCTCGAATTGCTGCTCATCTTCAGACTATACAGACCAGCTCTGCAAGCAAAAATGGCTACTTTGGAGGGGTGACTGTGTAGCATTGAATCCCCCTGAGGTTTAGGGATGCCACCCTCCAGGTGGGGTCCAAGAATCCCGTGGAAGTATAGCTCATCTCTAGGCAGTTAGGCTGAAGGAAAAGCTCTCTCCCCTCACATGCATCACTTCAAAAGGAATGCACATGACCCCAGAATCCACTTGGTTGCTTGGCTGATGATGTCTGCCCTTCTGAAGTCTCAGACCTACTGCTGGCAACTGCAATCCCTATGGTTGTCTGCGAGGCCAAGTCGTTGCCTAATAAAAGTGGATCACCTAGTTTACCCCAAAGTCTCACTATCTACTTTCCTGTAAAGCTAACTACACTTGGAATTCTGGGCCACTTAGGTCTTTGAGTTCATAGGAGTTTTTATTTATCAAGCCAAGTTTGAAAAAGTCACTTCAGTTCCCATGTCTCTACAGCCATTTACTTGTTCACCATTTACAGTTTCAGGGATGCTATACCCAGGCAAATGTGGAGAGGAGCCAGGCCAGGATGGCCTGACTCTTCCCTTCTGGACAGACCTGGCCTAACATGGGCCCAGTTGATGCCTGGGGTAAAAATATGTATCCACATTCCTTTGCCATGGGGCAAATTAAGGCCTGAGTTGGACCATGTCTGGGATGGCTTCAGGCTGGCACTGATGTCATGTGAAACTGAGAATTTGCCCTGCCATTGGAAGAGCAGTTAGTCAGGGCACATTCCTGGTGTGGAAAAGGTCCCTATGAGGTAGGTGAGGCTCAGAGAGCTCTGATAGGACTGCTCAGTCAGAACAGCACTATCAGCTGGCTGCATGTGGAGGAATGGGAAATCAAACCCAGCTTGCCAGATTAGAAGTTGCCACTCTTAACCACTACACCACACTGGCTCCCTTTAGTCAGGGATTTGTATTCCGCCCTATCTTTGGGAACCATAGCTGTATTGAACCTAATACTGAGAGCTGTACTAAATTTAATAAAATAGT
This sequence comes from Paroedura picta, assembly GCF_049243985.1. Lineage (NCBI taxonomy): Eukaryota > Metazoa > Chordata > Lepidosauria > Squamata > Gekkonidae > Paroedura > Paroedura picta. The sequence continues at coordinate 61,305,052 of NC_135375.1, forward strand.
CCAAGTGTCTCAAAGTTTGTTTTTATTGAGCTAGATTAAGAAAATTCAAACTCTACATCACTACTCTATAAAGGGTTGATAAATATTGGTGTAAAATATTTGTGTGCACACATGTCTGTTTTTTACTGGTGAAGATAATCACATTATCTGTTAAAAATAAGTAATTGTTTGTAAAAACCTGAAGAAAATATCACTGTAATGAGTGTAAGTACCAGGATAGTGCAATACGTGAGTGGAATACAGACTCCATTAGAGATCACCTTTCTCTTCAGACTCATGCCAATCACATTTCAAAAATGACAGTTGAGCTTTTTTTGCAAGAATGTGTTGCTTAACAAGAGGTAATTTGAGTGTTTGGATATTCCCTCTCAGCTATCAATTTCACATTATAAACCAATTTGCATCATAATGCCTCCAAATAATATAAAATTGTCATTAATTTCAGCAGCTAAAATTATAATAGCTGTACAAGTATAATGTTCTATGTCAAGGAAGCTGATTGTGCTACATTTGAAAATGTGTATTTATATATTATGCCTGTCTTTGAATAGAGGGCCTTCAAATGGGAAGGTGCTGAAACAGCGCTCCAGCCAATGCCAGAATTATTGAGGCTGGAATTCTTCTCTTGCTGAAGGGTCATTGACCAGCAAAATATGAGTAAATGCCATGAACTCTGATACCATGCTTTAGCTAAACTGTTCTTAATGAAATTCTATGTGCCATTTTATAGAATATAGAATATAGAAGCATTCCTGCAGAACCGCTAAGTGCATTCCCCATTGGGTACCATTGCATAGATCTGAAAGTGTGATAACTTTCACAGGAACAGGGAGGCATTTGTTCCCTTAACTTAGTTACCTATTGGTCAGGATCAGCTGGACTTTTGTCCTTCTCCCCACCCCTATCCCTCCACCCCACCCCCCCAGCACACATGAAGTTTGCTGCCCTTCAGCAACTCTGGAAAGAAGCAATGTTTCCATTATAGGAAAGCAGAGGAACCAACTTCCACCTTGGAGTCAATTCCTTTCTTTCACATTTCCTACCAAGCAAAGAAGAAAAAAACATTTCTGCATACAAAGCAAAAATTTCTCCAGCAGGAGATCAGAAGGTAACTTCCATGTGAAGGTGGGCACTACTCAAACAAGAGCTATTGCATGCTCAATCAATGACTATCTCAGAAAGACGAAAACACTGCAGGAGCTCTAAGAAGCCTATTTGGATGAACAGAGAACTTCAATAGGAACTAAGAAAGAAAAGGGAGATGTTCAGGAAATGGAGGGAAGGACAGAGCTCTAAAGAAGAGTACCTACAGGTTACTAGGCACTGTAGATCAATCATCAGAAAGGCCAAAGCTAAGAGTGAGCTAAAACTGGCCAGGGAAGCCCACTGTAACAAGAAAAGATTTTTCAGTTATGTGAGGAGCAAACGTAAAGTAAAGGAGGCAATAGGCCCACTGTTGGGTGCCGATGGACAAACTCTAACGGAGGATGCAGAGAAAGCAGAAAGGCTCAGCGCCTATTTTAAATCTGTTTTTTCCCACAGGTCAAAGGGTTTAGGCACATCTAGAGGTGGCAGTAGCCAAGAGATAGTATCTGGGTGGCAGGTTGACATGGACTTAGAGGTTGTTGAGAGGCATTTAGCTGCACTGGATGAGTTCAAATCCCCTGGGCCAGATGAAATGCACCTGAGAGTGCTCAAAGAACTTTCCAGAGAACTTGAACAACCCTTGTCCATCATCTTTGGGACCTCTTTAAGGACTGGAGATGTCCCGGAGGACTGGAAGAGAGCAAACGTTATTCCAATCTTCAAAACAGGGAGGAAGGATGACTCGGGAAACTACAGACCAGTGAGTCTGACCTCTGTTGTGGGGAAGATAATGGAGCAGATATTAAAGGGAGCGATCTGCAAACATCTGGAGGAAAATTTGGTGATCCAAGGAAGTCAGCATGGATTTGTCTCCAACAGGTCCTGTCAGACCAACCTGGTTTCCTTTTTTGACCAAGTGACAGGTTTGCTGGATCGTGGAAATTCGGTTGATGTTGTTTACTTGGATTTTAGTAAAGCTTTTGATAAGGTTCCCCATGATGTTCTGATGGATAAATTGAAGGACTGCAATCTGGATTTTCAGATAGTTAGGTGGATAGGGAATTGGTTAGAGAACCGCACTCAAAGAGTTGTTGTCAATGGTGTTTCATCAGACTGGAGGGAGGTAAGTAGCGGGGTACCTCAGGGCTCGGTGCTCGGTCCGGTACTTTTTAACATATTTATTAATGATCTAGATGAGGGGGTGGAAGGACTACTCATCAAGTTTGCAGATGACACCAAATTGGGAGGACTGGCAAATACTCCAGAAGATAGAGACAGAGTTCAATGAGATCTGAACACAATGGAAAAATGGGCAAATGAGAACAAGATGCAATTTAATAAAGATAAGTGTAAAGTTCTGCATCTGGGTCAGAAAAATGAAAAGCTTACCTACTGGATGGGGGATATGCTTCCAGGTAACGCTGTGTGTGAACGAGACCTTGGGGTACTTGTGGACTGTAAATTAAACATGAGCAGGCAGTGTGATGCAGCGGTAAAAAAAGGCAAATGCCATTTTGGGCTGTATCAACAGGGGCATCACATAAACATCACAAGATGTCATAGTCCCATTGTATACGGCACTGGTCAGACCACACCTGGAGTACTGTGTGCAGTTCTGGAAGCCTCACTTCAAGAAGGACGTAGATAAAATTGAAAGGGTACAGAGGAGAGTGACGAGGATGATCTGGGGCCATGGGACCAAGCCCTATGAAGATAGGTTGAGGGACTTGGGAATATTCAGCCTGGAGAAAAGGAGGTTGAGAGGGAACATGATAGCCCTCTTTAAATATTTGGAAGGTTGTCATTTGGAGGAGGGCAGGATGCTGTTCCCGTTGGCTGCAGAGGAGAGGACACTCAGTAATGGGTTTAAACTACAAGTACAACGATATAGGCTAGATATCAGGAAAAAAATTTTCACAGTCAGAGTCGTTCAGCAGTGGAATAGGCTGCCTAAGGAGGTGGTGAGCTCCCCCTCACTGGCAGTCTTCAAGCAAAGGTTGGATACACACTTTTCTTGGATGCTTTAGGATGCTTTGGGCTGATCCTGCGTTGAGCAGGGGGTTGGACTAGATGGCCTGTATGGCCCCTTCCAACTCTATGATTCTATGATTTTATAATTCTATGATTACATCTGATCCAGTTTCTGATGGCTGCAAGTAGCTTGCTGTTGTGGATACACATGAAAAAGCTTTGAACAGCTGAATGCCCATTGATTAATTGTCCCATGTGAAGACATGATACTGAATTCTAGGTGCTGATATGGTACAACCAGAAATGGAAGTAACTGGTCCCTCTTGGTTGGCCATCTCTATAGGCAGTTTCCTGCAGACATAAATGCTTTTGCCTGTGAAATCAAGAGAGGGTGCCTTCAAACCAAGCTGTAGATCTTAGCGGTGTTATGTCTGCATTCCTTAAAATGTCACAGAAGTACTATGGATAAAATAACACTTTATATTCAAGGGCAGCCAACTTGACATTTTCCATTAGTTCTACCTTTGCTTTAAAATTAAACTATAATGTCAAGAGATAGAAGAAGGGGCACCTCATTCATCCTTCTGAAATCCAAGGGAAATGTGTACAAGTCCTACTTATTCATTTTCTTTCAGTCTTGTATTTTAGACAGGAATCCAGGGCGATAGTGTTTGAAAAGGGATAACTTGCACAGTACTAAATGATAGGTAGCAAACCAGATGCAGAGCAAAAACCAGGAGGGGTGAGTATGGGGGAAAAATCACAGGTGGCTTGAAAGCAGCCTGAAAGAGCTAAGATTGAAACCGGCCATTTTTGTTTCTGTATCAGTTGCTGAGATTTTTAATAAGAGGAGTAATGTGAGTGGCCCAACAAAGGCAATTGGCTTTCCTTTTCCTTAAAGGAAAGAATAAAGCCAAACAGCAGCAGGCGAGAAAGTGACCAGAACAGTGTGGAAGAGAGCTCCTACAGGGCACATCTTTTTAATTATGACATGTGAAGATCACACTAAATGGAACTGTATGCTAAAGAAATTCATGCTGACAAATGCCATTCCAGGAGGCAGAATGTGTTGCTTTTCTGTGACCGATTATGCACGAAGCGGAACACTCAAAATGGCAGTGACAGGGATTCAAGGAAAATCCCCAATTACGCCTGATGTCGGCGCCATCCTGGCCCGACCCAGACCTGTGTTAAGGAAACGTGGAGTCTTCCGCATTCCAGGGTCTGCCACAGGTGCTGGTGAGGGCTGGGTTGGGCTAGCCTAGTGCATAATCAGAGGAGCCAGGCCCAAAGGCCCAAAGGCCCAGCTCCTCCCCTGACCTACAGTGCCTCTGCAGGGATGCCTCTCGCCCCTGCCAGCTTCACGGCTCCATTGAGCTGACGGGCATTCCCCACCCCCACCATGGTGGGAGAATGGCATGCTTCTCTCCGCCATTATGCAGTAGGGACCCCATGCCCCCACTCCCCCCTGCCGCCACCACTGCCACATAGCATTGCCTGTGTGGGCCCGTTGTGTCAGGGTGGCCAGTGTATGCCGGGGGAGCCATCCCCCATGCACACACGGGGAATGGTGGGGCTTTTTGCCGTGCCACAATGGAACTGTGGCAGCCCAGCATGGCTTCTGCTGTGCATAATAGGTCTGTGAGAAAGAGAAGCATCAAAATATATCATTTGCTGAAGAAATGTTAATGGAAGACTGTTCACAGAAAAGCCTGCAATTTGGCAGGTCTCCTACTTTTGTTGTAGAGCATCAGGTGCACACTGTTAGTGTGTGTTATGTCATGTCACATTACACTTGATCCAATGTGATTGGACAGCAAAATGGAATGCAAAGTATATCGAAATCACATGTAGCCAAAGCAATCTCTTGTCATAGTTCTCTCTGATTGTTTCAAGAAGAAGAATACTCAAATGCTGCAAGATGTTTTGATAATCTAAACTGAAATTGTCTCTCTGTGATATCCATCAAAAAACAGAAATCATCATAGATAGCTTCAATGTCATACTGTTTTCTCTCTGAAACTTCTGGTTTGCTTCATTTTGTAGAACTCAATGCATTTTTTTCATGGGTTTGCCAGTAGCTCTCCTTCCTGGTCTCTCCCCCCTCCTTCTCAGACACACATACACACACACACACCGAGACAGACTCCTTCCCCCCTTCCCCCCTTCTCTCTCTTTACCTTTTGCAGCAAGAGGGTCACTGTGTTCTGTGGCCCTAAGCCTGCAGGTAGCAGCTGCGGGGGCTCCTTCAGCGCTACAGTGGGGGCACAGCAGAGCACCCAGCAATACCCAGAGCTGGGCCTCGCTGCTCTACTGCTATGGGCTGCGGGTCATAGAATCATAGAATCATAGAATCATAGAGTTAGAAGGGGCCATACAGGCCATCTATTCCAACCCCCTGCTCAACGCAGGATCAGCCCAAAGAGGGTCCCCTCTTCTAAGGCCAGTCCTGCTCTCTTGAGGGCAGGATTGGCTTGGGAAGACAAGTATGCCATGAAAGAGCATCCTTAGAGGCTCAGCGCGCAGTAGTTGCCGCCGTGCATAAGAGGCCTAAAAGTGTAGTGGCTGGGATATAGTAATAAATAAGGTAAAGGTAAAGGTATCCCCTGTGCAAGCACCGAGTCATGTCTGACTCCTGGGGTGACGCCCTCCAGCGTTTTCATGGCAGACTCAATATGGGGTGGTTTGCCAATGCCTTCCCCAGTCATTACCGTTTACCCCCCAGCAAGCTGGGTACTCATTTTACCAACCTCGGAAAGATGGAAGGCTGAGTCAACCTTGAGCCGACTGCTGGGATTGAACTCCCAGCCTCATGGGCAAAGCTTTCAGGCGGCTGCCTTACCACTCTGCACCACAAGAGACTCTTTATAGTTATAAATACAAATAGGCTAATTAAAACTCCTACTTTCTACCTTAGAGTGCACTGCTCCTGCTTGGTGAAGAAACAGAAGCCAAATGGAGGATGGGGGGAATTCATGTAATGCCAACACCATGGCATCACTTCTGGAGCAAACCAAAAAGAGATCATAGATGTTGGCACAATGTTATAGGACTCCTCCCAAACTCTATGAGGATATACCATTTTGAGATCATTCACATCTTCTAGCCAACAGTTTGTAGTTCATTGGGCTCTATGGAGAGATGACACAAAACTTTCTTAAATAACAAACAAGTAAACATGGCATATGGTTATCTACATTATGTGGAATAACTTGTTCTCAGAAATGTCCTTTGAAAAGTATGATAAAACTTTTGAACGCGTATTGGATAATCCAAAGGAAAGTTAGGAAAAGATGAAGAACCTACTGTTTTATTATTTTATGATGATTATAGAAACAGCCTGGCACTCTTTACCAAGGTCCAGACTCCAAACAATTAAACACAAAGAGAACTCTTTTCAGTTCCCAGAAGACGAAATCTTAGGTTATATGGCAGAAGCTAATATAGCCATCCCTATGTCTCAGGTGTATTTTGGCAGGTGCTTCTCATTAAATTCAGGGATAGTTATGAACTTTTAATACACCATTCAGAAGGTTTTTAAAAGATCACTTTTAGATTCTCACAGAGTATTTCATGAAACACTGAAGAAGATCATTGAGGGTGATACCGTGAAACAGTCATAAGGGACAATTGGCAGAGGGAATGAAATCAGAGACTGCACAGAGAATTGGAAAAGACTTAGGGAGTAGGCCTAAAACTAAACAAAGAGAAAGGCCAACTCCAGCTAGAAGTAGATCGTCAAAGGGGAAAGAGCCATTACAAACATGACAGCCCTCACAGTCAAAGAGGAGCTTCAAAGGATTAGAGGCATGGCACATTCTGTGAGAAGATTTATACCCCACCTAGCTTTCACTGCAGGGGAAAAATGCTGGCCGGTCTCAGAAAAAAACACCTTTGGATAAAGTTTGAAAAGTTAAAAGAGTTGATAATCAAAACTGTTTTTAGATGTAACAATAAAAAGAATGTTGTAGTATAAACTCTGCTGGAAGCCATAAGGTCATTAATGCCATGGCAGTTCGACATCACATTCAGTCAGCATGGTGGAGTGAGGAAGAGTGGTGGACTTGAATTCAGAGAACCAGGATTGATTCTCCATTTCTCCACATGATCCTTGCTGGATGACCTTGGGCCAGTAACAGTTCTCTTAGAACCTTCTCTACCCCACTTACATCACAAGGTGCCTGTTGTGGGGAAATTAGTTGCTTGTGAGAGTGGCGGGCTAAAAATCCAATATTAAATAAATAAAAAGAAAGGGAAGGGAAGGAGATTGTAAGCTGCTTTGAGACCCCTTAAGTTAGTGAAAAGCAAGGTATTAAAAACAATAGAGGAGGAGAAGAATGAGTTAGAAGTCGTATGCAAACACAATATATTACCCAAAGAAGCAGGCTCCAATTAGTTGGGTGCAAGAAGGGGCAACCAGAATCAAAACACCAAAATTTACAGGGATTCTCCCTGTGAGAACTTGCAAAATCGGTGATTTGTTCAAATAGTCTTTTCTGAACAGAGAAAATGAGGAAAGATAAAAAAGAAACATTCATTCAGAAAGATAGACACAACATTAAAAAGCTAATTGGAAAGGCAGGGAAAAGCAAGAAAATAGCATTTTAGGAAACAGGTGATATTTACCAATCTTGGGGAGGTCTGTGGGAGTAGCAGATTTAGAGAGAAAAGAGCAGCACTTAATTCTGTGAAGGAGAGAAAAAGAAGCCCATGAATGTGTGTCTCTCTGTGTGTGGTTAGTACCAGAAACATACAATACACTGAGTGGGTTTTCAGTACTGATTCTTATAGGAAAATTGTGCCTTGAAGCTGTGGGAAGGTATGTGTCCTTTCCAGTCGGAAACCTTTAGAGAACAACTGTAATGATAGTTTTACTGGAATGAAACAAATCCTTGGGTCATGGCTTGATTGCCACTAATGGCCTTGTTGATGACCCAGGAAGGCTTGACCAGACAGCTGATACTGAAGATAAAGGGATTAAGTTGCAGTTAAGCAATAAGGAAGAAGAAAAGTGATCTTGTGAACCCAAAAGAGGGTTTGGAAGTAACTGCTTGAGTTGCTAATGAAGTCTTCCAGAGATGTTTCATATAAGTAATTCCTAAACAGTTCATTTGCTTAAGTTATACATGCCTTTTAGGCGGGGGGGGGGAGGGAAGAAATCTGTCCTGACCACTTCCAGATTTAATCAAAGTACATTAATCTCATTTTCTCATGAAGCTATGCAACTAACATCCATGTCTGAACCCCCAGCCCCCCCCCCCCACCACTCCACCTGGCCCCTCCCCACCTCCCCCGCCCGCGCCGCTGCACTTACCTCGGCCGGACCTCCTAGCCAGGGCAACCCAGCATGCCCCGCTCCCGTGCATTCATGGGAAATGGCGGGGCATTGTGCCCTGCTGCAACAGCACGGCGCCAGCATGCAGAATTTGGTGCCGTGCATAAAAGACCATACAGAAGCACAGAACAATACAAAATTGAAGGGATACATGTCTCAAACCAATCAGGTTCCAAGTTTTTATACAATACGCCAAGGCAAATTTTCTGTCTGATCATTTTTACATTCATCCCCAGGTCACTGTGAAAACTTCACTACCTCCCTTTGTCTCCTCCTCCACCATCTGTGCTCAGGATCTGGAGTGGCTCTAACCCTTTCTTCCCTAATCCCTTAAAAAAAATAGTAAGCCATGCATGCCTTGAGGCTTCTTGAATGCTTATGACATTCTTTTCTCTCATGAGCTTGGCCATCATTTGGTTGTTCTAACACAGGGCCAAAACCCATGCTTGGCAGAAGGGAAAGTACCAAACAAGCTACAAATCATGCAATGAGAAGGTGGGAAGTTGATGACCCTTCAAGTGACACATGAGAATTCTGTCTCACTTTTCTAGCAGTAGAGTCAGAACTGATGAAATAATGTACTTTTCACTACTAACATAAATCCTACTGAGTGCAACTGTACTTCTTACAAACCAGTGAAATGAATGGAATTTAAGTTTACAACTAATATTTCCAATTTATTTGTTTCTAAAATCTCAGAGGTCTTCATAAAGAACAGAAAAGGAAGCATTCACTTTTCATGATAGAAAAGTATCTTTTTGCATATATTTGATATGATATCTACCTATAAAATTAAAACCAATCTACTAGTTCCAGGAAAACAATCTAATTAGTTATCTTTTAGAAAACAACTAATATGCCCCAGGGAACTGTCTCATACTCTTTCTCTCTTCAAACTTAATATGCAATTTAATTATCTAATCAATTCCTTGTTAAATGGCAATAGTTAAGGAATATCTTCATCTTGACAGTTAGATTTTCCTCTCCTGCCCCATGTGACTTTAGCAATTAACACTAGCAATGGACCAACTCCCTCAACTCGATTCAGAATTGAGTTCCATCTGAGCTGACATTAATTTCAAGGACATAAACAAAAAAGCAGACTTTTAAAAGCATATTCATAGAATTTCATTTATTAAGCGATCTGTTTATTTCTTGAGAAAATTATCATTCAGTTAGAAATCCATGTGAGCATTATATTCTAAATGAAGTACTTCCCAAGTTTGGAACCATTGATGATTAACTTACCATTAGGAAGTGTCAGCGTCAAAACTTTATTTTCAATTCATATGTCCCTAATATTAAAGAGGTATGAAGTCCAATCTCCAAACATTGACTGGGCCCAATAGACAGGAAAGATAATATCTGAGTATCTCTTATAAATATCCCCACCCTATGTGCTCATACATTCTTACTATGACATTTCTGGTTATGGGTCTACCTAGCTCATGTACTTCAGCAAACCCAGGTACCAAGGCACTCACAACAACTGGACTGAAAGATAATGGATATTGAAAGAAATTCAGAAGCCTGCACATGTTTTGAGTGGTTTTTAAAATGACCCCCCCCAAGGTGTGTAAGGCTGGGAGCCCCCAAGCTGATTCATATCATCAGATATATAAAACTGACCCATCATAATACTGTGTGTGTTAAGAAGAGATTGTTTGTACTCTGATTTTTACTACCCAAAGAAATCTCAAAGCTGCCTACAATCGCCTTTCCTTCCTCTTCCTATAACTGACACCCCCATGAAGTAGGTGAGGCTGAGAGCTCTGAGAGAACTGTGAGTGGCCCAAGGTCACCCAGCTGGCAGTATGTGGAGGAGTTGGAAATGAAATCCACTTCTCCAGATTAGATGCCACTGTCTTAATCACCATATGACACCTACAAAATATTATATCATTAACAGCTTTGCTCAGCTATCATAGTATTATTTATATTCTTCTAGATTGTCCTGAAGAAGCACAGCCAAAACATATGCAGCAGTGTAACTGAATAAAGTAGCTCCTTTATAAATCACACCATTTTTTTACCTGTTCTTTTGCATCATATATTGAACAAGGTTACTGAGTGCACATGTAAAGTGTTTGGCGAATTAATCCTTGAAGTACTTCAGATCCAAACCATTTACAGAATGTAAACAGAATTCTGAAGGGTGGAAAAAATTCAGTGTTGAAGGAGGGGGGGACCCGATGCACACCCACATGGAAAGTAGGGTGAAATGCAGAAGGAAAAAAATGTGATGGAAATATATAGTGAAAGTGAAGAAAAACACCAGTGCTGAAAAGGCCTAGTCTGACTAACCATTAGGGTTGGCATTTTCACCCAGGGTTTTGTGGATTCCTTGAGTTTCTTGACAGTGCATGAAAGGTTTCCTGAACAGGTAAGACTTAATTTATTTTTAATATATGTTTTAAAATTTGTCAACCATTTATTAGGTGATATAACCAAATATAGTGATGTTGACCACCCCCCCCTTCCCAAAATGGCCAATGATGGCCCTGAAGGATGTTAGAAGGGGAAGGGCCCCAGGCTATGCATCACTTCTGGGGTTCTCAGAGCCTGAAAGATGTTTCAGGGGTTTCTCAACTATAAAAAAGCTGAGAAAGGCTGTATTAGAGTGAGTATGGAAGTTAGTCTAGGACGTATAAATGATTAAACAAAAATTATTTAAAGGATCCTTGCATATAACTCTCAGTTTGGGCACTGCTGATCATATGGCCCAGAGCCCTGTGCTAAGGTATGATCAGCCCTGGGTCTGAAAGGGAAAAAGCATATCAATACACATGTTTGGTCACTCATTGCTTCTGCTCCCACCTCTCCCTCCCCAACACACAAAATAACTTCTCAGTGGTACTATAGGATTGTAAATGTGTTGAAACATTACAACGAATTCAGAACTCTGCACAAAAAAGTGCTTTTTGCAATTGTTAACAGAGATAGCTGAATATGACAATTAGGAGAGAGGTTCATTTAGTGCATCTAATAATTTCCCCCTTTTGTCTCCATTTCTTGAGTATGAGGAACAGAACACTAAAGGTAAAGGTAAAGGTATCCCCTGTGCAAGCATCGGGTCATGTCTGACCCTTGGGGTGACACCCTCTAGTGTTTTCAAGGCAGACTCAATATGGGGTGGTTTGCCAGTGCCTTCCCCACTCATTACCGTTTACCCCCCAGCAAGCTGGGTACTCATTTTACCAACTTTGGAAGGATGGAAGGCTGAGTCAACCTTGAGCTGGCTGCTGGGATCGAACTCCCAGCCTCATGGGCAGAGCTTTCAGACTGCATGCTTACAGCTTACAGAACATTGATCCTCGAATTCAGATACGTGAGACAGAGATTGGATCATTTTTGTACAGGAATGCCCCCTCTCTACTACTAGAATAATTAGACTTGATGCTGACACCACAAAATACAGAATGAAGGACTATTCTGTTTCCCAGTGCTGTACAACTCTGGAATGGAAGCTGCCTTCACAATCTCTGTACCCACACCAAGGATAACATCAGAAAAAAAAATCCTGAATCATTGCCCCTTGCAAGTTTTTATGGCACCCAGCTTGGTGTAATGGTTAGGAGTGCGGACTTCTGATCTGGCATGCCAGGTTCGATTCTGCGTTCCCCCACATGCAGCCAGCTGGGTGACCTTGGGCTCGCCACGGCACTGATAAAACTGTTCTGACCGAGCAGTGATATCAGCGCTCTCTCAACCTCGCCCACCCCACAGGGTGTCTGTTGTGGGGAGAGGAATGGGAAGGCGACTGTAAGCCGCTTTGAGCCTCCTTCAGGTAGGGAAAAGCGGCATATAAGAACCAACTCTTCTTCTTCTTCTTCTCCTTTTAAAATTAATAAAGAGGCATCTCACTTATGGTGCAATAGCATCTCATATTCTTCAAGACAGTATGTATGTATGTATGTATGTATGTATGTATGTATGTATGTATACACACAGGCACACAAAATTGAGTTTGCATATTTGTGGCATTATTCTAAAGGAAGCTGATGTTTGGATTAAATATGACCATTAAAAAAAAAGTAGTGTTTCATATGTCTTGCAGTACACTTCAAACCATGTTGCTGGTGCACAGAAGTGAATATATGAATGGAATTTGTGACCATATAATGTGTAAACACATGTCATACAAAGTGATGCAACCTTTTGCTATGTTAACCAGGATCACTGATGGATTACTTCTCCATTTCGATGCATTTTTCTCTGAAGACTCTGACCAATGTAGATAAAAAACATGGCTCTAGCTAACATTCCCTTATGCAACCTTTTCAACATTTTCTGCAGCAGATAAATATGATGGCAACCCCTTCCATACTTCACACTGCCTCAGAACAGAAGTGTTATATCTAAGGGCCTCACATTGCAGACTGTCTCAGGAGGAAATCCACTGTGTGATATGTGGAACAGTCTTCCCCCTCCTCTTGCTTTGTTCTTTCAAGGAAAACAATCCACAGTGATGCATGTAGCTCAACTGGGTTGTACATTGTATTGCTGCTTTTAAATGGCAGCAACCAATGTCAAAACATTTTCCTCCTCTTTTGACTGTCCACAAATTGGAGTGGGATTTCTGTAGAGATGGCCTTCTATTTTGAATCAGCCTTCTTTTGAGTTCCTAAGGATTCATGAACTCACGAGGCTCTCCTTTTATCTTCTCCCTATGATTATAAAAAGTATATTACCTCACAAAACGTACTTTGTCATTTGCCAAGGGAGCATTTTGTTACCTTTTGACGAGTCATCTATTCGGCATATAATAAGGGTCATTTCCATGGTTTTGTTCTGTATGTACAAGAAATTGTTCACACAATTGTAATATGCCTCTACTTTGCTTCTTAATTTATTTACCTGAAAAAAAACAACACAATTTATAACTTTCCACACAAGTCTGTCATAAACATAGTCCTACATAATGCATAATGCATTCCATCCTAAAGAGTGTTACACAAGAGACATTCTAAAAGGACTCAGTGAATAACACAATCAAGCAAGTAATTTAACTCCAGACAGCTCACAATGGATGAAAATTAAACCAACAGTGCAAGAGAAACTTAGTATTTATGCACTTTAAACAAAATCAGTCATACGGCTATGAGCAATGCTAAGTAATGTGCAGTGTCCAGAAACTATCAAGGCTAGCCAATTCTAAAGCTAAATATAAAGCATCTGTTCATCCCACCTATACTGAAACTATCTTCAGCATTTAACAAAAGGATCATGGCTAACAATATATGACAAATGTGCTACTTTTATAGGAACTTGCACTTCGCTGCTCTTGCCCAGTACTCAACCATCCATCCTGCAACAATTCGTATTTTGGAAGGAATGCTGACGGGTTGGAATAATAAGTACCTCCTTAAGGCAAGAGACCTATTTGACAAAGACTTTGGGGTTTTAATAACAGGTCTCCGTAAGACTGCCTGAAGAAGAAACTGTAGGGGATTTAATCTAAATGATGGCATCTGGCCAACAGGATGAAACTTTAACTTTGCCTTAGAGACCTTTTTCATTCAGACTATACCAAAAAAGTTTCCATGCACTAAGGGAGTGCTTCAAAAGCATGTGTTCCGAAGCAGAACCAATACCCAGCTTTGCATGTGCACATTTTCCCTTAAAGCTGCAGGGAAGAGATTTACAATTTGTATTGGTCATCACTCTTTTCCAGGGCTTCCAGCCTTTTTTTATCAATCCCATGGAGTCAGCATCATTGCTGTATATCGCTCATCTTCAACATTGCCATCCCTTAGCAGGAAGAGCAAGTTGGGAAATCAAACATATGCTTCACTTACTCTCCCCTCCCCCCCCAATGCATTTGTTCCATTTTGTCAGATTTTGTTGTGTTTTGGGGGGAGCATTCAGTCACTGGGGGTTTATATGATGAGGTAAATCATATTAATGGCTATTAGAACTGCCTTGCCCCCTCCAGAGATAGGGAACTCTATTCCTCTAGCTCCCATTTTCCACCACTGCTGCTATGGCTGGCAGAGGAGGAATAATCTTTTTTTTTAAATCACTATAACATAACATTATGATGTAACTTCCAGGGGAATATGAAGGAAACTAGAACATCATGTGAATGTTTATTGCATTGAACATAACTTGATCTTTAGTTTATACTGTAGATTTGATCTATTTCTGAGAAATCTCCTAGCACCTTTGCAAAGTTTTGTAGTATTTCTCTAATTTCTGTTTCAAGGTCCAAAATTGATCCCAGCTTTTCTTCTGGTTTGCCCCCTAAATCATGGATTATTACCTCTAAATTTTGTTTCAAGAATCTGAATTTTTGTATTTGTCTCCTGTAATTCTTTTGTTGATCTTGCACCTTATCAAATACTTTCTGTTATTTCTTTAATATCCATTTGATCTTTCTTTAACTGATCTATCTTTTCAACTTTCTTCAAATTTTCTGATTAGATCTTGTAAACCAGTAGTGATTTCTTCTCTTTGTTAGTACCTGTTGGATACTATCTTGAGTTTTCTTTTATGCTTCTTGAACTTCTTTATGTGTATATTGAATTTGAATTTTGGCTTTCTTGGTTTAATTTTGCTGACAAAGAACTAAATTGTTTGGCCATAACCTTGGAAAGGTTTTCCATCATTATATCAAAAACATCTTCTGAACCTAGCTCTTTATTTGCTAGTCTCATCTCTTAAGATTTTTAAAAATGTGTTTTTTTGCATCTCTGCCCAGCCTTATACAATAATCCATACATTAAAATTAACTCATTTTATCATATTAATAACAATTATTAATATAACAATAACAGTTAATAACAGATGACAGGGCTTATGTATCAGGTGGCATAATAATATATTTGCAGCCACAGGCAAATTATCAGTGTTATGTTTCTAATGATATCAGTTCATGTTAGGAATCTGTACATGGCCAAAAATTGTATTAGCTCTTTCTTGATTTATCAGTATCTAAGACTGAATAAATTATATGTTTCCAACAGCAAAAATGACCAAGATTTTGTCACCTTAGACTAAAACATTTATTGCCATGTGCAGCCACTTGGACTGCCTCTCCAAACCAATTGCCAGATGTTTGAAATCCACAGCTGGCTGGCTTGAGCAGAATTGTCTGAAATTCAACCCCCCCCCCAAGACAGAGGTTCTATGGCTACGGGGAACGGGGTGGGTCAGGAAGCATGTTTACCTATTGTGGTTGGGATGCAACTTAACACCGTGCCCCTTGCCAGAAATTTGGGGATGATCCTTGACTCCTCCCTTTCTAATGAGGCACCGGTCTTGAGGATAGCCTGTCAGGCATTTTACCAACTATGCCAAATTAGGCTACTAGCACCCTAGCTGTCCTCAGAACATCAGGCCATGGTGATTCATGAGACAGTCACCGCCAGAATTGACTTCTGTTACTAGTTCTACGCTGGCCTGCCCATGTCTCTGACCCAGAAATTGTAGCTGGTACAAAATGCAGCTGCTAGTGTGTTCACAAGAACACCTTATGCAGTCATCTGATCTGGGAGGGGGGAGGATAGGTCTTTTTTGGCCGCCAGAATATTTATGCTTTTAAAGGGGAATAAGGGAGTTTTATGTATTTTATACGGGGTATTATTTTATGCAACCTGTTGTGAGATCGCTTACCTGATAGTGGCAGGCAATAAATATAATCATAATAAATATGATGATGATGATGATGGTGGTGGTGGTGGTGGTGGTGTATGGGATTCTCCCTGGTCATCAATTTGCAAAGACATTAACTTTAACTTTACCTTCTTCCTGTCTCATAGTAGGCTACTGCCCACTGTAAAATATCTCAATAAACAACGTATGAGGTAAAATGGGGGGGGCAGTATGTGTGAGGGGGAAATGGTCTACTCTTCTCTGACTGAAGTGTTGTAGAATCATAGAATCATAGAGTTGGAATGGTCCATATAGGTCATCAAATCCAACTGCCTGCTCAGTGCAGGATCAGCCTAAAACACCCAGGATAAGTATCTGCCCAGCTGTTGCTTTAAGACTGCCGGTTCTTCTATCAGAAACTGATGGTGAGATATAAGGCATCACAATTACCATTTGAACACCATTACTAATATTTAATTGTGCATTTGGTAGTGTATATATGACCTAATAGGTACAATTATCCAAAATGTTTTGTATGCATATTTTCTTTTGTCTATAATGTATAATTCCTCAACATATGTTAAAAGACTACTACCACCTTGCTTTGTGGAACTTAATAATAACTGGCATTCATACAGGGCCTCTGGAAAAGGTTTACACTGGACTTATATATAGAGAATAAGTATCATTCAAGCATTTTAAAAATCCACTAAGAATCGCCATTTTCTTTATTTTAAGCTTCTTATTGAAACACAATAGCAATCTCCACAGTGGAATATAACCCAGAATATGTCATCAGATTTTATCATAGTTGCTTCCATGGATGTGGTACAAGTGCCCAGTGTAAACATATATACATGTAACAACTCTACTGTAAACAGATTAGAAGTACTATGCAGAAAATTTAAAATCAATGAAAGTATAGTTGTTATTTTGAATAAGATATGGTTACAACCAGAATACAATAGTTTAATGCAGTTTTACAATTGCATCAGGTTTGCCATAATGGTTTTATATGCTATGGATATGAATTCATATATATCAACCTGGGAAGGGACTGTATGAAGAAAGTGAACTGACAGATTTATGACCTTCTTGTCCTTTGTTAAAGAAATTTGGGTGGACATACTACATTGTGTCAGCCCATTTTATCCTCACAATGACAGATAATATAAGTCAGTTCACCCAAGGTCACAAATGGAGTGTTATAACTGGCCAGAAATTTTAATCATAAACTTTCCAATTTAATTCTAGTCCTTCATCCACCACAATACACCATGGTTTTCACCCCCATTCGGTTAAAAGAAATAGCACTTATACACCATCTTACCAATGTATTCTAAACTGTATGTGAAAATCAAAAGTATAATACAGATAGGCATGTTCAGATGTTATCATTTCTGTTTATTTCTTACCTGTTCAGTTGTTGCCATTTATTTCTGTTTTTAGATCATAAGCTCACTGGCAGCATGATCCATCATTATTTACTCTGCACAGCATAGTGCTAAGGGGGTCTACAATGAAAGGTTTTGGGCTTGAGCCACACTGTGACTGATTCCACATGGGGGGGGGAAGCTGGGCATGGCAGTGAGGTTAATTTCTGCTTATGCATGATGGCGGTGCCAGCCTGGCCCCCTCCCAGCCCTGACCCTGCTATAGAGTCTCTGGTGCTACACAGCAAGTCAATGCAGATGTTTCCATCTTCCCATTTTTGCTGTGGGCATTATCAGTGGTCATGTCAGGCCAGGCCCGTGTGCACAGAGTACAGCCGGGGCTTCCAGACCCAACTCCTCCCCCTTCTAAGGTGTTCCAGTAGGAACAGAAAATGCCCTGTTGGACTTTGTGGTACTTCCACAAAGCTATCCCCCCTCCTGCTGTGGTGAAGCCTGGTGGAACCTTTCTTTCCTGGCTGTGTGTGTGCACGTGAAAATCCAGGGTGGACCATGTCCAGTAGGGGTATACAAAAGGTACACAATTAACAATCTTCTATTTTCTTTATAAATGAACAGTAACTCCCACTTTGTGGATACTCCCAACAGGACCTAGTACCTCTGCCTGTTTTGCAACAGCTTCTGCTGGGGAGCAAACAGCTGACCAAAATTTTCTTTTAATAGGAAGTGGATTATAATTGGTGTAGAAGAAGGAACACAAGTCCTTTGTTGGTTGTCAGAAGCACTTGAGAGACATGATGTCTTATTTGGTAGCCCATGCTTAAACCATTTTTGGCTGAAGAGTAAAGGCTTCTTATGACCTGTTTTTGGCTCTGAGAAAGTAGGAGTTACTGTTCATTTATAAAGAAAATAGAAGATTGTTAATTGTGTACTTTTTGTATACCTTTTCTAATTGTAAGAATATCTGTATACCTGTTCTACTTGTATAATTAATTTGATATTTGCCATTCCATTGTGGTGAGTTTATTTATTTAATATTTAATTTTTATATTTTGTGCCACAAGAAACTGTCAGCAGCCCAGTGCAGCCACTGCCATGGTTAATAAATCCACACTTCTCTTTTTATCTATGCTTGTA
The DNA here is from genome assembly GCF_049243985.1 of Paroedura picta. Classification (NCBI taxonomy): domain Eukaryota; kingdom Metazoa; phylum Chordata; class Lepidosauria; order Squamata; family Gekkonidae; genus Paroedura; species Paroedura picta. The sequence goes on from NC_135375.1 coordinate 61,323,565, forward strand.
CTTTTCCAACAAGCTCTGCAAAATCTGTCTGGTCGTTTTGTCATTTCATTCTGCTTATGCACTTTGCGTGTGTTAAGACATAGACCAATCACATCATTATATTACTTTCAAATCTTGCACCAACTTTCCAAATACAGCTAGGCCAAAAGGGATTGAAAGGGGCATTTTCCACCACACAATGGACTTTTATATTGGCCAGACACAGTTTGACCCAGTGTATCTAAAGAGAAATGAACATTCCAGAAAAGGAGAAAGAGAAGAGATTGTTTCTTCAACAATCAATCTTAAGATTACCCGTCTGGCAGCAAAACTTGATTGCAAGTTGAACAATAATAAGTGAAAGCAAAAGGCGTTTCCTAACCAAATGGAACTGTCAGAGTGCTTGCTGTTTGCATATATAAACTGGCTAAACTTTCTAAGACTAGCTAAGAAAGATGTCATTTACATAGTATCTGTTGAGCTTTAAAAGCAGATTGAAAAACTTCCATAAACCTGACTTCATCTGTCATGCTATTTTGCATTTTCCTATGATTTTCCTATAATTGCAAATGAAGAAAGTAAAGTATAATGGTTATGGTATCTTCCTAGCCAGAAGTGCTACTGGGAAACCTGGGATTTAGGACACATATGGCTGGTTTTGTAGTAGAATTGAACACAACACTGTTTATGTGATCCATTTCTAAAATGAGCATGAGTAGGTAGTCTCACCTTTATACTGTTATGTAAATTAACAACATGAAGAAATGAAAGTTCTGCAAAACGAAGATAAACATCTGCTGAACAGCAAGATGAACATGGAAGTGTGAAAATATGGATAGTTTTGACCCCCTTGTTAAGCTTATAAATCCAAATGAGGTATGCGAAAAAGTGATTCACCTTACCGAGAAATGCAAGATTCGAGACTGGGTGGTAATTGGCTGGGTCCCATGAATCAAACAATGGTTTCTTAAGCAAGGGATGAACCACTGCAACCTTTAATACCTCAGGTAAATCCCCAGATAACAGGGAGAGTTTTACAATATCCCTGAGGGACCCTCCAATCTGCAGGTCACCTGATTCACCAGCCAAGATTAACAGAGGTCTAGGGGGCAAGAAGGGGATGACAGAGAATGAGGTGACTGGATGGAGTCACTGAGGCCCATTATGCACGGCTGCCGAAACGGCGAATTCGGGTCACATAGAAAACGCGGAGGGGGAAGACGCGGAGCATACCGGTTATGCATGGGACGGGGCGCAGCGGCGGCAAAACCCGGAGCGGTGGGTGTCGAGGCATCGATGCGGAGCCCAGAGGAAGCGAGGCATCCGGGGGCTGCTGGCTTCTCTGAGGACGTGCGGGGCAGTCCCGGTGCCCCTCGCGAGAATCTGGGCCGGACGCCACGGGGCGTGGTAGGAAGGGGCGGGAACTGGGCATGGCTGGTCACTTGTGACCATGCTGCGGAGCTGGCGGGAGCGGCGCGATGGGGCCCGGTGGCAATGCAGGGCAGTGGAGCTGTTCTTGCTCCACTGCCTGTCCCTGGGCCACGCGCGCCGGCTCATGACCAGCCAGCTGGTCAATTGCCACGACATTTTTCGTGGGGCCTCCGCTTATTTGGAGGTTGCTGGATACTCCCGGACGCCCCGGCAATGCCGGGAGAAGTTCGAGAGGCTGCGGGCAGCCTTTTTCGAAGCGCTCCGGGCCATTGCTGCTGAGACTCCAGGGCCGCCTCCTCCCCATGCGGACTTGCTGGACCTCATGTGGGCAGAGGCTGGAGCGCCCACATGGATGTTGCATCGTCAGGAGGGTGTGTATGGCGGCAACGGGCGGCTGCGCGAACCCAGGCCACTTGCCTGGCCGTTCTGCGGCGCCTTGCCGTCATGGCCCTCTAGGGACCGCTGGTACGGCCGACGCCCTCACCGGGTTCCTTTCTTGCCCCCTTGCAGGGGATGCCTCGACGGACTCCAGTGCTGCCGGACCCTCCTCGCCACCCACGTGAGCTGCCGTTGTGGACCTACCGCCTCCCTTAAGCTGGACTTTGGGGGGTTCGGGTGTCGCCGCGGTCCCATCCCCTTAGTTGCCTCCCGGTTCGCCCCTCCCCTTGTTTGCTGCCCCGTTCCATCTGCCCCCTAGGTCGTCCCCTTTCTTACTGTATCCCCCTCGCGTATTGTGTTTGCTGTTCTCCCTTGTTTGTACTGTTTTTTACTATTTGCACTTTTGTACACTGTTTTAATATTTTATAAAGTTCGTCTGTTTTCACACACCCCCTCGCCTCTGCTGTCGTTTGTGGTTGGGGGAGGGTTCGGGGATTGGTGGGTGGTCGCTGCGGTGGCCTCTGTGCCGTCCCTCATAGGGACGTGCTGCCCCCTCTTCCCCGCTGGTGCTCAGCACCCCGGCCCGTTGCCTCCGGGGCTCCCCTGCTTCCCCTCCCCTTTGGGATCTCCGGACGCCTTTCTGTCCCCGTTCCCTTTGGTGCCCTCCCGCCTGACGCGGCGTTCCACCCGCTGCTTCGATTTTGCCTCTGCCCCGCTGAACCCGGAACTCCCCAATTATGCACGTGGCGCCTTCGGCGCCGCGTCTGATTGGGCCCTGGTTGTCAAGGAAGCTGCGGTTTCTCCCGCGTTCCTCTAACGCGGCTTTTTCGGCGGCGTGCGTCGCATCTGCAGCCAGTTGCCGCCGGCACCGTGCGTTATCGGTGATTTTAGTCGCCGCCATTCCACCCCGAATGTGCGTTAAAACCCCCGTGCATAATGGGTCTGAAGCAGGAGGTGCAAACTTAAATGGACTCTGGGGAATGGTAGACGACAGGAAGGCCTGGAGGATCATTGTCCATACGGTCACGATTGGTCAGACATGCACCTAACAACAACAATAAGGGGGCAAGTTGTCACCCTTACTGACCCTCGTAGCTTGTCCACTTCCATTACAGAGAGTTATCTGAAATAATCCCTCCCAAGGTGTCCAGTTCACTCTCTGTATGTATCATGGCTGGAAGGTCACAGTGGAGCATTGAGATTTTATCCACAATGAAGCTTGCTAATGCCTCACATGTCATATCCAATTTACTAAAATGTTGGTACCTTTTCTCAAGGGCAGTAAGTGATTGAACTACCCAAACTCCAAAGAACAGTCACCTTTTAATGTGCTGGGGATTTTATGGGTTGGGTTGTTTTATTCTCTTATTGTAAACTACCACAAGTCTTTGAGAGTGGTGGTATATAAGTTAAAATATAAATTAAAAATAAAAATAATTGTGCTGGGTGAAAGCTCAAAATTGCAATAGAGGAGGTGAAAAACTCATGTTTTACCACTTTAGCCACCATCTCATACCACCCAAAAGTGTGCAATAAAATGTTCTTGAAGTTAAAATACACCTGGTGTCCAAGTAGGGTGGAAATCCAGATCTGGGCCTTCAGGGCATAGTGGTCTGACTATGAGATGATGTTAGTTGCCAAAGAAAACAATATATCTAATATAAAAAACAATATATCTAATATAAAACAAAGAAAACAAAATACCTAAGAGAACAAATCTGCTGTACGTAATAATGGCTTTGAAAGTCTGAGAATACATGGGAAGCAATTGTTGAGGACTAGAAGAATGAGGCTGCCTTTGACTATTCTGCTTTGACTATTCTGTGCCTGTTGTGGGTTTAAGAAAATACCGGAAGGTCAGGTACTATCTCTTCAGTAACCCAATCAAATAACCAGTCCACTTCCACACAATTCTCTAGGTAGCCCACATCATATGTGTTTAGGATCTATACTATACTGCTGAATCAGTCCTGCTCTTTGGATGATGAGAGCCTAGTGGGAACATCAGCTTCAAGTTATCTGTTTTACCCCATTTGGCTTGCAACATCTTCCCCTTCTTCTGACAAGAACTTCCCATTATTATCTCCCTTGCAAGCTCCTTGCTTCATAGATGCTTTCATTGCATCTTTAGCTTAGCTACTGATAAGGTCAGAAAGAAAAAAATGTTTTTCATCTTTCATGTATGATTTGACTTAAAATTTGAGAATATTGAATGGCATCTTTTTAAGCAGTGAAAGGCAGATTTCATCCAGCATGTCTATAGAATGTTTATAAGATGTCTAATCCATTAAAAAGGAATGAAGTGAATTGAAAGTGAAGTGAAAGTAAAATACTGAGTGAGTACAGATTTGCCACTGAGCATTTCTGTGCATGACTCTGATTTCATGCAACTGTGGTTTGTGCAATATGTGCCAGAGTTAAGAAACCATTCATGTGGAATTGCTAGCAGTGAAACTTTCTTCTTTGGTATTTCCATTATTTTGTAAAATAAGTCTTCTAAATACTTTGCCACATGACAGTTCTGAAGGACTGAGTCCATTTTAGGCATTCAATGACAGGTTTAATAGCTGAAAGTAGTAAGGAATGACACACTCCTTGGTCCTTGAAAAACAACCTGGTTATGTCAAGAAGGACATTGCAGAATGGTCTCATGGCTTCGATTACTGCTGAATTAATAGACTTTGATGGGATCTGGCATGTAAAGTAGTGTTTAGTGGGAAACAAAAATTACCATCCAAGGAAATCTAATGATGCATCCCTAACATTGCATGCTAAAACAAAACAAAATCCGAGTGCAGTGGCACCTTTAAGACCAACAAAGATTTATTCAATGTGTGAGCTTTTGAGTGCAAGCAATCTTCCTCAGACTATAGTCTGAGACTCTGGTTTTGTTTTGTTGTGCTGCTTCAGACCAACATGGCTACCCACTTGAATAATTGGATGGTAAAGTCAACCTGAGGTGCCCCATGTAGTAACTGTAAAGTTCATGGCATGCATAATTCTGAGTTCAATTTATTTTCCAGGATGTGTCAAAATGCAAAGAGCTCTATATTGTAGTGCATTCTGAACAAATGTTCATAGTTGTCTGTGACAGATTAAATGTTTATTAATTTGAACTACTAAATGATTGTGGAGTTTTTTAAAAGTCCCGTCTTGTGCTGGAAGATGCACACTGGGCTGTAAAGAATTTTTGAATAGCCAGTCAGAAACCAGTAATACCAAACTGGCCCACCCTTAAGTATTATGCTCAGTGTACTCCAGATCCACAAGGTATTCTCTTTAAAGTCAAATTACTTTATACAGCACCAGGTTCCTATGGATCTATCAGTAAATTTTAAATACTTAAATGAGGATGCAGCAACTCTCCAAAGCTTAATGAAATTAAAGTGCTAATGAGTTTTTAATTTGAACTCTATTTTTCCTCACTTTATTTCACAATTTGCTTCAAATTATCTGCCAGCCACCATATCAGAAAATACCAAGTGTAGAAATTATGTAATGTTTCTTTAGTGGTTAATACAAAATTATTGCAAATTGCAATTATAAGTAATTGCAAAAATAAAAATTTAGAAAAGACAAATATTCAAGGCTTCTATTTGAAATGTGCTTACTTTTCTACATTGCAATAATGTGGGGAAAATGACCTGCACAGTCTACATAAAAATGCCAACAAATACAAGTAGAAAGCATCTGCAATCTGCTGAAGCTTTCAGTGTTCATCTGCTGTTTTCTTTCACTGCAGTAATCTCCAATATGTACATAAGTATCCGCCTGTAACTTACCTATAAGGCTGACCTTTCTTAGGCTGCGGGAAAGCCCACACAAAGCCCCTGCAATTTTTAACTGCAGATATTCCTTCGTGATTTCTTAACACAGTAAAAAAATCTTCTTATCTTTGCCTTTATAGCAGAACTGAACTAGTAGTTACAAACACAAGGGATAATATTTACTGACCTCCACATATGATTAGAAAGAAATCAATCTCTAATTTTTCCCAATCTTGTAGTATATTAATACTCTGTTTTCATTTAATTGTTTGTTTGTTTTTAATATATCAACTCTATGGTAGAATCAGTTTTCAGTGAAGCTATAGAAATTTCTCCAGTAGATTGATTAGGGGATGGATCACCATGGTCAAAGATTCTTTTCTATAGCTATTATCTAAAAGCTTCTCAACCACTTAGCCAATTTGATATTCCATGGGAGAAGTTCTACATCTGAAGCATCGCTGCAGATATTCCCTTATGAACTTCTATTTAGAAGAAGAAAAAGAAGAAGAGTTGGTTCTTATATGCCACTTTTCTCTACCCAAATGAGACTCAAAGTGGCTTACAGTCACTTTCCCTTTCCTCTCCCCACAACAGATACCTTGTGAGGTGGGTGAGGCTGAGAGAGCCCTGATATCACTGCCTGGTCAGAACAGCTTTATCAGTGCCATAGCGAGCCCAAGATCATCAAGATGGCTGCATGTGGGAGAGTGCAGAATCGAACCCAGCAGGCCAGATTAGAAGGCTGTACTCCTAACCACCACACCAAACTGGTGTAAGTAGTAGTAGTAGTCGTAAGTAGGGATATGGGAACAGGTTTCCTTTGAGTGAGCAATATCTGAACAGTTTACCATATTTAGAGCATATCAAGATGTACTTGTGTTCACTAAGTCAATGTAAAAAGACAATGCCTACAGTAGTTATCTAAACTTCTGATTTTCTAGATGTTTCATATATTCCTAAAATTAAAGACATGTGTTTAGTTGTGCAAATGTGCTTGCCATGAGACATTGGCCCAATTTGTTTATAGCCTCATGGATGTACCTTAGTGCCTAAACACAGTAAGCCCAATTCAGATTACTAATGCTTCAAATCAGATTGATGGGGAAAGTTATCCCTTAAAAGACAGAAACAGAAAAGTATTTGTAAATTGGTTCTGAGGCTCTAAATATAATTAGTAACTAGCCATAAGGACCGCTGCATGCCAAAATGCAGCGGGCACTAGTGGGAGGAAGGTTGGGGGGGAAGGCAGGGCTGTAGAGGCATGGAGAGGCCTCCCGGCTGCTTGCCCACCACCACCTAAGTCACAGGGAAGGCGGGGGAAAGAGGTAGAAGGGCAGGCAGGCAGGCAGACAGACAGACAAACAGACAGACAGAAAAAGTCACAGACAGAAATAAAGACAAGCAGAAAGAGAGACGGAAAGAGGGAAAGACACAAAGAAAGACAGACAGAAAGGAAGGAAGGCAGACAGACAGACAGGCAGACAGAAAGGCAAAGAAAAATACAGAAAGACAGACAGACAGAAAGAGAGAAAGACCGGCAGAAAGCGAGACAAAAAGACAGACAGACAGGCAGACAGACTGACTGACTTACAGACAGACCCGAGGCAGCCCCCACCTGCCCGGCCTCCCCAAGGACCATAAATGGCACCGCAGCCTGGAACCACCTCCAGACTGTGGTGCAATTTTAAAGTGACAGGGAAGGCTGGGGAGAGAGGAGGGATGCCTCCCCCTTATCTCCCACCTGGCCCTCCTTGTCACTGTACAATGGTGCCACGGTCGGGAGGCTTCGTGCATCCTGATTGGGCTCTGCCTCAGACAGGCCATGCCCAGTCTCCGCCCACCCACTCCTTAGGCTGTTATTTTAACAGCAAAATGCTGTAAAAGATATTAAATAACCACATATTGAACTGAAAATACTTTTGAAATATTTTTTGCCATCTCTTTCTTTTTGGTCTGCCCATAATCCCAGGATCATGATGCTAATTCCTCCAAATGCATTTATAATGGAACATCTGGTTTTCCTAAGTAACATGTGCCCAAGGCTTTTCCTTTGGGACATTTGCATTATGTGACAGATGAAAGCAAAGCTGATGTATCAAATTCCTGGGTTTTTTCCACATCACCAATACCTGATTTTTCTTTTATTCATGCATATGTATATTCAGGTTGAATATACATAAGTAAAGCCTTATTTGGTTTTGTATGTTATGCATATCAATTGTGATTATATTTGCTTTATATTGCCTCTTGAAAAAAGTTTTACTCCACTAATACAATCAATTCAAAGTTTTACATTAATAATGTTGCAAGTCCAAAATTGTCAACAAGAGTTCATGGATGCATGAAGCCACATTTTCATGTATGTAATGTCTTCGTTTTAAAATGTAGCATTATCCAGAAAGCACAATTTCAAATGTATTTAGTTTATTGGAAGGTACAATTTTGCTGAAAGCAGACAAACAAAGATGAACACTCAGAGAGTGGAAAGATTTGCTTGCACTGATTTCGAGCTGCAGTGACCTGAATTCAGATTGTCTCTGGTTCAGTTGCTGGCATCTGAATTTCAGGTAGCATGTTAGGAAAGACCATTCCTTTTTTTGGTCAAAGATGCTGGAAAGCCAGTACCATCAGAATAGGCCTTAGTGAACAAGATAGAATGACACTGTGACTCAGTACCTCTATTCACAAACAAATGAGAGATTTGCCATGGATAGAGCATGTATTGGCCACACCCTTTACTCATGTTATGATGGCCCTGACTCTTGGCTCTGTGTTTGTCATATGTGGCCTTACCAACTACAAGAGAACAACCTATATCTGAATAGGACCAGTCCCCATGATCAGAAAAGATTGAGAACCAATGCATGTAGGCTGGCCCACTGGGCATATAAATATGAATGTAGGCAAAAACTCACCAGGAAAAGCCAGCCTCTTATGTTCATAAGTCAACCGGAGCTTCATCACTTTTTCTTTTCAACAATGTGCTTTATTTTCAGCTTAATATATTCCACCTGGTTTGTAGAATTTATGAATTGTGAGAGGCTGTCTTAATTGCTGCTGTTCTGTGACCTAAAACTTATTAGCTGATGCATTTTGAAAATTTCTGTGGCCCCTCTCCAGGGAACCTGCTTGAGTCAGTTTCCAAAGTAAAACATGAAGCTATAAACATTGTTAACAAGTAAACAAAAGTGTCAATGTGGAAAACGCTGTAGAAGGAACTAGAAGAAACTGGAATTCCTGCTATTGTAAGAGTCTTATTTATGTGTTAATGGTATGTACCCTTACCCTTACCTGGATGGCCCAGGCTAACTCAGTCTCATGAGATCCTGGAATCCGAGCAGGGTTGATCCTGTTTAGTACTTAGATGGGACACCATCAAGGAAGTCCAGGATCTCTGTGCAGAGGCAGACAATAACAAACCACCTTTGAGTATCTCTTGCCTTGAAAACTGATGTCAGTTAACTGATAATAAGAGAGTGCCTTGTGCAGTTATTCAGCCGCACAACCCTTAAGGTTTGTGGGTCTTCTCCATGAAAGCCCATATTATGAGCACTCAATATACATCTCTGGTCATGGTTCTACTTCATTCTACTGATCTTTCTCAATTAGGGCATATCCTCTCCTAGTATCTGACCAGGTTCTGTTTGCAAATATAGTTGGTGATGATGATGTCAGCCATTCAGTCATAACTGAGGGCCATTACGCACGGCTTCAAAGTAGCAGGATGGTTGCCAATTGGAAACGCTACAAATTTGCCATAACCCACGACGTCGTACACAATCTGCAACAGTCCTGCAACCGACCCGCAAAAAGCGCTTCGTTGTAGCGCTTCTAGGGGAATCCAGAAAACTGGATTCACCCTCCGGATAGCGATACACTCCTGCAACCAATCTGCAACAGTAGCGCCACAGACTTGTGCGTTACCATTGTTGCGGTTTCTTCAAAGTCCCTCCTCCCGAGCCTTTCCTCCTAACTTCCGGCGAACTGTCCGCCATCTTTTTTCTCCGAGCGAGCGGGGATCTACGAGGCAACGAGACAGCGACTGGCTTTCAAGCACGATCACTTTCTTAAATTCTGCCCGGACACCACAATAGTTTTCCAAAAGCACAGTGGCACACACCGTCACGTTCCAAACATTTGCCCATAGCTTAAAACCCCGTCTACCGTAGGCCAGTACTAGCGGAGTCAACGTACGGGGATCATTTTTAAAAACTTTCCTCTGAGCGTGCCAACGAACGTTCGCCGCTCGCAGGCTCCTGTTTAGATTACTGGGGTTCAATAGATATGATTCGAGGTGATTTCAAGAGGGGCGGTTTATGTGTAGTGGGTCTTTGTGTGGTTCCGGGTTCGTGGTTGTGCTTGGGTGCGGACAACCCCTTCCATCGGCGGCTAGACCTCCGGCAAGCGGAGTCGCCGTCCGCCGTTCATTTTAAAAAACTGTCCGCTGAGCGTGCCAACGAACGTTCGCCAGTTACATGTCATTGATTTATGCTTTGGTTGGTGAATATTATTGGGGAACTGTCGCGTACCACTGCAATTGCTCTCGGTTTTACACCGGCATGCGTTTTTGTAATGGCGGACATCTCACTAAAATGGCTCCCGCTGCATGTTCAAACTGCTCTTCCCGCGTGTGGACGAATCAGCGCATGCGAGAAGTCAAACAAAAGGCGCTAATCTGGCCTTTAGGAGCAGATCCTGTTCCCGCGCGAGGAGTTTTGAACGTGACATGTGACCTAATGTGGCCAATGCGCGTGTCCCCTACTGCCCTCTACCAATCAGGAGCCGGCTAGTCCCTTTGTCTTTGTGTGCGGGAAGGTATATGATCCGTTGCACCCTGCACCTCGCACCACCATTTTGCTCAGCTACTAGCGAAAGCAACATGGAATCCTCTTCTCAAGCCTCGTCCGTCCCTGCAACCGGCCATGGCCCAACTTGGAGGGACGCGGAGATCAGGGACCTGATCGGGATTTTCTCGGAGGAGAAAATCCAGGACGCGTTCCAGTCCTCCCACAGGAATAGGGAGGTCTTCGAACAAGTGGCCATTAAGATGCGTGCCCTGGGCCACAACAGGACCGGCCTTGAATGCCGGTCGAAGACCAAAACAATGAGGGCAGAGTACATGCGTGCCGTGAACCATAATAAGGGTTCCGGCAACGAAAAGGTTACCTGCCCCTACTTCGAGGAGCAGCGCCAGCTGTACGGAGACGGGGAAGGAGCCGGCAGGCCGAAGCGCGTCGGGAGGAGCCTTAAGGTGGTTCGGAAGCCGGCTGCCCCGGTCGAGGAACCACCCGCTGAGGAGGATCCCGGCGAGGGAACCTCGTCCAGCTTTCGGCCTCCACCCCCCGTCCAGCAACGACCAGCGGAATTGGTCACGGTGGACCTGATGGCCATCGCTCCTGGGGAGCCGGAGGAGGTTCCTGACCAAACGCCCCTTGCCTCCGGTAAGTAATTTTCTTTTTATTTTGTATTTTATTGTTTTTATATTGAGCAAATGTGTGTTCTGACGTTTGGGGATCGTTTTCTCGTGTGTTCGTTGCTACGCATAATATGATAGGATGTGGATTGCTTTGGGTGGCTTTTTAAAACGGTCGTGTTTAAACAACTACCCAAACAGTTTTGCAGCATGCCTCAGCCATAGGCCTTCTGCAGCGCTCTAGCCACTACTTTGGGACCTTGATGTGTGGTTCAGGTTGTGTGCTTGCTCCTTTTTCACCATTGTATGCCTTGTGTTCGTTGCAACGCATGCTATGCTTGGATGTTTGTGGATTGCTTTGGGTGGCTTTTTAAAACGGTTGTGTTTAAACAACAACCCAAACAGTTTTGTTGCATGCCTCAGCCATAGGCCTTCTGCAGTGCTCTAGCCACTTCTTTGGGAGCTTGCTGTGTGGTTCAGGTTGTATGCTTGCTCCTTTTTCACTATTTTCTGCTCTTGTCCACAGAGACACAGATGCCTGGGACGGTGGTCCTAGAGTCCCCTGCAGCAGTAGCAGAGGACAGTGATTCTGGGGCATCCACAAATGTTGGTAAGTATCAGTTGCAATAAGGGGGGGGGGGTTTAACTGCTTTGTGCTTTTCTGTTTGTGCAGGGCAGCAGCACTGCCAAGAGACAGAAGATAGTCCCTCAACGTTGCTGCTTTAGGGTTTGAAGCTTGCTTTGCCACACTTTGGTCCTTAATCATGTTCTTTGTTCCCTTTTTTCAGATTTCATACCCGGGACACAGGAGGAGGAGGAGCGTGGGGTGGCTGGACCTCCTGCCCTGCGCAGGCGGATACACATACAAGATGGTGAGCGTGCATGAACTGTTCCTTTCGAGCCATGGCTGCAGGACAATGTCTGTGTGCAATAACTGTGTGCTTCCTTTTCATTTTTGTGCTCCCCTGGCATTGTTCTGAGTCTTGGTTTAACATGTAACCAAGACAGGCCACCATGGGCAAACAAACAATAACCGTGTGCTCCCCTGGCATTGTTCTGAGTCTTGGTTTAACAATATGTGACCAAGAAAGGCCACCATGTGCACCAGGGTGGGTTTTGACTGTCTCGTTGTTACTAACAGTTCTTTTTCTCTTTTTTATGCCAACAGAGGTCCTTTCTGAAGACGACGAGCCAGCTGGCTCACCACCCAGGGGCGCTCTCCCGGCTGAGGAGAGGCTGGCCAGGGAACGCGGCAGGCTGCGGCGCGTCTCCGTCCTCACTAGTGTGGGAGAAAGGATCCTGGAGCACTGCCAGGAGGAGTCCAGGCGTGCAGCTGCTGCAGACCAGGCGATGCTCTCTCTCGTGGCCCAGGAGGGCAAAAAATTCCGCGCCATCCTTAGGGATTCGAACAACTCGCTACGCGAAAGCGTGGAGGAAGTTCGAATGATAAGGAGGCTGATGGAGAGGGCGGTCGCGGTTATGGAGGCGGCCCCCCCTCCTCAGATTATAGTGAACGTCCCCCCCACCCAACCCACCCCCCCCCACCACCTCCAGCACCCACCCCACCCCCCGACCACCTCCAGCACCCACCCCACCCACCCCCTCTCAGAATGCCGCGACACAAACTAGAAGGAGGACTGTTCTCGGGAAGAGAGTCGTGAAACCTGCGGACAAGTTCTCCCCCTCCTAGTTTGGGCCATTTTGTCTGTTTATCTGTGTTTGCTGTTGTCTGTTCAATAAAGTTTATGTTTTTGACTCTGTCTCAGTGTACCCTCTCTAGTGATTGTGCCTATTCTGGCACCGTTGTGTGGGTTGTAGGTTGGAGGGTGTTTTAAAGGTTAAAGGTGTTTTAGGAGTTTGGGGTGAAAGGTGTGCGAGTTCAAGGAGTCACACTGGAGTCTTTTTCAGGAAATTTACAACAAAATTTTATTTTCAGAAACAGTTCAACAGGGGAAAAAAACAAGGGAATTTAACTTGGACCCCCCCCCACCACCACCCCCACCCGCCAAGAAAGCCAACTTTTTTTAACAAATTCAAATATTTAACAGGGATAGAAAAATGGGCAAAGTAACTGGGAAACCCCCCAACACCCCCCACCCCAAAACACAAAAAGAAATAAAAACTTAGGTCCCACCGCTCCCCTCCCCAGCCCCTTCCAGCGCCCTCACTCTCCTGCACAGCCGTCCCACGGTCCCCCTAACTTTGCGCCGGAAGACCTCTTCGTCCTCCTTCTTCTTAACTGTGTGGGGAGGGAGAAAAAGTACACATTAGTGCCACACATATTTTCCTATTTTTGTAGTTTACATGCATACACTTATTGGTGGCCTTAGCCACAGTGTGAGAAGAGTTGGGCAGTGGGGAACATAACCTACGTTCTTCCGCCTCCCTCTGCTGCCTTTGCTGCTCTAACTCCCCTTTGAGCTCTGCCACTTCGGCCTCTAAGGCAGTCACCCTTGCCTCCATGGCACGCAGCCTTGCCTCCATAGTTTCTGCTATAGAAATCAAACAAAGAATTTAATAACACTTCAAATGGGAGCATCACAGCAGGCTCCCATATGGCTCCATGGGGGTACACACACATGGGTCTCCCGCAGAGGCATAAAACTCTCACCTGCAGCCTGTCCTGAGGTGGAAGGCCCCTCTTCCTCCTCCTCACGCTCAGGTGCTTTTCCCATCTTGGATGGTGATTGTGTGGCTGGGCAAAGAAAAAGAGAAATCATAATTAAAAGCACACAAACCAGAGATGAAACACAGCTGGTAGACACACCACAGTTAGAGTCAAAGCGCATAACCAAAGTGGTTCCACACAGTACTGGCGGGCTAAGTCAGAGGGGGTTGACAGCATATAAATACTATTTCGAATTTCATTGGGGACAGTAGGGGAAAGAGGCAGCTAGTCATGCCATGCATGTTTAAGGGCAAAACAACGAGGGCATACTTACCCATATGCCTCCTCATTTCCAGGGGGGGCTTCCCAGCCTTCTCCCATATTTTAACCATCTGGTCGTGAAAGACCGTCCTCCCGCTTGGCTGCGGGACCCCCCCCCCCACTGCTCCAGACTGTTGAGGAAGTCCAGCTTCACTCGCTTAAATTTTGTCCGGACCTGCTCCCAGGTCCGGACATAGCCCCTCTCCCTCAGCTTTGATGCCAACACCAGGTAAGCACCCTTGGTGTGGCAGTGGGTGCTGGCCATAAGGCGGCCAACACTTTTCGATTGGAGCACCAGCTCCAGAAGTGCCTCAGCCTCGGCGCGCTGCCAGAAGGAGCCCTTCCGTGGCTTCGGCATCTTCGGAATGACGGTTAGGGAACGAACGTGCGTTGCTCCGATCGACCACCCCTATTTTAAATGTATCAAAGCTGCCCACCAATAAAATTATTCCTTGGAACATAAGTGGATTGATCCTCCAGTTTGACAGGGGTCGCCAATACTTCCTGGCTACCCGCCTCCCCGAACTTTCCCCGCTCAGCGCTTCCGTGTTGTGTGTGTCAATTTCAGTGGGAGTTAGCGTTTAGGGCTGTCAAAGTGCTTTTGGACCAGAGAATCCCCGTTTTTTTGCTGGCAAAGTACACAAACCGCACAAGACAAGGTTAAACAAAGAACACAAAACTTTATTCAACAACAAGAGAGTGGGAAAAACAATTAAACACGCCTCCTGTTTCTGTAGATGTGGGTGGCTATGGCGTCCCGAACCTTGCACCCCTCTGCATAGATTCTTCTTCTCCTTGCTTCAGGGATGTCTTGTGTGTCCTCAAGGACAACAGGATCAGGTTCATCCACAGGGAAGGGGATGTTATGTCCCTTGTCCTCGCATATGTTGTGCAAAATGACACACGCGATGATCAGCGGAGTCACATTGTCTATATGCACGTGTAGTCGGGACATCAGGCAACGGAACCGGGACTTCAAACGTCCAAAGGCACGCTCCACTACATTCCTTGCCCGGGAGTGAGTGAGGTTGTAGTGGCTATGCACGTCTGTCCTTGGCCGCTTGTAGGGAGTCATGAGCCAGCGTCGTATTGGGTAGGCTCCGTCCCCGAGCACCAACGGCGGCACACGCACGCCCTCAATGGTGGCGGTGGGGTTTCCTGGAACAAAGACCCCTTCGTCCATGGCTTTCCTGAGGTTGGATTCCCTGAAAACAAGGGCATCATGCCTCCTGCCACTCCACCCCACCTCGGCATCGATAAACCGGCCGGAGAAGTCCACAGTTCCTTGCAGGAGAACAGAACAAAAGTCCTTCCTGTTACCGAACTCCTTTATGCTTCCCCCGGGGGCACGGATAGGGATGTGGCTTCCATCGACGGCCGCAAAACAATGCGGGAATCCGAGCCTGGCAAACCCGTCCATACTCTGGAATAAGGGAAAGAAAAGAATATAAGCCATGGCATGTCAGCGTGGGGTGTATCGCGTCTTCGTTGCTGACCTGTCAAACAAGAAAAAAAATTTAAAGGGCAAAGGGGATCGAATGATACTCACCGCTCCAAGCCGGTCTCCGAGGCACACGACTTTGCTGAACAATTCCGCCTCCATGGCGAGGCAGAACTCCTTAAGGATATCGCCAACCGTAGTGACTCCGAGTCCGAATTGCTGGGCTACTGTCCGGAAGTACTGAGGGGTTGCCAAGTACCACAATGCGACCGCCACCCTTTTTTCCACTGGCACGGGGCGCCACATGCCAGTGACTTGCCTCTCCATGCGTCCACGTAGAGCCTCCACGAGTTCAAAAAATGTCCCCCTAGACATTCTAAAGTTGGCAATCCAGTGGTCATCATCCCAGCGAGCCCACACAAAATTTTCCCACCAGTCAGAGGATCTTTCGTCCGCCCAGAACCGGGGGGGGAACCGGACCTCTGCCAGAGCTTGCCAGTGCCTCTTTGCCGCCATGGTTGCCCGTTGAGAACGTCTTGTGCTGCTGGTCATCGCTCTGGCAATACGTTCTCGGTATTCCTCTGAAGCAGCCCTCCTATGCTGCACACTGGTGCGGATACGCTGGACCAAGGCAATCACCCGAGCCAACAATTGAAAAATAATCCTCTCCATTGCAACGTTAACCTGTGCTGCGGGCAGTAGGCTACGCAAACAAAGAGAGGCCGACCGCGTGTCTGCCCAGGTGCATATAAGCAGGTAACCTGTGGGCGTGTACTGTGGGCGGGGATTAACCTTTCAAACATATCAATGCATCAACCTCTGGTTCATAGAAAACAATAGAAAACACGTTCCAAGGGCGCCAATGATTTGACGATAACGCGTTGCTACGGGTTTTCCTGGGTTTTTTAAAAAAAAGGGGACCCCGACAAGTCCGGCTTTAGGGTCGAGGTCAAAGGTGTGGCCGCAGTTTGATTGACGGGCACGGGAGACCAGAAGCGCTAAAAAGGGACCTCCTTTGTAGCGAAAAGACGGAGAACCGGAAGCCTGTGGGTTACGAAAGTGACGAGAAGTGAAAGTGCTAAATTCCGCAAAAACCGCAGCTGTGCGTTACGGGCACAGCTAGTTACATTTCGCTAGTTGAAGTAGCGCTTTCGCTAACAGCAACCAAATAGCAACTTTGAGCTCTGTGCGAAATGGCCCAGACTCTTGGCGATCCTATGGCTCAGCTGTCACCATGTCTTCTGATCTTACACTGCTTCTTTTAGTTCTGTAATATAATTGGACAGTCCTTCAATAAGGCTGCACTGAAGCCATTTTCAGGTGCATCATATTATTTCCAGGGCTTGTGTTAGTCATCTCAGTGTGAATTCTGTTGGTATTTGCAGCCATCTGAAGCAACCAAATGGTATGGGGAAAGTAGTGACATACCTTTGAATCTAATATGCCAGAAGTCACTCTTGATATCACAGACTATTTAAAGAAATCTGGCTGTGGAGAAATTTGACAATATGCCATCAGTGATGGTAAGGGGATAATGGGGCCTCTTCAGTACTCAATTCAGTGGCTTTGGGTCAATGTAAATTCATAGTTTGCCTGAAGGCGTATTTACCAGTGGCACGGTGTTCACCCAAGCAGTATTGCCATCCACTGGTACTGTAATGTCTTTGTTCTGTAACTTATGAAGTTGCTCTTGTGTGGAGTTATATAGTTCAGCTGGTTCTACTGCTAAGTCTACTTCTAATCAAAACTCACCCTCCTGGCAACCTTCCCCTTGGAATGCATCTCCATAGTTTTTTACTATTCTTTCCTTTGTCCTAGCAACTGTGCTCCTTGCTACATGAACTGCAGTTAAATTGTTTTGGATCTGAACATTGATGAGTTCCATAGCCTGTAGTGCAGTGTTTCTGTAGTTCTTCCTACCACGACAACTAATGTCAATTGGTACTGCCTTTTACTTGGGGGTTGGGCTGTTATTATTAGGATGCATGATACTGTGATTATACAAATCCAAGTACAGTTGCTTTTTTGAATGGATGTGTTTGAATTCAATTCACTTGGTGTAATGACTTTACAAGAAGCCCCACCATCCAGCTGGCCATTTCCCCAGCAGCACTGCTGCATAAACTGCAGTAGTTACAACAACACTTTTCCCTGGTGACTCAAAAGCTAAAAACTGATATCTACATGGGCTCAGAGTGATGGCCATGATGCCATCACTGCTGTCTGATGTCCCTTCTCTTTTCTCTACCAGTCTTTACAGTGGCTGGCTGGAGCTTTTTGTTGTTGTTGCTTTGACACATATTGCTAAAAGAATGATTCAATCTGTCACATTCTTTGCAGTGCTAGCCTAGGGCTGGACATTTCTTCTTTATTATTTCATGAAGCCTCTCACAATAAATACATCTCACACTGGATATGCTATGGTGAATATCTGCTTTTTCCACCAGCTGTTTCCACCAGCTATTTCAGAGGTTGCAGCACTTCCCAAGGCCTTCACTCTTTCTCTAGAGCAGTGGCTCTCAACCTTCCTAATGCCACGACCCTTTAATACAGTTCCTCATGTTGGGGTGACCCCCCCCATCATAAAATTATGCAAGTGTTCTTTCACAGAAATTAAACCGAAACTGACCAATGGTGTGAAGAGGTTTTCTCAGTTCAGTTCTGCCTCTTGTCCCACCATGCTGATATCACTCTTTTCCACTGCTTCAGATAGATGCCTGCAGGAGGAGTGGCAACAGTGGCAGTGCCCCCCCCCCAGCCAAGCTGCTTGCCCTGCCACAACCTCTGTGAAATGGTCATTCGGCCCCCAAAGGGGTCCCAACCCCCAGGTTGAGAACCACTGCTCTAGAGGCTTCTGCTGCCTTCCTCATAACATTGTTGTGGTCTGAGATCAGCTTCCTTAAGTGGTGTCTCTTGTAGGAAGTGCTACTAGATACAAATCTAGCTGTTCTGTCACAGGGAATGATCCCAGAATCTATAAACTATTCTACTCCTCATCAAAGAACCAGTTAAGCCTCCACAGTTACATGTTGTTGCTGGCATTCTCAAGACAGTAACAAGAATCCATAGCTTGTACTCTGGTGAAAAATCTATACCTCTCGATAGTTTTGTTTCTCATAGGTGAACAATAAGTATCTAAGATAGATTCAGGTGGGAAGCCATGTTAGTCTGAAGTAGCATAACAAAATTTGAACCCAATAGCACCTTTAAGACTAACAAAGATTTATTCAAGATGTGAACTTTCACATGCTTGCAAGTAAATTAGTAAATGGCATCAAAACATCCAAAATATGCAGTATGATAATTCTTTGTTAGCAAAGCAAATCAGTACTTTGGATTCAGTTGTCCTTCACAAAAACATTGGGACAATACAAACATCAAGGTTAGTGATTAATGGCAGACACTTTCCCAGTTGTGAAAAGAAGTAATTAATAGCAATTGTTGGATAGTAAGTATTTATTTATTTATTTATTAAATTTATATACCGCCGCTCATGATTTGGCTCATGGCACTTCACACAATAAAAGAATAAAAACACAATAAAACCCATTAAAAACTGTAATTACAAGTATAACAAATTCTGTACTTTATGGTTAAGTCTGTATGTAGCTAAAGTTCTTCTTTCCAGGGACTCCATTGCTGAGCTTGATTGCTGTGAGATATAGATATACAGGGGCTTGCAGACTAACTTCCATGGCTGTGTTTGGCAGTAATTAATGTTCTTCTGCTGCCACTATGTTATGTTACTGAGAGGGCATCAACAAACAGGAGCTCATAGCAAAGGCTTTATTGAACTGCCAAGTGTAGGCCCAGAGAAGTTGAACTGAGTTCCTTTAGAACACTCCCCCCCCCCCCGGAACACATTTTCTGTTGACATAGTTCCATTTATCTTGATACATTTTGCAGTCATATAGCAGCCAGCAGGTGATGCAAAAATCATGGTGAGCTCACGGAGAAAACAATGCTCACTTGGAGAACATAATTCATATAAATCTTTATTTTCATTTTTTTAAACTTTGGGGCCATGCATGCCAGAATTTTTGGGTGTCCCATAACTGGTATTTTAAAGGGGATCATTTTTTTTGCCTGCTTCCTGTTGTACCCATAGATAAATAGGATTAATTTTTAGATTGGTTAAACCAAGCTGTGCATGGCAAGAGTAAGGCAGGTTGTTCAGCATGCATAGGAGAAATTGGTGAGCACCACTGAGGCATCATACAATCAAGTGCCATACTGCAACAGCCTGTCATTCATCTTATGGCAGGGTAGGTTGGGAAGGGTGCTGACTAGCATCATGTCACCACTTTATTGTGATGAGGCTTGACATGGCGGAATATATGTGCAGATAAGGATGTTATAAAGCTTTACTGGCTAAATTTAAAACCAGTGTGGAATTATTCAATGCATTAGCCACAGGACAAGAAGTTACCTTGTGATAATAGCTTATCACATAAATCAGCCTTTTCAATAAGAGTGAGATTGAATATCTCTGTTGGTAAAATGGTAAATCTCTTAATGACTCTCTAGCAAGACTTATACAAGACCTGAAGTATGAAGGTCTTTGACTTTTTACAAAAAACATAGTTGCAAAAATTTAATCGTAGACTTTGGCTTAGTTGGTCTTTTAATTTTAGACTCATTTTCCCACCTAATGATTGCTTAATGACTGGTTCATTATAATTTCCAGTGGATCTTTAGCTACATTTTGACACGTTCTTTGAAGGATATCTGTTAAATCAAAGAATATCCTGGCATTATGAACCCTGATTTAAATATAACTGTGTAGGATGCTTCTCATCAGACATGACAACAGAAAATTTGAATTTAAAGATTTTTGCCTTT
This sequence comes from Paroedura picta, assembly GCF_049243985.1. Lineage (NCBI taxonomy): Eukaryota > Metazoa > Chordata > Lepidosauria > Squamata > Gekkonidae > Paroedura > Paroedura picta. The sequence goes on from NC_135375.1 coordinate 61,343,748, forward strand.
ATAAAACCTAATAAGTTTTAAAGTGTGTGTGCCAAGTATTTTGCTAATCTAGTCAATGCTAAATCATAAACAGCATATGCTGTGTGCCTAATAGAATTTCTCCAGAGGAATGTTGGAATAGTTATCAGAAACATTCTCCTCAGATACCCATTATATTCTACAAGGATAGCCTAAATATCAATGTATCTATAATGAATCCCATGAACACTAAGAAGAACAAATGTGATTAATAGTCTGGGGAGCTGTAAATAAGATATATTGTGAGTATTCATTGGTTTGCTTCTACAGATTTCGTGGTGGACAACTGTGGCATATTTAGATCACATAGTTTCATTTAAATTGTTACGTCTTTTGTATCTATAATATATATAATATATAATATTAACTTAACCAATTTACTGCTGGGGTAAATTGGTTAAGTTAACAAATAGAAACTATACACTGAAAAGACAGAGGCAATCCTGGTTGGGAAAGTGAAGATCTCCTGGACACTGTGCTCCCCTCTTTTTATGGAGTTCAGTTGACCCTTGCTGATTCAGTTAACTGCCTTGGGGTTACACTAGACCCAACTGAAGAAGCGAGTTAATGAAGCTGCCAAAGGGTGGGTCTTCTCCCAACTCAGCCTAGCTCCAAACATGGTTCATTATTTTGATATGGCTGATTTGGCCATCTGGATCCATATCATAGTAATAACAAGACTAGACAACTTTAATGTATTGTATATTGGTTTTTCATCAAAATCAGTTCAGAAACTCCAATTGGTGCAGAGCTGTGTAGCTTGCCTATTATAGGGAGCTAAACAGAGCACACATATTACTTACATTTTATAGTCACTCTATTAGTTGACCATTACTTAGCGGGATCAATCAAAGGTATTGACCATCACATACAAAGCCCTTGATGCTCTTAGATGCTCATAACTGCAAGGCTGCTCTTCCCCTACTTACCACCATGACAGCTTCACTCATCTGAGCATGGTCTTTTACAGGTGCCAACCTGTAAATAGATAAAATAAACAATTACTTGTACATTTGCCTATCCATTGTGATCTCCATCTTGTAAAATGACTTGTCTGAGGAATTTAAGAAAGATCTCACTACCATAGTTTCCTACAGACTATGCAAAACTGAATTATTCAAGAACTTTTCTTCACAGGCTTGCACTGTACAAAATGCTTCACAAAGTTACTTTGATAAATTATTCACGATTACAGTCTGTACTACTGTGCATAGTTTGCTGTAAATTGGATCCTACTGTGCAATTTTGCATCATTTAATGTGTCATGTTAACACTGATGCTTTTATTCAGTTTTGTTGTTAAACTTTTTGTTGATTCTACAACCCAAATCCTATTTCATTGTTAACTCAATGTCCCATCTTGTTGACTGATGACTCTTTGTAATCCACCTTGAGACTCAGTCAGAAAGGCAGGCTACAAGTAACATCTAGGAAGGGGTGCCCTAGTAACACTGGGCCGAGATTTCCTTCATCATGTTGGTGAAGAGCTGCTTCAAAAAATCCCAGAAGGCATTACCTTTTTGATAACAGGAAGCATCAATTTGGTAATAGCTGCTACCCTTTCATAGAAGGATGCTTCTAAACCCCCATACATTTGGGCCTGCCATGTGGAAGATACAGTATTGGTACTCACTAACATTTCTTGAGATTTCTTAAGAACTCATGTGGTGTGAGTGGAAGTAAATATTGATTTGCAGGTGGGCACTTAAGCCAAACAAGACACAACTCTCAGGAATGGCATTAACATGGCCACAGCCATTATTCCATCCAACCTGTAACAGAGGGTTGGCACAATTTGGGGCACCTAGGAGGAGACACACCCACCCACAGCCGTCTGGCTGCACTCAACACGGAGCTTAGAGGCGCCCTGGGACCGCCTTACCCAGCCGGGCAGGCTGTCTCCTTGCCTCTAAGGCTCACCCTGTGGGAAGCAACCTTACCAGAAGCCAATGGATGCCCATCTCATTTCGCTCCCTCAGTTGTTTGGCTTTGAGCCTTTGGTCACTCAGCCGGATCAGCCACGCTTTTACCAGCCAGTCCCTTAATGAGTCCCCCAGCACCTCAGGGAATCCAGTGTACATACTGGCTCTCTGCCAAGCGAGCTCCTCCTGTGCTCCCTAATCCCAGACTGCGACAAAACATGAAACCAACAACAGTCACCCCCTTAATAAAATAACCTTGGGGGGAGGGGGGAAACTGTCCCTGCGGCCATCCGGGCGGAAAGGATGGGCCAGCAGCACGTGGCACCTTAAAAGGTGCCCTCAGGCCCCACCCAATCCACCGCACCATGCATGCCACCGGCACACATGCACTTTGGGGCCGTTGCTTCCTTGTTCAGCGGCCCCCGCTGCATCATCAATTGGCGGCCGCTCTTAGTAGCGGCCACTGTTTAATAAAGTCTAAAGACTGTGAATGTAGTGGTACAGTGGCACCTAATCTGGCAAGCCAGGTTTGATTCCCTGCTCCTCCATATGCAGCCAGCTGAGTGACCTTGGGTTTGTCACAGCCCTGATAGAGCAATTCTGACTGAGCAATCCTATCAGAAGCGCTCTCAGCCTCACCTACCTAACAGAGCCTGTTGTGGGGAGAGGAAGGGAAGGCGATTAAAAGCTGCTTTCAGACTCCTTTGGGCAGTGAAAAGTGGGGTATAAAAATCAACTCGTTGTTTCATCTGGAATCATCCATGACAAGATATAGCCCTTCATGCAATTACAAGTAGACCTGTGCATTTATTTTAACGTTGTTGTTAGGTGAGAAGTCGTGTCCGACCCATCGCGACCCCATGGACAATGATCCTCCAGGCCTTCCTGTCCACTATCATTCCCCGGAGTCCATTTAAGTTCGCACCTACTGCTTCAGTGACTCCATCCAGCCACCTCATTCTCTGTCGCCCCCTTCTTCTTTTGCCCTCAATCGCTCTCAGCATTAGGCTCTTCTCCAGGGAGTCCTTCCTTCTCATGAGGTGGCCAAAGTATTTAAGTTTCATCTTCAGGATCTGGCCTTCTAAGAAGTAGTCAGGGCTGATCTCCTCTAGGAGTGACCGGTTTGTTCGCCTTGCAGTCCAAGGGACTCGCAAGAGTCTTCTCCAGCACCAGTGTTCAAAAGCCTCAAGTCTTTGACGCTCGGCCTTCCTTATGGTCCAACTTTCACAGCCACACATTTATTTTGATATTGTATTAAAATGGGAGTTTTTGTAATGATCATAGTTGATATAAAAGCAACAGCCTAAAACAATGACAAAATCTCCCTGCTTGACTTTCTTTTGTTTTCTTCCGTTCATGCAGTCTTGCCTGTCTCTGACTCAATTGGTTTCACTTTTACAAGGTAACTGACACTTTCCTGACATTTCTTAGGAGAAGCCGGAGATATTCTAGACCTTCTTCACTGAGTGCAAGCTGTAGTCACTAGGATTGTATACATATGTGAAGTATTCCAATCCTGAAGTAAATGGTGTGAGAATTTCCCTTCCTTTCCCTTCCTAATGTTTCTGTGTGCTGCTAAATTTCCCCTTGCAATCTGTGCTCCCCTGCTTGCCTGCTGCTCTCAAACCCTTATTTCCCATCCAAAGAAATCTACCTCACGGTTCTCCTGTTACTGCCTCAGATGCCTTGTCTTCCTTGTGCTACCAAATGTCCTTGCCATGTCAGTCTGCTTTTTCTTCATACTACTGCTTTTCAAACTATGTGGCTGCAATATCAAAATCCTTCACTGCATACTGCTGTCTCTTTTATTGAGTGTTTAGAATCTTTCCTACGAATTCTCCAATATATTTTATTGTTAATATTGCCTCAAAAATAGGAACTCCTAGTCTATATGTCTGAAATTTAACACTTAGGATGTCTTAGGGAATACTTCAATCCCCGTGAATTTTATCTAATTTGAATAGGAAAAAAAACATGATACAGACTGTGGTGGGGGTGGTGGTGGTGGGGGTGGTGGGGGTGGGGGTGGGGCGGGGGGTGTTCCATTAAAACAAGTGGGCAATAATAGCAAAATAGAATTATGAAAATAAAACGGCAATAACAAAAGTAAGAAAAGCAAAGTAAACCCTTTTGAGATCATGCATAACTGCTGTCACCAATCTTAAGAAAATGCCAGTTATTATAAACCAGAGTGCCTCAGTGTTGTATAGTACAACAAGGGATGAGGGAATCTCTGTAGCTCCAGTACTACTTCAGAGCTCAAGTTTTAGTTCTACCATCATCACAGTTGCTTTAGCAATGTGCCTTTGGAACGTGGATGCATCCCCTGCCCCAGCCTTGTTATAAAGAGGTTCAGGGCTTGCTGATGTCTCTACATTTATCTGTTGTAGATGGAAACATTTGTTTCAAGAGGTCAGAAAAGATAAAAGGTTGCCATGGGCCCCTTCCTCGTGTTTGGGCTGCCCCATCTTGCAGCCCTACTGGTTACATTGTCACCTACTTTGCTACTAAAAGGAAAGAGAGCAGTTTGCTCTTCAGTCTGTTTAGGAGGTTCTAACTTAGAAAAACTGATGCTGGATTAAATTACTTAGTCTTTAAAGTACCATAAGACTCTTCAGTCATATTTATTTTTTTGCTTATAAAGTGTAATTTTGCATTGGCTGAATGCTGTAATAATGCCTTTGGCGAATCAATGATTTATGTCTCTCCATCCCATATAACAATTGCATTCTTACAATCAGGATCCTACCAACACATTCTGTTGCATATGTAGGCCAGAACTAAAAGGCAGCTGGGTTTGCCATTTTGTATGTAGGAATGATGAAACTGTATAGAGTGCCACAGAAAGAACAAATTTGAAATAATGGACTGTAATTTTGTGCATCACATTTCATATTCTGCATCTGAAAGGTTTCAGGAACAATTGTTTGTATTTTATGGATTGCCAAGAATGAATACCTCCCTCGAAGCATATTTACATCAATTTAGATGGAAAATCCATAACAATCAACATTCAGAATTACATATTGGTATCATAGTTTCTTTTAGAGAGAGGAGCTCTGAATAAATGTCACATTTTCTCAGTTGTTTTAAGACACAGTTTGGAATAAAGTAGTGCAATTTCAGTAATCATTATTACAAGTCAGGTGCCTGAATTTATACTACTTTCCCATTTTATTTAACAAACAAAGGGACCTGTAGTTCTGTCTGGTTAATGCCAACATTCTTTCAGTGCCATCTATGTTGGCAAATTATTTATTTAATTTTCATTTCCACATTCCCTCACAGTAACTCATGTTATTCAGCAGGTTTTCTACTCTTAACACCAGAAATCCTGTGAGGTAGGTTAAGCAAAATAGATAGATTGGCGCAACGTTTATGGCTGCACTTTGGGATGCCAGGAATTTCGAAGCAAGCCTATTGCAAACAAACTTAAGCTATTTGACACTCACAATGGGACTGTAAGTCAATCAGATATTTGTTCAAATTGCATCAGCAACCTGAGCAACTGAAAAACACTAAATTTGCTGCTGCCTGTTGGTCAGTAACTTACTCACATATATTGGGGGATCAGGAGTTTCTGATTTACTCTCCTTAGCAGAATAACAAAACAATGAAATTGTTAAAAGGAGCTCCTCTCTTGCCTCAAAGCTGGGCAGGGACAGAAACAATATTTTTAATATATCTGCATGACAAGAGAGAAGGTGGAAAGAGCAGCTGGTTTTCTTCCCCTCTCTCCAAGTTGGACGGGGCAGGTACAATATGTTTAATCTCTGCATTGCAGGATTGGAGAAGAAGATCTTTTGCTTCTGCAGGCCAAGATAACAGCTTGGGATGGGGCAAAGAGAAGAAAATTAAGTGGAATTTTAATCAACTCCCTCCCCAATTTGTTGCATCTCCTTGGAAGCAGAAAAGTTACCAGGTTGGAGACATGACTTCCACAGCTAAGCAGCTGGGAATTGGCTCCTGATTCCTCTCTAAAAACACTGGTGAGCAGAAGCAAAATTTTCACAGCAGGATATCAGAAACTGACTCTTCTCTTATCCCTCATCAGTTAGGAAGGAATTTTTATTGGCTTCAAGAAGTCTGTTCCTGCAAACACATATGAACAAGCTGTGAACAGTTAAACATCTTCATAACCAATGGCAAATGGAAAGTGACAAAAAATGATGCTCAGACCTCCCCAATTCTATGCAAACACTAATCTCCTAACTATTATGCATACTTTGCCCTCAGTTGTCACACATTTTTCCCACACACTGGGCCAGCCAGCAGCCAGCAGCCTATTGATGATTCCTGCTTAATGGTGCAACTTTCTTCCTGGCTCTTTCTTTTGAAGCACAGCTGTCTCTGGGACTTAGTCCTGGGATACATGCTGCAGTGACATGCCCTCCACTCTCCTTCTGAAGATAAGACAATGCTCCTCCTGGGAATGTTTTTCTTTGACGAGCCCCCCAAGGTAAATGGCATCATATAATCACTGTTGCTCAATTAATTTCCCATCTAAACCTTCTATAGCTTTTATCAAATTAATGTTGGTAGTGTGCCCACGATATTGAAGGGAGTCAAATTGTAAAGCCTTAAAATTCCATGGGGAATTTGGCCTGCTTTCCTATTTTTTTAAAAAGTCTTTTATTCCTGCTTTCTTTGAATTTTCAAATGAAATAGCTGTTGATTTGCTCAACTAGTTTATTCAGAGATCGCGAGGGAATGCTTGTCTTGTGCATTTGTGATGGCTGCATTTCTCAGGTCTACTGTGTGCGGTATATACATGATGACAGAGAGAGAGAGAGAGAGAGAGAGAGAGAGAGAGAGAGAGAGAGAGAGAGAGAGTTTTAGTAATCCCAGACTTTAATTGGTGCCAACTGAGCACAAGACACTCTGGTAGGAAGAAAAAGGGTTTAGCTGTAAACGGTGGTCCTGGGTCAAAGCTCTGTCATTTCCCCAGGGATAGCAGTGACTGAGATCCTGGAGACTTGCTGCCAATTGAAGTAGCATTTCTGTACTGGATGACCTGATTCAATATACAGCAATTCTGTAAGTCTATCACTAGAAGAAATTAATAATCAACAGTCTGGCTGATTATAAAAGCTGTCACACAGAATATTCTAGGGTCTATTGCAAAGTGTCTCAGTCACTTCTCTTTCTCCAACTGTAACTTTTATTAAAGATCTGGGATAAGACATGTTTGCAGCAGTGTTTTAATTGTACTATAAGGCATGCCCCCATCTCTTTTTCTTTCTCCTCCACCTGCCTCCTTCTTTCTTTGGCACTATTGGTCTTTACCTGGGATCAAGTCCTATGACGCAGGCCTTCTGTGGGCCTGGGTCGGGACATGCCTGCTCTGGTGGCTACGTGCTTAATCGGGGATTTTCCCTGATGCCCTGAGGCCACCATTGCAGGCCTTCTGGCCCATGCGTAATGGGTCTTAGTCTGGAATACTAGAGTCCTGAAGGAATAGCCTCTCTGTTTTAGAATCTGTTATAGCATTTAAAATATGGATGAAAGAACTTCCAGGCTGATATGATATAAATGAATTTTGTATTTGAGAATACAGGAACAAAATATCTCATGAAAACCATTCCTAAAGCTTGAAGAGAATATTCTCATCATATGAGTCTAAATTAGAGTGCCTACAGGAATGGTATTATATTTTATATGAGTTGTTTTAAGGAATTAATAGGATTATTATATTGTAATCCTTCCTAAGATCCACAAATAGGGTGAATTATAAATATAACCACCATAATAATGACAACAACAATAAATTTCCCACCATAGTATTAGCTTGATTTATAAATTATTTTTTCTTCCTCTTACAAAATATTTGACATAGCAAGACACCTCCCCCCAGTACTGTGGCTTTCAACATTAATTTTATTTATATTCTTCTATCCTACTCTAACACTCTAACACTCAACTATATTTGTTTGTATTTTGGGGTTAATCATACTGAAAATGCATTACATATCTAGTTTCAGAAAGTGGTCTTGCATTATGATGAACAATATAGTCATCTACAAGAGCAGAGAAACATTTACCCATCCCTGGCCTAGAAACACCATTAGCACACCAACATTTTTAGTGTTTATATACTTACAGAATGGGGATAGCTGTCAAGGTGAAGTCACAAGTGTCCTGCAGTTATATCATTTCCTACCTATCCTCTTTCTTACACACATTCAGGTCACAAAGTACAGCTAATTAAGCAGTCTATTTTATATGCTGGAAGCACAGCTGAACATTCTAGTCGTTTTAATTTGTTTCACTTCCCCAGCTTGAAGGGGAGAAAACAATTATATACTGTACAGCTATCCAATTGCTTGGCAATTATCTATGTTATTATCCCATTGGATCATTCTGCATTCTCCAACAAAGAGGAGGTATTAGTAGATGAAGTTTTATTCAAATTTATTAAATCCAACTTCTTGCAGTGATGTTATATAATTTATCTCATATCTTTATTCCAGGGTTTTGAATAACTTGCATAGTGAACTGTAGTGGTTCATTTTCTTTGACAATAAATGAGGAGCAGCTTTGAAGCTAGACCACACAGTGTTATACTTGGAAGAGGGGAACTTCACTGAACCAAATTACCATTTCCGGATGCTACTAGGTGTGCTATTCTGTCTACTCATGCAAATAGAAGAGAGACCATTTTATAGTTTGGCTTGCTGTGTAAAGGTCCTACATGCAGTAGGATAGAAGAATAAACTTTGAGATCATGTGTTCCTTCCCCCACAAGCAGCAAGGTCCTGTGTTTAATCTTACCTCAAAAATAGACTGGACAGATTGTGAGGGTGAGGTTGTATAGCCAAGTCACACATGAGTACATATGATGAAAGAGAGTACTTGTGTCCAGGGGTCATTCCCATACATGTTCATAGAAATAGGTGCCACTGAACAAACTTGAGTAGAATTCTGAGTAGAGTTGCTTAGGACTCCTCAATTAAAGCTTACATTCAAGGACAAAGTATGAATGGTCTCTAAGTTGCAGATGCAGGACACTGCAGTGTGCAGTAGATTGCTAAAGGTACAAGTGGATTTACCTGTGCTCAGGTAGCTTAATGTTTATCATGAGGAATTCATTTTGCATACCCTGATCATTATTAGAGATCTTTCTCTCTGCTCACCTGATTTGCAGTTCATCAAAGATTGATTTATAAGAATTGAAATTTAAGTTCTCCAGTAGCTGAGAACATCACGGCAACCCAATTGTTATATTTTATCCCACCCTTTCCCCATCCTTCTCTCTCTTACCCCACCCAATCTCTTTGCTTTTCTGACCAGAAGCAATAGGATGAAGACATGAAAAAACTGAAAGGAAGGAAAGTACTTGCAGCATCCGGTCTTTATCTTTTTCCTCAGTTAAGCACAAATGGCAAGAGTTCCTATTTGCTAGGACGTAGCAAATAAGTATTCTCTTCCATATTGGAGGAGATTAGCTTTTACTGGGTTGTAGGAAGAGAGGGTAACATGGGAATCTCCACCAATTTTATGGGGATTGTTTCCATAGAGAAACTTAATATAACCATTCAGATGTTAAACTGGAAATGCTTTTTATTGAGGGGAATAAAAGGGTACAGCAATCACACAAAAACATACTGAAACACAAACAAGGCTGACTAAGAAAATAAGGGAGGAAAAGTGAGAAAGTAATTTGGGGGAAGGAAATATTACCAGCCATGGTGTGGAGAGGTCCACAGATTAAGCAGCAAAATGACCAGTGTTTTACGGAAGAAAAAAGTGGAACCTACATGCAAGTAGGGTTGTATGTATGTTATCTAGCACACACATTCAGCACTGGTGACTGGATGCTCTTGATAGAAGGGAAAATGTTCCCCAGAGCAATGCTGATATGTTTGTCCCAAAAACAATGACTAAATGTGACAGCTGGTGTTGGACAATGATCCAGAAGAAATAGTGTTGGATTCCCAGGAGATAGGCAATTATTGTGACTGCCTTACTTGGGAAGAACTATAGATGTTAAATGGTTCTCAATGACTCTTTAATTACTGGATGTGAAAGCTACCAGGTTTAGGAAAGGTATTTATTGTGAATTTAAAAGACACGGGTGCCAGGGAAGTGAGAATGAGAAGCGGATGAGATTAGTTGCTAGTTCCTGAGAAACCTATTGTCCTGAATTATGCTTCTCCTTGGGGTGGAAGTAGTTCTAAGCTATATATACAATTGTGTTCCGGAGATTAGCATCCATGTCTGTATCCCATTTGTACTTATATCATAAAATACATGTCAGTCATATGTATTTTAGTGTCATATTTGGCGAGGCAGTGTAGTGCATTCAATATTTAACATGATGTGATAGGAAGTGTGTTTATGGTTTGCTATCTATAAACTTCATTGACTATGCTAAAGTCTTTGATTGTGTGGAGCACAACAAATTGTGGCAAGTTTTTAAAGAGATGGGAATACCAGAGCATTTTACTCTACTCTTGAGAAACCTATATGCAGGTCAAGAAGCAACAGTGTTAACCAGGCATGGAATCACTGATTGGTTCAAAATTGGGAAAGGAGTTTGGCAAGGTTGTATACTGTTGCCTTCCCTATTTAACTTGTATGCGGAGCACATCATGAGAAAGGCAGGGTTAGATGAGTCACAAATTGGGATCAAGATCACAGGGAGAAATATCAATAACCTCAGATATGCAGATGATACCACTCTAATGGCAGAAAGTGAAGAGGAACGAAAGAGCCTGTTGATGCAGGTGAAGGAGGAGAGTGCAAAAGTTGGCTTGAAATTCAACATCAAGAAAACGAAGATAATGGCATCTGGACCTCTCAATTCCTGGCAAATAGACGGGGAAGAAATGGAGGTAGTGACAGATTTTATTTTCCTGGGCTCCAAGACTGAGGACTGCAGTCAAGAAATTAAAAGATGCTTGCTCCTGGGGAGGAAAGCTATGGTAAATCTAGACAGCATCCTAAAAGCAGAGACATCACCCAGCCAACAAAAGTGCGTCTAGTCAAGGCTATGGTTTTTCCAGTTGCAATGCATGGCTGTGAAAGTTGGAGCATAACGAAGGCCGAGCATCAAAGAATTGTGGCTTTTGTGGTGCTGGAGAAGACTCTTGCGAGTCCCTTGGACTGCAAGGCGTCAGTCCTAGAGGAGATCAGCCCTGACTGCTCCTTAGAAGGTCAGATCCTGAAGATGAAACTCAAATACTTTGGCCACCTCATGAGAAGGACTCCCTGGAAAAGAGCCTAATGCTGGGAGCGATTGAGGGCAAAAGAAGAAGGGGATGACAGAGAATGAGGTGGCTAGATGGAGTCACTGAAGCAGTAGGTGCAAACTTAAATGGACTCTGGGGAATGGTAGAGGACAGGAAGGCCTGGACGATCATTGTCCATGGGGTCGCATTGGTTCGGACATGACTTCGCACCTAACAACAACAACAATCTATAAACTGCCCCTCAAGGAGAGGAGGAGTCTGACTGCTAACATTCGCTGCTTAAACAAATAGAACTGGAGGGGGTATTGAAAAGAGTTAAGTTGTTTCCTTTTTTTTGAAGCTTACTTGCTTAATTAACAGAAGGAATACAAGTTAGAAATGTCCACGCTGCATTCAATTATTTTCTTCCCTTCTTCCTTATAATCCTAAATTGTGGTTTGCTAGGAACATTCAAGAAAATATTATGTGTAAGTAAGTAAGTAAGCTTTTGTTCTTCTGTTCATGCTCTTGATATTGTTGCTCTTGATATATTGCACCAGAAATCTCCCAAATGTACCATAGCACAAAACACCGGTTAAGTACATGGTCTTCATTAGAGCATGTTGGATATATTTATGCTTGTGACATTTACTATTCAAAGCAATGAGTGCCCGATGGGAGTGATCAGCTTGACAATTTGAATCATGGGATAGTACTAGAAAAGCTGAGAATAAGTAGGTGAAATAAAATCACAATACATGAAATGATAATTTCTAACCTGTCCTTGTGATCTAAACACGTGTCAATCTCCATGTTAACAAGGGAAAGATTTGTCTGGAAATTTACACTTGCACAAAATGCTTTGAAACTCATTATAGACTTGCTTATAACTGAACCTTTGACAAAATATCAGTACAGAAGGATAGCAACTAATTGCTCACTGAAATCAATAATATAAATGTATAGGTCTGGGAAGCGTCACATTTTATGTGGAAAGTGTGGGGGGTTTTTTGGTGGGGATACTTTTTTAAAAGGCTGGCATCTATAAGCAAAGTAGATGCCCTGTTCACTCAAACTCCTTTTTAATTTTGCTCCTTTGGCCTTGCTTTTGATTCTGAGGATGTCTCCAAATGGTTGTGATATGCAGCCAACATACATACAATATACAGCAAACATACGATATACAAATAAACTTGTGCTTGGTCATCAGAACATTTTGTGAGTTGCCTTTTGGTTTTTCAAATCATTAAAAAGTGCTAATGGCCCAGACTAGCCTGATCTTACCATGCCAATGGACCCTCCTACTTTAACACAAGGAGATAACTAAAGGCATTTTACTTCTCTCCAGCAGGCCCATCCCTTGCACACAAGCAGTTGTCATCTTTGCTGAGAGGGACAAATGAGGGCAATGATAGGAAGGCCGGTCCTCACCTGGGATCTGGTGATCCCCTGGTTTTACAGCTCATTTCCAGATGACAGAGACCAGTTCCTGTGGAAGAAAAGGGCTTCTTTGGAGAGTGGGTTCCATAGCATTATGCCCCATTGAGGGTGTTGCCTGCCTCAAAACCCTTCCCACTCTTGCCTCCACCCCAAAGTCTCCTGGCATTTCCCAACCCAGACCTGGCAATCCTAGGCAAAGATGATATAGCAAGAAGACAGTGCTATGGACAAAATATATCTGTAACCATGAGCATCTAAATAAAAGGGATATGGAGTCCTGGAAGGAGTTTGGTGTTAAGACCACCCACCAGATTTCCTCTGTGTGAGCTGCACCCAGCAGCTAGCAGCCAAAGAGTGGGAGTGGGAAGGGGCTGCAGAAGTCAGGCACAGTGGGAATAGCTGCAAACTGGAATAAGGCAGAACCACATTCTTGAAGCAACTCGAGTTGACCATATTTGGCATATTGTGCATATTGTGCTGCTAGCAAAACTGATGTACTAGCAAAGAGCTAAAAAAATTATATTCATTCTCAGGCAAGATGCATGAATGTTGGTTATTATTATATTGTTGAATGATAAGATGTAAGTATTTGTGTTGATTTTTATGAATTTACTTTGAAATGGATTTGCTTTGTCTTTGTTGTGGTTCATCCTATCGGTATGCATATATTTTCTCTTTTGAGTTTTCTTGTTTACAGTGGCTTAGATTCCCCCTGAGATTTTCAGCAGGAAGAAGGGTTTCCACTTGCTGAGTGTGACTTTTTTGCCTCTCACAGCAGCCTGGTTAGGAGCGCAGACTTCTAATCTGGCAAACCAGGTTTGATTCCGTGCTCCCCCACATGCAATCAACAGGGTGACCTTGGGCTCGCCACAGCACTGATAAAGCTCTTCTGACCAAGCAGTGATATCAGGGCTCTCTCAGCCTCACCTACCTCACAGGGTGTCTGTTCTGGGAAGAGGAAAGGGAAGGCAATTGTAAAACACTTTGAGACTCCTTCTGGTAGAGAAAGGTGGCATATAAGAACCAACTCTTCTTCTAGGGTAGAGATCCCCAACCTGTGGGCTGCGGACCACATGTGGTCCTTTGACTAATTGGAGGTGGGCCCGAAGGACGCCTTCTCTCCCCTCCCCCGGCCCTTTACTTCACCCCCCCCAGCCCTTTACAACACACTTCATTGTTGTGGCGTGTCTGTATCTTATTCTGAAGGGATGTTTAAACTTTACCATAGCGATCAGAGAGCGTTAGGGAAGTGGTTGAGAGTAGACGAGTAAACTACCCCCCCCACCGGGCCTCAGTAAAAGGCGCTGAGTGGTCCCCGGTGAGTGGTCCCCAGCACTGAGTAGTCCCCGGTGATAAAAAGGTTGGGGACCACTGTGGGGACTGATAAAATTGCCCTCAAAACTAAACAGAACAGAACAAAACAAAAGAACAAAAATACAAGCTCAGGAGATGTAAAGCAATTTTAATAATAAAAATGACCTCTGGGGAAACAGAAAACAAATCTGCTGCATCCTCTGACAACCTTCCAAATTCTTGATGGCTATCTGTCTATCATTATTATTAATTGCCTCTGTAGTTTAAATATACCTAGCTCCTTCAACCTTTCTTCATAGAAATTGGTCTCCAGACCTCTCACCATTTTTGTTGCCCTCCTCTGAACACATTTTACCTTGTCAACTAAACAACCCCTGCTCCCCACCCCACAAGTTCAGTTTCTGGATATAAGTGAGAATTGAGTGCTAAGTCCCTCAGGTGCTATGTCACTCATATCCAGAAATTGAATGTGTTGGGGTGTGTGTGTGTGTGTGGACTGAGCTGAGACTCAGTTCTCACATCCATGGTTTATTCCTTTATCAACTTTATGCCAATTTGCTCCTATTTACAAGTCTTACCAAATGTGCTATTCCAGCTTAGATGTATTTATTGCTTGGTTACTTGTGCATCATTGTTCTAATTAGCACCTCCTGGCAACCCGCCCCCCCATCCATATGTAACATTTAAGGAAATCTGTTACAGTCTGAAGGAGTGTGCTTCTGGACAGACCTAGGCTGATTCTGTACTTAATTGTTTATTCTGTTGTGGATCCCTCCCAGGCTCAGAACACGGGGGGAGGAGTCAAGCGCAGCAGGAGCCTCTTTCTTTTCTTGAATGGGGGGGGGAGAACTGGAGACAGCAGAGGAGGGGGGAAGGCAAATCTCTGCTGAGAGAAGTTAGGGCTTTTGGAGTGCAGTCACTTTAAGACAAGTCTTGCAACCAGGAACCAGGAAGGCTTTGAACTGATGCCCTGGCCAATCAGGGAAGACTCCTTTACTCCCAGGCATGGAGCAGTAACTTAATTCACAAAAAAGAAGCCTTCATCACATTCACTCATGGCAGTTTTCAAATATCAAGGCTTATATCCACTCCAGGATATCACGGGGATAAGGTTGGGTCATCACAAATCAATTATGCACGTTGCAGAGGGAAAATTTAAAGCTCCCAATATCAAAATGCAAATTGAATTTAGTGTAGATGGGAGGGATTTATTCGAACTGGGACTGGGTAAACAGCCCCATGCAGACTACACCCTAGTGTCCCTGTTGAATGAGTTGAAGTTTGTTGACCTTTGGGCTGAGACTGGACTCAAACATCTGTTCATTCACTCTTATATTTGTATGCTTATTGATGGCAATTTTTAGAGGTTAACTACTGCCTTAATCCAATCTCAAGCTTTTATCACACAATATCAGCTATTACCTCTTATGCAGCTTCACTCTAATCAGCCCCCCTGGCAAATGCCACTCCTTCCCCTGCTTTTCTCTACCTATATGTAGAAGTTTAGGATTCAAGGGGTGGTGGGTTACAGTGGATGAGTGATTTGTGAGTGTCATGCATAGTTCGGGGAGTTGGACTAGTTGACCTAGGAGGACCCTTCCAACTCTATTAATCTACTGTCAGGCAGGCATATATTGGCTGAAATAAGATGTGACACAATGCTCTGGCATTAACATAGACACAGCCTTTTAACAACTCCCAACCCCTCAGCGGGTTGGTCCACCTTGAGACCTTATACCCAAACCCCAAAGCCATCCAGCTGCAACAAATCCGGGGTCTGTTGGCACCATGGGACTCACCCTTTTCCCAGTTGAGGGAGCAGGCCCTTTGCCTTCCAGAATCTCTTCTGCATGAGGCCATGTACCTGGGGGCCAAGGGGCACTCACCTCTTTTTGGCAGTCCCAGTCACCTGGCCATGAGCCCCCGTCCTCCAGGCTGGGCAGGCCTCGCTCGCTATAGGCCAATATCTTACAGAGATCTCTATGTTCCAGGGAGCCCCAGTACATAAACTGGGGCTCCAGCCTTGGTCTCGTGCCCCCTTAAACTGGCTATGACAATATAAAGTTCTGTATAACCTGAAACCCTCACAGTGCAACATTGTATAACAATAGCGATAGGATGGTAGGGATGCTGCTCCATTGGCTGTGGCAGGCAAAGGGGTGAGCAAAGGCATGTGGTGCTTTAAATAGCCTCCTGTGTGCCCACCCAACATACCATATGTGCCTCCGCACCGCGCACACTCTCTCAAGACCACCCTCTGTTGCACCCCTCTCAGCTGGCCTGAGTTTAAGTTCTCCAAGTATATTCTAGTTATTTTCAGTATCATCCAGCTGAAAAGTGGTGGTGGGGGGAGTCTCATGCAATATCAGAATTGAAACCTTCACTTGATGATTTTTGGTGATTTTTGCAAGAGGATTGACTATATTTTATGTTATTGTTCTTGGAGTGATCCTTCATCAGCTAAGATTACCCATATGAACCAGTACATGAAATACTGGTTTCCTTTGTTTTAGTGACTGTAGCACAAAGCTAAATCCAGTTGGTAACATAGTGTTGTGACATCATTACTTCCCTTGCATGATCTTTGACTGGCTGGGATCATTCAAAGAGAAATGAAACTGAGAAAAATGGCTGTTAAAGCAAACAGTGGGAGATGAGTGGCTGCAAACAGCTTTGCACAATTGTGAAATTAAGGATGTTTTCCACTGAGAGAATCACTGACCTCCCTTGGAATCACTAGTTATGAGGTGAAAATAAAAGCTGGAAAACCTTCAGCTTCACACTCATTTTCAAGCCACTTTGCTGAATTACCTTCAAAAGGCCAGCACAATGAGCTCACTAAACAGAATTCTACCAATACTAACATTGATGTTAGAGAGGAGACACTTGGCTAAAACATAATGTAATTGCCAATTTCTTTAATGTGCATTTGTAATGAGTTTTATCAGCAGCCTGATTCACATGAGCATGCACAATTAGCTCTGACCAACCCAATTGCACGACTGCTGCCACTGCATTAGTCTTAGTTTCATTACCTTTTAGAAGTATGTTTTCTGAGGTTTAACTGCAGCTAACGAATTCTCTGAGCCTTACCTAATGCTCTGCACAATCTTGAAGGACACCTGTCTTTCAAAGTGAGATACTAAAAAGGTAAATATTATGCAGCATGTGAAGCTGGTTTATCAACTTTTTAAAAAAGGAGCTACTCTGTGTGATGCAGGTAACAAAATAGATTAATACCACAGAACTTGAGGGAACTCAACCATCAAGAAAGCCCCATGCTCTAAAAGAATGACATTGAAATGCACAGTTAAAGATTTAAAGGTGCCTCAACGTAAGTAGTGGCAACTTGTTTAAATTGTACAGCTAGCTACATCCTCCATTTTAAAGCTTTAGTTGGGGAATTGCATAAAGTGGATTTCCCAACCTAAAAAGTGTCAGCTATGGGAGAACAACCAGCAGACCACCAACAAATTAATATGTGTGGAGGTGAAGATGTGTTATCTCCGCTTCCAATGTCCCACCCTTGTACCTCCTTCCCTCTCTCTTCTCCCAGGGATAGGATGTTTTTTTTAAGCGAACTGCCTGGAGCAATGAATTCACATACAAGCATGCTGGCAAAACCAAAAATTATTTTTTCCCAAACTTGCCACACAAAGCATGCCTCCCTAAAGCTCCCCCCACAATCATGAATGAGATTTTTTTTTAAGTATCAAGATTCATGTTTCCATAAGGAATGGCAATAAAAAAGCACTATCAACAGAGAAGTATTGATTTTTGTTTTAATTATTGGGTATCGTAGGCCGTTTTAAACATTGAGAAAGGGGATTGGTTGCCAGGAATGATTGATAGGCAGAAGAGAGTTGCATGTAAAACATATATAAGGAGTGTGAAAAGGCGGCAGATGGAAACAAGACATCAAGAAGGTGAGGAATGGCTGGAGGCATAATAATATTTAGTGCTACACCACTACGCTGGCATAACACTATTTTTTTATGTCCCTTCACAAGACAAACAAACAAGAAAGGCTGAAGTAGGAACTTCTCATCTCTTTATTTCATCACATGTATGGACTGCTTTATTATTCAGTTTCATGCTGTAGCTGCCTGGCAATACTAGTCTTCCCTCCTCTACAAAAAGTGACTAAGTGATCTATCGGAAGACCTTTGGTTCACCTAGAAGTTGCCACTTACATCTCAAAGTGTCATCTCTGCATGGAAGCTAGCTCAGGCTGAGACAACCCTTCTCTTCTAAAAAAAGGGGGAGCAGGAATGAAAAATGATAATTTGTGACACTTGTTTGATATGCATGGAAATATTCTACCACTTCAGAGGGTGCAGAGATAATTTATTTTAAAAATCCAGAATGTAATCAGATAATGCTGATTCAGATAGGACATAACTTTTGGGTCACCAAATGACTGACAGAATCTGTTGCAGGGTAACACTCAAGGCAAGGAACCAGCTTTCAAATGGAAACTGGAGATCTGAGATGATATTTCATGAGGGCATGCTGCCATCTGATTGCTCACATTTCTTTCATTCAAAAGCAAAAGTCTGATTTAGAGTAGAATCATTATACCTTGGTTAATCAGGACATCCATGAACAAGGCTGTAACTGAGCTGATATTCCCAGGTACAATTCTGTCACTCAGTGTGAAATGATACAATTTCCCCAACTGGAAATCTAGATGTCATGCATATGAAACATATCAGAGTCTCCTAGCCAGAAACTCAAACTTTTAAAATAGAATAGAATGGCACTGTCAATTGGTCAGAGGGCTGAGAAATCTGTAATTTTATTTAGGATTGCACTGAAAAACACTAATAATTAGTGAGAGTCAGGTAGCAGTCAACTGAAACCTCCTGCAAGTCTACATCTGCATCATGGTTGCTGACTCAATTTGTTGTTGTTGTTGTTAGTTGCGAAGTCATGTCTGACCCATCATGACCCCATGGACAATGATCCTCCAGGCCTTCCTGTCCTCTACCATTCCCTGGAGTCCATTTAAGCTTGCACCGACTGCTTCAGTGACTCCATCCAGCCATCTCATTCTTTGTCATCCCCTTCTCTATAAATATTTGTTTATCTATTGTGGCTTGAGAAGTTCCTGTAGATTTGGGAGTGGTGCTGGAGAAGGGTGGTATTTAGGGAGGGGGCAGGAACATAGTGGAGATGTTATGTCATATAGTCTGCCCACTAAAGTTGGGGAACTGATCTTTGCAGTCCAGACATCTATAACAATTCTGGGAGAACTCCAGGGCCTGCCTGAAGATTGGCAACCTTACTCTGGAAAGATCCACTCGCAGCATTTCCAGGATTGTAACTAGATTGGACCATGAAATGGTGGTCTTTGTTTTTTCCTGTCCTCTTCAATCTCTGGTTTAACCCCTTCAGGTCCTAATGCATACCACTATTACTAAAAATTGATATAAACTTTAGCTCCTGTCTTTCATTTCATTGTACTTTGCTTTATATATCACAATTCTTTTGCAAAAACTGTACACAATTATGAGTGAAGTGGGAAGTTATCTCTGAAACTGGTATGTTGTATAATTCCCCCAAATTCGCATTTCTATTTATTCACAATTTGCTTTGTTGTATCTTAACAGTGCAAGCAATAGTTTATTGTCCTAGTCAGATTAAGCCCTGTGGCATACAATGTTTTAGAAACTTTTGAAGCTGAGATCTTCTTTTGCTATAAGTTATACTGAAAAAAAGTTAATTTGATATACTGATAGAAGAAAATTCCCCCCTGTTGATAATGAGGAATGAGAATCTATTAACACTGATTATTTCCATGATGCCAATTCATTACTTTTTGTGGATAATCAAATCAAAATTCATCATATAAATTGACTACTCTTTTTCATCTGGCAATGATCCATTTTTCTTCCTAATTACTGTCTGAATTCTTTCCAAGCTGTATACCAGACTATTCATTTTTTCCCAATTTGATGACAAGGACTGTTAGAACTAAAAGCCTTTGAAAACTTTGAGAGTTTTAGAGAAAGAGAAAATAGCTTATTATGTCTGGCACCCATAGACAATAATCTATAATCATTGTATTGCCACATGGATGAAAATGAAAACCTAAATCTTGCTTTAACTAGGCATTTCTGAAACACTTAAATAATTTGTGCATTTGCAGCTGGAAAAGACAATAGCAACTTTTGATTTTAAATATACCTGGGCATCCCATTCAGCAAGTTGGCATCCCATTCCGGAAGGCCACTATAGCTCCACTAGACCAATAACAGAAGTGCTGGGCTGTGGGCATTCTGAAGGGGGACAAAAAAACATATCTCCTCTGCAAGACCTTATAGCAACCACACAAGAGTCCATTGTAAACCCAGCAATGCTCACCAATCTGGCAGTGGCACACGTGGGCACAGCCAACCAACACTCATCAAAGCATTCTCCCCTACCTCCACATGGCATGCCAGAGGATAAAGAGGGAAGACCCAGCAATAGTGCAAACCCAGCAGAGGCTTGGGACCTGGGCACCCAACTCAGAGCCCACAGGAAGTTTGGCCCTCCCCTTGGTCAGCATACAACATCCCTGCTTCAAACCACACTCTCCTTGCCTTGGAAAAAAAAGAAAAAAAAAGACAGTGGCCAGTCTTGAAACCCCTAGACTTCACTCCCAAGACCAGCATCCTGATAACTGGGCCAAGTAGATAGATACAAAGGACGCATGCCATCCAGCTTTAAGCATTTCCCTCCAGCTCTAACAGGTTAGAATGAGAACACTGCAGAGAGGCAAGGCTGATTCACACAAGGGGAGAGGCTAGAGGCAGGAATACAGAGATGATGTTTTGCTCCTGCCTTCTACAAAAAGGACAACAGGATGGCCAGCTGACAGACACCCTTCATAGTTTCTTCATGCTGCATCTACTGAGACCGCAACCTGCATAGTTTATTATATTCCATCAGTGTTATGGGTTGGTGAGACCCCTTACTAGAGTAGACGTGTCTCCTCTCAGACGACCCACCAGACTTCTCCTGTGTAAGCTGCACCCAGAACCCAGCAATCAAATTACGTGAGTGAGAAGGGGCTATAGAAGGGAGGCAGAGTCAGTTGTTTGCTTCAGCTGCAACACAGGAAAGCTCATTGTGAGTAACATGGCAGGAGTCTTTAAGGTGCCACTGACTTGTGCTGTATTTTGCAGGTGAACAGAGCAGCACTCTAGTGACAGAGATCACCCTTTCAACGTACAAAGGCAGGGAGTCAGGAGCCACATGGGTTACTGAGGTCAGCCCCTACTGCACTAGGAACTATACATGTCAGAGACACACCAAAGGTTTCAGACACACCAAAGGAACCACATCCAGGTACCTTTTATCTTCTACCCAAAATCCACAGACCTGTCAACCCAGGATGCCCAATTGTCTCAGGCATAAACACTATCACCATGGGGGTATCTGGCTATATGGACTCTGTTCTAAGGCCCTATGCCATCAAAGCTTCTAGTTATATTCGAGACACCACAGACTTTCTGAGGAAAATACAATCTTTGAACAACCTCCCAGAGAATACCATTCTAGTCACCATGGATGAGGAGTCCCTTTATACCAACATCCCACACAAAGATGGATTACAAGCCATTAGGAATACAATTTCTAACAACACCATAGCTGACCCAGCCACCAAACTGTGCCAATCTGTTCTCACCCCTAACCACTTCAGATTTGGTGATGACTTGTTCCTTCAGATCAATGGTACAGCTATGGGCACCTGCATGGTGTGTCAATATGCGAACATCTTCATGGCAGACCTGGAGCAACACTTCCTGAATACTCACCCACTCACACCTCTCATATACCTGCAATCCACGGCTCACACCCTACTGTTTAATGCCGGGCCCCATCTGTCTCCATACCAGTGTGAAACTTTCTTACAGGTAGAAACTAAGCTGGCAATTCACCAGGGTATATTTGACAGTTTTATTTTTAACTAGTAAATAAGCCCACTGCAGTCTTAATGCAGCGGGTGCTCCGGAGTCGGCGGGGCCGGTGCGGCCATGGGGCTGCGTGGTGCGGCTTGTCCTGGCCACGAGAGTTGGCAGGCTCGATGTCGGCCATGGGAATCAGCGGGTTCGATGGGGGCGTGGCGCCGTGGCTCGTGGCCTTCCTCCCGCAGTGCTGGCTACCTGGGGCCGTGTAGTGTCTTGTCGGTAGGCGGCACAGCGAGGAGGCAAGGCAGCGACCTGGCCTTGGGGAGGTGAGGCAAGTTATGGCGGCGGGCGGGTGGCTGCGGGCAAAGAGGAAGGGGGGCAGATTGGGAGGCACTTCGCTTCGTGCCTCCCGATTAGTCAGTCTGGCAGCAAGGGACGTAAGCAAAGCACCTGCCGACTGGGCCCTCCAATTGTCAGTCCGGGGGAAGGGGCCTATGGGCACCCTTCCTCATCACGGACAGTGCCCACCTTTGGTGCCCTTAACGAATTATTTTATCCGCTCCGCTAGGAGCAGTTAAAGATATGTCCTTGTGAACTACAAATGGATTTGAGGAGTTTGATTGGCTGGTTTGGCAGAGAGTCATCATGTGGCCGTGTTTGGATGTTGTGACACCGTATGCTAATGTGACAAGATTAACTTTTCTTATGATGGTCAGTTCTTAGTCTGACTAAGAGTGCTTGCACTCAAAAGCTCACACCTTGAATAAATCTTTGTTGGTCTTAAAGGTGCTACTGGACTCTGATTTTATTATGTCAGAGACGTGTGAGACAGAGCCCTGTGCTAAATGCTCTGTCACCTCGGCAACAAGGTGTCTTGGCTCATGTTTATTTGGTGGAAAGGAGCTGTGATTGGGCGTGGGGAAAGGGGTTCAGCCACTGGTAGGGAGAGGTGTGATTGGCTGTGGCCATAGTTGACATCCTGTGCTATGCTGGGTCTTGTTGGTGGGACCATACCTGTGAGGGGAGGGTCATTTGCCTTTTCCATTGCATGAGTGTGTATGGACAATGGTGCTCTTTTTCAAGGTGTTAATGTCAGTTCTTTTTTTTTTAACTTTTTACATTTTATCATGCCTATATAAATCTACAAATAACATCACCACTGAACAAAATAAAACACATATAAAAATAGCACAGGCATCACAATCACAACTTAAAATTTTACTTCCCACCCAGCTCACCCTCCTGGACAAATAAACCCTCATCCTCTGCTAAGAAAAAATAATCAGAATTATCTGCTGCTTCACTTTCTTTATGTTTTGTAAAATTTTGCAGAGTCCTGAAAGATTTTCTTCATGTAGCTCCAGAAAGGTGTCCACTGTTCATAGTATTTCTCCAAATTTTTGTCCTTTCATAGTGCCGTAAATAAAGCAAAGTCCGCAAGTCCGCATCTTCTTTAACCAGTCTTCTGTGGTAGCAGTTTCTGAACTTATCCATTTAGCTGCATGCACCAGTCTTGCTACTGATACTGCATAAAGATGGAGGGACCTCCTATATCCCCCTCTACAAAGCTCAATACAAATAATTCTGTTTTTTTTCCCCTCTGGCCCATTATGCACGGCCGCCAAAACGGCGATTTCGGGTCACATGGAAAACGCGGAGGGGGAAGACGCGACGCATACCGGTTATACACGGGGCGGGGCGCGACGGCGGCAAAACCCAGAGTGACCGATTATGCACGCGCCGATCCGGGCGTTGCTTCTGGTTGCGCCCCGCTCACCCGGAAGCTGCGCTTTCTTCCGCGTTTCACTGACGCGGCTTTTTCGGCGGCATGCACCGAAGCTGCAGCCGGTTGCAGCCGGCTCCGTGCGTTATCCGTGATTTTAGTCGCCGCCATTCCACCCCGAATGTACGCTAAAACCCCCGTGCATAATGGGTCTCTGAGTTACAATTCATAATTTTTAAAAAATTCCTCAAGTATTCCACTCCACTATTTTCTTACCTTTTTACAACCCCACCACATATGATAGTAATCCCCCTTTCCAACCTTACATTTTCAACACTTGTCTTGCATTTTTTTATCCCACTTCACAATCTTTGCTGGGGTAAGGTGCCATTGGTGCATCATTTTGTATTGGTTTTCCCTAACAAGGAGTAAATCTCATGTCTCGCAACCACAATCTTTCCCAAGTAACTCAATTAACTGAGTGACCAATGTCCTTGGCCCATTGAATCATTACTTCCTTAATTTCCATGTTAATGTGAGTTCTGAGTGGCATTTCAGACTGGAGCACCTGAAGGAGAAGATTAAATTCTGCCCTGCCCTGCTGTGTGTGGGCATGCACATTAATTGTACCTACTCCGTCTGCTTCTTCTTTTGCTGGAGTGGGCTCTGATCCTGCCTCGTCTCCCACCCAATTACAGAAGGCTGAGCTGATGGTGCTCCAATAGGGTCTGTGGTGTCGCTGTGGGACAGCTGTGATGCAGCCACAGCAGGGCATGATTCTGTCATAGCTCTGAGATATCCTGGTGTAAAGGCTGATCAGCTTCCTGAATGTGTTCATTCTTTCATTCTCTTTCTCTCGCTCGCACACATACATGAATTGTGCTGCAAGTAATGACAAAAATGTATCGAAGCAACAAGATAAACAAAGTAATAGTGGTGAAATTTTAGCCCCAGGAATATCTAAATTTTATATGTCCACAGGTGAAACCAGCCTGCCTCTGCTGTGTTTGTGAGCAGTAGCTGCAGAGGAAATCAATCTAGGTGACTCTAGGTAAAAGTGACAGCCAAAGAAGGCACCAAGTACCTCAGCCAATAAATGGATATTCTCCATCCCAATGCAAAGGTGACATGCTGAAGTAGTGACCATAAATATGAGTAAATTTAAACCTACCAATTCACAGAATTTTTTAAATGAGTAAACTGTCCTTTCCTCTCAGCAGAATAGTAATTACTCAGTTGTCCTAATACAAATAGCTTAGCTAACATTTGAGCCTCACATTCACTGTACACAATAAAAACCATGGCAGGCTTATCTGGTGAACAGTGAATCAGTATTGGAATTCACTAGAGCAAGGAATACAGACAATGCTTTTAGTGAGGGGAGGAGGAGAACTTTGATGAAAAGCCTTTGTGTCCAGAAGAATCTTCATCAAACTGAAGCCAGTCGAAAATCCCCATGCTTGAAGAGAGCTCTGTGCCCATCAGAGTACAGTTGGTCATAGGTCTATGGTAAGCCATTTTGCAAAGCAATAAAAATACTTTGCAATTTCAGTTTATTTTTATATTGTTGGGACATGAATCACATGGAAACACTAAAGTTAATGGTTAGGTATATCAACTATGTTAAGACAAACAGACATGTATGTATGTATGTATGTATGTATGTATGTATGTATGTATGTATGTATGTATGTATGTATGTATGTATGTATAATAACTTATAAAAGTATGGAGCATTTTATGATTAGGCTTAAAATTGTTGTGATAAAGACATAGACCATTTATGCACTGGGGACTTCACTGCCCCAGCTCTTATGCAGGAGTACAAATTGGGGGTGGATGAGGTGCACTGGGCCAAATGCTTCCCCATGTGGGTGCAGGAAGAGGTGGGACAATCTGCCATGACTAAAACTCCAGCCTTTAGCCCGGCATGAAACCTCCAGTGCATAAATGGTCATAGAGACACATATATGTTTATATTGTGTGATTTCCTGCGAGGTTACCAGGAAGGAAGAATCTGACTTCTATTGTTAGTTTCTGATTTCTTTCAAGCTTCATGGTTCCTAATTGGTAGTGAATATCTGGTTAGAGACTGCAGGAGAGGAATCTGAACTGACTGATTAAAATTACAAAAAAGTTAATAGCTAATCCATTCTTTCCTGTGACATTATTTCGTTAATCCATTTAATCAGATCTAATAATTAGCTCTTGCCGAAAGAGTGAACATTTCATTTGAGAGCTATAGGAGGCCAAGCGGTAGGATTTTACAGCCTAGGAAAGTTCTACTATTCTTCAGTCTTGGTGAGGGATCCATTAATTTTTTTCCTTGTAGAAAAACATCCAGGAAGGTGAATGAGCCATTCTTTTCTTTGTCATCTGAAGGTGATCAGAAGGAAATGCATTAATTACAGAACTAGTTAAAAAAAACATATGTGAAGTAAATGGATCCTTGAACATATTGGTTTTGGTTATTTTATTTTCTGGAAAACTGTTATGGAATTGATAACATCAGCAAATCTTTTGAAGGACTATTTTTTTTTTAAGAAAAGGACTTGTACTAGGGAATAATAATATAGCCCAGATGAGCTATGCAGCCATAGGAGAAAGTAAATACTGACAAGAATGTTGTGTCTTCTGCTTCAAGAACCCCAGGAACTGCAACATAATCTGTCCTTTCCATATTTCTGCAGAGCCATACTACAACAGACTAGCCTAAGTTTTGTTGAAGAAAAGTGAGAATAGTTTCCCGACTTCTCAGCCAGGCTCTGGGGGATTTACAGTTCCTGGTACAAGGTGGGAAATTGCTAGATTGAATGACTGGAGAGCAGAGAGGTAGAAGTCCTTTTTTTCTTTTTTAGAGGGAGAGGAATTATTAAAATAACAAAAAGTATCTATTTCTCTCACCAATTCATAGCCTTTATGAGTGTTGCTAAGTAAGCAATTCTGTGGTGGACAGATGAACCCAGATAACAAATCACAAGCTGCCTTTGGCAATGTGTAACAAATAAGAATTAATTTGTAAAATACTAATAGTGTGGTGTTTTAGTGTTCCTCTTGGGAAATGTACAGTTAAGCAGATGCAAAGAAAAACCTGGAGAAATACTTCTGCAAGCATTTGGTTTACCCACTATTTGGCTGAATAGTGGCCAAATTATGTAGATGAAAGAGAGAGCTGCAGCTTCACAGCATTGATCAAATGACATGGAAGACAGAAGAACCCAAATTATCATTGCTGATTTACTGTAAGTGAAATTGAAATGTCACTTCTTTCTGAAAGCAGTGGACAAACTTTAAAAGTGGACAGGAAGCCTGTAATCTATCTTTCAGTTTATAGAATATTCAAAGCTATTTTTGCAGAAGATCTTTCCTACAAATTGCAGCCAGAGCTCCTTACAGCAGCTACTCAGCATTTGTATTTGCTGAGCATGCATTTAAGTAAAAAAAGCATTTGTTTTGTCCTCATTAGAATTTCCATGTTGTGCCTTTCTCTATATATGCTACATTTTGAATTTGTCAGTAGAAGGTTTTTTTATTTTGGGGTAAGGGTTGATTTCAATGACTTCAGTTTTCGAAGTAGCTCATACTGTGCTAGTTAGGGATTACAGCAATTTGTTGCAGCTCCTACATCAGGCATAGAGTTCCCCTCAAGGCTCTCCTGACACAGTAATATTGTACTCTTGATGGGTGAGGGTGGATGTTAGGTTTGTGGGAGCTATTTTGTTTCACAAAACCCTTGAGTGCTACCAGTCCCAATATGCCAGTTTGGAAGACAATGACCATTACAAAATAGTGGATTGTACAAACGTTTACATCTAGCGCTGTACTTGTTAAACTAACAACACTACACAAAGGCCTGGTTGCATCATTAACATATTTTATTGCTCTACTTGCTTTGAACACCAATACCTATCCATTCTCTCTCCGCAAAGTCAATATTACCAAATATTTGGTAAATAATTTCTCATTGATTAAGCAGACTGCAATTCTGTGCACATTTACCTAGGAATAAACCCATTACAAACTATTTGTTCAGTTATTTGGGGGAAAGATTGAAAATGATTCCCTATAAAAATGACTTCCTATGACAAAAATGACTCCCTACATTTTAAAACATTATTTACAACAAACCTATACTCACTGGGAACATAATAGTCAACTGCTACAAATTCTCTCCCACACACAGAGATCTCTACTTGTATAATACAAACTTGACTGGATAAAACTATGCATAATTATACCAGAATGCCAATAGATCATTTAGCAATGCAAGACAAATACGAACATTACTGATTGTGTTGGATTTTATACAGGGATTTCCATCTACTTTCACAAAAATGAGTTAAAATAACACACCACTAATTATTATCTTTGCCCAGCATGATTATAGCATATTCATCCCTTGAAGGATTGATTAGGAAAGGCAATTTTGATCTAGCATACTTGAATGAGAACTGAGTGGATGAGAATGAAGTGGTGGTTCTCATTCAGCTGACTGCCCTAGGATACTCAGTCCTTCATCAACCATGAACAGGAAGTTGGGGGGGGGGTGGCAATTCTCATATTAGATTCTTTCTCCTTTGAATGACTTTCTGCACCAAACACCACCAGCATTGAATGTGTAGGTGCCACAAAAAGGGTTAGATTCTTGCTAGTTTACCATTTGCCTAGCTTATCTTTCTGCTGGGGCAGAGGTGGAATGGCCCTTGTGCTTTCCCAAACTGATAGTTTTGGGGGACTCTAATGTTCACACTGAGACTGCATTGTCTGCTGCCTCCTTAGATTTCATGATTGGCATAGCATCAATAGGAAGAACTCTCCCAGCCTTCAGAGCAGCCCACAGGAATTCATTTGAATTCAGAGATTCTGAATTGAAGGTTGATGTATTTTCCTCTTCCCTCTACAAGGGCAGAGAACTTATTTACATGCATACATTTATTTTTATATTTATACCCCACCTCTCCTGGCAACTGCTGGCCCGAGGTGGCTCACAATTCTTATCATTAAAGGTAAAGGTAAAGGTATCCCCTGTGCAAGCACCGAGTCATGTCTGACCCTTGGGGTGACGCCCTCTAGCGTTTTCATGGCAGACTCAATACGGGGTGGTTTGCCAGTGCCTTCCCCAGTCATTACCGTTTACCCCCCAGCAAGCTGGGTACTCATTTTACTGACCTCGGAAGGATGGAAGGCTGAGTCAACCTTGAGCCGGCTGCTGGGATCAAACTCCCAGCCTCATGGGCAAAGCTTTCAGACAGCTGCCTTACTACTCTGCGCCACAAGAGGCTCTGTCATTAGTAACTCTTATATTTTCGAAACAGCCATGTAGGCAGCCCTGTCGGGGTCGCAAAGCACCACCCTATCCAGGTGGTGTCCGGGTCAGCGGGCCAATCCAGATGCGCCCAGCAAAGCTTCCAGGAGCCGACCGAGCAGACCAATCTGGATTGGGACGGCCCCTGGAGCAGCTGCCTGCAGCCCATTTCCCTCCCTGCCAGTCCCTTCTCCCGCTGTGTGTCATGGCCCAGGCCGCTGGAATCATGCTGCAGTCACCTGTGGAGAAGGTGGACATCTCCACATTTCTCTTCCATGGTCTGTCAACTGCCCACCTTTTCTCAACAAGGGTGAGAGCCTTCAGTAGTGGCCTCCATCCTGTGGAACCAGCTGCCCAAAGTGATGTGTGCCATGTGAGACCACCCCAGGTTCTTCAGGTCATGTAAGGCTGTTCTTTTCTAGGTACCATTTAGATGAATGTGATCCACCAGGCAGCCTGTATACTTTAGCTGTGTCTTCACCATCCATACATCCTACCATGCTTGATAGGGGATAGATTATACTGGGGACAGAATTTTAGCCATTTTATATTTGTACCTTTGCATTGTTTAAATTTGTATATTTTAAATGCTGTTAGCTGACCCAAGTCCCATTTGGAAGAGACGGAGTGAGATATAAATTTGATAAATAAATCAATAGTAACGAAAGAGTGTTGGGAAATGCCAAAGGTTTTATAGAACACATGTTTTCTTTGAGACAAATATTACCATAACCATGAGCAGTAGATATCCATAATTATCATGGGAAATGCTGCATCCATGGATTCTTGAAGTCATCAATACAAAGTGTAATTGTATATTATTTGCTTTTAATTTCCTACTTTTCTGTAGGCATCCCTCTGCATGTTCAATAATAAAAAAAGTGGCTTCTATGCTATCTGTTTCATGGCTTGGGAAAATACCTGCTCTTGGTGAAGTTCTATATATGTTCTACAAAAACTAGCTTGAGATTCAGTTGCTGCAGCTAAACAATTAGTCTTGAATATGACCAAAAATGTTAATGTCTTTGGATCCCTTCCCAAATAGTAAATTAACTGAAACAGTGATGCTTTGTTGACAAGAGGGATAGTGTGTGTGTGAGTAAATGAGATCTATGAAGAAGAAGAAGAAGAAGAAGAAGAAGAAGAAGAAGAAGAAGAAGAAGAAGAGTTGGTTCTTATATGCCGCTTTTCCCTACCCGAAGGAGGCTCAAAGTGGCTTACAGTCGCCTTCCCAATCCTCTCCCCACAACAGACACCCTGTGGGGTGGCTGAGGCTGAGAGAGCCCTGATGTCACTGCCCGGTCAGAACAGTTTTATCAGTGCCGTGGCGAGCCCAAGGTCACCCAGCTGGTTGCATGTGGGGGAGCACAGAATCGAACCCGGCATACCAGATTAGAAGTCCGCACTCCTAACCACTACACCAAACTGGCTGTAAATGTAAATGCAAATGCATTTATATCATATAAATGTGTACAGTTTTAGACTCATATTGTGCTTAGAATGCAATTTGCATCAATTTCTCTGAGATAATAAAAGATGCTGCTCCGGTTGCTTTTTATCTTTCCATTTGTGCCAAAGGATGGAGACAAGGTATAATACACTCATGTAGTTACTGAGCAGCACACTACTGCAGTCTGAGGCAGTAGAGGCAGACAGAAGGTCAGGGGCAATCTATGAGTGCCTGGTGAGAAACATTCTCCCCATCTCTGAAGTAGGTACTGGTTCCCTTTGAAGATCTTCTACCACAACCATTGGTGTGCTTTAATACCTAGGGCACAGTGTTACACCCAATAAATGTGAAATGCTGTTGCTGATTTATTTGGCATATATACTCATACAACTTTTCATTGTTGTATTCTATGTATCTAGCTGGGAGGAAAAAATAGGCAAATTACCCAGGATCCTTAAATGCATTAAAGTGCACCTAGTCCAGGCAGGCTTCTTGATCAGTCACAGAAAATGGAAGAGAAATTTTATGGCAGTTAACTGTGCATGTTTGGAAATCTTTAAGTCCTCTTGTTGTAATTGGAATCAAGCGTGGTCCACTGATGTTGCATATATATTAGACAGATTTCACAATTATTCCAAAGCTGTCGATTCATTCAGTACTTGTCTAGGTTCAGTATTTCTCTAGCTGAAGTCTGGCATATACATAGTATATATAATCAAACATATGCATTTTGAAGAGAAGAAGAGACAGATTTTTGTACCCCCTTTTTTACTATCCAAAGGAGTCTCAAAGAGCCTTAAAATCACCTACCCTTCATCTCCCTGTAACAGATACCTTGTGAGATAGATGAGGCTGAGAGAGCTCTGAGAGAACTGTGACTGCCTAGATGTCACTCAGCTGGATGCATGTGGAGGAGTGGAGAATCAAATCAAGTTCTTCAGATTAAAGTCCACCACTCTTAACCACTTACACCAAGTTGGATCTCGTCAAATAATATTTAATATTTAAATAATACTTTTTAAATTATTTAAATAAAGTGGGGGCCCAGGAAGGACATCTTATTTTTGCTTTTCACACTGTTTTTTTATTCCCTACCCTGAAAGTACCAATCACTTTCCTTCACTCTTTCTCACCTGCCAGCTTAACCTACCTTTATTTGTCCCCCACCATGTTCAGATTTTCCTCCTTCTGTTCTCCTGGCAGACTCTACTCAGGAAAACCATTGTCCAGTTGCACAGTGTCTGTTGATGGGTTAGGTCAAGATGCATGATGTAAGAACTTGCAGGGCACCCCTCACTTTCCTCTGTACTCCCTTCTCACATTGTTTCCTCTTTTCCTCCTCCTGAGAATCTCCATGTCCTTTTTTCCACCTGCTTCCTTGTTCCTTTCCACCCACCAAGCAGTCTACTCCCCTATCTTTAGCAATATTTATTTCAAAGGAGGACCGCCACAGTGCTGCAACCTACCTCTTTACTTAGGAGCTTCCCAGAGACAACTCTTTGGCTGCAACTACTGTGTCATATCCCTTTACTGCTTTCCTTTTTCTGACTGTTTATAGCCCCAGCTCAATGCCTGGTTCTTGTGTTGAGCTCCACCCTCTTCTCCCCCCTGTTCCCTGTGACTTCACCAACTCCTGTTCTCCATAGGTGGGCCTAGATAGGCATTGTTCCTTTGCCCAGGCTGCCTGCTACCATTTTACCTCCTGAATCTTCCTGTATCAAGCTGTCCTGTTGCTGAGGCTATCTACCCTTGGTCCCACACTCTTCTGCCCAGGGGGATCTTGCTGCTAGACTCAGGGGCATGTCCTGTCTTGCTAAGTGGGTTAGTTGCCAAGTAGCCCACCACAGTAATAAAGAGTGGGATCCTAAGCAATGGCATTTTCTCCCACTACGTTTTGCAGGATTTGTTCCCAAGTTTATGTGCTTAGGACTGCAGCACAAGTGAGCATTAATTTAAGGATTTTGAACTAAATTCCTATGGACACACACACAAATGCAAACTTTATTAGCTATATTTATTTTTAAATTATAAAGTCAAATCACCACAGTTCAGCTCAGGGACCAATATTTTTCAATTCAGTGTACCCAAAAGGCATTTCAGTGTCTCATGTTTCATTTCTTTTCTCCCAAAATACAATCAGGTGAAGGGAGAAAAAAATAAGGTGCCTTGTTTTGAGATATACCAGACTGAAATGTGGGGAGAGAATAGTGGCAATTACTGGCAGATTCTTAAAGTGTAGCTAACAGCATTCTATGTTACTAATTAAATGGGGAGGTGTAAAAAGGTTTCCTATAAAAAAGACCAAATGAAAGCAATTTTTAAAACAATTACAGCCGCTGCTTTGAGAGATATAAGAGCCACCTAATAGCTTAGTAAAGAACCATCTGCCAATATCTCCCATTTCAATCAGCTTACAAAATCCAGATGACACATTAAATTATCAAACTTTTCTTACCAGAAATGTTCTGCTATGTAAATAAAAGTTTTTTTTCATTTAAAAAAAAGCCGTAAAAACAAAATAACCCAAATGGCTGTTGACTAAAATGTTCTGCTACTGGCTGCGATCCACATCCCTTTGTAAGAAAAGGTGAACATCTTCGTGATGTTAACAAATTTTTTTCAAATGGTTTTGCTTATTTTTAAAGAGAAATGTGATGATCCTTGTGAAGAGTTAAATCCTGGGGCATTTCTGCACATCAGTTAAATGCCAGCTGAATGGTAAACAACTAATTTGTTTGTGCTTCTGAGCCCCTTTTCTGCTGTCTCGCCTTTGTCTGCGCCTTTTCATGTGTGTCACCTTCCACAACCACTGCTGGAAATGTTAGAAGAGAGCAACATGCTTTACATGTGACTCTGTTCCGCCTGTCAATTAATTCAGGCAGCCAATCCCCTTTCTCCAAGTTTTAAAGGTCCTGCTATGCCTGCAATTTTTTTTAAATGCATACTTTTCCACTGAATACCTGTGCATAGAATCATAGATGCATAGTGATTCTTGAATGCCGCTTCTTATGGTATCACGAGTCCTTTGAGACATTTAAAAACTAGTATCATTCCTGATTGGGGGGGGGGCTTTCGAGAGGCATGTTTTTTGTTACAACTTTAAAAAAACCTTTTATTTCTAGTATCTCCTGCACGCTTCTTTGCCTGTATGTTGCTCCAGGAAGTTAGCCATTTTTCATAGAAATTCCTATCCCTGGAAACAATGGAGAGGGAGGTGCAATGGCGGGACAAAGCAAGCGACTCGTTTGAGCCTCCATACCTTCCCTCTGCTGGTTGCCTGCTGGTTGCTCTCCAGTAGCTAGCACTAAATAGCTTTGTGAATCCACTTTATGTGATTACCCAACTAGCACTTTAAAATGGAGGATGTAGCCAACCAGTTACTGCCCAGATGCTGGATATTGGTGACCTCAAATGGAGGGGCCAGAATATAACAACTACGTAAGGTAAGCATTTCACTACATTTAACAGGTGTGGAAATGCCCCTGCTTTCACAGTGCCATTTCCTGTTCCATATTGGTCCCTTCCCTTGAAGGCTTTATACAGCTCATGTGCCTGTGGTCCAAACAGCAATTTCCACCATCATAGCAAAAATTATACCCCCAAAAAAGTCTTCCAAAAACAATGTTTGTAAGCATTTCTTTATATTATGAGGGATGATTTGCTACAGCCTCTTTTAGTTAAATTTATATCCTGTCTTCCTTTGATCACAGAATTCAAGGAAATGCCTAGTGTGCTGTTTCTAACTAGAGAGAACAGAGCATGGTCAAGGGGCAGCCTGGACAACTGAAATAGCTCTTGCCAAATGTCTCAGGGTGGCCACTTGAATGCCACTGATCAGGTAAGATAGTATAACCTAGCAGGCTGAAGGACACAGCACTGTAAGGTACTGGTGCCTGACCCTGACCAATAAACACCCAAGAAGCTTCTTCCTCTTCTTCTTGCCCCATCCTTCTGTTTCCTTCCTATAATGTAAGCCCCTAGTTTCATGACACTTGTGCCTGAGTACATTGCACAACTTGAAGGTTGGGGAATGTTACAATCTCCAGCAAAAGAGCGGGGTCGAGTACATTTCTATGCCGCTGAACCTATAAGGTAGTATTGAGGATTGCGTACAACATAAAAACAGCTCTGGTCCCTCAGCTTGTTCATTGAGTCCAGAATCCTGTTTCACACAGAAGCCAGTCAGATGCTCCAGAATGCCCCCAGTAATCGCAGTCCCCTGGCAATGCAATTCCTTTTTTGTTGGTGTTTGTCTAGTAGCCAGAATCAAGCAAGCAAACAAACAAAATCCAGTCATGCGGAAGCATGTCTCGTGAGGCTTTGGGAAGTCAGGCAGTTTCCAGAAGAAGGAGGATCCTCCTGGAAATTTAGTTTAATGATGAAAGTGGTAGAGCTATTTTCCTGAAGGGTCCCCTTCCCCCATCTCACACTTCTCTAGTCTGTCATATTGTGTGCCTGATGAGTACTACTAGGGCATCTGGGTTTGAGAATAGACCTAGATACAAATTAGCACATTCCTTTTGAATAACAAAAGTATGAAGATTTCATTATAATCCAGTCAAGATGTCATCTGGTAAGGGGCGGGGGGGGGGGGGCAAAAGAAAAGTAATATAGGAAGCAGCCAAATAAATACATAAGCACTGCCACATATTTAATTTGGAGGTGTAGTGCACTAGCAGAATGGGGGGGGGGAACCCTAACAACCTCCCACTGAATATGGGCATTACAAATATTGTTCAAATAGCATTTGCTTTTGTAATGACTTTTGAACTGAAGAGACATAATTGCTCCCCTATATACCAAAGCAAAGCAATTTTAGGATTTAGTAGTCAGCATGATCAGTCTGAAATTTCTGTAGTATAGCTTTGTTTTATCAAATAATGAAAACATTAAATCCTATGCATTTGGCAGAGGTTCTATGCATAAATAGCTACCTTGTCACATTTTCTCTTTGAAGAGCTACTTTTTCAGTTAAACAACCGGATAAAGAATGTATTCTTCATTTCAGTGGCAGTGACTAGCAACATTTTGATATATGACATAGGATGACTTGCCTGATGGCACATGAATACAGTCTAATAATGGCTTTGGAGGTACACATGTGCCCAGAAATCCAACCAAGTCTTTAGTATCTAAAAGTTGTTTGGATAGTATCTCAGAATTAAAGCTAGTCAAAATAGAAAATCAGTCAGTCACTCATGAGTTTTGATAGTCAACAAAATTGAGTGTAGTCTACAACATTTGATTGAAATTCTCTGGGACTGTATCTCTCATGCTAGCATTTTTCTTCCATTTTGTGTATACATAAATGGGCCAGTTTACCCATCATTTCCACCTACTTCAGTTATAGCTCTGTGTTGGTGTGTTTATGTGTATGGGGAGAGGGTAATGATTTTTCTCTAGTATTATAGGGATTGTAGACACTGGGAAATTATTTTTAAAAGTGCAACAGGGTGCTCACATCCAAAACACTCTGGTTTTCCTTTCATGAAAAAAAAGAAGAAAAACACCTTCAGAACGTTTCCCTGCTGTCCATTTTCACAGAGCCTGGGGAGAATTTTTTCCCCTATGGGCATGCATTTTTGTTATTAAAGAATCTCCTGAAAAGTGCTGCTGAGAATTCATGAGGAGTCTCTCCTGTGAATTACATTATTTTAATGGGATTTAATTAGTAGCACATTAGACAGACATTACTGTTGGCTTTTCTGATGTGATATTAAGACTATATCACACTAGATAATCATCTAAAATGCATAAAGGAATCATACTGAGACTTTGGGTATGATTTCACAGAGATTTTTTAACTATCAAAATGCAATCCCAGAGACTTCAAAATGCCTCTCCCCCTCACTGACCTAGCAGACACTGGTTAAATTTAACTAAGCCATGTGAGTCCTTTTCCAATGACCTCTAGATCACTGGTTGACAGAAAAGTGCATCTATGGCCCTCATTCCCCCCCCCCTTGTTGTTGTATTTAAGAAAAGTGTGTCACCCCTTTCCTTCTCAACTGATCCTCTGATGTCCCATGGAGCAGGATCTAATGTGATTGGAAGTCCCCTGGAAGGCATTCTGTTTCAGTTGCAAGTAGTTCTTGTGCTTCTTTCTACTTAATGCACCTTTGATAGTTCCTACCTAGATAATTATATATTTTAAAAACTGTTATAGTACATTACCTCTTGTAACTTAATTTTTTCAGTGGTATCTGTTAGGCCATATATGTTATCTTGGGCACTTCTTATAATTTCATCTCTACAGAGTAGGTTTGTTTTAACACTGTCTATGGTATGTGACTATATACTTCTACTTTTTAACAAATTTTTATTAAAATGTAAGTGATGTTCATATGAGAGCTGTTGCCAATAGGTTCTGCTTTCTACTACTAACAGTGGCAGTCAGATGGTATATAAGCTTGTAGCCAGACGCGGATGTTGGATTTTCGTAGGGCAAACTTTAATAAACTCAGAGACATGATGAGTGTCATACCATGGACGAGAATGCTGGAAGGGAAGGGAGCATGTGAAGGGTGGGCGCTACTCAAACAAGAGCTATTGCATGCTCAATCAATGACTATCCCAGAAAGACGAAAACACTGCAGGAGCTCTAAGAAGCCTATTTGGATGAACAGAGAACTTCAAGAGGAACTAAGAAAGAAAAGGAAAATGTTCAGGAAATGGAGGGAAGGACAGAGCTCTAAAGAAGAGTACCTACAGGTTACTAGACACTGTAGATCAATCATCAGAAAGGCCAAAGCTGAGAGTGAGCTAAGATTGGCCAGGGAAGCCCATTGTAACAAGAAAAGATTTTTCAGTTATGTGAGTAGCAAACGTACAGTAAAGGAGGCAATAGGCCCACTGTTGGGTGCGGATGGACAAACTCTAACGGAATATGCAGAGAAAGCAGAAAGGCTTAGTGCCTATTTTACATCTGTTTTTTCCCAGAGGTCAAAGGGTTTAGGCACATCTAGAGATGGCCGTAGCCAAAGGATAGTGTCTGGGTGGCAGGTTAACATGGATAGAGAGGTTGTCAAGAGGCATTTAGCTGTATTGGATGAGTTCAAATCCCCTGGGCCGGATGAAATGCACCCGAGAGTGCTCAAAGAACTTTCCAGAGAACTTGCACAGCCCTTGTCCATCATCTTCAAGACCTCTTTAAGGACTGGAGATGTCCCGGAGGACTGGAAGAGAGCAAACGTTATTCCGATCTTCAAAAAAGGGAGGAAGGATGACCCGGGAAACTACAGACCAGTGAGTCTGACCTCTATTGTGGGGAAGATAATGGAGCAGATATTAAAGGAAGCAATCTGTAAACATCTGGAGGACAATTTGGTGATCCAAGGAAGTCAGCATGGATTTGTCTCCAACAGGTCTTGCCAGACCAACCTGGTTTCCTTTTTTGACCAAGTGACAGGTTTGCTGGATTGTGGAAATTTGGTTGATATCATTTACTTGGATTTTAGTAAAGCTTTTGACAAGGTTCCCCATGATGTTCTGATGGATAAGTTGAAGGACTGCAATCTGGATTTTCAGATAGTCAGGTGGATAGGGCATTGGTTAGAGAACTGCACTCAAAGAGTTGTTGTCAATGGTGTTTCATCAGACTGGAGAGAGGTGAGTAGCGGGGTACCTCAGGGCTCGGTGCTCGACCCGGTACTTTTTAACGTATTGATTAATGATAAAGATGAGGGGGTGGAGGGACTACTCATCAAGTTTGCAGATGACACCAAATTGGGAGGACTGGCAATTACTCCGGAAGATAGAGACAGAGTTCAACGAGATCTGAACACAATGGAAAAATGGGCAAATGAGAACATGATGCAATTTAATAAAGATAAATGTAAAGTTCTGCATCTGGGTCAGAAAAATGAAAAGCATGCCTACTGGATGGGGGATACGCTTCTAGGTAACACTGTGTGTGAACGAGACCTTGGGGTACTTGTGGATTGTAAACTAAACATGAGCAGGCAGTGTGATGCAGCGGTAAAAAAGGTGAATGCCATTTTGGGCTGTATCAACAGGGGAATCACATCAAAATCACAAGATGTCATAGTCCCATTGTATACAGCACTGGTCAGACCACACCTGGAGTACTGTGTTCTGGAGGCCTCACTTCAAGAAGGACGTAGATAAAATTGAAAGGGTACAGAGGAGAGCGACGAAGATGATTTGGGGCCAAGGGACCAAGCCCTATGAAGATAGGTTGAGGGACTTGGGAATGTTTAGCCTGGAGAAAAGGAGGTTGAGAGGGGACATGATAGCCCTCTTTAAATATTTGAAAGGTTGTCACTTGGAGGAGGGCAGTATGCTGTTTCCGTTGGCTGCAGAGGAGAGGACACGCAGTAATGGGTTTAAACTACAAGTACAATGATATAGGATAGATATCAGGAAAAATATTTTCACAGTCAGAGTAGTTCAGCAGTGGAATAGGCTGCCTAAGGAGGTGGTGAACTCCTCCTCACTGGCAGTCTTCAAGCAAAGGCTGGATACACACTTTTCTTGGATGCTTTAGGATGGTTAGGGCTGATCCTGTGTTGAGCAGGGGGTTGGACTAGATGGCCTGTATGGCCCCTTCCAACTCTATGATTCTATGATTCTATGGTAACTTGGTATCTGTTCCACTTAATATTTCTGGTAAGGTCTTGGAAGAGGAGCATGTCTCATAGCTTAAGTGCCACTCCCACTCCTGAATGCCTCCTCCTGTAACCGGCTTGCTTGTTTGTTCAGTGCCCAGCCAATTGCCTTTCGTCCCCCACCCCTGACCACCCCCTCCTCCTTCCACTTCCCTTTGAGGCTTAGAGGCTGCCGATCTCTGCTGTGTAAGAATTGCTGGTGAGTTCCATAACAGCTGCCTGCTGACTTTCCAGGCCCTGTGGGGAGGGTGAGGCCATCCACAGAGTTCTTCCAGTCTACCCCCCCCACAACCTAGTGCCTGTTGTATTCCTGAATGCAATGGGCTTGGGCCCTAATATAACTATAAATTCAGTTACATTGCTTAGTTTACTACTTACATAAAACTGGGTATATGCATACCACAGATCTATCACATTTTGTATACAGTCTAGGAACTCTTGGCTATGGGAGTTTCCTAATCATATCTAATGGTGTTTTATCGTTTGCTTGGGGATTCATCATTTGATTGAAGCACTGGCACTGGGTGAGAGGCCTGTTTAACCCTCCTGCACCATTCTCTTTATTCAAATTACTCCCCCAACCATATGTTTGTCCTAAAGTCAGGGGGAGGGAGAATAGATGTTTCCTGCATTAAGCCAATAGAAGCTTTTTGTGAGGAAGGATTTAGAACAAGAAACAGTAAGCCAAATGCTCCCCTTGTCTCCATTGTTCTAATCAAATTCAGATTGTTCAGTTTCTGCTATCATAAAAATATCGCGAAGCAAAGAACTATCCATCAGTCAGAAATCCAAGGAAGACAAGAACAAAAACCTGACGATGGCAAACAATCTTTATTTCAATGATTTATTTCCAAATCAAGTAATTCCAAACCAAATCAAAATGAATCACTAGGTGGATATCTTGTTTTCGTGAAACTTCTTCAGCGACTAATAAAATGAAATATCCTTCCAAGTCAGAATTTCTCAAGCAAAATTACAATTATCAGCATATCACCTCAACCAAAGGTTTTCCCTTTTGAAAAATATATCATGAAGTTTCTTTCCAAGACAATATTTTGTTCAAAATGACAGACAATTATCAGCATATGACCTCAACCACAGGTCTTTCCCCCCTTTCAAGCATTATCATGGGGATCTTGTAGACTAGGCTGACATTAGTCCTTCCTACATTGTGGTCTGATGTAGACTGAGTCCACAAGATCTCCACAATGTTGCTTGAAAGTTAAAAAAAAAAACCCTTAGGTTGAGGTGATATGCTGATAATTGTTTGTGATTCTGCTTGAGAAATTCTGACTTGGAAGGAAATTTCATTTTATTAGTCAATGAAGAAGTTTCTCAAAAATGAGATCTCCATCTATGGACTTGTTTTGACTTGTTTTGGAAATACATAGTTGAAAAAAAAGTTTGTTTGCCAACATAAAAATGTTAGCAGAGCAAGCGTAAGCAGGTCAACTCAGAATCTAATTGAAGTCTATTCAATGGGGCTT
Source organism: Paroedura picta (assembly GCF_049243985.1). Lineage (NCBI taxonomy): Eukaryota > Metazoa > Chordata > Lepidosauria > Squamata > Gekkonidae > Paroedura > Paroedura picta. The sequence continues at coordinate 61,384,101 of NC_135375.1, forward strand.
ACTTCCAGGAAAGCACTTTTAGGATTGCCAGTCATGAAAGTTTTGCCCTCAGGCTCGAGCAACAAATTGTAGACATGGAAGACTCTGGGCTTTTACATAGTTCCCTGTACCAAAGAGTTCCCCCCTCTACTTTGGCTGCAGATTATATGAGTGGGGCTGCCTTGTCCACTGAGGTGAATAACTAAGCCTGCTCCCATGGGTGTTTCTGAACTAACAGGTACTTTGGGCCTGAAACAAAAGAAGTTTGACATTGTTAGGATGTTCAGTGCTAGGTGAAAAGAGTGTAACCACTGTAAAATCATAAATTGCCAAAACTTCATGACAGCTGAAACTCATTTAGACTGGGTTACCTCCTTAATTGTCTTATGTCACAAAAGCAAGAAGCAGGTCAACACACATTTCACAAGGACAATAAAAAACATATTCATTCTCCTGCCAGTCCTATCCCCCTTTGCTCTCTAATGGTGAAAGAAGATTATTGAACTTGAAGTCTCCACTGTCCATCACTGGCTATAAAAAGAGATTTGATCTTGGGCTGGAGCATCAATTTTCACACAGCAGTGACAGTAGAAGTACTGTGGCACATCAACTTGGAAAGTTTATTCTGCAAAGCTCTTTTTTTAAAAATCTTGAAGCATCATCATGAGAACAATTTAATGGGAAATGTTGGAATGTAATGTAATAGAGGCTAGAAATGGTTCTTGGTCCAAATACGCAGAAATGTGGTTTAATAGCCAAAAGGCAGAAAATATTCCAAAATATTAATATTTTAACATTACAAATGAAAAAGGCTGACCTTTTAACCCAAATACTTGCAGAGATTCAATTCCTATAACTTGAGAGAAAGCTCCGGGAACTATACTTACAGCAAGTAATGGCTTCTCCAAAACATGCACATTGATGGTGGTTTTTGCAATATGCAATATGCTCAACTGTAATGAGCTAACCCCTGTAATTGAGCTATCATATCCTACCAAAGAAAACCAACTGGTGTCATCTAAGAGTAAGTATGTGTCCAATGGTCTACCAAATGTTTTACATGTTCTTCAATTAGATACCCTTGGAAGGAATATAATCAGGCACAGAGGCCAAGGCTTCATCCTGTTGCCTACAACAGGGGTAGTCAACCTGTGGTCCTCCAGATGTTCATGGGCTACAATTCCCATGAACCCCTGCCAGCATTTGATGGCAGGGGCTCATGGGAATTGTAGTCCATGAACATCTGTAGGACCACAGGTTGACTACCCCTGGCCTACAACACAGGTATTTAAAGAATCACTGAATTCTTCCTGAATATATCTGGTTTCATCACTCCTTCCTATGAAAATGAGATTCAGAAATTAATTATACACTATGTCAAGTGTTTTCTCTGTCCTTAAGCTTCTTCAGTAATACCAATTTCTATAGAAGAAAGATTAAAAGATACTATCTCCATCTTATCCATTATTTTACAAATCACTAGGCAAAATCACCAGGCAAAATCTTTAGCCTGTCCTCCTAGAGAAGATGCTTCAACTTCTTATTAATTTTGGTTGACTCTACAATTTGTTTTTGTGATATGCTGATCAGAACTATATGTAACAATTACCATACCATTATATAAGACCTCTCTTTTTGCCATCCCTTTCCTTATATTCCCTAGCACTGAACTTGCTTTTGTTTGTTCAATGCCCCATTAATTTGTTCGTACAAATTCACAAACAGAGGTAGCTGCACAGTTCTTATTACTTTCACTGATTTCAGTGCCTCGAGAGGTTTGCCCACCAAAATTTCTTTAAGTCCAAATTCATTTTTTAAATCCTTAGTTGCACATTTCCTCTTTAAGTACAGCGAGATGTGATTTTCATACTGTATTGTGGGAAAAGCTGGAACTCCTTAGAAACTTTGAATGAAATCACTATCATTATTCCCTTCTGGTGTGCACCATGAGATTTAACATATGTTCCAGAAGGCATTCTCTTCTATGTGTAACAGGGCTCCCTGATGGCAAAAATCAGACAAAAAATCACTGTACTAGAGTACAAAATATTGCCTATGACCTATAGTATTGTTGTTATTTATTTATTTTGTTTTATTACATTATTTAGTCTGTCCTTCTCACATTGACTCAAGGCAGATAATAAATAGAAAGTCAGTACAATCTACAAAATGGGGTATTCAATAACTAGATCCAACAATGACAGGATATGAGAAGCCATAGCATAAGTGTTAATATGACATTAAGTGGTACCAAAATTACATAATAGGATCCTGTTTACAATATACTATATACAGCAGAAAAGACCGCAAATGCCAATAATTTATCCATGTAGTTTTGTGAAACCATTTTGTACTGTGCAGTCTTATTACCTGTGCAGAAAAGCCTGCTTGAATAGTTTGATTTTGCATGATTTGTGGAAGGCTGGGAAAATAGAAGCTTTCCTTACCTCCTCAGGCAGGTAATTCCACAAGATGGAAGTTACAACGAAGAAAGGACAAATATGGACAGTGTGCATATAAAAGTAGAGAGAAAGAGCGGCTGTGAGCTTACCGGAGGCCGCAATAGGGGTGGCAGGTGGGCGGGACCAAGAGGGACATGGCTGTGTCAAGTCCAGCAGAAGCATGGGCTCACCAGAGAGCTGTGCTTGGGTAGTTGCATAAGGGGTGAGCTCCAGGGGGCACCTATTTAAGGCACCATGTGTGGGACCTCACCCCTTTGCTGCAGCGAGAGCCAGGAGAAAGCTGCCCACCCTCCTACCCTGTAGTAATTGTTTTGGTTTCTTGTTTATTTTGCACAGCTGCAGAATAGGGGCATGAGGGGGAATATTTTGATCAGGGACCAGTCTGTGTACTGGGACTCTGGGGTGGGGGTCTCAGTAAGAGACTGGCTAACACTGAGCGTGGCCATACCGGTCTTGGAAGTTCAGGGGCTCGAAGCCCGGAGGAAAGGATGGTTATATAAGGTGGGTGCCTAGCAATCATTTAACCAGCCTCCTCCCAGAGGAGGGATCAAGGGGCAAAGGAATCCTTCCTCCTGGCTGGTAGGGAGGGGGACCCAGGGGGCCACTTGAGCCCATGTCAGCAGCTACATGGCAGTGCAGGGGTTACTCTATATCTTATGCCAGGCCAACCTTCAGTTTTTGTTGGTTAATAATAATAATGATAATAATAATGAGAAGAAGAAGAAGAAATTGATTCTTATATGCCACTTTTCTCTACCCAAAGGAGCCTCAAAGTGGCTTACATTCACCTACCCTTTCCTCTCCCCACAACAGACACCCTATGAGGGCAGTGTGGCTGAGAGAGCCATGATATTACTGCTTGGTCAGAACAGCTTTTTCAGTGCTGTGGCAAGCCCAAGGTCACCCAGCTGGTTGCATGAGGGGGAGTGCAGAATCAAACCCAGCTCACCAGATTAGAAGTCCACACTCCTAACCACTACACCAAGCTGTGGCCTTTTAGTTGCCAAAGAAAAAACTCGCATATTAATTGGTCCATATTTTATTTATTTATTTATTTTATTTTATTTTTTTTTAATATTTATTTTATTTTACTATATGCAACCCTGCAAGTCAAATGAGATTTCTTAACTTGATAATCTTGGTGAATAGTTAATTGCTGTGAATTTGCCATTGCAAAATGACTCTTCATCCATTCTTTCTAAGTTTTGACAGCTCAAGTGCTGGGTGTCAGTGGTGCATTTGGGACCAGATTTTTCATTCTTTATTTCTTTTTGTTCTACTTCACATATTAGTTGACTTTCTTGTTGAAAGTCAAATCAGATTTCAAAATTACAAAACAAATGCAATAATGGCCAGTATAGTACACTGAAAAAATAATGCAGTAAAACTGGATAACACAGTTGAAGAACAATTAAATAAAATATCATATATCCAATGAAATGGATTAGACAACAGAGACATAAACATTCCCCCATATTTAGCAGAACTAGACATGCCAGTATCCTGTGCCTGCTACTCTTGCCATTTTAAAGGATTAAAACTCGCTTCAAGGGCCTGATCCTGATCTGACAGACCCTCTCCTCCTACATAAGTTTTCAGGTATATGTATATAGAGAAACATCCCTCTTCATATAACCCTAAAAATCATGAGTACAGGACACTGCCTGGCTCAAAATGGATGCCAATCATGAACAAGCCCATTACAGATATGTGCCCATTGCAGATATGCAGATACATGATGTTTGTGTCTAACAAAAGAATGCTTCATTAATCAACTCCATACATTTGTATTTTTAAAGTGTCATATAGTGTTAAAAATTCCTTCTTTAGCCCCTGTGAACACTCTGCTTAACTAAATCTACACTGTATAATCAAATGATATGCTCACTGTGCTGTTATTGGCATGTTTCTAATACTAAAATTAAGTGTTGAGAATTTGCTATTGACTAAATCTTAACTGAGGGGAAAATCATTTAACTATATCTCAAAGAAGTGCCTGGAATTACATGTTTTCCCATTTTTCCTTTAAAAATTAGTTTTCTTTATATGTGTTATTTCCATGTCTTTAAAATGTATTCCATTCCTGTTGATTTACATGGCCTTTAACTGGCAACATCTTTTTTTCTATAGTTTCTTTATTTACCCATTCAGTCTAAATGTTATTTTCTGGAATTGGGCCCTGCACCCAAAAGATAATCCAGAACATTTTTGTTTTTGCTTATTTAGGATCCTAATGTTATAGACAAGTCCCATTCTCATATAGCAGTTGACTGAGGCATTTGTTGGCATTCTCAAACAGCATTATACAGTGGGAAGAGGCTGGTACTTGGAGGACTTGGGAAGACAGACATCAGGGAGTAGTGGAGAGCATGTTGCATTTGAGATGGTAGGCATGATGTTTCCCTTTTCTTGCAGGTCAGGAACTGGCTATTCACCAGCATTCCTGCTCTTAAGTCCACACAGCAGAGACAGGTGTATTTAAAATAACATCCATTTATCAGCATGACACTCACTGGTTTTATGCCAAGGGAGCTGACACAGTGTACCATTCTAATTAACAAACATAAGAAGAAGAAAAGTTGGTTTATATAATATTATTATTATTTGAATTTATTACCCGCCACTCTCGGCAAAATCATCTTTTGACTGCTTTTACTCAGATTTTCACTGCCTGAAGGAATATCAAAGTGGCTTACAATTGCTTCCCCTTCCATTCCCCACAATAGACACCCTGTGAGGTAGGTGAGGCTGAGAGAGTTCTAACAGTCCTGCTCGGTCAGAACAGCACTACCAGGGCTGTGATGAGCCCAAGGTCATGCAGCAGACTGCATTTGGAGGAACAGGGAATCAAATCCGGCTCACCAGATAGGAACCAGCAGCTCTTAACCACTACACCATGGTGGTGTAGCTAACCAGCAGGGAGACTAAACCGACATGCACAAATGTCAGAGGAAGTAATATTTTGCTCCATTATATTATAAGGTATATAATATTTACACATACCTGGATATCCAGGCTAGCCTGATCTCATCAAATCTCAGATGCTAAACAGGAATATTTGGATGGGAATCCTCTAGAGAATACCAGGTTTATGACATGGAGGCAGACAATGAGTGGCAAACCATCTCTGAACCTCTCTTGCCTTGAAAACCCTGACGCGGTCACCATAAGTCAGCTGTGTGACTTGAGTCACTTTCCTGCACAGATATCTATACTATAGTAGGAAGGTGAACTGCAGTATAACAGAGTAGGCAGAGGCTGGCAATGTGAAGGTTCAAGAACACAGGCAACAAGGTTTAGCTGTCCTCCCCCACAGGCCATCAAGGCAGCAAAGACTGGGAAAAACATAATGGAAAGCAAGATGCATCAGTGCAATTCTGTCTGTTAAAAGACCTTAATGATATTTGAGAAGCTTCCCTGTCAGTTTGTTCATATCTCCTGACACTGTCCTCTTTCTTCTGACATCCTTAAATTCTTAAATTTCCCTAAACAAATTTGCCAAATGCCTGTGATATGAATATATCAAATAATCCAGTGATATTTCCCTTTGTTTTCATTGTCATAATAAATTGTGCTTTTTCAGTTTTGTTTTTTATTCACTTGAAATGAAGATACATCTCTTATCCAGATGCAGAAATAGCATTTTGACTATAGCTGATGATATGTAATTACAATACTCAGATTTGATGTGGATGAACTTCCCCATTCAGCCCCACCAGTCACGATGTATACTTTATATTCTTAACTAGAATTGAATTGGAATATGTTGTGAGTCAATATGAACGGTTGTTATAGACACTAACTTATAATTAACAGAATGTGATATACAAAAGTAATATTTTAAGTATTGAATGTTTTAATAAATCTAAAAGCACATAAACAAGTATGTTGAGTGATATTTGTTTAAGTTATACAAACTCTATCCCATTCCAGTGTTATTGATAATACGGACAATAGTGCTAGGAAAAGATGAAGGCAGCAGGGAAACAGGAAGACCCAGCAAGAGATGGATTGACTCAACCAGTCCCCCAATTATCATAGTTGCCATCTTTTGTACTTTTTCCAGCTGTGTGATGACCTTTTGTGAGCTACAGTGACCAGAACTGTACACAGTATTCCCAATGAGGCCACACCATAGCTCTACACAGGGCCATTATTACAATATCAGCCATTTTATTTTCAACCTCTTTCCAAATAATCCCTAACATAGAGTTTGCCTTTTCCTCTGCTACAACAAACTGGGTTGATGCTTCCATTGAGCCATCTACTACGACCCTTCTCAGTCTCAGCAAGTTCAGACTCCTTTACCCTATCCTTGAATTTGGGATTTTTCTATCCCAATGTGCATCATCTTACACTTACTGCATTACTCATTTAGTTTGTGGAGATCCTCTTGGAGCTCTACACAGTTAGCCTTGGTTTTCACTATACTGAAAAATCCAATTATACACATTTTAAAATTACAATTATTTACACTTTGGCAACACACTTGTAATGTGAAATGTATAGAAAGGTTCTGATGTCTGTTGTAGTCAGAAGGGAGACAATAAAATTATTATTTTGCAATGGCAACGTATTTGCCTATAATGTCCATAACAGATTCAGGTGATTTTCCCTCCCCAAAATATCGAGATTTCATCTACAGTTGAAAGGATTTTAGAAGGCACGTCTGAGAAACATACTGAAAAGCGATAAAGGACGAACCAGGGCCATTCTGCACTCGATAAATATACTGAAATATTTACCTCATGATAATGCCATATTTTTGCTGTTTTGCACGACATCACCAACATCCAGCATCCAAGCAGCAAACCACCAGCTACATCTTCCATTTTATAGTGGTAGTTAGGGAATTGCATAAAGTGGATTCCCCAACCTATGTAGTATGAGCTAGAGGAGAGCAACCAGCAGGCCACATGCTAAAGAAATGTGTAGAGGAGAAGACATGCTATCTCCACCTCCAATGTCCCGCCGCCCTCATACCTGCCTCCCTCTCCCTTCACCTGGGAATGTTTTTTTTAAAACCATTAAAAATGGGAACCATTAAAACCTGGGAATGTTTTTTTTTAAAAGCTCCCTGGACCTTCCCTTCTCCTTCTGGGTGGGTTGACAAAGCAAGGCAGTGCACAGCAACAGGCACTCAGTGCCAAAGCCCTGGCTCCTCTTTTCCCCAGTCCTCCACCTCCTCCTATAGGGGGGGGGAGAGGAAGCAAGACAGTGAACAGTGGCGGGTGCTGAATGCCAAAGCCCTGGCTCCTCTTTTCTACAGTCCTCTTCCTTGTCCTAATGGGGGGGGAGAGGAAGCAAGCCAGCACACAGCAGCGGGCACTCAATGCCAAAGCTCCGGGTCATCTTTCCCCCCGTCATCCTTCTACTACCGTGTGTGTGTGTGTGTGGGGGGGGGGAGACCTCATATCTTTTTTGGTCCTCCTCCTATGGGGGGGAGAGGAAACAAGGTGGTGCAAAGTAGTGGGTGCTCAATGCCAAAGCCCCAGTTCCTCTCTTCCCCGGTCCTCCTTCTATGGGAAGGTATGAAGCAAGGGCACTTGGGAATAGCCTGGCAGTAAGAGGGCATGAGGTAGCACCAGAATGCCCTAAGAGAGGCAGCAAGGATCATGTTCATGGACTGGAGGTGTGAAGTGGAGGCACCCTTCTTTAATGGCAGGCCTGATGCTATGCTGAGTCACAACTGGCCACTTGCCTGAGCAAGAGCTTGGTGCATGGGGAATTCTTTCCTCGCCAGGTCTGCTTACCTGGCAGTTTCGCTCTGCTGTTTCCAAACCATGTTGTAACACAAAGCATACCTATCTAGAATCCCCCCCACCCCGGCATCAGGAATGAAGATTTTTGTAAGTATCAAGACTCATGGGTCCATAATGGATGGCATTCAAAAAACACTATGCATCTATGATTAGATACATAGGCATTTCAACAGAGAAATGCCCTTTAAATGGTTGAGAAAGGGGATTGGTTGTCTGGCTTGATTTATCTATTTTTATTTTATTTATTTTAGATTTTTATACCACCCTTCCATATGACTCTGGGCGGTTTACATGTAACTTCATATAACATGATTACATAGAACATTGCAACAAATATAACAAATACAACAAATAATAATCATAACATGTCAACCAGGCAGAAGAGAGTTGCATGTAAAGCAGGTTGCTCTGTTCCACCATTTCAAGCAGGCATTCAGAGTGCAAGGAGTGCAAAAAGGCAGCAGACAGAAATGAGACAGGCAGGAGGTGAGGAAAGGCCAGAGGCGTGGTTATTTTAGCACTACGCCATTATGCTATTTTTTAAAGATTTGTGGAAATGCCCCCCAAAATGCACAGTTTTTGTGAGGGAACATAGCTCAATGACTGGGCATTCTATAATTTTTTTTTGTAATAACATTGCAATTAGGACAATAATTTGTATTTGCAGATGGGTGGGACATGTGTGGAAGCACAGAAAAAACACAGAAAAATAATTGGGGTTGTGTGTCTAAACATTTTGCTGCATAGAGCCATCTCTAAGTGGCCAGTGATTCTCTCATCTCATAATACAGTTTTCCACAGTGGTGTCCACACTGGGCCACTGCCAATCCTTTGCCCTGCTCCTTCCTGGGTCCAGATGGGGGAACATTTTCTCCACTGGATTCGAGCCACCCTGGATTATTGCCTCCACATGAGGCAGCCGGGATGGAGGGGTTCCACCGCTCTTTGCGGCAGTGGGTTTTGGTTTTAATTTTCACTAGTGTAATTCTCTTTAAAAGTAATTCATAATCCAAGGCCTTACTCGTGTACTTATTTGAAAACTAGCTTACATTTACTTCAAAATGTATTAATGTTTTTACTAATGCCTTCCATAAAATATCAGCCATGCTTCTCCATTTGGTAATCTCTGAGAGATCTTATGCTTTCTTTCCATCCCCCATCCCCACCTCTCATCTGTTCTCTCCCAAAGCAAACAAAATACTGCCTGCGGTGTCATCATCTCGGATCCAAATTCCTGCAGTGTTCCCTGCCATTCCGTGATGAATCTCCTTAAAAATGCCGCTGTCAAAGGAGATTTTGCTTGCTTCATTACTCTTCACATATCCACCCATTTCTACTAGTTTCATTTATTCTTTTTCCCCCCATTTTTATCTGTCACTCCTAATGCAAAAAATTGAAAACATCCCCCCCCCGCGTATATAAAAAGTCAGGCTTTCTTTAATTAAATTGGGCCCAATTTGTATGTCCAGTTATGTCAAATCCTGAGGAAACTCCTGACTTTGAAGTTAATGACATCGTCTTGTTGTGGTAAAGGGGGGGGGGGCAAAGGCCATCACTTTTAATATGGTCATAGCAGCAACCTTCTAAAGGATTGCTCAAGGCAGTGAAAGGGCACTGTTGTTTTTCCTGAGACAAAACACAAGCCATTTTATTCCCTATGTCAGAAGTGTCAAACTCATTTGTTATGAAGGCTGGATCTGACATAAATGTTATTTTGTCGGCCGGGCCATGTATGCCATAAAATATAATGCCAGGTTTCAGACATATAGACTTTATAATTGGCACAGGAAAACCCAATTAACAATATTATTTTTAAACTCAAAATACTAACAAAAGCAGTTTCCTAGGAGTGAAAGCAACTGGGGAAACCACAGAAGTCCAAATAAACATATGTAATCATATGCAAGACTAGTTTTTCCCCCAAGGGATGCCATAAAAGTTTGTGGAGGGAAGTATCTTACATTTCCATACAAATTAGTTACTCTTTGTATAAATAGCACTTTTAGGAGATGAGTCATTTTCCTTACAAATAAAGGTAATTTTTCACCAGAACTCTGCCTTACACCCAGCCTCAGCAGCCAAGCATGTTTTTTGTTTCTTCCCTTGTCCAATTTTTGAGGATCTTTAGGAAGCACACTGGATTTCCTGCTCCACCATCCCATCCCCAACAACAATATCAACTCAGTGAGGTGGTCCAGGCTAAGTGACTGGCCCTGGGTGACTCAGATGACAATTTTCTGGCTCAGGAGAAGAGTCTAAACTTGGCTTCCCCAGATCCCCCACTGCCAGTTCTTATCCCTCTTGCATTTCCCACAGAAGCAACAGGGCTCAGAGGAAGGCCTGATGGGAGAGGCTTTTTCTGAAACCACCAAGCCCTTTCTTGGTGGAATGAGCTCCCAGAGGAGATTTGGGCCCCAACAGAACTGACTCAGTTCCACAAGGCCTGCTAAGCCTTTGGTTGGGGCCAGTGGTCCTATAACATCTAATGGGCCAACCCATAAATGCCACTATAGAAGCATTCTAACCTGGAAAAGATCTACTGAAAGAGATCATGTGAGGAACAATGAAGACACCTGAAGCTGCTATTAAATACAGATGCTGGTTTAATCATAGAAACATAGAGTTGGAAGGGGCCACACAGGCCATCTAGTCCAATCCCCTGCTCAACGTAGGTTCAGCCAAAGCATCCTAAAGCATCCAAGAAAAGTGTGTATGCTTTAGGATGATAAAACAATGTTTTAATGTTATTATTGAATGTTTTAAAAACTTTCTTACCTTGTGTCACATTGACATTTGCCGAGGAACTTGTTTGGATCTACATATGGCAAAGACACTTCTAGAGCAGTGATTCTCCAACTGGATTCAGGGATCCTTGGACTCCCGATAACTCAGAGGTTTTTAAAGTCTTTTGAAAGGACACAGGGTCCTTTTAAACTGGCTTATATGGAAATTTGGGCCCTAATGCCATATTGTACCTCAAGAAAAGTAGTATAAGCCCTCTTGCACTACAGTCACTTTCCTGGAGTAAACTCTGTTGAGTAGCCATGAGTAGGCGTTTCATAACACCTGTTAAGGATAGGTCTTACAATTTTCTAGAAATGGAGGCAGGGATTCTCTATCACTCTTCTGAAGGGTGAAATCTCAGAACTGTCACAATCTATTGTCACCTAGCTTCTGTATTATCTCTGAAGAGTTGTCAGAAAATGCATGACTGGTTGCTGGAATCACACTTTGAAAGGGGGATTTCCAATGTGTGGCAGATACCAGTAAGAAAAGCAGAGGGGGAAATCTGCAGGAGGGGGGGAATCAGATCTAACTAGGGGATGCAATTCTATGAAGCACAGCAATTCTATGAAGAACAGCAATTCTATGAAGCACAGTCAGTTTCGATAGACAGTAGTGGACTTTGTCATGCCAGCTGTGAATTGAGAATGTATTCTAGAACGATGTAATATTTCCCTGAGGTGGGAAAGCTGTATTTCAGCTGTTCTTATTGAGGAACTTGTGTTTTCTAAAAACTGTTGGTATACCAGTTTTCACAGAATTTGATGGTTGACGTGAAATAGAATTTTATAGATGACACATAACAGCATTTCTGATCTTATATTATTTTGTAGCTAGCACCCAGTAGTTTGGATTTTCATATTCAAAGCCCAGTAAAATTTAAAAAAAAAACTCAAGAGAGATAACAAATCTGAAGCATTCAAATCTGTAGTGAAAAAAAATTACATTGAAAATGTACAATCAAATTCTTTGAAATTTATCATTCAAGAATATGAATGCCCAAATTTTTTAAGTTTTCCAGATTTCAGATATCTGCAGTTTTTCATTTGGGCTCTAATGCCATTGGAAATGCAGTTACTTACTACTAGGAATAGGCATAATCCAGTCCCATGAGTCAATTCATCATGAATTTGGCCTGGTTCATGCTCCCTAAACTAATGTTTGAGGGAGATACTTTCCCTGAATTTTCCCCCGGACTTTTGTTTGGTTCTATTCAGGGGTTTGGGCCCTCAGAGCAGTTCAGCCATCAGCTGTTAGGTTTAAATGGCTGTGAGCCATTAAAACTGTCCAGTTTGCTCCCCCTGTCAGGTTTCCAGCCATTGGTTTTGCTTCCCCCTGTTTCAAAGTGAGAAGGAGCAAAATTGATCATAGAAATGGGTGCCAGGCATTTCAACCAAACAGCTTGACATGTCTGCCAGGATGGGCAGACCCATCCATTTAACTTCTCCCTGCTTCAAAGCTGTTGTTAGTTGCGAAGTTGTGTCTGACCCATTGCGACCCCATGGATAATGATCCTTCAGGCCTTCCTGTCCTCTACCATTACTTCAAAGTAGGGTCAACCAATCAGCTGCAAGGCAGCCATTTAAGCTGTCTGTTTTGCTCCCTCCCATTTCAAAGAAGAAAATAGATGGTATAACTGGCTGTTAGCCATTTAAACAGAACAGCTGATGAGTGGACCCACCAAGCTGTTAGGTTAAAATGGCTAGCAGCCATTTAAGCAGTCCATTTTATTTATTTATTTATTTATTTATTTATTTATTTATTTATTTATTTATTTATTTATTTATTTATTTATTTATTTATTTATTTATTTATTTATTTATTTATTTATCATACTTCTATACCGCCCTCCCCGGAGGCTCAGGGCGGTTTACATTATAACAGAGAACCATACATAAAACAGTCTGTAGAACATGTACATCGATACCCAACAATTACAACCAAACACAACACAGTATAACAGTAAACAATCGTAATACAAACAGGTCCAGGGCTTGTTGATGGGATTCTGAGGGGGGTGGCTTATTGATTGAATTCTGAGGGGGGGTGAGGGGGGAGCAGGGGCCCTTGGTCGCTGTAGATTACGTCTGGTCTCGGCCAAATGCCTGGTGGAGGAGCTCCTTTTTGCAGGCCCTGCAGAACTGTTTAAGCTCCGTCAGGGCCCTGTTCTCCTCTGGGAGCTCGTTCCACCAGGTAGGGGCCAGAACAGAGAATGCTCTGGCCCTGGTCGAGACCAGACGGACTTCTTTAGGGCCAGGGATCCTTATCTGATTAGAGGCAGTAGAGCGTAGAGCTCTTTTGGGGGCATAGGCGGGGAGGCAGTCCCTCAGGTACACTGGGCCCTGACCGAGTATGGCCTTGAAGGTAATTACCAGATCCTTTAGTCTGATCCGGAATTCAACTGGTAACCATTGCAGCTGATGGAGAATAGGCCGGATATGGGACCTCCACGGTGTTGCCATGAGGATCCTGGCTGCTGCATTTTGAACTAGTTGTAGTTTCCGGGTCAGGGCTAAGGGCAGGCCTGTGTAGAGCGAGTTACAAAAGTCCAGTCTAGAGGTGACCGTCGCATGGATCACTGTGGCTAGGTGTTCCGGGGCAAGGTAGGGCGCTAGTAGTTTGGCTTGGCGGAGATGGTAGAATGCCGGCCGTGCTACCTTTGTGATATGGGCCTCCATTGTGAGGGAGGCGTCCAGAATCACGCCTAGGTTCCTGGTGGAATGAGCCGTAGAGAGCTGCATGCCATCCAGGGTAGGCAGGCGCGCTTCCTCGCATGGGCCCTTCCTACCTAGCCACAGGACCTCTGTCTTTGAAGGATTGAGCTTCAGACGACTCTGCTTGAGCCATCTCGTCACTGCTTCCAGGCAGCTGGCTAATGCTTCTGGGGGAGAGTCAGGGCGGCCATCCATCAGGAGGAAGAGCTGGGTGTCATCTGCATATTGATGGCAACCCAGCCCAAACTTCCGTACCAGCTGTGCGAGAGGGTGCATGAAGATGTTCAATAGGATAGGAGAGAGGACCGCTCCTTGTGGGACTCCACAAGTAAATTGCCGGCGGCCTGATGTTTTCTCTCCTATTGCAACCCTCTGTCCACGATCCTGGAGGAAGGAGATCAGCCATTGAAGGGCTGTCCCTTGTATTCCAGCATTGATGAGGCGGCGAGCTAGAAGCTCGTGATCGACTGTGTCGAATGCTGCTGAGAGGTCTAATAATATCAGCAGTGCCGACCCGCCTCGATCCAACTGGCGACGGAGGTCGTCCGTCAGGGCGACTAGCACTGTCTCTACCCCATGGCCAGGCCGGAAGCCTGACTGGGATGGGTCTAGGACCGAAGCTTCTTCCAGGTATTCTGTCAGTTGGTTTGCGACTGCCCTTTCTATCATCTTGCCCAGAAACGCTAAGTGCGAGACGAGCCTGTAGTTGTTAGGCTCTTGTGGGTTTAGAGATGTTTTTTTCAACAATGGGTGTACCACAGCCTCTTTCAAACCCTCCGGGAATTCTCCTGTTGTTAGAGATAGGTTGATTATCTCCTGGAGGGGGCCGATTATCTTTATGCCAGCTGTTTTCAAGAGCCAGGATGGGCAAGGATCTAGTAGGCATGTAGTTACTCTTGTTGTCACTAGAATCCTGTCCACTTCGGTCAGTGTGAGTCGTCTGAAGTTACTCATAGTTTTCACCAAAGACGGCCAAGGGGCCTCTAGTTCACTTTTTGTATCTAAGGTTGGAGGGAGGTCGTGGCGGAGTGTCAAGATTTTGTCCGCAAAATGACTCACAAATGCTTCCCACCGCTTCTGAATAAGGAGAAGGAAAACAGACCAGTTCATTTGAGGCATTTGGTTCAGCTCAGGGATTTCATGAAACTGTTCCTGAAACAACCTGAATTTTCCAGATTCTTACTTACTACTGCGGTGAGCTAGCAATGAATATAGAAGCATCTGGGTCAGAAAAATGAAAAGCATGCCTACTGGATGGGGGATACGCTTCTAGGTAACACTGTGTGTGAATGAGGCCTTGGGGTACTTGGGATTGTAAACTAAACATGAGCAGGCAGTGTGATGCAGCGGTAAAAAAGGTGAATGCCATTTTGGGCTGTATCAACAGGGGCATCACATCAAAATCACAAGATGTCATAGTCCCATTGTATACAGCACTGGTCAGACCACACCTGGAGTACTGTGTGCAGTTCTGGAGGCCTCACTTCAAGAAGGACATAGATAAAATTGAAAGGGTACAGAGGAGAGTGATGAAGATGATCTGGGGCCAAGGGACCAAGCCCTATGAAGATAGGTTGAGGGACTTGGGAATGTTCAGCCTGGAGAAAAGGAGGTTGAGAGGGGACATGATAGCCCTCTTTAAGTATTTGAAAGGTTGTCATTTGGAGGAGGGCGGGATGCTGTTCCCATTGGCTACAGAGGAAAGGGTTTAAACTACAAGTACAACGATATAGGCTAGATATCAGGGGGGAAAATTCACAGTCAGAGTAGTTCAGCAATGGAATAGGCTGCCTAAGGAGGTGGTGAGCTCCCCCTCACTGGCAGTCTTCAAGCAAAGATTGGATACACACTTTTCTTGGATGCTTTAGGATGCTTAGGACTGATCCTGCATTTAGCAGGGGGTTGGACTAGATGGCCTGTATGGCCCCTTCCAACTCTATGATTCTATAATTCTATGATTCTATGATTACTTTAACTCATGCTAATGAGCAGACTGTTCTGCACAGTCACTACTGAAATGTTGATGCCGACAGCCGTCATTGTTACTGGTTGTGGCTAAGGATCCTATTTTTTAAAATGAAGTATAATAAGAAAAGCGAAATTCAGGAGTTTCCATTCTTTCAGAGCATGTGGCACATTTGGAATTTTGACACAGGTTGATGGATGTAACTACAAAACAGCTGTCTCAGGAAGTGGAGTCACACAGGTACACACAGAAAAACCCCAAGTGCAGGGGAGAAGATAGCTAATTTAAAAAGTAAAGTGTGGCTGCCATTAATGAAAAGGTGTGGCAAAGGGGGATGGCGTGCTTTGGGACACGCTCCCCAGTGGGCTGGGCATGTGCAGCATGGATGTGCTGCATCAGAGGTCAGGAGGGATGGAGGAGTGAGGTGTGGCACTTACATAGCTCCAAGTGCTTGCAGGTGACCTCTTTCCTCCCTGGCTGGCCAGCGAGCAGCATCACACTCTCCCACCCTATATTTCTGGGTATTTACGGTTAGTGTGTTACTTGAAAGTTCACATTGTGTTGGGGATTTTATGCAATTGTTCATTTGTTACAGCTGGTGGGGGACCAGGGAAAGGAGTCTAAACTGGCAGGAATGGGAAAAAAGGGAAAGTGATGGTACTCCCTCATTTGGGGGGGGGGCTCAGAAAGAAGCAACAGCCTTGAGTGTGGCCAACCCAGATGGGTTGGTCCAAAATGCTCAAGGTCAGGTAGGCTGGAATGGGCTGAGGGAGGTCCATGCCTCCTAAAGCACTCCAGTTACCTTTAGTTGGTATACTATATGGCAAGGAATCACGTGGCCCAGCACAGGTCTGGGACAGGATACTCATTAAAGTAACCTAAGGTTCAGATGACCCAGGGAAAGATTAGGCTCCTGCCCCACACATTGTTGTTGTTAAATAATAAAAGCTGTGACCTGTTCACCAATACAAATAAAGGTATAAGCATTGTCCTAAGCCCAATTGCCTGCCTGCTAGTTAAACTAAGAAAATCAAACCAACACTGTGATGGCAGCTGAACAGATTTCCACTGGCCAATCAGAAGCCTTGCTGGGTAAGAGACCTACCTGCCTTCACCAACTTTCTAAAAAGTACTTTGTTGGACCCAGGAAAGGGGTCAGAAGTCATCATGACAGCCATGGCACACCCATGATGGGGACTGCTAGAGTAAATTTTTTAATCCATTTGGAATTTGTTCTAGTCAATGCCTCAACTACGGGCTGCTCTGGATATAGTTAAAGGCAAACTTATTCTTCAGATGACATTTACCTTAGTGTTTGAATTTCCGTCTTTCCCATGGTTTTGATTTCTTCCATAGACAGTCTGTTAACCACAGTGATGATGATGGTTTCACTGGCAAGCACAAGTAGTCCTGAGGCAGAGCTGAAGATCTGAACGTCCCCCTGTTGCTTACTCATTAATCTTTTTTGTCTAGGACCAACTCCCATTTCTTGTGAAGGAGAGAGAGAGAAACCAAGAGAGCATATGGAATGAGTGCAGGCTGCTGCTGCTTCTGTTCCTCCTGTCCTAATTAGGGTTGTGCGCAGAGGCCCCAATTCGGACCGTTTCGGATCCGAATCGGCCGATTCGGACCGATTCGGACCGGTCCGAATTGATTCGGGGCCAATGCAAGTCAATGGAGGTCATTGACTTGCATTGGCCCCGAATCAATTCGGACCGGTCAATGGAGGCCATTGACTTGCATTGGAAGCCTCCCGAATCGTTTCGGATGATTCGGGGCCAGTGCAAGTCAATGTCTCCATTGACTTGCATTGGAAATCCTTCTCCCGCCTTCCCTGGGGTCTGGGGGGGAGGGGGTGTAAGTTGCACCCCTGAAACATCTTGGAGAGCTCAGGGAGGGTCTTCCCTGAGTCCCCTGAAAGTTTCAAGAAGATTGGACCAAGGGGTCCAATCCTAGGGGCTCCCAAAGAGGGTGCCCCTATCCGCTCCATTGTTTACAATGGAGTGTCAGATTCTTTAGGCTGAACATGTTTCCCCATAGACTTCTATGGGGAATGTTCCTTGGGAACATCCATGGGAAAAGGAAGAGTTTTCCCACAAAGCACCTTTCTGGCAATGTTGCCTGATTCTCACTAGCAAAGCATTGTTTGGCCAGGACAGTACTAAAACATATCAGTTTTGCCAAGGAAGCTGACCCATACATATTTGTGCAACCACAGCAAACAAAATGAAGATTCACTAGCTAGGAGGACCCTGGAGTATGCAGAGCAACATTACTGTTATCATGAGGTGTCTTTTCTATTGATCTTCCTCTCATCCTAGACTATGTTTGTTTGCCAAAATGCTTTCCTCACACCTATGGTCATTCTTTCTCTTAACTTATTCACTCCTACCCTCAGCCATCTCCCTTTATTAATTACCAAAGCATCAAACACCTTGATATTCTTACTAGTCACTCTTTTGTTTTCACCTGGTAAACTCACTGGGGTGCATCGTGAAGCAGTTATAAGTGGCCTTGCTGGAGCCACTGATAACCCAATCAAAGGTCTGTGTCTCAACCATGAAAGACTGATTACCTGATCTCCATTTCTTTGCCTCACCCTGGTAAGCACATTCATTTTTTTGTTTGTTTTTGTTTTAGGGTTTAGCTGCCTGGCCTTAGCATCCAGACATGAAATTGAGTACTTAAACCATGTCATGTGTGAGTGTGTGTGCTTTTCTTGGATCCAAACTGCATCCATTGGTACACAGCTCATCTTGCTGTCTCTCTCCATTGGACTTCATGTAACAGAAGGCAGCTATTAATCTTTCTCTGGCTCCTATTCTATCACACCATCTCAACCCTTTACTTTTTCCCTTCTGTACTTGTGTTGGTTTAAACCACGTGTAAGTGTGTTAGGGCTTTACAATTTTTCAATAAAGATCCTTTTAATTTTATTTCAAATTTGGCCTCTTTACAAGTTTTCCAGCAGAGATACCCTTTTATACATTGGTGGAGATTCCACTTGTTATCCCTCTTGCTTGGGTCTCCTAGAATTTGCTAATCTCTTATCCATAATTCAAGAGACATGTCTATTTTAAGTAACATTATTAGATGAGCAGGAGCAGCAGTGCACTGTGCAATGTCCCTTTTGTTCTGTCCCAGAGTTAAGAGAGCTATTGGGCAGGACTCAGGAGAGCATATAGGCACTGGTAGCTGTGGCTTCTCATCACTGCAGTGATTCATTCACTCACCCGGTTTTTCCTGAATCAGCAGATAGGCATAAATCTTGTGGACAGGTGTGGCTAATAGTATATGAAAGAGCAATAGAAAGTGTAGCTATTGCCCTTTTCCCTATTGCTACTTCCTTTCATGCCCTAGGCAGCTGGTATCAAGCCTGGCCAAGCAGAACAATGAATAGTGCTGGTAGCAAGGAGGATGAACAGATTTCCCCTGGTCACCTTACCCTTTCAAGAGTCCTTGGGGAGCCTAGTAAAGAATCTTTTATCAGCCTAAATAGATTTCCTTTCCCACTGAAAACCATTTGGGATCAGGGGAGTAAGAGTATAGGAGAAGTGGGTAGGCTGCACCAAACAGAAATGTAGGGTTGGTAGAAAGTCAATGCAGTCTCAATCCTATTAAATAGAAAAGGCTTTATTTACTAACTTGTAGCTTACCAAGTCCTCATCCTCATACTGAATAACACTGTTGAATAGAATCTACCAGCATATAAGGAGAGATACAGTTCTCAAGAAATAAAAGACAAAAGAAGTATTGCTAACATAGCTCACTATGGAATTATCTGATATTCCCCCCCTCTTCTGAAGAAAATGATGGGAAGCCTTAGCAAGGATGCTTTTTCTTCCACCTGTCAGTCACCCACCCACGTCCGTCCAGACAGACTAGCTGTTTGAACTTTCTCACTATTGTTTACATCGATAGTGAGGTAATCAATCTGCTTACTGGAAAGCTGGTCTCCTGAAACCCACCAGAACTCAGCTGACCGCAACATGCACAAAACTACTTTCTATAATACCAACATTTTGACCAATAACCTAACACTCCTATGCTACTGCTATGAATCAATGTTTTGAAATTGTTCAACCCCACTTTAATTACTCATCTGCTATAAAAGGGTCTTGCTGTAACATTTACCCACAGCTTTTATCAGCGATACTTAAGGATTTACAACCTGTGTGTTAATGAGTCTGCTTGAATTATAGCCTTGTTAATCCACAGTCTAACTTTATATCCTTTTATATACATCTAACTCCATATCCAATAAAACTTCATTAATCTTTACAATATTTAGCAATAAGTTTTGATAGTTTCAAACCCTTTTCATTATCAGCATTAATGGGTCAAATGACTTTATAGGCTGTTTTATTCTTGGAATGTAATCTAACCATTCCTGGATTTCTGGTTTTTGTTTGGGACTGGCATATGGGTTAAGGTTAAGAAGGATAATTTAGGATGTGAAGATGGTAGGATTTTTTTAAAAATCTAATTGATTTTAAGCTCTGTAAACATTATACAAAGAAGAAGGTTTTAAGTATCCAGTCCTCTGGCTGTGAAAATTGTTATTTGTGATTTCAGACTGTAGCTGAAGAATTTGCTATATGATGGGCCAAAATCATATACCATACATACAGCACTATATATAAAGTTCTTCTGCTGGCTATGGAGGGGGATGGTGTTACAAAACAATGTAGCACTTCAATTATTTTTACAAGTGCTCTGGTTAATATTTCACTGTGTGTGTGTGTGTGTATGTATTAAATGTTTACTTCACAGCATCTCACAGTACTGTCATAGGGACACAGTGCCTCAGAAAATAAAGATTTCACTAGGTCCAGTGCTTAAGAAGCAGGTGGGATGCTCCACTTAAGCCCAGAGAGCATAGACAATAACAGTGGATCTCTAAAATCTGACCACATTTGAATAATTTCAGCAATGCACCACAAAATCATGTTGTTATATAATAATCAGGTGCTCCACTATATCCAGATAGGAGCTTTTTAAATTAATAGCTGAGTCATGGACCCTGTGGATCAGCTGTTAGGTTTAAATGACCAGCTGGGGAAGACACTCGGAGTTGGAGCAGCACGGAAGTAGCAGAGGGTGGAAGACCAAATGGAGGAGGATAAAACTATGTACAAATACAGGAAAGAAAGAGAGACAACAAAGAAATTACAAGGAGGTGGAGAGGAAGGAGGAGAATGAGCTGAGAGAAGGCGGAGAGTGATAGAGAGAGAACATGGAGAAGCGGAAAAGAAAATGGGAGAGAACACTGACAGACAGTGATCCCTGAAAGGCCAACAGCTAAAGGGAGGGGATCTGGAGTCCCAAGAGACTGACAAAGGGGCCAATTGGAGGAGTGGGGGCCGAGGACCCCAGGTCAATGCCCATAGAGCTGTTTAAATCAAACAGCTCTATTTTTTGTTCTTCATCAGCAAGCCATCACTAATTCCACCAGAATTAGTGGAAATTTATCTCCGGTTCACAAACTTTAGTTTGCACACCCCAAACAGACCCAAAATGTGTGGCTTTATTTCATCAGATGGTTCATGCTTATCCCTAGCTGCATTCATCTAGACAAATACACAGAAATAACTTTGTTGACATCCTGGGCATCATGTTTAGAAATGCC
Source organism: Paroedura picta (assembly GCF_049243985.1). Lineage (NCBI taxonomy): Eukaryota > Metazoa > Chordata > Lepidosauria > Squamata > Gekkonidae > Paroedura > Paroedura picta. Next base: position 61,405,397 of record NC_135375.1, read on the forward strand.
AATCAATGTGCAGTCTATTTAGTACTGTAAATAACGGTAAGTTGTAAGAAGAAAGGGGGGGATCAATTGTTTTTGGTGCATAGTCAATATTGAATCAATTAATGTATATGAAATCCATCTCTCTCTCTATATATATATATGAAATACATAATCACTAAATATAATGGACCTTTTAAATTGGAATGTGCAATGATCATTAAAAGACAGACTAAAAAACGATCACACGAGAATTCATCTGTGTTAAGAGACTGTTTCCCACACACACGATCCAGGTATCTTGATCAATTCATTTGAGATCTAAGAGCTGTAATAATGCTACTGCAATAAAAGCGGATTTCTCCATAATGGGAGTAACAGTTTATTGACTCCTTTGCTTTCTAACTTAAATGCACTATTGAATACTGCACAATAAGCAAAACTTCTCAATGAAGGAACACATCTAAAAGTTGAAAGAGGAATGCCTGCTTTTCATTATTTAAAGTATACAGAAGCATTAGCAGCAGATGATTGAAACTAACCAATGTATAGATGGAAATCCTATTTGTTTAATGCCAGTGACAGCTGCCTTATGGCGGGGGGGGGGGTGAGGAGTTTTGCCAGCTCTGCAGATTTGACTCTGGGCATTTCCGCACATTAGTAAAAATAGTGTCATACCCAAGGAATAGCAAAGTGTGACATTTTATAGTGCCTCTTCAGTCCCTCACATTATTGCTTTCTAGCCTTTGTCTGCCTTCTTTTTGTATGTTTTACCCTCCTCACCAGCTGCTGGAAGAGGCAGAAGAGAGCCACACACCTTATACACATGCTTCCACCTATCAATCAGTGCAGGAAACCAACCCCCTTCATTTTCTGAGGGAATTTAAAAGTCCTGCGATGACTGCTAATTTTTTTTAAAATCATACTTCTCCATTGCAATGCCTATGTATATAACCACAGGTTAGAGCTTTTGATCACTGATAACAGGCAGTTTGGTTTCTCTTTGTGTTTTTGTAAACTACACTAAATTCCAGGGGACTGATTGTCTGACGAAGCGTGCTTGCATTCGGAAGCCCCCACCCTGAATAAATCTTTGTTGATCTTAAAGGTGCTACTGGACTCTGATTTTATTGTGCTACTTCAGACCAGCTACCCATTTGAATATGAAGTACTACCCTCTCAAGCTAGAACTTTCTTTTTCTATGCTACAACTGCAATGAGGTTAATATTGACTAAGTCTTGGAAATCCACTGAGAGACCTACTATTTCGTAATGGATGGATAAAGTGGCTGAGCTATCGAACATGACAAATCTCACTTCGATAGTGAACAGAAGACTGCTGGAAGAATACCAAGAACAATGGCATTTCTACATGGATTATCTTCACAATTGATCTTCTAAATCCGGACTCAGAGAGGGGGAGGGATGAAGGGATGTATTATTATGTGTAACCATTATCGTTATTCTTTTTTAAATTCTTCTAAATAAAATTTTAAAAAAGTTTTTAAGAAAAAACTGCAGAGAGGAGGTAAAATTGCCAGATTGGTTGTAGGTTCATGTTCTGGAATTCCACACTACCTAGGTGTGCATAAACCTGACTAAGGTCAAGACTGCTGTGCACAGAGAGACCTCCTCTTAGGGTTGCCATCTTCCAAGTGAGGCACTTAACCCACATCAAACCATGAGACAGCACCTATTGTATTACAGAACGCAATGGGCTTTACTACTAGTAATCAATAAATCAATAAGTGGTGCTTGATACTTGCTGGGGAGATGTGAAAATGGTCTATAAAATTATGGATGGAACGGAGAAAGTTAACAGTGGGAAACTTTTCTGCTTTTCTTATGATACTGGCATGGAAGGGTGGGATATTCAGAACTGACAAAAGGAAGTTCTTTGCATAGTGCATAGTTAAATGATGGAACTTGCTGCCGCAGGATGGGATCATGCCTGCATCTTGGAAGGGGTTTAAAGCAGAGTGGGCAAAGTCATGGAAGCAGTCATAATGGAAATCAACACACTTCAGTACCATAAGCAGTTTGCCTTCTTATATAAGTTGCTGGGGAGGATGCTATTGCACTCATCCTAATTTAGGCTCCCTAAATTGTGAACAAAATGCTGAGCTCGATGGTCTTTGGTCTGATCCAGCACGGCTCTTTTTTATGTTCTTATAAAACATATAGTTAAAGGGGAAACATCCATTTGAGATTTTTGATTTTGAATTGAGATTTCCTACTTAGATGTCTATGCCTTTGCTCATGGACCTAATGTTGTGATAAGTTCCCGTGATCATATTGCCAATGGCTGCCAGCTGATAGCAGATTCAGAGAACATGCAATGCAATGTATGCAGTGTGGGCCATGCAAAGGATGTATCCAACTGCTCTGACAAAAAAAGGGGATGAATGGAAGTGATATGGTTCTTAACACTAGAAATTTCACTGGAGATATACACCTCTTCTTTAGTAACTGATAAGATTTAGTTTGTGTTTGGTCACTTGAAGTCATCGTTACTAAGGGGCAATTTGGTTTTATAGCACAAGCTTCTACTTTTCAGGTGCAAATCTCTCCATTGTGGTGATGGGGATGAGCTTTGACAGAATCCATTATGGTGATGCAATCAGGAGCTTGTTTAATGTGTAACTGAGGATGTTCATTCAAGAGAAGTTGATCTGGTAATCATATTCATGTTTATTTAGCATGCTTAACATCAATTAGTGTAAGAGAATACAAAATACCAAATGATACAAGAATAATCATTTTCTTAAAGAAAAGTATTTCTTTTTACAAAGTCTTAAATTAAAGAGTAGTATTTTATGATGCTTTCTGCAGTTGATTCTGTTAGCTGTGCATTTGGGTATAAAGTTACATAATTTAAAAGGAAATAAAAATGGGGGATTTTTATGATTCCATCTTTATTTCCATCAATCTTGAACTGCAAGAATACTTTATTTGGAATCTATGAACTATCTACCGTGTACGAAAGTACAACACCATCTCACCACAATGTAATCAGCTACCAGCAGTATTTCGCAAGCATCTTATTATCACTCTAAGGAAACTCTTCTCCACAGCAAAATAACAGGTGTAGGATTCTATAAAACTGTAAACAGCCATAATTGACCATTTGTTGACTACATGTGAATACACCATTTAGCATCTTTCACAAAACTAGAAAGTGCTAGCTTTTCTTTCAAATATATACAATATAAATTTTATGATGATAACTATTTAGGAAATGGTTTTGCCTCTTATTCTGAGTGGCCCAAACTGAGGGAAAAGACACCTAGATAAAATGTCTTGTTAAAGCAATAAAACAATCACAAAGAATATGAATATATCTAATGCTTGTCTCTCTGGGCCATCCGCATATCGAAAAAAAAAAAGTATGCCAGCGCAATGGTGTAACGCTATAAAAAATTGCGCCTCCAGCCATTCCTCACCTCCTGGCTCTCTCTTTCCTCTGCCATCTTCTTTGCACTTTGCATGCCTGCCTGAAATGGCAGAAGAGAGGAATGCACTATACAAGTGACTCTCCTCCACCTGACAATCAAGGCAGGCAGCCAATCACCTTTCTCCCTGTTTTAAAGGGCCCATGATGCAAGGTATTTTTTTAAAGTAAACCTTCTCAGTTGCTATGCCTATGCATCTAATCACAGATGCATAGTGCTTATTTTATTGCCACCCCTTTTGGAATTATGAGCCTTGAAGCTTTAAAAAAGTAATCTTGTTCCTGATTTTTTTGGGGAGGTGGGATAGAGAGGCATGCTTTTTGTATGTTAACTGCTGGGGATTTTTTTTTTTTTTTTGCATATTAATGCGCATTCATTGCTCCAGGCAGTTTGCTTTTTAAAAAAGCCCCCGTCCCCGGGAGAAGGGACATGGGTGTGAGGGCAGGCACTGGAGGCAGATATAGTGCTACTTTGGCTCCACACATTTCTTTAGCATGTGGTTGCTGGTTGCTCTCCTCTTGTTCGCGCTATATTTTTGTGGATTCCCAACTAGCGCTTTAAAATGGAGGAAGTTGCTGCCAGTTTGCTGCTGGGATGCTGGATACTGATGATGTCTTTTGAAATGCCAAATATATGGTGCCAATAAAAGGGTAAGCCTTTCACTATATTTTCTAGTTGCACAATGGCTCTCTCTCTCTCAGGCTGTCTTCTGCAATCACTTTAAAGCACTGGTTCTCAACCTTCCTAATGTCATGACTCTTTAAATCAGTTCTTCATGTTGTGGTGACCCCCAACCATAAAATTATGCAAGAAGTGTTCTTTCACAGTGGGTCAGTAAGGAAAAAGGAAGATGGAAAAGGAAAGACTGTATAAGGGTTTTCAGGTGACATAAAGTATGGATAGGGAAAATGAGATAACCCTGCAAATCCTTCCTATCTATCACCTTTTATTAACCCATATTAACCGTTGTATGTTGCACTCTTGTGAAAGAAATTACCCACATTTACCTTGTTATCTCTGGGCTCTGATATAGGATTTTGGGGTGCTGGATACAGAAACTACATATTGTGCAGAAGGGATATGGTCAAAGAGAAATCCCATTAATATACCTTATAGGATGGAGAAAGACAAATCATCGCTGAAAATCCCCGCAACATGCCAAACCCCTTCACTCACAATTCCTAGTGCCACACTGTAGTGACACACATCTGTACTGCTGTAACACTACTGCAGTTGGCTGGTTTTGTCCAAATTCTGGTTTTGTCCAAATATTCAACATATGACTTTTTAACACAGTGCAAAGATGAAACAATCTCTCTTTTTTACTTGCAGGGATGGTAGTTCAGACATAAGCAACATTAAATATGAGTATAATTCCATTTAAATGTAAATTAAGGAACACCACAGAAAATTAAACTTTAGCTAACTTCTGTTCAAAGTGGTTCGATTTCCACTAGAAGCAAAAGATTGTCTCTTCCTGTCCTAGGCAAAGCAGTGATGCTTGTTGTTCTAGCTAGCCCTATGAACACATCATGCTGTGCTTCCATTTTGTTAGCCCTGCAGGCTTGTACATAATTAGATCCTTAATGGGGAAGAGCTCATGGTAAGTGAGGAGTTCTAATGTCTCAGTAGAGGGAGATAGTTGAAAGAAACAGCCTATTTAGAAAGTGTCAGCAAGATGAGCCCAGTGGCCTTTACATGTTCCAAGAATATCACATTACACCTTCTGCATGGTCCTGGTTCACTGGAGGATAACTCCCTGGGTCTGGTGGCTGCATCATTTTCTCTGTAATAGATTTTTCCCTTTTCCAATCTGTTGCATTTGCTGACAGCTGCTCACCAGGGTGACACAATTTGTGTGCATCTATCTGTTTGAAGGTTTGGACATGTGCAGAAATGTTATATGACAATCATATAACAACTTGTATGGTAGTATTCTCTCCCCCCCCCTTCAGTATCCCATAACTGAAATATTTATTTTGGCAGGAATTGGTTCAGTCTTTCTGTCTTGACAAAAATAATGGCATGTTTGCTCTCTTCACTCTGTAAACGATCTAACCCTCATTAAAGCTACTGAGTAATAGATGATAATTTATGGTCTTATGCAACTTAAGAGCAAAATCAAACTTACCAACTATCACTCTCTACTCAGAATTCTGTCCTATGTTATTTACACTCAAATGTCTGGCAGCATGTACTGTATATATGTGCTGCCTTGCTGGGCCTCACCCTTGGACTCGGTCTATACTCCCTCAGCCGGGAAGCTGAGTCCAAATTGTCAGGCAGAAACAGAGTCCAGAAGTCAGGCCAAGCATCCAGTCCAGGGAGTTCAGTCTGCCAGGGAGGAGGAGGGGGAGGAATAGTGTTGTCTAAAACTGAAGTCAGACACTGGAAAGAGTTCCAAAGACATACCATGGTCAGGAGCCTGAGAAGATCCAAAGCTGAGCTGGGGTCAGGAGCTGGAAGGGAGTTCAAATCTGAGCCAAAGTCAGGACCTGAAAATAAGTCCATAGCTAAGCCAAAATCAAGAACTAGAGAGAAATCTAGAGCTAAGATGAGATCAGGACCCAGGGAAGCACCCACAGCTTGAGTCAGGAACTGGGGAACAACCCAACAGAGGTTCACTGAAGAGCACAGGAACAGTTCATTGCATATGGGCAGGGAACGCATGCATTGCACCTACAGAAAGGCTTGTCCCAAACCTCTCCTTAATTGTACCTCGCATAGGACATGGGGCTGCAAACCAAGCTACCGACAGCTGGGTCTCATCCTCATCTGAGGAAGGGCTGTTAGCTGTGCATCATTTCAGCTGACAGTCTCCTGACAGATGGACTGATCTTTTGACAGCTGTCATGTTGGCTCATCTTTGGTACTCTCATGATTGGGGGGGGGGGGTTAGATGGGGCCTGTTGCCTTGGCCCCAGTGGTGCAGGCACAAAGAGCAGGGCCAGCTCCAGTCTGGGACCAGTTTGCTCCTCAACCTGTGGGTCTGGCTGGTCCTGATTGCCAGCAAGATTCCCAATGCTGGGCTCCAATGACTCAGAGGGTGGTGCTCTCAGTCCAGCTTGGCATCTGAGTCTGCTGTGGCCTCTAGAGCAGCCTCTGACTGCTCACCATGCAGACCTGACAGTATATCACCAACATAATACTATGGGTGTATTTACGTAGTTTATTTCTTAAACCAGAGGTGTTTGTATTTTGTATTTCTCTGTGTGATATTAGAAATTCCCTCTATGAAGCTGAACTAATTGGTGCTGAGGTTTAGCACTACAGTCAGCAAATTGGGCTGTACTCCCACTGCTGATCTTGTGAGTCTACCAAAGATCAGCATGAGAGTTGGCAAGACTTGAAGCATTTGCATTTCAGGCATGCAGAATCAGTGTCTCTGACACATTCATTTAAACCAGGATGAAAACAAACATTCTTAAAGCCCATGGAAATTATTTTAATCATACTATCTGCATTTTTAGGTATTTAGTTTCAATATAAAGAATATATGTGTCAACCAGCATCCATCATACTTGGAATGCCTGACTTTAAGACACTATTGTTATGCACAGAAACTTGATCTTGTCTGCTTCCATGCACAGAAGCTCTGAGCCGATTTAGTGCATGCATGCCGAAGGTCCCAGCATCTCCAATTATAAGGATCAGATTGCAGGTGTGGTGAAATACATCTACCCAAGACTCCAGAGAACTGCTGACAGTCAGAACAGATAGTACCACCAGATCAACAGTCTGATTTCATGTAAGGCAGTTTCAGATGTTTGCTAACATTTATAAAATGGGCTATGCAAGGCTGCATACTTTATAGCCCTTTCTCAAAATACTATTATATATCCACATTCTATGGAACAATTGTAAGATGAGGAAAAAACAGAAATCGGGAACTTTTGATCAGATTCTCCCCCCCCTTTTTTTTAAAGGGTAGTTCAAGTCATTTGATCAGGAAGGGATTTTAGAAGTGTTTTCACCTTCACTGAAGATTTTATTTTAGTTTTTAATATTTTTATCCAAGTAGTGTATGTGGCTTCCCCTTTTTCTTTACAACAACTTTGTGAGGGGTGTTAATTTACTGGAGTAAGATGAAGTAAGTGGACTGAGTGCACACAATGAGTCTCATGGCAGAATGAGAGATGAACCAGGTTGTTTCAGGTCCTATCCTGCACCACAATGGCTTATTCCTGAACCAAATCCTCTTACTTTGTCCATATTAGACTGTTAAAAATGAGAAAGGGAGGCAGAGCAATGGAAAGCAAGAACAGAAAGTCTTATGCTTCGCTTAGGTAGCATCCCTTTGTCTTTTAGCTACCTGTCTTCCCTGCAGGACAGACACCAACTTTGACAAATGTGTCTTGTTCCTAAAGTTCCAGAGGCCAAACATGAAAACATATAGAAACAACAGCTGTGATAAAATAAATGAGACTTCTTTTCTAGCTCAAGGTTTTGGATCAAACCAAGTTTTTAATCTTTCTGATATTCTTTAAAAATGATTTTTTAAAAAATCAAAGTTTAATTTCCTTTTCTATTGACTGTAGATAAAGGATCCTTTCTAGGGAATAAACTGTTCTCAAAAGATATTTTGCTTACTTCATTGTTTTTACTACTTTTTTCCTCTCAGAAGTTCTGTCTTCTTTTTCTTACAGCAGTCTAAATGAATGGTGGAGGGAAATGAGACTTTCTGTTGCATTTTTCAGTGTCATCCCAGTGCACCTCTTAGGCGAAGAGTGTATTTTAACAGCATTTCACAAATTTCTTTTTCATTCACTAGTACTGTTCCAGTGTACAGATCCATGTGCTGGATTTAGGGGGAATGACCCCTTAGTCATCTAACACATTAGGTTTTGGAACTTCCAGTCTTGGAATGCACCTATCACAGATTGAGTATTCAACAGTCCATTTGACAAGTGTAATGAAAAGTACAAATTATTCATCTCTCATAAAGCTGGCAACACTCCATCAGTGCTCACTTTTAAAGTCATTTTTCTTGAAAATTTTACAACTTCAGCACCTATTCATCAGACAGTGCGTAGGTGAGGTATTCATATAAAATAATTTAATAGCATGGTTCTATCTCCTCAGGGAAAATTTCTTTTTAGACCCCCTCCTGTGGCAACTGTCAAAGTCAACCTCATGCTGTTCCTTGAGGTTTATCATCCCCTAGAGGGGAATTAGGGGCATAGTGTGTGTGTGTGGGGGCTGACTAAGTCACACCTCATGCTGGAAATCATACCACCCACAGTATATTTCTATAGGATCTAAGCTATGAGGCGATGAAAAGTGGTGTCAAATCACAGCAGACTCACAGTGACCATGTAGTTTTCAAGGCAAGAGTTGATTTGCTGTTGCCAGCCTCTATGTAGCAACCTTAAACTTCCTTGGTAGTCTTCCAGACAAGTCCAAGATCAAGATAGCCTGGGTCATCCAGTGTTGGGCAAGTCCCCTTTTTTAAACCACAATGTAAGGCATCACTACTGACCTGAAATTGTCTGGTCATGTTACATATGGTGTTTGCTGGCTCAGAAGCAACATCTTGCACAATATGCAAGGGGGTATATGTACAATAGAGATGAAATTTCTGAGCAGAGATGACATTAATTCCCATGTTTGAAGCACAATTTAATTGCACATTGTAAGTTACCTTTTGAAATTAAAAATTCCTTTTTTTGAGTGCTTGGAACTTTTCTAAATTGTATTGCAAATGATTTATATGTATATTGTTCCATTGCCTTCCCATAGTTGCCCCATTTCCCTCTGCTATTTCTGCCACTCCTACCCCCACCCCCACCCCCACCCCCACCCCCATGACAGTAGAAAATACTAAATTACAAGCCAGGTGCAGCTTTCCATAGGTTGTCTCAAGCTTGCTGCAAACCTTCCCATTTTGCCTGCCTGATACTTAAAGCTGAGTACCCCCCTGTTAATCAAGGGCACTAAATTGGATATGCCAACATGAAGAATGACATTGATAGTGCAAGAATAAAAATCAGCACGTTTATTCAAAATGTAGCAAATTTAAAATGATGGATGACCTTTACATAATGACCCTAGAACATATGTATGCCCAAGCTGCTGGTAAATTGTGGACATTTACCAATGGCAGCTACCTGGTCAGAATGCTACCACAGCATGGGTTTAAAACTAAACTACTTGAAATGTTGTTTAGTTGAATTCTGAATAATTCAGTGTCAATTCTGAATAAATAGTTGAAGTCAAACCAGGCACTGGGAGCCAGAGAAGCAATATGTTGGAATGCCATTTCTGAGAACTGAATTCCCTTTGCCTTCAGTGAAAAACGTTCTGGCTAGTGATATTTTATGGTAGACTTTTGTAGTCTGTGCTAGGCTTATATATACAGTAACTGAAAGGAATATTGTTTTCAGCATAGTAGGTGTGATAGAGGCCTTGAAAACTAAATAGGGGGGCCCTTGGGTGGTCAGAATTACTCCCCCCCCCAAAAAAAGAACCCTCAGTATTTAACTAGAAATTGTCATATCACATTTTAAACATCCTTTTTTGGGGTAGATATCAAAGGATGAAAAAATGGTCCAGTAGAAGCTATGCATCCACTGGCCTCTTTCTGGTTAGGAAATGTGCCTTTATTGTTGAAGCCAAGAAAGACAGCTGTTGAGGTCAATGCTGTTTCTCAGAAGTAATCCTAATGTTTATTACTGGGGAAGGTGAAGCCCTCGTTTATCAGCACATTACAGAAGGAAAAGTGTATTCTTGATTTAAAAGTAGTAGAAGAAAACTGCCTTTATATATTAATTATTCACTGACTTTGGATTTGGGGTGGGGGGAGGTGTTAAGTGCATGTATCCTACATGTTAGCTAGAATGACATTTTTCTGCTTCCTGATTTCCAAAATTAATATAGTATTTACTTTGGTACACATATGAATGTGCTAATAATGTCATTGCTGTAAGGCATGCAGAATGCTAACGAAAGAGAAAATATGGATATTGCTTAACCTAATTGGTTTTACATTTTAACCAAGTATGCATAGAATTTCTTCACAGCAGCTTCCCATTTTTATATTTTATTATAACCTTATTAATGTTCAAATAGGCAATAAGATTTGACCTACTTCCTGTCCTTCCTTCCTGTAATAGTTGAAAGGCTGCAATCTAAGGACCTATTCCAGTATTATAAGTGAGTTGGGATTACTTCTCCTGGGTCCCTACTTAATAATGTAGCTTCAAAAGTAATAATGCTACACTACAATGAGCTCTGTGTGTAAGAGCTTTCTGAATATAGGTGTTATATGGGTGCTAGGTTTACCAACTATTGACATCAACAATTCCACTTTCTAAGTGGGTTTTGGAGAGAGTCTTTTGGGCCAGGGCTGAGCCAAAGAAAAGGTCTAGTGATCCAGTGGAGGAGAAAACCCTGTGTATTTGTTAAATGACGGTATATGAAAACTCAGTAAATAATAAACACCGTTTGGGATGGTTCTCTGTTTAGTGCCCAGGTTATTAATGCAGATTGACTGCATACAATTATTGTTAAATGCTGAGGCTCATGAGAGGAATGGCTTTGTACATTGGCATTAAGGAACAGAAAACTAGCCAAGCTAGGCACTTTCTCAGGGCAAGGCAACTTTCTAGACTTTCCCTCCCATGGTAGCCTTTTATATGCCACCACACTGCTCCTGTGCTCAATTAACCATGGAAACAGTCTGCAGGCAACATGGGGTCCATTGTGGGGTGGAGATCAATGAAAATTGCCTTTCCTGTTTCCACAAATAGAAATGCTTTTCTGTCAGCAGAACTGCATTTACTCTGACAGAATGTCCGTTTAGTTGGAAGCCAAACTCTCATTGTTGTTGTCAGCAAGACACCACCCAGGACTCCACCAGGATTTCCTAGGTGCCTAAGTATATAACTTAATGCAACTAAATGATTCACTGTTCTTCACGTAGATGCACACTGTATTTATATTAAGCATAGAAATGCCTTTATGTTAAAAGTCCATATAGCCATCACCTTTTTTCATTTTGGTGGCATATCTTTAAAAGTGGCAATGTAATGTTAAAGAGTAGATCATCAATCTAGCATCAGTTAAACATCTGTGTCAATTATTTCAAATTAATAAATAATTTTGTATAAAGATGAAATGACAGATGTATTTAATAATAAATAAATGTGGCCCTAATATGACTGGGGAAGGCACTGGCAAGGCCACCCCGTATTGAGTCTGCCATGAAAACACTGGAGGGCATCACCCCAAGGGTCAGACATGACTCGGTGCTTGCACAGGGGATACCTTTACCTTTAATATCACAACCATACTCAAAAGTGCAGGCCTAGGGTTACCAGCTTTCAAACAAGGCCCAAAGATTAACCACTTACTGTATATGAAAACATGAAAAGCAGCTGTGACTTACTAGCGGCCGCCAGTTGATGGGGTGGATGGTGGACCACAGAACAAACGTGGCTGACATAGGTCCCCTGTGTAGTGCATACCTCTGTGGTGTGCACTGTAGCAAAATGCGGGGGCAGAGATCTGCCATTCTGCCACAGATCGCCATCAGGACAGCTTCTCACCTGCCCTCCCTATTTTCAGGTTTACTTACTGTTTGTATGTTGTTCTAGGTTAGTTTTTCATCACAGCATCGGTAAAAGGTATGAGTGAGACCATTGGTTCATGGCCCCAGTCTGTGTACTGAGGCCCTGAGTTAGGAGGGTCTCAATAAGAGACTGGCTTGCTAACAGGTGCAGCCAACCCAGCTTAGAGCCAGGCTCTGCACCTGCATGTGTGCATTGCCTGGTGCGCCGGTGCACACGCCTCCCCCCTCCCCCACGGCATGGTGCTGGCCGCTTCAGCGGCTAAATCACACAGCCCTAGTGCCAACCCTCCCGTGGGGAGGTAATGAAAGCTGTGGCCTTGTTTATCCCAACATTGGTGTGTTGTGTCTTATTCCAGCCCAAAATGCACTCCTGAGAGAGTCAACACCAGCTCAGCTTCAGAAGACATTATTGCTTGAAACAACAAAAATCTTTCAAAGATAAATTCCCAAGAACTTGGCTAGGTCTTGAATTGCAGAATACCATCTATCAGTCAGATATCTGACTGTGAGAGTTCATACAATAATAATATTATTGTTCATTGTGGTAAAGAGTACATGCTCACCATTGATCTCTGCCTATTAACTTGCAATGCTCAAAGGTTCGTATGAAATCCAATAGGCCTTAGGTTTTCAAAGAATGCAGCTATTTTTTCCTACCAAAATTATCTTATTACTGACTCCCAAACTTTTTGCCACAACCAAACCTTTCAAATTTACATGGGATAGCTTCTGCTTTCCCTCCTGCTGTGTCCTATCTCTGGCTGAAAGGGTGATATATAACTGCATTTTATTTAGACAGTTAGGTCTTCTGAAAACTGAAAAAGAAAGTATGTAGACTAAACTTGTGTTGCCGTAAGGCAGGAAAATGATTGATTGTGTGTGTGCAAAGCAACTGAAGAAATGTGTGTCCTCATGTGTGTAATAGGTTGTGCCAGAAGCTTGGGTTGGGTGGAGAAAAGGAAGAAAGAAAATGCCAATCTATTTTGTTGAGGAGTTCTTTGCTGTTGTTTTTTCATACCAATATTAACTGAGATTGAAATGCTTCCCGTGACAAGCTGAAAGTAGCTAAACAAGAATAGAGTTTAAAAATTATTCTCTCATCATAGTGTATATTTAATACTGCAATAAATAAGAGATGCTTTAAAACAGTGGTCCCCAACCTTTTTATCACCGGGGACCACTCAACACCTTTTAGTGAGGCCCGGTGGGGGGGGGTAGTTTACTCCTCTACTCTCAACCACTGCCCTAACGCTCTCTGATCGCTATGGTAATGTTTAAACATCCCTTCAAAATAAGATACAGACACGCCACAACAATGAACATAAGGAACATTTTATTTTCATGGAAATTTTAACTCATGACAATGACAAATCAATGGGAACCCTGAGCTTGTTTCTCTGCAACAAGATAGTCCCATCTGGGAGTGATGGGAGACAATGACACCCAAAGTGTGTTGTAAAGGGCCAGGGGGGATGAAGTAAAGGGCCGGGGGGGAGAAGGCTGCCTTCGGGGCCCACCTCCAATTAGTCGAAGGACCACATGTGGTCCACGGCCCACAGGTTGGGGATCGCTACTTTAAAATTCTTAGAGAACACTGATAGACATACATTAGCAAGTTTTAGCAGAAATTAATGACTAATCACAAATAACGGCCATCATGCCTACTGACTGACTGCCATGCAGGGCAGGGTTTTTCATTTTTGTTTTCCAGAATTAGAAGGGCCAAAATTCTGTCCTGGCCTTTATATTCCCCAGTGTTAATGACACAGGGCAAATGAATATGTAACTGGGACATTTTAGTAAAATGAAGAGGGATTTCCTTAGTGTAGCTGAAATCATCCCAAAACATGGCCCTGATTTGCCATGTGGATCACTAGATGTGCTTTATTTCCAATTTTATTATTATTTTTACACACGATAAGAACATTTTTTCAGCTGAGAAATTTTCTAAATAAATGTGGTTTCTTTTCTCAAGGGCAACCAATCTGCCCACATGAAGTATGATTCAATTCTTCACAAAACAACTTTTATTGTTCTGATGATTTCTGTTACAAACCCCATTCTACCCTTTCTTCATTTTTTAAAAAGTGCAATGTGTTTTTTTAAAGATTTCTCCTTAATTAAAGAGACACATAAAACTATGTTGGGCAAATTTAGTAACAATATTTTTCATGTACTTTACCTGAATTCACTTGGTTAAAAAAAACAAAAAACAAACCACAATTAACTTGATAGGCTCTTCTTCTAAAGAGTGGATTTTTATCCCAGTTCCTTACAATGAAGTCAGGATTAGCATAGACCAGCCTAACTGATCTACTCCCCAGTAAAAGTTAGCTAAATTGAATTAGTATTAGATGGAGTACTTCTAAACGTTCAATTTCACAATACCTGAAATAGTAAATGATTGAGAAAAGATAGCCCTTTTCATTTATGCCAATATGATTTCAGTCAGAAATGAACTGCTAGTTTATCCCTGTACTTAGAGTAAATCTGGGGCAATATATAATATTTTAGGGACATGTGGGCAACTTTGAGATGCTTCAGCAGACAATAAAAATAATGATGTTAATTGTTGTTGCCTAATGTTATGGACCTGAAGTCTCTGGAGAATTTTTGCCTTAGGCAAGAATTCAAGTTTTATTCTGTCAAGGTATTGCAAGGTTCTCTGAGTAAGCTACTTTCTGTGAGCCTCACACAACATAGGTGTAGTGGGTAAGACTGGATAAAGTAGTCCAAGTAGAAAGCAAGAACAGACTCTAAGCAACAGCATACAAAGCATAAATAATATCCTCTTTCTGTTCACTATAGAATGATCAGGATAATGATTGCTGCTAGCAGAAATACAGACTAGTCCTATGCATAGTTATTTGGAATCTTGTCCCCCAAAGAAACTTACCTATAAAATGTCGATACTATACAAATCTGTCTTGGCATAATACAATGTTGCTTTTATTTGATATTATGCCATTTCATGCCAGACACTACATGGAAAGCTCTTGTATCAGGGTGATACCATGGAAAAAGGTAAGCCAGACTTCATCATTCTTTGTAAAATGAAGCTAGAAATTTAAGGATTTAAAACCTAACAATACTTTACAGAGCGTCTGTGCTGCAGTATATCTAAAGTATTTGTTCACTTCTGAATAATACGTTCACTTATGCCTCAAAAGGCTCACTGAAGATAACAACAAAATTAATTCCATATTGATATTTGACAGGATATATTTTTGCTTTTAATAAGGGCAAGAAAGGCATATTATTAAAGTAGCATGTCGCTGAATTACTATTTTAAGTTTAAAATGTTTGATATCACTATAGTTTCTCCTCTGGGAGATAAAGGTGACTATCATGTCCACTCTCATTGGAGCTTCTGGAGTGATACCTAGTAGGGATTGGCGTGAACTGAAGCAGCAACTAAAGTTCACCATGAATGTTGGCTGGTTTATGGTTCATGAACGGAATTTTCTTGAACTTTTAGTGCTGTTCATAGTAGTTTGTGAATGGACTTAGCATGCTGTATATTCACTCAACTCAGCTTCTACCCTTTCCTCTGTTGGCTAGTGATCTAAAAGCTTGTGGTCTACAACACTGAACACTGCTGTGAGATCTAACATCATGAGCAGTGCTGATCTACCTCCATCCAGCTTTCTCCAAAGGTCATCCATCAGGGCCACCAACTCTGTCTCCATTCCATAGCTAGGCAGGAAGCCAGACTGAAATGGGTCCAGGAATGAAGCTTCTTCCTGGTACACTAAGAGTTGGTTCACAATGGCCCATGCAACCACCTTCCTCAGAAACACTAGATGTGGGATAGGACAGTAGTTGGCACACAGATCCAATGACATTTTTTTCAGGAGATGCCTGACCACAGCCTGCTTCAGTCCCATGTTACTATCATCAGTAAGCCTTATAAATCCAAACTGACAACTTACCCACTACCTGATTGGCTCTCATCCAGGAATGGCCGGCCCAGGTAGTTTAGCTGCAACCAGAAGGCAGCCCTCAGCCAAGGTTTAATAAGGGATAAGTTCTCCACCTCCAACTTCCTGCCAATTTCAAAAGTTTGCTGGGTGGAAGAGGAGCCATCCTAAGACCATGCCCTGGCATCTTTCAACTTGGAGGACATGGGGAGGGGGAGCTGGGGCAGCCTCTGTGAGCCTTCTGGAGGTGGGGGGCTGCAGAAGGCCCAGAAATGGCTCTCTGCCAGCCCTCTGGGATCCAGGGTGCAGAGGAAATGGGTCTACTCAGGGAACATTTACTCACGAGTAAATAATGGCCCTCATTCAGGAATGGCCTACCCTGGTAGTTTAGCTCCTATCAGGTGACAGCCCTCAGCCAGGAAGGGCTAAATATGGAGTCAGCTCCCCACCTCCAAGTTCCTGCTGATTTCAGAAGTTTGCTAGTTGGAAGAGGAGCTGTCACCAGGGCATGCTCTGAAGATGCCTCTTGTTCCATCCACCAAACTTCTGAAACTGGCAGGAAGTTGGAAGTGGAACGCTGATCCCTTATTAAGCCCTTCCTGGCTGAGGGCTGACTCCTGATTGGGGCTAAACTACCTAGGCAGGCCATTCCTGGATAAGGGCCAACCAGGTAGTGGGTGAGTTGTCAGTTGGGATTCTATAAGGTTTACTGATGATTTCAAATCAATAGCTATTTTGGTGGTCCGTGTAAACGGTAAGAGGCAGGGTACAAATAATGTAACTAAGTAAAACAAAGCAGCAGGAAGGATATTTTCTGTTTAGGTAATAAAGTTTTAATTTAATTGCCCATGCAATTTTTAGACAACTCCATTTCACCTTCTTATACTTTATACTGCCTTGTTTACTAGATGTTCATACAGCCTATATGCAAGTGTTCTCTAATTGTGAAATCCAATTTATTGGACCATTGTTCTCTAAAACAATGCTCATGCATATTGAGAGGATTATGTTTAACACATTCTCCAGATAATGGTGAAATATTATGACCACAGAGGGCTACTATTCTCTTTTCAATACCTATCAACTAGACAGATGAACTTTTCTCTACACACTAAGTAGTCTTTATGCATCTTCCTATTAGTTTTGGTTTGTTCTATATTTCCTTTTATTTTTAGAATAACATACCATATTTGTTGAATTCACTTCCTGTATCCTGCCTTTTTTGGGTGGGTAGCTGAAGAGATGGAAAGCTGTGATTCTTGATTCTTAATGTGTTTTTCAGATTTTACCTCCAAAAAGTCCTGCTATTAAAATGTTCTACCTTCTGGTATTGATCCTTCAATCCTGACCTAAAGAAGTAAAAATAATAAAACCAATGCTCTGGTTCTGAACATTGAAATGTATCAATGAGGCTAGGTCATGTAATCTTCTGTGCAGCTCTATTAATTTTAGTATGCCACCTTGTCATTAGTACTATTGATGCATGCCTTGAAAAACTCTATGCTCCTCTTATGCAAGGGCAGCAAGAAGAAGAAAGGGCAATGACATACATGAGCAAGTGTTTCAAAGTCATTTAATGAGACACTCTGCATAAAGATGAGCTTCTTTGAAACTGACACCATCTAAAGTTTAGAAGCTACATGCTGATTGATTCTCATTAAGTTTTTTAAGATTAATGATAAAATCAGTAAGCTGAATGTCATATCAAAAGTTGAAGTCAAAAGGATGATTGCCCAGGCTGAGAAGGACAAAAAGCTTAGCTTCGTGATACAATATAGATACAATATGTATGTTGTATATTTTCCTTCATTTCTTAGAATTATAAATTAAAATGGAACCCAAACGCAATATCTTTTAACTCTGACCTTTTAAATATTCTGTATTTTGACTGCCCACCTAATTTACTTTTTTCTAACATCTTTGAAATGGTAAACAAGGAAATAAGAGAAAATGGCCAAGAATATAATTGCAGTATTTGAAAAGGCCATTAGTACCAGGCTTATCCAAATTCATCAATAATCAAGTATTAAGAATAGGTGAATACTTTTCTCAATACAAAAATGAAGATGGTGCTAATAAAAAATATTCTCACTGTTCCAATACTCATGAATCAGATGATAAACAAATCCTGAATTCATCAGTAATTTGAATTTAACCTATAGATGACAATGGAATGTGTAGTATCTGTGTATTGCATAGATAAACCCCATAGTAAAAAGATGAGCATTGGAGCTTAGTTTGTCTAATGTTATTGTTTAGCTTACTCAAGTACACTACCCTGCTCTATCAATTACAAATACAATAGGTAAGTGCAAAGACCAGCCATTAATGTAAATTATGACTAGCTGATAAGACAGCAGATTAGTCTTTGTTATCACAAGTTGGTAATAAAAGAAACAACATTTTTATTTCCAGAACCACTTGCATATATAGTAATTAAGTATAACAATAAAAGTGGGAATCCACAAAGACTTGCAGGAGACCTATACTATTCCTTCTTTCTGTTTCCTGAAAATCCCCATAGTTTTCCCCCTTTTCCTGGCTTCTTAGGTTGCCAAACTGAAGATCTCTTGGAATCACAATGGACCCCCTAACTACAAAAATCAGTTTCCATTTGGCATGCCAAGTTGGGAAATTCCTGGAGATCTGGGGTTAGGTTTGGGGAGAAAAGCAACCTCAGCAGGCTATACTGCCATAAAATCCATTGTCCAAAACAGCCACTTTCTCCAAATGAGCTGATCTGTCATCTAGAGCAGTAGTCCCCAACCACTGGTCTGAGGACCGGGACCACTCCGTGAATTAGTCAGTACCGGGCCATGGCTCCTCCTCCTCCTCCCTGGCTGCTGCCTTGGGGGATGCCCTGCCACTCTGCTGCCGGCTAACCTTTGGTGTTCTCCAGCACCCACCATGGCTAGGGCTCCCCCTCGGCATGGCACTGCGCAGCTGCTGCTGACAGCGCCCCCTGCAGGCAGCGGGAAGTCAGGGGCACAGGCAGGAAAGCAAGTGGAGCAGGGGCTCAGGCTGCGGCAATGTCCCTTGGCAAAAGACTACCCCCCCCCCGGGGCCTCAGTAAAATTGTCAAGCGTTGACCAGTCCCTGTTGCTAAAAAGGTTGGGGACCACTGATCTAGAGAGCAGTTGTAATTCCAGGTGATCTCCAATTCTTACCTGGAGACTGGCAACTCTAGATCCCAAGGAGGAATTGGTTCCTTTGGAGGATGGAATCTATGGCATTAATGCCCTCTGAGCTCTCTTCCCTCTTTGCCCACCCCAGGATCTACCCCCTGAAACCTAAGAATGTTCTACCCTGGAGGTGGCAACCCAGTTTCCTTCCCACCTACTAGAAAACCTACCTTTGTCTGCCCCTCTACCACCTCCATGCAGCAGCCTCTTCTAGGGAAATTATGGTCCGGTTGCATGGTGCCAGCCCCTGGGTCAGGCCCATTTGTACAACAGGAACTCAAAAGAATTTATGGGAATGCCTCACTTTCCCCTGTATCTCTCTCTCTCCACATTATATCCCCTTTCCATCCTCTGGCAGCCCCCATATCCTCTTCCCTTTATCTGCCTCCTTCTCAGCCATTCACCAACCTACCTTTTATATGCTTCCCATCTTCAGTTATATTTATTATATATTAACTTCATTTGTTCCCCACCTTTCTCCATAGTAGGCACCAAAGCAGTTTACATTACTCTTCTGTCCTCCTTTTTATCCACACAGAAACCCAATGAGGTAGGTTAGTCTGTGTGCTCCCCTCCAGGGCAACATGATGTCATAATTCCATGATTAGCAGACACTCATCTGATAAAATATTGTTCCTAGTTACCTCTTTATTGGGTGCAACGAAGTCCACACAGTCTTCTTCACAAGAACAGTACCCTTCATCCACCCATTTCTGCCCTTCAAACCTAAGCTCTGCCTTGGAGCAGTTCACCAGACCCAGCATGGTAGCCTTATCTCACCACAAGCTCCATTTCCTACTTTAGATTCCTCTTTATCCCTTCATTGGGCTTCCTGAACTTTATTCAGCCAGCTTATATTCCTAACATCCACATAGCTTCTGACATTACCTTTTTTATACCTCGGGCTCCAACAATCAATTCCATCCCTCACCCCTATCCTCTCAGAGTCTTCTTGTTCTCTTAATCTATTCCTTGCCTTGCTCTGCTCAAGCTGGGTTTGCATAAGGTTCCTACTGTCTTCTCATGATGTGCCTGCCTTGCCCTGGAGAATTTGCTGCCTTTTGCCCAGTAAGTGGAATTTCCTTTGGCCTCCACTGCTACCTTTATGCCACAGTCTGAAAAGATGTGACTGGGCCATAATTACCCAGTGAGCTACCACAGCAAGACCCTACTCTGAAATTCTAACTGCTGCACCACACTGGCTTTCATAATGTGGTTGCTATTGACCAGTAGTAAGTGGCCAGGCCTAGTTGAGTCATGTAAGTCAGGTGGTATCAAATCAGTCAGAAGTTATTGCCCAACCTAGGATTGCCAACCTCCAAATAGGACCTGGAGATCTTCCCTAATTTCAACTGCATGACAGATGGTAGAGATCTGTTTCCCTACAGCAAATGGATGGCTTGGAAGATGGATTCTATGGCCTTCTACCTGGTTGACACATCTTCCCTCCCTAAACCGAGCTGTCCTCAGACTCCTCCAGAGACTCTACCACAGAATCTCCTGGAACTTCCGAACCTGAAGCTGTAATTCTAGGCAACCCTGGTCCTAATGGGTCCTCCTTTAAGGGCCAAAGTAGCCTGGAAAGAGCCCTGTCTTCTCCCCCTGTCCTTTACTAACAGAACCCAGCTTGGAATACTGGAGTTGTCCCACAATGTATTATTTTTTTAACATTACATATTTTTCTGCAAACCCGGTACCTTTTCAGTTTTGTAAAAAGATCTTTCTTGCACATTCACAGCTCCAGTCCCTCAATTTAATTATCCAAAAATTGACAAACTTTCCTATTAGAATATACGTTACTGAAAAACAGGATGGTGTAATGGTCAAATGCCAAACGAAGACAGAATACACCTGAGCTCAAATCCCCATTCAGCCATAAAATTTCATGGCTGACCTTGGGCCAGTCACACTCTTTCAATGTAACCTACAACACTAGTCAATATGATATGAAAGAGAGAACCATATGCATGGGAAACTAAAGTCTGAATAAAGGCCCATTTATGTACTGGACTGGCATGGGAAAAGAGTAGACAGTGATGATGTCTACCCAATTTAATCCATGCTGAGCATGTATAATCATGTACTATACTGTGTGATTTAGTGAATTCATCCTCCAGTGGTGCATGTAACTAACTTAGCATAGTCTGAAGCAGCTGAAAATCAGTACACGTTCATCCTTTCTTAAATGTGTCATGTGCTGATGTGTTTCTCTTTAAGGAAGTGGAGAAGGAGTCGCTGACCTTATGATATATGTTTATATACAATCCTATTTATTTATTGGCTTAATTTTTACCTTCACTTTTCTCCACAGGGGAGAGATTGTTCTCCACTCATGCATCTTAACCTCATAATAAACCCATGAGGTGGCAAGTCTGATAGTCTGCCCAAAGCCATTCAGCAAGCTTCTGTGGCAAAGTGGGCATTTATGCCTGAATCCAGCACTCTATCCACTGCACTACATTCACTTTGAAGCTGCTACTTATGGGAAGGATACTGTAAGATTGGTGCTGTATTACATGCTGTGAAATGTAACCCCCCCCCCCAAACCACTTAAAATGAAAAAAGAGAATGGTTTGATATTTTCTATAGTAGAATCAGCTATATCTTTCAGACTTTTCACCTTTAGCATTTGCAAATCTTGCGATTCTTATTAATTAATAACAGAAAATTTAAACAAATTTAACAAATAATATACCTGTTTGGGTGTATTATTATAAGCATATCTAGTTAATAGCTTATTGAATATGATGTGTTGCCAAAGTGCCTCCCTTTTGTTACTCTACCCCCACTATACACACACAGGCATTTTTGAGACTGTAGCTGCTTTTCACATTTTTGCATGTATTGTACTCTATCAGTGGATTTCATTCAGTCTTCCCTTCCGGAGCTCCATCCATTCTGGGGTTGTTGGGGAGGGAGTAGGTTTTTAAAAATTATTTAGCATGTGCATTGAAGCATTTGAGCATTTCAGCTGCCTCATTCAAAGGCATCTTTACAAGAGGGTATTGTAAGAGTTGTTATGAACAGGAAAACTTCTTTAAAGCAAGTTTCTTTATTCAGAGACGTAAACATCATTACAAAGGCATAGACAGGAATGACAAGGCTTGGAAAAGACTTCCACAATAAACGCTAGCCCACCTCATTACCCCCTTCCTTGGGAACCCAAGGAACCCAAACATTTGGTGCAATCTAAACTACAAAGATGTGGGCAAGACGGGCAGACTGGAGAGGACAGGCTACTCTATGGGAACTGAAGTATATTACCACTGTTTGTCCTTGAGGTGCCAAGCAGCCCAGGAACTGGAAAGCATCACAGGCAGGCAAGGCAAGGCAGTTAACAAATCAATCACAATTACCATGGCAGAATTCTGGGGGATTCTGACAGGTATCCCCTTTAACTCTTGTGTAAAGCACAGTACATGAAGCACAAAAGATAATTTATTTGCACAATTGGTTTTGGTTTTGGTATTAAACAAAGTAAGTGTAGAAACAGCCCTGGTCACAGGGACTAAATGCAAGTTCCATGTCTAGAAGCATCATGTCTCTGATTGCCAGTGCTGTTGGGCAGAACCAGTGAGAGGGTTTGTCTTCTGTGCCTTGCTTGTAGGTCTTCTGGGGGCATCTGGCTGGCTACTGCATGAAACAGGAATATGGATTATATGGACCATTAATCTCATTCAATAAATCTATTTATATTTTAATTCAAGTCTTTGACTCTATAAAAATGAAGACAGAACCCCCAAATCATCATGTCTTGCCATTCCCAACTATGTCTAGGTTCTAGTCACTAGCCTTATAGTGCAAAAAAATCTGGTTTGTTTTCTATAATGTATGAATACAGTTTTAAAGATGTTTGAATGTAGAATTCAACATGTAAATAGCCCTCAAGTAAATCCTCAATTAATGACCTTCCTGGAAAATTCTAGACTTTCATCTTTACTATATACTGCAGTTTAATTTCAGGTAAGTATCTAGTGATCCCTAACCATGTTTAAAAATCTTTTTTCTACAATAACTGTTTATGTCATAGTTAGATATGTTTACCCTACCTCCCAAATTCTGAGGAGTTGCCTTTTATGCTGCATGATCACAATCATTCGGGAATAAAATCTGAAAAGAAACTACTCTTTAAAAATACCATGGGCCATTAAAACCTCTCATTAAGAATGATAGATGAATTCTATTACACTCTTAGCAGAGAATTCAAGGTAACAGAAGCCTGGGCACCACTAGCATACAACTATCACAATCAGGAGAAAGTACAAGAAGAGCATCACAATATTATCAGGTGCCTGCAAAATAGCTGCAAAATATAGTTAAATTGATAGGGAAAAAGGTTCATCTTCCATGTTCAAGGTTGTTTTGCCGACCACATTGCCTGGCTGCATAGTTTCGCACAGAATTAAAGGAGCATCACATGCAAATATCTGTCTGCACAAAAATCATAGCTTGGGTTGAAATTTCTATAGACTTCAGTCTGAGGTGGGCAAATGCCCAAATCAATTATATGGAGGGCCTTGGCTTTGTTTTCCTAAGCATCTGAGCTAGATGACATGAAACAAATCAAAGGAAAGCCATATTTTACACTTTTGATCACCAAAAAGATAAAACATAAAATACCTACCCATGGACTCCTGATTACAAATTGCTGGAAAATAAAACTGAACAGAGGGAACAGAGGGAGGAAATATATCCATTATACTGAAGTTGTTTTTGTATATGTCAGTCTCAGATATTTGGTGTGTGTGTGTGGGGGGGGGCATTATAACCTATCCAGAAACATCATTATTATTATCCATAAAATACAGATCTTTTCTTTGTCCATAAAGAATTCCAGGCTAATATCCATATCTTTATACAACAAACAACAATTTTATTCATAGTTGTTCAGACTGCTGAAAAAGCTGGCAGGTGGCTGTTGAGTGCAATCCCTCCCTCCACCCCTCCTTCAGTCCTGCCGTGAAGGGAGCCTCTAACAGCCCCTAAATGAGGTGAGGGAGGCGTTTCCAAGAGCAATGCAGAGGAGTCTTTGGCGAGACTTGTGCTTTCATTTGAGAGGGGGAAAGCTTTCTGCCAAATAGTTGGCTGACAGAAAAGCCCCTTCTCACATAAATTACTGCTTAGGCCGGCCTCGCTGCTGGACCGAAGATGAAGCCAAGCAACTCTCTGTAGATTTGAGGCCTACCATACAGGGTTGTTGTGCAGATGAAACTTGATGCTATTGTGGAGATTCTTTTGCCTCCTGTTTCATCTGCACAACAACCCTATGTAGTAGGCCTCAAATTTGCAGAGTCGCACAGAAGAAATACACATGGCTTGGATGCTTCTTCCCTCCAGCAGTGAGGCAGCCACAGCAGTATTTTAAGTGAGAAAGGGCTGTTCTGTCAGCCCCCCCCCCACAAAGGAAAGCACAAGTACCCCCACAGACTCCTCTGCGTTGCTCTCGGAAATACCTCCCTCCCCTCAATCAGAGGCTCTCAGAGGCCCTTCCCAGCAGGCCTGAAGAGAGGGAGTGGTGGAGCTCTGTCAGTGGTCTGAGTCAAAGTGAGGGAAGTTGTTGGACCTGTGCAGCCTGGGGAGATGATCTTTATACTGTGTAGATGAGCTGTAATTCCAGGAGCTCTCCAGGCCCCACCTGGAGGTTGGCTACCCCTGGATTGGAAATATTCCTGGAGGTTTGGAGGTGGGACTTCAAAATGGTACAATTCCTCAGAGTCCAGCCTTTAAAGTAGCCATTTTTGCCTGCAGAGCTGATCATTATAATTATAATCTAGAGCAGTTATTCTCAACCTTCCTAATGCTGCAACCTTTTAATACATTTCCTCATGTTGTGGTGACCCCCAACCATTAAAATTATGTTTATCATCATAATCCTTTTGTCTGGTCTTGCCTCGAGAATATGGCTGCTTTCTTCCCTTTCTTAGTTATTAGAAGATATGCTTCCATGCTGGTTCATTGGCTTGGTTGGTTGTCACACCCCTATCCTAGTCACCCTCGCTGTTAGCTGAGGCTCTCTAGACAGGGTATCATTATTTCTGCCATTAGGTTTTTGAACTTTCTGTTATTTTATGGGGGTTTAATGGGGGTTTCAATTGGGGATTGTTATTGTTCTGAGTGTCTGTCTGTAGCTCACCATGAGCCAGCCTGTCTGGGAGTAGTGGGTAATAAATCTAACAACAACAACAACAACAACAACAATGGAAAAAAATTGGCATTAATTCTTATTCAGGAATCCAGAATTGTGCAGTATTTCTTGTAGAAATAGTTTTTCTAAATATTTTGGTCTGGATTATTTTCAGTGCACATCACGACTTAAACAGGAAATAAACAGAACTTTTTTGATTATATATGCCTTATTGTATATACACCTTATCCTTAACACGCCCGCGGTGCCGCGGGCGCCGCGGACTAAATAATTCGCTAAGAGCTGGGGGGGGAGGAGTTAGGGCGGGCTTTGTCCGTGATGAGGAAGGGGCCCGATTGGCCTCTTCCTCCGGACTGACAAGAGGGTTTGTCTTCTCTTGCCGCCACGCCGCCAAGGGAGTAATTGCCGCCACGCCGCCAAGGGAGTAATTGGGAGCCGCGTGCGCGGCTCACAGTTCCTCCCTTACCGGCGCCCTGATGCGTCGGGAGGCGTGAAGCGCCTCCCGACACGTCAGGCTGGTGGCCAGGGAGCAGCCGCGCAGCGTGGCCGGCGGGTGCTCTCTCGCCACCGCTGCCTCGCTGCCGCCGCCGCCCTGAAGACTGGGAGCCGCCTGCTCCCTCACTGCCACCGCCGCCCTGACGAGCTGGACCACCAGCCGTGTGCAGCGCGGCTGGCGGGTGCTCTCTCGCCGCCGCCTCGCCACCGCCATACTCGCTGCTGCCCAGAAAACTCAGCGCCGCCTGCTCCCTTGCTGCCGCCTTGCCGCAGCCCTGACGACTCGGGGGCACCTGCACCTCCGCTAGCGCCCGCTGTATCCAAGGTACAACGGGCTATATTACTAGTTGTATAAATATTGTATATATTGATCATGCACAGATCATTGGTTCTTTTCTGTCATATATTATTTATGCAGTTCCTATTGATAATTTCCTTCTCTTGCCAGATTTGAAATGTTTATTGTTTTAATGTTTCTAGTATTTGGTGCTTGGGATGTGCACACACACAAAAATTGTACAACTTTGGATTCGGTCACAAATGATTATGGCCAAATCTAAATCACATGAATTCCTCTTCAGCTTTTCAGATCCAGTCAAATCTATTTGGCCAAATCTGAAAAGATTTGGAAATTTTTCTGCACATGTCCTTCCCAAAAGAAGCCAAGAAAGTGGGGGGAGTACACAGACAAAGCCAAAACTATATAAGAAACTGGAATCTAGTGTACTCAATAAAGAATATAATATAAAGTATTTTGCAATGTAATCACTTATTATTAATAATTTCATCTTAACCAAAAATAATGAAGTTATGAACAGTAAATTCAACAACATTTACATTATACAGAAAGCTAACAATGGTGAGTTCTAAGTTTTCCATAGTCTTCAAACACAAAATGTAGATTTTCTGAAGTACAACAGAAGTAAAGCAAAGCCATATTTCATAGAAGGAGGTACAGATAAGGTCATGGCAACAATGGGAGGCCAGCTATGTTTTACCCACTTTGTGATGTCTTTTTCAACCCTCTAAAATGAAATAAGATGTAATCCAATATGGCAAAATAAAAAATATAGCATACTGTTGCAGTATAATATTTAAACCAATGGAAGTAAAACTTACCAAGGAGTAGTGACCATCATAACATCCACCAGTTTTCAGTTTTAAGCACACAACTTTCTGGAAAAGACATCTTTAAACCTCCCCCCCCCCCGCTCCAGAGGAGCGGGAGGAATAAAGGGCAAGTGGAGAGGAGTTAGGGCGGGCCCTGTCCAGGATAAAAACTCGGAGGGCCAAGCAGCCAATGGGGAGCCGCGCAAAGCACGGCTCCCCATTGGCTGCTTGGCCCAGCCTTGCCTGGGCCAGCCGGGGAGTTGCTGCTCAGACGAAGAAACCTTCCCCAGCGGTAAGTCCTCAGGCCACGTTCCCCTTGTCCAGGGAGCCTTCTGCCGGCCCCTGGGGCAGCCGAGCCTGCTCCTAGGCCCGGCAGTAGGCCGCAAAGCCTGCCGGCCCCGTCCGGAGCCTTCTGCCGGGCCCTGGGGCAGCCAAGCCTGCTCCTAGGCCCGGCAGTAGGCCGCAAAGCCTGCCGCCCCCGTCCGGAGCCTTCTGCCAGGCCCTCGGGCAGCCGAGCCTGCCCCTGGACCAAGCAGAAGGACCCGCCTACCTTACTCTGTTCCTCCCTTCCTCCCAGCATTCCCTTTCTCCTTCCCTTCCTCCCAGCATTCTCTTCCTCCCAGCATTCCCTTTCTCCTTCTCTTCCTCCCAGCATTCCCTTTGTTTTTCCCTTTCTCCCTTCCTCCCTCTCTTCCATCTGCCTCTCTCTGGCTACCTGTTTCTCTCCCTCTTCTTCTGTCTCTATCTTCCTCCCTTTCTTTCTGTCTTTCTGTCTCTCTCCTTTTCCTCCTTCCTTCGCCCCATCCCTCCACCCACCCATCATGCTAGGGCCCGCTGTATTTTGGCCACTGTGGGCTTAATATCTAGTTAAATATAATAAAACACATAGGCAATGCATAGACATAATAAACAGAATTAAAAAATATAGAAAGGTAGAAATTTACCAGACCAATTATAAAGTTATTTTCAAAGAGATAATTTTTGGGGGAAAGATACATAAAGGTGCCTTAACAAGCATTAAGAATGATGGATCCATCAAAGTCCTAATGAGTCCTAAATAAAAGTCCTAATAAGAAAGATCAAATAGACCTGATCCTGTAAAGAAAAAAATGAATTGGAACTATCAAGTAACATTAAGAAAAAACAAGAAAGATGTGGGGAGATATTTAAATTATGTGGTGTTAAAGAGTCATATAGGTGAATATATTCAGACTTCCACTGCAAAAGGGTCTTTTTAGGGTCTTTAAGTTTCCAAGTATTTTGCTTGAACAAATGTGTAACATAGACTCTCAGATCATCTATCTTATGCTCTTTCTCCAGACAATGCTGGGTAAGAGGAGCTTCAACTACTCTATTTCATATCCTGAAACAATGTTCTAGGATTATAATTTTAACAGTCCTTAATGTCATTTCAATATAAATCAATGGGCATGGACACATGATGACAGAAATGGCTTCCTTTGTACTGCAGTTTGATATGTTTTCAGATCATTTATATCCTCACAATTCTAAGTTCCCTTTAAAGTCTAGTAGTTCCACCCATAGTAGCTCTTTGTGCTCTATTGCTTCTTTGATATGCACTGCAACATAATGCCCAGCATGTTGTTATCGATCCTGCCGATACAGTTAATGTTCATGGAAAACTTTTCCACACTCCAAGTTTTTATAATGGTCAGGTCACTATGTAGTCATTTGATGCCAACTGTTCTACTTTCTCCCCTTTGTTAGATTGGGTTTGAAATAAGAAAAGACAAGCTCATTCATTCCTAATAAGAGACCAGATAATGACTCTGTTGGTTGATTGCTGGTGAAAATTTAAATGAAGCATCTATTGGTAGCGTTTGAAAGGGATGCTGACATAGATACTTAAGAATCTTTGATTTGTAGATTTTTCATATACTTCTTATATAATGCAATGTTATTAAGCTGAAATATATGCTTAGAGCTAAGTGCTTAATGAGGTGTATATAGAGCCAATTTGCCCTTGCTTGGCCTTCTTCCTTTCTGCCTAAATAGCTAGCAGAGACAGAAACTGAACACTTACAAAAAACCCACATTGTTGCTTTTTAGACAATTTTTTATATTTTTATGTCTATATTTTAGCACCTAATTTTTCTACTGATCCTATGTGGTTTCTGTTATAATTTTTTTGTATATATTCTTCAACTTTGGTTGAACTATGCATAAAATGTACATGGTGAAAAGCATTTGTGATACAAAAGATATGCGTAATTAAAGATGTCTTGAAATAAGTCATAATCGAATAAATCTAATAAATTAAATTAAACTGATGAAAAAATGATATAGTATTTCATTTCATAAGCACACAGAAACACAAATATAGCAAACTTATTTCTGCTTTCCTAAAGGTAAGCCACATTGAATAGATTGAGTATAACAGATTGAGTAGAAACTTGCTTTGGATTTCTCCATTGGCAGTAGATTCTATATTTTGAGGATGTGATTCTTTCCCACCATTCCCCTTCCAACATCACTCCCTAGAGACTAGTAGTTTGTGCTGCTGCTGGAAACTGTAGGATCCACAAAGACAAAAAGCCAGATATCTCATGAGGGCCTATAGTGAGGAACTTTCCCCTCTTGGTGCCAACCTTGTCAACGAAGCCCAGCTGGCCATGTGGACTGTCAAACAAGTGAATCCCACAGCTTTCAGTATCAGTGCTTTTAGATCTCTCAAGGAGCTGTCAGGAGAGAGAGCGTGGGCTAATCCCTGCTGATGCATGACGCTGGCACCATCCAGGCGCCTCCCAGACCTGGCCTGTGGCAAGGGAATGCTGAATTTTCCACATTCCCTTTCCTGCCATGGCAGCCGTCAGAGGCACAGCTGGGCCAGGCCCACGCCTATGGGATGAGGCCGGCCTCTTCCTCCCCAAATACAGTGTCCCCACAGGGACACAAAGCACCCCATTTGGCTTTGCAGTGCTGCAGAGCTGAATGGGGTGTTTCTACACTCCACACGATGATGGGATAGCGGCATCATCCTGCAGTGGGACCCCTGTGCTCCTTGTTCCCCTGCTGTCACAGTGAAGCATGGCAAAAACTTCCAGCCCTGCAGTTGTGCTTGCACATGCATAACTCTGGAACAGACTACGTGCATCAGAGATTTTCATTAAATGATAGCAGCCCAGCATGGCTGCTGCCATGCATAATCAGGCAGGGGGGGGGGGGAAGAGAGAGATTGAATTGATTTAAGTCCTCATGTACACACTCTATAAAATCCAGGCTTTGCTAACATAAATAATGTATAAAAAACTGGGAAGAATATGGTGCAAAAAATAACTATGGGATCAAAAATTCATGATGATTAATTTAATTGCCCTGAATGTGCCTTCTCTCATAGGTTGCCAAAATAGAACACAAGGTCAGTTTTCATAACTCCAAGTTTGTGGGTCAGGTCTCCTGCTTTCTTCCTTATAATGGCAACATCACTGGGGAGCAATATTCGTATGCTTTAATTTGCTATTTTTAATACATGTCAATAAAATGTTCCTTAATTTACATTTGAAGGACATATTAGCGATGCCTTTTTAAAAAGTTGCTTTTGTGCCTAAAATAAGCCGAATTCCCTATTACAGAGCAGATGTGTTTAGATTCTGTGCACTTGCATGTAAATACATACAGATAAAGATACAAAATTTTGATGCAATATTTCATTTCCATCCCCTCAACCCTTAACTGCCTCTAGACAGCAAATGTTGCTTATTATGTTTGACTTGACAAAACTATTCTATAGTTAAGTTCAACCACACTTATTGAAAGATGACATGTTTTAGACTTAAATGCAGTATGTATAGTCTGTTTCAGAAACCAGTTTAGTGTATGCTAGTGAAGCATATAACAGGTATAAAAATTTCCTTGAAGTGCAAAGAGACACTGAGGCAGCATCTCTATTTTCATTTGTGAAATATGAAAGGTATTAAAATTTCATTCCATTCGCACTTTTTAAAAAGAAACAAACATTGAACACATTTTATGGCCATCTTAACCTTCAAAGTCACATATTTGTGGCTGTATGTCTCATCCAGGGCCACCCTAATTTCATTGGCTTGACTGGAATTAGATGGGCATGCTTTTACTTAGGATGGTACTTAGTATCCTCCATCATGTATCTTGTTTCTGCATCCCTGTAACTTTTCTTTCATTGAAGAAAAATAATTCTTTGTTCTTTTCTGCAATAGATAGAGGTTTCTTGGCAATTTACTTAGAGACAATTTACACTCTTGTCACACAAGATGAACTAAGATTTATACAACAATTCTGAGCAGACCTAGACCTAAACACTGTATCCTCTCTAAAGAGAACAGAAAGCTTACTGGTAAGGGACAGAGAGTTGCCCGCCGCTCAAAGAAAAGAGGTAATTTTGAAGTGGGAAATGCAAGAAAATTATCCAATTCCATGTGCAAATAATGTGTATGTCCTGTGTGCATGTGGAAGAGATTATTTTTACAAGAGAAGAGGGTGGTTATTATTTACAGATTAAGATTATATGTTCAAACCATGTTCTTGTTTTTAAAATGCTTAAAAAATGTAAAGTTTTTTTATTGTTGCCAGTGTTCAGCTCATGTCCATATCTACTTGTCCTCTAAAAATCCCCACATTTGCTAAACTTAAAACATATTACAGATTAACAATTAAAACAATTAAACAGAAAAACTATTAGGAGGGAGTACTTGATAGTGGACCAGCAAGTTAACATATACTGAGAATTCAGCAATACCAGTGTTAAGTAGAGATCAGCATGAACCGCATTTTTGTGTTCTCTTTGTGGTTTGTGGCTGAATTGATATACTGGTTTTCAAACCATAGTAGTTTGTATCAGTTTCTGAACCACTTTAAATTTAAACCCCTGCTTTCTGTTCAGGGCATCTTTTTGTGAGGAGCAAAAAGTAGCTGTTTGGCTTAAATGGCTCCGGGGCATTTAAACCCTGCTTTCTGTTCTCCATTTAAGCCATTTAAGCCAAACAGCTGAATGGGAGGGAACTCCAATGTTCAGCTGCTTTTCATGAAGAGCAGAAAGCAGGGGTAAACCTTCATGAACCATCACAATCTGCATCAAAGTTCACAAAAGTTTGTAGCAATTCTTCAGTTTGCAAGCATCATTTC
Source organism: Paroedura picta (assembly GCF_049243985.1). NCBI lineage: Eukaryota > Metazoa > Chordata > Lepidosauria > Squamata > Gekkonidae > Paroedura > Paroedura picta. The sequence continues at coordinate 61,437,367 of NC_135375.1, forward strand.
ATGAACCACAAACCAGCCAAAATTAGGACTATAATTATCACTACGTTACCTTTCTTAGTGTATTTGCAAGATCAGGCTTATTCCATTTTTTTTCCTGAATTAACTAAAAGATGCACTTGAAGGAAGCAGGGAGCATTTAGAGTCATTGTTGTACAGAATAGTACACATTCAAGCTGTCCAGAGCTTGTCTTTTTAATGACTGCAAAATGTCACTGCCATAAAGGACATATCACTGAAGGAGACAATATCTTCTTAAATTACAAATGAATTTTTAATTTTAACAACACGCCTTTTTATTTTAGAGGCTCTATTTGGCAGAGCTGTACAGGAAGGAGTTGTATATACCAGTATGTAGTTATGCATGAGTGTTCATCTTTTTTCAACTGAGTATTGAACATTCCACTCTAGTGATCATATCCTAAGTGTAGGCCATGTGGCAAACTGGTGGATGAGTGAACATCCTTGATTTTGTGTTGTTTTGGCTATGGCAAATAACTTGCTGCTGAAGTGATCATCAGATCTTTTGCATATGTTCTCATAAATATTAATTTCTGTGTGGCTGCAGTAAACCTGATTCCCATAGCAACTATGTGTGAACAATGTTAGATTCAAGTTAAAGTAAGGCTGATTCTGTAGTTGTCTGTAATCTTCGGAGCTCCCTCATGGTTGTCTCAGGGGAGGAAATTCAGTTTTGCACCTTGCTGTCCGCACTAGGTCACCTCCAAAGTCAAATTCCATGGATAGGCTTTGGTTCCTGCTCTTCACATTAACCTCAAATTGGCAGTCTTCCTGGAGCCATGGGAACGCCATCCATGCCCCTTTTTTCCCTTTGGGCATGCACACTAATGATTGATTGATCTATCGCAAATAATGGGAGGCACGAATGCCAATTGATTTGTATGGGTTCCATTGAAATACATTATAGTAGGAAGAGTTGCAAAGAAAACATGGAATGGATTTTCAGTTACAATAAGACAGACTATTCAGGGCCTGGAATTACAAGTCCCAGAGTGAAATGACAGCCCCTGGGAGTACCATGGGGGATCTAGGAATGGAATGACAGACACCAGAGTGCTATTTCCAGGGGATAGCACAAAATGAGAAAAGAAAATAGCATAAAGCTGGAGGAGGTGGGTGGACTCAGGCTTCAAAAGGCAAGGGTGGGGAGAGAAGAGGAAAGCAAATTCGAATGTAGACCAAATGCACTGGATTACTGCTAACTGCCTCCCCAGTAGGGGAGACAATTCGTGGTTTTTCCCAGCTGCAAAAAATGGCACAATGGCCCCCAGTGGTGGCATTTTCATTGGATCTGCACCCGAGGAGCCGGATTTTTATGTGGAGACAGAGGAATTCCGTGCAGCTGAAAGGGTGCTGCTGCAAAATTTTCTTTCTCTGAGGAATCACTCTAAGATTCTGAACTTCATTGTAAGCTAGAAAAGGAACCAAATTAGACATTAATACATTTATTTCTCATAACCAATGTTACTTCAACTGGCCTTTCAATTAGTTTCCATTAAGAACACTGCCCATTAAACCTCTTTCTTAGATCTGACCTGTAGTGGGACTTCGAACAGAAGTGTTCATAGGTAAGATTTTGAGAACATGACAAATTATAATAAAACAAGTACTGACGAGCTAAATGTATCCCAGGAAATTTGTGCTTCTAGCTCAACACTCATTACTAAGTAGGAGTGTTTTCCTTGAGGAACTGTTCATTTTCATGTTCTATTTAATTTGTGACATATACCTGGTTTATCCAGAGAACGGATGACTTTGAGTGGAAGTGAACAAAGAACATTTATCAACTTGAGTTTTGCCCCCCCCCATCATTAGTGTCATTGTCCCTGTGTGAGTTCTTAATTAGTAAGAGATATGCTAATTGATCAGTTTATAGTGGCCTGCCTTTGTCCTCAGTAAAACAACTTAATGGATGAACAGCTGGAGTTGGAACTTTGAATCCCTTGTGAGAAGTTCAGCGATACTGTATATGTCAGCACTAATCTCTGGGCGGCCAGTTCAACTCTTAAAACTACTGTTCCGTTTACTACTTTACTTAAGTGTCTTCTACTCTCATATCTTCCCACTTTCCCTATCTTCCTAGAATTTCTGGAAGTTGGTTAGTAAGAATAGAAATTATCTGGCCAATAAAGGGCAGCTGGGGAGAATGAAACAAAACGGATGATAAAATTAAATAATGCATATCACCAATTATTCCTATTTTTCCAAATTCAGGTTATTAGTTTTTAATAGGTTTTTAACATCCACATTACTGATTATATTAATTCTATAAAGTCAAAATTTATTCCGTATTTTTTTTCTTTTGCTGACAAAAAGGCTGGATTTAGAAGAAACAGTGATAGAGCTAGGGTTGCCAAGCCTTTGCCACCAGTTCCTGGAAGCTTTCAGAGCAAAGGTGAGGTATGGATTTGTGACCTTACTTCTAGGTTTTATGTAGTAGTGATGTCATAATGTTCACGGAATTGACAGAACTCTATAGTGAAACTATAGAATCTCAGGGACTTCCTAGAGTGCTATGATATTACTTCTAGTTTTTATAAATGTTACTTCTACCCCTTTACCTCCCACCCACTCTATTGAATGGGCACAGGGGCAAGGGGGCTTTTCACTGCACCCTGTGGAGTGAGGGTGAAATTAAAGAGCCTGTATGCATTTTTGACAGGGTGGCTTGCTGAACATTCAAAATGCTCCTAGTGGGCGGGGCTCCGTCTGGATTCTTTTAAATGTTCAGTATGTTGTCGGAAGGATCCGTCACTATATATATACATTATTGCAGGTATAAGGATTTTGTTTGACATGAGCTCTTAATGCTATTCCCATAAATTTGACATTGGCAAACTGTATTTTGTGAATAACATTAATTAAAATAGTAGAATTGGGTGTTAAAATTGTGCCACCGTGTTTTTCAAAATTTTATAACCTGAAAGTCTTAACGGGATCATAGACAGGTAATTATAATTCATATAAATCTGCAAAGAAAATAGTATTTCTGGCTGGCTGCTTATAGTGTGTAACAACTAGTTTGTAAAGTGTGGAGATTAGATTCTGAAACATAATTTGTGCTACTGTGCTAGCTGGATTAAAGCAGCAGGTACCCCATTCGTAAACTCTTTAAAATGACTGGAAGTACTTTTGAAGTGTAGTTAATATTGATTTTTGACATGAATGAAAGAAGCTCTTCATAATGTCATTTTCATTTATCAACTAGGTATAGCAGAGAGTACGATTACAATAACAAAAAAGCACTATTACCCGGGCCCTTTCCAAAAGTGTTTATTTTGAGCCATTAAAAAGAATCACAAATCATTGTGAGTGTTAGAGTGATAATCAGAATTAACTATATCACATTGATTTTATTGCTGTTTTGAGTAGCATCTGTTCTGGATATGAGCAGAGCTTTAAATCATTGCAAACATGAAGAATGATAATAAAACAAAATGTTTGTCTCCCAAATTGCAATCCTTTGGAGCATTGCAGGAAACTGTCCAAAATTTCTCCCTGTTCAAAAGAAGTCGTGGACAATGAATTTTTTTTAATCCAAAGAGAAGGGTTTATTAGACAAATCAGACTAATGAAGTAAAGGTTTCCTGTACCACTCCAGTAGATTATTCACCATTTGTTGTTCATTACAACATTTATAGAACTAGGGTGTCAGTCTACTCAGAATTGTAATACAAATAATGCAGATAAGAGATTATAAATTGCACAAGACCACCTAGTGAGTTTTGTAGTCGATTCAGGAATTTGAGCATGGCTCCTTTGCATACTGACCTAGATGGCTCAGGCAAACCCAATCTCAGATCTTCAAAGCAGGTTCAGCCCTGGTTAGTGCTTGTATAGGAGACCATCAAGGAAGCTCAGGATAGGGATACCAATTCTGAGTTGGGAAATACCATATTCCCATTGAAGAGATAGTTCCCCAACGTCCTCTACTCCCCCGTCCAAAGCAGTCCCCCTGGTATGTTGAGCTCTGAGAAACTCATTGGGATCTGAGACAACTAGAGTGAGTTTGGAGGAAGATGCTTCATGATGAAGCATCAAGAACATCTTATAGAATGTATATGAAGGCCTATGAGATGATGGTGAAATCAATAAAATGCAAATTTTACTCAACTTCCATCAAGTCCATGTGCTCATGTCCAGCACAATTGTTTAGGATAGTTCAGTGCTGCCCTGGATGAAGTGCACCAAAATAATAGCCAATCAAATATCAGCTATGAGGCATTTGTGAGCTACCTCGCGTACAAAATTGTGACATTCCACTATAACTTCCTTCCAACCATAGACACAGAAAGTGAACTAGAGTCCCCTTGTCCATCTCTGGCGAGAACCCAGTTAGTCAATGAAAAGAGGATTGTGAAAGAAACACGTACACAATGGGATTAAAACAAACTAGTAAAGGATTGTAACGCAAATACCTGGTTATGAATTTCTGGCATTGGTAGTGTTATCTTGGTTTAGTCTTTACAATGTCTTACCTTGAAGATTTCAAAGCAGCTTTGTTGTTTTTATTCTGCACTTATGACACAGATGTTGACACTCTTACAAATTTGGAATACCACAGTTTATTTCCTATTGCTGCAAAAAGTCATACTTGTCAGAAAAGATGGCAATTCTAGCTTGCTTTCACTGTAGTACTTTATTAGTTTTTGTTGATAACATTTTCATAATTAGTCTTAGCATATGCCAGAATAGCTTAAGGCACATCTATGTGTAAATATCAGCAGACTATAGTGTATGGAATTATCTGGAGCAACTCATCCTTAAAATAAGGTAGATTGTAAAGTATTTTGTTAAAAACAGTAAATGTGCATGGGAGCTGTAGGAAAATAATATAACAAACAAACTGTGAAAACAGATTTTCCAAAGTTATTTAAAATATCAAAGGGAAGGGCCATCATAATTAATTTATTTTAGTATGGGCTTGGGCTGTAACACAATACAAATTTATGGATGGATATATCTATTTATTTCATTAGGACTTTCCCAACATACATTCTATAAGTAGGAAGAAAGTGATTGTTACTTATTTTTGAAAGAGATAGCAATGGCATGCACATGATGGAATATCATACAAGTAAAACAAAAATGAATAAGAATTGCAAAAATACAAGAAATATTTCCCTTACTCTTTGGGTAGAAAGGAGATGATGGGTGGAGCAATTATTATGGAAGATGAAGATATATTTGAATACAGGCAAAAACAACCTGGGCTAGAAGCAGGCAAAAAAGATTGATGATCTCAAGAAAGGTGAGTGGAAGAGAGCTGAAGAGCAGGTGGGTGTGAGAGAGTCGGGTCAAGGTGAATTGAATCTGAAACAGGCCAGTGAATCAAACTTCATCTAAATGTACTCATTTCAAGCATCCTCAAACTTACATTAGAGGTGGGTGTAAGAGCCAAAGAATGAATTAGAAATAGCTCCTTCAGAATTAAATAGAAGATCAAAGGGCACTACACTGCGATAACAACTATGAATTCTATCTGTCTAGATAATTAAAGCAGCAATGAATAAAGAACTAGCACTGAAAGATGGAATAGATTAAAATGCAATTTGAGGACTTTTCTGCATAGAGAACATCCCAAACTTTTTCTAAGGTCTTTCTAAACTGTTATCAATGCCAAACATGATTACTACTTATGTTTTGTGACACAGACACCTCACCCCTGGGTTTTTAGTCTTCTCTAGGTAACATAAAATGATGTCCATAATTTGTTCAGATTCTTCCAGCAATCATTTTTTTTCTTGGCATTTACAATCTCACAAGGTGTTTGTAAGTAATCTGAATTATATGACCTACATATTTTAGACATATTAAGAGTATACTTCGTTATTTTGCATAATTCTGCTTTGATTAATCATGGGGAAAGGCTATAAAGAATGAAATGTAGTGTACATCCTTCCTCTGAGAACTGGATAGCAGCTGGATAGCAGTTGGAATTCCTGTGAGAATATACTTTTCCTTTCTTAAAGGTCCTCAATTAAGACACCAATGTGTAATGTATGTTCATAAATGCATATGTATTTTGTTACTGACAGCATCATAACTGAAAGGTTCCTTGTGCTGAAGAAACATAGTAATAGTGAGTGAAGGGTTAAAATTCCTCATTAAGAGGCAGCTCCAAACACTCTGACTGGCTGGCAACAGCTGAGAGGGAATTGATATAGTAGCTGTGTGCTGGAGAGAAGTCATTTTGATTCAGGTTCAGAGAGAGAAAGAGAGAGAGCTTTCTGACAGAACCTCCTTATGCCTTAGCTGAACATCTGTTCTGAGGAGAAATTTTAGTCAGAGAATAACTTATTTGTTAAAAAGCTAAATACAGATCTCCAGACTGTCTGGAGAACTGGGACAGTTATTTTGGCAGAGAGAATTTGGGTAGTAAGGTGATACTCTCAATTCAGGCCAAAGGAGAGGGAATAATCCTAGGGAGAGAAGGAGAATCCCTTTCCAGTTAAAAGGAAAATTTGTGTGAGAGGATTTCCTGGGACTTGTGTAAGATAAAATGTGATTCAGGCTTCTGAGTAGTCAGATGGAAACTGGTACTTCTAAAAGGGGAATAGGTGTTACTAGGAGAGAGAACTTGTCTTTTAGAAACTAGAAGAATTCAGTGCAACTCAAAAGGTAAAAGACAAAGAAGAAAAACAGATATTATATGTCAAAACTTTGATTCATCAATTCAGCTACCTTTCTCTCAAATAAGTTTGTTTGTTTGTTGGTTAACAAAAAAAGTCTCAATGCCATTTTGACCAGGGTTTTAAGAAAAGAGAGCACTTTCCCCAAAAGTTCTAAGGCTGACTAAAGCCATTATATCTGCCAGTGGCAGTCAGTCAGCTTTATTATGAATTAAAATAATGAAACCAGGCTACAAGGGCAATTCAGACAGTGAGGGAACAACCATTTTATTTTGGCGGGAAAATCTACCTCTGAGTTCGGGTGTGTGGGTGGGGGTCCATCATTATGTTAAATATACCGACATGAAGTAGAAGAAGAAGAAGAGTTGGTTCTTATATGCCGCTTTTCCCTACCCGAAGGAGGCTCAAAGCGGCTTACAGTCGCCTTCCCATTCCTTTCCCCACAACAGACACCCTGTGGGGTGGGTGAGGCTGAGAGAGCGCTGATATCACTGTTCGATTCAGAACATTTTTATCAGTGCCGTGGTGAGCCTAAGGTCACCCAGCTGGTTGCATGTGGGGGAGTGCAGAATCGAACCTGGCATGCCAGATTAGAAGTCTGCACTCCTAACCACTACACCAAACTGGCTCCACCAAACTGTGGTAATGAGCCCACAGTCTCCTGAAGCATCTCCCTGGCTCTCTTTTTTTGAGGGGAGTGGTGGGGAGAATCGGTTCATTTTACCCAGTAACAACCAGTGACATTTGAACTAAAAATGCTTGCACAATGTTACCTTTGGCTGAATTAGTCTATTAATAAATAATTCTGTGACCAACAGAGTTTTGTAATGGTTTGAAATTCCAGTATGTAAAAGTATTATTGAAGAATTTTCACTGTATGTGCATTCTTTTTTCATTTATTGGTTCTTAATTATTATTTCTAACTGTAAATATATCTTTTTTCTCTTAGCTATACAGCAAAGGCTTATGAGGTGGGGCACAGTGGCTACCTCAGCTGCATGTTGAGTACTGCTGAAGGAAAAGTCATCAGAGGAAGAAACAAAACTTAAGAAGTTGTAGTACCATACAGTTACAGAGTGGCTGGTAGAATCCTGCATTGGCAAGTGATTCATCACTCTGCATTTGCACTGAGTTTCACCACCAACTCACTAGATTAGTGCCTCCATGGTGTTGCAGTCATGGTCCTAGAAGTTCCATTGTTATCTCTTAACAGCCACTCAGAAGGTACCTCCCCCTTCAGCAGCACTCAGTGAGAGCAGCAGGAAGATTCTGTGTACAAGGGCTGCTACTGTAGCTGGTAGAGGTGGGCATGGACTGCAACACTAACTTAAAAATGCATGAAATTGAAGGGTTCAGCATTCATGATCTGGCGTTCATTAAGCCATGGCTCCCATGAGCACCCGAACCCACATGGGTCTTTTTAGTTTTGGCGGGGTTGCCAGTTTGTGAGGGCTGTAGTTTGCTTTTTAGCACATGTGTCTCACATGCCAGAAAAGCTGATGTGTCATGAGGAGGGCTCGGGGGTGATTTCTGTTAGCCCTGGAAACTTCAGTCTCTCACCTCTGTACTTGACAGGCATCCATGGCAACCAATAGGATCTCTCCCATTCTTGACTCCCATGGAAACAGCAAACTATATATGCTTCCAGCATTTACATGCAATTGCCATGTGTTCTTCATTTTCTCACAGAGCGGGTAGTGTTTGGGAGTGCTGTAGAACAAGTGAAGGGGGGAGAAGGATTTGCTGGATAGATAGTGGGTCTGGTAGAGTGGGGAGGGAGGTCAAGCACCTTCTGCACTTCCAAGTTTTCAACTGCAGGTTTTGCATGGTCTGGCTGTTTTTCTGCAGGGGTGATCCACCCCCTCTCTGATGAGGCCATTTGCAATCTTAGCTGAGAATTTTTTCCCCTGGTGTTGGGTGAAGCAACACCATGGAGCAAAAACATGGTTCCAAAGCATGGAGCCTGATAGATCCTCAGGAGTTTTACACTGGGTCACCAAGGTACTATAACTCAGAGTAAACTTATAACTCAGAGTAAATTTCCTTTGGAAGTCAGATTGCCTTTTAAGGCAATGAACCATTTGAGGTTCATTATGCCCCTCTTGACCTGTGAATCCCTACAGACCTCCATTTTTCAGGTTCACACCCAGCTCTAATAGCTACCATTTAAAATGAAAGTAATTATAAATTGTGGCACTTCCACATATCTATTGCTAACCACTGGATATCTTGCTCATCTCACTTTAGTGTTTGAAATCTTATACTGTAGGCTGTTGATGGAATGCTAGCTGAGAGAGAGAGAAGATGTTGATTATAATTTAAAAGGCAATCTGACTTCCAAAGGAAATTTACTCTGAGTTATAGTACCTTGGATATTATTTACATTAGTTAGAATTTTTTTTCAAAAAGTTCCTGAAGCATTTATGACCATGTGTGTCTTTTTCTGCCAATGTCTTTTTAAAGATCTTTATATTTACCTTAATAACCCCTGGTTATAAAAAGCTGAGTTTATAGTTTGGAAATATTCAATATTTTTATGATGCAGCCATTTTGCAATATATATATTATTGCAAGTAATATAATAGCCATTTTACCAAAAAAGCTCACTGTTTATGTACATTAAGTACATAAACTATAATAAAACTATAAAGCAACAAAATTAAATAAACAACAATCATCACCAGGTACAATGCCTGTTATAGCCCAAAGATGGTAAAAATGTCTGTTCATGAATACAGAGGCTAAACTAGCTGCTGACAGCACAATCTGCAGTGACTTAATCACCAGAGGTCACATATGAGAACTGCTCCCATGTTGAAAGCAATGGGGCATCTTGCAGAGTCAAGGATTTCATGTGCCATACAAGCTGCATTCAGGACTCCGGATGAAGATGTTAGTAATTTCCATCATATTCCTGTGAGATTTTAACGCCTTCTTTCTCCAGCCTTGTTTTAATTGAATTTGGTAGATCCTTTTCTGATGCACCTCAAACAACCATAAAATCTAAAGGTTTCAATGCACTCATATTTTAGTATGTATAAAGACTCTTGAAGAATGTGGCTTCCTACAGTTCCAAAATGTCTGACACAGCATTTTTCTAATTCAAGGAAAAAATAAAACTGTAATAAATTTTGAAGCTACTGGCTTTGAATACTTCCTTTCCCTCCTATAACAGCTGCTGCAGAGGCACTGAAAGGTTTGTCAAAATACTATGTGTTCCTGGCATATTTATGCATTATTTTTCTTCTTTTTCACAGGTGGGTAGTAATTTCTTTTCTTCCCATTCCATGAGATATCTGCAGTTTGCATACATTTGTTGTATATAACGCAAGACAGGCATCTATTCTCTGTCTCCAAATCTTGGAGGTGCCTTATTGGTTCAATTAAAGTAACTATGATGCAACACCGTGGCAACTTGGAAATGTATACAAAAAGTAATTCCCTCCTATGTCTTTTGATTTATAGAAAGACTAGAACTAAGGCCGCTGTACCCAAAATACAGCGGGCGCTATCAGCCCTCCTTGTGGTCCCCCACCCCACCCCGCCGCTCCCGCCCCCTCCCTGCCGCAAAGCCCTCTCTCCCGCCCACCTCCCGCCCCAGGATCCCGGCTTCGCAGCAGGGAAAGAAGCTAGACTGCCATGTTGGAGCCCCCTGGCCACCTCCCACCCCAAGATCCCACCTTCGCCCAGTGCTGAAGCCTCTCCTGCCCAGCCCTCTCTCCCCTGAGGTGCTGGCTTTAGCACCAGGCTCAGAGCAGGCCCGGCGCATCGCAGACATGCCAGGCCTGCTCTGAGCCCAGCGCTGAAGCCTCTGCTGCCCGGTCACCTGCCCCTGAGGCTCTGGCTTCAGCGCCGGACTTGGAGCAGGCCCGGCACATCTGTGATGTGTCAGGCCTGCTCTGAGCATGGCGCTAAAGACTCTTCTGCCCGGCCCCCTCCCCCTGAGGCCCCAAATATTTTATTCAACAAAGAATGCCTCTTGAAAGTTTTCTCACCCCCCCTCATAACAAAGAATCAGGAATTATATTATTTTTTTCATTTATCAAAGGACTCATGATCCCATAAGTGGTGGCATCCAAAAAACACTATGTAATTATGATTCCATGCAACGGAGAAGTATGAATTTAAAAAATAGCGGACATTGTGGGACCTTTAAAGTGTATCAAAATATGGAGAAAGGGGATTGGTTGCCTGAATTGATTGACAGGTAAAAGCACGAAATGTAGAAGGTGCATGGCTCTCTTCCACTTCTTCCAGCAGCAGATGAGTAGGGTAAGACATCTGAAAAGAAGGCAGACAAAGGCATGTCAGGACACCCCCATGAGTTTGCTCCTCCCCCTCCCTCCAGGTGTCCTTGGGGAAGGGCATCCTGGACGACGATAGTTATGGTGATTTCCTGCCTTGCGGAGGGTGCCCTGAATGACAGAGACAGCCCAGGGAACCCTGTTTGCCCAGATAGCTGCAAAGAGGCTGGCCTGGGACATCAGGGCATTCCCCCAAATTGAGCTGTCTCAGCTGGCAGAGCTGGCAGGCTCTGTGGTGATGTATCCCAGAGGGGCAAGGCTGGCTGCAGAGCAAGAAAAAGCTGTGGTGGCGAAAAGTGCCACTGTGAGATGATGGGGGCCAACCTTAGGGGCTCCCGCTGCTAACAGACTCCGCAACAAAGGAAAAAGGGAAAGTGAAATGGAGAGGAATGTCCAAATGGCAGGACGTTCCCAGATGGGGCCAGAAGGAGGGAGACAGACAGGGAAGAAAGGGAAGGGAAATCCCCCATCCCCCAATTCCCCAAGTTACCTGCAGGCCCTATACCAGGGCAAAGTCGTCTGGGGAGAGGCAGAAGCTGGGAGCAACAAGCCTGTAGCCAAACCTGGAGAGAAAGAAAGAATGAAGGAAGGAAGCTGTGAAGGACGAGTAGTAAGGGTAGAGTTAAAATAACCTCGGGTGCTCTAAGGAAGGGGGAGGATTTCAAGAGGAAAGGAGGTATAAAAAGAGTATGGGAGAGAATCACAGTGTGGTGAGTAAAGTAGAATGATGGTGGTGGAGAAGGCAAGAAGGGAGAGAAAGCACAGGAAGAAAATTGACAACTACAATAGATTGGGAGACTGAGCAGTTGTCAAGGAGGAAGAAAAGGTTCCAGTTGGAGTGAGGAGAGAACCCCCCAGGTACTCCAGCGACTTGGGACTCTTCATCCAGTTCAGCATCTTCATCTGGAAGTTCAACAGGGAGTGTCATTGAGCAGCCTCGCTTTGCTTCCGGCCTCTCTATTGTATCTGCACAAACTGCATTAAAGTTCAAGATTTGCATCAACCCCATGGTGAGACCTTCTTTCAAAAAGGTGAGCCTAAAGGGCCAGACCACCCCAGGGACCCCCCAAAGTCTCATGAGGCAAGTGTCATGAACATCTTGTTCCTGCCCCACACACCCTCTTCATGGGCCACTAATTTCCAATCCTCCTGGAAGCTCCTGCCCTGCTCTGGCATCACCCTTGAACCAAGGAGCACTTCCCCTCGCCTTAGATCTACATTTCAAAGAGAGGCGTCAGTACCTCTCTAATCTCTCACTTTCAAGGTTGCTTCCCTCTCGGCTCGCCTAAATAACAGATGCAGGAAAGCGCTTTCACACCTTCCCTCTATCAAGGGATATCAAAGGCTTTTGTGACCCTGTTTGCCTGTGTGAATGCCCAGTTTTTTTCCAAATAGTTTATTGCCCTCTTCCCATGGCCCAGGTATAAATGTTGGTCACTCCGTTCCCCAGTGTCTCTGTCAATGACTGTGTCTGTGAGCATATGCAAAGTGTGGACTCTGAATGCTGACTTCTTCAATAAAAGACTTCTGCTTAAAGCTTCAACATGAAGTCCAATAGTGATGTCTTGGATGTCAGTTGTCTGGGTCTCAACATCTTGGTTCCTCACAGTGAGACAGCAAGAAGGTGAGGAGGGCTTGGGAGGCATGATATAATTTAGCGCTTTGCCATTCTGCGGGCACAACGCTATTTTTGCTAATGTGCAGAAATTCCCTCAAAGTTCTGACTGTTCATGTTTTCATCCCAAAGTAAAGTGTTGCTTTCTGACATCTTTAGCCTTGTATAATTCCATAGTCACTTGATAATTTGTCAGTAATGAAGTCTCTGCTGAGTATAACATTCATTATGCAATAACTTTAATTTCTGCTATAAGATTCATGCTGTAATAATTATTGCCTCCTACCAGGATGTATGCAGCGATTCACATTCTCACTCTTTCTTTCCTTGTGGAATGATTTTGTTAAGTGCTCTCCATTTCCCCAAAGTGAGATGTTACAGTAGGCAGAGCTAAAAGGTTTCATTTCATTTTAAAGAGCGGGAGAAACACTGGAAAATGTAGTTATGACTGTATATTTACAAACAAGAATAATTTATTGAAAAGAAGCAAACTACTGAAAATGGGCAGCACAAGTATAGGGCAGCACAAGTATATAGGTAAACTGTTAATTCTACTCCAGATACCCAAACCAGAGCTGTACTCCAGGAAGGAAAGTCTAAATTTTAGAAAGCTGCAACAAAAAATACCCTCTCAGTGCTTAGCACTCAATATCCGCATTAAAACTTGCTACAAACATCTCTGAGCCACCATTAATCTTGGGAACTAGGGTTTCCAGGACTCTCCTGGCAACTAGTGAGGGGTGGGGGATTTACCTGAGGAAAGAGAAAGGCCCAGGCCTTGTTGCAGGCATTGTACAAGAAGTGATACATTGTACAGCAACATCCAGGTAATTATATGATATTTGGGGGGGAACTCTATGGTAAAACCAGCTTCTGGTATGGAATTTTTGTCCAAATACCTGAGCACAACCTGGACATTGCTGGTGTGATGATGTCACTTCCTGTGTGGTGCTGATGACAAGGCTTCGGTCTTTCTCTTTCTCTAGATAAGTACCCTGCCAATGGCTGGGGATCAAGCCTATTGGGAGGGGACCCTTGCTCCTATCAGGGGGTCTGGTAATCCTACTGGGATCAGTGTCCATCTTCATGAAATATCAATCTTCAATTTGTGGTAGGTCCATCTAGGGCAAAAAGCCAATAGAGAAAGATTAGAAAATATCACCACCATTCTTGCTTTAAGAAATCTTTCCACAGAAAATAAGGCTGTTTACATTTTTTCATTGTTCCTTGCCTGCCAGTACACATTGTCAGGGTATTATTATTATTGATGATGCTGGATGTTTTATGTTTTTTTATTAAAAATTATTTTTCACTAACCCTGAAATAACCAAATACAAAATGACCACATTTCATATTTTTCATAAAAACCGAAACAGATCACTGGAGGTGATGGTACTACTTTACTGTACTCATCCTCACTTGGATTACTGTGTTCAGTTTTGGGCACCACAGTTGAAGAAGGAAACTGGAACGTGTCCACAGGAGGGTAACAAAGATGGTGAGCACGGTTTGGAGACCAAGACATATGAAGAAAGGTTGGGGGAGCTTGGTCTGTTTAGCCTGGAGAGGAGACCACTGAGAGGGGATCTGATAGCCATCTTCAAGTATTTAGAAGACTGCCATATAGAGGATGGAGCAGAGTTGTTCTCTCTTGCCCCAGAGGGACAGACCAGAACCAATGGGATGAAATTAATTCAAAAGAAATTCTGTCTAAACATCTAGAAGAAGTTCCTGACAGAGCAGTTTCTCAATGGAATAGGCTTCCTCAAGAGGTGGTGGGTTCTCCATCTTTGGAAAATTTTAAACAGAGGCTGGATAGCTATATGATGGAGAGGCTGATTCTGTGAAGGTTCAAGGGGGTGGCAGGTTACAGTGGATGAGGGATAGGGTTGTGAGTATCCTACATTGTGCGGGGATTGGAGTAAATGACCCAGGTGGTCCCTTTCAACTCTATTATTCAATGATTCGACAATAAGCTGTAATAAGGCCTTTCCACAACACAGAATCCTTGGTCCAGTTCATTTGTCTAGCCCTGTTCACATTACAGTAAATACAAAGCTCATGCCTTGCTCATAAATCTTTGGTGGTTTTAAAGGTGCTATTGGATTCTATTTTTGTAGTAAATACATGTAAATGCTGCATGTAACTGTACACCTCTGTTTGTTCATTTTGCAACTGAAGCTAGGGACCAGTCTTTGTATAAAATATGGGAGTTATATTACACAATCAGCTGTGCATGCACTGAATGTAATATGAGAATTAGCAATGCTATATTTTAAAAATCAAGTACCCACACTACATAAATTATATGCGTGTTCACTATAACTTATGGACAAGGCTCATGAGGGGTGATTGGTTTCAACTGGTGAAACCATACTAACTTCCATGGGAAAGTTTTGAAAATGTCTGGGAGATCAGTATCTCCTAGAGCTGCATCTTTCCATTTTGTCCATAGTAGAGAGGAACGTTTTCAACAGGAGAACACAGAGCAAGGCAAAATGAAGGCATCAAATTTAATCGACCTGCATCTTCATAACTGGCTTTGATGCTACATGTTAGTTTCAGGTGTGACCAATTAACGCTGTTAATGCTGGTATTCTGGCAGTTCTAAACCTTTTTTGAGGTATTGACAATGATATTTAGCTTTTCACAGTGAACACTTCCTCTGTGAGGAACATGACCTCATTTAAATTGATCCACACAGCTGCATAAATGAGTGTCAGACGGCCAAGGACTTACTCTATTTGAGTCATCCTCTCAATTCTACTTTAAAACATACAAAACTGCTTCAACATTGTATCTGTTACCAGGTCTGTGACACTGATCAATAGCCCTTTTATATGCTTAGCTTATGTGTTGAGACATAAAATGTTAGTTACAAAGGTTCCTTTTAACTGGTAAGGTTATATCAATGGTGGAATGCTCCACATATTTGGAACAGATAGAATCGCTGCTTTATTATTTAGTGTTTTATAAAGTGATATATATTCAATTATTCTTAAACATTAGGTACAATTAATCTTAGAAAATAAAGAATGTCTCTTCAGTATCCCATAACAATCCCATAATTTACCAGTGATTTAAATATGTTAGCCCAAAGATGTTAATGGTTGACTAAGAATATTGTGGATCTGGGATTTAGCTTCTATAAGCCTTATAATATCGAGTTCTGTCTGCATACTGAGGAAGAGAAGATGAGACTAAGGGATTCATTAATACACATGTGCTTTATGGATGAACTAGAATTTAAGCCCGCTGTTGCTTTAAGACAGTGGGCACTAGAATGGGGCTGGGAAAGGCTCAGGAGGCCGGTGCGTGGCCAGGTGAGCAAGCAGTGGGGCTGGGAGCAGGGTTGGCGGAAGGCTGGTGCAGCGGGCATGCAGGGAGGGGCACGGGAAGGCTTACCCGGCTGGCAGCTCCCTGTTTGAGCGGGCGGGCTTGCGGAGGGCTGGGAGCAGGGCCGGGATGTTCCAGACGGGTGGGGTGTGGCCGCAGAGGCACGGGAAGGTTCTGGTGGGTGGGTGGGTAGGCTCCAGTGGTAGGTTTCGGGGGCCGGGCGGCTTTGCACCCCTACCGGCCTTAGCCTTTTATAAATACCACAGAGAGGTTACAGATAAGCCAATCTCCAATGGAAATTTTTAAGGCCATATGCTGTCAGAGCCTGGTGTACTTGAGAAACCACTTGGCTGTCTATGGCCACCAAAGGACATTACAGTCATCCAAAACAAACAAACTGGTGATTCTTGGCCCAAACCAGAGCCTCAACCAGAGCCAGAGACTTTTTAGCCTGATGGAATGAGCTCCCGGCCCTGTTGGAACTAGGTCAGTTCTACAGGTTTTGCATGACAGAGTTGCTAAGCATTTGGCTGGGGCCAATGAACAGCAAGCCAGCTCTAATTAAACATTGTTTGGACTCCTTCTGTATAGATATCTCTTCCCTGAAAACTGAATGCTCTTAATTGAAACAATTTGGGTATATAGCTAGTAGGACTAGTAGGACAGGCATTTGGTTGAGGCCGGGATGTAGACTGGGGTAGTGAGATTAGGTCCCTCCCTCTCCCTGTAATCTGTATCTCCCTTAGGCTAACATCACCTAGGGTCATCTAGAAAGACACAACAACTGTGAAGAGAAGAATTGAGGTTCCGCAGGGGAGAGTAGATTGTTGACATGCTGCCATAAAAATCTGTAAATTATACTGTATTGGGATTTTAATGTTGTTTTAATTGTAATGTAAACCACCACAAGCTGGCTGGGCTGAGAGTGGCAGTCAATCAATCAATCAATCAATCAATCAATATAAAAAAAGCAATGCAAGATTGAAAATTGTGGCGACAGTTGAGCTGTAGTCAGACTAGACTTCATTTTCAGCAACAAAGATAAACAGAAAACTCTCATTTTATAGTTGTGATTCATTATATGCTACCCAACTGTTTATGAATTACTGGAGTGTATCCTACCCCATTCTACCATTCAATGGGACAAAGTTAGTCCATCAATTAAAATATAGCTCATATTTAATTTAGGCTCAAGTTTGAAGTATTCTTCCAATTTAAGGAACCACCCAGAGTCGTAAAGAATGGGCGATATAAAAATCCAAATAAATAAATAAATAAATAAATAAATAAATAAATAAATAAATAAAGGGGCATTCCTCCAAAAGGGGGTCCTCTGTTAGATCTACCCCATTTTCAATAACTTCTAGTTAACTCATGGAAGATTATATTAAACTAGTATCAAAGCCCATTTTAAAAATGGGATTTGAAAAACTTCCATTTAGGCAGCAAAGCCCTGCCGTTGGTTCTGTGAGTTGGCGAAATGGTTTTGTAAGCCAAAGGGAAGGGAATCCTCCCCTCCCCTGCCCCTCCCCCTTGGCTCCCAAAGCCCCCTCGCCGGCTCTGCAAGCTGGCAAGAGGGCTTTGGGGCCAAAGGGAAAGGAAAGCTTCACCTCTCCCCGCAGTTGCTTTCCCTCGGCCCCAAAGCCGGACAACACCTGGAAAGGATCCGGGCAGGACAGCCCAGGTGGGCTTTTCCAAAATATATAGAGGACATATGGTAAGGATAGGCTTTTCTTTGGTGTCAAACTTTGCATTTTTACAACTCACTATGTCTATTTTCCCCCACAGTAGGTATCAATTGTGTGCACCCTGAATTTAATTGATTTTGGTAGATTTTTTTTTCTTAAGCATTTAGTAATTTGTTTAGCCTTAATTGAAAAAGTACTGTTTGGTAGGTAAACTAGTCATGAAACATTCTTTAGACTGACTTTTCTGACGTTCATCATTGGAAGATGGCTCAATTGAGCTTTAGTGAGGGTACGAAAGGATATGTTTTCAAAGAACTGCTCATTAGATGTTCAACAGACCTTGACATTAATGATATTCATACAACTAAATCACGACAGAACATATTGAAAGTGTTCTTCCTTATAGTTAAATCTATGATGTTCTCCAACTAGGACAAGATTATGTGTTTTCCCCATTGCTGCTTTAAGTGCTGACACAGCTCAACAGTAATGGATTGTTCCATATTCTCTGCCCTCCGTCTCCCAGAAATGGTCATCCCTTCTTTCCCATAACACCACTGGGCTTTTCAGAATTTTAAAAAAAGAATTAGCATTTTAATATCATTATAGTGAGCCTCTTGTGGCGCAGAGTGGTAAGAGCCTCTTGTGGCGCAGAGTGGTAAGGCAGCCGCCTGAAAGCTTTGCTCATGAGGTTGGGAGTTCGATCCCAGCAGCCGGCTCAAGGTTGACTCAGCCTTCCATCCTTCCGAGGTCGGTAAAATGAGTACCCAGCTTGCTGCTGGGGGGTAAATGGTCATGACTGGGGAAGGCACTGGCAAACCACCCCGTATTGAGTCTGCCATGAAAACGCTAGAGGGCGTCACCCCAAGGGTCAGACATGACTCGGTGCTTGCACAGGGGATACCTTTACCTTTACCTTTATCATTATAGTGTTACAAATGGGGGACTCACAATGACTTGCAGGGCCATCTCATTTTTCTTTCCCCCAATATTTCCTCTTTCCCTCTCCTGGCAGCCCCTAAAACCTCTTCTCTTTTCCTACTTCTTCTCTCCTTCCTCCTTACTAGCCAACCTACCATTATTGGGCATTCTGTCTTCAACTTTCCCTCCTTCACTCCCACAGAAGACTTTACCTGGGAAAACTATGGCCAAGTTGTGTCATTCCAGCTGTTGTTGGGCCATGTTGCACAAAATTGGCCATGAAGCCAGGCCCAAGTCTACAGTGCCCACTAATGTACCAGGCACAATTGTTAAGAGCTGGCCAAAGGGCTCAGTTACAGTGGAAAACCTGCAAAAACTTGTGAGGGTAAAAAGTTGGCTGAATCAGGCACTAGTCAATCACCCAAAATAGTGTGAAAACCTTCATGACTGGGACAGCCATCCCTCACAGGGTTTCCCAGTCATATGTAGGGATGTTTGCTGAATGGTTTTATCATATTGACAAAGAATCAGGCTTGACTGATGGATTTAAATATACTTTTGATGGTCCGTCCTGGATGGATCCATTGATAGTTTGGCTTTATCAAAGCATGCCTCCCTAAAGTCCCCCCCCCAAAAAAATCAGGAACAAGATTTTTTTTTTGAAATATCGAGACTCGTGATTCCATAAGGGGTGGTGCTCAGAAAGCACTATGTATCATTAAATGCATAGGTGTTTAAATGGAGAACTATGAATTTTAAAAAAATTGGGCATTGTGGGACCTTTAAAACATGGAGAAAGGGGATTGGCTGCCTGGTTTGATTGACAGGCAGAACAGAGTTGCATATAAACGGTGTTGCTCTCTTCCGACATTTCCAGCAGCACTTGTGGAAAAATTGAAAAAAGGTGGTAGATGAAAGTGAGACAGCAAAAAGATGAGAACGGGGCGGGAGGCATGATAATGTTTAGCGCTACGCCATTCAGCTGGTATAACGCTATTTTTTCTGATGCGTGAAAATGCCCCAGTATTCCAATTAGTAATGTATCTAGATAGATTCTGACATATCCAGAGCTAACAATTTTAAACCTCCAGCTCTTTTTTCCCTCTTTGCATGGTTTTTTTTTGGGGGGGGGGACAATAGGATGGAGGCCGCTCTTACAAGCAAATAGATTCACACATCAGGGGAGCTCTTACTGTCTGCCCAGACATGGTGATTCTCTCATAGGTTATGCTTATTTAAGAATGTGATGATGTGTGTGTTTTTCAGTCTTCTAAGGCTGTAAACTGTTTAAAAATTGGTGTGTGTGTGTGTCTGATCTCAACCATACATGTAAGAGTTGTGCAGCCTCTTTCAAAGGCATTGTTTTGTACAGCAAAGTACAATTCCAAAGGATTCTGATGCTCATTTAGGCTCCTATACATATTTATGAACTGTATAAATATTTTATTTATATCTAGACTTGGTGGAAGAACCGAGGATATACATAAAATGAAGCCACTGGGGAACTATATCTAATAGTAATCTAAAAGCCAGCTGTGGTTTTGTGTAATCGTAGCAGGACACCTATATCAAGCTCTTCTCTAGTCTGATTTTTGATTTACATTTGTGGAAATTTTTGACCTCAATTCAGCTTATCCATGAGGTATTAACGTGTTTCGCAGAACAAAATTTGAGTCCAGTGGTACCTTTAATACCAACAGTTTTATTCAGGATATTAACTTGTGTTCTTTAGACACTTCTTTAGATATGTTGGAATGGAAGTTACCAATCTATACATATAAGTAGAGGGTGAGCAACAAATTAGCATTACCACAATAAACTGGAATGACAAGCTTAGTTTATATCATCACCAGGGGCAAACAGTGAAGTCAATAAGTAGATCAAACTGGAGATTTTGATGTTGCAATCACTTGAGAGGAGATGGACAGGACATATGAACACGGTATCACTTGCTCCCAGCATTCCACAATTAAGAAGGGTAGATCTGCCTATTTTGATCTCCAATTTTGAGTAGTCTGGATGTTAGATGCAATAAACTCCCTAGACTCTTAGCCAAGTCAGTGAGGGTTAGCTGAAGCACATCAACAATGGGAAGCACTCCACTCCCCCCACCGAGCCCATTATGGGAGAAAAGTGGTATAAAAATCCAAGAAATAATAATGATAATAAATAAAATGCCCATTCCACCCAGCATCACTTCCATTTTTTCTGTATTGAGTTTTAGTTCATTTTAATTCCTTCATTTTCAGCTAATCAAGCATAGCAGATAGTAAATGGCTTAAGATCTCTATCACATCACCAGGGTATTTAGATGCAGATATAAAGAGCTTAGTGCCATCAGCATATTGATGATATCCATTTCTAAAGTTATGAATTATTTCTCCTAAACGGTTATGTAGATATTGAATCACATGGGGAATAACATTGTACCCATGGAGCAACCCCAATCAGCTCCCATGCTGAAGACAGACCCTTTGAATCTGATCCATGAAGAATGATTTAAACCAGTCCCTCCAAACATTTCACTAGGGCTGAATCTGCATGGACCTTTTATTCCAATTCCAGGTCGATTCAGTCCCTGCTGTCTACACTGAATATGATTTCCATTTTGATTTGGGGTAATTTAAATTTTCCCTCTGCAACAAGCAGGATTGATTCAGAGTGACTCTACCTTTCCCCCACAATATCCTGAAATGGTTATAAGCCTCAATATTTGTAAAATTGGCATGAGTAAAGGTGCAGCAGTCTCCTTGTCCAGAACTAACTAGTCGCCTCAAGCCTCCAACACTACAGAAAAATTCAAAAGCTTCCTCATTCCCAGACTGCAAAGTTTCCCTTAAAGGAGAAACCCTAACTTCTCTCAGCAGAGATCTTCCTCTCTCTCTCCTCTTTCCGCCCCCCTTCAAGAAAAGAAATACAGAAGCTCCTGATGTGCTTGGCTCACCCCCCCTTCTGAGCTTCCTTAATCACGTGCAGAACACTTTTCTGTTTCAATTAGGAGAGGGGGGGTAAAGGAAGACCCGAGTTCAAATCAATATGAATTCAGCAGGATCCACAGTGGAACAAACAAAGTAAGTGCAGAATCAGCCTAGGATAGCTTGCTCTATTGTTTCAAAGGATGCAGATAGATACAGTAGGCTCAACAAAGCAAGACTGCAGAAAAGAAACAAAGTGGATCAGAAGCAAACAATGGAGATTTCCCGAAGCAATGGTTTGGCTGCCATCAATATGCAGATGGCACAGATCTATATTTCATTAGCCAAGCCCCAAATGCATCCATCTTGGTTTTGAACTAGTTATGTGAGGCTGTGGTCTTTTGGTTGATGCAGAACAAACCGAAGTGGACAGAAACAAGAAAGATTATAATGCTGGTTGGAAAGGCTGATATTCTAGGAAAACTGAATCCACTGGTCCTAGATAGAGTGATATGTCCTGTTTGTTTGCCATAGCTTTTGAAAGAGTCTGAATTGGAAGGCATCTTTTAAGGGGAGGGAGGATTTGAGTTTGTTGTTTTATTTTTGCTTTTTAAATGTTCTAAACTGTTAGTATGAACTGCCTTGAAGCATGAAGAAAGGTAGTATATAAATGTGTAACTAAGTAAAAGAAGGATGAATTTTGTCTATGTCCACTAAGGCAGTGGTCCCCAACCTTTCTGAGGCTGGGGACCGGCAGGGCATCAGGCCGCGCCCGCATGGGCCATGCCCACGCATGTGCCATGCGCAGCTGATTTCGGCCGTGCATGGCGCATTTGCGCATGCACAGCCCGATGCTTGGGCGTGGCCCGGCCCTGATTCCCTCTCCCCACCCTCCTGCAGTAAGAAGCTTCCCGGGCCGCAAGCTTGCGGCCTGGGAAGTTTTTTACTGCGGGGGGGCGGGGAGAGGAAACCATGGCCCGGCGCCATGCCCTTCGCGGCCCGGCACCGGGCCGCAGCCCGCAGGTTGGGGACCACTGCACTAAGGCTGTCTCTGTCTCATAATCTTACATGAAACCAGACTGAAATGATTCAGAGCATGAGAGTTATCCAACAAGACCTGGAGCTGATTCACTACAGCTCTCTCAATCACTTTTCCTAGGTAGGGCAGATTGAAGACTAGGTGGGATTTGGCCATATAATTTTCTGTATGGTGTTTTTTTAGATAACCACATCTTTGTGTGGTTAATAGAAGGTGCCACGAGTTAATGACTGATGTATGATAATGTGATTCTTGCATGATTTTAGGCAGTCAAGATGGGCAAGGTTCCAGCACACAATCAGTGGCATTCATAGAACCCAGGATCCTGTCAACATCCAATCACAGTAATTGAGTCAAAATGGTCTGTAAGTAGACCAGATGATGCATTATTTCTTCTGCTTTGTGTATATTACAGGAGGCATCCACATCAGAGATATTATTTAATCAGCAAAAAAACTTTGCAAAGGTATCACAGCTAATTGTATGTTCCTGAAAAATAAAGGCTCACAGTTAGGAATCAACGGATGTCAATATGCCTTAAATAATTGGGACGGTCATAAGCTAGCTGATGCAATGCTCACAGAAAATGTTTCTCTCTTGCTTCATAGGTTTTCTAATGGGCTCTATAAATTGCTCTGTCACATTCAGTATGAGTTTTCCACCAGGATTTTTCTAGATGTATTCTGGCCCTTTTTAGGTCATTGCTCCATGGTAAATCACAGAGCTGGCTTTTGCCCCAAAGGTGGGAGAGGTTGACAAGAAGCAATATTGACAATAGCTTCAAGGAGCTTAACATTCCAAGGTCCCATCACATCCTTAACAAAGTATGTGTTTGGAATTCTAACTATATTCCTGAAGCATTTTGGAACCCAGAAGGATTCATGAGCCTCAATGGGTGGGCCATTTTAACTAGTTCCCCTTTGAGGGTTGTCTGTGACATATGCACCTTTGCCTTGAGTATATAGTGATCAGACAGTGTTTTGGTTCATTTTCTTTTTTTTCCTTTTTTTTTCTTTTTGAGATTTTATTGTTTATTGTTGTATAAAGCATTTACAGAAAGGTAAAAGAGAAAAAAGCAACCAGCTAATAAGTAATTATTAATACATAGTCTATACATCGTCTATACATGTATACCATACATAGTATAGTCTGATATTATCTCAAGAAATATGTAGTCAGTTCCCATTGCATATTAGTCCTAACCTAACAGTTACTGCTGTCTTTCTTAAGTTTGCAGAAAATTAGAGAAAAAAAAGGAAACAGCCAGCTGACAGAATAATCATTAACTCATATAAAAACACAATCCATTATTTTCTTGAAAAGTACGTACTCAATTCCCATCGCTTAAGTTATAGAGAAAAAGAGACACTCAACTAACCAAATAATTATTGATACATATGAAAGTATAGTTTGCCATCCTCTTTTAACATACATATTCAGTTCCCATCACATATTAGTCCTAATCTAGAAGTTATTACCATCTTTCTTAGCAAAGTAATTGTTGATACAATTGTTGAATATAATCTATTATGAGAGTATATTCTATTATTATCTTAAGTAATATAAAGTCAGTTCCCTTCATATATTGGCCCTAACCTAAGAATTACTGCTGTCTTTCCCACAAGAAGCCAAGTAAATGCTCCACTGTTCATCACGTTCTTCAGGTGGTCGCAGAAAATGAAATTGTGTTCTTTTCCATGATGTATCTGCTTGCAGGTCTTGAAGTATTTGTGTTTCTTGATCCACCCAACTCAGCGGTATCGCCTGATGGTTTCTGTAAAGAGTATTTCTAGCAGCCTTGCTGTCAGGGCCAAAAATGTCTCTTGGTTGATTCTTGCATGCAGTCGCCTTTGAATAGACTCTGTATACTTTATCAATCCGAATCTCTTCCTCCTCTATGTAGTGTTCCGGGCTTTTTGTGATTTCCTTCCTTAGATCTGTTTTCCCAAGTTCTTCTGGGACGTCTTTAATTTTAATGCTCCTAGCTTGTAGTTCTGCTTCCAATGTTCTCTCCCACTCTTGTTGTCTGACTTCCGGACATTGGTATGTTGCCAGCTGATTTGTGTTTTCATCAGCTGTTTTCTTCAAACCGTCAATTCTATCTGAGAACTCTTTCCTAGTATTTTGAATTTCATTTTCAATCTTTTTGACTGCTTTCAATATCTCTAAGTTGCTTTTGTTTAACAAATAAAACATCTGTGCGTTTGTTAGATTTTCCATTTCTGTGTGCAGTATGCAATAACAGCGTCTCGCAAGAGTTCGGGTGATCAGACATTATCAGTTAAAAAAATCTCCGTATTCTGTCAGAAACTTCCCCTGAGCTCTCATTAACAAATTCTCAAGCTCATTCGTTGTCAGTTTTAACGAGTGTGTTTAGCTGGCTTGCCCCCCATCCAAAGAAAGAATTATCTTGTAAATTAGTTCGGGTGAAAGGAGGGGGGGGGGGGTTAATGCTTGGCTTTAAAGGAGAGAAGATCAAACAGAGAACTCACAGTTTTTTTGCATTCCTCAGACTTCTGCTCTTTTCAAGCTGGAGGAAAAAAAAGATGATCTGGGGAAAATGCAGGCTTTTATCAGCTGGTCATTACAGGCTTAAAAGATTATTTACGACAGGGTCGCCATTATGACCCCCAGCACAGGTAGCAATGATCTGGAGAACTTAGTCTCCGTGGATCTGTCGGACTCTCAGGATGCCGTTCCCGGTTCCTGGGGCGACCTGCAAGCAAGATTTGCATATCTTGCTTTGGTCGGCCAGGTGCTTCTGTTCCTGGCCCTCTGCCTGGCTGGGGAGCCCATTGTGGATCGGGCTAGCATAGCACCATCTTCAGTCATCTCTGTTTTGGTTCATTTTCAATCATAAGGAGTCTTAGCTAAATCAGTTGGGTTCTGTTGCCAAAGAGCAATTGAGAAACAATGTTAAGAGTCAATGAGCTAATTCTTGAGTGAGTGGGTTGCTATACTTGGAAGTTTCAAGTATATCTATGTGTGCTAGTTTCAGGCACTGGATGCATTGGGTTACTATGGAGAGCAGTCAGGATGTTTTCATCAGCACAGCAGATTACAGAGGAAGCTATGAGGAGAGCCAGTTTGGTGTAGTGGTTAGGAGTGCGGACTTCTAATCTGGCATGCCGGGTTCGATTCTGCGTTCTTCCACATGCAACCAGCTGGGTGACCTTGGGCTTGCCATGGCAATGATAAAACTGTTCTGACCGAGCAGTGATATCAGGGCTCTCTCAGCCTCACCCACCCCAGTGGGTGTCTGTTGTGGGGAGAGGAATGGGAAGGCGACTGTAAGCCGCTTTGAGCCTCCTTCGGGTAGGGAAAAGCGGCATATAAGAACCAACTCTTCTTCTCTTCTATGTCAGGCTGGGAGGAAGGTGAGGACAGCATCATCAGGCAAGGACAGTATAAAATCACAGTTCAACAAGTCTGTTCTGAGTTCAGAGGTTCCAAGCCATCACATGAGGCAGGAGTCTGTCAAGGTAAGTGCTGGCAAGGACACAGGCAAAAATGCTCAGTTCCTTCCACAACTGTTGTTCCAGAAGCCTTTAAGTAGTTCTTACCTCCATCACTAGTTCTTATCCTAAAATGCCTCATTCCATTCCAGCACTTGACATTGGGCTATTAATTGAGCACTGCACCTTTTAATTTGTAACTCATTTTGCAGACATCTTCCTTGGAGAGCTGTCAGTCTGAAGACTGACAGGCGGCCATGCGCTGGAAGCACAGGTGGACTGCTTGAGTGCATGGGCTGTTGTTGCCAGTAATTTCAGCTGGTAGTCATGAGCAGCTTGCCTCTCAGTCTTACCCTGTTGAAGTTTGGCCTGTGCCAGGCTCTTGTTGCTCAGTTCCTCCTTTGAGGACTCCCCACTGGTCTGAGGCTGGCTATGCTAGTTTTACATGCTGGACTTTGTTGTGCAGATAATAGTTATTTTATATCCCACTATGAATAATTGTAATGTATGATGGGAAACAAGTATTGTGTATCCAAAGATGTTCAGGGCCTACATTTCATGATGGCAGCTCCTCTTCTCTAGCCCATCAATTCAGGAGTCCTCACCATCATCCATTGCTCTGAGCAGGCATCATCATCACAATCATTAGCAATAGCATTTACAACTTCCATAGGATACTAGCCAGTCTGCTGATACAAGCAGACAAGGAATGGTAGGAGAAGCTATCCAGAGTGAAAGAATCAGATAATTAGAAGAGATTGTGGTAGTGGCTATCAGAAGGGTAAGAAAGATTATAATAACACACATCCCAAAATGAGAGAAGCAGCACTGGGGTGGTGATAGAATAACTGGAAGGGCAGCTTACAACAGTGGCGATGCTTGGTGAAATTCAGGAGATAGCATACATCACTATCCTATGAGCTGCTAAGCATTCTCTGTTCTATCTATTTCTTACAAAAGTGTCCCCATCTTTCTCCAAGGTATTTGCACAGTTGAAACTAATTCCATTTGAATTTTACTACCCAAGTGGTTCTTCGCTTTTTTATTTTCAATAATCCCTGAGCATATACTTGTGGGGACAAATGTAACATTTGTGCTGGGAAATCATAGATATAGCTGATTGCAATTTCCATAATTATATAGATACTAGTTTCAAAGCCCATTTATAAAAATGGGCTTTGAAAGGGAAGAAGGGGGGAAAGGGAGTGGGCGGCCCCCCTCCTGTCAGCTTACTGGAGAGTAGGCAGAGGGGGAGGAGGTGTGGTTCCGGGCAGGGGCAGGCTCCGCGGCTACTGGACGCGGCAACAGGGCTGGTGTTCCCAGCAGAGGGGCGGAGGAATGGGCGGCGTCGGCTGGAGGCCTGTGTGGGGCTACGGTGTGGCATCGGCACAGCCTAGAGAGGCCGGGGCTGTGGCTGGGCATGGCGGAAGGCTGGAGGAGTCAGCAAAGTGGGCTGAGCAGGGACCGCCATAAAGACGTGGCTCGGCTGGCCCCCCGGCGCGTGCGCGGGAGAAGGCGGGATCAGCAGGAGCTGCACCGGCGGCCCTGGGCCAGCGTGGCATGCAGGTGTGGACGCAGTGAGACATCGGGGCCTAGCAGGGCTGCACGACAGGCCGGGCACGGCCCCGGATGGAGCGGCAGCGAGGCGAGATGGAGTGAGAAGGCCGCGGAGGGCGTGCAGGCAGGCGTTCTCTGGTGGGTTGGGAAGGTACGGGTGTGCCCGATCAGAGGGACGATCGTCAGAGGGGGGAGCACGGCAGGGTCGGTTGTGGGTGGGTGGGCAAGTTGGGAGGCTTTCTGGCCGGCTCGGCGGAGCGTAGACGGGAGGATGGACCAAGCAGGCAATCGGGAGGCGCGCTTCGCGTGCCTCCCCATAGACTCCTTGGGCCCCAAGAGACACTTGGAGGGGTGAATCAGGAGCCGCTTCGTGGCTCCTGATTCACCCCTCTGAGTTTTTATCACGGACAGAACCACCCCTTTCTCCTCCCAACTTGCACTTAGGGCTTTATTTATACCGCTCCACAGGAGGAGTTACAGATATAGATACAGATAGATATATATTTCAATGAGTACAACCACAGGGATTGCTGTTGAGTATAATCATGATCATACAGTTAACACATTATGCTGCCCACAAAAATGTGCAGTGGAATTGTTTGCACATGTTAGGATCCTGGGAGAGCAGCTCAGCTGGCGATCCACAACAGTGACAAAACCGAGACCACACCAAGCAGTCCATAGTAAAGTGAGTTTTTATTGAGGATAAAACAGAGCAAGCATCTTTTTCATCTGTATCAAAGACTTCCCTGTTGAGGCCTTACATTTTCAGCCTTGTTGTTAACTTGTTGTAACACTTTGCACTGCATTTTCCCCAACATCAACAGGTGGGAGATTGATGCCATTCTCATTTATCAAAACGCCATTGAGGAGGATGGGTGTGCATAACGGTATATAGTAGTTTTCCACCCTCTGTACATTATGTTGTTAATCCTTGCAGGAGACCTGCAAGGTATCACCCAAAGATATAGATGAATGGTTAAAGTTAAAAATCTATGTCCTCCTTAAATCTACCCAGTGAGTTCATCTATGTACTTGCAATTCACTTTTGTCATATTTATGCTGGAACCAGACTAATATTTTCCCTGGGTGCAAGGACTTCAGCATACGAGTCTGACTTCCCATCTCAAGTGACAGTCTGAAAAGACTTCTGATACTATGTTCCTTGAGAATAAGGAACCTCACAAAAATAAGTTTGGAGAGCATTTTGGACAGGAAATGCAGAAAAATCACGCCCTGTAAATGGAAGTCCTTGAACCTGCACAAATGTTAGTACACATCCATGCTTTAGCTTACATTCCCCCTTCTTTGATGATTAGTATCAAGTTTTCCAGCTAGGTTAAAAGTCCATTCCTTTGTCCTGTCAGTCCCATGAATCCCATAGCTTTATGTGATCTTAATTGACATCTAGACTGGCAATCTCTTGTATATAGATACAGCACTTGGCAAAAGAATAGCAGCTTCTGCTAATTGTACCACAGAAGTAAGGTAACTACTAGTGATTCTCAGAATATGGAGCAGTGCCTTATCTCCCTTTTAAATGAATTAGTGTGGAGTATTAATTCAAAATGTTGACTCCCAACATACTATGCTACTCTGTTATCAGTGTACATATGCTCACAAACCCTCCTATACCATATGACAAATAGTCAGCTAGCCTGTCCTCTTTAAAATTGTAGTCTCCCATCATGATCCATAAACCAGCTTTTGAAAAGGATTAGCTAAATTAACAGTGAATAGTATCCACTAATAGACATTAACCGAGATAGCTAAATTAAACCATTGTTTTTAATATACCAGTGTATGCAGGTGCTGTTCCATTCATATGCTGCTTTTGAGTTTCCCTGTCTGGCCATGTCTTGAAAGAATGCAGCCCTTTGTGTAGCCTTGGTCTGATCGAGCAAGATATTTAGTAGGTTTTAAATTGCAGTATCCTCTTGCTGTCCTTCTTGGCCCTGGACTGAGTTATTTCATCCTGCAAGTCAATCTGCAATCTTTCATCATTATCTCTGACTTTACTTAAATCGTGTACTATTGCCATTATTTCCAGTTACTGCATTTTGTTCCTTAAAAAACTATTAATATACACAACTATTTTCTTCCTCATTTCCACCATATTCATTAGGCAGTAGCTTTATCTCTCCTCCCTTGGATACCTAGAGTTATAGAACTATAACTGTACAGAGAGAAAATGATTCCAATAATATTCACAAGCATTTATTTTAGAAGACTACAGTGAGCGCTTTGAAGGCCAATAAAATTCTATTGTTTTACTAAACCTTGAATTACTTCGGGTAATTTCATTTCCAATGATTTTTGAAGTTGAAGTTAAAGTTACTGCAATTAGTATTGAGAAGAACAGTATTGAGAAACTCTTCTCAGCTCACTTCAGAATCAAATCAGCACTGAGGAGCCTCCATAGTAATCATTCAAACAAACCTTTTTCTTTTTTTCAGAGTTCTATATGAGTTGGTAATGTCTCTGTGGACTGGTAAAACGGCAATGGTGTATTTTATAATGATACCTTAGAATTATAGTTTCCAACAACAGTCATAGGTAAAAACCATTTGGAAATGTTTAGTCAAAAAGATTTCCATCTCTAGAGTTTACCCTAGGATTGCCTTGATGGGAGTTCACTTGGAATTACAACTAATCAGAAGACTACAGAAATCAGTTCCCCTAGGTGATGGCACCTTTGGAGGCTGAACTTTATGGAATTACATTCCTACTCAGTTTCCTCCCCAAACTCTGTTCTCCCTAGGTATTGCCTACTCTTAGCTGTTCTGAGCTCTGGAAATCCTGGATCCATCTGTCTGAAGAGAGTTGCCTTTGTCTGCTCCAATTTCAGAATCCATTATCAGATTGAAAAATGGATTCAAAAATCCCCATGCACTATACATTTTATACAGGATCAAATATCTTAATACAGTAAGTCTGGAACTTAATATCAAATGGGGTTGAGCAAGAAATTAAAAAGCACAGGTTCTATCTTTGAAGATGTAATGGCTGCTATTTAAATAAATATTTATAGAAATCCATATAACTGTAACCAGTTTCTTCATATTCTGGAGCCAGAATTGCTAGGAGGGGGACCTCAATTCAGCTCCCAGTTCATCTTATGAAGCTTTTAGGACACTCATTCTCTTGGTCTAATGTACCCCATGGGGTAGAGATGATAAAATGTGGGAAGTAGAGACTCATAGATGATACTTTAACTGGCCAGGAGATGGTCAGATTAAATAGATTTGCTATATCTATCTCTTTGATATTGTCAATATTGTTTTAATGGGGAGTTTATGGGTGTAATGTGTGTGTTGTTTTTATATTGTAAGCTGCCACAAGACGACAATTACCAAAAGTGGCAGGGTAAAAACTGAAAAATAAATAAATAAATCAGTTAACTTATTATGTTGGTTTCCCACAGTTCTATTAAAGTTACACTGAGAGAGAGAGAAGAACAAGTGTCTAGTAAACTAAGAAAATTTATGGCAGAGTGTGAGGTTTCTTGACTCACTGCTCATTTCTTCAGGTACTGAGAGGGGGTTGCTGCCATGTGTTAAAGGTCAAAGATTTGATAGTATAGTTCCTTCTGTAGCATCTCTTTAGCAGTCCAATGTTGAAAATTGTTGTGATATTTGTGAGAAATATTGTGTTATCTTCCTTTCAGTTAATATAGAATTCATTGTATTGAGCTCCTTGGACAATAAGGTATACCATTTACTAAACACTGTATTAGTCTGTAGATAGTATATTCTATTGAACTTTTAAAGCTTTGCCTAAATCCCCTACCCTCAATTTCTGGATCATAAAATTGGACAATGTACTTTATTCAGCTCAGCAGACTGAGGATAGGTAATCTCCCCCTCTTTCAAGAGCCTTGTCTTTTTCTCTTAAAGCTCTCCTTATGCATTCTTTAAATCCTTTGCACTCCCACTCCTCTTTGAGGCCATTTCCTGGTATATCCTTGCTCAGTTAGTGCCTTGTCTATCTTTCAATCTATTTCTCTCCTCTCACTTATCTCTTCATATCAACCAATGTCCTTCTGAACTCCAGCATTTCGGTGTTCTTATGCTTCTTATCTTAAACCTGGATATTTCCCTAAATAAATTCTTGTTTCAGAAAAGTTCTGGTCATTTTATGGTTTGTTGTTAGATGTGAAGTCGTGTCCAACCCATCGCAACCCCATGGACAATGATCCTCCAGTGGAAAATTGACAATGTGGTTACTGGTAGCCTATTAGAGGCCCTTTGAACTTCTTTGCACACTATCCAGGTTGTTTCCTAGATCATATATTCCTGCTCCTCCTAACCGGCAAGTATGTTAATCTTCCAAATTATTCAAGATGAAGAAGAGGGAAGAGGTTTCCCACAGTCACTGAGTTTAAATTCCCTCAAATTGATTGTGGTCCTGTGTCTACATGTCTAAGGACACGTGAAAGAAAGCACATGTGATTATATAAGAAGGAGGCGCCAGGACACTGCCGAGGGAATGGTGGATGGCAATCATTTCTATGCCTTCTATGTAGCTTCACTTTCTGAACTGCTAAACGAAAATAATCCTGAAGTTGCATATTGTTTGATGGTAACATTTGAAAATGATATTTAAATATGTTTTGATGCTGCTTGCCAGCTATTCTGGCTGCACTCCAAAGCCAAAAGATTTTCTTTGGTTTCCCATTATGATCAGATAAAGCATAGAATGAAAAAAAAATCAACTAAATTAATTGAATATTATTTCTTTATCCAGAACAAAATTCTTGATTTGTTATGTTGGCCTGAGGCTATGAGCAATGAAATGAAATGGTTTACTGTTCATCTTTCATTTGGTTATATTAAAAATAATTCACCTCAGGAAAACGGTTTTGATCTGCTTCAGTACAAAGTACATAAGGTCAGGGGCATAGTTTTTTTAAAGACCATTTTTAATTTATTTGCAGCTTTTTAATTCACAACCTTTAGACCATTTGTACCTGGGGAACTTCACTGCCCTGTTTCCCACGTGGGAGCACAAATCCAGGATGGATGAGGTTTACTGGGTCAAATGCTCCCCCATGGAGAAGCAGGAAGAGGCGGGCTAACCTCAAGCCTACATCTACATCCTCCAGTGTGGAAACGGTGTTACTGTTCTCCCCCCCCCCCCCGCCAGATGCTAGTTGTATTGGGCTTCTATTTATTTGACTAGTTGTTTTCAGCAGTGGTCCCCAACCTTTTTCAGGCCATGGACTGGGGGGGAAAGGAAGGCCCGGAGACTGGGGGGGAGAGGGAGAGCTGTGCTCACTGGCGGGCACAGGCGTGGAGCTGCCATGCCTGTGCGTTTGTGCCCATGCCTCCCCTTGACTGTGCGGCACTTGCTGGCAGACACAAACGCACAGCTGCGGAGCTGCTGAACTTGCGCGTTTGCACCTGTGCCCCCCTCCCCACAGTGTGGCTAGGCTTGAGCGATTCGGCCGCCAAAGCAGCCGATTGCTCCTGGCACAGTGAGCGCCATGCTGTGGGGGGAGGGAGGCATGCCTTCTGGTGTGCCGGCACCGGTGCCTCCCTCCCCCCGCCACAGCCCGGTACTGAGGGCTCCAAGGTCCAGTACCGGGCCATAGCCCAGGGGTTGGGGAACACTGGTTTCAGTACTTTAAACTTTGTGTTATGTTTTTTTTAAATTAAGTTTCCTTTTGGATTTAATATATCAAACAGTGAGATGAAACCATTTAAATAAATAACTGTTTACACAGGACTACAATTACTACTGGTAGCCTGCCTGTTTTTAAATGACATTGGGTTCTACCCTTAAATTTGGTAAAAAGTTGTAAACACAATTGCTACATTTTCATTTGTGGCTATGCATGGTATTCTCCAGCAGTTGTTTCATCTATTGTATGATAGATCTGAGAATAATGTCATACAAAATGGATGTATTTCATTAAATTGGTTTCCAGCAAATAATAAATGCTAGTTTTGAGTTCATTTCTTCTTGGGCTTTACTCTCCAAAATTTAAGACAATTGAAAAAAATATATGAAGAGGCTTTTTTTTAAAGAAAATAATTCTCAATAGTTGCCTTATGCTAAGAAATGCTCTCTGTCTTTCAGTAGATAGCCTTCCCCACTTGTCTGACACATGGATCTGTTGGATGCTTGATCTAAGTCAAAGACTAACTAACTTTAATGTCCAGGTTTCTTCTGTGACTCTGCAGGCATTTTCCCAGTAGCATGTTTTCACATAGAGAGGCTTCATTGTATCACAGACATTCATTATTCACAGCATATGCAGTCTCATAGAGAGTGAAGATACTGGGGCTCATTCTTCTTTGGTACCATGCTGATTTCCCTTCACTGTTGGCTGTCTGTTTAGAGCTTGCATATACCCAGGAAATTGTATCTAATACTCTCTTCTCTCTTTATCTACATCCATCATTTCTACTGTAATTTTGATTTTTAAAAAACCTGTTGTTGGTATGGCATATCCCCTAGAAACTGCTTGAATCAATGTATGGATATGTTGTGTGTGTTTCATTGATTTTTTTTTATTTTCCTGTATCAACCACCTGGTTTGCAACAGAAACTTAACCAAGTTATATTTTACATTGTAACTTCGTTTTCTGAAGTTTTGCCATTTTGGTTTACCTGAAGGTATATAAACTACTGAACTGTATAATTACAATCCAGTAATACCCTGCCATGTTGACTTCCTTTACTCATCAGTAAACTCCAATGAGCTTATTGTATTTACTTCCTAGTAGTCTATTTACCTGAAAGAAAGGCTATTTTTAACACAAATGTGATTTAGAAAAGGCAAGATCCTATTCTCATTTACATGCTAGTTACTGCAGATTACAGGAATAAAACACCCTGTCAGGACAATTGTCAGACATTCAGCATGATTTTCCTTTTGGGTAAGTTCAAACAGTGTTTAAAATTGTAGTAGTAAAATATTTGAAAAAAATTAAAAAGAGCAATGACTCATTTGGTTCCACACCATCATTTCTATGTGATAGAACAGAGACACACACCCTTATTTTTTTCTGTTGCTAAGTTTTGTAAATAAATAAATATTTACACTCTTCCTTTCTGTCCTCATCAGGGCCTCCAAATTTAAAACATATCATGATAAAAAAAATCCTTAAAAACTTTAAAACAAAACAAACAGAAAACCCTAAAATGAATAAAACCAAGCTAAAATACACAAGAATAGTAATTTGTCAGAGCAGAGAATGAAAATAACAAGGACTGGAAAGAAGGGACAGGAAGGAAATGCCAAATAAGAGTATGAATCAGGCTTAGATTTTCATATATATATATATGAAATGGCCAATATACAAAAATGGCCAATGATGGGCCTGGAGGGGGTGAGAAGGGGAGAGGCATGCACACAGTTATGCTTCCCAACCATATTCTGCATTATTGCACCACTTCTGGGGTTTCTCTGAAGAATGTTTCAGGGATTTCACAACAGAAAAAAGTTGAAAAAGACTGCTCTAAAGGAAGCAAACAAGGTCCTATTTTTTGCAGGAGGAAGAATTAACATTCCGTAGATAATATATCCATGATGAAGAGATTCGCAGCAATATTTTCATTCTCTGGTTCATTTGAAACAGCTCACCTTGTGGACTAGTTGTCAAGCAGAAGCAGTGAGAGTCTATACTTTGATGGGCTAACTTCAGAATGCATGAGAAAGAACAAATTTTGATAAATTATCTAGTTTCATGTTCTGCTTTGCCAGTCATTTAATTACTTCTTGACTTTTCCTGCAAATAAAATTACTTGCAGAAATGGTTTCTTTTTCCTCTACCAATACGATGGCTATTTCATGAGTTGTATTTTTATTTGGGAATCTTTACTGTTTTCTCTTTGTAATCATTCTGAAAGGCTCCTTACTTGCTAAATCTTCTCATTCCCCCCCCCCCCCAGTGATAACAGTGTGTCTTATACCGATTCCACACCAGTGGCACTGTTCTGGGCTGCCGCTGGTACCTT
Source organism: Paroedura picta (assembly GCF_049243985.1). Taxonomy (NCBI): domain Eukaryota; kingdom Metazoa; phylum Chordata; class Lepidosauria; order Squamata; family Gekkonidae; genus Paroedura; species Paroedura picta. Next base: position 61,472,812 of record NC_135375.1, read on the forward strand.
GTGGTAGACCAAGATGCCCTGCCATTTCCTGTGTCCCCACAGGGGACCATGTGTTCCCACAATGCAGCTGGGGCAGAAAGTCCACTGTGCAGGGAGGTGGCAAGTTTTTTAAAATTGCTAATTAAAATATTGCCCAACTTGGTCCCACACTACCAGGTTGCTCTGGGGAATTGTGTGGTGACCATTACTGAGACCAGTCAAGGTACCCAAGTTCTGTGGAGGTTGCCTCTGGGTTCAAACAAGTTGTATAGCAGAAAATCATTTGGTGTCCACTACCACACTTGGTTGAATCACAAAGATTTCATGGCAGCAATTTGACAAGTGCTTGTTGCTCTGCCTAGTTCAAGTGGATCCTTCCTTCAGGTAGAAGGGATGGGAGCAGTAGTGGACTGGGAGGCCAAAACAGCCATAAAATGGATTGTCTCTCCTCCCATTTACTGACAGAAATCAAAACTGAAGACTGACAGCATTGTGGTAGTTGCCTCCTTTTCTGGAATGGGTGTGCTCAGCATGCCCATCCCCAGACTTCAGGGGGAGCCAGAGCAGTGGCAAAGTACCAGGAGGGCAGAAAGCCTCACTGGGAAGTTTCCCAGGAGCCTTGGGAGTCCAGATTCCAGGACACAAGACATCCTGGTTGGGACAATGGGGCTGGGGGGAAAGAGGCTCGGGCAGGCACCTTAAGAAAACACATAATCACCACCAGTTGGGGGGGGCAGAGAAACCACCCATGAGCCATTTCCAGCCTGGGGCTCTCTTGGGGTCAGCTCTGAGCCATTTAAATTAATCAGCTGGGAACCATTTTAAACCACTGTTTTCTGCTCCTTGCAGAAAGCCATAGAAAGCAGAGGTTTAGATGGTGCAATTCAGCTTTGGGCTTTAAAGGATTCAGATACTTTTAAACTCTTTCTACTCTCTGTCCCCAACTAAAGTGGAAGGGGGCAGAAAACAGTGGTCATAAATCCATACAAACCAGTTTGGTTAGTGAACCAACTTCTGGTTCATATAGTAATGACTCATCACATACCCTTTATCACATACCTTTCTGTCCCTTCATGGGATGAAATTTAAGAATTAATTGTACCATCCATTCGCCATACAGAAGCCTGTGTTAACCTATGAGCACGTGTACCCTTTTCTAATAGCTGTATTTGTGACTTTCTAAGTATATAAGTTTGAGTATCCTAACCCCGCCCGCGACGCCACGGGCGCCGCGGACTAAATAAAGCTGTAAGGGTTTAGGGGGAGGAGTTAGGGCAGGCTCTGTCTGGGATGAGGAAGGGTGCTGATTGGCCCCGCCGATGGTCTGTCTGGAGGAAGGGGCCAATCGGCAGGCACAAAGCGCCTGCCGATTGGCCTCTCCGATTCCCACCCTGCCGACAAGGGAGCAACTGCGAGCCATGCTGCACGCGGCTTGCAGTTGCTCCCTTGCCGGCGGCCTGACGCGTCGGGAGGCGCGAAGCACCTCCGCCGTGTCAGGCCGCCATGTCCTGCATGCCGGCGGCCTGCAGGCTCACCGGCTGCGAGACCATGATCTAGCGCCCGCTGTATTGTGAGTACAGCGGGCTTGATTACTAGTTATTAGATATATATGCCATGGCAAATCTTTTGTATTTTTTAAATTCATAAATATATTTGTTGCTGAAGTTCCTGGTTAGATGCAATGAACTTTGTATGTCAAAAGTCAACTGAGAAAGTTAGACCTTATTAGAATAAATAATTGGTTTAAATATTAAGTGTTATTTTTCTTTTTTTCTTTCCTTTACAAACATGTTTATTGTATTTGGCTCCTTTGCAAGTTCTTAAACAATTTAATTTCATTTTCTGGGGTGTCTTTGTTGCCAAGTTAATGCAATAAAAACCCAAACAGATGTGCTACTGTTAACACAGCTGTACAGACAAACAATTTCTGTTTCCATTTTGAAAAAGTGCCCTGGGTACCCAGAGAGCAATTTAAATATAGCTGTATAAACAATCACCCAGAAAGCTTCCCAGATCTTCTGCAACAATAAAATAATTTGTCCACTAATTTAAAGGCCTTAAATTTAGTTGTCTAGCAAAATACTTAAGAGTGCTAAGGCAATAACAAATAAGACATTACAATAGGCAAACAAAGAAATGTATTTCACTGGCTGTTTTCATCTGTGCTGATAAATCCATAGCCTGGAATCCAGTGATTAGATGCTATTTACCTGTCTTTATTTGCTCCTGTATGTCCTACAAGATGATGATGGCATATGTGGCTCTCCTGTCCTTTCTTTTCTCCTCTATAAGGTAAGGGATACTGTGATTGGCCCAAGGTCATGCTGAACTTCCTTGGTATATAGGGATGGTCATTCAGTTTTCCCCAGACCTAGCCTGAAACTCAAACCCACACAATTTCTCACCATAATTAACAGGTCACCAGCACATGTTGTGCATTCTCTAACGATCTGCTCACAAGTTACAATCCATGTACTAAGGTTGCCAGACCTGAGTTTGGAAATTCCTGGAAATTTTGACATGAAGCTTGGGAAAGATGTAGTTTGGTGATGGGCAAGACCTTAGCAGGGATGTGATGTCACTACAGTCCACTATAACTATTGTTTTCTCTAGGAGAGGTGATCTCTGTAGTTTGAAGATAAATTGCAATTATAGAAGGACTCCAGCCCCCACCTAGACTGTGGCAATCCTTGTCAACACTGTATACTTGCTTTTCTTTAGACATGAACTGTTATGTTTGCAGCATGTACAGGTAAACATGTGAACCCCATATTTATCCAGATAATTAAACATTCATTGGCTTTCTCTTTGAAACAGATGAAGTAGATTGTGTGCAAATATTAGAAGTGTAAAGGAAAAAATGGATACAGGCTTACTTATTTTATTTATACTATGAATGAGGACAAACTGGCTGATGAACAATTTTGGTTGGATTAATGGTTCGGAAGCAATATCTGGGAGCATATGTGCTTTCCAAACATTCACTGAACTTCAGGATCAGCTCAACATGGTTTAGTAAATGGAAACCACCCTAGAAAATGCATTACAGAGCAGGAGATGGAATTTTCCTGCCTTGGGAATGCCAATAGGGACCTTCCAAAGATTGCCAGGCACTGTTGCCTGCCACTAACAGAGCTTTTATTAATCACAATAGGGTTCAGATGCTATATAGCCCAAGTGGAGTTCACATGGCTTGTGCTGCAGGGTTAAAATGCTGCTGCGGTTGTAATTTAATATAACTGTTTTATTGATTTTGTAGTTTTAACACTATTTTTAGCTAGCCTAAATGCCCTTTAGGGCTGCTGTTGGTTTACAGATTTAAATCAATAAAGCCATTCAATGTCACTGTGGTATGTATGGTGATGGTTTCTTCCTGGGGCGTGTGTCTCACTTGGTATCCTAAGACATAAGAACGGGGCCCTGGTTTTTATTTCTCACCGAGACTTTACAAAGCCACATATATCTGAATCAAATAGCCTGCTTGGTGGACACAATATTGCCTTTTAACAATATTTTGGCCCAGTGTTTCTCTCCAAAGTTTCCTCTTGTGTAAAGCATGACTTGCTGAGTCATACATAATCTCACAATGTTCTTTTCTAATACTATGGGAGAGATCTTGTTATTACGGCGAGAAATATACCTTGGTTACAAATAGGCATTCAGTTTTTCGACACATTTGACATTTTATGAACCATACACAGTTTAAGAAATTGAAACAAGGGAATAACATTTCAGCATTTTATTCAAATTGCAATTTTTTCATTGCTTTCAGTCATGCACGCATAACACTAATAGTAGCAGTGCTCTTCTCATCATCTGACTAAAGACACTGAAGTCCTAAGAGACTTGAAAATGACAAAGAAACAGATGCCCCATCTCTTTGTCAGCATCTTGTATTGAACGCCTTTGTGTTTTCCATTCAAACATTACTCCACAGAGAGAATGAACAGATCTAAAGAGCCTAAAGCAGATTTATTAGACTGGAACTAGAAATTATAGATGACATGGGACTTCTGCTGAAATCACCAGTCCTGTCTCATTCTTGTCTCATCACCATAGTGTCTGAGATGTGATATCTTCATGCATGAACTTCTCAATCCCTAGAAGTGGTAAATCTGAGGCTGGATAATATAGTATGGATTGGAAATGCATGATGGGATATGTGGTCATACTGTGAGGGCCATTCCACACCTGATTTAAAAAGTGAGAGTCTTACCCTTTGCAAATGACATATTTTTGGCATTTTGTACAATGATGTAAACATCCAGCATTACATCTGCAAACTGGCAGCTACATCCTCCATTTTAAAGCACTTGCAGGGGAATCCACAAAACTGGATTACCCCCACCATGTAGCACTAGCAGGATGAGTGCAGCCAGCAAAAGAAGAAGAGTTGGTTCTTATATGCCACTTTTCCCTACCCAAAGAAGGCTCAAAGTGGCTTACAGTTGCCTTCCCATTCCTCTCCCCACAACAGACACCCTGTGAGATGGGTGAGGCTGAGAGAGCCCTGATATTCCTGCTCGGTCAGAACAGTTTTATCATTGCCATGGCAAGCCCAAGGTCATCCAGCTGGTTGCATGTGGAGGAACGCAGAATCGAACCTGGCATGCCAGATAGAAGTCCGCACTCCTAACCACTACACCAAACTACCCCCCCCCCCCAATTTGTACACATCATACCTTGACATTCCTTTCTGATGAAGAATACAAGCTAAACTGGGACTTTGAAACAGGTGCTGATCAAGCCAGACTTTACCTTTCCTGATTCCCTGGTTGGCTTGTACACCTTTCATAGAGTGTGAAACCTATCTATTTATATCCCAGCTAGGAGGGTTTCTGTGACCTATCCCAAACTGGGGTTTGAGTTCTCGTGTGTGCTGTCCTGCACCTTTACACAGCCTTAACAAGGTGTATATTCTCACATTTTATGGCCCTAACTCATACTTGTCAGGATTGCAGATTTGAAGGAACACACCACTGTTAGAAGATGGTAATTTAATCAAACAGAACTCCCAGGACTACATAGACAAATCTGAACAACACAGTTCAAACCCCAGTTCTTATCCCCCCGGCTTCCCACCTTTCTCAGGCCCATTGAGATTCACATTCCATCCAGACACAATACACAGAGATACAAGTGCAAAGCTGGGAGGCCAGCCAGACAAGATAACAAGCGGCAGCACTGACCTTGGAGAACAGTGCCTAAGTCTAAGAGAGATACAGAGAGAGACGGGTGCAAAGAACATAATTCAAAATGGTTACGCTTTGGTTCATGGTACAACAATTAATTATGGCAGAAACCTTGGGGATCTGACATTCTGCCCCTCCTAACAATTCCTTCCCATCAACCTCCCACTGTAGGACCAGGCTTCAGAGGGAAAGCCTGATGAAACTCTCAAACCAACTGGGCAGCCCTAACATGCTCTGCATCCACTCACTCCTTGTCTCCCATGGGGAACTCCATCCAGTCTACCAAGTATTGGAGTCTGCCACAATGTATCCTTGAATCCAAGATTTGCTGTACTTCATAATGAGTGTGCTTATCAACAAATATCGGAATGGGAGCAGCTGAAGTGGGGTGCTATTGATCCAGAGGCGGGGCTTTCTTCAAGAGGCTAGAATGAAAAACAGGGTAGACATTTTTATTAGTTTTTGGTAAAGACAGTTCAACCTGTCAGTTCAATTGATGATCTTGACCACTTTGAATGGCCCCACAAATCTGAGACCCAATTTCCGCAAGGGTTGCTGACACCTCAGATTTCTTGTGGAAAAATAGGCTAGGTACCCTACTTTCCACTGCGGAGCAGGACCCCTTTTTATCCACTTGAGTCTTATAAGTGGTCAGTAGTTATTCAAGTCAGTATTCCTTTAATTCAAATATTATGCCTGCACTCTGCACCTTTTTAAAGTCCAATTTTTTTCATGGGAATCATGAACTGAGTGTGTATTCTGTACCCCAATAAGAAAAAGCAGATGGTGTTACAACATTGATTTTATTGTGTGCCACAAGGTTGGCCTCTCATTATTGTTCAGTTTTCCACTGGTTGTGTTTTAAAAATGGGCCACCCAGGGGTGAGAAAAGGGGGGGGGAACTGAAGGAATCATTATGCTATAAGTACCCTCACCTTGAGAGCAAAGCAATTTGTAAAATCTGGAACAAAATGCTTGGACACAGCAAAAGGAAAGCAAACTGATTGCTGAAAGGAAAATCTATGCAGATTGAAAAAGAAAGCACATTGCATGTGCACAGTGAAAGTAGGAAGAAATGCAGGGCAAAACAGAAAACCTGATAGGACTGCATAATGAAAATGAAATAAAACACCAGTGCATAAAAGGCTAAGTCTGCAAGTTCAAGGCCATATAAAGAGGGCTTTTCCCTTCAGAGTCACTGCAGTTCTTTCCAACTTCAAGAGTATCACTATCACCAATTCTGCACAGTGGTGGCCATGCTGGGCTGATGCCAGGAGTATGCAATGAGGCCGTTTGCCCCACCACTTCATGTGTCCCCTTGGGGGACCATTTTCAGTGGCAGACAGCCCTGGATTTCTGCTTCCACGTGAGTCAGTCAGGAAAGAAAGTTTCTGTCATGTGTGTGGGGGGGGCATATTTTCATGAAGGTGGGATTGTATAACAACATAATCCCATCTTCATGAAAATAAATTTTTAAAAGCCCCATTCCATTCCACACTGCCATGAAGCACCGTGGAGCCAACTGGGACATTTTTTGGTCCCTTCTGAGGTGCTATAGGAGGGGAGGAGTTGGTCCTGGAAGGCTTTGCTTTTCCCCTTCCACACAGTCCTTTACTGGGATATGGCCCCAATGGCGCCCGTGGTAGAAAAGAGAATGTAAAATTATCCATGTTCCCTTGCTGCAGGACAATGGAGGGCCTAAAGTGCACCAGGCCCTAGATGGGGATGGGACAGCACTGACATTGTACGGAAGCAGGGCTTAGCCCCACTGCCACACGAGCACCAGCCTAACCTTTTTGCCCGGTGTGCAATTATTCTGTTACTTTTTTCAAGGCTTTCCTGGATATCTTACAAACAGAGACTCTACCATTAGGGTATTTTCTCCCACCCATTAGATTACATTAATGACACATTGATCATCTTGAACTATTAAGCAGCCATCTGCTTAACAGAGAACTGGTCAGCAAGCAGCTGTAACAATATTATACTATTCATAAGTGGATTTATATCACTATCTCTGTTCATTAGGGTGTAAATTTTTGCTTTCTGCTATTATTTATTTAAGTAGGGTTTTTTATTCCAAATTTATTTTTTAGCTTATGCTAAGCATTGTCATATATATTCCAATACAGAGAAGCTATACAGAAAAAGTAATAACAAAAAGAGTTAAAAAAGTAAGATTACTCCTGCTGAGGATGAAATGTTTTGTATGAATCACAATTAAGCAAGTGCTCCATAAAAGATGTCAGAAATCATTGCATATCCTTTGACATTTTTATTTGGGATGAGAATTTTCAGTTCACTTATTTCATATAGCAGATTTTGTGGTACCAAATCTGTTGGGGGGTTGACCTACTATCTGAGTCTGTCTTTTGTAAGAAATCATTCTTCATTTTATGCTAAACTGCCTTTGGCCTTTGGCAGTTTGCTCCACAGTGGATATTGTCTGCCTGGTTAACATATGTTCATATAAGGACAACTCACCACTTAATGAAGATCTGGGGCCAAGGGACCATGTCCTATGAAGGGACTTGGGAATGTTCAGCCTGGAGAAAAGGAGGTTGAGAGGGAACATGATAGCCGTCTTTAAGTATTTGAAAGGTTGTCACTTGGAGGAGGGCAGGATGCTGTTTCTGTTGGCTGTAGAGGAGAGTACATGCAGTAATGGGTTTAAACTTCAAGTACAACGATATAGGCTAGATATCAGGAAAAAGAAATTCACAGTCAGAGTAGTTCAGCAGTGGAATAGGCTGCCTAAGGAGGTGGTGAGCTCCCCCTCACTGGCAGTCTTCAAGCAAAGGTTGGATACACACTTTTCTTGGATGCTTTAGGATGCTTAGGGCTGATCCTGCATTGAGCAGGAGGTTGGACTAGATGGCCTGTATGGCCCCTTCCAACTCTATGATTCTATGATTCTATGATGTTTCTTGTACATACTGGGTCTTAAACAAGCTAAGTACACTTTACATGTATATGATCCTACAGAAATTGTCTATTTCTGATTTTAAAAGGAACCGTAGCTGACTGACAGAAATTAAGAACCAATACCAAGATCACAAATAAATAAATTAAGCTGAATCACACATATTCACAATCCAAACTAGGGCAACACCAGCCATTCTGATTATGGCATCACCAGCTACTTAATAGCACTTCAGTGTTATAGTGGTTCCATAGAGTTGATCAATAGAGTTGAGACATCCACTTAACTTTGTGAGGAAGAAGGGGGAATTAAACCTGGTTCTCCATATTAGAGGCTGCCTCACCTAACCACTGCCCCCAAGCTGGCACTTCAACTGCATTTTCTAAAAAGTGAAGATTTCAGTTACATTTTCTGAAAGTGAAAATTTCAATAGATATATATATATTCTGCATTTTAATGACTCTAAAATAGTCCTGGGGGGAAATCTTATTCATAAAATTATTTGAACTTGACATCTTTTTCAGTGACAAACAATACAAAAAAGTGTGGAATAAATAACAGAGCAATGCATCTTTTATTAACTATACATTTTACATTTCATTAAAGCAAGGGTTGTGGTTAACCATTTATAAAATTACACTGCTGCCCATGAAATGTTTCCCTTAGACAGGTTCCTGGAACTCTGCATGCAAGAGTTTTGAAATATATTTGCATGTCTTTTAAAGCTGAATCTTAAACATCTGAGAAGAGAATAAAGAACAAACAGACTGTTTAACTCTTCTATATTCTGAGCAAATCCCAAGAGCCCATTTTAATTGAAGACAAAAAGCAAGAATGTTGTGGGGCCTCCAGACATCTCATTATTATTTTAGCAGCCTGATTTAATAAGTGTCAAGTTAACTCTATCTTATTACTTTATACCTTAACAAAGTCTGTGCATGAGCAAGAACTCAAATGAGTCCATCTGTGAGCAATAGTGTAGCCTTTTCCATCACTTCTCAATTCACAGATGATAGGGAAAATATCATTAAGCTACATTCATGTAAAAAAAGAGAGTAGGCGTTACTCATAGCTGTATGTATGTCAGCATAATGATCTGGTATTATAATAGCATCATCAATGTTCATGCTACTTTATGGCAATGTATGATAATTCTTTCCCTCTAGAATTGTCCAAGGGGTATGCAAATGAAGTTTTTGCTCATTTGTTAGGCAGCTACATTGCTTACTGGTTGCATACTGGATCAAGTTCAGGATTCTGGTATTAACCTTTAAAACCATACACAGTCTGGGCCCAATGTACCTGAGGGACCATTAAACCCCCTATGCCCCCTGCAGGGCCTTGCATTCTGCAGGCACAGTTTGGAGATCCTCAGCCCTTGTGAGGTTCACCTGGGCTTGACCAGGGCCAGGACCTTTTTGGCCCTGTTCCTGGACTTGTGGAATGAGTTCCCAGAAGAGCTGATGGTCCTGATGGAACTTCTTCAGTTGGTTGATGTGGGGACCTGGAAGATCTAGTCCTCCTCCAATGCCTTTGGGCACCTTGCCTGTGCTACAAATCCCCTGGGCATTTATGGCACCAATTTTGAAGACATTGGGGAGTGTGGGAGGGATTAAAAAATATTTATGCTGATATTTTTATTGTTTTATGGTTACTGATTTAAGCCGCCATGGGCTACCTGGCCTAGGAACAACGGCATTAAAGTTAAATAAATAAATGAGCTTGGTCTGTTTAGCCTGGAGAGAAGGCTTAGAGGTAATAAGATAGCCATCTTCAAGTACTTGAAGGGGTATCACATAGAGGATGAAGCAGAGTTGTTTTCTTTTGCCCCAGAGGGCAGGATCAGAACTAATTGGATGGAATTAATTCTAAAAATTTTTTGACTAAACATCCAGAAGTTCCTGACAGAGTGGTTTCTTAGTGGAATAGTGTTCCTTGGGAGGTGGTGGGTTTTCCTTCCTTGGAAGTTTTTAAGCAGAGGCTAGATAGCCATTTGACAGAAATGCAGATTCTGAGCATTTAGGCAGATCGTAAGTGGCTGGGCAGAAGGGATTGTGTCTGTCCTTGGCTCTTATGGTCCTTTCTTACATGCCCAGGGAAATGCCCAATACCACTTTGGGGTCAGGAGGTGAATTTCCTCCAGGCCAGACTGGCCACGGATTCTGTTTTGAGGGGGCATGGAATTACGGTCACTGTGCTGGGCAGGCAGTTGTGAATTACCTGAATTCTGCAGGGGATTGGACTAGATAACCTTGGATGCCAACACTATGATTCTATTATATAAATAAATACATTATTTATTTACTTATTTATTAATAAATACACTGGCATCCTAGGCAGAACTCAATGGTTTTTAGACAGATGTAATTCTGTTTAGGACCGCATCATTCATTCAGTCAAACTTACTGTTCAGTAAGGATGTGCAATCATATACTTCAAATTTAGTCAATGGTTTAAAGGGGAGGAGAGAAGAGGCAGCACATATATATAAGGAGAGATAGCAAAGAGGTATCAAAATGGTAACTTTTGAGAATAAAGTGTAATAAGGGATGTAAGCTAGCACAATTTCACACATTTAGTTTCAATTCAGTAAGGAATAAAGGCTAAGGTAACAGGCAATGGTATTTTTCATTGTTTAGTGTTCCAAATACATACACATCAACTAAAATTATATAAAAAATGGAAACTAATAAAATATAAACGTTCAACATTTAATACTCTATGGCAGTGTTCCCCAACCCCTGGGCTATGGCCTGGTACCTGGCTGTGGAGCCTTTGTTACTGGGCCGCGGTGGGGGGGAGGGAAGCACAGGCACTGGCGTGACACCGGGCGTGCCTCCCTCCCCCTTTGTGGCATGGCGCTTGCTGTGCCGGGAGCGATCGGCGGCTTCGGCAGCCAAATCAATCAAGCCTAGGGGAGAGGGAGGCCCGGGGACTGAGGGGGGAGAGGGAGAGTGGCACTCACCACATGGCACTCACTGGTGGGCACAAATGAGCAGGTGCGGAGATGCCGAGCCTGTGCATTTGTGCCTGTACCTCCCCCCGCAGCGCGGCACTAGCTGTGCTGTGGGCGGGAGGCACAGGCACAAACGCAGGTGCAGCAGCTCCATGCCTGCTTGTTTGTGCCCACTGGTGAGCACTACACAGCAAGCACCACACTCCCTCTTCTCCCTCAGTCCCCTGGCCTCCCTCTCCCCTCCGATCTGCGGCCTGAAAAACGTTGGGGACCACTGCACTATGGGGTGGGTTCCAAGATCTGTGGGCCCAAGGACTGTGATATGTGTTCTGCCTTTCCCTCCAGTTTGGAGCCATTTTTAATCCTGAGAATATTTATTCCCATGGTTGAGGGACTTGCATGTACTAATAGCTATACCAGTGTATGTGTGTACATGTGGGAGGGCTAAGGTGCTCCTACCTTTCTCTTTTGTGAGTAAAGATTCTCTTATGGAAAAGGCAAAAAGGGTGGCCTCATTGCCTTCCTCCTCCTCACTATAGTCACCCACCATATATACTTGAATATAAGCCGAGGCACCTAATTTCACCACAAAATGCCGGAAAACCTTATTGACTCACATATAAGCCGAGGTTGGTGTTTGGATAGTGGCTTCCCCCCTTCCCTTCCCTTTTGGGCAGAATCTTTTTTTTTCTGTTCCTTCCCATCTTCCTCCTCCCTCTTTCCTTCTGACCCCTCTTGCCTTTTGATATCCAATCGTTCTTCTTATCCAATTACCTTCTTCTTAGCTGGGTGTTCTGTTCCTCTAGGGCCATATCATCCTTCTGCTCTCTGCTCTCCCTCTGAGACAGAGGCTTCAGAGCTTCCTGCAGCAGCACATGCTAGCCTCGTGCTAGTCTCATTAAGGCAGTGAGGGGGGGAGGGGGAGGGGGAGGTGGAGACCACTCTTCCCTCCCCTCCCACAGTCCCTCCCAGGCTTGCTGTGTCTCTTCCTGCCTCTGCTTCTTCAATTAAGTATACTTGTCTCCCACCCCCACCCTCATGTCTAGTCTGGCAGCTTAAAAAAAAACTCTGTATATAATCCGAGGGGACCTTTTCAGCTTTAAAGAAGGGCTGAAAAACTCGGCTTATATGCGAGTATATAGCTGCCCATAGTGACCCATAGTACTGTAATGTAATGTAACAAACTCTATATGTTGGGGGGGGGTCGTCTTATACGCCGACCAATACGGTATGTATGTATGTATGTATGTGTATGTATGTGTGTGTGTGTGTGTGTGTGTGTGTGTATGTATGTATGTATGTATGTATGTATATATATATATATATATATATATACACACATACCTATTTCTATTTATAGAAAAATGTACCTATCCATCAACAATATTAACTGAAAAAAAGGCTGCATTTCCAAAAAGTATTGCATGGCACCAGGAATTGTTAAAAATATAGTCAGTTCTTAGGTTGATAATGTCTACTTGGGCATGTTATCTGTTTCCTCTTGCTGTAGTTCAGGATCTATCCTCTCTTGCTCACCAACCTTTAATATGTTCATCTCAAGAATGATCTTGTAATGATGTATCCATTGCTGAATGGCATCTTTCAGGCTTGGTTTCCAGTCCCCACCTATAGGTCTATATTACGTGGGACATTTTCCCCCAGGTACGAAGTTTTCATATATTGGCCTTGTTGTTCCACCAGCCTCATCCTTTGATTTTCCAGAGTGTATAGAGATTTCTCATGAAGTTCATATACTCAAAAGTGTGGTTCACAGGCATCCCAATATGTCAACTATCACCTGTTGTTCAGAAAGTGGCAGATTGCCAAATGCTTTGATTGGATCCTCCTCTAGTATATTGTCAAAAGGAGGCCAGTATGAGATAGGTTCAGGAGAAGTTGCGTAAATCCACTTAATAGGATATTGGTTGGCAGTCATTTCTGTGCCTTTGTTTCCTTCTTTTTTCCTAATTTAAGTCATTTACTCATGAGAAGATTTCAAATATAGGTTATTCCTACTTAGCAACAAGTTCTGGATATTTTAAATAAAATATATTTTCCAATTTCTTTAATCATTTCCAAATTTCCCTTCTATTCATCCATAAAAATACAATACACTTATAACACTCCCTTTCTTCTCATTTGTTTACAGATATGGCCAATTTTCACTAACTTGCTACTATTGGTGCATGGTTAAGTAATGAACCACTAACCGAAATGAATCACAAAAATGTGATTTGTGCCCATCTCTATATAGCTGAATGATTCATGAAAAGCTACTGCAAGGATAGAATTCTATAATTTGGCACTGTAATTCCAGTTGTCAGTTGATTCTAATAGTAGCTCTTTGTCAAAATAATTACCAGATGAAAAGTAACCTGATCCATACAGTCATACATTTCTCCCTAACAAGGAACAATTGTTCAGAACATATACTACTTCTCTGAGTTGTATGAAGTGGACACCACAGTGCCTCTTTACCCACAGAAATGTAAATATTACCTGAGCTTTAGGGGCAGGTGGTATAAAAATGTAATAAATAAACCAGAAGTTATTCTAAGAAAAAAATAACAGAGAAATCAGTATTCAATATTTTTGTTTTTATCTTCTTGTTTTATGTTTAAGCAACAACTTGTCTCCATATAGCCAAATGGCACACAACTCAGTTTTCAATACATATTTTCTCTACTGCACAAAATGCATCCATTAGCATCCATTAGAATGAACTGCAAAATAAATAAAGTTAGAACAATAATTACGGCAATGTATTTTCATAGGACTGACCTCAATATATTTCAAAACCAGACTTTTTGATTTTTCAAAGATGGTAGGAGCATAAAATGCTATATTCATCCATGCTAAATAGAATCATGCATTAAAATGCTTCCTACTGATGAATTAAAATTATTAGGTGCTTGGTAAGATGTTAAAAATATAAGAATATTCCAGGTATTCTAATAGTATTTTGAGGTAATGTGGCAAAACTTCAGCAAGGCCTTCAGTACTGCTTCATAATATTCCTAATGTAGGATTTTCCATATATTCTTCAGTCATTCACACATTGTGGGTGGTAATTTATTGCTGACAGTGCTTCTATCCACAGAAGAATTTCTTTCTGATATCTCAGAATGGATTAGAAAGTTTCAGAGATCACAGAGATGAACTTGGAAATGATTCTGCATTTCATTAAAACGTTTGATCCTTCTGTGTTTTTATAGAAGATCTGAGAAGTGGATGTGATAAACAGCAGAACATATGTAGATCTACAGTGACAGAAGAAAATATGATAAAGATAATGTATGTAGCCCTTGAGGCTCAATGTAACCATGCATACATAATGGAAGAAATAATCCTTGTTGTCATGCATCAGAACTCACATGGAAATATACATGTACAGAGGCCCATATCTATGCAAAGAAAAGTTCTGTTCAAATGAATGTGCAGATGTAGAATATTCATCGTGCAGAATGAAGGATGGCAGCCCCTACTCATGTGCCACACACTAGAATCCCAGAGTATGTGAGATTATGTTGCTTCACATAATATGTTTACAATGGGATGGATTCATGGACTTCACTTAATGGAGAGATGGCTTTAATGTCCAAATAAGCTCCTCCATTAGAAGAAGATTCATCACTCAGAATCTTCAAATTCAGCCTAATAGAAATAGAGCAATCCTAAAAAACAATTTCTGGTAATAAGCTCCATTTAATAGACTTCAGTAGGGATGTGCAATTCTTTTTTTTTTACTGGTTTGTTTTTTATTTGAGTCTATTGGATACAAAAAAACATTTGAGATTCTCAAAAATTTCTGATCTGGGATTTTTCAGATCTAGGATTTTTCTTGGTCCCAATAGACCAAAACTGAAAAATGCCAGGGGAAAAAATACCAGCCTGATCCAGGGGTCAGCTTGGCTTATCCTGAAGCCCAGTTTAAACTGATCTTATAGGAGAAGGCAGCGAAGAGCTCCTGTGGGAGCAATTGGTTCCCTGTAAACACACAGAGATCCTCGCTAGGCTGCCCTGTGTAGGTAACACAGAGCTGCACTGGCAGGAGGCTCTCAACTCCGCATTGACACAGTTATCTTGGGCTGGTTTTTCTTGTAGCTATGTTTAAACTAGGATGCAAGGGAAGCCAGACCGAAGCTCTCAGCTTCCCATCACCCCAGCTGGTCTTTGGGCTGACTTCTGCTGTCCCTTTAAAGCTTAAAGGGTCCCTTTAAAGCTTAAAGGGTCCATCTGACAAACAGGTGAGTGATGAGAGCAATTTGCACCTGCCTTTCCATGTTTTCAAATCCACCCCAAGTTCCTGAATATAGCCAGGATATTCTCGGGATTTTTTGTTGGTTTTCTTGAGAAAAAAACAGATACATTTGGGAAGCCAAAATATAGCTCAAAATACTGCTAAGGTATTTTTCAGGTATATTTTGGGTTCAAGTAGATCTGAATGTACACCCTTGAACCTCAGTAGCAGACCTCTTTAAAGGTATTCTCTAAAACTACCTTTTCTGTCTTTTGGATAAACAAGAGGGTTTTTTTGGTAACCTTATTAAATCCATTTTTTTTACTTTGAGCTCTTCTGAGTTTTCAAGAGGAGAAAGGCTTTGTAATTAATGGCACTATAAATAATATTCTTGAAGATCTAGCACTGCTCGCAGAAATACAAAAATGTTTTTAAGGTCCTATGACTTCAGCTGCCCATTTGTACTGCTGTGCTTGAAGTCTTAAATGTCTGCATTATGATGTTGTCATCTGGGTAACAAAATTCATATAATTTTCCCTGAGAAGCTGTTGCTTTTACCAAATGCCCACAGTGTTGCATGCACTGAAAAAGTGGCAGTTTATGTAATTGCTACCAAATGGATTAGGGTGAGAAAATATCAGTATTTTTGTATCTGGAATTAAGAGGTGATACCATGAACAATTTCTGTGGAACGTTCTTTTGAAATCCAAAGACTGATTATGAATATTTGCTTCTTTTGAAAAATATGTTAAATGCATATATCTGGTGAACCTTTGAAACATGCAAATGGCATGATTTGTGGTTAGCTATACCTAGAAACTGAGTTTGTGAGAAATTGACTTTCTCCCTACTTTGGCAAATCAGTAATGTTATAAGGCATTAAAAGGGGGGGAAAGTACACAGAGGATTAAACAGACAGATTCATGATCCCTTCATGTGGAGTCTGTCATCTCCCATTCCTGTCTTTGGGTTTTAAGAATAGCAATTAAGTTTTCCAGTTTCCATTAAACATACATGCATAGAAACCATGGGATTTAATAGAGGTGAAGCTCTCTCAGCCTCACCTACCTCACAGGGTGTCTGTTGTGGGGAGAGCAAAGGAAAGGTGATTGTAACCTGCTTTGAGCCTCCTTCGGGTAGAGAAAAGTGGTATATAAGAACCAACTTTTCTTCTTCTTCTTCTTCTTCTTCTTCTTCTTCTTCTTCTACATCTGTAAATAAGAAAATAAATGAAGAGACACATAAAGATATGCTATTGTATGGAAGGATTCTGTAGACATAATTATAACAATAATCTGCTGATGTATCTCTGTTCACAAATTACTGTGAAATCCAAGTCAGGACATATAAATAGAACTAGAAAAAATCCAAACTTTCCCACAATTACAGCAGTTATACAAGCTTTGCTGCAATATTTCACAAAACATTAAAAACATATCGATTGGGGAAAGATCAGATGAATGCACAATGATGCAGTAGATAACACATCTTTCAATGTTTTTCGAAGTCCAGAGTATCAGCATAACAATCCTCATCTCTCAGAATTGACAACTTCACCTTCTTACCTCAAGGATAGCAAATATGTCTTTTATTAACTATTTCCTAGACTGCTTCTGGGTGAGAGTAACTCCCCCCCACCAAAAAAAAAATCCAACAACACAAACTAGCAATCCATGTAAGAGAGATGTCTATGTTAATGCATTTTTTAAATCCTATTTCTCTTCTTGTTAGTTTGGTAAGCAAACAATAAAAACAAATTCTGTGGTTCTTTCTAAACCACACTTATAATCTTATACAGAGTGGTTAAATGAAATAACTGGGAAACTTTGCTACTTAGTGATTTCACAGGAATAAATATATTTTGCTGCAAACCCAGTAAGGATGTATAACCAAATATGTGAAGAAAAAAACTAGAAAAAAATATCTTATTGTGGCTGATATTTGTTCAGATAAAAGCCATTTAAGTGGTTTGCAAATCAGTGAGCATAATACGCTTTTATGACCCCTGAATGCAGTATTTCTTATATATTTTAGAGTTCACATATATTATATTACAAGGGTATGATACATAGCATTGCTACATGTGGCATTTGTTTTGAAAATGGAAATTGAAGTTTTATGATAATGAATGAGAAAAATCCCTAAATGCCCTTTAAATGAACATGAATAAACTAAACATGAGACTACTTGTGACATGGAAGCCTCGTCTTTTATGCCCCTTTCATCTCTTTCATAATAGAAATAAATAGAAATACATGTCATTAAATGAATCTGCATGAGTAACATTTTAAAGATCTAACAGTGCAACCCTAACCAAAATTACACATTCCTAACTCCATTGAAATCAATGGACTTGTCATGGCATAACTTTGTTTAGGATTGCAATTATAGTGTGGCATTTCTAAACACATTTATAGATGAAATTCACTTTTCCACATCCTATATGACCTTTTAAAAGCATTTAATCTCTCCTGATGTATTGGCTAGTTAAGTTGAGGCACTGAAGACCAGGGATACTTACAGATAATATGTCAATATTTGCAATGTTGATTTTGTATCACAAATTCATACAATTACCTGCAGCTGGCAGCATTTATTGTGTTAGCCCATACTCAGAAACGAGTGAACCTAGCAAAAGTTTCCAGGTGGCAGTGTCAGAACACATAAATCCAGTTCATAATGAGCAGGGCTGGAACACAGAGACATCCTGTCACTTCCTCTACACCAGTGGTCCCCAACCTTTTTTAGGCTGGGGACCGGCAGGGCATTGGGCCTCGCCCGCAGGGACCGCGCCCGCGCGGGCCACGCCCACGCTTCGGGCCGCGCCCGCGGCCACGCCCGCGGATCGGGCCGCGCCCGGCGGCCGCACCCGCGAGCCGCGCCCGGCGGCCGCACCCGCGAGCCGCGCCCGGCCGCGCCCGCGGATCGGGCCACACCCGCGGGCCGCGCCCGTGGATCGGGCCGAGAGGGCACGGCCTGCACGGGCGCGGCCCGGCCCTGATTCCTTCTCCCCGCCCTCCCGCAGTAAGTAGCTTCCCGGGCCGCAGGCTTGCGGCCTGGGAAGTTTTTTACTGCGGGGGTGGGGGGGGGCGGGGAGAGGGAGCCGCGGCCCGGCGCCATGGCCTTTGCGGCCCGGCGCCGGGCCGCGGCCCGCAGGTTGGGGACCACTGCTCTACACCCTAGCAGATATGAGACAACCTAGGAAACCAGCTCTACTTGTCAGAATCAGAACTGATTTTTCCCCTCCCTGTTGGGTATGGTAGGTGAACAGATGGAAGTAGGAGAGAATGACAACTTTGGGCTAGTTGTTGTGATTTAAATTCTACAAACATTGAATTAGCATGGGAAAACAGACAAGGCAAGAATGAAAAATACAAGCCACAGAGACCCTCCTCAGGACTGAAACACCTTTTAAACATTGAGTTTTTAATATGTAACAAGAAGGGTTGCAAATCCTTTTGATGATAACTTTCTACTTAGTGTTGGTCTTGTCTTTATTCTTGAGCCTGGGGCTGTTGACTTGCAGGCTGGCATGCAGGGCTGAAGGATGAGACTCACACATACTCCTTTGGCAAACAGGCCACAGCTGTATTTAACGTGTGTTGGCCAGCAAGGGGAGAGGGAGCCTGTTACCTTAATTAGGTCATCTCACCCACCAACCCCATCAGTGCCCTGGGGAAGCCATCCTAGTTCTCATTCCCTACACTCCCTGTTGAAGAGGGGGAGAAGTTCTCGTGGACACTTGTCAGCCAGTCTCGCCGTCCACCTCCTGGGTGGTGGTTTCTCAAGCCTGCCACACTTTATCTTGTAGCCAGGCTATGTCCTGTCCATCAGCCTAGGGCAAGCTGGGCCTTCTCTCTGGAGAGGAGCTCTGCCACCTCCTCCCTTGGAGAATCTGCAGCGACTGCCCCCTCCCAGGAGGTCTAGAGCCTAAATACCCATAAGCTCCTACCCCTGATTGAGCCTTACTCCTCCATTCTTATTGGGGCATGTGACGCTCTCCCTTCCCTAAGTCTCCTAAGAAGTGTAGGCCAGTGGTCCCCAACCTTTCTGAGGCTGGGGACCGGCAGGGCATTGGGCCGCGCCCGCGCAGACCATGCCCGTGGGCCGCGCCCGTGCGGGCCGCACCCACGCATCAGCCCGTGCCCGCGGGCCACGCCTGCGCATCGGGCCACGCCTGCACAGGCCACGCCCATGCATCGGGCCGCGCCCGCATGGGCCGCGCATGCACGATGCGCGGCCCGACCCTGATTCCCTCTCCCCACCCTCCCGCAGTAAGAAGCTTCCCGGGCCGCAAGATTGTGGCCTGGGAAGTTTTTTACTGCGGGGGGGGGGGCGGGGAGAGGGAGCCGCAGCCCGGCGCCATGGTCTTCACGGCCCGGCACCGGGCCGCGGGCCGCAGGTTGGGGACCACTGGTGTAGGCCATTACAGCCTTTCCATTCTCTACTAGCCATTTTAAAATACAGGCTCAAGGCATCCGTTTCAGAAATCAAATCTACCTCCAGGACTCATTTCGCCACACCTTCCCACAGAAGGGTTGGCATAGCATGGGAGAGAGAGTGTGACCTAGGAGTCAGTGGACTGCACCAACATCCCATGGTGTCCAGAGGTGCCATGAGGATCTGCACCGTTCCCTGCTGGGAGAGCAGATCCCCTTGCTGACTGACGTCCACTGCTAAGGGAAGTGACCTACGTGGGGGAGCCAAAGGCACCCAAAATAACCATCAAAAGATCTGGCCTCACTGCTGGGAGAGGGAGAAATCAGCTCCTAATGTTAATACCCCCTTATCTGGTATGATTTTAGTTTTAGAAAACTAGATTGTGATGCTTTTAATCTAATTGTATTTTATAATGTTGTTTACCCACCCTGGGGTGTATTGGAAGGGCAAGCCAGAAAAAATAAAGATTGATTTAAATTTGACCCCTTGTTGTTTTTACACCATTTGTACCCACACTCAGAAGGAAGGCTTGAAACAACTACCATGTCTGCATTGTAAATGTGGATAGAGAAAAAAAAGCAGCATGACATACAACTTGCATAATAATGTAGGGAGATGTCAAAAAGAAAACAAATGAGTGTAAAACTAAAAGGAACAAAAATATGCCCTATTTCTATCTTTAACCGCTCCTGTGGAGCGGATAAAATAAAGCCCTAAGGGCTATCAGGGAGGAGTTAGGGCGGGCTCTGTCCATGATAAAAACTCGGAGGGGCGATTCGCCCCTCCAAGTGCCACTCAAGGGCCAAGCAGCCAATAGAGTGGTGCGCGAAGCGCCTTCCAATTGGCCCCTCTCCAGGACAGACCAAAATTCCATTCACCCAGCCCAGTCTGGCTGCCAGTCTGCTCCTGACCACCGCAGGGAGAGGAGGTTAGCAGGGCTGCCAAGGAGGATGAGAACACAGGCTGCACCAGCCCTTTTTGCCTCAAGGCTGTCCTAACTGTCATGTCCAACTGCAAATTGCCTCAGAACCCTGACAGAGCTGGCAGGAGGCTGGTGAGTACGCTCCCTCCCCCTCCCTACAGGCCTGCTGTGAAGGAGCCTCTGACAGGCCCTGACTGAGGAGAGGGAGGCATTTTCCTTCAGAGAGCAACGCAGGGGAGCCTGAAGGCCTTTCTTTTGAGGGGGGGGGGGACTTTCCCTTTCTGCCAAACAGTTGCCTGACAGGGAGGCCACAGAAAAGCCCCTTCTCACTTAAAATACTGCTCTGCCCGGAGGTTAGACACAACCAAGCCATGTTTCTTTCTTCTTTGCAACTCTCTGCAGATTTGAGGTCACTGCACAGCATTATTCTGCAGAAGAAACTGGCTCTTTTGTCTCCTGTTTCATCTGCACAACAACCCTGTGCAGTAGGCCTCATGTATTTCAATTCAACAACAACCTGTGTGGAAAGCCTTAAATGTTTCTTCTCTACCACAAACCTGTCCAAAGTAGCCCTTTCTGCCTGGGGAGCTGATCTTTATACTCTGCAGGTGAGCTGTAATTCCAGGAGCTCTCCAGGCCACACCTGGAGGTTGGCTACCCCTGGGTTGGAAATATTCCTGGAGATTTGGAGGTGGGACTTCAAAATCATACAATGCCTCAGAGTCCAGCCTTCAAAGGAATCATTTTTGCCTGCAGTTGGTAGGGAGTGGTGCAGGGGTGTTCCTCCTTGCCTATGGGTTATGTCCAGCCCTTACCGGCAACTGTTTGTATTCTGGGGCACAGACAGGCAGACCAGCATCAGTCCTGTGAGTCTGGAAAGTGCATGAAGATCTAAATAAATATTTGCAGGCTGAAACTGTAAATAGAGAACAAGTAAATGTCTGGAGATACATGGTAACTGAATGACTTATTGGCCTGGCAAATAACCTTGGCCTGGCAAATAAAAAACAGTATAAAAAACCTTACTAAGGTCAAGACTGCTGTGCACAGAGAGTCTTCCTCTCAGGGTTGCCAGCTTCCCTGTGAGGCTCACTACCCCACCTCCCTCATAGGGAGTCTGCTATGGGGAGAGAAAGGGAAGACGATTGGAAAATGCTTTGAGACACCTGAGGCCTGCTGGGTCACTGCGGCTCATTCTCAGATCTCTCACAACCCCACATACCTCACAGGTTGATATTGTGGAGAGACGAATGGAAAAGGTGTTTGTAAACCACTTGTAGACTCCTTTGGGTAGTAAGCAATAGGGTACAAAAATCCGTTCTTCTAAGGAGCAACCATGAAAGAAGCATGTGGACACATAACATTTTATCAACAATGAAAAAATGGAAAAGAAGGAACAGGGTGGGCACCTGTGTACTGTGACTACCCCATATGTATTAGGGCAAAGGGGCATTTCGGTGAATGTGGCCTAATTCCCACAAGAAGGGAAATGACACAGAACTGGGAGGAATTGGTTGCCATGTAATCTTCCCGTAAGAGGAGTCTCCAGTCTAATTTTCCCGTCACATATCTGAGGACATGGCTCTGGAAAGCTCATCTGTAACCACTATGCCAAAATTCCCAAAGGTCAGTCCTCTCCCACACTCAACGAACATTCCATACCACAGGTTCTTGACACCCATATCTCCACACCCATGCC
Source organism: Paroedura picta (assembly GCF_049243985.1). Classification (NCBI taxonomy): domain Eukaryota; kingdom Metazoa; phylum Chordata; class Lepidosauria; order Squamata; family Gekkonidae; genus Paroedura; species Paroedura picta. The sequence continues at coordinate 61,495,163 of NC_135375.1, forward strand.
CTCATTTGCCACCATGCCACCACACCCTCCCACACAACACACACATTCAACCCCATGTCCTTACAGACTGGACAACTCCTCCCCTTCCTCTTCCCAATGCCAAGCTCTAGCGCCCGTTGTATTCTTGGATACAACGGGCTTTGCCCCTAGTATGTCCATAAATAGCTTTTGCTTCTAACCCTCAATAATATAGCTAGTTAGTTTTTGACATGGGCACAAAGTTGTGTGATTTGGAGCTTTCTGCTGTTTCTGTCATATATCTATACATTCTATACATTTACATAGGTAGTATATGCAAGGGAGTGGCGCAAGGGAGTGGCGGGAAATAAATTCAATAATAATAATAATAATAATAATAATAATAATAATAATAATAATATGAGAAAGAGAAAACTGGAAAGCACATTCATCTTGGAATGTAGCTCCTTAATTCAAATCGTCCTTACCACTTCCCCCTTCTAATCTAACCTTGATATAAATATGGAACATTAGCAACATTTTTTTCTCCACTGCTGAAAACCAGAATAACTAAATTATCACTGAAACCTCTCAGCATTTTGCTGATAAAATCTAGCTTTTAAATTGTTATGAAAATTACTTGTGTGGAATCTCAGAACACTATTGGAATACTATATGGAAGAACAGTGGGGATTCATTTACACTTGCATAAAAAAGAGCAGAGCAGGAGGGGTAATCTGAGTTTGCTGCCAAAAAATGAAATGCTTCCATATGTCTGGGGTCAAATGTTCCTTTCAGAAAAGAGACATTCCTAGAATGAAGGGTTGCTGCTGCTTATCTGGTCAGGTTGCATGGCATACAGAAACAGCGACATGATAAAAACTACCTGTGAATTTCTGCCAGGAACCGAGAAAAGGAATAATGGCCTTTTCCCCCCCAGGAGCAGTGAGTCCTCTTAGTAATCAAGCTTTGACATAATTGGAAGAGCAACTTATGCAATGATATGCTTGTCACTGAGTGGCTTCACATACATATATGGCTGTGACATTTCAGTATATGTTAAGTTTAAGTCCTACATCTCAGAAAACGGAACATGTGTTCTGAGCTGTCCAATTAATTAAAAGAGAAGCTTTATTGTCCAATTAAAATCAGACAGATTGTATATTTATCATAATCATGGAGCTGGCAGTTTGCTCTCACACTTTCTTCTGTACAAATCAGCATATAACCTCTTCTTAAATCTACCTACTGGATTTTTGGAACTCTTTCTGCATATCATTTAATTCCAATCTGCCTATTCTAGGTAATTGTTTTCAAGGGTTGGTTTCTTAGCTACTATAATTGCAATTATTTCCATTAAGGTTAAAGGTCCAGTTTTCCAATGCAAACAGCAGATATAGATTTGGTGGCTGGAGAGTTAAAATGCATAATTTGTTGAATTTTAAGCAAACTTTCCATGCTATTTTGTTTGTTTGTTTATTTGTTTACGTATGTTTTGACTTTTATTCCTCTCTTTCACAAAAAGACTCAGGACAGATATATTCCAGAAATGTTGCAAGCAAGAAAAAGTAAATGGCAACAACTTCTTATCAACCCACTTTGGGCTTGCGTAAACTGGTGCTGCATGCAAACAATATAAGGGGGGTGTAAAAGTGAAACGAAATTGACATGAGATACAAAGAGAGAGAGAGAGAGACCCAGGGAGACTGACTAGGATGAGAAGTCTAAAGCTCTTTAAACATTTTTCCTTTGAATGCTTTAGTGCAGTGGTCCCCAACCTTTTTATCACCGGGGACCACTCAACGCTTGACAATTTTACTGAGGCCCGGTGTGTGTGTGTGTGTGGGGGGGTAGTTTACTCTACTCTCAACCACTGCCCTAACGCTCTCTGATCGCTATGGTAATGTTTACACATCCATTCAAAATAAGATACATAAGGAACATTTTATTTTCATGGAAATTTTCATGGAAATGACACCCGAAGTGTGTTGTAAAGGGCTGAGGGGGGGGGGGGAGAAGGCGTCCTTCGCGGCCCACCTCCAATTAGTCGACGGACCACATGTGGTCCGCTGCCCACAGGTTGGGGATCGCTACTTTAGTGAACAAAGGTTTAGGGGAAATATTTTGGTAGTCTCTAGAAGCCTACCACTAAAATGGTGGCTGAGCCAGGTGGACCTTTCTTCCTGCTCAACAGTGATTTAAGCAGAAGAGTAGTAGAAGGTACCTAAATAATGTACTTAATATATAAATTATCTTCTGTGAACTGTCAAGGTATATCCCCTTCCCATACCCCAAATAAAATATTGAAATTCAGTTTGTACTGCATTAAATACAGAGAAAATGATAGCATTAACTTTTAAAGTATGCTAAATACTAGAGCCAGGTAGGGAGAGGGATTGCTGCATGTTGCCTTCAGTCAAACACAACACACAGAGATTCATGTGGGTGCACATATGAATGCACTTTATCAGTGTTGTAGGAGGAAACAATTACGAAACTGTCCCCTAGCCTCCAAATGCATTCCAAAGCTACAACTGCTCCTTATTACATAAATATTGGTTTAGGTCATTCCAGACAACCCTGGTTGTTGTCCTCCGCAGACAGGCTTCCTCACTCATGGAAGAGCAGGGGGTGCTTGACATCTGGTGGACTGGGCTCAAGTGGATGAGCTCCTGGATCTGGCAGTCTCCTTCCCCATGCACAGCTGTCTCCCCTGCCTCACCCCACTATACCATTGTGGTGCACCAGTGTAGCAGGGCGGTGGGAGACAGTTGCGCATGGGAAAGTGATCACCCCTTTGCTCAGGGATGGAAGCCACTAGATCCAGGTGCTCGTCCACTTGAGCCTACCCGGCCAGTTGCCGGGTACCCCTGCTCTTACACGTGCAAGCTGTCTCCCCCGCCTCACCCCACCATGCTGCCTCAGTGCACTGCTGCCCCACCTTTCTCCAGCCCAGAAGCACTTCAGCCGCTTCAGCCAAGGCTGAAACTGTCCAAGGCAGCTTTGGCTGAAGCTGATGTGGTCCAGATCAGGACCACTGCACACCACCCTAGGACATACAGTTGTCTGTATTTGACTCATTCATTCATTCATTCATTCATTGAGATTTTTATACTGCCCTTTCCATATGGCCTAGGGCAGTTTGCATGGAACGTTTTGGGAAACATAACACATCATATATCAAATAACAGTCATCACATAACATATCAGTAACAGTTCTAACACTAAATATAATTTTAGCAGGTTACTATAATTAATTCATTGAGAATTTCAATAGAACAACCCCTAGGGAAGTCAGAATCCTTCACATTATGGCAGGTATCGCTTAAGGGGGACCACCAGATGTTTTTTAGGTCAGATGTTTTGAGGTTGGATTAAACTCAATAAAATGCCTGGTGGAGGAGCTCCTTTTAGCAAAAGACCCTTTAACAAACCTCCCAGAGGATCTTGTGTCCTTACTGGAGAGGCATCAATCAGGTAATCCAAAGATTGTTAGATACTATGATAATTCTTGAGTCTAAGAAGGATCCTATGTCTGTGCTTTAAATTAAGGTGTATTGTTTGCTTAGCAACATTATTAGACTTCTTAAATTTATAGTAGTCCTTAATTACTTGCCTTCTGCTATATTTTTCATTCTACACCAGACCAAATCCCATTTGAGTTCATTGACACCTTTTCTCACCAATAACATTTCATTTGGTCTAGCATATCCTTGAATTTCCTTAAAATCTTTTGGGTAGAGGTATAATCCATTAATAAGTATTTCTTCAGAATACAGTACCTGAGCCACTTTGTTCCTGGCCTTATCATCTTGTCACCATGGGATCAGGAAAAATGGTGATCAGAATCAGGGTTTAAGTCCCCAAGGACCCATTTTACTTTAATATCCAGCTGCCAAAGAACAGGAAAAGGATGACTAACAATGGATCCCATATCTTCATGAACTCCTGTCTGGATTTCTGTCCTTTGGAAATTAATGCAACTTTCCCCCAGTTTCCTACTTGGGCCTTGCAAGCTCTCATCAAGAAACTCCAAACATCTTGATTTATCTGAAGGCTTCAGCTGCATAGAGGGTTAGCATTTTTCCTAGATGAGCCTCTGATTTCCCTAGTGCTCTCTCTCTCTCTCTGTGTGTGTTTCCCTGCACAAATTATTTCTGTTTTTCACATTGCATAATAAGTGTAAAGGTGCTGGGATATTTTCCATTTCTGGTGATACTGGATGCATGTTTGATATCCATCTGACTGCTTCTTTTATTTAGCTAAACAAACATATTTTCAGTGTTCCACACTTCAGTGCTTGGTGGGGAGGGGGCTGGTTTTTCAAGGATCCCTTGACAAGTGCTTAGAAGCATTAGGACTTAGTAACAAATTTACATCATACTAGATCAAAGCCCTTCCCTAAGGACAGGCTTTGAAGGGCCCCCCACACCCTGTGGCTGGTGGTGCGGGGACCCCTGCCGCCCCCCTCCCCACTGCCCACAGGGAAGCCACCCCTGCCTGGCGTCCTCCCCGCTGAGGCCCCAGCTTCCCTGTGGGCCTCAGAGCAGGCCCACCATATCCCCAATGTGGCGGGCCTGCTCCAAGGGCCACAGGGAAGCCTCCCCCACCCGCCCCCTCCCTGCCGAGTCCCTGGCTTCCAGGCAGGCCTTGGAGCAGGTACACCTCAGCGGGGACACAACAGGCCTGCTCCAAGGCCTGCAGGGAAGCCTCCCCCACCCGCCCCTAGCCCGCTGATTCCCCAGCTTCCCTGCGGGCCGGCTGGCCACCTACCTGCCAAGTCCCCGGGCCATTGCAAACTCCAGGCAGTCGGGTATTGGGCCAATCGGAAGGCGCTTTGTGCCTTCCGATTGGCCCCTCACCCGACTGGCCGGAATTCTTGTCAGTCCAGGTGAGGGGCCAATTGGAAGGTGCTGTGCACCTTCCAATTGGCCCCTTGGCCCTATCCCAGACTCGGATCGCCCCCCTTAACCAATTATGTATACCACTCCCCGAGTGGTTTACAGATGGTGTTTCTTTGTTGGCCACATGTGTTCAGTTTGTGTTCAATTTTCAGTTCCTTGTGAATGTCTTGCATCTTATGGCAGAGGAAATTGCCTTTCAGATGTTATCCAAGATGCAAGAACAAAGGTTTTGTTTGTACTTCTCGGTTGTGTCCAGGGTCATCATAAACCTCTTCACTGGTTCTAATACAATGATGAACTTGAAGTAGATTATATTGCAACAAAACTGGCAATGTTATGATTAATAAGCTAAGCAGAAGGAGAAAGGAAGGAGCAGCAACATATAAAAAGGCAATTGACCTATTTGGCAGCAGTCTTTGTTCAACGCAAATCTTTTGCCAGGCTAAATGACATCTATTTGCACTAGTCAGTCATGACTGCAGAGTTCAGGACTCTTGTCATTGAATACTAGATTTGTTGGTCTGGAGACATCTAAAGAGATTCCTCCCCCCTCCCCCCCTTAAGGTTAAACACAAAAACAAACAACTTTTTATACAGAAAAGTTTCCAAAGTAATGAAAGGGGCTTACTTTCCTCTTCCTTAACAATTATTCAGCATAGAAAAGATTCCAGTTACTTTAAGATACAATTTGACACATGGGAGATAATCTTCACCTTTCAAATGCAATTAACACTGTCTGAGTGAACACTGCAGAGTGTGAAATGGGATTTAGTAAAACAAATGAGAATTTTTTAATACCAGAAGAACTATTGAGTTTAATAAAAAAAAAGTATAATTTTCTTTGTATCTTTTATAATTCACATGCATTTTCTTAGAGTTCTCAGCTCTGGATGCCCAGAAATGCATAGAGGTTCCTATTGCAAAGCTAATAGCAATAGCACAGAGCCAGCTTGGTGTAGTGGTTAGGAGTGCGGACTTCTAATCTGGTGAACCGGGTTTGATTACCCGCTTCCCCACATGGAACCAGCTGGGTGACCTTGGGTTCGCCACAGCACTGATAAAGCTGTTCTTACTGAGCAGTAATATCAGGGCTCTCTCAGCCTCACCTATCTCTGTTGTGTCTCTGTTGTGGGGAGAGGAAAGAGAAGGAGATTGTAAGCTGATCTGAGACTCCTTCAGGTAGAGAAATGGTATATAAAAACCAACTCTTCTTCTTCTTCTTGAGTCTGTGACAAGCAGTGTGGTACAGGCTTTTTCAACTAGGGTTTTGTGAAACCCTGGGGTTCCATAACTGTCCTGTTGTTAAACATTTATTGAATGCTATGAATATATATGGTCATATCAATGGCTGCTGGCCAGGAGGGACCTTTCAAGCTTCATTTTGTTGCTGTGGTTCTCTGCACATTCGCCAGAATGAAAGCTGGGAATTCAGGAGGCAAGTATAGAACCGTGGATTCCTCAATGTGGTCTCAGAAGAAAAAAAGAAATCACGAGGCACAAAGATATAGTAGTCTTCTCTATGTTTATAAGAGAAAAGGTTATAACATAAAGTCTAAATGGTCAAACATAGGATCAAACATAAAGAGTCAACCAAAATAGGATCCTGGGTTAAGTGACCTACTTTCTTTATGAAATCCCCAAACGATTATGAGCATTTTGCCAATGTGATACTACGATTACTACTATGACAGTATATTGGAAGAGCAACCACTGACGAAGATAGAACAGAAAGCGGGTCATTTAACCTAGGATCCCGTTTTGGTTGACTCTTTATGTTTGACCATTTAGACTTTATGTTATAACCTTTTCACTTATAAACATAGAGAAGACTACTATATCATTGTAACTCGTGATTTCCTTTTTTCTTCTGGGAATTCAGGAGGGACAGCAGGTTGGGGAAACAATCTCCAGATCCTGGACACCCACCAAATCTCTCCCTCCAGGATACACCAGCTCCTAGCAATGAGCAAATAACACACCTCCCACCCCCCACCTTCCTTCACAACACTGATAGAGCCACCTTTATGCTCCTGGTAGGAAAAAGTGGCATAATAATCAACCCCTCCTCCTTCTCCTCCTCCTTGTTCTCCTCCAATTCCTCCTTGTTCTTCTGCTTCTGCCCTTCCTTTTGAGGAGGCCAGACACACAGTAGAAGAGCTCCAGGAGAACTTCCATTGTTTTGCTGATTTTGGGGGTCCCCCCTCCCCCAGTTTGGAGGGAACCCAGAATGGCTTCAATGAAAGAAGCCACTAGGAGTAAAAAAAAAAAAGAAGTCATATCAACCTGCCCATCTCCCCTTATGGCCTGGAAGGAGTGAGAAGGGGCCCCAGATAGGCATGTACACAGCTGTGCTTCCCAACCATATTCTGCAGAATTGTGCCACTTCTGGGATTTCTTGAAGTCTGAAGGAGATTTCAGGGGTTCCTCAATGGTAAAAATGTGGAGAAAGGCTGGTGTGGAACATAGGAAAGTGATCATGCAGGTGCACGACTATTGAATAGCTATTAGTGGCCCACACAGGCCATTGTCATTATTGACCCATGTCTATCTGTGCAGCCTAGTGGCTAGTCATCCTCCGGTCCTAATTTTGCCTCTCACTCCTTCTTGGTCATCATTTATTTTTGCTGACGGTCACTGATGACCCTAAGCAAAAAGGGCTATTCAAGTCATATTGTTTGTTTCATGTGCTGCTTGAGTTGGATCTGGATGCCATAAGAGACTCGCAGTAGGAATTTTTGTCTAGGAGCTCTCCTTGTCACCCTGCCATAGCCTAACTGAGTTACAGATCAGCTTTATATACTGCAAGACCTGTTATCAGTCCAAATAACAGTCAGTTCACCAACCTTACATAAAATAGAGGAAAGGCCTGCCTCCCCAAGAAAGATCTGGAATTCCCCTGTCTCCCCAGTTCTGCTGAATGGGACTGATTTAATGTTTATAGATATTTTAATATGGATACTGTTTTTAAAATAATCTGAGTGTTTTAATCCATGTTACCTGTCCTAAGCAATTAGTAAGGATGGGAGACAAAAATATTATTATCACCTCATTTACTAATCACATGAGTTAAGGACTGGCTGTCACTGGGCAACAAATGGGAAAATTAGCTGCCAATATTGAAATTTTTTCTTTCAGTTTTGTTATTTTGACAATGCACCAAGATGAAACCATTCCTTATTAAAAGTTATTTCATCCCAAAGAACCATATTTAGTGTACTTTTTAAAAGTATTAAATATATACTATTTCTATAAAATGTTAAAAATCATTTTTACTATATTCCTATTAATGCCAGCATGCACTCATCATGATTAATGTTGTTGTATAAATACTGCATGAATTAATGGGTAGGATATTAATTTTTGACTGTTGCCAAAATTTTTATAGAGAACTGAGACATTTAACTGCAGTATACCTGGTAATGTTGTACTGTTCAAATTGGATATCATGTATTTATAAGATTTACTATATTATTTGCATTTCAGACTGCTATGTCAAGTCTATTAATCTTTTTATGATTTTACAATAACTTGAGGTAAGGTTTTAATATTCCTTCCTTTATCATACATTCAGCCCAACCATGAGATCTCTGGGCTCTAATGCACAGATAAAGCTTCCAGTGAGGACACACTTCTCCATTCAGTAATCTGGTACAAATGGTTGGAATGTATTGCATTGAGTGGGGGGAAGTCTCTTAAGCAGATGCAGAAGTGGCTGCTAGCGTCCTAACTGGCACATCTTGGAGGGCCCATATTCAGCCTGTGCTGAGGGAACTGCATTGGTTACCAGTTTTGACCTGGATCAAATTCAAGGTTTTGGTGTTAACCTTTAAGCCCATTTGTGACTTGGGCCCCACCTATCTGAGGGACCGCTTGTCTCCTCATGCCCCCCATAAGGCTCTTTGCCCTGTGGGTACTAACCTGCTGAAGGCCCCTGACCCCAAGGTAGTTTGCCTGACCTTTTCAGTCCTGGCCCCCACCTGGTGGAACGAGCTCCTGAAAGAGCTGAGGGCCCTGTTGGAACTTTCATAGTTCTGCAGGGCCTGCCAGACAGAGCTCTTCTGCCAGATCTTTAGGTGAGGCCAGGGTTTAATATCAACTGGGGCTCTCCATGGGATTATATCACTGCATTAACATCTGGGCATCCCACCTAAGGCAGCTGTTTGGTGGAGGTATAGAGTTTCCACCATTCTTGTGGTGCTGTTGGGGGTATTGTTATTATGGGGTTTTAAGGGGGTTTTACGGTTTTATTTGTAAGCCACCGTGAATCCTTGAGAGGTGGTGGGGTAGAAATCTAATAATAAATAAATAAAATAAATAATTACCTATAATGGCTTTTTGATTATAGTGATACGAACTATCCAGGGATTTTTTGTACTTCATTTAGTGTCCATACCTTCTGTATTAACAGACACTAGACTTTAGATATTTTAAATAGTTTCAGATGCCAAAAATTCCAAATTTATGCTGAAAAACTGTGTGGTATGCTACATGACTTGTCAGTGCACCTTGCCTTACTAAAAACGCTTATACAGTACTTTTACCACCAGGCATGTTTTGAACTCGTTTGCTTTTTAATGTGCCATTCTATATGACATCTTCTAAAAATGTGGTTTATACCAAATGTTGAACACCATATGCTAATTATATATGGAAACTCTGGTTTTACTGCTTCAACACACTGTATGGACATTTTTACAGGTAAGCATATGTTATTCCTTTAATTTCTCTTCCACAGCTTCATTATTTTAACTAAATCTTTCTTCCAATGCATTTAAATTTTTTGTGACCAGTGTGTATTTCTTTACATTTGTCTATGTTAAGTTTTATTGGGACAGTAAACCCAGTTATACACCATGATTTAAGTCCCTTTGATTTTTACTGGCTGCTTGCTCTGACTTAACAGCATATCTTAAATTTATATTATCCTCAAATGTAAGTTGCTGAAGATGCTTTCCCACCCCACCAGCCTTTTCTGCATCCATCTTTTTCTACCTCCCCTAACATGCCATGTAAAAACCAGAGAGATATTTGTGCTCACCTAGTTAGACTGATCAGTTGCCTTAATGGATGATCAATGCAAATTCCTATAACATTGTAGCCTGGGTGGTTACATCTAATAATGGTTAGATGTAACACTGCTATTCAGAAGGCATGCTGTACTCTCTTATTTTTGGTTTAAAGGGTTTGGGTGCTGTAAACTTTAGCCAGTAGAAAATATCTGGCATTTAACACCTTGTGATCTGGAAACCACTGCCATTTTTAAAAAATGTATATCTTTTGATTTGATTTTTTGATAGTGAGTCAAAAATACTATTTACCTGCTCAGGATCCAATGGCACCTTTAAGACCAACAAGGGTTTATCCAATGTATAAGCTTCAGATACACAGTATGTGTTCACGAAAGCTAATACCTCAAATAAAACATTTTTGGTCTTAAAGGTGCCACTGCACTAAAACATAGCCAGTTCCAGACAGCAGTGGACAAACCTCCCTCACCCAGCTCAAACAGACGGATGACACCATATGGGGGGGGGGGGTCAAGGGAGCCACGCCAATCTAATTTCCTCAAAGGGTGAGCCCAGATCTTAACCAGCCCTTCCCAGCCTTAAACAAAGACCAAAAACCTAAGACCTGGAGGAAGAGCTCCTTCATACAGGCCCTGTGTAACTTTGAAAGCTCTGTCAGGGCCCTCAGCTCACCTAGGAGCTAATTCCACCAGGCCAGGGCCAGGACTGAAAAAGCCCTGGCCAGGTCGAAGCCAGATGAACTTCCCCCAGTACAGGGACAATCAGTAAATTAGCTCCCTCAGAGCAAAGGTCTCTGTGGGGAGCATAAACAGGCAAGTGGTCCCTCAGGTAAATGGGGCTCTGACTGTGGATGGCCTTGAAGGCTAATACTAGAACCTTGAACCTGATCCAGGCTGCAACCAGCAACCAATGCAGCTGTTTCAGCACCGGCTGTATGTGGGCCCTCCAAGATGTACCAGTGAGGACCCTAGCAGCTGCATTCTGCACCATCTGCAATTTCCGGGTCAGAGACAAGGGTATGCCTGCATAGAATGAGTTACAGAAGTCCAATCTGGAGGTGACCATTTGGAGAATCACTGGACTGGTAGGGCACTAGTAGCCATACGCTAAGTGGGCTACTCCTGTGACCTGGGTCTCCATAGATAAGGAGAAGTCCAAGTTCACTCACAAATTCCTTTCTGATGGCACGGTGTTAAGTTGCACCCCAACAAAGGTGGGTAGGCATGCTTCCTGGTCTGCCCCCTCCCACCCAGCCACAGGACTTCTGTTTTGGAGGGGTTGAGTTTCGGGTGACTCTGCTCTTACCATCCAGCTACATCTTCCAAACATTTGGCAAATATATGTGGGTGGGAGTCTGGGTAGCCATCCATGAGGAGATAGAGCTGGGTCACCACATATTGGGGACAACTCAGCTGATAACTCTGGATCAGCTGTGCCAGAGGCCACATATAGATTTTAAACAGAATAGGAGAAAGAACTGCCCCCTGCATAATCTTGCAAGGGAGATGGAAGGAGTGTCATAACTACTTCCCTACTGCAATCCCTACTGCTTAAATTGAACCATGACTTTAGCTCATAAAAGATCAGCCTATAAAAAGGCAACATTCCTTGGATTAGAAACAACGTATACACCAAACTGTTGCTAGTTGCCTTGATTCAGTTTCAGGACTACAAGCAAGAAGACAGATTTAATTCTTTCGATGTGACCTCAAATGTCCAAGGTACTGATATTAACCCCATTACAGAAAAATTAACCAGTCTTCCAGCAGCTTGTATGTTTCTTCCAATGGAGCAATAAACAGTTTCATGGCCTATAGAAAATTAGGGGTGGTGATATTAAAATCCTTTTCCAATACCATGACTCAGTCTGACTGTGGTCTCGTTATGGCTTCTGTGACAATAAAATCAGATTGAAAATCCATTCACCAGACTTTCATTGTATGATCTCACCCTCAAAACAAAGTCTAAAGGAGCCAGTTGTGAGGGTTGCCATTCAACAAGTCCATGAAAACTAATGATTCATTGGATCCAAAGTATTTTCCCCACCCTGTCCACACACACATTTTCAATGGCTCAGAAAAGTAAGTAACAGAGGAACAGAATTTAGCTGTCCTCATCCATATGCCTCAGAAATTACATGGATTCTATTGTGGAAAACTACCAATGGAAAGTGTCCTTAAAGTACAACTTAGTGTGGCAGTTTTAATTTGTACTCCAGCCTTACCTTCTTAGCATAAGTATTACTTACTCCAGTTTGAGTGTCTCAAACCTCTAAATTATGCTATAGATGGAGAAGATTCCCAGATAGACACCCCAAACTCTACATGCTTTTATTTAAGCTCATACATAGTGATTTTTCTTTAACTAGGAAAGCATTATAACTGATGTTTAAATGTGGCAAGTTTCACAATGGATCTAAGATAAAGAAGTGTAATGGAATGTGCTTTTAGTATTGTTTTAAAAATAAAAATACTACCCAGGAAAGCCAGGTAGATAAGTCAAAATGATGGAATGAAGTATTTACATGAGTAAATGCTACTCAGTGTGAGTGAAGGTTGCTGAATTATTCCCTAAAGGAAAACATTCAAGAGAAAAAGAAAGATTGCTGAAGCATTCAAGCTAGCTCTATAATATAAGCTGCAAAAGCATTTGATCAAAACCCAATTAAGTTGTCATATAATCTTTTCTTTAGCTCATTCTCATTATTGATGATGGGCCAAATGTTCTGTTTGCAAACAGAAACTGTTTTCCTAGGAGACTTTCATTCTTGATTTATTTAATGATATCAGACAGTGGTTATAATACTTCTATTTCCAATGCTGAATTATGATACCGTAAGGATGAGGAAAATGTGCAAAGCACACAATTGCAGGTAAGATCTGAATCCACCTAATTAATGTGTGGAATCAGAACCTCCAATCCTATCTATGGAGTAAATGACATATCTTGGAGCTTTGTTCTAATATTGCTACTGCTTATATTATCTGGGTATCCTTCCATTCTGTATAACTTGACCCACTGCTATAATCAGGCCTTAAGATGTTATAACATTTTCCCCAATTTCCCTTTTTATTTTTCTTGGCTGAGCAGTTTCTTTTCTTCGTTGTTCATCTGTCTGTTTTAGTAATTCAAAACACCCAGTAGGTCTCAGGTTTAAAATTGCCAGGTAAACAAGCAACAGGAATGAGGTAACTTTTGCCTAACTATGTACAACAGATAGCTTGTCACAAAAATGTTGTGTTGTTTTACAGACAGATTTTTATAACTGTAGAATGAGATCTCTTGGCAGTCACTGCCTGAATAAACAAACATAAGCATTTTTGTTCCTAAAATACTTAAGTTTGTGATGGTAGGAATATACACACAAGTTCCTATGTTCCTTCTTAAACACTTGATAAGGATTGCTTCATTTTACTAGGAGCAATTTTTCTCAGGTAAGGATTAATGGTCCCACTTCCCTAATTCAGGATCTCTCTTGATCCTCTCACTCTGCTTAACTTCACTGAACTAATAGCCATTTTCCTCTGTATTCACCCACCCACATATTTCCACTGTTCTTCCTTCTGGCAGCCCCCACATTCCCTCTCCGTTTTCTGATTCCTTCTCGCCTTACCTCTCACTAAACAACCTTTCTTTCTTTGATCCTACATATTCTTCAGTATTACTATTTCATTTATACCATATGCTTCTTCCCAATGGGTTCCCAAAGTTCTTACTTAATTATTGCTGCTTCCATTTATCCTTACAATCAACCTATGTGTGTTTGTCCCAAGGTCATTTCATGAACTTCCAAGACAAAACAGGGGTTTAAAACTGAGTCTAACAGATCCTAGTCTGTCACTCTAACCACTATACCACATTGGCATTCATATGGCAACTGCTGTAGAATAGTCATGAGCAGCCAGGCCTATCAGTGGTTGCCACATTGCCTGGTCCCCATGATGTTTTCTCAAAAGTCAAAACAGAACTGGAAAGGGGCCCTGACACTCTCCTTTTTACTGACAGAAACCAAGGCTTGAAGGCTAGCAGTATGGCTATGATTGCCTAGTAACTCCACAGTAGTCACTGAAGAGGACATTCACTTCTTAAAGACTAGTAAAAAAGCCCATTGTATGAAGAAGACAATGGGCGCTAGCAGGTGGGGACCAGAGCGAGCGGCAGGCGAGGGACAGAGCGAGGGACAGGCTACCTGAAAGAGGAGGCGGGCGGCAGCTCCTCGGCGTCTCGTAGTTTTTGCCGGGGAGTCCCAGGTGTGGTGCGCTGGGCTGTGGCGGCTCCTCTGCATTTTTTTGTTCTTCTGCGGCTTTCCCGGCGGCTCCATTGTGTTCTGGGGCCATGAGGGCAGGGAGCACCCAGCAGCTGCGCTGTGGGCGGCTGCCGGGGCTCCCAGGGCGCCGGCTTGAAGCGGCGAAAGGCTCCTCCAGGGGTTTTTTTTTTCTGCTGCCTCTCGGCTTGGAGCTGCGAAAGGCCCCTACAGGGTTAATGCTTTTCTGCTGGCTCTCGTGGGCGTGGCGGCTTGGAGCTGCGAAAGGCTCCTACAGGGTTTTTCTTTCTGCTGGCTCTCGGCTTGGAGCTGGGAAAGGCTCCTACAGGGTTTTTTTTTTCTGCTGGCTCTCGGCTTGGAGCTGGGAAAGGCTCCTACAGGGTTTTTTTTCTGCTGGCTCTCGGCTTGGAGCTGGGAAAGGCTCCTACAGGGTTTTTTTTTCTGCTGGCTCTCGGCTTGGAGCTGCGAAAGGCTCCTACAGGGTTTTTCTTTCTGCTGGCTCTCGGCTTGGAGCTGCGAAAGACTCCTACAGGGTTTTTTTTTCTGCTGCCTCTCGGCTTGGAGCTGCGAAAGGCTCCTACAGGGTTTTTTTTTCTGCTGGCTCTCGGCTTGGAGCAGCGAAAGACTCCTACAGGGTTTTTTTTTCTGCTGGCTCTCGGCTTGGAGCAGCGAAAGACTCCTACAGGGTTTTTTTTTCTGCTGGCTCTCGGCTTGGAGCTGCGAAAGGCTCCTACAGGGTTAATGCTTTTCTGCTGGCTCTCGTGGGCGTGCCGGCTTGGAGCTGCGAAAGGCTCCTACAGGGTTTTTTTTCTGCTGGCTCTCGGCTTGGAGCTGGGAAAGGCTCCTACAGGGTTTTTCTTTCTGCTGGGTCTCGGCTTGGAGCTGGGAAAGGCTCCTACAGGGTTTTTTTTCTGCTGGCTCTCGGCTTGGAGCTGGGAAAGGCTCCTACAGGGTTTTTTTTCTGCTGGCTCTCGGCTTGGAGCTGCGAAAGACTCCTACAGGGTTTTTTTTCTGCTGGCTCTCGGCTTGGAGCTGGGAAAGGCTCCTACAGGGTTTTTTTTCTGCTGGCTCTCGGCTTGGAGCTGGGAAAGGCTCCTACAGGGTTTTTTTTCTGCTGGCTCTCGGCTTGGAGCTGGGAAAGGCTCCTATTTTTTTTCTGCTGGCTCTCGGCTTGGAACTGGGAAAGGCTCCTACAGGGTTTTTTTTCTGCTGGCTCTCGGCTTGGAGCTGGGAAAGGCTCCTACAGGGTTTTTTTTTCTGCTGGCTCTCGGCTTGGAGCTGCGAAAGGCTCCTACAGGGTTTTTTTTCTGCTGGCTCTCGGCTTGGAGCTGGGAAAGGCTCCTACAGGGTTTTTTTTCTGCTGGCTCTCGGCTTGGAGCTGGGAAAGGCTCCTACAGGGTTTTTCTTTCTGCTGGCTCTCGGCTTGGAGCTGGGAAAGGCTCCTACAGGGTTTTTTTTCTGCTGGCTCTCGGCTTGGAGCTGGGAAAGGCTCCTACAGGGTTTTTTTTCTGCTGGCTCTCGGCTTGGAGCTGCGAAAGACTCCTACAGGGTTTTTTTCCTGCTGGCTCTCGGCTTGGAGCTGGGAAAGGCTCCTACAGGGTTTTTTTTTCTGCTGGCTCTCGGCTTGGAGCTGCGAAAGGCTCCTACAGGGTTTTTTTTTCTGCTGGCTCTCGGCTTGGAGCAGCGAAAGGCTCCTACAGGGTTAATGTTTTTCTGCTGGCTCTCGTGGGCGTGCCGGCTTGGAGCTGCTCTCGTGGGCGTGCCGGCTTGGAGCTGCGGCTGCGGCGGCCATTTTCGGCGGCGGCCAGCTGGCGGCGGCGGAGGCGGCTGCTGGCTGTCGGGGGCGGCGGCCATTTTGAGAGGTCCGTCGGAAGAACGGACGGGAGTCCCCGGCAGCCGCGTCAGTCCGCCAGGCAGGGAGCACCCGCCAGCCGCGCTATGCGCGGCTGGCGGGTGCTCCCTTGCCAGTGAAGCAGGGAATGGGGAGCCGCGCTTTGCACGGCTCCCCATTGCCTGCTTGGGCCGGGATGGACACTTGGAGGGGCCAATCAGGAGCCGCTTCGCGGCTCCTGATTGGACCCCTCCGAGTTTTTATCCCGGACCGGTCCCGCCCTAACTCCTCCCCGCCACCCCTTACTCCTTTATACAGACCGTGGCGCCCGTGGCGCCACGGGCTGTGTACAGATATGACAGAGAGAGGATTTAACCCTGAATCTCCCAGATACTTGTGTTATTCCCTCTACTTGATAGATTCTCCCTGGGAAAAGTCTGATCAAGTTGCAAAAGTTGTTTGGTAATAAGTCAGCTGAATTATGTGATGGACAGTGCTAGGCATGGCCAACAGTGTAAATAGTGTAAGTAATGTGATGACTGCCATTGGCCCTATGTGAGTTGTGTGGCCTCAAGCCATCTAGCAGCCACTCTTCCATTTGGGTGAGTCACATAAACTGCATGGTAACAAGTTGTCCAGTATTGGCTGCTGGTCATTCCTCCTAAGAAAGAGGGAGGGAGCAAAACTGGACTAGGAGGCCAAAGTAGCTCTACAATGGGTATCCCCCTGCCTTTCATTAGCAATAATAATGGTTTGAAGGCTGTCAATATTATTGTGGTTATCTAGCAACCCCTACAATGGTCACTCAGAAAGGAACAGGCACGGCTTCCATTATTTTGTGGAATTTTAGCCCTTCATGTACAAGGGCTGGATTTCAAATTTTCTGTAAAACTGAGGGATTTCTTAGATTTGTCTGCTCATAGCTCTGGTCTCTATATTTGATTACTTACAGATGGGACCAGGTAGATAATTAGATATACTGATAATGTTTTTGTGTGGAAGATGCCTTACTATGTCCATGGGGTTATGTTTTATTTATCAGCACATAGCATGACAGCATGACATATATATATCACATGTATTGCTTATGTAGAACATAGTCAGTGACAGAAGGTTGTATTCAGTTGCTCTTTTGAATTGTTAGGAGTAGTATTTCTGTTCTTGCTATTTTGATTTTATATTCAGCATATACAATCTGTCATGGCAAATTACACTTTCTGAACAATCTGTACAGATTGCTGCAGAGAAAGTCAGCTAGTTGTTTTGCTCTTGGTGCAAAGTACTATGTGTCTTCATTTGCCTTTGTCTTACTCTGTGCATGACTGTGAATATAGTATAGGCATTTCTTTTGCACAGACTAGTGCAGTTTCTGGCTCACAGCCCCGCAGTCATATGCTGTGGCCTGCTAGGTAGCTAACACCATCACCCACATTTTTGTGCTTCCATTTTGGAAGTTAGTTATCATGCACCTTGGAAGCTTTGACTACCAGGTTACAAGTTATTCAGGCTTAATATATTTTGGTCAATTTGCAAAGCTGCTTTACACGGGGGAGAGGTCATACTAACCAAGCATATAAATAGGGATGGTCATAAACTGGGCAAATGCAGTTATGCCCAGTTCATGAACCATGAACCATGATGAACTTTTAGGGGCTAAACAAACTAATTCAGTTTATGAGGCTTGTGACTTATTAGAATCCCTCCCTCCAGTATGATAAAGACACCAAACTTACAGGGGATTTCTGGCTGACTTTCCTCTACCTGTCCTCCAAGTGTGGTGAGGATTGGATTTACAGGGTCTGGGTTATTGTTCACCCACAGAAGGTGCTCCTCAGGAAAGTGTTTCCTGGAGTAATGACAGGCACAGTTTCAGAAGGTTCAGGAGTGTGTAAAACAGATTTGGTACAAGCTAGAGATGTCAAAGTTGCAGGGGGCCTCCCCATGGTCCTCTACATGCCTTCCAAATTCTACCCTTCCCTGTTGCCTTGAAGTTTGGTAAACATTTAGATTGAGTGGAAACAGTATATCCGAAAAGCTTTACATTCACAAACTATCATGAATAGTTTGAAAGTTCATGGAAAGTTTGTGCCAGTTGACCTGCCACAAACTTCACTTTATAAACCACAAACCAGCCAAAATTCATTATGGAGTTTAGTTTATGATCCAGTTCATTGCTCTGTTTCTCTTATTTATTAACAAAATGATACAAAGCTTTGATTCTCAAGTCTAGCAGCACCAGAATTGTGTCTTTCTGTTATCTACTTCTTAATTCTAATGACCCTTGCAAAGGAGGACTGGGTACAGTGTTTTAATATTATTATTTTTTGTATTTCAAATATATGGGCTGATTCCATCTGAACTGGTCTTGTCAACATGTAGGTGTAAGAGGAACAATATCTAATCATACTTTGCATGATTGCAGTCCACACATCAACCTGTTTGCAGTGGCACAGGAGTATTCCAATGAAAAGCCATTGCCTCCATGTCCCAAGAAACTTCCTGTTCTTTTCTCCAGGGTCAACTCAAGAGAAAAGGAAGCTAAGATGTGTCCCACTTATCATGTCTCATGCTACCTCAATAATCTTACAGACTGGATGCTCAAAGACCAACATGTGAATATCCTTCCCAAATCAACAATGTCACCTCACCCATAAGGGTACCAGCCATCTGTGCAATATTATAATAAATCAAGCTTACTTTTCAAGGTTCTTGTACAGGACATAATTCTTGTACAGGACATAATTGATTTTAGATTCGACAGCAAGGAGTACAAAGAAATAGTAGATAATTTTTGGACATAACTTCAAAATTATGTTTATCATTTTTGTACTTCTTCACTTAGAGCAACACTTGTTGCTCTCTAAAAGCTAAACAGGCTGACTGTTCAGAAGTATATTGCTGTAAAGACAGGAAACAGTGAGATTTCAGTTTTTTTTGTCACTTCAAGTTACACCTCAATGATAACTTGTGCAAATTAGCCTTTCATGGATACACACTTTGTCAACATAAGAGCTAATTTGCTCAAGTCACAAGTCTAAAACTAGCAGCAGGAACAACTGGCATTAGTGTATAATTATTTCTTCCACCCTCTATGCTCTTCTACTTGATATATCAAATTTTTCTTGCTTCAATAAGACAGTGATATGAAGCTCCTGGTGCCTATTTTTATAACCAATTACTTTTCAATGTATAAGTATCAGTCGCAGATGAACAGTTTGTCAAAATGCGAATCAAGATCATTTGGAATTGTCATTTTCATTTTGAGCTATTTTCTTTTCTTGAATGTTTCATAATTGTCAAAAGCTATAGATTCAATCATACATTCTATTTTGGAAGGATAGGGAGGTGAGGAAGTAGTTAGGGACAACATCGGGATCACTGGACTGTAGGAGCAGAAGGAGATGAACCATTGCAGGAGATCCTATGCCCTCTGTCTTGGAAGCCTTTCCTCTAATCCTAAAAGTGGAATGAGAAAAATGTCATTCTGCAGCAGAACTATATGATGTCAAAAATATCATTTAGATTCTAGAGCTGAGTCCTGTCTTAATTATTGCCAGGCTAGGGATGATTACAAGAGGGCTACAATTGCTATCTGCATCACTTGCTTCTTTTTTTTTTTTTTTTTTTAATAGAAAGTTTTTATTTTATTTTCCAGAGTTGAAAACCGTGAGATACATGCAATCTACATTGTTAATACAGAAAAGGAGAGCTATACTCTTCATTTGATACACTTGCTTCTTTTTGAGTTTATTTTGTGTGATAGAGT
The DNA here is from genome assembly GCF_049243985.1 of Paroedura picta. Lineage (NCBI taxonomy): Eukaryota > Metazoa > Chordata > Lepidosauria > Squamata > Gekkonidae > Paroedura > Paroedura picta. The sequence goes on from NC_135375.1 coordinate 61,514,913, forward strand.
TCTGTCTTCACTGGATTGTGGGCTAGAAACATTGATTTTGGTGGGTGTGAATTCATGGATAGAGGACCAATATTTTCCAAGAATGTCCTGCTTACTATACAAGATTGGTACTGTGTGTAATAGAAAAGAATATGGGGAATGTCCTGCAGGTGTAGTGGTGAAGAGCAACGGCCACTAATCTGGAGAGCTGAGTTTGATTCCCTGCTCCTCCACATGCAGCCAGCTGGGTGACCTTGGGCCAGTCACAGTCCTGTTTGAACTGTTCTCACAGAGCAGTTCTGTCAAAGCTCTCTTCATTCCACCTACCTTAGAGGGTGTCTGCTGTGGGGAGAGGAATAAAAGGATAAACAACTTTGAGGCTCCTTTGGGTAAAGAAAAGTGAGTCTTCTCCTCAGCTGTACAGAGGCTGCTCTTTGCAGCTTCAGAGAGGTCTGCTGGGGAGAAAGACCCACTAAACTTCTGATTCTGAGGACCTGCTGTTTGGTGGAGTCTTTAAATGTCTCCCCAACAGACCCCACCCACTTTTCACAGCTTTAGAGGGGTCTGCTGAGCAGACAAAGACCCTGCCAAATAGCTAATTGTCAGCATCAGTGGTTTGGTGGGGTCATCAGCCAAATCAAGCCTGAATTGATACAGGCTTGTTTGATTTGTCTCACTTAAACTAATGGATTGTGCTATTTGGTTTTGATAAGCCTGAAAAATACCCGAATCAGCATTGATTTGACCAATTTTGAGTTTATCCAAGACAAACTGCATATCCCTCTTGAGCCACAGGACTGACTAGAGAGTGGTAAAGGCTGTGAAGGGTAGATAGGGCTTGAAATCACTTATGCTGTTAAACAGGCCACCCATCGGTTTTCACAGTGAAAAAGCTATTATAGGATTGGTGAATCCAGTCAAAATCAGTGTAATATAGACCCCTGAAGGTAAACAGCAGGATTGCTTGTCCGTGGTTCCTTTTAAGAAGTATAATTACTTGCAGAATAGAGTAGAATTTTTTTGGTAACTGTTTCACAGTTATTGAATGCTCTTCTTATGGATATTCACCCAACACGGGGGGGATTCTGCACAAGGACCAATGTTGCCAAATGTTTTCAGTATGCAGAAACGCTATATTTAATAGTGGAATTTTGTCATTCAGCATACCTTTAATTTTAGTGGAATATTGAAGTCCCAATAGTATTGTATTCATTCCCCACATGTTTCCGGTCTCGCCGGAATCGCAACAAAGGAAGCAATATTTTTCTGTGCTTCTTCCCACCCCTGGCCATCAATCAAACAGAACAGCCAATGGACTGTTGTGTATGTGCTCCCGAAAAGCCCTTTTCCCTTTAAGAACTGTTTTTTAAAAATGCAAGCACACCAGTTGCAACGAATATTTGTCCAATCATTGTTTCAGAAAGACTTTTTTTGCTGGTGTAGGAGCTGGCACTTAATCGTTTACACACTCCTTAAGTAAAAAAAAAAATCCCCCCACCCATGGGTGCAATTTGTGGCCAAAATTATGGGCAGTGTTGAACAGGGGGCTGTATTGTGCTTGGGAACTTTAAAGTTGGGAGCTTTATTTTACTGTTAAGCACTTCTGTGGAGGGACTTTAGTTGGAGAAGCCTCACTCGTTCCTTGCTTTTGCCGGTCTAAGGTAAAAAAATGGTGATCGCTTCTCCGAAAGTTCAGGGGCGAGAGCAGGGGAGGGACATTCTTTCTACCGCTACATTGAGAATGCACATGTCTTTTGCTGATGTGTTGCAGCTTGTGCTCAGAAATGTAGCATTTTTTTCAGGGGGAATCCACTTCTCCCGATTTCCCAAAAAGCGCTACAATGAAGCAATTTTTGCAGGAGTGTTGCAGATTGTGTACGACGTCATGTGGAACGTCGATTTTATAGCATTTACCAAAGGTAAGACTTCAGCTACATTTAAGTCGTGTAGAATGTAATTGGCAGTACCTTTGTCAGATATTAATTGCATGGTAGGAAAGGTGCAAAATACACATTGGTGAGTATATTTATATGCCAGACTTTTGGCACTAACTGACTTCTACAGTACATTGGGCTACAATTGGATTATGTATATTTAGTGTGACTGTTTTCTTCTCAAAGGAACAGCTTACATTAGTAGATTTTAATTTTTAGTTTTATGATTGTGTTAGTGTCCTTTATTTTAGAGCCAAATGTTTGCTTAAATAAATAACTTCCATGTCCTGATATCTTTGGAATAAGACCAGAAAGCAATATGGAGAAGCATGGCAAGTGTCATTTTATGACAATGTCCTTGATTTTACAAGGCTTTGACTAAATGAATTAGCTAATAGAAGTCAGGCTAGTTTATTATTTTTAACAACGGTTGCTGTGTGATACAAAGCAAATGGTTCTACATGAAACTGAGATAATAGTAGGTAGTGCTGCTCAGAGAAATGTGCAATAAATATGCAAGCCCCCCAATTGCTCATAAACATCTGCCAGTTTGCTGTATTCAAAGTAAAGTTCTTGCGGCAGCACAGAAAACAGCTGTCGTTGTTCAATGCAGTCTTGATATTGCAATGAATTTTACTGACTTTCCTCCCTAATGGTAAATATGACTCTTTGCAAGCTTATGGTATACATTTTTACTTTTAATAATTTATATAACAGCCTAGTTAATGTTTAAATACACTGTAAATAAACAAAAAAAATCACCTAAAAGCAATGAAGGGCTTATTTTGTCTTATTTCTGGCAGGAATATTCACATCAATAAAAGCTATAACCTTGAGCCCAATTGGACAAATACTTTATGAATTTGAGGGTACTTGTTCATTACAAGTATCTGGAACATTAATAATACTTTAAATGGATGCTTTTAAGAGTTATATATTCTCAACTGATGAATGTCTTAAAATAGAGTTCATGTGATTGCTTATTCAGCTCCCCAGTATAACAACATTAACATTCATATGACAAATGGGTGAACAAAGATCAATAATTAATCTTCTCTTATCAACTATTCATCAAAGCTCTTTAACTTGCTCCATGACTTATAGCAATACCATCCAACTGTCCCTCATATGATGAGGAACATCTGGTCTTTAGCAAAAACTTGTAGTTTCCTAAGTGGTAGATTTGGGCTTCCAATCCTTGTCAAGATCAAAGAGACAACTGTACATTATGATGGGAGAGGATCCAGAATAATGAGGGCCAATTTCCATAACTTCAGGAATACCCTGCATGTCATAACTGTTAGTATGCAACAAAATTACTAGTATACTAGTCACAGGCCCAGTGGCCCTTCATCTTTCCTATCACCACATTATCCTAAATATCCCATTGTGATCATGAACAGCTGATACCAGGGGCGAGGATATCTCATAAGACAGAAATGCTATATTGAGGATGCGGAACTGGGCAAAATCTATCCTCTTCTAAAATCTAGCCTCCAGAGTAGAACAAGTTTTATATTCATGTAAGAGGTAAGAGGTCACCTTCCCCTGACTCCTTTTGTAATCTCCACACTCTTCAATATGTCATATGGTAATTTGGATATGGGACTATCCCAGCCCGAAACATCAGCTCTGTGAGGTGGGGGGGTGTTACTATGAGATGCAGAAAGAAAATTTGAAGACTTCACCACATCTTATAGCAGATAATTCTATGTTAAACCTATTGCATGAAACAGTTGTTCTTTTTGTTTCTTCTGAGCATAAAGGTAAAGGTAAAGGTATCCCCTGTGCAAGCACCGAGTCATGTCTGACCCTTGGGGTGACGCCCTCTAGCGTTTTCATGGCAGACTCAATATGGGGTGGTTTGCCAGTGCCTTCCCCAGTCATTACCGTTTACCCCCCAGCAAGCTGGGTACTCATTTTACCGACCTCGGAAGGATGGAAGGCTGAGTCAACCTTGAGCCGGCTGCTGGGATTGAACTCCCAGCCTCATGGGCAAAGCTTTCAGACGGCTGCCTTACCACTCTGCGCCACAAGAGGCTCATTCTTCTGAGCATACTACCCATCAATTTTATTAGTTGGCCCCAAGTTCTAAAGTTAGTAAATAGGAAGAAAACTATTTCTTTAGCTACTTTCCCCATGATTTTACAAATATTTGACTCCTTAAAAATCCTAAAAAATAGAGGATTTTAGAGTCCCTTCATAATTTTTTTTTTTAGCACTATGGTATTATTTTTTAGATAAGGCAACTACAACTGTACACAGTATCCTAAATACAACTGTGCTGTAGAATGATGATTGAGTTGCAGGAGGGCATCTTGGGCTTGAGGAAGACATGCACATATTTCCATTGGCTTAAACAAGGCCATACCTTTATTATTATTCCTTAGGCATGGGAGAGGGAGCCTGACTTGCATTTGTCTGACCACAAGAACCCAGACCCCAGTGGCACCATGGAGCCAAGCTGGTTTCCCTGCTGGGAACATGGGTCTCCTTGCTGCTGGGATCCCACCCAAGGTAAGTGTCCAGTGGTGCCCTGGGGCCCACCTGGTTCCCCTGACGGGAACACAGGTCCCCTTGCCGCTGGATTCCCACTGAAGGGAATTGTCCACCTGGGGTGACAAGAGTAAGCATACATTTCCCTTGGCACCACCCCAGCACTGTAAACTCTGGGGTGCCGAGGAGAGGCGCCAACCTCCTTGTGTGGATGAACTAATTTACTAATGTCTAATTCACATCACCTAAACATCTTTGCATTAGTACGACCCATTATGCATGGGGGGAATAACACACATTCGGGGTGGAATGGCGGCGACTAAAATCACCGATAACGCACGGTGCCGGCTGCAACCGGCTGCAGCTTTGGTGCATGCCGCCGAAAAAGCCACATTAGAGAAACATGGAAGAAAGCACAGCTTCCGGGTGACTGGGGCGCAACCAGAAGCGGCACCGGGATCGCCGCATGCATAATCGGTTACTCTGGGTTTTGCCACCGTCGTGCCCCGTCCCGTGCATAACCGGTATGCTTCGCATCTTCCGCATTTTCCATGTGACCCGAAATCGCCGTTTCGGCGGCCGTGCATAATGGGCCTATGAGTTGCTGATAGCAAAGAGCTTACCACAGCTACAAGTACTGTGGGAAAATTCTATTTGGCTGTAAGCTAGCCTCCTGCCCCTAGTCTCTAGGCTCCAGATGCTGTATAGGTTCTGGAGCCTACACAGTCAACCATTGCACCACACATTCTGACACACTAGACAACACATCAGCATCATTCTTACTCCCTTCAGGAAAAAGGGGGAATTTTTTTTTCTTCCTTTTAGAGGGGTTATGGAAATTGGGTTAGTTGCATGAACCTGGCCGCCATTCTTGTCTTGCCTTGTTGTGATTAAGGTACTATGTTTTATTGTTCTTGTTACTGTTTTTAGGGGATTGATTTTATGTGACCCGCCTCGAGCCTCCAGGGGGAGGTGGGATATAAATTAAAGCATAATAATAATAATAATAATAATAATAATAATAATAATAATAATAATAATAATAATAATAATAATAATAAACTGCAAATGTTAGCTGCACTGTTCAGTTCCCCAGCAAAATAGAATTTCTGCTGATCATCAGACTTCAGACTTTCAGCTTATGAACATTAGTGAAGACATTTGTTCAACTTTGATAAGGAAAACCTCAGAACTATCCAAAAGGAGAAGCCAACAGTACATATCACGATGCTAATTCATAATGTTAATAGCACTGTCAGCTAAAAAATGAGCTGCAAACTGGATGAAATTTAGGGGGGGGGTTGCTCTTTATTTTTGCTCTTTATTAACTGTAGCCACTTCTATTAACAGCTTTTAGTAAATAGTCTTCACTTTAAAGCATTTGCCTTAAGCAGAATTGTTGTAATTGAATATTTAAAACGTGGTTTAGAGATCTTTTTTTACCATCCCTGCCATATAGAATTTGATGGGTAAGCATTAATTGGTAAATCAAACGTGATACTGAGGAAAAAGTAAGAGACTACAATTAAGCCATTGAAGGACTAAAAGAGGTTCCATATGATGGTGTGAAGTGACAAATTACTGAATTAGCAAAACATCCAGAGGTTCTACAGCACTTAAGAGATTTGTCAACACCTTTATTTCCTGAAAGGACATTGGGTTAAAGCTTAATCCTTCTTCCTATGGTTATTTCTATTGGTAAGTAGATAATAGGGAGGCTAAGTCTGAACTAATGTGTCAATTTAGGTCTGATTCTAGCATTATCCCCCACTTCTACATGGGCTAGTGTATGCCTCTGTGTGTAAAGATAGTTCAGTGGTAGCAGAGAGAGCCAGTTTGGTGTAGTGGTTAGGAGTGCGGACTTCTAATCTGGCGAGCCGGGTTCGATTCTGCGCTCCCCCACATGCATCCAGCTGGGTGACCTTGGGCTCGCCACGGCACTGATAAAATTGTTCTGACCGAGCAGTGATATCAGGGCTCTCTCAGCCTCACCCACCCCACAGGGTGTCTGTTGTGGGGAGAGGAATGTGAAGGCGACTGTAAGCCGCTTTGAGCCTCCTTCGGGTAGGGAAAAGCGGCATATAAGAACCAACTCTTCTTCTTCTTCTTCTTCTTCAGACAAATTACTTAAACCATTTGCTAAGAACAGCTCTTTATTCCAAATGTTTAGGTTCCTGAATCATCATATTATGGTAGTGGAAACAGCCCCACAGCAAACATCAATCTCATTTAATTTTGCCTTGAAGTTGGTGGTCAGGCATGACTATCAAGGACCAGAACACTGGTGCTGCTATCAGTGTGCTGGCATAGAACTCCACAACATTCTATAGATGATGCTGAAACACTGCACATGTGCCCATGTTCTTTATGGTGGAAAGACAGGGTAGTCCTGGAAAATAGGCATATGGGCAGTGTAGGTTGTATATCGGATGGAGAAGGAAGTAAGATGGAAAGGAAATTAATCTTTTCCCAGGCCCTATATTTTTCCATTGTAGAGTGAACAGCATCAGTCAAATCTGTGGCCTCTAAGGCATGATGGGGAAGGAAGATGGATCTTGGCAGTTCTCAACACAGCTCATGTGCAGGTGAAGATAAGCAAAATGATGGCTATCATCATTTGGGCAACTGTACCCTGGCACCAAAGGCTGGCTTCATTTGGAGCCAGGGTAGAGTTGTTCAAATAATGGTAGCCATGGAATGTTACCTGACACGACCCACCCTTAGAATAGCCTATGGCAAAGATCAGTCATTTAAATAAACTAATTAACTTGGAGTATATATTTGGGGATTGTGCAGGCATAGCATTAACTATAGAAATGTCATTTCTGTCAGTGCATCTTTGGCCATATTGTCACATCATTATGTTTTGTGAATGGTTCTTCATTTCTATTTACCTCCATTATCTCAACATAATATTCTACTGCAACATATTCATTGGGAGAAAATATTCCCCACAGCTGGTTTTCAGATAAACCTTCTTTTTCAACATGGCACATTTTCAAAGTATTAAATAAATTTCTTCTTTTTGCAAACTGCCTACTGTAAAAATCCCTTAGAAAGGGCCTAATTAAGTTTAATTGTTGATAATGGAAGTCATTGCTGGTACTCACGATAATTCAACTGACAGGTGATAGTGGATTAATGTTCAATTAAATAGGCAAGGCACTGAAAGGAGCTCAGAGATGAGGACATGCAGAATTCCACTGTGCCTCAAGCACCTGTATTAGCTGTTTTTAGCATTCACATACATGACATAATTATTAAAATCTAATATTATATGAAAGGGAACACATAAAATAAAGACCTCTTCAAAGAACAGCCATTTAGAAAGAAAAAATATACTGCCTGTTGAGAACCTGTATAAAGTAGTATACAAAACATTGTTGGCCGATACAGCCAGAGAAGCACCTACATCTTAGGTATGAAGAAACTGCAGTCCTTGAGCTTGTCTGATCAAATTTAGATATCTACTGAGTCTGAAGATTAACTAAATTTAAGTTGATTACTTGTATATGCTCTCTTTAGGTCATACCTTATAGTCTATGTGACTTGAAAAAGCTCTCCCTTGCCTAACGTAACAAGAGCTGAGGTAGTACAATGGAACTCTGCCTAAATTCAGATTCTGCTTTGTCTCAGATGGAGGAAGTTCACCTGAGCTTGCTAAGGCAATCCCATAAATCACACTCCTCCCTTACCCAAAGAGTAGAATATTCATTGAACTGAAATAGTTCAATAGTGGGATAGCTCTCAGCCACTAAAACATGCCTTTAGGATCATTTAGGCAGTCTGAGGTGTATAGTGCTCAGACTTGGGAAGGAGAGGAAATATTTTTATTATCACACAGCTCTGTGAGATGCTGCAAGCAAGCCTCCTCACCCCATGGAATATAGAATTTTGGCATAAAAATCAGTTCCACTCTACTGAAACAGAATGCCTGTAGAATATTATTAAGGACATTGGAGCAACAAGCCATGAAAGACAGGCATACAATCACAGAAGTGTCCTGTCCCCCAAAATATTTTAAAATATTATGTAGTTGGAGATTGCTAATGCTTGTATTTATTAGATGGGCAGTTCAAAGATTCAGCACTGAAGTTCATTAGGTTATTCTTATGACACTACTGGATACAGAATAGATAATCATGAGCTTTGTAAACTTTCTTGATGACTGTGTTAAGTAAGTTAAGAAACTGATACATTCCTGGATGTACATAGAGGAGTGCCCCCAATTTTTACATTTAACCAAACATCTGCACTTGTACTATACGTATATAGGTCCTCCACACAATTTAGTTCCTAGCCAATAGGGCTGAAATACTATTTTTGCCAGTTTCAAATCGATATAGTACACGAGAGTGCTATTAGCTCTTGTAAGCTTTCAGCTGCTTCAAATGTAGGTGGCTTGTGAAATCATTTGAACTCTGTCCCTGCAGCAGGCTTCATTTAGGCTTCACTGATTTGTCTGATTTAAACTTATGGGATGTGTGATTCAGCTCACATAAGATTGAGAAGTATTATCTGAGCCGAATCACCCATCCCTACTTGGGACCGTCTAGGGTTTCAGTGGGCCTACCATTCACCCAGCTGCCCTACTGTGTCCCTGTCTGAGTTTATCTTTGCCAGTAGAGTGACAGAGGGAAGTGTGGACAGAGTGTCCCCTGAACCTTTTTGCGGTGTTCACTACTATCAACCATGGCATCGTTCTAGAGAGGCTGGCTGTGTTGGGGAATACTGGTTCCACTTGTACTTGAATGGCTGATTGTAAAAAGTCATGTTGGGAGACAGCTGCACAGCACTGTGATATTTGTGCTATTTGGTCTTACAGGGTTCCACTTTGACCTTCATGATGTTACATGGGAAATATCATCAGGAGTACCATGTGGATAGCACCCATCTCAACTTCTCCTTAAAAGCTAAGTTAGGTGGTTCTGTGGAAATCCTGAACAGGTGACTGGAGAGGTTGTTGTCGTTGTCAGGTGCAAAGTCGTGTCCGACCCATTACGACCCCATGGACAATCATTCTCCAGGCCTTCCTGTTCTCTACCACCCCTTCCAGGAGTCCATTTAAGTTCGCACCAACTGCTTCAATTACTCCATCCAGCCACCTTATTCTCTGTCGTCCCCTTCTTCTTTTGCCCTCAATCGCTCCCAGCATTAGGCTCTTCTCCAGGGAGTCCTTTCTTCTCCACAACCAATGTCTTAAACCAGAGAAAGCAGTGGCGGGGATATATATAATACAGGATTATGATAACAATTGGGGGGAAAGGGGAAAGGGGAGGTCAGGATTAAGAAGCATCCTTATCATCTAATAACCACTGCAACCCACACAAACCACATTACTGAAAGAACACTCAATAACGCAGTCTAACAAACCACTGTTCAACTAGACTAGTAATGTGCAAAGAACCAGTAATATGCAAAAGAACGCTTGAAGGCCCAAGATCCTTCTCTTTCTTCAGCAGCACAAAGCAAAACCTGAAGAATAAGATGAAGGAGGAATAATTAATTATCCTGCCTGCCTTCCCATTGGATAGCTGCATCCTCGCCATCCAATCTAGCCTCAAGCTTCATTTGAAGCTGGGCTATGGCAAATTAACCCAAATCAAAGGCTGTGATTCTCTTTTTAGGGTGCTTTTACACAGCTCATAAAACTCAAATGCAAACAGTAGTGAACATAGACTGCATCTTCTTTTAGGCTCTTACTTGCAGGTATCTTTTTCTTCTGTGGGCCAAGTTTAGAGTTGCAAACTCTGGGTTGGGAAATTCCTGGAGATTTGGGAGTGGTGCATGTGGAGGGTCGGGTTTGGAGAAGGAAGGACCTTAGCAAGGGTATAATGCCACAGAGTCCACCCTCTAGGGGAAGTGACCTCTGTCATGTAGATCTGTTATAATTATAGGAGCTCTCTAGGCCCTATTTGGAGAGTAACAACCATAAACTCACTGGTTTAAGAAGTTATTGACTTCAGGAAGCAACTGTGAGGGCAATTCTGCACACTGAAAAAAATAGCTTTACACCAGCAAAATGGTATAATGCTAAAAAATAATGTGCCTCTGGCCATTCCTCACCTTCTGGCTTTCTGCCGCCATCTTGCACTTCTTCGCACTCCTCACGCCCGCTTGAAATGGTGAAAGAGATCAACGAGCTTTACATGTGACTCCTTGGCCTGTAAATCAAGATAGACAGCCAATCACCTTTCTCTATGTTTTAAAGGGCCTACGGTGCCAGCTATTTTTTAAAGTAAAACTTCTCCATTGAGACACCTATGTATCTGATCATAGTTGTTGTTGTTGTTATTAGTTGCAAAGTCATGTCAGACCTATCATGACCCCATGGCCAATGATCTTTCAGTCTTTCCTATCCTGTACCATTCCCCAGAGTCCATTTAAGCTCGCACCGACTGCTTCAGTGACTCCATCCAGCCATCTCATTCTCTGTCGTCCCCTTCTTCTTTTGCCCTCAATCGCTCCCAGCATTAGGCTCTTCTCCAGGGAGTCCTTCCTTCTCATGAGGTGGCCAAAGTATTTGAGTTTCATCTTCAGGATCTGGCCTTCTAAGGAGCAGTCAGGGCTGATCTCCTCTAGGACTGACTGGTTTGTTCGCCTCACAGTCCAAGGGACTCTCAAGAGTCTTCTCCAGCACCAGAGTTCAAAAGCACCAGAGATCATAGATGCATAGTGCTTTTTTTAATGCTAACTAACCCCTTTTTGGAATCATGAGCTTTGAATCTTTAAAAAATTAATCTCAAGCCAAATTTTTTTGGGGGGAGGACTTTACAGAGGCATGCTTTGTGTTTTAACTGAGGGAGGGATTTTTTTCTTTACCTGAACGATTTAACACCTATTGCTCCAGGCAGTTTTCTTCAAAAAAAAAGAAAAAGAAAAAGGGAGAAAGGCGAGGGAGGCAGGTGTGAGGGCAGGAACTAGAGGCAGAGATAGTGCTTCTTCAGCTCCACATATTTCCCTGGTGTGTGGCTTCCTGGTTGCTATCCTCTAGCTCACACTTTTTAGCTGGGGGAATCCACTTTATGTGATTCCCCAGCTTGTGCTTTAAAATGGAGGATGTAGCAAACAGTTCGCTGCTTGGATGCTGGATGTTGGTGACATCATGAAGATGCCAAAAATATGGTGTCTGCAGAAGGTAAGCATTACGCTATATTTGTCGGGTGCAGAATGGCCCTGAGTTTCAATGCGGCACAATTCCACTCTGACTTCACTCCTGATCCTGGCTCTTCTCTTGACTTCCCAAGTTCTTTACTGGCTCTGTTCCCTGCCCCTGCCTAGGGAGAATTTAAAAATAAGAGAGAGAACAACAAACTTTCATGTATTTGATTGTTTTATCTTTAGCATCATTATTACTTAGAATATCAGAGGTAGGTTTTGGGGGGTAAAATGTTTCATTGTATCTCATGAAGAGAATAGATCATTAACTTCAAATATAATTTGGAAAGATTATTTAGTTCAGAAAGATGAAATGGCTGAAACACCAAAGAAGCCTCTTTGATTTAAATGAATGGTGGCTGCTGTAGTTTGGAGTCCTCCCTTTGATTATTGCATTTGACAGGTCAAATTCTCTATAGAGTAGCTTGACTTTGTTGCTGCTCTGTTCTTTTTTCTTTGAACATGTATCACCAATTGGATTAGACATACATTGCACATGTTTGTGTACTGACAGGAACACCACTTGCTCAAGCAGGATTTTTTAAGCAGCTGCTTGAGAGAAATGCTGGTTTTCCTTCAGTTTTACCCACATCTGCTTTCTGTACTAGAGGATGTTAACCATTTTTTCAAGACTTTTTTGGAAGTAATATTGTCAGAACTTGTTGATATTTTGACAGAGCTAATCTGCCTATAGCAACTGGATGGCAGGTAAATACAGAATAATGTTGCTAGTATGTAGCTGCTCATTTATTTGCTAGAGGCTCAGAAGTAGATTGTTATGATTTTTTTCATCTTCTTTTGCTGTTTGTAGGCTTCCAGATCAGGAACCTGAAGGCCTGCCTCTCCCAGGATGAGCCTGTGTACCAACTTAGATCTTCTCTTCCTCTTGGCTCAACCCCTCTTGGCTCAACCTCAGACTTGCCACTTGTTTCTTGGACTGTCTCCTAGAGGTGGTCAGGAAAATCTGATTGGAACCTGATTCAAAGGTATTGCAAAACCTTAAGAAGGCTTCTGGGGGCAGTTGAATAATTGAAGGTGTCTATGAAGTACAGGCAGGATTTGGAAGAGGCAGAGGAACTAGAGATGAAATTGCCAGCATACGCTGGATCATGGAGTTCCAGAAAAAAACCTACTTCTGCTTCATTGACTATGCTAAAGCCTTTGATTGTGTGAAGCACAACAAATTGTGGCAAGTTCTTAAAGAGATGGGAATACCAGAGCATCGTATCTGTATCTTGAGAAACCTATATGCAGGTCAAGAAGCAACAGTGAGAACCAGGCATGGAATCACTGATTGGTTCAAAATCGAGAAAGGAGTTCAGCAAGGCTGTATACTGTTGCCTTGCCTATTTAACTTTTATGCGGAGCACATCATGAGAAAGGCGGGGTTAGATGAGTCACAAATTGGGATCAAGATTGCAGGGAGAAATATCAGCAACCTCAGATATGCAGATGATATCACTCTAATGGCAGAAAGCGAAGAGGAACTAAAGAGCCTCATAATGCAGGTGAAGGAGGAGAGTGCAAAGTTTCTATGAAACTCAACATCAAGAAAACAAAAATCATGGCATCTGGCCCTCTCAATTCCTGGCAAATAGATGGGGAGGAAATGGAGGTAGTGACAGATTTTATTTTCCTGGGCTCCAAGATCACTGCAGATAGGGACTGCAGCAAAGACGCTTGCTACTGGGGAGGAAAGCTATGGCAAATCTAGACAGCATCATAAAAAGCAACAAAAGTGAGCTAGTCAAGGTTACAGCCTTCCCAGTTGCAATGTATGACTGTGAAAGTTGGACCATAAGGAAGGCCGAGTGTCAAAGAATTGAGGCTTTTGAACTCTGGTGCTGGAGAAGACTCTTGCGAGTCCCTTGGACTTCAAGGCGAACAAAGCCGTCAGTCCTAGAGGAGATCAGCTCTGACTGCTCCTTAGAAGGCCAGATCCTGAAGATGAAACTCAAATACTTTGGCCACCTCATGAGAAGGAAGGACTCCCTGGAGCAGAGCCTAATACTGGGAACGATTGAGGGCAAAAGAAGAAGGGGATGATAGAGAATGAGGTGGCTGGATGGAGTCACTGAAGCAGTCAGTGCAAACTTAAATGGACTCCATGGAATGGTAGAGGACAGGAAGGCCTGGAGGATCATTGTCCATGGGGTTGCGGTGGGTCGGACATGACTTTGCACCTAACAACAACAACAACAACAACATGCAGTTTAAGTACATACAGTGGAGATGAAGTCCAGACAGCTTTTGTTGTGATTTTTAGTTTTTTTATTTACAATGTTTTAGTATATTTTAATGTTAAGTTTTGATACCTGCAATTGTAACCTGGGCCTATTATGCACGTACCATTTTTCACCGCAGTTAGTTCATCAACCCTTTTAAATTGTCCTTTTAAAAATGTTTTCAAAATGTTGCTGTTTATGCATGTGCTCTGATACTCCATTGTTGTTGTTTTTTTACAGTGATTATGCATTTGAAACAGGTACTACAGTAACTCTTCAAGTGGCAGGGGGAATTGCCTGTGTTGTATTGCAATATAACCTGACTGCCACTCTGGTACATGCTGCTGGCAGGACCTCATGGGAATTGTAGTTCATGGATGGAGACCTCACCAAGAAATTTCCTTGGAGACATTTGAATGCCAAAAACTACCACCTTTCATTTTCTGAAGAACACTGTTCCTCATAGACTGACTATGCATGGGGCAGGTAATCTAGGGTGGTGGCAGCAGGACAGCCCCCCAAGATCAATTGTCCATCATAATTGCCTGGCCTCGACAAGGGCCAGGGCGTTTTCAGCCCTGGCCCCAGTTTCATGGAATGAGCTCCCAGAAGAGCTGAGGGCCCTGATGGAGCTGTCAAGGTTCCCCAGGGCCTGTAAGATGGAACTCTGGTTGAGGCTGAGAGGGAATGACCACTTTTGATAATTCTGTTTTAAGGTTTATATTTTAATGTTTTATGGGTTTTATGGGGTATTTTTAATTATTGTAAGTCACCCCGGGATGACTCAGTCAAGAGGGGTGGGGTATAAATTAAATTATAAATAAATAAAATAAAATAACCTATAGACTTTACAATGATCCTCATAGGCTATAATGAAACTAAAAAAAAAACATTGTAGCATTTTATGCATATTTACCAAATCCAAATACTATACTGGGATTGGGATTTAGAATATTGGAAAATACCAGTATTTTGGGGGGTTCAGTATACCAAATTCTCCAAATTCCATTTATTTTATTTTATTTTTTGCATACCCCTAATGCCAATGCAACTTACCAGTCATGTCTGGTAATGTGAAATACCTTCCATTTTTGCCACTGGCAACTTCATGTAGATACAACTGTATGTGGTAGGAGGGCTATGTTTAGCTTGGTAGGTTATACGTAGTATAGGATTGTCATAAACAGACATAGTTGGAGACACCTCCCCTACATGTGACACAAAGATGGTGACATGAGTTATTCCATACATTATCATGAATGCAAAAGAAAATGCAAATTTTATTCAAACACTTTTTAGAAAAGTTTTCCTGCCTACCATGAATTTAGCAATGTCAGAGTAAGTGGAAACTAACAAAAATGTAAAATATACCAGTTGATTTGAAGCATTGGCAGTAAACACACATTGCTTTCGACAGATGCATCTCAAAAAAAATGTGCAATTGGATTGTGGCATTGATTTTGGCCAGCGATGAGCTAAGATAGCTGACAAACATTGTGGGACTTGTCTTTTCAGACTGATTCATTTTATAAAGACTGGCATGTATGCATTTTAAAAAGGCTTCCTGTTAAAACCTTTTTTCCCCCTTTTCCTCATCCCTGAAAGCTGTCATTTCAAGAACAATTTACACAGCAACAGTATCCTACAAATTATTTTTAAACAAGAAAATGTATTCTTTCACATAAAAAAAAATCTGGTTCAGAGAATATTGTTTTAATGTTTCTGCAATTGCAGGTAGAATGATTGAAGAAATTGGCTGGGTTCAAGAAAATACAGGGAAATGAATAGCCTGCTAAAGAACAGCCTTTTCTTTCTCAACTATGCAAAGGGGGCATATATAGCAGTTAATACGAATTTTTAAGTGTCACAGGGTAAAAATGGTACATTGGCATTGACTTTATTAATATTAGATACAAAGTTGCAAAATAGTAAGAAATTCTATTTCTACTATGGGCCACACTTACTAGGAAATCCCCTATCTGTTAAAATATGTTCCAGCTCATTCCAAGACCTATTTTCACTGTTGATAAAGCTCAGATGGTCCCATCATTTCCAGTCAAATCAGTCTATTCCAGTAAAAGGCAAACAGCAATGCTATCTCACAAAACTGCTATCCATGGCTGAGACAGAAATTTCCATAGAAATAAAAGGAAACCTTGCATGGTCAACAACAGTACTAAGATCTTCCTTCCCAGTACAATTCCTGAAGTGTTTTTTTTTTTTTTTAGTGAGAAATGGCAGATTAACGGTCAGCAACCCCTTTTTTCTACCCCCACGGTTGATAGTGGGTCAGGCTTAGTTATATGCGGTTTCTGCCGCTTTTGGACATCTTGTGTACTGATTTTATGTATTTTATTGAGTAGTTTTGGTGTTTTAGGGGTAGCTTTATTGGGAGTTCTATGTATGTTGTAACCCACCATGAGCCAATTTGGGAGTGTAATGCTGAAGTATTCTTCCCATATGCAATTTTTTATTAAAGAAAGAATTGTCCTGCTTTATACATGTCACTTTCCCTAATAGATTGCAATGTCTACTGAAAGCTTTAAAAAGGAACTGGATAAATTCCCTGAGGGTGGAGCTATGAATGTGTACTCCCTGTGGTACCAGAGGCAGCTAGCTTGTTTATATCAGTTGCTGGGGAGCATGGGCAGGTGGATGCTGTTGCTGTCATCCAAACTGTGGGCTTCCTAGAGACAGCTGGCCATTGTGTTGTTGTTTTTAATTCTTTCAAAGAGAATAGGAGGGAAAACAAAAATGGGTAAAAACTCAGATCCAGCAACTAAACAGACTAAGATAAATAAAAAGAGAAAAAGGCACACGAAGTAGAGACAAAATACAAGAGTAATGATAGATCTACACACAAGTTTTTATAAGATGTTTTTAAATAACTATAAATAACTATAAATAAGTTAATATACATTTGCCTATATGCCGTGCATTCAAATACAAGTAATGCTCTAAGGTTCTCAGTAAATTGATTTATCGGGGGGGGGCATTTTTTTCACAGTGTGAGGTATAGCAAGGGCATTGTGGGTCCATTTTTGTTGGCCATTGGTTAATCCTCAAGCAGTGGACATATAGTTTAAGAGTACAGAAGCATTCTTAAAAAAAATCAATGAGCATTCTAATACAAAACACAAAAGCATACGTTAAGGCAGTGGTCCCCAACCTGCGGGCTGCGGCCCGGCGCCGGGCCGCGAAGGCCATGGCGCCGGGCCGCAGCTCCCTCTCCCCGCCCCCCCGCAATAAAAAACTTCCCAGGCCGCAAGCTTGCGGCCCGGGAAGCTACTTACTGCGGGAGGGCGGGGAGAGGGAATCAGGGCCGGGCTGCGCCCGTGCAGGCCGCGCCCGCACAGCCCGATCCGCGGGCGTGGCTCGATCCGCGGGCGTGGCTTCCGGGCGCGGCCCGATCCGCGGGCGTGGCTTCCGGGCGCGGCCCGATCCGCGGGCGCGGCTCGCGGGCGCGGCCGGGCGCGGCTCGATGCGCGGGCGCAGCCCGCGGGCGCAGCCAGAAACGTGGGCGTGGCCCGCGCGGGCGCGGTCCCCGTGGGCACGGCCCGATGCCCCGCGGGCACGGCCCAATGCCCTGCCGGTCCCCAGCCTAATAAAGGTTGGGGACCACTGCGTTAAGGGATGAATCCTATGATTTACAATGACAACAGTTAGACATATAACTTAATACTTTTCTAAAGAGTTGCTTTGATGTCCAGTATGCCCTAAACATAATTTTTGGTGAACAAGTCACCAAAAAGATCCATGGAGAGAGCAGATATAAATTGTCAGGCCATATCCTATTGCTTTGCCAAAATAACATAATGTATCTCCTTATTCCATTTATTCCTGAGAGTGCATATTGTATTTATGACACAATATCAAATATTTATAAAGAAATGGCATAGCTTTTGTTTTCTGCATTGATTCAATTAGAGTTTCCAGGAGTAAAGGAGACTTCAAGACACTTAATGCTGAAAGGCCATAATGCAATTCAACAGAGCTGACAAATCATTTTTAGACTGCTGCTAATGGTTGGCCACTGTGTGAACAAAATGCTGGGCTTGATAAGCCTTTGGCCTGATCCAGCATGACTCTTCTTATGTTTTTATGTTCTGTTTTGCAAACTGCATTGGCAAAGTTTGCAGATGACAACAACTTATTTAGAGAAAATTTCAAGGTGATTAGAAAGTGCCTTCTTTAAAGCCAGTATTTCCAAATGGTTGAATTCCTGTAGCCTTGAGCTCTTATCTCTTCATGTAAATTCTGAGTTATTAACACAACAAAAGAAGAATCAGTCAGAAGAGGTCAGGTTAGGGGGGGAAACCCTACTTAATCCCTAAACCCCAAACAACAAACATTAATGTCTGGGTTTCCCCCTCCCCTTCCTGGTACATCAAACATGTTAAGCAAACATGATAAGAAACTGCAATTTTGCCTCTCAGTTTGAACTGCACTAATTTTACCACTCACTTTTAAAAAGCTCAGTCTAGTATTAATGATGGAGCTGAATCAGCAAACTCATACAATTCTTTCACATCCCTACATTAAAGCATCAAACATAAAAAACTAATTTGCATGCAGAACTACAACTCTATGTTAAAGTGATAAAATGTGATCTTGAAATAAATTCAGCATATGTCTTAAAACTGTTGCCCTTTATGACTCTGATTTCCACAAAGGATATCCCAAAACACTGAGAGGCAATTACATTAATTTACCTAGAGCTGTGGTATGGTAACCAATGTACACATATTGAAATGAGCAAAATGATTTTGAATAAACAATGTGGTTATAGTGTTTATCAAATACGTGCACTTGATAAAAACTGTGACTTTTGGTCTAGGTGTCTAGGGTGAGTCTACAGCGAGTCCTTTCCTCACAGTTTCTTTTAATCCTTTTTTACAGGTTGCACCTGCTTCCCATCTTATTCCATCAATCAGTTGCTCCTTCTTCCAGGCTGCAGATGCCTGTCCTGGTAAGTTCCATACCATGCCCTCGCCAGTTTTGATGCCACTGCTGCCCAGGAGCCTCCATCTGTGGAGCTTTCTTAGTGGCTGGTCAGTTTCTCTGTGGGTTTCTTACAGAACATCATCTTCCTCCATTGACTTGTGGCTCTTTTTTAACTTTCCTAGACTGCAGGGTGGTCTCTGCTCTGTTGATGGTGGTGTCACACCAATTCTACTGTGAGGTTAAATGTGGACAGGCCAATAGATATGCACAGTCGAAGTTCAGCGCATGTGGGACTGTTCCCCACTTATGCATATTAAATCAAATCATTGGTCTATCTAGCCAGTGTTATCTATTCTGACAGGCAACTGTTCTCCAAGGTTTCAGAGGGACCTGCCACCTGAGGTTCCTTTAAAAGGAAATGATGGAATTTCATGCTTGGCCTTCCACATCAAGCACTGACCACAGAAACTGTTACCAGAAATGTATCCCTCAAAGCGAATTATGGGGTATTATGAATATTGCAAGAGGCTGGGTAATGCAACATCTTTCTACCAATTTTTATGGAGTCCTTTCCCTGGGAGAAACCCTTCTTAAATAATGATGACAATTAAGCTTACACTCAAGGAGATTTATTTGGGGAAAATATTGGGGTACATTCAAAACTCACACACAAACAAAAACATATAGATTCCTAAGAAATAAAAGGAACGATAGACTATTGGGTAATATTAATATTTACCTGATCCAGAAGAGCAGTGGGTTTTTGTGGAACATGAGAACAAAAGAGTTTCTGTCCTATTTTTATAGCAAATTTGTACCTTGGGGATAGGGCAGGCTGGCCAAAAACAAAGTATTGATTTTATCAGTACAGCAATGTCAAAGAAGCAGAGGTTTAATAAGGTGAGCATGATTTTGATAATGAAACTCCAATGGGCCATTTGGGGGTATCTGGGGTCAGTGAAAGACTTTGGGTGAATCCTTGGGAGTAGACTTAGTTTGCATTCAGGTTGGGAGGGAGAGTTCGGGGGTGAGGACTCTCTTTTAATGGGAGTTTGATGTGCTGGTTATTAAGACAGAAGGAAGTTGCTAGATAATTGGATTGTTACCAAAAAGAAAAAATACAGGATAGATAACTAACTGGTCCAGGTGCAGTTTCTTCCTTTGTCTTGGTGATGCTTGGGTGGGGATGAGTGTCCTGCCTTGCCCTTTTGTGCAAATTATTGCATTACTTCTGTGTTTGCTAGAAGAACTCCTCCTGGGAAACTGATTTCACATGGAGCCGGCGTCTTGATGTATTTCTGACACACAAGGCCTTGTGGGTAGCCATGCCTGGCCTGGCTTGGCCTGTGTTTGCCCGACAGAAAAAAAGATGGAGAATAGCAGATGCTTTTCCTCTTTGCACATTGAAGGGGCGTATCGCAACCACTAAACAGTGTTTCTTCTTCAAACATGTATTGGTTACTTTTGCAAGCATTTAGAGATATCCTAGATTTTGCCCTGATGACAGTTGTGTTGACCATGCTAATCCTGCCAATTAAAAGTAATTCACATCCTTAATATGTAGATTATGGATAACCATAAGGCACCAATCATCCCACAATGTACTATAATTTAACATACATACACACAATATTTATTATGTATTTTGAGAATGTAGATGGTGCCTGTGCATAAACCTGCTTAAGGCAGGTAGCCATATTAGGCCAGAATTCAGTATCCGTTTCTGAAGGAGCTTCTTTATCTTCAGAGCTTTCTAACCTAATTAACAATTCAGTCATAATACATCAACTGGGGTAGTGTATACTCTTTGCTGATTATTTTAGAAACAGGTATGAGATCAGCTGTGATCCAAGAAAACATTATCAGAATGTCATCTAGAGCCCTACAATTCATTTAACAGAAATCAGCATACAGTGAAAGATCACAAAGGGATGAACGCATTAATAAACATATATGCTAAAAATCGAAGGTGGGACCAGAAAAGCAGAACTTTACTCATGCACTGCAGTGGTTTTTTGTACCTGCCTCACTAAACATGAATCCTACCATGAAAACCTTCAGTGTGCTGATTTAGTTTTAGCTCCCTGCTGAGTGCACAGTCTTGGAAATGAAATGTGTATGAGCATTACCAACTCGTGACATGAATCATTTGTCTCATATTATTTTGAACTGTTCTTAAAATGCGTAAACAAATTAGGACTATAAATCAGAATGAGGAACTTTGGCTACCAGCATGCAAAATGAAGAATCTGAGGTATTATCCATTGCTCTTAAGACTTGATCACACACATGTGAGTCTTCTCTTTATATATGCACTATAGGACGAAATGGTGTTGGTTATAATCATGTTCCTAGAAGAAAATAATAGTCTGAAACCCATCACACTTCTCTGAAAACAATTTACACAGGAACTGTTTCAAAGCAGCAGCACAGAACTTCAAAGTGTCTTGTTGTAGAGAATATGTTACCACTGGGAATATACATATCAATGAATTGGGGGTGGGGGGGGGGAGAAACTCATGTAAAACCCACCAGCATTTTCTTAGAAGTTAATTAATATCCTTCCCAAATATTTGTGATATAATTAAGAAGAAAACAACAAATACTCCAGCCTTGAACTCCAGCCTTGCAAAGACAGCAACCTAATATGTATTGTTAAGAAGACAACTATCATACAACAAAAGGTTTAAAGATTATTACTTGTGTGAGAAACTAAACCCTTATGTTGCCTACTCAGATCAATAAATTATATCTTTTTTATGTTTATCATTTGTTAATCCATAAATGATACATGAAGAATTGGAGAAGAGAATGTGAACCAGGTTTCGCATGACAATGTATACATGTGGTTTGATGAAGCAAAATGAAATACAGAGATGAAGTAATGCTCACTGAAACATTAATTTACAAGAAGTGGTGTGGCATTAAGGAAGATCATTTTGTTATGGATTAAATCTTTTATTTATTTATTTTTACAAAAATTGGAACAAATAAAAATGGAAACGAACCAGTTTGCAAGAAAAAATTTGGCATGAACTTGGGCCCCTTCAAATAAGGGGAAGCAAAAACCAAAGGCTGGCAGTCATTTAATCCTTCCTGCAAGATCCTTGTTCCCTTTCTCCTGGCTGCAGCAAGCCATGACTAGGAGAAAAGAGGAAAAGAAGTCCTTTTCCAGGCAATACCCCCCCCCCCGCACTTTTCTCCTGGCTTTGGTGAGCTGTGGCTGGGCAAAAGGATGGAAGATGAGTCTCTTTCAGGGAGGTCTTTACCCCCTTCCTTCTGGCCTCAGCAAGCTGCAGAAGGGAAAAGGGGGGGAGGTACCAATCTTGCTAGGCCGGTTTGGCTTGGATGGGTCCAGTTGGGTCAGGGTTCGGTTAATGGGCCACCCCAAACCAAACTGTTCCTTTTAAGCTTATGTTTCTACTGAACAGTGCTCAAAATCTTGATGTTGCATTGAAATGATGTGTCTTTTACTAGCATGGGAATTAGAACTGCCTTGAATGAATGAGATGACAGCTTTACATTTCTGTGAAGCAAATGTTTAACACAAGTGCTCACAACCACATTTTTATCCTCTTTCATAGTTATTGCATATTTATGCATTCTGTATCCATGTGGGAAAAGGCACAGAGCTTCCTTGTAGTCAGATTATGTAACATATGTATTTATTTAATTCATATAAATTGATTTGGAAATAATAATTGATCCAAGCTTTTTATTAAGTGAGCACATAAAAATAGGCATACTTGCAGCTATCACAAAGGGAAATCTATATTTTTACATATTTTCTATGTGGGGGGTATGTAATATCTTTTCCCTCTTAATAAAACAGTAAGGGGTGTTTGGGTGGGCTCAGTCCGTGATGAGGAAGGGCAACAATTGGTCCCATGGCCCTGGACTGACAAGCGGAGGGGCCAATCGGAAGGTGCAAAGCGCCTTCCGATTGGCCCCTCACCAGGACAGACCAAAATTCCATCCAGCCAGGGGCAATCTGGAGAAATGGCTGCCAGTCTGCTCCTGACCACCAAAGGGAGAGGAGGTCAGAAGGGCTGCCAAGGGGGGTGAGAACAGAGGCTGTGCCAGCCCTTTTTGCCCCAAGGCTGTCCTAACTGTCATGTCCAACTGTAAATTGCCTCAGAACCCTGACAAAGCCGGCAGGAGGCTGGTTTGTGTGCTCCCTCCCCCTGCCTTCAGGCCTGCTGGGAAGGAGCCTCTGACAGGCCCTGACTGAAGGAAGGAGGCCTTTCCAAAAGCAACGAAGGGGAGTCTGAGGGCCTTCCTTTTGAGGGTAGGGGGCTTTCCCGTTCTGCCAAACAGTTGGCTGACAGGGAGGTCACAGAAAAGCCCCTTCTCAAAATACTGCTCTGGCCGGGGGTTAGACACAGCCAAGCCATGTGTCTTTCTTCTTTGCAACTCTCTGCAGGTTTGAGGCCACTGCACAGCGTTATTCTGCAGATGAAACTGGGTTTTTTGTCTCCTGTTTCATCTGCACAACAACCCTGTGCAGTAGCCCTCAAGTCTTTCAATTCAACAACAACCTGTGTGGGAGGCCTTAAATGAGGAGAAGGCCCCACCTGGAGGTTAGCTACCCCAGGGTTGAGAAATATTCCTGGAGGTTTGGAGGTGGGACTTCAAAATTGTACAATGCCTCAGAGTCCAGACTTCAAAGGAGCCATTTTTGCCTGCAGTTGGGAGGGAGTGGTGCAGGTGTGTCCCTCCTGGGCTATGGGCTATGGCCAGCCCTTACCAGCAACTGTTTGTATTCTGGAGTGCAGACAGGCAGACTAGCATCAGTCCTGTGAGTCTGGAAAGTGCAGGAAGATCTAAATAAATACTTACAGCCTGTAAATAGTGAGAGGAAGGGAAGATGATTGGAAAATGCTTTGAGACACTAGATGCCTGTAGAGTCACTGCGGCCCATTCCCAGTTCTCTCAGACCTCTCACAACCCCACATACCTCATAGGTTGACTATTGTGGAGAGACGAATGGAACAGGTGTTTGTGAACCGCTTTGAGTCTCCTTTGGGTAGTAAGCAATAGGGTACAAAAATCTGTCCTTCTAAGGAGCAACCATGAAAGAAGCATGTAGGCACATAACATTTTATCAACAGTGAAAAAATGGAAAAGAAGGAACAGGGTGGACACATGTGGACTGTGACTACCCCATGTGTATTAGGGCAGAGGGGCATTTCGATGTCTGCGACCTAATTCACACAAGAAGGGAAATGACACAGAACTGGGAGGAATTGGTTGCCATGTAATCTTCCCCTAAGAAGAGTCTCCAGTCTGATTTTCCCTTCACATATCTGAAGACATGGCTCTGGAAAGCTCATCTGTAACCACTATGCCACAATTCCCAAAGTTCAGTCCTCTCCCACACTCAACTAACATTCCAAACCACAGGTTCTTGACACCCATATCTCCACACCCATGCCCTCATTTGCCACCACAACCTCCCACACAACATACACATTCAACCCCATGCCCTTACAGACTGGACAACTCCTCCCCTTCCTCTTCCCACTGCCAAGCTCTAGCACCCACTGTATTCTTGGATACAACGGGCTTTGCCCCTAGTCTGTAATAATGTCCTTAGGATGTGTATCAAACCAAATGTATACCATACGGAATTACATAGTGTATCCTATATCCTGCTATTTCATGCTGGATCTTCATCATAAAATAGAAAAACAAATCGTTCCTGTAGAACAAAATCTTCTCCCCCCCAAAAAAAAAATCACAATGGCAGCACCCCCCAGATATGGAGAGAGATGATCCTTTCTAAGGCAAAGCCCTTTCAAACATTCATGGGTTAACTGTGAAGGGTGGAAAACTATTTTAAAACCTCTTAAATGCTTCACTTAGCCAGTGTCCTTGTAAAATTGTTTTATTTGTTTCATTTTGTTGTGCTTTTATACATCCTTAAGACACAACAGAATTTTAATTGCCACATGGGGCCAGAGTGGGTATCCACATGAGCTTTTGCCAGTATCTCTAATTAGTTTTTGCATGAGTAAACTACAATGCGTTGAAGTATAAATCAAGAAATTCTATTGTTTTCTAGTCTTTTAATGTAAGGTTGATAGCACTGCAGCATGACTTTGGATCACTTCTATACTTGTTGGTTACTTGAATATAAGAGATGCAGAAGTCAGATTTTCAAACATATGGTAGAAATAACTAAAAATCAGCTAGAGACCAGAGTGGATAACTCTGAGGAGCTGAGAATGGAAACAGCTGCCTGTTCAATTCGGCTTTGTGAAATGTGAGGCAGTGGGAGGCACCAGATGTGATGATGAGATTGCCTTTCTCACAGCTGCTGCCAAAAATGGTGGCATTTACACAGAGACCCACTTCACAGCAGTAGTGGAACTAGCAATCTGCTCAATGAGTATCTCTAGGATTTAAAATATGCTGCTTCTGTGAGAAGTATGTAGCTGACCCTATCACCTTCATGGCTGGAGCTATAGTCATAACTATGAAAGGAATCAAGGGAGAAAATTCACCTTCTAATAAAGGCAAAAAGAAAACATGACATATCCCTATGCTTTCAATTAGATCACAACTGGAGGTATGGAAGATGTTTATTTTCTAAAAAGCAGCTACCTTTTCCTCTAGGATGTCCCATACTCAAAACTACAAAAAGACCTATGTTTACAAGGCCTATCCAGAGACTATTTCCGTGCAGGAAAAGGCACATCTTTAATACAAATGTCAGAAACTGAGAGCAAATTTATAAAATTGTCTGGTGATACTTTCCCTGGACTGTATCTCTTCAGAATATAAGTATTTTGAGGGTTATATGTTTGAATTGCTGATTCAAGAAAACTAGCATGTCATGTAGAGTGACTGTAGTTAATGTTCATTCTGACATGCATTCTATGTGTAAGAATATGTGTCATAGGGATCATTCAAAATGGAAAGCTGCACACAACTGCAGGCCAATTTCATACCATTTGTATGAGACACTAACCCATACAGTCTATCTGGTATTTATTGCTGCTTGGTTATCCTAATTATGTTTAAAATAGGAATGTTAACTGCTTTGACATGCACATGATTGCCTGTTGAATTTCACATGATCAAAATTCTTATTTACTCATTATTTGAGCCCACCCCCTCACTTTTGCCTCAGTGTTAATACCCAGTACAGATAGTCCACTAGTCATTTATGAAAACCAACTGTTCAAGAATCATTTGTTTAATCTATTTCAGTCTGATACAGCAGTGGTCCCCAACCTTTTTATCACCGGGACTGGTCAATGCTTGACAATTTTACTGAGGACCGGGGGGGGGGGGTGTAGTCTTTTGCCAAGGGACATTGCTGCTGCCTGAGCCCCTGCTCCACTTGCTTTCCCACCGGCATCCCTGACTTCCTGCGACCCACTGGGGGAGCTGCCAGCAGCAGCTGTGCAGTGCCACGCCGAGAGGGAGCCCCAGCCATGGTGGCAGCTGGAGAGCACCAAAGGAGAGCCGGTAGCAGAATGGCAGGGCAGCCCCCGAGGCAGCAGCCAGGGAGGAGGATGAGGAGGAGCCGCTGCCCAGTACCGACTGATCCATGGTCTAGTCCCAGTCTCCGGAACGGGGGTTGGGGACCACTGTGTTACAGAATACTACAATTAGAGCCATATGCACAGATGACACATATAATATATACTTGCAAACCTGCATAGTTTGGATGAAGATTTCAATTAACAAACCATTTTTTTTTCCTTTAAGCTTGTTTGTTCCCTTCTGTCTCTTTCTGATAATTTAATCCACACTTTCCTAAATGTTTCTCATTCTTCACTGGGGTTGACAACAGGTATTGGCTGTATTGCCATCATGCATGACCACTGTGTTGGCCTGTGAGAAAGATCACAAGATGTAGAATCCCTGTATACCAACATCTTTAACCGCTCCGCGGTAAAAAGTAAAAGAGTAAGGGCTTCCTGGGAGGAGTCCGTCCGTGATGGGGAAAGGAGACGATTTACCTCCTGCCCCCGAACTGACATAGCGGAGGGCAAAGCCCCAGCCGATTGGGTCCTCCGCTGGTTAGACCGCCTCCCGATCCTCCCACCTCCTGACGTAGCATGTCTTCGTCTGCTGCAAGCCATTTCAAGCCCACTAGCCGCCGAGCCAGGTCGCCAGACGCCCGGCCTACCCTCCCATGCAGCCCGGGCACTGCCGCAGCTGCTGTGTGCCTATTACGACACCCCTCACCTCCCCCACACTCCTTACCACCCCTCCCCGACACACTCCCCCCCACCGCTGCCCTACCCCCTCTGACCCTGCTTCCCTACCCCACCTTTTCCCCTGCGTACTCTCCCCAGACTCTACCCCATCCCCGCTGCCCTCCGCCACCCCTGCCCCAGCATGCCTTATCCACGCCCCTCTTCTAAGCCACCACCCATCCCCGCTTTCCTCCGCCGCCGCTTGCCCGCCCCACGTTCTATGCCACCCGCTGGTCTCCCATGCTCTCCCCATCCAACCTCACCTCTGCAACTGCTTGCCCCCCATGCCTGGCCCACCCCCGCCCGCTCTTCCAACCCTCACCCATCCCCGCTCACCTCCGCCACCCAACGCTGGCTTTTCCACCCCGCCCCCTATTCTAAGCCCCCAACATCCCCCTCTCACCTCGCCTGCTTCCCTCAGTCCGCTTCGCTTGCTTGCCAGCCCATCCCCTCTGGCCGCGGACAACACTGCACTGTGGGGGCCCGCTCCCCGCACTCCACTCCCTGTGCCCCGTGCCCCGTGCCCCGCACCCCACGTCCCGCACCCCTGCTTTTGTATGATCGCTTTGCCTGCTTTGCAGGCCGTCCCCTGAGGCCACAGCCAACGCCACGCTGCGGGGAGGACGTGCCCCGCCCCCCCCACAGCAGCCACAAGTGTGCAGCCCCTGAGTCCCATGCCTGTGTTGTCCCACACCCCATCACATCGCCGTCCACCCTGCCCTTGACCTCTCCCCACCCCAGCGTTGCTGCCGCCATCCCTAATCCCAACATCCCAACTTTGCCATTTTGTTTTCACCCATAACCACTTCAGACTTCTGCTTCTAACAATTTTTTTAAACAAATTCCATTCTTTTTTGTATATTTTCTCCTAAACATCTGTGTTCTCCTAAACATCTGCATTCACACAATTTATCCATAGTACTCACTGCAAAGAGTGATTAAAGGTAAAGGCAAGCACTGGGTCATGTCTGACCCTTGGGGTGACACCCTCCAGCATTTTCTTGGCAGACTCAATATGGAGTGGTTTGCCAGTGCCTTCCCTGGTCATTACCGTTTACCCCCCAGCAAGCTGGGTACTCATTTTACCGACCTTGGAAGGATGGAAGGCTGAGTTAACTTTGAGCCAGCTGCTGGGATTGAACTCCCAGCCTCATGGGCAGAGCTTTCAGACTGCATTTCTGCTGCCTTACCACTCTGCACCACAAGAGGTTCTTGCAAGGAGTGATTAGGGATGCCCAAAAATCCCCTGGCCTGGCTAACCTTTCACTCACCACCTGCGAACAGGGAGCTGATATTCTGTCACATTGTCTAGCTGTTATTGAGCTGCTCAGGTCTGTTTGGTGGATTACTTTATCTGTATTCAGATTGTACAGCATAGTGCAGTTGGCAATATTTCACACACATGCTTTCTCACAAAGTCAAATGAGAGTCCTAGCTACCCCTCCACAAAACTGACATTTATGGGCGCACTCATGAGTCAATTGTTCAATTAAAGAGCAAGTGAACTAATCAGCCAACGAGTGATTATAAAGTCTTACTGTTTTGTTTGTCTCTGTTGACCTTACTGTTTTTCTCTTTGTGTGTTTTTGCACAGTCTTATGGGAACTGGAACATTTATTTATCTGACCTGACCATCCATGACCCTAGAGGAGAACTGAGTTCCTCTGTTGTGCAAAAGCAGCCTTTCAGCTAGCTTTCAGCTTTCCGCAGAGCCTGCAAAATGAAGCTCTTCTGCCAGGTCTATGGTTGAGGCCGGCATGGTGAGGAAGGTCTGATGGGCCCCCCAGCGTTAATGGCGTAAGCACCCGCCATGTGCTCTGTGCTTCCTTCCTCCTATTAGATTTTGAGGGGGCTAGTGGGTTATTGACCGCCATGGTTTTATTGTTTTAGGAGTCTGTTTTCTAGAAGTCGGTATTGATGAATGTTTGGATGTGTTTTAGTGGGGGGCTAATGGGGTTTTTAACGGACTGTGGTAACTAGCCATGAGCCAGTTATGAGAGTGGCGGGTAATAAGTTGAAATAATAAATAGATAAATAGATAAATGAGACAGAACGAAATAAATGCCACCCATGCAGCTACTTCAGGACTATAAAGTTGTTCAACAGCTGATTTAGGTGGATGGTGGTGAGGAGAAGGGATCACGTTAGGTTCACAAGTGATCAGAAAATAATTATATGTTTTCCTGCTGTTCATGTTTGCTGGGTGTTTGTCATACTTCTACTTGTGAAAGAAAAACATGTGGATCCCAGCACAGGCATCCATCCATCCATCCAATTCTTCAATTTCTATACCGCCAATCCCAAAATGGCTCATCGTGGTTAACAATTCTCTACAATAAAACCCGATAAAACAATCATTAAAATTCACCAGTTACAACCCCCATTGATGGCAAAACTCTCTCCTCCCTCCAGTTCAACAGACTTTTTATTATTGAGCATTTAGGGAGATCTTCCTAGGGGGAGCTTGATGACCTCAGTAGGGGCCCCTATCCTCTTTGCCCTGGCCTCAACCCCAAACTTGGTGGAAGAGCTCTATTTTGCAGGTCCTGTGAAGGTATGAAAGCTCTGACAAGGCCCACAGCTCTCTCAGACCTTATTCTACCAAGGTTGGGTCCAGAACCAAAAAGGCCGTGGCCCTGGTCAAGGCCAGGCGAACCTCCCTTGGGCCCGAGACCTCCAACAAATTCATACCTGCAGAGTGCAAAGCCCTGCAGGGGGCATAAGAAGATAGGTGGTCCTGCAGATAAGTGGTCCTGTGGAGCCCAGACCACAGATGGCCTTAGGTTAAAGCCAGGAACAGGCAAAGAGTCCAAGGCAAGCATCTTGTTACAATGAAATTAAGCTTCATTAAAACTACTTACATATCCTAAAATAATCTCATTCCGACCCTCACTTCATGTTAGGTAGGCCAAACCTACAATCTGCATGGAAGCACTTGTCAAGCAGATGGCTTCCATGGAACACTGTCCTTGTTGCATGCTCTGGCTGCCTAAGCAGGAGAACTTCCATGACGGTGGAAAGTAGAACTCTTTTAAGTTGCAAATTAGAACTCTGCCCTGTTCTGCTCCTTTGTAGAGCTGATGCCACAGTCTCTCCAGCCCTTCTCTCCTGTTTCTTCATCTTTTTATTCTTTTCCCCAAAGCCTCCTCCAAAGTCTAGGTGTGGGCAGTGCTTGTTTGATATCAGATGTTTCTTGTCTACATCTTTAAGACTACTGACAGCTATTGCTAAACCCAACAAAGAATCTGAGACTATGTAAAATGCAATATCAAGCTATGTAAATATGAACATTTCAATGTAAAAATGTGAGAATTCACAAAAAAATCCAATGACATAACAACAAAAAAACCCAACAACAACAACAACAACCTAGAAAAGTACAAATCTTTTTAAAAAACATATGAAACTGACATAATCTTACCTAAAGCAGACTGGCAATTTGAAACAAATCTCCAGGAATCAGTAACAGAGAAAGAAAGAGGGAGAGGAAAAAAAACTACTGAGAGCTAGCAGAATACCAGCTATCGGGGTTCCCAATTAATCCTGAACATTTCTGGGATCTTTCAGGACCCATTTTTTTGATATCCCAAAAAATCCAAGATCTATTTGGGAGACCTAATTATATAAAAATAGTGATGTGATATTTTTATGATATATATTTGGCCAAGTTATATCCAAGTGCACAATACTAGTCTGATACTAGTGCTCTTTATCTTTTCCTGTCCCCTCATCCTATTTCTCCTCTAATCAGAAAGCAGTTGTTTCCCTGACCTAAATACTTGGGAATACAAACAACTCACTTACCCAGAGGTTTATATTTCTTATGTTAAAAATACTTATGTAAGGCTTTTCCTCATATTGTCATCACAGCTGATACTCACATTCTGAAGAAATTGATAATTTAGATGAAAGCTTCCTGCAAACAGAAATGAAACTCGTTCAGTATTTTTTTCTGAGTAGCCATGGGGAGTTTTTTTGTGGGGGAGGGGCTATCCATCTAACAGTAAGAGGGCAAAAGTACTAGAAAACATCATATATGTCATAGCTATCATGGACATGGCAAATATATATCCTTAATGATGAGCCTTGATTTACACTATAAAGACAAAAACATTTTTTGTTCCATGAGTTTTTAAGGCAGCTTCAAAGGCAGGAAACCGCTTTAATCCTGCTTAAAACTACTCCAAATAAAGGATCTGTACTATGCTACAGCACATCCAGGATCTTTAAGATATTCAAGAGAGGAACCTAGTCTTTTTCATGAATAATTTTAAAAGGCAATGGAAGTCTGAAAAATGGCAGAATTCTTTTCCTGAAAA
The DNA here is from genome assembly GCF_049243985.1 of Paroedura picta. Lineage (NCBI taxonomy): Eukaryota > Metazoa > Chordata > Lepidosauria > Squamata > Gekkonidae > Paroedura > Paroedura picta. The sequence goes on from NC_135375.1 coordinate 61,546,181, forward strand.
GGACAAAAACTGGAAAATGGTAAAACTGCTATTCATAACATGTCTATTTAACAAAGAATTCAGGATGTGCATGAAGGGGGAGAAAGAGTCTAATGGCCATATATTAATTAGACTGCAGCACAGGGATGATGCCAGTACAAATAACATGCACAGAAGCTGTGTGCTTGATTAGAAATCCCTCTGTAATATGAGAATCCTGTCAATTTTCTATGCAGAGAATAAGAGGATCATGTTAGTACATAGCTTGTTGGAATCAGGGACAATGAATGAGGGCGGCAGAGTCTTGGAACACATTTATAATATGTCAAAGGGAATTGAGATAAGTGAATAAAAAGCAGTATAATGGAAGATACTGGTGTAAGTTCAGATCCTTAGTGTAATTCCTTCTCTACTGTGGGATCTCTAGAAGCATTGTTAGACACTAAAGTGATATGAGTTGTAAAGCCACGATCAAAGATCAGTGCAAATAAATGCAAAAATAATTGTTAATTTAGTTGTTTTAATTAAACTAAAAGGGTCTGTGGGGGGGGGGAATGAAGTCCCCCTACTGCTGAAACTCATTTTGATATATGATGTGGACATCATGACAAACTTAGGTGATCAGTCACTGGTCAATCTAGAGTTGATCACAATATCTCAGTGTACCTCATAGGTTTGTTATGAGGATAAAATGATGGAGAGGAGAAGTATAAGGCCTACTTTAGCTCCCTGAAAGAAGGGAATGGGAACTACAATTACAGACAAACTAGAATTAAAGTCCATTGTAGCTGATACAACGGATGCTAGCAGGAGGGCGGGAGGAAAATAGCAAAGAGAGAAGGAGGTAGAAAGGAAGAGCATGATTAAGATAGAGAGAGCTTGGCACTGGGAAGAGGTAGGAGAGGGGTTGTCCAGTCTGTAAGGGAATGAGTTTGAATATGTGTGATGTATGGGGGGTTGTAGTGGCATGGTGACAAATGAGGGCGTAGGTTTGGAGAGATGGGTGTCAAGAACATGTGGTTTGGAATGTTAGTTGAGTGTGGGAGATGACTGACCTTTGGGAATTGTGGCTTATTGGTTACAGATGAGCTTTCAAGAGCCATGTCTTCAGATATGTGAAGGGGAAATCTCTCCATAACAGTCACCCTGTGAGGGAAGTATGGCTGAGAGCTCTGAGAGAACTGGGAATGGCTCACAGTCACCCAGCAGGCTTCAGGTGTCTCTAAGCAATTTAAAATCACCTTCCCTTCCTCGCCCCATAACAATTACCCTGTGAGGAAAGTGGGTCTGAGAGCCCTGAGAAATTGGGATTGGTTCACAGTCACCCAGCAGGCCTCAGGTGTCTCTAAGCAGTTTAAAATCACCTTCCCTTCCTCTCCCTATAATAGGCCCCCTGTGGGGGAGGTGAGTGCAGGGGCCGGCCCAATCAGGTTTGGACATCCCGGGCACGCTCCTCCCACTGGGGCATTTCACAAATATATAGAGGAACCATGGATAAGAATGTTTCTATTATCCTTTTTGATTTAAAAATAAAACATTGTTATTTTTGTATGAAGCAACTAACACAGCAAAAATAAACAAATGAAACAAAATACATGGTTGTTACTATTTAAGCAAAAGCATTTGCAAAGAATTCACTGGGATCTTTATTATTAATTTCAAGGTTAAATGGGAAAGTTTGAAGTAGTCATAATTTGGTCACTCTGTGGCAATCATATTTTTTTTCTGAAGCTTGTTCCTATTGATTAGTTGGGTAACATTTCTGCCAATGAAGACCCGACTCACTTTTGGCGTAAATATAGCCGCAGCCGTTTATTATTATGCCAAGCCCCCCTCCCAAAGGGTTGGCCTTGCACAGTAAGTAGCCTGACCACTTAGCTGTCCGGTGTCAGGAACTGACAGTCTAGCAACAAGACTTCTGAATAAAAGAAAGCTTTATTGCATAGCAGTTCAGGATCCTAGACGTCTCAAAGTCAAATCTGATCAATAGTTGAAATGCATCCCCTTTTACACATACAATCTTCCGCCCAAACCCAGCTGAGTTCACAGAGGCCTGAAGCTCCCTCCTGCAAGTGCCAGTCCGGGCGGTGAGCCAAGGATGATAACAGGCCCATCTTCAACCTTGAGATTTTCACAGAGTCTACTTGCAGAGATAATACAGTTTGGCAGAAATGTAACAGTTACTAAATCACTACACAAACATTTCAGGGTTACATGGTTAAGAAAATACTGACACACAGATACAAGATGGAGTCACTCAGGTCAAGCACATATCATGGCAGAGAGATTCTGACATCCGGCTGCTTGACCCAAGTTTCTATGGTCACCTTGGGACCTACATCATCCCTGCCGGGAGAACAGGTCTTCTATGTCTGGAATCCCTCACCAGGAAAGAACCCTATCGTGGCCCACCAAGCATCCACCTCACTTTGGTGCCCCATGGGTCACTTAGCTACAAGCCCCTGGCTACTCAGTCTGGTAGGCTGCGTTCAATCTCAGCTGGTCTTGCTAAGGAGACCCCCAACCTCCAGGGAGTCCAGTATGCAGACTGGGCTCCCTGCCAACAGGCTCTTACCATGCCTAAACAGACTGTGACATAGAAACACACAATAAGAACATGTAACCAAAACCATTAACATAGGTGAGAAAGGGAAGCTGATTGGCTGCCAGGTGCAGAAGAGGGCAAAGCTGCTGCACATGGTGCCTTTAAAGGCTGGCATGCGATCACACAACTCGTTGGACTTCCAGCCGCCACCCGCATCATCAATAGTGGCCACGGTAAATCAACGGCAGCTAATAAGCACAGTTTTAAACTTAGACATTACCACCTTTGTAGATCAGAAGATGAGGGAAGGAAAGAGGTAGTCTAGTTGACCTGTGCTGCCTTCAGGCTCTTGGGGGTAGGACTGGATGCAACTCAAGCCACCAGCTACATGGCCCAAGAGGGTTGGGTTCAAATGCCACCTGGGCTATTTAAGCCTCATGCTACAGTGGTCTCATTCTCAGTGTTATCCTTGCCAGCTTGCCCACCCTCCCTCCCTTGATTTCTATTGCTTCAGGTGTCACGGATATTTATGGCATTTTAACATTGTTTTTTTAAAATTTCTTGTCACAGCTTGAGGGTTTGGGTCATTGGAATGGATCCTTTGGTGGGAGGCCATGCCTGCATGCCTTCCTCCCCCAGTATGAGGTCTCCATTAAGGCATCGTGAGGGTGGAGCCTGGCAGGAGTCAGTCTGTGGAGACTGGTGATAAGGCAGAGGAGGAAGAGGAGCCTTAGCCAAGTGCCAACTGAGAAGCCTTCAGCTGAAGGGAGCCACAGGGGGAGTGGCAAATCTCTTGAGTAATGATGGCAAAGTCAGAGACAGGAACTAAGTTTATTTCTTATTTTAAAAAAAAGATTAGAAGACCAGGATATTCAAACTATAGGCACATCAACCCACAGGATCTGTTCACCTGATCACTGGGACATCCCCAGGTCCTACAAATCAATGCCCCTATACCTATAAGTGTTAGATGATTACTCCCTAAAAAGGCCTTCAAACATATCAAGAGGCCTTTTCTTTCAAATTCCCCAAAATGATAGAAGTTGTCTGCATGGATGCAATGTACCAGATTCCCTTATCCACCTATTATTCAACTGCCCCAAATTTCAGATGTACCACCATCATCTGGGGGGTTTTATGGGAAAACTGAAGTATATGTGTACTGATGAGAAACATCTGGTGAAAATGATGTTGAGTGTAAAGAATTCTGTCGATTATTTTAAGGACCAATCTACCTCTGTTGCAGATTGGCTGCATGATATGTGGCACTATCATTATTAATTACATCTTCAAGTATTTAAAAGGCTGCCATATAGAGGATGGAGCAGAGTTGTTCTCTCTTGCCCCAGAGGGATGGACCAGAACCAATGGGATGAAATTAATTCAAAAGAAATTTTGTCTAAACATCTGGCAGAAGCTCCTGACAGAGCAGTTTCTCAGTGGAACAGGCTTCCTAGGGAGGTGGTGGGTTCTCCATCTTTGGAAATTTTTAAACAGAAGCTGGATAGCCATATGATAGAGAGGCTGATTCTGTGAAGGCAAAGGGGTGACAGGTTACAGTATATGGGCAATTGGGATGTGAGTGTTCTGCATAGTGCAGGGGGTTGGACTAGAGAACCCGTCCAACTCTATTATTCTATGACTAGTAATCAAGCCCGCTGCAGCTAAATGCAGCGGGTGCTAGACCACGGAGCCTCCGCAGCCGTGTGGAGCGCGGCTGCCGGGGCTCCGTGTGTCAGGGGGCTGACGCTGCGAGAGGCGCTTCACGCCTCTCATAGCATCAGCCCGCCGGGCAGGGAGCCCCCGGCAGCCGCTCTCTGCGCAGCTGCCGGGGGTTCCCTTTGCGGGCGGGCTGAAGCGGCGAGAGGCGCGAAGCGCCTCTCACTGCTTCAGCCCACCAGGCAGGGAGCCCGCAGCAGCCGCACTCCCGACGCATCAGGCCGCCCTCAAGGAAGCAACTGTGAGCCGCGCTCTGCGCGGCTCACAGTTGCTTCCTTCAGCAGCCTAGGAATCGGCCGGGCCAATCGGCAGGCGCTTTGCGCCTGCTGATTGGCCCGGCCGGTGGTCTGTCAGGAGGAAGGGGCCAATTAGGGGCCAATTAGGCCCCTTCCTCATCACGGACAAAGCCCTCCGCCTGAGGGCTTAACGAATTATTTAGTCCGCGGCGCCCGCGTGCTAAGGATTCTATGATTCCTTATGTCTATCCCTGGAATTTGTTTGCTGTTTTAATTGTTGTTTTATGAATATCAAATCTTACATCAATAAAGGAATTTGAATCTATTATTTTATTTATTATTTAAATTTATTGACTGCCACTCTCAGACTGAGCCAGCTCATGGTGATTTACAGTAAAGCTGCAGAAGAAGTGCCTGGCTAGCTGCTCATTACCATCAAAGGCTGGAGGATGCACCTGAATCCTTGTAGGATAAGGATTTAAAAGACCTGGACTCCCTGAGTAAGTCCTTGCAGGTGCTGTCCTCATTCTCTGGGTATGCCTATCTGAGACTGAGGCACTGAGTGTTCAATCAGCAAGCCTGCTGCCTAGCCCATAACTGTGTACTTAGACCTCTCCCCTGCCTGATCCCTCCCTGTTCCTGATTCAGAATGTCCACGACCATGATTGATAAAAGCTGTGGCCAGATTTTTACCAAAGACTTAGACTTTATGAATTCCCTTCTGCTTCATTGCCTCTTATCCTCCCAGAGTCTACAATTATCCATATATTTCCCAAACTGGGAAGTTTGTGACTTGCTAAATCACAGATATCTATTTTTAAGTACGCTCTCAACATGTAGGCTCTACACTCAAATGCTTCCTGACTGCTAGCATAGATGTCAAATTAACTGGTTCTTTAGGGCTGGGATAAAATAATCGGTTTCTATTCATTGTATAAGAGAGGGAGGGCATCAGAGAAGATTCCTTTTTCCAAAAGACATTTTGCTTTTTGCGGCACTACTATCTTTATTAGAAATTTACAATGGCTCGGACACCCTATGACAGGAATAATGAATACAGGACAATCATTTTGAGAGAACCTTAATATCCATAATGTTTTGTTTTTAATTTTAAAAAATGGTCACTAATATTATGCACAATCACAATGATTTCAGTGTTAATGTGTAAGAAGTATATTGACTGAGGATAGAGAACATTCAACTTTCTTAATCATTTCTAATTTTTTGAATATTAGAAATATGGAGACAGAAAAAAGCCATCTAAAAGGGTCTGTCTGTTTCATGGTCCATAAATTATTACTTGGTATTTTAGCAAATCTGTAAAAACAAGATACCCATAGATAGAAGTTTTCATGGGTCAAATGCATATTCCAACATAATGGAGGTGCTACTGATACATGTGTTTAGGGGAGAGGCCTGACCCAGGAAATGGGTTATCCTCTGTTCTGTATGGGATTGCGCTCTTCATAAAGGTTCAAGCCTTGGGAGTGCTCCTGGATCCAACCACATGTTGGATAAATAGATAGCAGTTGTAGCCAGGGTTCTCTTTCACCAGCTTTAGCTGATGAGCCAGCTCCTGTCCTTCCTGAATGGAAAAGATCTTGTAATTGTACTGCATACTCTGCTAATAGCTATTTTAGGCTACAATTGTATCTTCAAAGTGGACTGCCCTTTAAGACTGTCTGGAAGCTACAGTTGGAATAGAATGCTGCAGCCAGAATGTTGAGTGAAATAGATAGTACGGACCATATCGCTCCAGTCTTGTTCCATCTGTTCTGGCTTCTAGTTTCATTTGGGCTCAATTCAAGGTGCTGGTATTGACCTTTACAGAACTGATCTGGGACCAACATACCACAAGGACTACTTTCTCCCCCATGAAGCTACCTGTTCACTCCAGTTGTTTTTGGAGGCCCGGTTTCAGTTTATTTGACTCTTTGAGACTGGACGGTTGGCAATCTGAGAAAGGGCTTTTTCAGACATGGTAGCAACATCCCTCCATGGGGAAATTCTTCTGTCCTCTACTATCAGTGTTTTCCACCAATGGGTAAAGACTTTTGCATTTCATCTGGCATACTCCCAGTAACTCTTATTAGCCCTCTTCCCTGGTTCTGGTGTTGCTTTATTGAATTTAAAAAGTTTTCACTGAAATGTTTCAGTGATTTTGTGCTTGCTGCATTGGGGAGTCTGCTTGAGTGGAAAGGTAGAATAAAACCATTTCATTCAAATAAATATTGTTACAATACCACACAAAGCAGAGCTGTACATTTTTAAGACCAATGTTTAGATGGCTGCAAATAAATGCATAATATAGCACTATTAGTTTATATTATATGTTTATTTATTGGATTTATAACCCGCCACCTTCACAAATTGGCTTGCAGTGGGTAACATAAAAGAAAACCCATACAATAAAATTCAATAAAACCCCCATTAAAACCCAATCACAGTACACAAAATCTTAATCCTCCTTAAACAGGAAGGCCCTTGCAAAGGCAGCATGGGGGAAGCAAGATGTTTGGTACCAGATGTTCAGGTACCAGTGCCAAGGAGGACCCATATCTCCTGCTCTAGCACTAGCTCCAACCATAAACCTGGTAGATGAGCTCTGTTTTGCAGGCCCTACGGAAAGCAGTAAACTCTCCAAAAGCCCACAGCTCCTCCAGGAGCTCATTCCACCAGGTAGGGGTCAGGATTGAAAAGTACCGGGCCCTGGTGGAGGCTAGGCAAGCATCCCTGGGGCAGAAAGGATCAACAAATTGGTACCTGCAGAGCACAAGGCCCTGCAAGGGGCATAGGGCAGAAGACATGTGGGTCAGGTATGTGGGTCCCAGATCATGAAGGGTCTCGAAGATCAACACCAAGACCTTGAACCTAATCCAGGCCACAACTGGCAACCAATGCAGATGCCTCAGTACAGGTTGGATATGTCATTCCCATGTATCTTTTCCAAACATCCAAAATCCATTCCAGGACTTATCTACATTATGCTATGTTGGTTTTATTATCACTTTCATGGGCTATGAATCCTGGGAATCTTGGGAATGTCCTGGAGAGCTTTTGTACCCCATTTGCTCCCAGGATTCTTTGGGGAAATGGAACAACTTCTCAGTCTAAGTGTATATGGTAAATATGTGTTCAACTTTTGAATAACACTGTGAAGTTCTTCATAATGCTCTACCCCACCAGTTGCTGAGCTCTGATTATGTTTAAAAAATTTCTTTCTTTCTTTCTTTCTTTCTTTCTTTCTTTCTTTCTTTCTTTCTTTCTTTCTTTCTTTCTTTCTTTCTTGCCTCTTCCTCCCTTCCCTTCTCTTAAAGTTGCCTAGTGTTTACAGGAAAAAGGCAACTATACTATAAACAAACTTGTATTTATTTGTTTGTTTGTTTGCTTATTTATTTATTTATTTATTTATTTAATATACCACCCTTCCCGAAGGCTCAGGGCAGGAAGCCTCTGTCTTTTTTCTTTCTCTCTGACACTACTAGGCACAGTACTCTAAGAAAAATATAGGGTGAATACTTCCCAGATTTCCTGCAGTGTTAACAGTTTACCTTGTAGAGATGGTGTAAAGGCCTCTACTGCATGACCAGGCCACTGTCCCACCACAAGTCTAAGGGAAAATAAGGGGTGGGGGCAGGGTTCATCTGTGTGTGAGGGATCACTGAAGGGCTGTCGTAACAGCTGATCTCTGTGACAAGTTTTTTTTTTTTTTTGTATTTGGAAAGGTATTTTTTTAAAGTGGTGTAACTTGCCAGGCCAAATCCACAAGTGAAAGGGAGTCTGTCCATTATTAAATCCCATCTGTATATTAGAGAACAATGCCTTGCTGAAAGGAGTGTAGTGGTTAAGAGGGGTGAACTCTAATCTGGAGAACTGGGTTTGATTTCCCGTAGCCAGTCATAGTTCTTGCAGAATTCTCTCAGCCCCACCTACTTCATAAGGTGCTTGTTAGCTGCCCTGAGACTGCTGCCATAGAGGGGTGGCCTGAAAATATAATAATAAATAAATATACTGGTGTAAATGGTTGTAAATAAGCTTCTTAATATAACAAACAAACAAACAAATAAATAAATAAATAAATGATCAACCGCAGGCTATTGTTGGCTTATTGTGTGTTTAGAAAGGTAATGTATCTAAGGAAAAATCTGCAAAAATATTTTTACCCATTGAGTTGTAGGGCTATTTTACTGTTCTCCAGAAATGGAACTCCAAAGCTCTCACATAGTTAATGGTATAATTCTTATATAAGAAACCTGAATAAATAAGTGTGAATAAATCTTATGATCATTATATTCTCATGCAAGGCAATGGAAAATGAAGGTATTATCATATTTACTTTGCAAATGGAAAAAAGTAATAACAGAAAAAATGCCTTTTATAAGCAAACATCAATCAAACATTGAACATGCAACAATTTTCTGACTAGACACAGTTGAATAGCTGTTTATTAAGAAAATAAATATTTATTCTGTGAAAAAAACACACATCAAGTATATTAACCTCTTTTGTGGGCACACTGATAGATAAGCAAAAGGGAATTTAGACCTGTAATCTGTTTTACAAGAAAACTCATAGAAGATTTAGCAAACTTTCATAGGTTTCCCACCAGTGCTGTGAATGGCTCTTTGCCTAGGAGAAGAAGAAAACAGGAACCAGAAAACAGATAGGTGAGTGCCATCTCACCCCAGGCACTATATTCAGTAGGATTAATTCACTGGATTAATTCATGCTAGGTTTAACTAGAATTTAAGTATGTAACCTGTTATAAAATCTAAGACTCGTCTCATAAGAGATGCAGTAATAAACATTTGAGTGCCTTTGAACTACTTAAAACAGAAGAGTATTTCTTTAGCTGCTTAGATGGGGGTAGGGCAGGCATGTTCAACTTATCAGTGGTGTGATTAAATTTTCAGTATGGTATTCAGAGAATTTATCAGAGTAATAAAAAGTGGCAAAGACTTAGCACTGACGCGGCGGAGGAGCAGGCGTAGGAAAGACATGCTTGAGGGGAGGTCCTATGGCGGCAGGAAGAGTGTGCGCTGTGTGAGAGTGTTGCAGCTGCTCCATTGGCGCCTGGGCGTGGGCTTGTGGGCGCCTTAAAAGGCGCCACGTGGAGGAGCCCTGCCTCTTGCTGCCAGGCTCGCCGCCCGAGCAGCTTCCCTCCCACCCACCCTGTTTTGTTGGCTACTAAGTTTATGTCAGTCAGTCAGTAACCTTTTATTGACATAAAATATGTATAAAACATATAAAAATAGGGTTTAAAATTTCAACAAAATAATAAAATAGGCCATGGGGTTTATGTAAGCTTGGCCCCTGGATGATGTTTCTATATTGCATTTTTGTCACAGCTGGCGGTTTTGGCATAGGATGGAGCCTGTTTGGGGGTAGTTTGGTCTGTGCATCAGATTCCCCAGGTTGGACACCTCCCTATGAGGTGGCAGGTCTGCGAGCAGGGCTGACCCAGCTGGGGAGGCTTGGGGCTCGCAGGATCAAGTAGCCTGGGGTGGGACCAAGAAGGAGGTGGGCGCCTCTCCCTGGCACTCCAGGGCTTACAGTGCCAGGTGGCCTAGGGAAGGGCCAAGGGAAGTGTGCGCTTCCTCTTGGCACCCCAGGTGGACACTTCCCTATGGTGGGAATCCAGTGGCAAGGGGACCTGCGTTCCTGACAGGGGAACCGGGTGGGCCCCAGGGCGCCGCTGGCTCTTCCCGTGGGCAGGATCCCAGCAGCAAGGAGACATGTGTTCCCAGTGAGGATCTGGGTGGGCTCCAGGGTGCTGCTGGGCTCTGGGTTCTTGTGGTCTTCTGACTGCAAGTCAGGCTCCCTCTCCCATGCTGTGCCAACACTCCTTTGGAGTAATAATAAAGCTGTGGCCTTGTTTAAGCCAATTGAAATGTGTGCATGTCTTCCTTGAGTCCAAAATGCCCTCCTGCAAGTCAATAAAACTTATAGAATTACATATTCTTATTAGAGTTATACGGTAACATTCAGACCCCCATCCAAGAAGGATCCTTACTTTTACATTGTAATTTTGTCTGGCCCTTTTTTTAAAAAATGAGAAAGGGTCTTGGTAATGTTTTGCTCTAGTTATTATACTTCTTTTCATTTCATGTCATCTTGTTAAGTAGACTAACCCCTGTTAACTTTTAACCTACATGGTCTCTGCTAAGATGAAAGTCATTTGCAGCCTCTTCAAATACTTCATCATTTTTGGCTTTACCCCAAGATTAAGAAGAACAGAATACAAAATAGTTCCTAAGCCACACTGGCTGTTTTAAGAATGTACAGAAGGCATACTTCCCCCACTGTTCATAGCATTCCCTCTATAGTTAGGCAGCTTCCCAATCAATAACGGTAATTAAAATCATCCATTATCAAGAACATAGCCATTTCACACAGTACTTTTTATCTCTGAATGCTTTTCTTGTCCTGCTAGCTTAAATTGCTCTGCTGTCTTCCAGAGCTAATGAGAGTAACCTTATCATGGACTCTCTTTAGTACCTTTTCATACTCTACTGCTATGCTAGGTGAAATTCTTCACCAGATGCAAAGTCTCACTTCTTTCCTCTCAATAGCAATGAAATTATATTCAAAGTCACTCCGAAAGTTGAATTGCCTGACCAGAAACCAGCTGTCTAATCTTAAAACGTGTGCACACATGCTTACTTCTGTGGTCAGGGCTTCTAACGTGAAGTCATTCATATGCATGCAATCCCATCCCATGCATACAGTGTTACAAATCCTGAAAAAAAATAATATCTGATTTTTGAAATGGCATAAATATGCTATGATCAGCTCACCTGTTTTTCCCCCCACACAACCCGAGCTCTTGGTAAAGTGTGGCTACATTTTTTGCACAGTGCTATGAAGTTGCACCAGGATAAGTATTAGGAACAACTTGTGGCATATTAATGATTTTCCTTTGGTGTTCTTTGTAAACATTCTGTCATTTTATTCAGCTTTGTTCTTGACATTTTTTTATCCTACTTTGATTGTGTTAGTGTTACATGCCAATAAAGGATTTCTGATTCCCTACACGCATGTAGGTCAGAAATTGTCACAGTTATCAGAGGCCATGTTTGCAGCAGCATGTCCAAAGGGTAAGGTATGGCTCACTGATTTTGATTGAATTGACTTTGTTTTTGGGTGTCTATGATTGCAGCCCAATTGTAGGAGATGTGACATTTCATAATAGGGATACCATCCCCCAGTCCTCATCCCCTGGCTCCCCTGCCACTGATCACCAGGCCAACAGGAGAAAACATGCTGATGTCACTCCACTTGCAGTTCAAAGTGATGTCAGCATGTTGCCAGTGACCCCAGGGGTGCTCTGGTATTTGGGCAAAACTCTTCAAATATATGCCAGTAGTCTCATCACTGTGTGGCAGGCCTGAGTAAGATCCCCCTCCCCCCCACCCGTTGCCAGCAGGACCTGGCAACCCAATTAATGATAATTATGACAATAATTCATGATTTTAAAAGGGATTTGTCTAACAAGATGCAGTAATTGTTGGTCCTGAGCACAGTGTGGAAGAAAGCAAAGTCTTTTTGCAAAGTGGACTGGTGAAATTTCAATAGCCATTAATATAGCAAAATGACGCAGTCAGTCCTAAGCTTCTGGAAATCAAATAGGATGAACAGCTTTTGATGACAAGAAATTCTTTAAAAAGAATTCGGAGAGATGATAGGTTTCCCCTTCCTTTCTCACACTTGCTTTTCCTTGCATATTGTTTTCTGTATATAATGTTTTTGGGGGTAGGGGTGGGGGAAATCTGAAGGTTTCATATGAATAAAGCTACCATTTCAAGCTTCACCTGAAGTAAGATAACATTCCAAAGCAGTTTACACTTTAATCTCCATTCATAATGCCTCTAGCAAAGTAATATAAGAAAACCCCAAAGACAAGCATGCTATTTTATTTCAGTAGTGAAATAGAATCTCTCCTATAGCTATTCCCTGCCCAAGAAGAGGCAACATGGTATAAAACAAATCTCCAGATTCTTATAAATTTCCATATCACTATTCACTTCTGCTGATACTGACAGCAACACAGAATTCAATAAACTGATCTGTAGAAAATATTTAAGCACATTGCCATTTGGTTATTCTTTAATTGAACAAGCAATGTCATGTATTTATTTATTGCATCATAAAACCTGTCTGAGCTCATTTAAAGTAAAAAAAAAATCCTGCTCAAATATTGAATCAATATTATGACATGAAGATAACTATTTTTTTTACTTTAGCTATATGATTAAAATAATGTATGAAGTTTTATGTAGTGTTTGAATATTTCCATAATTCTGCTGTCTTTTGTGGCAGTTGCATGGTTTCCTGCTTTTTCTGTGTGCCAAAAAGGAAAAAAATATTCAGTGAAGACTTATTGAAGCATATGGCAACATATGAGAGGCTAGTGCAATAGACAATGCCCTCCCATTCCAATGTATGAATGATGTTAAAGGGAGATATGGAGGTCAATTTGGTGATCCAAGGAAGTCAGCATGGATTTGTCTCCAACAGGTCCTGTCAGACCAACCTGGTTTCCTTTTTTGACCAAGTAACAGGTTTGCTGGATCATGGAAATTTGGTTGATGTCGTTTACTTGGATTTTAGTAAAGCTTTTGATAATGTTCCCCATGATGTTCTGATGGATAAATTGAAAGACTGAAATCTGGATTTTCAGATAGTCAGGTGGATAGGGAACTGGTTAGAGAACCGCACTCAAAGAGTTGTTGTCAATGGTGTTTCATCAGACTGGAGAGAGGTGAGTAGCGGGGTACCTCAGGGCTCGGTGCTCGGCCCAGTACTTTTTAACATATTTATTATTGATCTAGATGAGAGGGTGGAGGGACTACTCATCAAGTTTGCAGATGACACCAAATTGGGAGGACTGGAAAATACTCCAGAAGATAGAGACAGAGTTCAACGAGATCTGAACACAATGGAAAAATGGGCAAATGAGAACAAGATACAATTTAATAAAGATAAGTGTAAAGTTCTGCATCTGGGTCAGAAAAATGAAAAGCATGCCTACTGGATGGGGGATATGCTTCTAGGTAACACTGTGTGTGAACGAGACCTTGGGGTACTTGTGGATTGTAAGCTAAACATGAGCAGGCAGTGTGATGCAGCAGTAAAAAAGCCAAATGCCATTTTGGGATGTATCAACAGGGGCATCACATCAAAATCATAAGATGTCATAGTCCCATTGTATACGACACTGGTCAGACCACACCTAGAGTACTGTGTGCAGTTCTGGAGGCCTCACTTCAAGAAGCGATAAAATTGAAAGGGTACAGAGGAGAGCGACAAGGATGATCTGGGGCCAAGGGACCAAGCCCTATGAAGATAGGTTGAGGGACTTGGGAATGTTCAGCCTGGAGAAAAGGAGGTTGAGTATTTGAAAGGTTGTCACTTGGAGGAGGGCAGGATGCTGTTCCTGTTGGCTGCAGAGGAAAGGACGCACAGTAATGGGTTTAAACTACAAGTACAACGATATAGGCTAGATATCAGGAGGGGGAAATCACAGTCAGAGTAGTTCAGCAGTGGAATAGGCTGCCTAAGGAGGTGGTGAGCTCCCTCTCACTGGCAGTCTTCAAGCAAAGGTTGGATACACCCTTTTCTTGGATGCTCTGGGATGCTCTGGGCTATGAAAACTATATATATATATATATATATATATATATATATATAGATAGATAGATAGATAGATAGATAGATAGATAGATATATAGATAGATAGATAGATAGATAGATAGATAGATAGATAGATAGATAGATAGATAGATAGATAGATATAGATATAGATATAGATATAGATATAGATATAGATATAGATATAGATATAGATATAGATATAGATATAGACATATATAGATAGATATAGATAGATATTGATATATAGATATATATAGATATAGATATAGATATAGATATAGATATAGATATAGATAGATAGATAGATAGATAGATAGATAGATAGATAGAGAGATAGAGAGATAGAGAGATAGAGAGATAGAGAGATAGAGATAGAGATAGAGATAGAGATAGAGATAGAGATAGAGATTGATATTGATATTGATATTGATATTGATATTGATATTGATATTGATATTTCTTAGCCCAGTTTTACTATCAAAAGGAGTCTCAAAGTAGTTTACAATTGCCCAAGGTCACCCAACTGGATAGTGTCATTTTTCATTGTCTAGGGAGGGGGAGTATGCCATCATGTTGAGCAGATCTTGGAATGGGCATCAGACTGGCCAGATTCCCCCTCCCCTGAAATGCAGTGTTATCAGGAGGTAAACCATTTTGTGGGGGCAAGCATTGCTTGAGTTAGAAATGGTTCTGAGTGGTTAAACTTGTCACCTCCTCCCATTCCCCTGGTGGCTGGAAGAAAACTGAAAATGGTGATGCTGCTAGTGCTTCTAGTACTTTGCCTTGGACCTATGTTATGACGAAAGTAAAGGAAGCAATAATAATAATAGTACACAATGACTACCACTTCTTGCCATGGATCTAAATGCATCATCCTGTAATTGTTTTTACTTTATTTTATAAAACTGGAATTCCCTGATATATATTAGGCCTTAAAACAAACCTTTGGCTGGCATGCCCCACTTAAACTGAGGATGATGTGTGTCATATTGCTCAATGCTCATCTATAAAAAATAATTTCTTACTAGAAAAGTAGTCATCAAGGGAACAGCTACCCAAAGTCTTGTTTGCTTTCTATATGCAGAAAGTGTGTGTGTGTGCATGTGTGCAAGTGGAACTTGTTCCACAGTCTGAAGTATGAAAATGTTAGATTTCTTATTGTTTTATTCTCCTCAGTGTCATTTCCTATGTGGTGTGATATTTTTGTTTAAAATATATTGATTGCATTGTTATAGTGAATTTTTGAAAGATTTGCTGATGAATTGTCTAAATGGGGATCCTTCCATACAAAGAAAATAGTTTTCAAGAGGTTTTAAGTACTGTTTAGAAGTAACTGCTACATAGTTATCAACCACATTAATCAGTCTTGAAATACAGCATTACAATTCCCTGATCAGACTAATTCAATAACATGTGGATATCCTGTGGATTCTTTCCTTTGGCAGATTGGAATATTAAATGTGTTATGATTTGGAGTGAAAATGGTTTGTTGGTTACCTGATGTCAGTGTCCCTAGAGATATTAATAAAGTTAAAATTTTCTCCTGACTTTTCTTTTTTTCCTTTCTTTTAGCTACTCTGCAGGAAAAGCAAAAGTAATACTAATGGGAATTTCCATATGGAAGACACTCCTGCTGTGATAAATATCTGCTCTATATTTTCTCAGAAGTCGAGGATGAGATCTGTGGAAATCTTTCCAGATTGCAGTCCGTGTTGTTTCCTAAATATGTTGACAATAACTATTGTTAACTGTGATCACCCATTTTCTCACATTAGCCCTATGTTATTCTACTATTAGGATAGTGTAAATTAATTGAAGCAGACTGTAATAGTGTTTTATCTGCTATAAAATCAGGGTCATCAGAAGTTTGATAGTGCATTCTAGGGTGTGGCAAATGCTTATATGCTGGGAAGTCATTGAAGTTCATAATATTCTGGTTTGGAATACCGCAATGGTGGCTTGTAATATTAACCTTAAATTGGTCTCATGACCTCAAAAGTTCATCTCTGCTTCAGATTAGAATCTAAAACAGAGAAGAATGCTCTCCTGCCTCTCTCACCATTCCTACAAGCTAGAGATGGGAACATACTGAACCACAAAGCAAAATGTGTGATGAATTTTGCTCTGTTCATGATTTGTGAAACGAAGTTCCTGATGGCTCTACTGTAAATGACATCCATGAATTTTTAAAGCAGTTTGTGTGGGTTTGTTACTACAGCAGAAAGCAGGGGTTTAAAGGGACTCACTGTTTCTGCACTAGGGATATCATTCGGATTAGAATTTTTAAAAGGTTGAGCTTTTCGCTCGTTTCTGTGCTACAATTTGCCTCTTCAGGGTCTAACTCAAATTGCCTCCTCACTCCACAGCAAAGAAATCCCCAGAAAACTTGTTCTCATTTTTTAAAGTGGGGTTTAATAGGGTCTAATTCAGGGCTGCCATTTTAGTTCTTTGGGAACACCCCTTTCCTTGTCACTGTCCTCCCTCCCCCTCCCCCTTCCTCTCACCTCCCCCTCCCTCCCTCAGTTTCAAAAAAATCTGCATTAAAAAAAGAGGAGTAGCATTACAATGATGTTTCTAATTTAAAAAAAACAGTCTTGCAGTCTTACACAGCTGTGTTATGGTGTTAACATTATAATTCAGGCTTAAAAAAAAGAATTACATTTGGGACTCTGGGAGGGGCAGGGAGAGGCAACTAAAGGTGTAGAATGTATGTAGGCACCATTTTGCAAAAAAAAAAGTTTTGAAAAAAAGAAGAGAGCAAAGCATGATGGGGGGGGGGCAGTCTCTGTTGTGAATGTCATGGATTTCAGCCTGGAAAATAAGGGAAAGAAAGCCCAAATGCAGAAAGGCTGGAGTCGACTTGCTGTATCCAAAGAAAATCCAAAGGGAGGAGCTACACCAATCTTAATTGCTCAAAAGGGGAGGGGAGCCCAGATTTTAGCAGCTCCAATCTCAACCAAAGACATTTTGAAAGAGCTCCATATTACATGCCTTGTGGAACTTTGAGAAGTAACTTCTTGAAGCTGAGGTGTCCATGATCCACCTGTCACCTACATACCATGATCCCACCAAAATCTTTCACGTATTAACCCAAGACCTCCCCACTGCCTTCCCATATCACAAGGGAGAACAGATGAAGATGGGGTAAGTGGCTGGGTTCTGACAGTTGCTTCTGGCTGGGGTTGCAGGGACCACTTTGCTGTACTGTTGTTGAGTGTCCTTCATTCACCTCTGACTTCTCCTTGGAGAAGTTTGGTGGGGAAAAGCCCTGCCTCGCTCACTCCCTCCTCCCTGCTCTTTCTCTCTCAAGGTGCAGGGAGGGAAATGTTTGATGTTTTCACACAATCCTTACTCAAGAATTTAATTCTTGCTCTTCTCTCTCATTCGCCCCCTTCCACCTGGTTCCTTTAGCCTTCCATGGCTCCTGATCAGCTGTAAGCTGATCTGCATGTGCACCCACACCAAACAGAAATCAAGGTGTTTGGTGACTGTCAGGATAGGTGACTGACCACTTCAAAATGTAATGTGCAAGGCTTCTTGAAAATCCATCCTATTGTTAAATAGCATGACAGTAAGTCTAGATTGGTTAGTTCAAGGGAAAAGAAGCAACAGACCACTGTCTTTAAAATAAATGGCACCCATGAGTGTTTTCATAAAGAAAGTTGCTCTCTGGATTGTACAGAGATATAAGGTGATTTTTTTAATGAGGCAATGCTGCCCCTGCATTATGAGCCACTTGTGATTGCCCACAGATTTGCCATCAAGTGAAATCACTATAGCAGCTGAATATTTCCAGGAATGGTGGCATCTGATTTTACTCTGTTTTTCACATGATTATTTCAAACGTTTTTTGGGGATCAGTTTCTATGTAATGTTGTTTCCCTGTTTTTTGTTTGTTTGTTTGTGTCCAGGGACAGGGAATGCAATTTTTAGAAATGCTGGGATTGCAAACAGCTTTTTCAAGATATTGGCCTTCCCTACCATTTTGTTTTTAGTATCTGATGTATTTGATCGGCCACCTCAGAAAGTGTAGGGAGGTTACAGAGCTTTGAGACAGATAAATTGCATGCACTGACTTCACATTGGTTTTTTTAAAATAATACTTCAGATAAGTCATACAGACTGGTGAAAGGCTGAGGGCTCCTCAGGGCTTAAGGGGCATGTCAGGGCAGCCAGCCTTGTTCTCCCATTTGTGTGACTACAGGTATCAAGTAAGATGGAGGAGGGTGAGGTGTCCATGACAGGCCATGAGAGCATTCACAGTACTGAAGATTGTCCATTAGTTTATGCAGATCAGGATTTAAATCCAAACCGGAATGGGTTGAGAATAGCTGTCCAGCACAGGGCAAGATCTCAATTCTGGTAATTAAGGCACAAGTGAACATTAACATGATTTAAAAATAGAAATTAAACTCCAGTTCTAAATCCTTTAGCTGGCCATTTTTCAGCAAACAGCTGAGCTTGCATTATGTCTCTGTCTCTCTGACCTACTCATGTATAACACTTATGCAGCAGTGGTCCCAGTCAATCTGTGTAATTGCTGAAGACAAGAACAAGTAGCACTGATCACATTGTCAAGGTGGAGGAAACAACATTATATGGTGCCTCCATTTCTAAATCATATTTGGTCAGCCAAACAATGTCATGTACCTACTGCACAGTTAGTATGCTATATTCAGTAATTCAGATAATATATATTGTACGCTATCAACTCCAGGACTTCTTTTAGCTTGAGGCTAATTAGAAACTGCATAGCTTTCCCAACCCACCATAAATTCCACATTAAGCAGTCACTAAATGTCAGTTGTCCTTAATAAATTGCTGCTCCTGGCAATCTTCTGTTTGGCAGAAAGAGTTTTTGTTCTGGTTACAACTGGAAGAATTGCTTTCCATATGACCTTTCTCTAAAAGGTTTTTCTTAAATGACCCAGCATGTCAGCACCCTCAAAGCATTTGTGAACAATGGGGAAATTAGAATTTTCTAAGTGATGGATGTTTAACAATTAGGGACCTTACAGAGCAGGTGGGGGTAACTGGAAAGAAATGTATAGCTACTCAAGAGAATAAATGGCCATGAGAGCTTTATTAATAAAACATGAGTAGGCCTGTGATAGGAAGTGAGTGTGAGAGTGAGGCTAAGAATGAAAT
The DNA here is from genome assembly GCF_049243985.1 of Paroedura picta. Classification (NCBI taxonomy): domain Eukaryota; kingdom Metazoa; phylum Chordata; class Lepidosauria; order Squamata; family Gekkonidae; genus Paroedura; species Paroedura picta. The sequence continues at coordinate 61,565,462 of NC_135375.1, forward strand.
GTTTTGGAAAATATACTATATAGGGAAAATGCAAAAAGTGGCTCAATTAATATAAGGACTAGATATTAGAAAACAAAGCACACAGAGATTTGTACATAGACGGATGGTAGGTAAAAAAAGCAAGCAGGTTAATTTGATGTTGTTCCTCTCTATAGTCTTAACTCTAAACATTCCCATGAGGCCAAGAATTGTATACAAATTTTCAAGTTGTTTATTTTTCATCATCATAGTTTCTGAAAAGTACATAGTTATTACTGTCCTCCTGGAATAGGGCTCTGAGTTGCTCCTGCTGGTAGGGTGAGATAGCTCTGGCATAATGGGAGTTGGGTCAGAGAGCATACTTAGGACTGGTGCAGGATATCTCAGATCAGGAGGGACAGTTGTAACTGAGCAAATTATGTTTCTTATTTTGGCATCTTAAGTTGGAGAAACAGCTGGAGCATTGGCCTGCACAATTCGTCTTCTCACATTTCAGGCTCTCATGGACAAAATAGAAGTATTGGGCTGATCCTGCATTGAGCAGGGGGTTGGACTAGATGGCCTGTATGGCCCCTTCCAACTCTATGATTCTATGATTCTAAATACTATTTGCTTAGGACAAGACTAAGGGTCCAGCAACTCAGTTGATATATCTAAGTATTTTTCTTAATCCAATACAGGGTCCTTCCTGTCTCCCCAAGGACAAGCTAGCTGCTCTTAGGTCTTTACTCTTAAAGGTCATACACCAAAAATAATACACTCTTTAACCAATTCAGTCCCTGCTGGGGCACCTTAACCTTGCATGCAAGATTGTCTCCCCAGGGTGGGTCATTTGTGCTCAGCTGACCCAGGCCATATCTTCACACTACCACCACCACATCATGGTTACTCATGGCATGAGGGAAGATCTGCAAGTTTGACCCTATTTTTGGTACTTTTCGGTGACAATCCCTTTTGACAGTCACCAGTTATGCTTGGGGATTCCCTGCAAATCCACATGTCACTTTAGGGTTTGGGATTTTTTAAATAGTCACTGGCATGCAAAATTCTTGCCCCCACACTGGGCTGGGTAAGCCATCCTCAGGAACCTTGGAATCTTTTTTCCTGTCCTGGTTGCAGTTTGCATATAGCAAAACTTGTTCATGGACAAATGTGTCATTTTTGGTGTAACCATCAGGCAGAGTCATCAAATGCTTGTCCTCACACTGTAAGCAGGGCATGTTCTTAATGTTAAGGTTTGTTTTGATGGGCCTGCAGCCATGAGTAACAGCACATTGGACATCTTGTCCTGGTTTCAGGAGGAGAGATTTTGGAACTTAGATCCCCATGTGAGCCAGCAGCCAAACTATTGTGCCAAGGACCTGTGGAAACTTGGGGATGACTGATTATACAGAGAATCCTTGAGTCTATCACCTTCTATACCCACAATTCATACATGTTTTCTACTTCCTTTTTACTGCCTTGAATTGAATCACTAGGAGATATGGGCAACTGGTTGATTTCTGAGACATTGGTCCTTCAATGATCAATCATCAGAAAGGCCAAAGCTGAGAGTGAGCTAAGATTGGCCAGGGAAGCCCATTGTAACAAGAAAAGATTTTTCAGTTATGTGAGGAGCAAACGTAAAGTAAAGGAGGCAATAGGCCCGCTGTTGGGTGCGGATGGACAAACTCTAACGGAAGATGCAGAGAAAGCAGAAAGGCTTAGTGCCTATTTTACATCTGTTTTTTCCCACAGGTCAAAGTGTTTAGGCACATCTAGAGATGGCTGTAGCCAAAGGATAGTGTCTGGGTGGCAGGTTAACATGGATAGAGAGGTGGTCGAGAGGCATTTAGCTGCACTGGATGTGTTCAAATCCCCTGGTCCAGATGAAATGCACCCGAGAGTACTCAAAGAACTTTCCAGAGAACTTGCACAGCCCTTGTCCATCATCTTCGGAACCTCTTTAAGGACTGGAGATGTCCCGGAGGACTGGAAAAGAGCAAACGTTATTCCGATCTTCAAAAAAGGGAGGAAGGATGACCCGGGAAACTACAGACCAGTGAGTCTGACCTCTGTTGTGGGGAAGATAATGGAGCAGATATTAAAGGGAGCGATCTGCAAACATCTGGAGGACAATTTGGTGATCCAAGGAAGTCAGCATGGATTTGTCTCCAACAGGTCCTGCCAGACCAACCTAGTTTCCTTTTTTGACCAAGTAACAGGTTTGCTGGATCGGGGAAATTTGGTTGATGTCATTTACTTGGATTTTAGTAAAGCTTTTGACAAGGTTCCCCATGATGTTCTGATGGATAAGTTGAAGGACTGCAATCTGGATTTTCAGATCGTTAGGTGGATAGGGAATTGGTTAGAGAACCGCACTCAAAGAGTTGTTGTCAATGGTGTTTCATCAGACTGGAGAGAGGTGAGTAGCGGGGTACCTCAGGGTTCGGTGCTCGGCCCGGTACTTTTTAACATATTTATTAATGATCTAGATGAGGGGGTGGAGGGACTACTCATCAAGTTTGCAGATGACACCAAATTGGGAGGACTGGCAAATACTCCGGAAGATAGAGACAGAGTTCAACGAGATCTGAACACAATGGAAAAATGGGCAAATGAGAACAAGATGCAATTTAATAAAGATAAGTGTAAAGTTCTGCATCTGGGTCAGAAAAATGAAAAGCATGCCTACTGGATGGGGGATACGCTTCTAGGTAGCACTGTGTGTGAACGAGACCTTGGGGTACTTGTGGATTGTAAACTAAACATGAGCAGGCAGTGTGATGCAGCGGTAAAAAAGGCAAATGCCATTTTGGGCTGTATCAACAGAGGCATCACATCAAAATCACAAGATGTCATAGTCCCATTGTATACGGCACTGGTCAGACCACACCTGGAGTACTGTGTGCAGTTCTGGAGGCCTCACTTCAAGAAGGACATCGATAAAATTGAAAGGGTACAGAGGAGAGCGACGAAGATGATCTGGGGCCAAGGGACCAAGCCCTATGAAGATAGGTTGAGGGACTTGGGAATGTTCAGCCTGGAGAAAAGGAGGTTGAGAGGGGACATGATAGCCCTCTTTAAGTATTTGAAAGGTTGTCACTTGGAGGAGGGCAGGATGCTGTTTCTGCTGGCTGCAGAGGAAAGGACACGCAGTAATGGGTTTAAACTTCAAGTACAACGATATAGGCTAGATATCAGGAAAAGGTTTTTCTCAGTCAGAGTCGTTCAGCAGTGGAATAGGCTGCCTAAGGAGGTGGTGAGCGCCCCCTCACTGGAAGTCTTCAAGCAAAGGTTGGATACACACTTTTCTTGGATGCTTTAGGATGCTTAGGGCTAATCCTGCGTTGAGCAGGGGGTTGGACTAGATGGCCTGTATGGCCCCTTCCAACTCTATGATTCTATGATTCTATGATTCACTATCTTGCTTTTCTTAAAGAACAGGGGCTCATCCCTAGGATTATGGATGCCCATCTTTCAATCATTTCAATTTATTGTAAGGCACTGGAAAACCACAACCCTGCTGCTCCTTCCTTGCCCTGGTGAGCCATTGAGGGCTGTAGAAAGTCCTGTCCCCATGAGCCAGAAACCTGCATGCCCACCACTATGCAGATGCTGCATGGTTTTATGTGTCAACTCCATCATCTATGTTTTTCTGTTTATACAACTGCTCAGTTCCTGGCTGCCTTTACTTTAGCCTTTTTGGGTTATTTGTTTTTTGTTTGTTTGCAACAGCAAGCTCCTGGCAGCCTCATACCATGACAATAGTGATTGAGCTTTGGCACTGTGTGACATTTGCTGAAGGGAGCAGATTTCACATTTTTCTGTACAGGTCCAAGATGAACAAGGTGGGGCAGAGGTCTTGGATCTTCTCCCATTCTACCCCCTTGGGTCAGTCCTGCTGTGCTTGGAATATGTCTACGTATATCTCTTATCCAGCTTGCTTCCTCCTGTACTTTTTCTGTGCATGCTGATGGCCCATTTTCAGTTTACTGGCATTATGTGGGCATGCTCAAGGCCTCCCACCTGGGGATTTTGGTGTGCACTCTTTGCATGCTGGAGCCACTATTCTGGCTTTGTAATGCTGGTTCAGGCCCATCAGCCACTGGTTCTCCTCAGCATACTAGGTGTACATCAGGTATAAGTCTGGGTGCTAACATATTTGTTTTCAATTCCTGTAGGTTCAAGAAAAACTTGTGGATCATTGGACAAAGCATCGTTTTTTAGTTAGGTGCTTATGTGTCACTTTCTGGCTGGGACAGCAACTTGACTGTCTACAAGTTACCAGGCTTGGAAACAGAAGAATGCATTGGCCCACCCTCCTTTTGACCATCTTGAACTAGATCTCATTAGATGCCATGAGGGCCTATTAGATACCGTCACCATCAAGTATAGTAAAAATGATCTTCCCACTCAAAAAGAGTCACCTTGGTAAAAGTCATGGCTGCTGATCTTGAATTCTATCATGCGAGGCTTCCTGGGACAATGCTGCTGTGGTCTGGACTGGGGTACAGCTTTCTGAGTGGCAGTGTACATCTGACTCCATAGTATTTGTGATAGTCTTTTGAGTTGGCCCCAGGCTTAGAAAACTGCCCCAGTCTGTGGCTCTTTGGGCACTGGGATGGAATATTTTGGGGAAGAGGCCACACCTGCATGTTTACCTTCCCCAGTTCAGGGACTCCCTTAACAGGTCTTGGGGGTAGAGCCAATCAGCTACTTGCCAAAGTGGGGATTTTCACCATCAGGTAGCAATGGGACCAACACAGCAGATAGTGCCTACATAGATCCCTGGGTATTGCTACATGGTGGTTTCATCCCTCAGAAGGTGGACTGGGGAGGTTGGTTATTGGATGGCATATCCATATTGTCCCAGTGTTCTTTAAACAAAGTTGTGGCCATGTTTTTTTACCAAGAATTGTGTGTGTGTTGCTTCTAATGTATTTCACTCTATTCTCCTTGAAACTGCAAGGTGTGTAAATGAGATGAGTAATATGTGTGTGTGTGAAATATCATTTCATTGCAGCTGATTTACAATGGCCTCATAGGGTTTTCAAAGCCAGACTTACAGAGGGGGTTTGCCACTGCTTTTCTCTGCAAAGCAGCCCGGAAATTATTTGGTGTATCCTATCCTAATATTAACCAGGGCCAATTGTGCTTAGTTTATGAGATCCGATGAGATATGCCTAGTCTAGATAATCCAGGTCAGGATGATGAATGATGTACAATGGAGCAAAAAATCCTGACTTCATATATACAAGTATGCTGATGATGTTTGAATGGGCAGTGGGTGGACACTGAAAAGGAATTAAGAAGGATCATGAGGCTTTACAGGATAGTTTGATGACAATGAGTATGTGACCATAATTAATAATTAATTATGTATGTATGAACTCAGATTATATGAATTATGTGGTCAGTAGCTTTGTGGAACAATGGTCTTTATAATGCATATGAATGCCTAATCTCAAATTAAATAATATGATTATATATTCCTAATATCCTATAAGAAATTATTATTTATATGGCTTTTTCTGTGATTAGTGATATATGCTTTTTGGGGATCAATAAAAATATTTATAAAAAGAGACACTATTTCTTAGGAAATTACATCATACACCTATACAACATGGGTAGCTGTTTTGTCAGTCTCTTTCCTCATAATCCTCAATTTGGGATTTGCCTTTTTTCCCCATAATGAAAAGACTGAAAGAGCTTGGTCTGTTTAGCCTGGAGAGAAGACGACTAAGAGGTTATATGATAGCCATTTTCAGGTACTTTAAAGACTGTCACATACAGGAAAGGGCAGAGTTGTTTTCTGTTGACCCAGAGCATTGGACCAGAAACAATGGGAGGAAAATAATTAAAAATAATTTTCAGCTAAACATCCAGAAGAAGTTCCTGAAAATTAGAGTGGTTCCTCAGTGGAACAGGCTTCCTCAGAAGGTGGTAGGTTCTACTTCCTTGGAAGTTTTTAATCAGAGGCTAGATAGCCACCTCACAGAAATGCTGATTCTGTGAATTTAGACAGATTTTAAGTGGCTTAGCCAGATGCATGGAAACAGTGACAAAATGGATCAAGCAGAACCGTTTGAAGCTCAGTCCTGCAAAGACGGAGGTCCTGTGTTTGGGTAGGAAGGGACCATGGGAGGAAGCGAGCCTGCCCACCCTGGACGGTGTGCAGCTCCTAGCGACTCACTCCGCCAGGAACCTGGGCGTGATCCTGGATGCTTCCCTTACAATGGAAGCCCAGGTCACAAAGGTAGCACGGCTGACATTTTACCACCTCCGCCAAGCCAAATTACTAGCGCCCTACCTGGAACCAGAGCACCTAGCCACAGTGATCCATGTGATGGTCACCTCCAGACTGGACTTCTGCAACTCACTCTACGCAGGCCTACCCTTATCCTTGATCTGGAAATTACAACTGGTGCTGAATGCCGCGGCCAGGATTCTCACTAAGACATCATGGAGATCTCATATCCGGCCAGTACTCCAAGAACTCGGTTGGCTCCCAGTTGAATTCCGGTCTGGGCCCAGTGTATCTGAGAGACTAACTCTGCCTATACCCCCAGAAGAGCTCTATGCTCCGCCACCTCCAACTGGCTACGGATCCCTGGCCCTAAAGAGGCACGTCAGGCCTCAACAAGGGCCAGGGCCTTTTCAGTCCTGGCCCCCACCTGGTGGAATGAGCTCCACAAAGAGATCAGGGCCCTTCCAGAACTTCCAGAATTCCGCAGGGCCTGCAAAAAGGAGCTCTTCCACCAGGCATTTGGTGGGGCCGACTGAGCCATAACATCTACAGGTGCCCCCCCCAGACTGAGGGACTGAACCTACTGAGGGATTGTCAAGTTATTGTTGAAGTGCCGTTCTAATTGTTCCAGTTGATGCGTTGTAGTTATTGTTATACTGTTATATTGATTCTGATAGTATTCTATGTGAATGTTCAAAAATGTTTTATGTAAACCGCCCAGAGCCATAGGGAAGGCCAGTATAAAAATATAAATAAGATTGTGTCTTGTGATACTTTTGCATACACAGAAATGCCAATCACCACTTTGGGGTCAGGAAGTGAATTTCCTCCAGGCCAGACTGGTCATGGCTTCTGTTGTTTGCGGGGGGGGGGAGGTATCATTTGGGCATGGAATCAGGTCACTGTGGTAGGCAGGTAGTTGTGAATTTCCTGCATTTTGCAGGGGGTTGGATTAGATGACCCTGGAGAATTTTTATTATTTATTATTTATTATTTATTATTTATTATTTATTATTTATTATTTCCCCCTTCAAGGATCGCTGCCTTGTTGTGGCAAGGGGGCTTGCGTAGTTCAGTGAAGCTATGAGCTATGCCGTGCAGGGCCACCCAAGACGGACAGGTCATAGCTGAGAGCTCTGACAAAAGGTGATCCACTGGAGAAGGAAATGGCAAACCACTCCAGTATCTTTGCCATGAAAACTCTATGGACAGTTCCAATAGGCATAACGATATGATGCCGGAAGATGAGCCCCTCAGGTCGGAAGGTGTCCAATATGCTACTGGGGATGAGCAGACGGCTAGTACGAGTAGCGCCAGAATGAATGAAGCGGCTGGGCCAAAGCCGAAAGGACGCTCAGTTGTGGAAGTAACTGGTGGCGAAAAGACAGTCCGATGCTGTAAAGATTTTTATTCCATAGGAACCTGGAACGTCAGATCCATGAATCAAGGCAAGCTGGACGTGGTTAAACAAGAAATGAGAAGACTGAACATCGACATTTTAGGAATCAGTGAACTAAAATGGACAGGAATGGGTGAATTTAATTCAGATGACCATCAGGTATACTACTGTGGACAAGAATCTCGCAGAAAAAATGGAGTAGCCTTCATAATCAATAAGAGAGTAGGAAAAGCAGTCTTGGGATACAATCCCCAAAATGACAGAATGATCTCAGTTCGAATCCAAGGCAAACCATTCAACATCACAGTGATCCAGGTCTACGCCCCAACCACTGCTGCTGAAGAGGATGAAGTTGATCAGTTCTATGAAGCCCTACAACACCTTCTAGAAGCAACGCCCAAAAATGATGTGCTTATCATCATGGGGGATTGGAATGCTAAAGTAGGAAGCCAAAAGATAACCGGGATAACAGGCAAGTTTGGCCTTGGAGTACAAAATGAAGCAGGGCACAGGCTGGTAGAATTTTGTCAAGAGAATACAATGGTCATAGCAAACACTCTTTTCCAGCAACCCAAGAGACGACTCTACACATGGACATCACCAGACGGTCAACACAGAAATCAGATTGACTATGTGCTCTGCAGCCAAAGATGGAAAAGTTCTATCCAGTCAATAAAAACAAGACCAGGAGCTGATTGTGGTTCAGATCATGAGCTTCTTGTTGCAAAATTTAGGCTTAAATTGAAGAAAGTAGGGAAAAGCACTAGGCCACTCAGGTATGAACTAAATCATATCCCTGACGAATACACAGTGGAGGTGACAAATAGATTTAAGGAATTAGATCTGATAGACAGAGTGCCTGAAGAACTATGGACGGAGGTTCGCAACATTGTACAAGAGGTAGCAACTAAAACCATCCCAAAGAAAAAGAAATGCAAGAAATCAAAATGGCTGTCTGAGGAAGCTTTACAAATAGCTAAGGAGAGAAGGGAAGTGAAAGGCAAGGGAGAAAGAGAAAGATACACCCAATTGAATGCAGAATTCCAGAGAAAAGCTAGAAGAGATAAGAATGCCTTCTTAAATGAACAGTGCAAACAAATAGAAGAAAACAATAGAATGGGGAGGACCAGAGATCTTTTCAAGAAAATTGGAGATATGAAGAGAACGTTTCATGCAAAGATGGGTATGATAAGGGACCAAAATGGTAGGGACCTCACAGAAGCAGAAGAGATCAAACAAAGGTGGCAAAATTATACAGAAGAACTATACAAGAGCGAGCTTAACATCCCTGATGACCACAATGGGGTAGTTACTGACCTGGAGCCAGACATCCTGGAATGTGAAGTCAAATGGGCCTTAGGAAGTCTGAGCAACAATAAAGCTAGTGGTAGTGACAGCATTCCAGTTGAACTATTCAAAATCTTAAAGGACGATGCAGTAAAAGTGCTACACTCAATATGCCAGCAAATTTGGAAAACTCAACAATGGCCACAGGATTGGAAAAGGTCAGTTTACATTCCAATCCCAAAGAAGGGCAATGCCAAAGAATGTTCAAACTACCGCACCATCGCACTAATTTCTCATGCTAGCAAAGTTATGCTCAAAATCCTACAAGCTAGGCTCCAGCAATACGTGGACCGAGAACTTCCAGAAGTACAGGCAGGATTTCGAAGAGGCAGAGGAACTAGAGATCAAATTGCCAACATACGCTGGATCATGGAGAAAGCTAGGGAGTACCAGAAGAACGTCTACTTCTGCTTCATTGACTATGCTAAAGCCTTTGATTGTGTGGAGCACAACAAATTGTGGCAAGTTCTTAAAGAGATGGGAATACCAGAACATCTTATTTGTCTCTTGAGAAATTTATATGCAGGTCAAGAAGCAACAGTGAGAACTGAACATGGAATCACTGACTGGTTCAAAATTGAGAAAGGAGTTCGGCAAGGCTGTATACTGTCGCCTTGCCTATTTAACTTGTATGCAGAGCACATCATGAGAAATGCGGGATTAGAGGAGTCACAAATTGGGATCAAGATTGCAGGGAGAAATATCAACAACCTCAGATATGCAGATGATACCACTCTAATGGCAGAAAGTGAAGAGGAACTAAAGAGCCTGTTGATGCGGGTGAAGGAGGAGAGTGCAAAAGTTGGCTTGAAACTCAACATCAAGAAAACAAAGATCATGGCATCCGGCCCTCTCAATTCCTGGCAAATAGAAGGGGAAGAAATGGAGATAGTGACAGATTATTATTATTTATTATTTATTATTTATTATTTATTATTTATTATTTATTATTTATTATTTATTATTTATTATTTATTATTTATTATTTATTATTTATTATTTATTATTTATTATTTATTATTTATTATTATTATTTAATTTTTAGACCGCCCTTCTCCAAATAGGTCTCAGGGCGGTTTACAACATAAATGGTTAAAACACAATAAAATCCCCATAAAAACCCCAATTAACATCAACAAAAGTTACATATAAGCGGCGGTGGTCACAATTCTGATCTTAGTTACCTGACTTCCCCCCAAGTTCAGCCTGGTGGGGAGAATAATATTCAGAAGAGGGTGGCACCAATACAATAGATCTAACAATGATCTCGATATTAGAGATCTCAATATTGGAGCGGATCCTCTGATGGATTTGTGGAAGAGCTGCCCTGGCCTCAACCATATGCCTGGCGGAAGAGCTCCATCTTACAGGCCCTGTGGAAAGCTGGTAGATCCCGCAGGGCCCTTAGCTCTTCTGGGAGCTCATTCCACCAGATTGGGGCCAGGACTGAAAAGGCCCTGGCCCGGGTCGAGGCCAGGAGAACATCCCGTGGGCCCGGGACAACCAGTAAATTCATACCCGCAGAACAGAGTGCCCTGTGGGGGGCATAAGCAACCAAACGGTCCTGCAGGTAGACGGGACCCAGGCCACGTATAGCCTTAAAGGTCAATACCAATACCTTGAATCTGATTCGGAAACAGACTGGTAACCAGTGCAGATGATGAAGCACCGGCTGAATGTGGGCCCTCAAAGGTGTTCTAGTGAGGACCCTGGCAGCCGCATTTTGGACCAGCTGTAACTTCTGAGTCAAAGTCAAGGGAAGGCCTGCGTACATGAGTTACAGAAGTCTAATCTGGAAGTGACCGTTGCATGGATCACTGTGGCCAGGTGTTCCGAGGACAGGTAGGGCGCTAGTAGCTGGGTTTGGCAAAGATGGAAAAATGCCATCCGAGCTACATTGAGCCTCCATAGAGAGGGACGCATTAAATGTCACCCCCAAATTCCTGGCAACTGGTGCAGGTGTTAATTGCACCCCGTTCAGGCATGGGAGGTGCACTTCCTGGTTCTGTCCTCTTCTGCCCAGCCACAGGACCTCCGTCTTGGAGGGGTTGAGAATGCTTGCAAATCTATGATTCTATGATCATTAAAATGATTTCCCATATTCTATTGAACCATTTTGGTATTCTTTGTGATACCTGATTTTTTCAATTACATCATACATGTTTTTGTTGCTGTTATTGCATTTATAATTATTTCAAGATCAATCTTCATTATGCTTTCTGTATATAGCTCAAGTCACCAAAAGGGTATTTTAGGGTTCAAGAAAGTGCAGGTGAGGGCGACTGAGATTATTAAGAGTTTGGAGTAACTTTGCTGTAGGGAAATGCCAATGACTCTGGAGCATTTCCATTCAGAAAAAAAGTGATTTAATGGGGGGGGGGGATTATAGAAGTATATAAAATTACATATGGAGAAAATATATAGACACAATTTTTCCCTCTCCCATACTATCAGAAATTAAGGGTACTAAATGAAGTGGTGAACCATAGATTCAGGATTAAAAAAAGAAAATCCTTTATGCAATGAATAATCAAATTGTGGAATTATCTGGCAGTGGGTGTAGTGATTGCATAGATGGATTTAAAAATGGTTTAGTGTCTCTTATCTCAAAAGTTCCCGTGAATGCTGAATAAGTACTATAGGACTGAATGTGGAAGAACATAATGCATCATAGATATCATGCTTGATTTTTATATCTGGCACTATTGCTTTCTTCAACCAAAAGCTGTACTATTTTAATTTATCTATTTTAAAATGTTTATATTTGCTGATCTTTCATTTCCAGTTTGGGGCCATTCTGAGCAAGAATAGTAATATACTTAAGAATAAACATTTACCTGCAGAGAAGTTAGAACTTTATGTAATGTACCCAGAGGACATACAGACCATTTAATTTTACATTTAGGCCTTTAATTTTAATATGACTTTTTCTCATGGGTAGTTGCTTAAGCTACTTGTTATTCCCAACATCACATTCATTGTACAAATGACATGCTTTAAAAAGATTTTCTGTAACCCTCACAATGATCCTATATATGAAAATGGTTTGCATGGAGCCATGATGGGAGCTTTCTAGACTGCACTGGACATCATCCAAACCCAATCTAGTTTATAACATATGGACATTATTCGGAGCATCACACTATTCAGTACAACATTTCTGATATATCCAAAGTCTATTGTTCTTGTGGCTACTGAGAAACTTTGGATGATAGCAGGTAAAATCCTTGATGAATCACACATCATTTAAATCACTTTCTGAAGGGGTTGAGTTTGCAGAATTGCCATTTTGGTTTTAAAAGATGGGGGAGGAATTGGCCATGGTAGTGTGTGCTCAAAGCCATGAGAAGTCCCATTACAATTTTAAGAACAGGCAGAATTTAACCGAATATGGAGAACATACATGCTCATGAATAACCCCTGTACGGGCAGTTTCTCCTTTCACTCAAATAATCCTTTGAAGTTTAAGAAGCACTTTTACTACGGACTAACACAGCTACCCTTTGAAACTGTACTTTGTCCATTCTGTTCTTATTTCTGGGTGGATAGAAAGATGTCAGGAGGCAGATCTATTATATACCATGTAATGTATATAAGGGTTATAGTTTTAGCTGAAAATCTTATTTTAGTTACTTTTTGTTACCACCTGATCTTCCCCATTATATGGATTCCAGCTTTCTCTGATATAACCCGAGTAAGACCATTTCTACAGCACTGACTTTCCTCTTTTTTCCTGCATGTTGAATCCCCAAAGGATTCTTTGAGTCTAAACCAGTCATTCCACAGTAGACATTTTTGTTCAGTGTTTTCTTCATTTTTCTAGGAAGCAATTTGCTGCAGGCTCTCCACACTCACTTCAGGAAAGACTTTTTGTTTTGTTTGACGTGCCTCTAATAAGAGTCACTGACCCTCCTCCCTGGTTCTGATACACATTTGCATTTTTATTGCATTCCTTTATAATTTTAAATGTTGTTTTTAAGTTTCAAATGTTTTATGTTTGCTGCCTTGGATACCCTGCTCAGGTGGAAAGGCAGCATTAAAATGTTTTAAATGAATACATAGTGCATTTAGGGTGGCTACTTGAAGTTCATATTTCACACTGAGAAACATATAGTGGATTTTATATTCCCCTCTCTTTTTGTCCAAGATGAAACAACCTGGATTTTTGTTTTACATGAAAGATTCATAGATATCTTACGAAATGCTTCATAAATAGCTAGCAGGTACATTTTTATGATATCAGCAATCAAATGAAGGTGAATATGAAAGGAACATCACACTTAATAAGACACGGCTTTAATTATACTTGGCACCTTCTCTGGCACCATCACAGTCGTTTCTGCTGCTGACTTTGCCTTTTGCAGCAGGTCACAGGAAGGTGACTCCCTTGCACTCTTCACCATGTATTCTCAGATGCACAGGCTTTGGCTGCCATGATTGCCCAGAAATAGTTCTGATGCCAGCGCTATTAGCATACACCCCAGCTGTGACACCTCCTTCTGCTGATTGCTCTTTCCTTGCAATACGAGAACCTAAGGGGCATTTTTTTCCTACACGACACGTGCTTTTACAGAAAGTATGAGAACAGGAGGAAGAAAAATATATTCAGGTCACTCTAACAGCAGCTTGAAGTGAGCCTTCCCAGTGGTGGTTTCATCAGTTACATGACACCGATTGGCAAAAGTTTTGAGCTTTCCATACTCCTGATGAGACAAAGGATAGGATAAGATGTAAAAACTGATTGCATGTCAAGGAGAATGAGGGCTGAGGCAATGAAGAGTGATGCACATACTGCTTTTTGATATGTTAGACCACATCTTTTATTATAACAGGCCCTACATAAGGAGTGCCAGTGGAGTATGGGGGTGGATCCCTTCACCAAATGATCCGTCTGCTGCTTCATGAAACCACTCTAGCCCACCTGCTGCTTGATGACTGATTCCAGCTTGCCTGATGGAACCCCATTGTGGAGCAACAGATTGACGGGACCCATCAGACACAACCAACAGATGCAAGTCAGCTGGCAGCCCCCACCTGGGCATGCCATTATGGTTCATCATCTCCATGGCCCCCAAAATGATAGGGGTCCAGCATGCAGTCTTAGCTGCCATCCCAAAAGGATCTGCACCAATGAACAAAACTGTCCAGCTGTGATTAATAGCATTTCAAAATTATTAACACACTAGATAGAAACCCCATTTTAAAGAGGGATAAAATGGGCGCTAGGAAGGCGAGGGTGGCTGGATGTATTCGCAGCGGGCGGCGGCGTACCCGAGGGCGTGGATGGGGCAGCCGGAAAGGCTCCGCCGTCGGCTTGGGGCATGTCCAGGCCTCCCCCAGAGCGGGCCTTACCTCGTTGATGTGAGGAGTGATTTGAGGGGCTCGCAGTTGTTGGTTTGAGCATTGCGGCTGGCAGGTCTCCCGCGACCAGGCGGTCCCGCCAGAGGTACTGGCAGGGCGGTCGCAGTGACGATCATGGCCGTGGCGGCCATTGGTGGTGCAGCAGCGGGTGGCAGTGTCCGGAGGCCGGGCGGGGCCGCAGGGCGGGTGAAGCAGTTTGCGGAACCACCGTGGCTGGAATCAGGGCCACTGGGGCGGGGGGAAAGCGGTGGCGGCTGTGCGGCGGTAGCATGTGTAGCTGGGTGGGGCGGTGGGGAGGCAGTCTGCTGGTGGGCGTAGGCGGCGGCGGGTCCTCCAGGCTGCACGGGCATACGTTTGGCGGCTGTTTCATGGGCGATTGGGGCTAAGCCACATCGGGTGTTGGCGAGGCGGCCCAGTGACGACAGGAGGTGGCGCGGGATCCTCGTGGAGACGCATCCACACCAGCGGCAAGTGGGGAAATGGCAGATCTGGGCGGCCAGTCCAAGGCGGGCCAAGTGGCCAATTGGCCACTTGGCCCTCGAGTGGCACTCGGAGGGGCCCAATTGGACCCCTCCGAGTTTTTATCCCGGACGGGTCCCGCCCTAACTCCTCCCCACCAGCCCTTACCATTTTATTTAAAGATATTCACTGCATTTAAGAATTCCAATGCATTCACAAAGAATCCTACCAGAAAAAGGGGGGAGGGAGCTTGATATTGGCCCAGGGAAAGAGGCTGGATGCTGGCATATGGCACAATACGTAGGCTTTGACAGGCCCCACATCCCACCCAGTGTGATAGCAGTTGGCCACAGCATTGGGCATGTTGGTCATGGCCAGCCCCCTGATTCCCCCCCCCCCTCCGCCTCTGCTGCAGAAATTCTCCCTCTTGCTACAAATCCATCTGGTGCTCTGGTCACACAAATTAGGGGTGCTGGTAAATCATGGCTACACTTCATCAGTACTTCATGTACTTTCTTATTGATGTAGAACACATCTTCTGGCATGCTCCCAGGGACAGAAATTGGTATGGACATGATGTCCATAGTCTTGTCTCAGGGAGTGTGCCAAAAGTGTCTGGGGCAGTCATGGGGTAGCATGGGATGAAGCCAGGCAAGTGCTGCCACTACCCTAGGAGGCCGGGGCAGTCATGATGCAGTGTGGGAGGAGGCTGGGCCAGTGCTGCCACAAGAGGTAAGTAGATGGAGAGGAGAGGGAGGAGGGAGGAGGGAGTCTGGGTGTGTGTCTGACAGAGGAGGGGTGAACAGGGCAGAGGTCATGGAAGCAAGAGGAAAGGGGGAGAAGGCAGGGAGTAATGGGGGGGAAGAGTCTGTTTCTGCATGTGTATGTGTGTGTCTGAGAGAAGGGGAGGGAAAGGACCAGGGATGAGGTCAGAGAACGAAGAGGGAAGGGGAAAAGGCCAGTGGGAACTGAGCCCCTGAGCCGCCTGAGCCCCTGCTCTGTTTGCTTTCCTACCGGCGCCCCTGACTTCCCACCACCCACTGAGGGTTGCTGCCAGCAGGAGCTGCACAGTGCCACACTGAGGGGGAGCTCCAGCCATGGCAGCCACTGAAGAGCACCAAAGGTGAGCTGGCGGCAGAGTGGCAGGGCAGCCCCTGAGGCAGCAGCCAGAGAGGAGGATGAGGAGGAGCCATGGCCTGGTATCAACTGATCAACAGACCAGTACCGGTCCCTGGACCGGGGGTTGGGGACAGCTGCTTTAACCCATGTCTTCCAATTTTGTTAAACAAATATATTTCACAGTTTTAAACCTCTATGTATATAAAAATGTACATGATTCCTCCTCACCACCCATTTCTAGTCTTATCCTCAGATATTTAGTTTGCAGCATATGTAATTGTTTGTGGGCATCATTCATGAGAAGACAGATGTATCAGTCTTGCCGATACATCATGTAGTCAGTTGTACAAGGCAAATAAAGGGAAAGATGCTCCTTAGATCATATTGATTACAAGTAAATTATTTTTTTCACACAATGAAGTACTTTCATCATATTAGTTTCACAGCTCTCTTTGCTTTCACTTTTTAATAAGATTAACTTACTTCAAATAACATGCAACACTGAGTGACTTGATTTAAATTTACACACACAGCTGATCTCAGGTTTGTAGAATGTATTTGTGAGACATGAGAACTACCCAGAGAATCAACATGTTGTGTACTTTAGAGCAGTGGTCCCCAACGATTTTATCACAGGGGACTGGTCAACGCTTGACAATTTTACTGAGGCCCGTGGGGGTAGTCTTTTGCCTAGGGATGTTGCTGCCCCCTGGCTCTGCTTGCTTTCCTGTCGGTGCCCCTGACTTCCCGCCCCCCACTGGGGAGCACTGCCAGCAGCAGCTGCGCAATGCCATGCCAAGGGGGAGCCCCAGCCACGGTGGGAGAGCACCAAATGTGAGCCGGCAGCAGAGTGGCAGGGCAGCCCCCAAGGCAGCAGCCAGGGAGGAGGACGAGGAGAAGCCATGGCCCGGTACCAACAGATCCACGGACCAGTACCAGTCTCCAGACCAGGGGTTGGGGACCACTGCTTTAGAGAACACAGCTAAATATACCAAAACACTTAAAATGGCATTGGGACAGGGAAATGATTGGATTGAGTATTTGGAATATTTTGCAGCCTTGTTGGTTTTCTGCATACTGGAAGCTGCCAAGTATCTACTGTTCATCCAGGATTTTGCTGAGTCCAGATGAATCAAGAGGGCATAGCGTCACTTTCTTTGTTTAAGAATATGTCTCAAAGTCCATACCAAAGTTCACTACAAGTTATCAATGGTCTGCATTTTTCTATCTGAAAAATATTTTCCCCCACTAGTGTGCTTTCATTTACCGTTGTAGCATAGCAGCAACATCATGTGAAATGGGTTACGTTTCATCTAAGAAAATTTGAACTTGAAATAAGATCTGTCTTTTCCTGAGAAGTTCTCAGGGAAGTTGCTGGAGAGGAAAGAGATCTGGTTTAGTGTTGCCTCCAGATCACTTTCTACTAATTTAGAGGCACAACATTCCAACTTCTCTATATAATGAAATCACAGCTGTGTAGGGATTAGGGACCATGGGTTTCCACTATTCTTTTGGTGAATACAGGAAGGATACCTGCCTGGTATCTGATCAAAGTAGAAAGAATATTTGTGCTTTTAATGAAAATTCACATTTTTGTTATGTAGAGGATTATATCCTATTTTTATTATGTGGAAGGGTCAGTAGGTGGTCATACTTTGCTGGTAAAGCTTTTCATGGAACAGAGATAAACAGAACCACTTTTTAATTGTTATAAATCCATCTACAGTTAAAGGGGCTGTGGCTGAAAAGCTGACAACACTACATGCTTCAGCTTCCTATCTGATCCTGTAGTTTCACTTCTATTTTAATTTTAACTTCATCTTTTGGCCAGTTGTCTGACATTTGTTGCATTTACAGCACAGTTCTGCCATGATTTTCCAGTCTCCAGTAGAGATTTACTAATGAAGGTTTCCTAGGTCTGACCTGGCTTAGATTTCATTTGTGATACCTGCATATCAGATGGATAACAGCTCAGCTTGATTCATCTTTTTTGCTTCGCTCTTTGGTCTGAACTTTGATCTGAATTTTGTACTGTGCTTCAGGTTACAGGGATCAATTCATGAGTTCAGCAGTTGCTCATATGAAGTTACTTTCATTTTTGTTAGACATCAATAGGATGACTGATAAAAGGAGGATAATGAGTATTAAAGGTTATGGCAGTCTAATAAAAATGTTCTTTTTTCTACATAAAAGTGCACGCGCAGAAAGACAGAGGGAAAGGTAGGTTGATATATGTTCTCTGCTATTATAGCATAGTATGGTCTATTGTGTGTTTACTATTTAGCATGCCAGTCACTTTAGCCATGGTTCTCTTCAGAATCTGCAAGTATTGAGAAAAAAATCAACAAGAGGAAAGTTCCATGAAGACGGGAAAAACCCACTCTCCACTCAATCCTTGCTTTTCCTTATAACCTTCCTCTTCAGTCTCCTGCTTGGTAGGTCTTGACAGGTTGCCTGCCACCTCACTTTCTTCATCCTTGTACATTCATATGGGAAGGGCTGTGGTTAAGTGGCAGAGCATTTGCTTGGAATGCAGTATTTCCCAGGTTCCACTTAAAAGACTCAAATAGTAGGCAGTGTGGAAGATCTCTGCCTGGAGGACTGGGCCTATAACACCCACATTGAATAATGTATTTCCAGCCTGCTTTTGCGGCTGGATTTTCCTGTGTGGGACAGGAAATTCTGCTTTTAAAGTACACTGAAAGTACATTATCCAATGTGCACAGAATGGGTCATGGAGGGCTGTTGCCAGTCTAAGTAGACAATGCTGACCTTTATGACAAAGAGTCTGATGCAGTATATGACAGCTATTACTATTAAATGTTGAGCAACCCTACTTCCTCTGTCCCTTATAGATGAACTTAACAAAATATTTTCCCCTGATCTATTATACATCTATTATGCCGGTTGCTAGTGGCAAGGTAGCATGCCCTGCTGCATCTGGAGAATGCATGGGGGAAGGAATCCCCTGGTGCACACAAAGAACCCTGATGTTGTACATACAAATGCACACCACTGGGGCTGGAGGGCCCACTGCACTGTGCAGACAGCAGTGGGGGGAGAGTGGGGCATAGGAGCACCACCGCACACTGGCAGGAGAATGGCATGCTGCTCTCCTACTATCATGGGGGTGGGAGACTGCCCTGGTCAACTCCATGGCTCATAGCTCTGACAGGGGCATTTGGTGCCCTGCAGGGCTGGCCCGGCTCTTACATTATGCACAGGGCCAGCCTGGCAGGGCCGCAGATGGCGACTATAGTGGGGAATGTGGAAGAATCCATGGTCCCTTACCATGGGCTATCCAGGGTCCTGCTCTAGGCTGGAGCCAGGATGGTGGCAATATTATGCACAATTTGGGATTAGCCCTGCTGCCCTGCCACCACCACCCTGGACTATCCAGCCCATGGATAATTGGTCCATGACTCACAATTTTTCTGATATAAAATTGTTTTAGGTTCCCCTGACCTCACTCAGTGAGCTAAGTTGCTACCAGTGTGTGAGGGCCAGATCACAATTCACAATTTTGTTGGTGTTAAAAGTGCTACTGGGCTCAAATTTTCCTATGCCAAGGAACAGCTCAAATCAGCACTCTGGTACAATAAGAGGGCAGTCTTTAATGTTCTCCTGTGCTGTTTTCTAACCAGAGTCGGCTGCCCATGCAGTATTTGTGCACATGCAGCCCCCGATGGGATCTTGGGGATGGAACCAAATAACATCATGCCCAGCTCAGAGGTTGTCATTTGGGTCCACTCACAAGTAGCAAGGGAAACACATAGAGGCTTCCACCCATATGGATCATCCAATGCCTGGTTCCATGGCTTTGATTCCATGTCAATGATTTGAAAGCTGTAATCAATAAAGCTGCGATCTCTTAATTATGTGACTGTAGGTGAGCTGCTTGTAAGCAAGACATTATTTTAAAGCAATGTTAGATTGTTTAAAATTGTTTGTTTGTTTGTTTATTTATATTGCACCTCATTCCACCATTGAACTTAAATTTTGTTGGACTGCTTCAGACCAACACAGCTATCCAAATGAATCTCACTCCCTAATGAGAACCAAAGTAGTTTATATAATTATCTTATTAATTATTTTGTCTTCACAGTAACCCTGTGAGGTAAGCTAAGGCAAGAATGTGTAACTGACTTAAAGATCACCCAGCCAGCTTCCATGAGAGGGGGCAGGGATTCAAAGCTGGTTCTCCTAGATCAGTGGTTCTCAACCTTGGGGTCCCAACTACAAGTGGGGTCACCTGGCCCCTTCCGCAGGTTGGTGGCTTTGGCGGTGGGCAGCCGTGGCAGGTGGCGGTGGGTTGCAGTGGGCGGTGGCAGCTGGTGGCTGGCGGTGGAGCCATGGCACTGGATGCCTCTACGCTGCCTCCAGATTGTTGTGTGCCTGCATGCACATGTGCGTGCTGCCTCTGCCACCGTTGAGGTCATGGTGTTACGGCGGTTGAGAACTACTGTCCTAAATTCTAATCTAAAACTCTACTGACTATAATTTACTGTTTTTGTAGCACTGCTGCTCTTGAACAGTAGCAAACAGTTGAGCCTGGATTAGTGATGCAAGTCACATCATAGCAAATCACCTGCTAGCTGCTGCTGGCCTTGGTCACAGAGTCATCCCACAAAGGCCAAAACTGGAGGAGGAGGAGGAGGAGAGTTGGTTCTTATATGCCACTTTTCTGTAACCAAATGAGTATCAAAGTGGTTTACATTCACCTTCCCTTTCTTCGCCCCACAACAGACACCCTGTGAGGTAGGTGAGGCTGAGAGAGCCCTGATATTACAGCTTGGTCAGAACAGCTTTATCAGTGCTGTGGCGAGCCCAAGGTCACCCAGCTGGTTGCATGTGAGAGAGTGCAGAATCAAACCCGGCTTGCCAGATTATAAATCCACCTAACCATGCTGGCTCTCCTAGCCCCCTCCTCTACCTTTTACTGACAGAAAGAATTGAAAGTTCGTGATACTGTTGTTGTTGCCAAGCAACAGCAACTGGGTGCATTTGTTTCTTAAAGCTACATTTGCTGTTTCTATTATTCAGTGATGGTTTTTACCCCCAGTTTATTCTCTTTATAAGATTTCAGATTTTTCTGCAAACCAAGGACTTTTCTCAGACTTGTAGACAAATCTATCTTGTCTATTCATTTCTCCAGTCTCTGGATTTCTGTATTCACAGATGAAGCCATGTTGAGATTTGGATACACTGATAGGCATAATTTTGATTCAAATGTGTAGCCGTGTTGGTCTAGAGTAGCACAATAAAATCAGAGTCTAGTAGCACCTTTAAGACCATCAAAGATTTATTCAGGGTGTAAGCTTTCGAGTGCTAGCACTCTTTGTCATTGATTTTTTTTAAATTTAAAAATGCAAAGCTTTTCAATAGTAAATTAACACTTATCAGTCTTGCAAGGTATTCAAAAAGTGAATTGTTTTCAACAATAAGCACAAAGTATCAGAACACTGAGAATCAAACAACTGAAATTTGAATTTACTACTTATGATTTCCTTAGGGAACGTTTGCACCATTATACAGAGGCTACTTTAAATTGCTCCATATGGTAGCTGCAGCTGGTATATCTCAGTTTCAAAATGGGGGCATTTCTTCTGTAATTTTCCAGCACCAGATCAAAGTTTTAAAACATTTTTACTCAGACTTTTTATATGTCTCTGATTTTTAGGATGGTGTTCTTGTTGCCAGCACTTTCTTGGATTCACAAGAGCATTTTGGTGGAGAGAAGGATTTTCATGCATGGAACACAACTTCCCAATCCAGCCCCAAATGCACCTGAAATTATGCTCATGGAGAACAGGAGGTCCCCAAGTACAATAAGTTTAGATTTTGTGGCAGTGGGAGAAGAAAAAAAAAATCACACTTCATGAATAGAAATCCTTGTGCCCATGAGTATTATTTTCCTTCTTGCTTGCTTTCTTGCTTTCTTCTGCCCAGGAGTGTAACTTCTTGCTTCATTCTGTTGCAGCTCCAAATCCCTCTGAAACTCTATTCCTGATGGAATTCTTTTTTACCCTTGGAAACATTCCAGTCAGTCCAAGCAACTAGGTTACTGATTTTAGTTTAGTTTCTATTAGGTTGATGGTTAAACGGATAGATACATCAATATAGTATTGTTGTCTCCTGTGCAGCTTGGTGTCCATGACTGTGTTTTTCCTAATGTGATTCTGAAAGCCTATTACAATATGCTAGTGGGAGTCAATCTGTCTGGTTATTCACCTCATGGTTCTGAGAACAATTATTGTTATGGGAAGACCTGAGTATTTATATCTAAGTAGAACAAAACAAAAAGGTAAACAAAGCAATCCCCACCCCAAACATAGTTATAGCTAGGGAATGGGCAAATAGAATTCCTGTCTCCTAAGCTTTCATTTCAAATGCAGAATATGCTCAGAAGCTAAATAGAAACCAGTGATCTGAAAATTTTAATTATCTTGTATGTAAATGAATGTTCAGTTCTTTCCCTCCATTCATTTGCTCTTCCCCTCCTCAAGAAACATCTTTGAAATACTTGCAGTGAAAAGAGATTGACACTACAAAAGGTAATAGTTTCTGACCTTATTCTGACATCTCTTCAGTCTCCATGTTGTTCTCTCATTTCTCTTTTCAATGTTGCTCTGATAACAAATTCTTTCTTAGGGGGTTTCACCTCACCTGAAAGACTATAAGGGAATGTTAAGTAACTTATATTTTTAAATTTAATGAGAACGTGAAAGAAATTCTACTATAAAGAAGAAATAAGGTGAATAACAATGGAATTAAGCTTGGATGTATATATTTATTTAGATATAGTGGTCTGGACCCAGGTAAATTTTAAAAGTATTTTCCTTGGAGTAAACCTCATGGAGATTTCAGTAGGATTCTGATCATACTTGCATGGGATGTCACTGTAAAGAGCCTAACATTCTCATTAAAATGGAGTAGGATATATGTACACCAACATGGCTACCCACCTAATAGAACATAAAATATCCTTCTAATTATTTATATACATTATACATGTCCATATGCTAATTCATCACTAGTTCTGAGTGTACTCTCCATTTGTCTTTAGAACAATTAGATACTAAGAAAAACCTGAGGTATGATGAGAAAGAGAGAAAGAAAGAGAGAGATGAAATAATTGCAATAGATACAGAGGGAGTAGCCAAAAATACTATCCTTGTAGTGTTAAATGGTGACCACTATCTTATACCACAGGAAGTTTTTCCAGTTTTTTTTCCCCCTAACCAGTCCCTTGTATATAATCCTTTTAATTTGGTATATTTTACAGATATTACATTTATTCATCCATGTCTCTTCCAACCTGCTTCTTCACAGGAATTTTTGCTATCATGAATAGCAGGAAGACCCTGAGGTATAGTAGAACAACAAGACAAAGTCATGTGCATGACTTCGATGGTATCCATTCCTCCCCCCTCCCCCAATACCAAAGATAAAATGTAAACCTTATTTTCTTTGGTTTAAAATAGGAAATTGTGGATGGGAATTGATTGACCATCCATCTGAACACTCCCCATAGACTTCATGGAAAGCTGAGATGGACTTAACCTCCACCTTAAAGGTTCTGTATTTCCACCTTTCAGGATGCCCCTGAATCACACCCTGTGAACCAATGGGGAAAGATGGTGTTGTTGTTATGTGCGAAGTCGTGTCCGACCCATCACGACCCCATGGACAATCATCCTCCAGGCCTTCCTGTCCTCCACCATTCCCCGGAGTCCATTTAAGTTTGCACCGACTGCTTCAGTGACTCCATCCAGCCACCTCATTCTCTGTCGTCCCCTTCTTCTTTTGCCCTCAATCGCTCCCAGCATTAGGCTCTTCTCCAGGGAGTCCTTCCTTCTCATGAGGTGGCCAAAGTATTTGAGTGTCATCTTCAGGATCTGGCCTTCTAAGGAGCAGTCAGGGCTGATCTCCTCTAGGACTGACCGGTTTGTTCTCCTTGCAGTCCAACGGACTCACAAGTTCTCCAGCACCAGAGTTCAAAAGCTTCAATTCTTTGACGTTCGGCCTTCCTTATGGTCCAACTTTCGCAGCCATACATTGCAACTGGGAAGACCATAGGCTTGACTAAACGCACTTTTGTTGGCAGGGTGATGTCTCTGCTTTTTAGGATGCTGTCTAGATTTGCCATAGCTTTCCTCCCCAGGAGCAAGCGTCTTTTAATTTCTTTGCTGCAGTCCCCATCTACAGTGATCTTGGAGCCCAGGAAAATAAAATCTGTCACTATCTCCATTTCTTCCCCATCTATTTGCCAGGAATTGAGAGGGCCGGATGCCATGATCTTTGTTTTCTTGATGTTGAGTTTCAAGCCAACTTTTGCACTCTCCTCCTTCACCCGCATCAACAGGCTCTTTAGTTCCTCTTCACTTTCTGCCATTAGAGTGGTATCATCTGCATATCTGAGGTTGTTGATATTTCTCCCTGCAATCTTGATCCCCCTGCCAAAGATTCCCCCTGCCAAAAAAGGTCCAACCCAGCTTTTCGTCTATGTGCATAAAGCAGGGGAAGAAATGTTCTGCAACGACTTGCTACAGCAGTGGCAGCAGAGGCCTGGGGTAACTTCATGAAGGTGGGATAGCATCACACCATTATAGAAGGCCTGGCTCTTCCATGCATGCATGGGCCCGGCCTGGCATGACCTCCAATAATGCTGCATTACAGAAGGGAATGCTGAAAAATCAGTGTTCCCTTAACATGGGCCATTGGAGTTTATAAAGTGGGCCACAGCTGGGAGGGGGCCAGGCTGATAACAGTGTTGTGCATCAGTGGAAATTTGTCCCACTGCCATGTGAGCACCAACCCATACAAGAAACCAAAAAAATAGTTTGGTTTAAAAATAAGAAATGAAGTCAAGTAAAGTGTGATTAAAAGTGAGAAGAAGAAAAGTGAGAAAGCAAGAAGGGAAATAAACAGAAATAATCCCTCAGCCAAACCATTTGATGTCTTCTCCAGTGATGAAGGTCTTCTAAGGTCCAACGCAATAGCCAAAGCAGCAGCCAGCCAGCCAGGACCAGAAGACTCAAATAATCCCCTCTACCAGAGCAACAGGTCAGCGAGGCAGCAGCCAGCAAGAGTCAGGTAAGAAGAAGCTTTATACTTCTTGGCCATGCACAGATTTTCAAAAAGGAAAAACCTGTGATAGGACAAGAACTGGTTTTCCCCCAAAACCTACTTCCCTATTGGCTAACCCCCCCCCCCAGCCTCCTCCCCCTCACTTACTTTACAGCAAGCAAGCTTAGCAAGCTGCAAGATCTCGTCATTACAATGCATTTGCAGATGCAAAATTCATTGCAATGATTGGCCATTCCTCCAGGGAGCCTAGCCATTGGTTTGCCTTCCTCCCCTCTCCCCTTTTGCCCCGGAGGAGCCCGGGCAAAGGCTGGAAACACAGAGCAGGAATTCTAAGGCAGTTCTCACCTGTCTGTTTCCCTTTAAACTTTAAATGGCTGTCTGAGGTGCTGGAGCATTCCGGAATGTGCCAGAGCACACTTTGGCTGGCCATGCTTTGGCTCTGTTTCTATGGGGATTTTTGTTTCGGGCCTAATTCAGCCGGTTTGTCTCCAGATTTTTGGATGGAGTAGTACGAAGCACACATGCCTAGTCCTAAATTCAATGATTTCTGTTTTATATTCTGCTTTCTTTGCATCTTCAAAATTTGACAAGTGAAGACATAATAAAATTAATCAACACCTATGAATAATTTCAACAGAGCAGGGTTTGGAATCAACATTTTCATGGGGAAACCTGAGGAAGACTGTATTATTTACTAGAACACTTGAAGCTAAGTTATTCATATTTTCCCCTAAACAAAATATGATAAAATTATAAGCCCACAAAAAGGATTATAGAAACAATATACCATACTCTTTCTCCTTCCCTATTTTCATTTTCACATATCATATGGGAAGATCAAATTTAAAATCCAGTGGTACCTATATGACCAACAAAGTTTTATTCAAGGCATGAGCTTTTGTGTGCATGAACACTTCCTCAGTGGAATCAAAATAATCATAGAATAAAAATAAGCAGTTCAGACTTACAGATGGAATGAGAGGGGAAATTAATATACAGCATAATGAAAGTGTCCAGGTTCCAGAGATACATAGGGGGGAAAAAACAGCAATTAGGATTGCATGGAAACCATTTGGCCAGAATAAATAATGCAAATATCTACATAGAATCACAGAATCATAGAGTTGGAAGGGGCCATACAGGCCATCTAGTACAACCCCCTGCTCAACGCAGGATTCCAAAGCATCCTAAAGCAATCTACATAAAGACAACAATGCACAATTAGATAGTAAACTGTTGACAACAGTTAGCTGAAATATTGCCTTTTTCCCCCTGCCTGATCTCTAAAGGATGGAAGCATCTAGGTGTTTCATATTCTTTGAAGTAGAGGATTTGGTTCACAGACCAGAAAATTGTTTTTAACAAAGTAGCATTAAACCAGTCATAGTTACATTATAATCTACTTGTTCAAATCAATTATTTGTGAGACCTGAATATGTTTTGCTTAAAAACAAACATTGTTCTACTGCTTTAGGCCAACATGACTACCCATTTAAATCCACCAGGGAAGATACAGAGCATAGGAAATTTCAGTCTCAACAGATACACTGTAGAAATTCAAGCAGTACAAAAGTACTGTTATTAAAGATGTCGCATTTCAGCTTTCACTGTATCATATGCCATGGTACACACCATTATACCTGTTTGATTTTTACCTCTGAACCTTAGGGTGTCTGAATTTACATTACATTGTGCCAGATACTTCCTTTCATTTTGTCAGCTCAATGGCAACATCCCATGGCTTAGTGAATCTGACTGCAGGTTTGATCTAGCAAACTTTAGATTCCAAAATACAATGAAGAAGAGAAGGATAGAAAATGGAATAAAGATGTGAATTGTGAACACTTTCTTTTGACATTGTGTCATCAAAAGATTTATAATCTTGTATTAGCCTGAGGGCTGAAGTATGTTTAATGTGACTTATTTGACATTTCACTTCAAAATATAGCCATGGGCAGTGGAGGGTGGGGGATGCTATATGGATAATTTATTACAAAGACTCTTTCTCCTAATATATTCTGAGCCTATCTGGACAGTTTGCTTGACTTGTCATCATTATAAAAATGTACAGGTGTTTGACATCTTCTCAGTTGGCAGCACTTTGGGAAAATATACAGGGATATGTGCTTGGACACACACAAACACACACACACACCTTATTGTGTGTGTGTTTTTAAGCAAAATATACTCAGATCTCACAAATATATTTGGTACCTTTTTGGATACTGAAAAAGTGGGTTCTGAAAAATTCCAGAAATATTAGGGATTAATTGGGAATATTGGGATCTGTAGGTTCCCAGGACTGTTATTTTATTTTTGATGTTTTTTTCCCTTCTGTGTTTCTCCGGGGGCTTAGTACAAGCTTGAAATGTTGCTTCAAGTAAAATTCTGTCAGTTTAATTTTTTTTTTAATTCATTATTTGCTGGAGTTGGTTTGTGTTGGATTTGCTTTTTTTTGCATCTTCTTGCATTTTACATTGAGATTGTGTTCTACATAGGTTGAAATTCTCATGTTTTTCTTGCTCTGGGGAGGGTGGTATATAAACAAACAAACAAATAAATAAATAGCCTTCCTATGGAGGGGGAGATTCCCAGGTTTTAGAATTTTATGGGGGACATCCATGGGAAACTATGGAGGACAGCTGGGGCCCATGGAATTGTAGAGCTGGATCCTATTGACTTGAAATTTGGGAGTTATTTACTGGCACCAATCGCTTCCCTGCCATTTTGATATCAGTATATTTTAAAACATGCCTAGCCATTGCAAGAAAGATTTTCTATAGGGAATAATGATCCCAAAAATACTGGACATCCTTTCCTATTCCCTAAAGCCCCAACCCAGTTCTGAATACTATACAGGTGACTGAAACCCAGGATACTGATTTTTAATGCTTCAAGCCCCCAAGCAGGTATGTGTTCCATATACCTGTTATCATATACTGTTATCAATTAATAATATTAATGTTATTATATGTATGGTTCTATGTATAGTTTCAGTTATATGTAAACTGCTCTGAGCCTTCAGTTATATGTAAACTGCTCTGAGCCTTCAGGGAGGGCGGCATATAAATATGAATAAATACATCAATAAAAATAAAATATACCTAGTGAGAGTCGGGCTGTCACTGGGATTCAGCTGAACACCTTGGGAACAGATGTGTGGTGGTTGTGCTTTCCTTTGACTACTCGCATAAAAAGGCTCTACAATGTTAGTAAAGGTTAATTTACTCCTCAGTTGATTTGGAAGCTGAAATGGAATATATATAATTTGTTTAAAATCTTTTATACAGAATTTTTAAATACAATATAAGCAAGAAAAAAGAAATATGCAATTTACCAAACAAAAAGAAAAGTAAAGAATGTGGGGGGGGGGAAAGAAAAAGGAGGGATATATGTAGTTTCAGGAACTATAGAGGCTATTGGAAACATTTTGCAGCAGATATGCTTTATCATCTGATGGTTCCATTTACAAGCTTCCTGTAAACCGCAACAATCTTAGGCAAACATTCAACATCCCATTTGTTTACATCCTGATTGATAGCAGACAGTCTAACTTATTCAAAAGAATCAGAGTTCAGTAGCACCTTTAAGACCAACAAAGATTTATTCAAGGCATGAGCTTTTGAGTGCAAGCACTCTTCCTCAGACAGACTCTGAGGAAGAGTGCTTGCACTTGAAAGCTCACGCCTTGAATAAATCTTTGTTGGTCTTAAAAGTGTCACTGGACTCTGATTTTATTGTGCTTCTTTCTGATTTTATTGTGCTACTTCAGACCAACATGGCTTGTTCAAAGGAACTAATTGCCCATTAGTATTCCACATTTCTTTGCTGAGGCTTCTCTCATCTGATGCCACCACCTTTGCTGCCTATCTGCTTTTCACATTCTCGTACATTCATTGTTTACATTTCACATAGACTAATTTACAGATGTGAGATCTGTTCCTCTGTCCTTATGGCTCTCTGATCAAGTGTGAACAAAATCACCTTCAGAAAGGTGTGGACAGTATAGCAATTGGAGTATCCAATACTGAATAGCATTTCAGTACAGCAACTGGAGCACTACAACTCTGCTGCAAACCACCAGCCATGGAATGGGTTGCTGTCACTACCCCTGTGTCAGGAAGATAGAATCCGATAAAAAGCATGAACTGATTAGGCCATGATCCAATCATGTCAGGATGCTGATGTTCATATAACAAAAGAAAAAGGGAATAAAAAGGGACCACACCCCTGTAATATAAGTAGAATCCTGGAGTAAACACTCAAGTGAGCTCTGCAGCTGCAGACTCCTGAAACCTTAGAAAAGAGCAGTAACAGTTTAACAACTAATGGAACTTGTGACAGGGGGATAAGCTTTTGTGAGGCACTGCTCACTGCCACAAATTTTGTTGGTCTTTAAGGTGCTACTGACCTCTTATTCTTTTCTATTGCTACAACCAGACTAACACGGCTACCCATCTTGATCTATCTCCTTCATCCTTGTTCTTTTTGGACTGATGCACACTAGGAAATCACATCAAATAAATGTTCTCCTCTTACTCCTCTCTTTGACAAATCACATATCCTGTCCTTTAATGGGCCTCTTGTATTTAGTGGTGGCGGTGGTCAAAGTAGCAGTACATTATCTCCATATGTCTAACCTGCCAAGGAATATAGTAGAATGTTGATAGGAGGTATAATGTATTTAATAATTGCATTTTGATTATAAGCTTGAAAGATAATTTCATTTTCTATGAAAAGCTTAGAATAGTCATCTATATTGTTTCATTTAACCTCTGAAGCTTAATATGGCTCATCAGTCCTTGTATTTCTTTCTGCTTTCCAGAGCAAGCACACATGCTTCTTCTTTATGCAAAAGACCTTATTTATGCTGCACATATTTCTATACAAGATGACAGGTTTGGCTCATTATTTAAAGTCTTCTGTGCTTTAATAGAAAGGGTATAGATGTATTCTTCCATTTTAAAATTAATGATATTAGCTACTTAGCAATTATCTATAGATAAGTGTCATTGAAGTAAATTAATCATTACCAATTTCTCATGTTGTCTCAAATGTAAAATGAATCCAGGTGCTTACAGCTGCAGTGGCAAGCATTCATCTTTCCAGGGTCTACACACTTGTTAATATATAATATTTCTATCTAATTCTGTCTCAAGCAGAAATGTTTCTTCCCATATTGTCTTTTAAAAGGAAAACTGATCTCTTTGCTTTCCTTTTAAATTTGGTCATAACACAAACTTAACCTGAGATTATTTCTAAGGCCGATTCTGCATGAGCAGAAAAAGCCAGGCCAGCATCCTGCAGCCACATGATGTTGCCACCGTCCCATCCCCATCCTGGACATGGTGTGGATGAGGCCCTCCATTGCTCTATGGGAAGGTGATGCAGAAGTATTCATGTTCCCTTTTTCACTACGGGGGCCAATGAGGCCTGGCCAGCTGCAGGTCTGTATGGACGTGGAAGAGTCCTTCCCCTCCTACAGAGGCCTGATGGGGACAGAAAATGTCTCACTCAGCTCTTCAATGCTTCATGGTACCATGGGGCTGAATGGGGTTTTTTAAAACCAAAAAAAACCCCACAACAACCACCTGCTGCCCCTTCACATGGTGGAACCTTTCTGCCCTGACTATTGTGTCTGTCGGGATGCAGAAATCCACAGTGGACAGCATCTGCCACCAAAATGTGTCCCCCATGTGAACACAGGAAGCAGCGGAGCATGCTGTTTCACCACAACGCACTTGCAGTGGCCAATGTGGTGGACGCTGCAATGCAAAATTCACCTGAGTTTCACAATTTCCCATTCCTACTAACATGATCTGCCATCATTGTGTTTGAGTGTCCAGTCTTGAAGGGCCTTTTGGTTGTGCACTGAAGCACATATCTATAAGAAACATTATTGGAAAAGGGATCATCCTAACTGAAATAACTCTGTTTTAAACACACTGAAAGTGCAACTGAGTGAGTCACTTGTTGTGAAGGGAATCAAAGATTTATTTCTCCAGTTAATATTTGTTATAGTGAAAATTGTGTGTGTTCTCCCTACTTATTTATCTGAAACATTTCTATACCATTTTCCCACACAAATAAGGTGGAAACATCAAAAACCATAACACATTTCAACTTTAAAACAGCATCTAAAATTACGTATATAAAAATGATTTGATTAAAAAAACACACAAACATGTAACCAACGCCATAGAGGAGGGCTAATAACTGTTACTGGAAGTATGTCAAACAAAACAAAAAATATCTTCATCCACTGGCAGAAGACAACCATAAAGGTAGACAGACCTTTATCCTTGTGGAGGAAGTTACATAGTTTTTGGCCCTGACCTGATGGAATGAGCTCCCAGGAGAGCTGAGGGCCCTGATGAAGATGCCACAGTTTCGCAGGACCTGCAAGATGGAACTCTTCCACCAGGTCTATGGTTGAGAGCAAAGCAAGGAATATCGAGGGCCCTTCCCCGAGTTAGCCAGTACAATCGGGTTGCCCATCACTGACCTCCGAGGTAGAGTGTGGCCTGTTCAGTTGGAGGGGGAAGAGGGACAAGGCCGCTACCAGGAGAGGGTCAAGGAAATTGCCTTTATTGTTTTATTGTTTATGTGTAATGATAATTATTTTAGAGTTTTATGCTTGTTATCCGCCAGGAGCCATCTCATATGGGAGTGGGGGGATATAAACCCAATAATAAATAAATAAATAAACAAACAAACTTGAAAGGCCCTTTGTCAAATTGTCACATATCTAGGACTGAAAGCTAAAAAGGACTTTATGAGTAAGAGATGAAGGAGGTTTCACTTCCCTCTCCCCTTTCATACACTGTTCTTGCAAACCTTTTTATTTTGCCCATTTTCAGTACTGGTATTCTCAATTCATTCCTGTTTCTTTTTGTGCCATTTATACTCAACTGATGCAAAAATAACATTAAAAATAACTATACATAGTGGAGAACACTAATGCAAAGAAATCAAAGGAGGCAAAAATAAAGACTC
The DNA here is from genome assembly GCF_049243985.1 of Paroedura picta. Classification (NCBI taxonomy): domain Eukaryota; kingdom Metazoa; phylum Chordata; class Lepidosauria; order Squamata; family Gekkonidae; genus Paroedura; species Paroedura picta. The sequence goes on from NC_135375.1 coordinate 61,597,444, forward strand.
GAGGCATATAATTTAGACCAAAGAGAACCAAAATTAAAGCAAGTATTTTTGAGATAAAATGCTGTGAATTTTAGTAGCAGTCTTTTTTTCCTCCCCTTCTCCTTAATAACGCCAGGAAACAAAATACATATTGTTGTTGACATTGCCTTCCAAGTTTCCCAGTTTACTGGTTGCTGGTGGCTATGATGAGGAACACAATGACATCATGTCATCTCTTCTGCTTTAGTATAACTAGTAGGTGAGAGAAGGAGCTCAAGGGCCTTTTTAGATGACAGATAAGCATTTCCCATAATGGCTATTTCAAGCCAGAGATATAGATTGAGTCTGAAAAGCACTGATCATATTTGTTACTCTATTCAAAGACAGTTGAATGTTTCAAAGTTCAATGCACTTTTTGACTTTGAAATCTCCTTCCTTCCCTCCCTATTCAGCAATATCCAGCTCAATAAATGTTCATGTCTATGAGCACCACCTGAATTTCCTTATGGTGAAATACTGTTAGAGTGTATTATTATAAACTTTTACACACACACACAGAAAATGGATGAAAAGACATTCCACTCCTATATGGCAGTTTTAGTTTGATAACATCAGTGTCCTAGCTGGAATATAAAACGGAATATGAATGCTGCAGTATCTGGGTGAAGGTACTAGGCTATTGAAGAATGTGAATCTACTGGTGATGTGGAAGAAAGCTTATGTTTTCTCTGAATCAATCTGCATTTTGTGAAGGTTCTAGAATTTAGGGGAGTAGAGGTATGGCAGTTTGACACCTCTCCTTTAACATATTTGTCTAAATAACACAATCGCTACATAAACGGCAGGAAGTCTGGGATTGAAGTTCTGGTCTGCTATTCGCCCACCTCTAAATGCCACTTGTTTAAAGAGCAGAATCTTATTTTGTTTTAGTTGTCCTGCTCATTAAATGATACCAAATCATTTTTTTTAAGCAGAACTAAGTATTTGCCTTGCAGGGGAAGACTTTCTTACTGCAGAGACACAGAGCCACACATTTCTTTTATTTGGCTTTAAACAGGCCACAACTTTATTCAACATTTTACTGAACATTGGAAAGCATGGGGAATTAGCATGACAAACAGGGCCGAGTCAGTATTATTGATTGAATATTTTCATTATGAAAATGGGAGTTTGAAGGCCTGATTTTTTTCAGTTTAAATTTTATTTCTGTTTCAGTTTTAATTTACATACATCTTTAACCACTCCTAGCGGAGAAGATAAAATAATCAGTTAAGGGCACCAAAGGTGGGCCCGGTCCGTGATGAGGAAGGGTGCCCATAGGCCCCTTCCCCCGGACTGACGATTGGAGGGCCCAATCGGCAGGTGCGAAGCGCCTGCTGATTGGCCCCTCCGATTGTCAGTCCAGTGGCAAGGGACCAATTGGCTTCGCGCCTCCCGATCCACCCCCCTTCCTTCTCACCCGTGGCCGCCCGCCCGCCCACTGCCATTACTTCCCTCACCTCCACAACGGTAGGTCACCACCTCGCTGCGACGCCGCGACCTCGCCTCCTCGCCACGCCACCCCCGCCTCACACCAACGCTAGACACAGCCCCTGGTCACCCGTGCTGCGGCCGGAGCCCACGAGCCACGCCGCACAAAGCCTGCTTCGCCTCCGACGCTCGAAACGGCCCCTGGTTGTCCGTGCTGTGGCCCACGAGCCACACCGCTGCGCACAACGACTGCATTGCCTCCGACACGGCAGGTCACTGCCTCGCCGCGACACCGCCCCATCACCACAACGCTTGCCGCTGGCCCAGCTCGCCCGCGCCACGGGGGGAAAATGTGCTGCGCCAGGCCCACATCAGCCCCGGTGACTCCCGGCCCCCAGACAAGCCGCGTGCCACCGCCCCGCACCACGCCCGCACCACTGATCTTGGAGCCCCGCTAGCGCCCCCTGCATTAAGACTGCAGCGGGCTTATTTACTAGTATAAACATAAAATATATAAACATGTGTCTTCAAAATCATACATTTATAAAGAGCTTAAACTTTAATTAAAATTAAATATTAAGATCTTATCAATTTATCTTCAGAATTGATAGCTGATATTATTTTCCATACCTTAACAATTCATTATATTTCATTTCAAAAAAAAGTAATTTTTTAATTACTGAAGTCTCTTCTTTTTATCATACTTAATTTTAATTTTATTCTTCACTGAAAGGTTCTGTGAAAAATCTCTCACTCAGAAAAACTTATTTAGTTTTGCACCAATACTTCATTTATCACCATCTCTCCCTTTCTGGCAGCCTTCTTCAAGCCATTTTTTGTATTTTTCAAAAGAACTACTGTTCTTGATAGTTTAGGCAGCCTAACATGACATTAGCAAACCAATTTGGAAATGTAATATCATCCCAATGCCACGATGAAAGCTGTGTTTCCTGTCTTCACTTGGAATTAGTGCATTATAGTGGAATTAGAAATGAAAGCCAACAATTCTTGTCACAAAACAGTATTTTTTTCCCGATTTGATTCACTAGTAATAGTAACACTCTTCAATAAGAGTGCTGGAGTGGAAAATATTGGTAGAAGGGCATGTCATGGGTGGGGATCTAGCAATATCATAGGGTAAGGTCTTGCAGTCATGGGGTAGTAATACCTCTACCAAATGCCTTTCTTAAGGATAATTTCCAAATTAAAAGATGGTAAACATAGTTCAGATCTCATCAACTGCTCTTTAATTCTGTCCTAGTCATACAACCATTCAATTAACTGAATCTAGTATATAATTTTATTTATTACCCCTTCCTTTATGCTGGCATCTTGGCTGGTTCTAGAGTGGGCTGAGGAAGTTCTTAGGAACATACGGTCTCTAATTCCCACACTAAATATAACCTCCTTTTCTACCACTACTTTTCTTATAATCAGCAGTGGGACAATCCACTCGTAAGAACAAGTCATGTCAGACCAACCTTATCTCTTTTTTCAAGAAAGTGACTACCTTTCTGGATCAGGGGAATGCTATGGACACAGTTTATCTGGATTTCAGTAAAGCTTCTGATAAGGTTATACATTATATTCTTGTTGACAAGATGGTAAAATGCTGTATGGATCCTAATTCTGTCAGGTAGATCGATAACTGGTTGACAGATCATACCCAAAGGGTACTTGTTAATGGTTCAGCATCCTCTTGGAGAAGAGTGACAAGTGGAGCACCCTAGGAATCTGTCCTGGGGCCTGTGTTGTTCAACATATTTATAAATTATTTGGATGAGGGCTGCTTCGGGCACAAACGGGCTCTTCAGCAGCCAAAATGCACAACCCTAGTTGTGAGTGTTCTGAATAGTGCAGGGCTTTGGACTAGATGACCCAGGAGATCCCTTCCAACTCTTTTATTCTATGATGCTATGATCCAGCTGAGAGACCTAGGATACTATACCAGGATAAGCTTTATTTATTTATTTATTTATTTATTTATTTATTTATTTATCTATCTATTTATTTATTTATTTATTTATTTATTTATTTATTTATTTATTTATTTATTTATTTGTAATTAAATTATTTTGGGGAGGACTATCCCTCTTCCTGTTATATTGGCTTAAAATATACATGTAGTGATTACAGTGTCAGACAAGGATATGGGAGCCCATGAAAGCTTACTGGGTGACTGTGAACCAATCATACTTTCTCACATTAATCTTCCTTGTGAGGATAAGAATGATATAAGCCACTTTGACATCTTACTGGGGAGAAAGGAAAGGTAAAAATGAAGCAAATTTTTATTTAGGTAACCACTTTGCGAGCAGGACATTTGAACCTTTTGTCAAGTGGTAAGGAAATTGTATGAAGTGGAATGCTTATTTTAGACACTAACAGAAGTGTTACCACTTGCTACTCTACACTTCAGAAAGTTAGTTCAATGTGTGTATCATCTTTGGCATGTTGTATCAACCAATGTTCCAATACATTCCTTGGAACTTTTTATTTCATTTTTAGTTTAAATCTCTGCAGCTTTCATTCTTATCCTTCAATAGCAGAATTTTTGCCCCTGTTAATGAATTGCTGGCATAGCCTTTGAATTCTGCTCACTTTGAGTACCGGATAATCATTTTCTGTGCCACAAAGTACGAGGGTTGCTTGACAGCTGAGCAGCATCTTTTTGCCTTATCAAGATAAATGGAGAGCTGTCATATATATGAATGCTGCTAGGAGATTCAAACCGTAAGCTGCACTGGTCTGAAGTTAGGCAAAGCCTTTTTAGTTTCAGTAACAACTGTGATTTCAATTACATTTAGAAATTTAAATAAAACCCATCTGTTGTTGCAGTGTAGTTGGTCTTGAAGTAGTTCTCTTATGGTTAGGCAAGCAGTGCACAACTGGACAATTCACAATGGGAAATTATTTTTCTTTTTAATGTGCTAGGAATGCTTAAAACTGCAGGATTCACTGAGAATGACAGATGTGTATGCTAAAGCTTCATGTATTAGTATTAAAAATGTCAGGAGTGAAAAAAGACCTGTTGCTAGAATGTTATGAGTACTTTAGTACAATGGGTTGCCAGGTACCTACCATCTTCAGCCTTGAGACTCATTGGGCAGGCCTTGATGATGTCAGGGGTGGGGATCTAGCAATATCATTGGGTAAGGTCCTGCAGTCTTGGGGTAGTATTAAATAGCTGTATTAGTAGTAATACTTGCATATCCCACTATGAAAGTATCACATGGCATCTCTGTGTAGTCATAAATCACATGACTTTGAAAATATGGGCTGGTAAATACCAGACTAAAAAAAAAAATCAAAATGTCATAGAAATTAACTGTACGCAAAAAGTTAAACACAGTTGAACCTCAGTGTCTATTATTGCCTCCCATCTCCACATTACATGGGCAAAAGCTTTTACAAGCAGGCATGCATAGAAATTTTAAATGAAGCTGTATATCTGAAATGTGGCATACCACCAGCTATGCAGGGGCGGGTGATTTGATTATGATCATATGAAGAGCCCTTGGTAAATTTAATTAGTGTACCTACATTTGTTTCCTCAAGACACGTTGCAGGACATACGATTATATAGTAGGATTCAAAACTGTTGGAAAAGCTGGGAAAGGGGGAGATAGAAATAAATCTATGCTTTGAGGAGCAATCTTAAGCAAATCTACACAGAATTAAGGCCCATTTTGTTCAAAGGAAGGTGTATCTCAGCTTTAATTTATAAAATGGATGATTCTTTTTTTTCCCCTTCTAGAAAATCGCTTCATTGTCCCCTAGTACCAGGTAGGCAGAAGTATATTTGACTGTGTAGTGGAGGAACAACACTCCGCATATGTAATGAAGTCATCCCCAAAAGATGACTGCCTAGAAATCATGTCCCCTTGCCCTTTGGTCTTCTTTAGTAAAGTAGTTATTTTTCTGTTATGTTATGAAACAGTTTCAACCGGTTCAAGTACTCTGTTTTGTCAGTCCTTTTGCCCTAATCCCAGGTGTTTTGTCAATGTTTCTTCTTCTTCTTCTTCTTCCTCTTCCTCTTCCTCTTCTTCTTCTTCTTCTTGGAAGGAGACAATAGTGATGACAAGAGTTTCATTATGATTATCCATTAATGAGTTAAATGAACTCTGCATCTTCTCAGAGATATGCATTTTTTAAAATATACCAGTTATAAACTGTCTATTTGAAAACAGTATTAAAAATTGGTACCGGGCTAAGGAGAACTGGGCATACAATTTTTTTGCTTTCTGTACCATGTCCCCATCTAATCATGAGGCAGCTGTCTTCATCTTGCAATTCCTCCCCACACTCCATCCTTTCATTTTCAGGAAATCTGGACAAAAACTGCTTGTGTGCTTTCCCTTATATCTCAGCAGCAAAAAAGGATAGAGACTTGCTATTCCATCTTAAACCGTTCCGCGGGAGCAGTATAAATAAAGCTGTAAGGGCCCTGGTGGAGGGCCCTGTCTGGGATGAAATATTAGATATTTGAATATGACACAGATCGGTTTAATTAATTAAATAGAGACAAGCTGTTGTTGCATGTCTTTTTTGAATGGGTGCCTGAAAGCAAATAATTCTTTACAAGCAATCAAAATTGGAAATCATTAATATTTTTAAGTGCACCTATTTCAATAAAAGCGGTCCCTTTTTCAAATATATTTTCCTCATTAATATTTGTTCTGTTATCTCATGTTATTCCTAACTTTGCAATTTTGTTATAGCAACTAATATCATCAATATTTTTAAGCAGGATGTTTAAGCCCACAATCTTTTATCTCTCCCTTTCTGTTTGCATTAAAGATATCATACTGAAGAAAGCCTTAATTCTTAATATGTCCCCTTTGTTGCTTTATCAATAAACTAGGCTTCAAAGCTTGCTCGTAAGAGTGGGCTTTGAAGGGAGGGGCTGGCAGCCCTTCTCCCCCACAGCGGTGGTGGTGTTCCTTGGGGTGCGGAGGTGGAGGGGCACTCTGCGGGCTGGGGGAAGGCCCCCCGGCCCCTGGGCCCCTTGCGTAGAGGAGATGCATCCACCCCATACTTGGGCATGTTTGTCGGGCAGTAGGCGGCTGTTGGCTCCCCCATGGGCCAGTCTCTTCATGGGCAGGCATCTTCCCCTCGGCACGGGCCCATCCACAGCCCTCCCAGTGGCAGTGCATTCCCCTGCAGCCCCGGCTGCTCCTGGCCACGGAGCAGCTCCATGCAGCATTGTCCAAGCCAGGCCAGTGATGGGCTGTGGGCTCACCCACATCGGCCCCCCCTTGGGGTGCAGCTGCCAATGCTCACCACAGTCTCCCCCTTGGGTGAGGAGCCGAGCGCAGAGTCCCCTTGCGCTCATGCTGTGGATGCAGCTGGCCTTTGCGTTGGGCTGGTGAGTCTGGATGGGGAGTTGGGTGGGGGGTTGGTGGTCGATGGGACATTCAGAAGGTGCTTCGCACCTTCCAATTGGCCCCTCCCATTCTCAGTCCAGTGGCAAGCGGCCAATGGCCCCTGTTTCGTATCCTGGACTCGGCCCACCCCCCTTAGCCTTTTATTTATACCGCAGAGCAGTTACAGTTTACAGCCGATGAGAAGCTAGGAAACTTTTTTTCCTCAGTATCCTCTGCCCCATGATGACATGAGACATCCCAGCATAGGTTCAACTAGTTTTATTTAAATAAGTATTTATGAAATTGTTTATTTACATCACTGATTATTTAAATAAGCTGACAATTTTAAGAGGAAGCAATGCTAGGCATATACCTAGCATGCCTTTTGCAGGCCTTGGTGTAAACTGCATGGGGCTTTTATTCCAACCCCAGATCGATTCAGTCCCTCCCCTCTACACAGAATGTGATTTCCGTTTGAATTTGGGGCGATTTAAAATTTCCTTTTGCAGCAAGAAGGATTGATCCGGAGTCACCCTACCTTTATTGTGCTTTATCTTGGAGTGCTGAAAATCCTGAATATATTCAGAAAATCGCATTGTTTTGAATCTGGGCTCTCCTCCGTGGTAGAGGACCCGTGATTGGCTACAGGTGGTCATGTGACAAACCTGCCTTAAAGGAAAAGCCCCTAAGTTTTCTCAACTTCTGTCGGCCTTGGATTTTTTTGTGTGCCTTCTTCGTTCCCCCCCTCAAGAAAAGAAAAGATTTTTTTCCTCCTTCCTCTGACTTCTTGGATCCTCTCCCCCCCTTCAAGAAAACAAAGAAAGAGTCTCCATTTGCTTCCCCCCTCTTCTGAACTACCCTAACCACGTGCAGAAGACTTTCCTGTTTCAATGGGGAGGGGGGAAGAGGAAGACTCGAGTTCAAAGCGATCTGAATTCAACAGGATTGACAATGGAATTTAAAAAGTAAGTGCAGACTCTGCCCTTGTTTATCACCACTTGAATGATCACAGTGTGCTGAGAGATACCAAGGTTCATTCAGTTCCCCAAATATGCTACAAGATTCCTACCAGGTATAAAACATGCCCCTTTGCACCAGGGGCACTTCTTCACAAAACATTTGATGGACTGTTTTGAATTAAGAGACAGATCACAGACTTACCCACTGTGAGAATCCATTCACTTATGTGACCTTCAGCAAATTAAACATCAGACACACAGACTTACAGACACACCAATGCAAACTGACTTTATATGAATTGTCCATTATTGTTGTTTATGTTAATTGTCATATTATGTGACTTGACATTGCTCCCACAGTAAGATCCAAACTCTGGTTCCCACATGGGTCTCCTACCTACACACCATGGCAGTTTATGTAGATGGATGTACTTTGGCTTATGTGTGCATGTTGTATATTGTATATGGTGAAATGTATAAGATCTGGTAGTAGCGAGGTCAGGTGTATGGATAATGTGGACATCATTGATCTGTTACATCATCAAGGGGTAGCAACAAAATTGATAAAAAGTTTACAAGACTATCTGTCAGTGTTATTCTGTTACATTTTGCTTCTGCATCTGAACTTTCTAATTTCTCAGCTGATATATATACAGTATTGTAAAATGCTACCGTATGAACCATTTGCTTTTTGGTTTGTCTTACAAAGGCCACACACCCCTGCCCTTAATTGCTGTCAGTTTAAAATGGAAGCAATAAAAATGATTACACTGCAGCAAGACTCTCCTATCCCACTGAAAATTATACAATTTGTGTTGTACTTTATCCATTAGCTTCATTCAAGTTCTGCTATACTCAGGAAAATTGCATGCGAGTTATATTTCTGTAGAAAGGAAATAGTATTTTGAAAAATGCTTTTCCTGATGTCAAGGCTATCTTTAGGAATTGAGTTACATTTAAGAGGACTTTTAAAATATTTCTTTTAAAACAAGTAATGGTTTCACATATCTGAGTTAATCTATCTGGATATCATTAGTTTGGGAATATCTTGATGGAACAGTTTTTTAAGGGATCAGATGTACATATTCAATACATTAAATCATATTTGTGCCTCAGTGTCCTATAAAAGGACACAGACTGGCTATATAGAATCATAGAATCATAGAGTTGGAAGGGCCATACAGGCCATCTAGTCCAACCCCCTGCTCAATGCAGGATCAGCCCAAAGCATCCAAGAGAAGTGTGTATCCAGCCTTTGCTTGAAGACTGCCAGTGAGGGGGAGCTCACCACCTCCTTAGGCAGCCTATTCCACTGCTGAACTACTCTGACTGTGAATTTTTTTTTCCTGATATCTAGCCTATATCGTTGTACTTGTAATTTAAACCCATTACTGCGTGTCCTTTCCTCTGCAGCTAATGGGAACAGCATCCTGCCCTCTTCCAAATGACAACCTTTCAAATACTCAAAGAGGGCTGTCATGTCCCCTCTCAACCTCCTTTTCTCCTGGCTGAACATTCCCAAGTCCCTCAACCTATCTTCATAGGGCTTGGTCCCTTGGCCCCAGATCATCTTCGTTGCTCTCCTCTGTACCCTTTCAGTTTTATCGACGTCCTTCTTGAAGTGAGGCCTCCAGAACTGCACACAGTACTCCAGGTGTGGTCTGACCAGTGCCGTATACATTTACCCCTGTCCCTCCCTTATTATTTTCTCTTCAAGGAGTTTTCATGAATTATTGTTTTTGTGTACAAGGTTTTGTAAGAGTGTTGGTTTAATTTAATATGTAGCAGCAGACATTCTTCATATAATATATGAGTTTATTGTAAGGAAAGTGAAAACAGTGGTAAAGTCCCTTCTCCTCCGCCACACCCCACTGCCAATAATGACATTCCCTGCGGTGTATTTCCATTGCTGTCCAGTTCATTTGTAATGGGCTTTTAATTCTGAGGTCTAGTTTAATTTGCTGTTTAAATGTTCACATTGTTACTCAATTTAATGGCTGATCCTTGCAGCAGAAAGAACCAATTAACACTCTGCATCCATGGCATATATACATGTCTTATTTAATCTATTCATTTGGTACTTTTACATACAATAGCAAAAAATAAGCAAAATGACAATCAATTGAACTTCCAGTTTCTGGTTTTAAATTAGAGGTCACAACTTAACAATTTCCCCTTCAGACAAAGTTGCCATTTCTGTCACTGTCTGTGAAACCGAATGCACTGTCTGCATATGCTGATATTGAACATCTTTGAAGCATATTTTGTTTATGCCATAGTATAAATCTTATATTCTTACTTTATTCCTTAAAATATCTGTGAGCAGTGGATTATTGTGGTAATTGCAACTATGTTGAACAGGATTCTTTAAACAAATTTATCCAGAATGTTTGATTTTTAATAAAACCTGTTTCTTTTTTTTTTTTACTTCTACTAAATAATACTTGTCAGCTTCTTTCTTTTTTCATGTTACAACTTGTTGATAATACTTTAATTAACAATGTTTAAGTTATATTTTTACCATTTTAAACATATAACAAAATGTTTAGTGTATTGAGTGCATCTAGGGATAGAGCTGATTAGAAGAAATTATTATTGGGAATTTTAAATTTTATTCTTTTTTGTAGAAATTGTGCAGAAATATGTGCATCTTTGCATAGTTTTTAAGAGTAGTAGTATTTTAAGGAAGTAGCATGAAAACTTTCCAGACATTTATATATATATTTAATATGACCGAATCTACAAGATAAATTTTCTTCAGATCACCATCAAAATTTTGGAGCGGATTTCCATTTTTAAAATCCCATCTGTTCAAATTTCAGCAACAGCTGGTTTAGTGTGGACTGTCAAAATATCAAATTTTGGTGACACATCTAATACTGCTGAATGTGGCCAAATGCTCTATCTTAAATCCTCTCTCAGGTTGTCATAGTTACAGGAGAAGAGTAAAAAGTAACTTCTTTTAAAGATGCTGTAGAAGGATCAGTTGCTCACAAAATCCATACCACAGGTACCTAAACTGAGTCCAAAGCATTTATACACTATCAAAGTTGTTCTGTGTGTAAGCATTCAGATGTAATATGTTGGCTGAGTAGGCAGTATAATTGCCTATCCTAAATTGACTCATGTCACAATTTAGAAAACATTAAATAGAATAGAAGTTCTCTCCAGTTTATTTTGGTCAATTTACAGCCAAAGCTTTCAGAGTCTCTAGACCTTGATCACCACATTTAAAGGAAAAATTGGAATCCTGATGAATAGAAATGAAAGCAAACACTTGAGCAGCCAACTGGACAGTGAGCCATTCCACCTCTCAACCAAACTAATGCCTTCTTTCCTATCCACAGAATGGAATCCTATTTGTGGCAACTTTGGAGATTGGATCAGAAAATAAATATTTATAAGAAGAAAAGTACTTCATTTAAGCCATGTGGGTTATATGAATTCTTTTTCACTTATGTTCCTGACACGTTATATTAGCTTGCTGATGGCCTAAATTATGGGATGTCTAACAAGTGGACAACCATCAAAAGTAGTCTGCATTAGAACAATATTAAACATCTGAGACATACAACTTTAATTTTCTGAGAAACCTGACACTTCACATCAATGTCAAGTGTGTGCCTTCCTCACCTGAAGCCAATTGGACTGATAATAGGCTTTCTCTTACAAAACACAACCCCCAAGAAATATTTTTACTTCATTTAATTTGAGCACTCAACCCAGCAGATTGTAATCCTATTCATTTACTTGGGAGTAAGAACCACTGAACGCAGTGGGACTTGTTTCTGAGTAGACATGCCTAGAATAGTACTAGCAATGAGACTTATGATTATTCATGTGTATACATCTGCTAGAAATGAATAAGTATGGATATGCTGGGCCTCTATTAGAATGTTAATCTTCCTTTAAGTGAAAGAAATGTTACTTATGTACAGAGTTACAGATGCCCGGAAATAGTATAAAGTATGATTAATACCCAATTGGTAGTTAATGTATTATTGATATTAAAATGCTTAAAAATGATAACAACTGATGAATCAAAGCTGCTTTTCATTTTTCCCCATTTACGCATTGGATATAGGGCTTCCTAAATGTTTGATCTCATTTTGAAGGTTTAACTGGAACATATAGGCCCATTATGCATGGCCGCCGAAACAGCGATTTCGGGTCACATGGAAAATGCGGAGGGGGAAGACGCAAAGCACACCGGTTATGCACGGGACGGGACGCAACGGCGGCAAAACCCAAAGTAACTGATTATGCACGCGGTGATCCCGGCGCCGCTTCTGGTTGCGCCCCGGTCACAAAGAAGCTGCGCTTTCTTCCGCATTTCGCTAATGTGGCTTTTTCGGCGGCATGCACCAAAGCTGCGGCTGGTTGCAGCCTGCACCGTGTGTTATCGGTGATTTTAGTCGCCGCCATTCCACCCCGAATGTGCATTATTCCCCCCCGTGCATAATGGGTCATAGTGAGCAAAACTAATCAGGTCTACTCAGAAGTAAATCTCAGGAAAAGTATCTGGACAGCCATGGGCAGCCTGCTGCTGTGAGTGTTGATGAGCTGCAGTGGAGCTGGATATGCCCTGGTCTTGTGCCGATGGTCATTTGCATAACAATAAAGCTATGGCCAGGTTTTATGCCAAAAATGATTTTGTGTCTCTGTCCTCTGTATAAGACTAATAATCATCTAGGTACAACTATGTGTCTTTTAGGTATTGCTGTTTTAATTTAGCATGTATAGGTTCTGTATGGACACCACTTTGGTGTAGTGGTTAAGAGCAGTGGCTCTTAAATCTGGTAAGCCAGGTTTGATTCCCACTTCTCCATGTGCAGCCAGCTGGGAGAGCTTGGGCTAGTCACAATCCTGCTCTGACTGAGCTGTCCTGTCAGAGCTGTCTCAGCCCCACCCTTCTCACAGGGTGTCTGTTGTGGGGAGAGGAAGGGAAGCTGCATTGAGATTCCTTCAGGTAGTAAAAACAGGGTATAATAACCAACTTTTCTTCTTCTAAATTTTAAAATAAATTTAGGCACTCAATCATGCATATAAAATCAATATTTATCATCCTAGACAATGTCGTGGCAATGAAGAGGCAGAAGTGCACATGGGAAGTCAACAATGAAAAGTACAGTAGCCCTTCTCCTAGTCTCACCATGTGTAGGGTCAATTTACTGTACAAACCAGTTCATTGGCTAGTAAAATGTGTCCAGGAAATTCATAAGCAAGGTCTGAAGGCAGGAGTCCTACCCTGCATGAAAAACTAATCTGTAATTTTGAGCACAAAGTTACAAATGACTTCGGATCAGTTACAAACAGATAACCATGATATATGAACTTGCATAGTAACTGAAGTAAAATTTGTGATCCAACATATTTCTTCCCACTGAGGCATAGTGGCAAATGACAGGACAAATTCAACCTTGAGCCGGCTGCTGGGATTGAACTCCCAGCCTCATGCGCAGAGCTTCAGACAGCATGTCTGCTGCCTTACCACTCTGCACCACAAGAGGCTCATGGCCAATATTTGCCCTGACAATTCAGCTCTAGCTTTCAGAACTACCGTATTAATTGTAATTGGTAAACATGTTCCATGTATCATGGATTGTGGTTTTAATGAACAATTAATTATGATTTGAGTGTTTCTCTAAAGGGAAAAATGCACTAAAGTGCAGAAACCTGAAGCTGAAGACCTGACTGATTTGAGTCCATGCAGGATACATGTGAAGGGAAACACATGTGGCAACATAAAGCTTTGTTTATGTTTCAGTAGAGGCAAGAGAGAGAAGAATGCACATCCATCAGTGCATGTGGATCCTCTCTCTTTGAAATGAATGCACTCATTCATCTGTGCAAGAGCTTTGAATGTACATCAGAGATTATGTAGCTCTTGATTGAACAGATGGAGATGTAATCTTAGTCGATTTCTTTAGCCATTGTACTGCTTTTGCAAAGATCATGATAAAAATTAATGGGAAATTAAGCACTTCATGAAATATTAAAGTGTAGTTCAATATAAAAGAAAAACTTTCTATGATTAAAACAGAAGGCCTATGTTAAATTTTGGATGAAAAAGTGTTTAAATGATCCTATCTAGTCCTATTGGACAATAGTGAAGAACTAAATAAAGATCACAACAAGCGATGTTTGAATTTTATGCTAATGAAGAAATGTGTCATTTATGGGTAAATTCACCATCCATTGATTACTAATGAGACCTGTCTAAATGATAAGTATAGTTGAAAAGAAATCTCACATTAAAAGTGTAATAGCTATAATTAATATCCCGAATGTAAGTATGCAGGAAATCATTTTTGTTCTAAAATGCCCAGTTTTATATGTCCACTTAAGAGGCATTTATAGTGCTCACTACTCTATTTAAATTTGATGATTCAAGGCACAAATCTATTTCAGACTGCATCACTGCATTAATAACTGAAAAGTAAATGTATTTCACAGAGTTCAGCATTTTCATAGCCATTTTTATTAACGCAAGAGCAAGCAGCGAATCTCCTAGCTTTCATAATGTTCATATGCCAACGTAGCACATTAAGGCTGACCCATGATGAAATCACCAATATTGGTTGTAATATTTTCACCATTCCACTGTGCATGGAATGAATAATAAATGCAAGGAAACCTTTTCACTTTTCTAATACTCATTCAAAAGTGAGATATTTGAGGATAATCCAAGAGCCGATCATTCAGCAAAGTATGACAGCAATGCTATGAAATGAAATGCCTCTCCCCTCCCCCTAAAAAAGCCTTCAGCTTATCCAACCCTTGTAATTTCTTTTGGCCTTAGTGAGCCATAGAAGGGTGGAGAAGGATGTCACTCCCATACTGGATCAGCATAAACCCATCACAACCTTCATTCTGATAGGTCTGAACCAGCAGCTCCTGCAGAACTGTTGGTCATCCCTATTTCTGGTGGCTTTAACAATAGCCTTGGGGATGTGTGTCTTTTCACAATAGTGACCTACTGGGAACATCATGCTTGGATAGTTCTAGTCAAGCCCTATCTTGCTTGGATGTAGCCATCTGGGGAAATGGTTCACGTCCATTGGTCTAAGAGCTGTCAGTTGGGATTGGGGGTTCTTCTCCTGCATTCTGCCTCACCAGTCCAATCCTGTACAGTTCACTTTATGGTAGAATATCACCAGGGCTGAATCTGCACTTTGTTTGTACCATTGTGGATCCTGCTGAATCCAGATTGATTCTCCCCCCCCCCCTCCATTGAAACAGAAAAGTGTTCAGCATGTGATTAGGGAAGCTCAGAAGGGAAGGGGGGGAGCCAAGCACAGCAGGAGCCTCTTTCTTTTCTTGAAGGGGGGGGAGGAGGATTGGAGACAGCAGAGGAAGGAGAAAAAAAGGAGTGAATATCATATAGGCAAAAATAAAGAAGAACAAGATTTGTATCAGAAGGTGAATGTCTGAAAGAAACAAGTAGCTCCTTTAGCTTTATTGCAGGAAAATGAGTGTGGCCATAAGCTATGAGGGCTAGATCAAACCTCCAAGTTCAGAGGCTTCTATACAGCAGTACAATGGGAGGTTAAAACAAGGTATCAGTGACCTGCTTCTGGGCCTTATATTCTGATTGGGCACCATATAAAACACGATGTTGTATTAAATGGACAAATGATCCCATGATTGCACTTTGATCTGCATGGTAAGTTTACTAAGACATGCATAAGATCCTGGCAGGCAGCATTATCACAATCCCTACATTAGACTGTAAAGTTTGCTAATGCTTCTCATTTAGTCTCATGATTCATTACTCAAGTAGCCAAGCTGGATCTTTCATGGAAACTGGGTACTGCCACCAATACCATCCTTTCCCAATAGCTGATGGATAGCCCTGCGACACCTAGACCCATTATGCACGGGGGTTTTAGCGCACATTCGGGGTGGAATGGCGGCGACTAAAATCACCGATAACGCACGGAGCCGGCTGAGACCGGGCGCAGCTTCGGTGCATGCCGCCGAAAAAGCCGCGTCAGTGAAACGCGGAAGAAAGCGCAGCTTCCGGGTGACTGGGGCGCAACCAGAAGCGGCGCCCGGATCACCGCGTGCATAATCGGTTACTCTGGGTTTTGCCGCCGTCGCGCCCCGCCCCGTACATAACCGGTATGCGTCGCGTCTTCCCCCTCCGCATTTTCCATGTGACCCGAAATCGCCGTTTCGGTGGCCGTGCATAATGGGCCTTACTGCTCATTCCTCTGTTGTCTCACTTACACCGCCCAAGCAGAAGTGGTGCCCCCCCAATCTGACATCACTTTGCAGGGATTGCTGAGTCCCACTTATAACATTGTGTGGTGGATTGAGGCCATGGTGGAGGGGCACCCAGTATTGGTGGGGCATGGGCTAGCCTAGGGTACTAAAAACCCTTATTTATTTATATTGTATTTATAGGCCACCCCTCTTGGGCTAGTCATCTTGGGGCAGCATAGAGCAAGGTGAACAATAAAGCCATAAGACACCATCAGTACATTTAAAACTATTAAAAAGTTAAGGCTTGATATCACAGCTGAGTCACTGTTTGATGTCCCTTGATAGGAGGGGGGATATAAAGAGGAGAGCCCTAAACCAGTAGGGGAGGCCCATATAATGTTCTAGTTCTTCCATATGTACTGGCCTCAGGCATATGCCTGGCAGAAGAGCCCCATCCTGCAGGCCCTGTGGTACTGTCCTAGTTCTGCCAGGGCCCTGATGTTCTCTGGGAGCTCAATCCACCAAGTAGGGGAGAAAGGCCGTCTGCACTTCTTTGGGGCTAGGGACTACTAATCACTTGGTGGCAGCTGATCATAATGTTCCCTGGGGAACATATTCAGACAGGTGGTTCCATAGATACATTGGTCCCAGACTGTGTATCGCCTTGAGGTTAAAACCAAAACTGTGAACCCAACCCACAACTCAACTGGGAGCAAATACAGTTATTGCAGTATTGGCCTTGTATGTATTCTCTATGGTGTCCTGATGAGGACCCATGCAATAGCAGCTTGAACCAGCTGTGATTTCCAGATTAGTGCCAAGGACAAGCCCACATTGAATGAGTTACAACAATCCAGTCTCAAGATGACCATCATGTGGAACACCTGGGACCAGTCCTGAGTGTGCTGTGCCACCATTTTAGGAACCAAGACACAAAATTCCTGTTTTAACTATAGTGGATAAACACAAGCTCAAAAATGGGTAATACACATTGTTAACTTACTGTTACTTCATGATCAATCTTATATAATTAATTAGAAACTCAAGGAGAAATGCACTCATAGCATCTTGGTAATCTCTGAATATGGAACTCAGGTCCCAAACTTGTAGAAATGTATGAACTGTTGTCAGTAAGGATATTCAGCAACGAATGTTTCCTATCCAGGAGCCTGTTCAAGTATTTCATGGACACTTATTAGAAAGGGATGCTTTTGAAAGCATGCTGATCCAGCAAAGTATTCTTTTGAATGCAGTAGCCTAGCCATGCAGTTGAAATAGTATTATGTAAACTTCGAACAGACTCAATAAATAGCATTCCATTGTCTGCAAACAGTCTACTGATTCCCTGGAAACAACACTAATATTATGCACACTTGCCACTAACAATGGTCTATTATATTATTTCTAATTCTTTCCATTCTACATTTTTTTTCTTTTTGGAAAGTACATATCTGCTTTCAGTGATGCATCTTTTAGACAATGAATCTGGAATCATCTTCTGGATTTTTTGGATAAAAAGGGATATCAGTCCAAATGAACTAAGGTCTTGTAATGTATTCACTATGACAAAATACTAAGAAAAATATTTAACCAAGCATTGGTAAGTATAATACTGGAAAATCTATATTTATCTTGATGAGTGCCATTGAAAAAATACAGTTGTGTCAAGATTTTAAGACATCAACTTTCATCGACCTCCATACTAAACTATAAATCAGTCACTGTTCAGCTCAGCATCTGATCTCATCTTATTATATTAAATGATGATATGCATGCTTAGTATGCCTGGCGACAAGCCTATATAAACCTAATGTGTAGGACGTGATTGGGTCAGAGATTGCTGAATGGCTGTGGCCTGTTCTTATTTCACACCAGTATGTTCACTCAAGTCTATAATTTATGGTTGATTTCACACTTGAACCTTCAGGGTTATTCATCAAACTTGCTCCAGTGGTCCACAGTAGCAGTATATAATGCAAGCTGAGCCCTTGAGTGAATTATAGCATTCTGTTTGCTCTGGGGTTATCTATTATCCCCAAAGTACTAATGTAGAAATAATTTTTACACATAGAAAATTTTGTATTTTGACCCTGGACTATCTTATAATTTCACATTAAAGCAAACATTAGAGGAAGAAAAAAATTGTCTTTTTCACTATGAGGCAACTATTTCAACAGGCCAGATTATAGAAACGTTAAAGTCATGATTTTGGGGAAATGGTAATGTACCTCAAACTTATCTCCTCTGTGTGCTGAAGCAGAGTCCTTTGAGAGAAATACCGCAACAGCGGAGGAACCATGTCAGCTGCAATTCTAACCCCTACCTGGAGACTGGCAGGACCTCGACCCGGTAGAGTCCTGCAGGAACTGCAGTGTTTGACTTTTTACAGGCAGAACTGAGGTGCTGCTCAAAGATAAAAACCAGTGAAATGTTCAAGCTCTCTAGTTAATATCTCAATGTTAAAGGCTGTTGAAAGAATAAACGTTTTTACTCTGATGTATAGCAGCATACTTCCCAGCTCTGGTACTGTGTCAGCCTAGCAGACTGGAATCGGAAGGAATCACGTCACTCCTACCAATCAAATAAATTTGCTTTTTTTGTTGAAAACAACAACAGAGGAACCTTGTAAAGATGCAAACCAGGAACTCCTTATACCTAATGTTAAGGTCCCTGATTTTTGGAGGAGGAATTTTCAGATGCAGGAGTTGGTACCAAAAGATAGTAGCTGAGAAGTACCCTGAAAACCTTTAATCCTTTATTAACCCTGCTCTGTTTTTTCCCCTTTTGAGATGTAAGGCTTTATTCTTAACTTTCTTTTTCTTTAATCTTCAGCTAAATTTACTATCACATCATTTCCTTAAAAGAGTAGGAGCTGTCCAAATGAAGTAGTCCATTCAACCTGGAAGTTCTTGAACCAGCAGGCATTTTTAATAAAGCATTCATGATCAAGGTGTATTTGCCTTTGCACAATGAATAAGGACCAATCTCTCAGCTGTGTGGGACTTAACACATGTTCTTAACAAATATGCAGAAGGCTGAGTAGCTAATATTTAATGTTTGCATGCTGAGGCAACCCATTGCATTTCAGTGGGAAGCAAATTTTTAAAAAGGAAACTCCAAAGGCTTATTCAAATATTATTTTATACTCCTCAACATTTGAAAAGTCACAATCTCCCCCATCTCCATCCACAAAAAGGTTTGTGTTTTGCTGGCCATACCCAGTGCTTACAGACAACAAATAACAAATGTTTAGCTATTATAGATGACTGGAGCTGGACTTTTTAGGGGGGAAATTTAGCCATGCAGAGGACTTCCGATCTTTTTGAATGGCATCTCTGCTATTCACAGTCCCTGGAAAGCAGGTTAATTTAGTTGAATATAATTTAGTTGCTGAAGGAGCATCTTTTATGGTTATCATTTCCTTTACCACTTTTTCAGTGTCCTCTCATGTAGAATCATCATATGTTTGAAAGCCACATTTTATGAATATGAATAAATGAATATGAATAAATAAATTACTTATGAATAAATAAACATATTTTACAAATGCATTATATTATATACTTACAAAAAAGCCTGTTATACTTAAAAATAAATGGGTGCTAGCCTTATCTCCCCCCCCCCAGGCAGGACCGCTGAAACCTGGAGAGGCTGAAGCAGGCATTTTTGGGCTGGGGGAGAGTGCTGGCATGGACTCCCACCCCCACCCAGGCCTGGAGAGCTGGCTTAGTGTACCTCAGGCTGGCACTTCTTCTACATGGAGGAAGCTGGAGGGTGATGTGGCCAGGGGTAGGACATCCTAACTGATTGGCCACTTGTTTGATGGATGGCCAATTAGGGATGGGACACCCTACTAGGTTGGCAGTTAGACAATGAGTTCCAACTACATAGAAAGGTAATTTTCTCTCTCATATATAGAGGGGAGTTCCACACAGCCACTGTCCCTGTCTCAAGCAGCCCTTTTCTTCAGGGGGAACTGATCTCTGCAGTGTGGATAGGAGCTTTTATTTATTTATTTGTTTGTTTATTTATTTATTTAATTTTTATACCACCAGCTCCCAGACCAGCCAGCTCATGGCAGTTCACAACAATAAAAACATTACAATATAGTACAATAAAATAGCACTGATTAAAACAAAGATGGCAGGCATAGTTCCTAACAGACCTATATTCCTCACTCACCTGTTCCCAGCAGTATCAACAGATGTAAACTGGGGCGATTGGTGGCCCCAGGGGGCGGGGGAGGACCCGATCTTACAGACCAATTTGCAGCCTGGCCTTAACTGAAAGCCTGGTGGAAGATATCCATCTTGTAGGGCCTGCAAAACCCAGAGAGCTCCAACAGGGCCCTCAGCTCTTCTGGGAGCTCATTCCACCAGGTAGGGGCCAGAACTGAAAAAGCCCTGGCCCTGGTTGAAGCCAGGCATGCTTCTTGGGAAACCAGGATCGTCAACAAATTTGTACCTGCAGAGTGTAATGCCCTGCAGGGGGCATAAAGAGACAATTGGTCCCGCTGGTAGGCAGGACCGAGGCAACATATAGTCTTAAAAGTCAAAAACAATACCTTGAACTTGATTCAAAAGTAAACTGGCAACCAATGAAACTGTCTCAGCAGCAGCTGGACATGTGCCCTCAAAGGTGACTTTTTGAGGACCCAAGCAGCTGTATTTTGTACCAGGTGCAATTTCCAAGTCAAGGACAAGTGTAGACCCACATAGAACGAGTTATAGAAGTCTAATCTGGAAGTGACCATTTCTGGATAACTGTGGCCAAGTGTTCTGAGGACAGGTAGGGTGCTAGTAACCATGCTTGGAACACATGGAAAAAGGTCAGCTGGGCTAGCTTTGTGACCTGAGCCTCCATTGACAAACAGACATAAAAAATTATGCCCAAGTTCCTGCCCATAGATGCAGATATAAGTCACACTCAATCCAGGCAGGGGAGATGCGCTTCTTGATCCCATTCCCTTCTACCAAGCCATAGGACCACCATCTTGGAGGCGTTGAGTTTCAGGCGACTCTGCTAGATCCATCCAACCACTGCTACCAAATGTATCTGGGGGGAGATCCGGCAGGCCATCCATCAGGAGATAGAGCTAGGTGTAATCTCCATACTGGTGACACGCAGGCCCATAACTTCGGACCAGTTGGGCCAGAGGTTCTCCATGTTCTATTGGAGGCTGGCATCCCTGAACAGTGACAGGGATACCAGCCTACAGATGGGACCTGGAGATTCCACTTATGGGGGTTCTTGAAGCCTGAAGAATGCTTCAGACATTTGTTGTTGTTATGTGCGAAGTCGTGTCCGACCCATCGCGACCCCATGGACAATGATCCTCCAGGCCTTCCTGTCCTCTACCATCCCCGGAGTCCATTTAAGTTTGCACCTACTGCTTCAGTGACTCCATCCATCCATCCACCTCATTCTCTGTCGTCCCCTTCTTCTTTTGCCCTCGATCTCTCCCAGCATTAGGCTCTTCTCCAGGGAGTCCTTCCTTCTCATGAGGTGGCCAAAATATTTGAGTTTCATCTTCAGGATCTGGCCTTCTAAAGAGCAGTCAGGGCTGATCTC
Source organism: Paroedura picta (assembly GCF_049243985.1). Lineage (NCBI taxonomy): Eukaryota > Metazoa > Chordata > Lepidosauria > Squamata > Gekkonidae > Paroedura > Paroedura picta. The sequence goes on from NC_135375.1 coordinate 61,618,997, forward strand.
CTCTAGGACTTACTGGTTTGTTCGCCTTGCAGTCCAAGGGACTCGCAAGAGTCTTCTCCAGCACCAGAGTTCAAAAGCCTCAATTCTTTGACGCTCGGCCTTCCTTATGGTCCAACTTTCGCAGCCATACATTGCAACTGGGAAGACCATAGCCTTGACTAAACACACTTTTGTTGGCAGGGTGATGTCTCTGCTTTTTAGGATGCTGTCTAGATTTGCCATAGCTTTCCTCCCCAGGAGCAAGCGTCTTTTAATTTCTTTGCTGCAGTCCCCATCTGCAGTGATCTTGGAGCCCAGGAAAATAAAATCTGTCACTATCTCCATTTCTTCCCCTTCTATTTGCCAGGAATTGAGAGGGCCGGATGCCATGATCTTTGTTTTCTTGATGTTGAGTTTCAAGCCAACTTTTGCACTCTCCTCCTTCACCCGCATCAACAGGCTCTTTAGTTCCTCTTCACTTTCTGCCATTAGAGTGGTATCATCTGCATATCTGAGGTTGTTGATATTTCTCCCTGCAATCTTGATCCCAATTTGTGACTCCTCTAATCCCGCATTTCTCATGATGTGCTCTGCATACAAGTTAAATAGGCAAGGCAACAGTATACAGCCTTGCCGAACTCCTTTCTCAATTTTGAACCAGTCAGTGATTCCATGTTCAGTTCTCACTGTTGCTTCTTGACCTGCATATAAATTTCTCAAGAGATAAATAAGATGTTCTGGTATTCCCATCTCTTTAAGAACTTGCCACAATTTGTTGTGCTCCACACAATCAAAGGCTTTAGCATAGTCAATGAAGCAGAAGTAGACGTTCTTCTGGTACTCCCTAGCTTTCTCCATGATCCAGCGTATGTTGGCAATTTGATCTCTAGTTCCTCTGCCTCTTCGAAATCCTGCCTGTATTTCTGGAAGTTCTCGGTCCACATATTGCTGGAGCCTAGCTTGTAGGATTTTGAGCATAACTTTGCTAGCATGAGAAATTAGTGCGATGGTGCGGTAGTTTGAACATTCTTTGGCATTGCCCTTCTTTGGGATTGGAATGTAAACTGACCTTTTCCAATCCTGTGGCCATTGTTGAGTTTTCCAAATTTGCTGGCATATTGAGTGTAGCACTTTTACTGCATCGTCCTTTAAGATTTTGAATAGTTCAACTGGAATGCTGTCACTACCACTAGCTTTATTGTTGCTCAGACTTCCTAAGGCCCATTTGACTTCACATTCCAGGATGTCTGGCTCCAGGTCAGTAACTACCCCATTGTGGTCATCAGGGATGTTAAGCTCGCTCTTGTATAGTTCTTCTGTATAATTTTGCCACCTTTGTTTGATCTCTTCTGCTTCTGTGAGGTCCCTACCATTTTGGTCCCTTATCATACCCATCTTTGCATGAAACATTCTCTTCATATCTCCAATTTTCTTGAAAAGATCTCTGGTCCTCCCCATTCTATTGTTTTCTTCTATTTGTTTGCACTGTTCATTTAAGAAGGCATTCTTATCTCTTCTAGCTTTTCTCTGGAATTCTGCATTCAATTGGGTGTATCTTTCTCTTTCTCCCTTGCCTTTCACTTCCCTTCTCTCCTTAGCTATTTGTAAAGCTTCCTCAGACAGCCATTTTGATTTCTTGCATTTCTTTTTCTTTGGGATGGTTTTAGTTGCTACCTCTTGTACAATGTTGCGAACCTCCGTCCATAGTTCTTCAGGCACTCTGTCTATCAGATCTAATTCCTTAAATCTATTTGTCACCTCCACTGTGTATTCGTCAGGGATATGATTTAGTTCATACCTGAGTGGCCTAGTGCTTTTCCCTACTTTCTTCAATTTAAGCCTAAATTTTGCAACAAGAAGCTCATGATCTGAACCACAATCAGCTCCTGGTCTTGTTTTTATTGACTGGATAGAACTTTTCCATCTTTGGCTGCAGAGCACATAGTCAATCTGATTTCTGTGTTGACCGTCTGGTGATGTCCATGTGTAGAGTCGTCTCTTGGGTTGCTGGAAAAGAGTGTTTGCTATGACCATTGTATTCTCTTGACAAAATTCTACCAGCCTGTGCCCTGCTTCATTTTGTACTCCAAGGCCAAACTTGCCTGTTATCCCGGTTATCTTTTGGCTTCCTACTTTAGCATTCCAATCCCCCATGATGATAAGCACATCATTTTTGGGCGTTGCTTCTAGAAGGTGTTGTAGGGCTTCATAGAACTGATCAACTTCATCCTCTTCAGCAGCAGTGGTTGGGGCGTAGACCTGGATCACTGTGATGTTGAATGGTTTGCCTTGGATTCGAACTGAGATCATTCTGTCATTTTGGGGATTGTATCCCAAGACTGCTTTTCCTACTCTCTTATTGATTATGAAGGCTACTCCATTTTTTCTGCGAGATTCTTGTCCACAGTAGTATACCTGATGGTCATCTGAATTAAATTCACCCATTCCTGTCCATTTTAGTTCACTGATTCCTAAAATGTCGATGTTCAGTCTTCTCATTTCTTGTTTAACCACGTCCAGCTTGCCTTGATTCATGGATCTGACGTTCCAGGTTCCTATGGAATAAAAATCTTTACAGCATCGGACTGTCTTTTCGCCACCAGTTACTTCCACAACTGAGCGTCCTTTCGGCTTTGGCCCAGCCGCTTCATTCATTCTGGCGCTACTCGTACTAGCCGTCTGCTCATCCCCAGTAGCATATTGGACACCTTCCGACCTGAGGGGCTCATCTTCCAGCGTCATATCGTTATGCCTATTGGAACTGTCCATAGAGTTTTCATGGCAAAGATACTGGAGTGGTTTGCCATTTCCTTCTCCAGTGGATCACCTTTTGTCAGAGCTCTCAGCTATGACCTGTCCGTCTTGGGTGGCCCTGCACGGCATAGCTCATAGCTTCACTGAACTACGCAAGCCCCCTTGCCACAACAAGGCAGCGATCCTTGAAGGGGGCTTCAGACATTACTCAACTATAAAAAAGTTGGGAAAAGCTGACATCACTGTCACTATTTCTAATCACTAAACATTATAAAGTTGAAGTTACATAAGCCAACTCACTCCCTATCTTATTGGTCCTGAGTTTATGCTGCCAATAGAGAGATACCACTCTGTCAATGAGGGCCAATCAGTTCAAATTGAATTTTGCCAATCAGGGCCAAGCAGCACACTGTCAGTGAAGGCCAATCAGTTCAAATTGCACTCTGACAATTAGGGGCAAGCAGTGCAAATTGCACTCTGTCAGTGAGGGCTAATCAGTTCAAATTGCACACAGACAATTCAATCCCTATCTGATTGGGACTTGCTGGAATTATGCAGCCAATAGGGAGAGAAAACTCAACCAATGAGGGCCAATCAGTTCAGATTGCGCTCTGCCAGTTAGGGCAAGCAGGGCAAATTGCACTCTGCTAATGAGGGCCAATCAGTTCAAACTGCACTCTGTCAATGTACTCCCTACCTGATTGGCCTTTCATGGGGGTGTGATGCCAATAGGGAGAGAACACTCTTCCAATGAGTGCCAATCATGAGGCTTATTTGTCCTCTTCTTTGTGTTCCTGCTGCTTGCTGGGTGGAAGACGTGCTGGACTCTCTGAAAGGCCCTTCTGCTGGTAAGTTGCTCCATTCTCAGCCTCTTCCCATCCTCCATCTCCCCCAGGCAAGCGAGGGAAGCCAGCTGCTTCCTTTGCCCCCTGTGGTGGTCTCAGGTTTCAGCTCTTTGCTGGAAGAAAGCACAGGCGAGCTGCAAGGGAAGCAGAGAAAATCAGTATTTAAAAAACAGAATGCCCCCACAGACAGGCAGAATGCAATGAATGTCTTAACTCAGTCCAGTGAGTCAAAGGTTATTTCAGGCAGTCCAAGGGCATTAGCAGAAGGAGTAGGTCACAGGTTGTGTCCACAGCCTAGGCCTCCCAATGTCAAGTTAATATAGGCTGCTAGCAGCCTCTCAGTCCTCACTCTGTGATGACTCCTAGTATTCTGCAGTCAGCAACTGTCTTGCTAACTTGATGTGGTGCCTTTTAGACTAGAGCTCTCTTCTGGCACATAGCTGGCATTGCTTAATTAGCTCAACTGAGCCAGATGGGATTATAGGCAGGGAGCTGCAGCTGGAGGCTGGGCAAAGGAATTAGGAACTCCTGTAACAACTTTAGAATCTAATCCCTGTTTTGTCTTCAGCTCCATTCCCTCCTGCTGCTCAGGGCTCTCTGCCTGTCAAACATCTGGCAGGGCTAAGCTATCATCCATCTGAGGCTTGAGTGAATCTGGGCACACCTGGCAAGGCTTTTCCTCTGAGGAGTCATCTCTAACTGGATCTGGACTCACAATACCTTCCCATGGCCCTGCAGCTGGCTCTTTGCTTTCCCCCTCCCCTCATCTCCTCAGGGTGGCTGGTGGGATCCAGCAGCCTTCTCCACCAAGCCTGGCCTTTGGAAGATGTGTGGGAGATAGGAAGGAGGCAGCCCCCTGAAGCCCACCCTTTGTAAGATGTGAAGGTGGCAGGCCCAACCCTTCATGGCCTGCCCTGGCCTATGGAAGATGTGGGGTTGGAATGGAATGTGGGGACAGTGCTGATCTATATAGACATTATTGTATGGGGGTGTAGGAGGACCAGTGCCGCTCTTAAGCAGCTGTTTTCTTCAGGACTGATCAAGGAGCAGGGGTAGGAAGGCCAGAACCCAGGAAGGTCACAGTGCAGGTGTATGTGCTAATCCCTGTTGTATTCCTGGGTGCAATGGGCTTTGTCTCTAGTAGCAAATACAACTCATATAAAGTGTGAAGTTGGTCATAATACAAACCTCCCCAAATGAGATGGTTGGTTTATCTTATGCTGTATATACTAAAATAACTTCCAGTAAAGCACCTTCAATAATGGCAAAACTTTCTCAATATTCTGTGGCTAGAATTGTCTATATATTTCATAAATGTATTCACCGTTATGCATGTAGATTGAGGAATACCAGAACTAGATGAGTTTCAATATAAGTGGAATTTGCATTCGTGTTTATCCTTATGGCAAAATACACACAGCAATATAGATTCTTTATGAAAAAGAATTGTTTGGAGGACTTTTAATGTGTGCTTTTGCCTTTACACATATTATCCAAAAAGATGCTTGTTCCTAATGAAATTCATAAATTAACCATTTAATGAGTACACGTTTACTTTACTTTCCTTCATACTTACCTTTTAGTGTCATAAGAATAAAAATAGCATATGAGAAAGACTGCCTGTTATAATACAAATAATTCAGAGTAATCCACTTCCTCAGTGTAAAATGTTAGTGTGGATATGAATAAAGAATTGGTACACAGTTACCTAATGATCAATTCAGTCAAAGATAGTGACATTTTCTCCATTGGCAAAACCAATCACCTTTGTAAAAGAAGGAATCAAGGTAGAATATCCTATCCTTGTCCTTAGATGCCTTCTGCAAACTTTTTTCTTTATACAAACCTAAATAGCACAATAAATATCATTAACCTCAGAGGTTTAGTAATAATTCATCATTAACCTCTGCTCAGAAAATGAGAAATCAATGTATTTAGTGAGAAAAATCTCCAAGTGTAGGACTTCTAATATCTCAAAGGTAGTTATGTAGTGCTTTTTATTGAATGTAAAATGTGAGATAGATCCATAAACGTTTATGCTGTTTACAAAAGTGAGTCCCAAATTAGTTTTTGCATTTCTCATACTTGTAAATCAAATGGAAAAAAACCCTGCACTGACTGGAATGTATATTGAATTTTAAAATATCTCAATTCTGCTTTGTAATTCATGTTAACAACATTTACAAAATGATGCCTTCAAAAATCATAGAGTTGGAAGGGGCCATACAGGCCATCTAGTCCAACCCTTGTTCAATGCAGGATCAGCCTAAAGCATCCAGGATAAGTATCTGTCCATGCTGCTTAAAGGGGCAGCTTACCACATCCTTAGGCAGGCTATACCACTGTTGAATTACTCTGATTGTGAATTCCACTCCCCCCCCCCCCCAATATCTAGCTGGAAGTTCTACATGTAGTTTAAGCACATTATTGCAGATCCTATCCTCTGCTGCCAACAGGAACCATTCCTTACCCTCCCTCAAGTTACAACCTTCCAAATACTTAAAGACAGCAATCATATCTACTTCCTCTGTTCCATACCCAAAATTTCCCTCAACTTTTCCTCATAGGGCTTGGTCCCCCCAGGCCCTGGATCATCCTTGTTGCTCTCCTCTGCATGCTCTCAATTTTGTCCATGTCCTCCAGAACTGCAGAACTGCACACAGTACTCCAGGTGTGGTATGACCAATGAGATATACGAAAAGACTATGACTGTTGCAATTTCAATGTGATGCCTCTGTTGATACCACTCAATACTGAATTTGCCTTGTTTTGTGACTCACATGTAGGATTCTTCACTCATCCTTATTGAATTTCATCTTTTCTCATTTGCCTACTTTTCTAGCACATTCAAATCCTAATCTTCAGAAGAATTCACTACTCTTCCAATTTGATGTAATCTGCAAATTTAACGAGTAGTCCTTTCACTCCCTCATCCAAATTCCACGTCCCCCCACATGCAGCCAGCTGGGTGACCTTGGGCTCACCACACTACTGATAAAGCTGTTCTGACTGAGCAGTGATATCACTGCTCCCTCAGGCCTCACCTACCTCACAAGGTGTCTGTTGTGGGAAGAGGAAAGGGAAGGCGATTGTAAGCTGCTTTGCGACTCCTTCGGGTAGAGAAAAGAGGCATATAAGAACCAACTCTTCTTCAGATCGTTGATAAAACTATTCAAAATCACCAGACCTAATTCTGAGCCCTATGGCACTCCTGTTCATCTCCCTCTGATATGATGAAACACCATTGACACTTACTCTTTGGGTGCAGCTTTCTAACTAGTTCCTAGCCACATCACCAAAAATCCAGTCTGAAGTCCTTCAGTTTACCCATCAGAACACCATGGGGAACTTTGTCAAAAGCCTTACCAAAATCCAGATAAACAACTCAACTGAATTTCTATGATCTAATCAGCTCATCATTCAGTCAAAGAAGGAAACCAGATTGGTCTGGCAGGACCTGTTAAAGACTTATCTGTGCTGACTTCCCTGGATCACTAAATTGTCTTTCAGATATTTGCAGATTACCCCCTTTAATACCTGCTCCATTATCTTCTCTGCAACAGAGTTCAGACTCACTGGCCTGTAGTTTCTCCACACATATATACAGATTTTAATATATTAAAAGGCCTACATCCAATGGAAAACAGCCTTTTCCCCCTGCCTACCTCCTTGCTTCTTGTTGTATGGTAAGGGATGGAAGTCACTGATAACTGTACAACAAAACGTGATTCCAATGGCACCTTTAAGATCAACAATGATTTATTCAAGACATGAGCTTTCAAAAGCTCATATCTTGAATACATTTTTGTTGGTCTTAAAGGTGCCATTGGACTCAAATTTTGTTGTACTACTTCAGACTAACACAGTTATCCACTGATAATTGTAGTAAGGGTGAGGATAGTGGGTCTGTTAACGATACACAAGTTACCCAATTCAAAAATGCACCATTGAAGATGAAGCATAAATACATTATTTTAAGGATCTAAAAGAGTTAAACTTTCAATTCTGTCAATGAATAAGACCCATATGATCAAATACAGTGAGTTCTTCGTTGAATCCTCTAGTTAATTTTTCCATTTCAGCCACAAACCACACCTGTCAAAGCCAATCAGTGCAAAGATGGCAGGCTGCAGGAAACGATGCCATTTCCTAACAATCATGTAACAGCCAGCTAAAAGTGGATGGTCGATTAATTTTCATGAATTGGAATCTTGTGACAGGAGCATATAAATTTCTCTTATAATTGCTCCTGGATTAAGTGGGAAGGGAAGTCCATTCCATTTATTAAATAAATATGTTGCTCCCCCCCCCCCGGTAAGGCTCAATAATTGAACAAGATCATAATAAATTCCCAAGCCTCCACTTCAGACCACAGTACCAATGAAGTGCATATTTTAGCGTGTCCAATTTAAGTATTAACTCTCATTATAGCTCTCCTATTCAGACATATTTCCCACAAAGGATTTGTCTCATATAGATCACAAATCTAATTTCATAACATATTATATACATGAGTAGAATGGTTGCTCACTTGAATAAAATGAAATATAGTTTCAGAAACTGGTTCAGAATCTGACATGTATGAGCTGTGAGATGTCTATTTCTATTATCGTAAAAAACATCTTGGATATACTATTTTTGTTCTCTACAAATTGTTCACTCTCACACACAAAACCATACACCTAGACTGGAATATTTCTTCACACTTGTATGAAACCAGCAATTCAAATTAATCTTAAAGAACTAATTAAATGCAGATCCCTATCAATTAACACTTGCATTATTCATTTGATACATTTTGTTTTTAATGGAAGACATCATTATTTGTTAAATGGAAGTGCGGTAGCCACAGTAATGTTCTGCTATTTCTCTCTGCTTTCTTCTTCAGATATGAATTGGGTGGGAACTGATCATTGTCATCTGGAGAGCAACTGTAATTCTAGGTTGCCTCCAGTTCCCATTTGGAAATTGGCAACCCTAGTTTCCCTAGAGGAAATGGTTGATTTAGAGGATTGAATCGATGGTATTATACCACTCTGAGTTCCCCAGAGAGTTCTGCAGGATCCACCTACCAAAACTCTAGGAATATCCTAAACTGGAGTTGGCAATGTTATCATTTCCCACCCGACAATCTAACTTTGTGTCCCTCTGTTTTAAACTACCCCCCATGGCAGCTTCCACCTAGGAAAACTGTAGCCCAGTTGTGTGGTGCCAGCCAATCAGCCAGACCCACTCGCATGGTATGTGAGTGGGTCTGGCTGATTTATAGGATTCAGGATTTATAGCGTTGCATCTCACATTCCCCTATATCCACATTCCCACATTGTTTCCTCTTTTCCTCCTAATGGCAACCTTCATATTTTCTCCCTATTTCCTGCCTCATTTTCTTGGCAATTCTCCAACCTATGTTTTATCTGCCTCCCATCTTCAGCTGTAGTTATTATTTGCTTACTTCATTTATACTCCATCTCTCCACAATTGGGTCCAAATCTGGTAACATTATTCTCTTCTCCTTTTTATGTACATAATACCCCTGTGAGGTAGGCTGAGGTAAAAGTATGTGGCTGGTTTATAATCATCTAGTGAGCTTCCACAGCAAAATGGGGATCTGAACCTTGGACTTCTAGATGCTCCTCTGAAACACTAACTGCTACATCACACTAGCTTTCATAGGATGGCTGCTGCTGAACAGTAGCAACCTGTTATGCCTAGTTGAGTCATGCAAGTAATACCATACCGGCGCTGAGAAATACTGATATTTTCCTGGTCCAGCAGGGGAGGGATTTAAAGGAAGTGGACAGGGCGCCTGTCCTTATCAGCGGTTGGGCAGAAGTTCTCTCCCCCCACCCCTGTCAGGCAGACATGTGTGCAAAAAGGCTAAAAAACTTTTTGGATTTGGCCAAATTGATTCAGCCAGATCTGAAAAGGTGAATGGGTATTTATGCCTTTTGAATTCAGCTGAATCATTTTCAGCCAAATCTGAAACAGTATGATTTTTTGTTTTTTTGCAAACATCCACAATCCCATGTTATGACTGTGAATTTTTTTCCCAGATTTGTTTAAGTTGTAATATACTTGAAATAATGCATTTTAGTTCATGCTGGCTTGTCATGCACATATATTTTGCTACATGTAATGAAAATAATATGTGTACGTACAGCAGTGATAAAAAATAGTCTGTCTGCAACTAAGAGTAATAAAATTAAAACATTCAGAAAGCACAGAGCTTTTTTAAAAGTGAAAACATGACCAACTTAGCTGATGCTAAGTGCTACAATGAATTATTTATACAAAATGTAGCCCTTTGAATGTCAACTTTCAGAAAAGAAAATGGAAAATGAATTGTCACATGACTTTTGGCATTGCAGAAGTCTTCAAGGTTGCCACTGGACCATTTTTTCCCTTCCTTTTAGTCTTGCTCAGCAAAATAAATCAATTTGGAAAGGTAATCTAAGGCAAGGTCAAAGCCAAGAGATTTAGAAGCACACATAATTTTAGCAACCATTCGAATTAATTTGTTCTGTTTTTAATAAGATGCAAATATCCCCCCATTTTGTGACAAACAGCAATGTCCTGAATGTGATTTGTTTTAATTTTGAGATAACCTATATTCTGTGTCAGTAGATAAGAAGTTAAAATGCCCCAAAATCCAATTACCTTGGAAGTTGTTCTATTTTTGAACTGTAGGTTCACCTGCTAATTATCTTCCCAAAAAGATTGCTCATCAAATCAACTATTAATAAATGTGCAAGGAAATTGTGTCCCCACCTGAATGCATTTATACCTGTCTTGCTTTGACTTTGGAATACTTGAATATTCTGTGCTGGACCATGACTAAATTCTGAGACATTTTTGTTTGCAAACTGGGCCATATGGATATTTTAAGAGCAGAGAATATTTTGTGATTTGCCTTCTACAACAGAAACCACACCTGTTTGATAACATACTTTACAAAACTTGTCTAAATCTAAAAGCACTTCAAGATCCTCTTGTGGCGCAGAGTGGTAAGCTTTGCCCATGAGGCTGGGAGTTCAATCCCAGCAGCCGGCTCAAGGTTGACTCAGCCTTCCATCCTTCCGAGGTCGGTAAAATGAGTACCCAGCTTGCTGGGGGGTAAACGGTAATGACTGGAGAAGGCACTGGCAAACCACCCCGTATTGAGTCTGCCATGAAAACACTAGAGGGAGTCACCCCAAAGGTCAGACATGACTCGGTGCTTGCACAGGGGATACCTTTACCTTTAAAAGCACTTCAAAGGTTTGATCAAGCAATTGCCACAAACATATGTAATTAGCTTCCAAGTAGCCCAAATAATCCTATATTAGGGACATAAGGGTGTAAGAAATTATGCACCAACAAGAAGACAAATTCAAAGTGGTCTGTTTGTTGGCTTTTTTAACAGGGTATATTTGGGTTTGTTTGTTTTTTTACTAAAAACACTCTAGATAAAGATGACTTAAGCAAAGAAATTACCTATCTTTTAATGAAATATATTGTGGGATTATATTTGGGATATAAACCAGTTATTTAGTAAATCTATGTTGCTGTTCTTTTTATTATTTCTCTGTGAAAACAGGTATAACTGAGGGGAATCCTTTAATGTTAGAACCATCCTTTATCCCTTGGTGACTGATATACTATCTGGCTGTCTCCATTCCGTCATACTTAATCATACTATTGTTTTGAAAAATGCCTGAAGATTCTCATTAAAGAAAATCTGACTGACTTAGTAGGATTGTTTAAAAGCCTTCTGCTGGCATGAACCACTCACAGAGAGTGGGTGTCAAAACTTTGACAGCTAAGGGGACAGGGTTCTCAAAACAACATCCTTAGCTGAGTTTACGCCCACAGCACAACCTTCAAAAATCTCCAGAGACAAGTCACTAAGAAAAAAAAGACATTGTAGTAAAACCAAATCAGAACTAACTAGGCTTACCAAACTCAGGTGAGGCTTGGAGATTTCCAAGAATTACAATTGATCTCAAGACAACAGATATCAGTTCCCCTGGAGAAAACAGCTGCTTTGGAGGTCAAATTATACAGAATCACATCCTTGCTAAAGTCCCTCCTCTCCCCAGATTTTGCTTACCCCACATTCCACCCCCAGTCTCCAGGGAATTCCCAAACTAGAGTTGGCTACCTTAGAAATAACAGACTTCAGACTTAAAATAACTCCACTTAGAATTCATCTCATGAGACATTTTTTCTTGCTGCAGTTGCAAAACTGTGAGTAAGCAGAATGATTTGTCATCAGCGATCTGAGGGATTTAGACATCAAATTCAGTTGGATTTGTTTTTTAGCACATTTTACATTTTTGCTGTGATCTTGGGAGTTAGGCTGCCCTCCCCAATATATCAATAGCTATGGTCAGTGGCAGTATGGAAACAGGGAAGATTTATTTTTATGAGAATATACACACACATATGCCAAGGGGGATGAGAACAGAGGCTTGGACAGGCTGCACCAGCCCTTTTTGCCCCAGGGCTGCCATCACTGTCATGTCCAACTGTAAATTGCCTCTGAACCCTGACAGAGCTTGCGGGAGGCTGGTGAGTGCTCCCCCTCCCCCTCTTCAGGCCTGCTGCGAAGGATCCTCTGACAGGCCCTGACTGAGGTGTTTCCAAGAGCAATGCAGGGGAGCCTGAAGGCATTTCTTCTGAGGGTGGGGAACTATCCCCTTCTGCCAAAAAGCTGGCTGACAGGGAGGCCACAGAAAAGCCCCTTCTCACTTAAAATACTGCTCTGTCCGGGGGTTAGACACAGCCAAGCCATGTGTCTTTCTTCTTTGCAACTCTCTGCAGATTTGAGGCCACTGCACAGCGTTATTCTGCAGACAAAACTGGTTCTTTTGTCTCCTGTTTCATCTTCACAACAACCCTGTGCAGTAGGCCTCAAGTCTTTCAATTCAACAACAACCTGTGTGGGAGGCCTTAAATGTTTCTTCTCTACCACAACCCTGTCCAAAGTAGCCCTTTCTGCATGGGGAGCTGATCTTTATACTCTGCAGGTGAGCTGTAATTCCAGGCGTTCTCCAGGCTCCACCTGGAGGTTGGTTACCCCTGGGTTGGAAATATTCCTGGAGGTTTGGAGGTGGGACTTCAAAATCATACAATGCCTCAGAGTTCAGCCTTCAAAGGAGCCATTTTTGCCTGCAGTTGGGAGGGAGTGGGGCAGGTGTGTCCCTCCTGGGCTATGGCCAACCCTTACTAGTTTGCATTCTTGGGCACAGACAGGCAGACCAGCATCAGTCCTGTGAGTATGGAAAGAGCATGAAGATCTAAATAAATATTTACAGCCTGAAACTGTAAATAGTGAATGAGTAAATGTCTGGAGACACATGGGAACTGGAATGACTTTTTCTAACCTTGGCCTGGCAAATTAAAAAAACAGTATAAAAAACTAAGGTCAAGACTGCTGGGCACAGAGAGTCTTTCTGTTAGCATCTTAAAGTAAAAGGAAGTTTCAGGTAGCTCCATAACAAAACTCCAAAACAAAAGGAACTTATCCTCTATTACCAATCAAGACAATACAAAACACTTCCTAAGGTTTTTTGTGCTTTGCTATCTTCCAAGGAACTGATCTGTATAGTTGGGAGACCCATTGTGATTCCTGGAGAGGTGCTGAGGAAGAGAAGCACTGCTGTGGAGGTGGTGGGTCATCCAAGTGGCTGGGAGAGTGGGACAGCAGAAAGACAGTGTGATGGGGTGGGGAAAGGATGAGAAAGAGTGATAGGGTGAGGGAGCAGAAAAAGAAAGAAGAGTGATGAGGTGGAGAGGCAGGAGAGAGTGAGAAAGTGGACAGGAAGAGAAAGTGATAGGCATGGAAGAGAGTGTAAGGAAAGTGGTGGAAGGAGAGTGACTGAGAGAAAGAAGGAGAAGGGAGGAAGCAAAGTTGGAGAGAATGGGATAGCCTTTCCCACAAGTTTCTTGCATGTCTCCACTTATGTGTGTACATATGTGAGTATCAGCAGCTCTCTCAGAAGTATTTCACATTACCTACTCCCTGATCCTTTTAACTTGAGATGCTGGGGATTGAACCTTGGACCTTCTGCTTTCCAAGTGGATGTTCTTCTACTGGGCCACAATTTTCCCCCTCAAGTCACACATACAGAACACAAAGTGAGAGAGAAACTATCACTGATGTACTAACATGATTAAGCTGGGGATTCATGGGTCTGATAATACCAAAATATTTGGGGAGCTTATGCTTCCATTCTTTGGTGATTCTATATTTCATACACTTTCTGATCACCGCCCTGAAGACTCGGAGCCGCGTGCTCCCTCGCCACCGACTCGCCGCCGCCCTGACGAACCGGAGCCACGTGCTCCCTCGCCGCCACCCTGACTACTCGGAGGCACCCACAAGACCGCTAGCGCCCGCTGTATCCAAGGTACAGGGTGCTATATTACTAGTTTTAGATAAACTGTCAGTAATTACAAATTAAATTAAAATTGTGCACAGAGACAAAGAAGGATGCCCAAGTGAGGATCCCTTTTCAGGATGCAAAGCAAAGCTGAGACTGGTGCGGATAACATTGTACTGGATTGTATCCTCAGTCAGTTTGTGCCCATTGCCCATTAGGGAGCATGATGTGCTCTTGGTGCCTTGGTTCACTTATGGGCTTTTAGTGCTGTGAAGGAGAGATAGCAGGATGTTTCTTGGCTGAATAAATCTGCTGATTTTGGCAATGATCATCCAGTCTTAGGGATTATGGCCAATGTTATGTACTCTCCAACTTTCAGATGCACCCACACATATAAAATGAGAAAATGTCTTTTCCTTAAATTGATTATATTTTTCTTTGTTATTTTACTAAAATGATAGGGGGGAAAAACAATGCCGAAAACAATGCTGCAAAATAGTTTAAATATTTTATACATAGTTTAAAAAAAACCCTGAGTAATAAAATATTTTTACCTATTTTGCACTATCAGCTTCGGCTTTGTTTTTTCACCTCCACATCTAGTAACTGGTATAGCTCTTTATTTCCTTTTACCAAAATGAATAATAAAGAGTCAAAATGAAACGCTTTGTCTTAGAGCAGCATAGCTGTCAATGCTGTTAATTGTTAATCCCTTTAGGGATGAGCTCAAAGAAAAAAAATCATAACTTCAGATTTGGGAGTGGAAGGGGGAATTTCCTGTGACTTCTGATTTTCAGATAGAAAATTTTGGACTCAAAATTGTGTTTGTGGGGTTCCAGAGTTTCAGTGCCAGTATTTCAATGGGGAAAAATGCAAAGCTTTGGGTCATTTGTTTTAAAAGATAATGGTTCCAAATTTGTATAGAACACAATCTGCCCTTAATTGAAATGCTTCTTAAATTTCAAGCAAATTGTTTGATTGCATAAACCACCAAATTAGCTGCCTCCTTACAAACAAGAGAAAATGGCACCAGCCACCAGCATTAAGAAGCCCTGTCTACATTCATTTTATTTTCTTACTCTTATAATGACTGATTTGACACTTTTAAAAAACAAGTTACCTTACTGCTGAAAACTCTTTGTTTGCCATCCCTATTGTCATCTGTTTCCTTTAACAATGTGAGGAAGAAGGGAGGGAAGAAGAAGAACACCCCTGTAATTATTGCGTACTGGGGACTTCTTCAGAGCGCTGGAATGTTTCTCAATTACAGTTTTTATAGCCAAATGACACCAAAATTGCAGAGGAGATAGAGCTTGTTCTCTAAACACTAAACTAATTTCAAGCAAAGTTGATAATTGGGTTGAATTCTATGGTCTCCTGGAAAAGGTGATCTTAGGCATTCTACTTGTAGAGGGGGAAGAAGAGTTCTGCAACCACAAAGAATGGAGGGAAGGGGAGGATGTGAGCCAGAGCTGCACCTCTTCTGGGCCCTGTACCTCACCTGTGTATGCTGGTAGTATTTTTCCCCAGGCCAATGACTGGGAAATTTGGATAATCAAAGAAAAACAAGGGATCTGCTGATGACAGAAGCATCCAAACATGAAAAATTGCATTTTTTACATGTGCTTATGTTTGCAATACCTAAGGATTCCAGATTAATGCAACCATTCCAGAAAAATCGTGCTAATAACTCCTAATAGGAATATTCATTTGTATTTTTATTAAGAATCCCAGAAGCCTATCTTTATGTTCCATGTGTATCTAGTTTGATCTGGTTATAATTCTCTCACACTTAAACTACATCTTATATTCCAAGGCACAAGTGACTAGATAGACATGTGATTCAACATTTAAAATGAAAATGGAGGGTTTCCCCCCCTTGTTAAGAGGCAGAATAAGATTTACATAAATCCTTTTGTTCAGCCATAGAAACTCATTTGCTATAATCAGTAGGGGGAATTTAGACTACTCAAAATGAAAAGTCCTCCTGAATGTGTCAGTTTGACATTCAATTCCTGTATTTTTTAAAAAGGATATTGTCTTTATTTTCTAATTATACATCAGGATTTCTAGGAAAGTATAGACCTTTAGAGGGTTGAGTCCTGTATGTTATGAAGTGTCAATTTAAGCAAGACACAGTGTATTGAAAGCAAGCAGATAGATAAAGGCCAAATGAATGGGATGGGAAGGCAGGTCAAGGTGATTTGAAGAATGTGCAAGATCTAAGGGAGATCTGGTCAGGTTCTTTTACTAGATGAGAACTGAACAGATGAGGTGGAAATGATACAGACTATCTCTTATCATGTTGGCAATCCTCTTTCTGTAGGATTGTTAGTGAACAGCTGCTGTGTGTGTCTTGTGTCCTAGCCAATATGAGAGTGCCTTAAGCTTCCCCATCCTTAGTAATCCAAGCCCCTCCTCAGGCCTTCAGGAGTGGAAACAACTGCACTCCAAGTCTGCCAGTGGACCTGGAAATGGCAGTATATGGAGTAACCTAGTAGTGGTGGTAGTTTTATTGGCATTGGATACAGGTGCAGAGGCTGAGCAGCCAAGAGGAGTTGCTGTGAGGGCTCCAGCAGCAGATAGATGATGGTTGGTGCATTGAAGCCAAAGGCCTGATTTCTCTGACCCACTTAGGTAAAGGTTGGGATCAAGTATGGTGATGAAATAGTATTCCCAGTCATTTGTATTTTGTTCCTCCAAACAGAAGGGCAGGAGAAGAAGTGACCCCCCCTTTTTTTTGATGCCTTTTAGATGGCCAGGGGGCAGCACTGCTAGAACCCATGATAAAGGCCTTTGTCAGTTGTCATGATATTCGGCAGCCCTTGTGTTAGAGCCCAAGTCCTGTCAGAATGCTACCTGTGGGATGGAGGTCTTGTTGCTATTAGACAAGCACACTGAAGGCTGGTTCTACTTCTTTATGGTGTAAGTGGGGGGCAGTGAAAGTGAGACAAGGAAAATATATATATACTAGTAATCAAGCCTGCTGCAGGGGAATGCAGCGGGCGCTAGGTCCTACCTCAGTCGGCGGCGGCGGGCTGGTCGGCGGCAGCGAGCTCGTTTCGTTGGCGCCGGGCTGACGTGGCGAGAGGTGCTTTGCGCCTCTCACCGCGCCAGCACGCCAGGCAGGGAACCCCCGGCAGCCGCGCTTCGGGCGACTGCCGGGGGCTCCCTGGGTCGGCGCCCTGACGCGGCGAGAGGCGCTTCGCGCTGCGCGTGGCTCGCAGTTTCTTCAGCTGGGAATCGAGGGCTCCCTGGGTCGGCGGCCTGACGCGGCGAGAGGCGCTTCGCCGCGTCAGGCTTGCAGTTCTGCGTCAGGCTCACAGAGCTGCGCGCGGCTCGCAGTTCCTGGAGCTGGGAATCGGAGGGGCCAATCGGCAGGCGCTTAGCGCCTGCCGATTGGTCCCTCCGATTGTCTGTCATGAGGAAGGGTCCAATCTGGACCCTTCCTCATCACGGACTAATCCCACCTCTACCCCCCTTACCGAATTATATAGTCCGTGGCGCCCGTGGCGCCACGGGCGGTTTAAAGATATATATATATATATATTTAAATCCCCACTCTTATTCTTGAACCAGTAAAATGGTTTGAAAAATATGTCCCAATGCATTTTGCCTGCTCCACAGAGGAGAATAAAGAAGCTGAGTAGCTTGGAAAAAAAATCTTTCTCTCCTTTTCAGTTTGGACCACAGTGATTCTTGGCCTTGACATTAGTCTTCTGTGTCTTGCATTGGGATGACAATAGCACTGGGTTCTGCTGGGGGAGGTATTAAAAGGAATGATATGAGGTCCGTGAGAAAAAATGTGAGAGGCTGGAAGCCACTCTGGAGAGAATGACAGCCAGGAATTCCAACTGACTTCCATGGACTCTATGGAAATACATTTCAGAACAAAATAGTTTTCATTGTGCCTTTGTGGAGTAGATTTTTAACTAATGTCTTTGGGCCCAGATAAACTGATCTAGGACTGGAATAACAGGTCCCAGAGTGGAAAAGTGGTCCCCAGAAAGAGAATTAGTGCTCTAGGACGGGAATGATAACTCCCAGTGAAATGAAGGCCCCTGAGAGTAGCAGAAGTTTTCTGGGGCTGGAGTGACAGCTCCCAGAGTGTAGTGACACCCCTGGGAGTAGTGGAAGTATTCTGAGGTCATCCACTAGAATGACAGCAGGTAGAAATAGCAAAATTGTTTTGAGACAGGAATGAGTAGTTCCTGAGTGGAATTACAGCCCCTAGGAGTAGCCAAAGTGTTCTGGGACTGAAACAGCCCTCAGATTGCAATGAGAGTGCTTAAAAGTAGTTTTCAGGTTCCTACCAAGAACCTCTTGTGGCGCAGAGTGGTAAGCAGCAGAAATGCTGTCTGAAGCTGTCTGTCCATGAGGTTGGGAGTTCGATCCCAGCAGCCGGCTCAAGGTTAACTCAGCCTTCCATCATTCCGAGTCGGTAAAATGAGTACCCAGCTTGCTGGGGGGTAAACAGAAATGACTGTGGAAGGCACTGGCAAACCACCCCGTACTGAGTCTGCCATGAAAACGCTGGAGGGCGTCACCCCAAGGGTCAGACATGACTCGGTGCTTGCACAGGGGATACCTTTACCTTACCAAGAATTACAACATCATCATTCTATTGTAATTGAAGTACATGTACAGGAACAACCTCTCCTTTGTTACTTTTTGTCATTAGCTGCTGAATCTACCAGCAAATGGTCAGTTGCCTAGTAGAATCCTGCTAGGGCAACTTCACACTAAAGATTACATGATTTTCTGTTGCAGCTTGAGATGGTATCATGCAACTTGCCTCCCAATCGCCATCAAATTGCTAACATATTTCACATGTGAACATTAGAAATAATAATAAAGCAGATCTAATGCCATATTAGTAAGTTTTCATTCATGCATCCTTTGTTCAATTGCCATAGTGAGGGGAGAGTAGGTGTTAAGAGGTAGAGATGGTCAGGATGTCACAGGGAGAAAGCAGTAAGCAGAGCGAGAATGGTTTCCCTCTGCCTGAGATACAAGTAAGCCAGAGGCACTCAGAGCATTTGTCAAGATGGGCAATTAGCCTAATGGGCTTTCAGATACTAAAAATTCCACGCTGTCACCACCTTCAGTTTTTACTGCAAAGATTATTTGATTTGACTTTAATCCTGTTGGGTTCCCTGTGCCATGGTGGCAATGGTTTTGCTGGGTTTGCAAAAATGCACTCCACCTTCAATATCTACTGAAGAGTTTCTTGGGGACCTTGATTCTGTTCTTCTGGGCTTCTATTGCCCTTTCTTCTTCTTCTAGCTGTTTTGTTTCCCCTCTATTGGAAATGATTGAAGATGGGGGCACTATCTTGGAGAAGGCATTACTCATACCTCATAAATACCATCTTTAAACCGCCCGTGGCGCCACGGGCGCCACGGACTATATAATTCGGTAAGGGTGGTAGAGGTGGGATTAGTCCGTGATGAGGAAGGGTCCGGATTGGACCCTTCCTCACGACAGACAATCGGAGGGACCAATCGGCAGGCGCGAAGCGCCTGCCGATTGGTCCCTCCGATTCCCAGCTCCAGGAATTGCGAGCCGCGCGCAGCGCGGCTCGCAGTTCCTCCCGGCCTGACGCGGCGAGAGGCGCAAAGCGTCAGGCCGCCGACCCAGGGAGCCCCCGATTCCCAGCTCCAGGGACTGCGAGCCGTGCGCAGCGTAGCTCGCAGTTCCTCCCGGCCTGATGCGGCGAGAGGCGCGAAGCGCCTCTCGCCGCATCAAGCCGCCGACCCAGGGAGCCCTCGGCAGTCGCGCGAAGCGACCAACCCGCCGCCAACGAAACAAGCTCGCTGCCGCCGACCAGCCCGCCGCCGACCAGCCCGCCGCCGCAGGTCAGGACCTAGCACCCGCTGCATTCCCCTGCAGCGGGCTTGATTACTAGTCAGAACATAATTTGAAGGCCATGTAGTCAAAAGTTGGCTCCCAGATTGTTTTGGGACACAATTGGCTCCCAGTTTGTTTTGGGACACAATTAAAGGTGCTGGCACAGACTTTTAAAGCCTTTTATGGCTTGGGATACTATACCCAAAAGAAGACTTACTCCCTTAACTGCTAAATCCAGTTCCAGAGGAACAGGCTGCACTTGTTAATCATTTCTTCTTCAGGGTAGGTCCTGACCCTTCAGGAGACTAGCATAAGCATGAGGCAGGAAAATGTGCCATATTCTCCCATGGATGCCAGGTACTGTCTGTCAAGCAGCAGGGGGAGGGATGGGGGGATTTGCCAGGAGCAAATAGAGGACTAGGCTTGCAATCTGGTGATGTCACTTCTAGTCTGCACCAGAAGTTATATCATCGGGTCAATGACAATTTGGGGATATTCTGGAACCTCTGTCATAGAAGAAATGTTTGCCATCAAGTTTTTGCCCAAATACCAAAGCAAAAAATTATTACGATTACGATTACGATTACGATTACGATTACCTGCCACTTCCAAGTAGGCTTGTGATGGGTTACAGATGTCCAGTTAACCCCCCATTAGAACCCTATTAAAATGGACAAAAAATACAATACAGTGGACCAACAACCCAACAACACCCCTACCTCTAGAGGGAGGAGGCAGGAAAGATGAAGTAATTGAGTTTCAGCTTAACACCAGGAGGGCCCCATTGATCTTCCCCCACTGGAAACATGATTATGTCAATTTTGTTGTGTGCCAGAAGTGACATTACTACATTGCTGACAACCAAGGACATGGCCTTCTTTTGTTGCCAGTAAGTCCTGTGCTCTCTGATTGGTGCTGGGGAAAGGGGTTTAGGAGCAGGGGTATCCCTTGATTCCAGGTGGTGCCTGGGAACTCTACTGCCAGCAGGGGAAGACATTTTTCTTTAATCTGGCATTTCCTCAGTGACAGTCACTGTTTTAATGACCGCCCCAAGACTCTGCAGTGAGGGGCAATAAACCAAACAAATGTATGTCAAATAGATGTATGTGTATTCTATTTGCCTTTCTCCTTCCAGCCAGAGGGATGATCTGTCAGCCATCTGGCTGCAGCCATCTGGCTGCTAGTTGGTGGCTCTGGGAGCACCTGGTACCTGATGCCCTCCCTATGGCATAACTTACTCTAATTTTGCTTAGGTCTGCCTACTAGTTAACAGTTGCAGTTGTTTGTAGATTACATGGTATTCGTCCCACTGCTCATTACTATCATCAGTTCCAAACCTGAAGTTTCTAGTCATATTGTTTACAAATAACAAAGACTACAAGCTGGTACCAGAAGCATAGCTTGGCATGTAACAGCCACTGGCACCAACACATGTGCAGTGGGGTGGGCAAGTTGCTAAACTGAATGACTCCAGGATTCTGTGTTCACTTTAAGCCATCATTTGTTTGCCTCTGCTTGTCATCCCAGGCAAAGACTCTAATGCCAGGGGTTATGAAAACAGTATTTCATTTCATTCATAGCCTTTGAATCCTTTGGCCTTCCTTTGATTACGTTGTCACCTGCATCTGTACAAAACAAATAATGACATGGCTACCAGATCACAAGGCTAGCTGTTTATATTCATTCTAAATTCACAGAGATGCTGTGGGTTAAATACTATATGAAGGATTACTTTATATATCCAGTATATTCCTGGTAATGGAAAATATACCTTTATCTCTAGTAGTCACAATGTGTGATTTGTTTCAATTGATATTTTTGCATTCACACACCTACGTCCTACTTGTCCCAATTTTTATAAATGACAGCTTATTTCTAATATTGATGAACTTAGAAGAACTGGACTTTTCTTATATTCCACCTAATGTTTCTCTTCCATTATGTTCAGGTTTTGCCCTTGACTTGGAAGCAGACCATATAGGTGTGACAGCAATCTTGCCCTAAGTGGCTGCATGAGTTTTTCACTATAAATTATTTGTAAACTATAATTAACTTCTCAGTTCCTAGTCTCAGAGGTTAATGCAGTTAGTTTTGAGGACTTTCTTGTACCATCTTGGAATTGCGTTTACTGCTTCATTTCCCTCATCCTCCTAAATTGTATTTAACCTTTAATTCCCTGTAATAAGATCATTTTCTAAATACTAACAGCCTAGTCAAGAGACTTGTTGCAAATTACAAGAGAAGCACACTGTGTTCATCATTTAAGAACATAAGAGACACCATGTTGGATCAGGCCAATGGCCCATGTAGTCCCAACACTCTGTGTCACACAGTGGCCAAAACTAATTTGAAGAAGGCTGATTCTTTGTTATTAGTGTTAAAGATTCACATTGGAAAAATTACCCTAACACTAAAGGGAATAGAACAAATACATAACTAAACGAGTACACTTAGCTAGCCTTGTTACTATTGTATGGATTCTTACAAGCAGGGCATATCAACAATTTACAACTACCACATATTGAAATAGTTGTTCCAGTAGTGGCCATAATCATATGGATGGTTTCATTCTACTGCCAACCACCACAAAGATATTCCTCCTTAACAAATTGAATTAATAAATAATATAATAAATTAATTAATAAATGTCAAGCTCTGTTGCACACAGAAATGGAACTGTCACATAAACCATTGCATCAAAGAGTGAAGTTAGACTGTACCTGCATAGAAAAAGCATGCTTTCAGTAGATATGTAAATTAGGAATTGTTTTTTATGATAAAGAGAAATATAGGATATATATGATTAATAATTTCTGAAAATGGAGCTAGGCTCAAACCAGAGAGATTTCCCTACAAACATGAAGCAAGACCAGAATTGCAGAAGAATTAGAAATCTCAAAAACAACAACTCACTGTTGGAACTTTTGAACTTGGCTTGGTCCTCAGTCCCTCCATAGAATAAATCTGCAAGGTAAAATAGCATTTTGAATGTATGCAGTTATTATTTACCTTTGTGGATGAGGCACAGATCCAGACTCACAATGCTTTAAAAGGGAGAAACTTTACTGGAAAGATTTACAAATGTATATCATATTCATCTACAATCTCCTTAATGAAGTGGACTACAAAAGCTTAAAGAGTTGTTACAAAAGCAACACATTGCAAGCCTCTATGGCTAGGCTGCAAGCAGACTACACTCCTACATATCAGAAATGGAGAGCTGATCCTAATGGAGGCTACTCCTTGTTTCAGCGAAAGCACACACTGAGCTTCTCTTCGACCATTTATGCACGGTGCCCCAGCTCCCTTGTGGGACCACAAATTGGTGGATGAGGCATACTGGGCCAAATGCTCCCCCATGTGGGTTCAGGAAGAGATGGGGCAACCTGCCATGATTAAAACTTCAGCATGCAGGCTGGCATGAAACCTCCAGTGCATAAATTGTCTTCCTGAAGATAGGATAGCTGGTGAGCCGGAAGGAGAAAAAAGAAGGGAAAGGGAAAGTCTATGGAGGCTTAAAGGGAAGTGGGGGAGGGGGGGAGGAATAGTGGAATAAGGGAATACCAAAGAAAATTAGATGCCCACAGAAGTTTTTTCAGGTCCCTCCAGTTGTATTTAATATATTCTTAATGGAAGATTTCTACATTTATTTCTTGAGTATACACAGTAGTCTTCCAGCATACTTAAAAAAAAATCAAAGTTTGGGGAGGAACAAAATTATGTTTATGTATTTTAGGGGAAAGGATATACAACTTGTTGCTTTCACAAAACACTCCATCAGTATGCAAATTAAGTCACAACACGTCTTGGTAAGAAGCTTTAGCTGTTATACCATCCCTTTAAAATGTTTTCATTTTCCCATCATATTATTAATTTAACTGAGTACTGGACAATGCAAAAAAAAAAAGCCAACGACAAACATTCTATTGCAATGCTTCTCTTGGCAAAGTCTCAAATAATTGCAGACACGCTCCAGTGTGAGGCATCCACACAATAGGCATGTGGAATATTGACAGGAAATGCAATCTCTTATGCCTGCAGCTCTCCTATACTGCTTCAACATATGTGATAAGAAACTGATGCAGAGAATAGCATCAGGATGGCAAAGGGAGAAGAGCAACCTCAATGATAAACATGATTGGGTGACTGTATTTTAAAGTACACTGTTTTAAAATATGAGTTAACCCTTCGGTCCAATCATTTTGTACAAACCTCTATTAGTATTAAACAAAGGAAAAAATTTTTTTAAAGGAAAGCAGGGTTGCATGCAGCCAGTATTTAGTTCCAGCCAGTAGGTATGGATGAAACGTAGTTATTTTTCGCTAACATCAGTATTTTTTATTTCTATTGCTCTCCTTCAATACTCAGAAGCAATAAATATTCACAATTTTATTTTTTTTAATGTAATCAGCTTTCAAACCCAAACTAACGTCCCAGTCACTAGACTGGTTATCTCCAACAGTTACCTAGAAAGTGAAAATGTTAAATTTGGAGCTTATTCAAATGTTGGGAATAATGTGCGTTATCATTCTTTGAGATAATCATCTCATGGCAGAACCAGATGTTTTACAAGATGACTGGTTCCCTCCAGAGAGCAGCCTTGCTTGTCTTTCTCCCTCTTTCCCCCATAATACCCAGTAAAAAGGCATAGTGTGATGGCCTTAAAGTTTGAGTTTCCTGATCCTGCAAGTAACAGGAGTATAAGCAAGACATTTTAAAGTATGACTACAACATACCATGCATGTTTATTTAGTAATCCTCAGGTGAAGAAAGAGATGTAGATCTACATTTAAAAACGTATTTTTCCAATAATGAGCCAAGAAGGCAAGGTTCTCTGCTACTTGAGAAAGCATTTAAAGGGCATGTCGAGCAGTTGATGTGTTAGCATCAGCTGCTTGGTAGGCCCTTAAATTCCCTCCCTCCCCCCTTCTCTGGCAAGGAATAACATTCTCCACTGCCGGCAAAGGTTAGGGAGAGGCATTTAAAGGGTCCACCAAACAGCTGATGCTGACAGCTGCTTGGTGGGCTGCTATCTCCCTCTGCCTTCTCAGACACTGCCTGGGAAAGTGGGAGGAGGCATTTAAACTGGCTGAATTGTGATCAAATTGCCAAACTGCGATTCAGACAACACTGATTCAGCCTATTTAAATAGCAGGGATGAGCTGTTTATTATTATTATTATTATTATTATTATTATTATTATTATTATTATTATTATTATTATTATTATTTCGATTTATTTCCCGCCACTCCCAAATGGCTCGCGGCGGGTTACAATGTCTTAAAAAACCCATTAAAACTCCCATTAAAAGACTTTAAAATGTCACAACATGGCAGCACAATAATAAGATCCCCTTCCTACCCCCATTCCTAAAAAAGGGGGGGTGGAGGAGAAGGAGGTCAACGATGTTCAGGAAGCCCGAGGGAGAGCAGTCGATGTACCCCGGCAGCCCCAGCCTCAACCATAGACCTGGCGGAAGAGCTCCGTCTTGCAGGCCCTGCGGAACGTTAAAGGGTCCCGCAGGGCCCGCAGCTCACCCGGGAGCTCATTCCACCAGGTGGGGGCCAGGACCGAAAAGGCCCTGGCCCTGGTCGAGGCTAGGCGTGCTTCCCTAGGGCCGGGAACGACCAGAAGATTCTCACTCGCAGAGCGCAGAGCCCTGCGGGGGGCATAGGGCACTAGGCGGTCCCTCAGGTATGTGGGTCCCAGCCCGCGTAAAGCCTTAAAGGTTAGAACCAGAACCTTGAACCGGATCCGGACAGCAATTGGTAACCAGTGCAGCTGCCTCAGCACAGGCTGGATGTGGGCCCTCCAAGGTGTGCCGGTGAGGACACTAGCGGCTGCATTTTGTACCAGCTGGAGTTTCCGGATCAGAGACAGGGGTAGGCCCGCGTAGAGCGAGTTACAGAAATCTAATCTGGAGGTGACCGTTGCATGGATCACAGTGGCCAGGTGTTCGGGGGACAGGTAGGGCGCTAGTAGCCGGGCTTGGCGAAGATGGAAAAATGCCTGGCCGGCTACTTTCCTGACCTGCGCCTCCATAGTCAGGGAGGCATCAATGGTCACACCCAAGTTTCTAGCCTGGGACGCGATGGTAAGATGCGCCCCTGCCAGGGTGGGTAAATGCGCTTCCTGTTCCCGCCCCCTACTTCCCAGCCACAGGACCTCCGTCTTGGAGGGGTTGAGTTTCAGGCGACTCTGCTCAAACCATTCTGTCACTGCTTCCAAACATCTGGCGAATGGTTCCGGGGGGGAGTCTGGGTGGCCGTCCATGAGGAGATAGAGCTGGGTGTCATCAGCGTACTGATGGCAGCCCAACCCAAAACTCCGTACCAGCTGGGCCAGAGGGCGCATGAAGATGTTAAATAGTGTGGGGGAGAGAACCGCGCCCTGTGGGACCCCACAAGGGAGTCCATAAGGGCGCGAGAGCTCATCCCCCACTGCAACCCTCTGGGTCCGGTTCTGGAGGAAGGAGCGTATCCAGCGCAAGGCTGTACCCCGTATCCCCGTACCGGCGAGGCGGTGGCCCAATATCTCATGGTCCACGGTGTCGAAAGCAGCCGACAGATCCAGAAGGACCAGCACGGCTGACCCGCCTCTATCCAGCTGGCGACGGAGATCATCCAGCAAAGCGACCAACACCGTCTCCACCCCGTGGCCAGGACGGAAGCAAGACTGATATGGATCGAGTGCCGAAGTTTCATCCAAGAAAGCTAGGAGCTGGTCCGCCGCAGCCCTTTCCACCACCTTGCCCAGGAACGCTAGATGCGACACCGGGCGGTAGTTGGCAGGGTCCTGCGGGTCCAGCGTTGATTTTTTCAGGAGAGGGCGAACCACTGCCTCCTTCAGCCGCTCGGGGAATTCCCCGGAACTCAGGGAAAGGTTGATAATATCCCTGAGTTGGCCTCCTATCCCCTCTCCGCTCCCCTTGAGAAGCCAAGAGGGACAGGGATCAAGGGGGTAGGTGGTCGCCCTGACCGACCCCAGCAACTTGTCCACTTCGGAAGAAGAGAGCCGTCTGAAGCCATCAAACCTCGCTGCCAAAGACGGCCAACAGGTCTCCAGTTCATTTACTGTATTAATTGTGACAGGAAGGTCATGGCGAAGCGACAAAACTTTATCCGCAAAAAAGCTCGCTAATGCCTCACAGCCAAGTGCCAATTGACTAATATTTTGGCGCCCCTGAAGGGCGGTAAGGGATCTAACTACCCTAAATAATTGGGCCGGGCGAGAGCTTGCGGACGCGATTTCCGTGGCGAAGAACTCTCGCTTCGCCACTTTCACCGCCATCTCATACGCCCTCATAAGCGTGCGATAAGATGTTCTTGCAGCTTCGTCGCGAGTCTTCCGCCACACTCGCTCTAGTCGTCTCACCTCCCTCTTCTTTTCCCGGAGCACCCCCGTGTACCAGGGGGCCCGTTTGAGTCGAGGGCAGAGAGGACGCTTAGGGGCAATCTCATCTATAGCGGCTGTCAGACGGGACTGCCAGTCCTCTACTAACGCCGCCAGTGAGTTGCCAGGAGGCATCGGGTCCCGCAGAGCATTCCGGAAACCAATTGGATCCATGAGTCACCGCGGGCGGGCAAAAGTGCGCCCGCCGCCCAACTGGGGAGGGGGTGGCATCCCAAGCCGGGCCCGCAGGGCATAGTGGTCTGACCATGGCACGGCCAAAGCTGGCTCCAGAACCACCTCTATCCCGGCACCGAAAATCAAGTCAAGCGTGTGGCCGGCGTGATGAGTGGGACCGGCAACAAATTGCGAGAGCCCTAGTGTCGCCATGGATGACACCAGGTCCCCACCAAGTCCTGAAGTGGGCGAGTCCGCGTGGACATTGAAGTCACCCAGGATTAAGAGCCTAGGGAACTGCAACGCCCAGGCGGCCGCCGCCTCCAGCAGGCGGGGCAGGGCATCTGGTGGCGCGTTGGGCGGACGGTATACCAGCCAGATGGCCACGCTCTCGACCGAGCCCCACCCAATACCGACACACTCCACTCCACTGATTTCCGGCACCGGGAGAGCCCTGCAGGCGAGAGTCTCCCGGGCCAGAATTGCCACCCCCCCTCCCCTCTTATGGGTCCGAGATTGGTGTAGGACCGAGAATCCTGGGGGGGCCAGTTCTTTCAAGGCCACCGACTCCCCCTCCCTCACCCAGGTCTCGGTCACGCAAGCAAGGTCCGCCCCCGACTCTGCAAAGAAGTGCTGCAGAGTGGAGGTCTTGTTCTTAATCGACCTTGCATTGCACAGGACCAAGATCGGACCCTCCCTAGCCTCCACCCTCACAGCCCTGGGGATGGGACGGAGGTTAGAAGGGGATCGAGCACACCCAGGCCGCCGGCCGTGTCTCCACCGCCAGGTCCTATGCGGGACACCAGTGCTCCCACCCCTTCTCTTGTCCAACCTCCTCCCCCAGCCATAGCGCCCCTGGCCCATGATCGTTTGGATCCCGGCCCCAGCATCTGCCATCTCTCCCAGGCGACCCTCCCTCTCCATGTGCCCCCCTCGAGAGAGGACGTCAATCCTAACTCCTATGCTAAGTCCCGCCTCCTCCCCAGCTACACTAACCCTCCCTAACCCTCCCGACCCCACTGGCTCTGTCACCACCCTCCCCCCCTCCCCCACCCTAATCTAACAGCTGGAGAGCTGGGAAGCACTGTAGGGGTGAGATCCCGCCTATCACAGGGGTTCTCTCTGCCCCCCAGCTCGTCCCCACCTAATTCAGCTGAACCTAGCTCCCAATTATCATTCCTCTCTCAATGATGGTCACTAACACCTTCCTATCACCTCAGGGAAGGGCCTAGGCCACAGCAGCAAGAAAAGAGCGAAAAAAAGAATTTGAGATGAAATTCGGCCTTCTGCCACCAGATGGTGAAAGGGAGGCGAGCACTAAAAACTCAGAATCCCTGATCTGGCCAATATCTCAGTCGCCACTGGGTGGCGCCCTAGCTTGGATAGGTCCAAAAAGTGCCCAAACCAGCATTAATCTGGGTACCTTTCAGCTATGCCAAACTGAATCAGCCAGCCCTAATTACGACACCCAAAGTATGAGCAAGAATTGCTTGAGTTTCTCATGCAGAGAGAATTGCTTGAGTTTCTCATACCATTTCGTTTATCAAATGGTAGATGAACCCACAAGAGGTTCAGCCATACTGGACTTAATACTGACCAATAGGCAAGAGTTGGTGGATGAGGTGAAGGAGGTGGAGACCCTAGGGGGAAGTGACCATGTCCTCATAGAATTCCTTTTGAGATGGGGAGCCAAGGAAGCTTGTAGCCATACGTGGATGTTGGATTTTCGTAGGGCAAACTTTAATAAACTCAGAGACATGATGAGTGTCATACCATGGACGAGAATGCTGGAAGGGAAGGGAGCATGTGAAGGGTGGGCGCTACTCAAACAGGAGCTATTGCATGCTCAATCAATGACTATCCCAGAAAGATGAAAACACTGCAGGAGCTCTAAGAAGCCTATTTGGATGAACAGAGAACTTCAAGAGGAACTAAGAAAGAAAAGGAAAATGTTCAGGAAATGGAGGGAAGGACAGAGCTCTAAAGAAGAGTACCTACAGGTTACTAGGCACTGTAGATCAATCATAAGAAAGGCCAAAGCTGAAGGTGAGCTAAGATTGCCCAGGGAAGCCCATTGTAACAAGAAAAGATTTTTCAGCTATGTGAGGAGCAAACATAAAGTGAAGGAGGCAATAGGCCCACTGTTGGGTGCGGATGGACAAACTCTAACGGAAGATGCAGAGAAAGCAGAAAGGCTTAGTGCCTATTTTACATCTGTTTTTTCCCACAGGTCAAAGTGTTTAGGCACATCTAGAGATGGCCATAGCCAAAGGACAGTGTCTGGGTGGCAGGTTAACATGGATAGAGAGGTTGTCGAGAGGCATTTAGCTGCACTGGATGAGTTCAAATCCCCTGGTCCGGATGAAATGCACCCGAGAGTACTCAAAGAACTTTCCAGAGAACTTGCACAGCCCTTGTCCATCATCTTTGGAACTTCTTTAAGGACTGGAGATGTCCTGGAGGACTGGAAGAGAGCAAATGTTATTCCGATCTTCAAAAAAGGGAGGAAGGATGACCCGGGAAACTACAGACCAGTGAGTCTGACCTCTGTTGTGGGGAAGATAATGGAGCAGATATTAAAGGGAGCGATCTGCAAACATCTGGAGGACTATTTGGTGATCCAAGGAAGTCAGCATGGATTTGTCTCCAACAGGTCCTGCCAGACCAACCTAGTTTCCTTTTTTGACCAAGTAACAGGTTTGCTGGATCGGGGAAATTCGGTTGATGTCATTTACTTGGATTTTAGTAAAGCTTTTGACAAGGTTCCCCATGATGTTCTGATGGATAAGTTGAAGGACTGCAATCTGGATTTTCAGATAGTTAGGTGGATAGGGAATTGGTTAGAGAACCGCACTCAAAGAGTTGTTGTCAATGGTGTTTCATCAGACCGGAGAGAGGTGAGTAGCGGGGTACCTCAGGACTCGGTGCTCGGCCCGGTAGTTTTTAACATATTTATTAATGATCTAGATGAGGGGGTGGAGGGACTACTCATCAAGTTTGCAGATGACACCAAATTGGGAGGACTGGCAAATACTCCGGAAGACAGAGACAGAGTTCAACGAGATCTGAACACAATGGAAAAATGGGCAAATGAGAACAAGATGCAATTTAATAAAGATAAGTGTAAAGTTCTGCATCTGGGTCAGAAAAATGAAAAGCATGCCTACTGGATGGGGGATACGCTTCTAGGTAGCACTGTGTGTGAACGAGACCTTGGGGTACTTGTGGACTGTAAACTAAACATGAGCAGGCAGTGTGATGCAGCGGTAAAAAAGGCAAATGCCATTTTGGGCTGTATCAACAGGGGCATCACATCAAAATCACAAGATGTCATAGTCCCATTGTATACGGCACTGGTCAGACCACACCTGGAGTACTGTGTGCAGTTCTGGAGGCCTCACTTCAAGAAGGACGTCGATAAAATTGAAAGGGTACAGAGGAGAGTGACGAAGATGATCTGGGGCCAAGGGACCAAGCCCTATGAAGATAGGTTGAGGGACTTGGGAATGTTCAGCCTGGAGAAAAGGAGGTTGAGAGGGGACATGATAGCCCTCTTTAAGTATTTGAAAGGTTGTCACTTGGAGGAGGGCAGGATGCTGTTTCTGCTGGCTGCAGAGGAGAGGACACGCAGTAATGGGTTTAAACTTCAAGTACAATGATATAGGCTAGATATCAGGAAAAAGTTTTTCACAGTCAGAGTAGTTCAGCAGTGGAATAGGCTGCCTAAGGAGGTGGTGATCCCCCCCTCACTGGCAGTCTTCAAGCAAAGGTTGGATACACACTTTTCTTGGATGCTTTAGGATGCTTAGGGCTAGTCCTGCGTTGAACAGGGGGTTGGACTAGATGGCCTGTATGGTTCTATGATTCTATGATTCTATGCGTAACAGAGACTTGGTATGATTCCCATGATTGGAATACAGTAGTGGATGGATGTGGTAAAAAAACAAAACAGAAAAGATTTCTGTGAGGAGAGGGCTTGACTGTCAATAAATACTAGAGGAGGAGGAGTAACACTTCAGTGAAAAGTATCTGATTGAAGATAAGGAAGGGGGAAATGAAGACTATAGTGATTGGCATCTGCTACAGATGACATGAACAGGGTGAAGAAGTGGATGCAGCAAAAAGAGTGGTTGTTTGTAGGAACAGGGCTTAGGTGGCTAGCAGGTGCTTGGTGTATGTTAAAAGCAGCAAGCAAGGGAGTGGCTGGGTGAAGCAAGTGACTGGTAGTTACTGACTTTGCAACTTGAATTCAGTACTCATTTCCCTGTACTTTAGAACCATGTACTTTAGAACGCTGCTTTTGGATTTCCTCTTTGACTTGAAGCTTTAAGTCTAGTATCTCCATTCTGGAATGGTATTTTGACAAATTTTAAATGATCTAGAGAGGATGCTAGTTGACGTATTGGTGAAACCTGCAGCCAGTTGCATAATGCACCGGGTTGCAACCCAACCTGTGTACTCTGTAACATGTAGATTGGTTATTCTAATAGGTAAAGAAAACCACAAACATATTGAAATGTATGGATGTGTAGTCAACCATTCCTGGATGGTCAAACTAGTTCTTGGTCTTTCTTCATTATTATTTGATTTCTTAATTATTACTAATTCATAATACAATTTATGCTCAAATTTTGGCTCATATGAATGTGAGCTATATGCACAATTTTATACGTTTTATGACCATATATAACATGCTATTAAAAATCTTGTCGGACTTTTCTGAAATACCGTACTTTGACTTAAATCCCTTATTTTGATTAATATATTCATTTAAATTAAAATTAAATAACCTGTTGCCTTTCCTTCTGCCATTCAAAGACAGCAAAAATGAAAATGAATATCCCCAAATTACTGTGACTCTTCAAGTGGAACCAGCAGGGCATTGTGTGAGGTACACTGACATCTCCCTTATTTAAACCTTGGCTTGCAACTTATTACATTTCTACTTTGTTTTGCATATTATAGGAATCTCAATCCTCCAAACGTCTAGAATGAATGAGAAAAATCACACTATTTGAAGACTGGTGTTCCTTTTTTTTAAACTTTTTTGGTATTCTTTAGGGGGGAAAAAGTCAGCATAGCTGAATTATTGAAGTACTAGAAATAAAATCCGCTGTCCTCTGAATACAGTGGGTGCTAGCTGGTGTAGGCCGGGGGTCCGGGCGGCTGTCAGCCTGGGCATGGGCACCTGCGCAATGTTCGGTCCCTGTGGGGACGTCCCGGCGTTTCCCGTGGCCAGAGAAAGGGGGGGCAGGCTCGCTGGCCGTGGCCGCCGTTCGCTGTGGAAGGAGGCCAGGGCTCCAAGGCGTGGCGGCGGTGGCGCTCCGGCTTGCTGTCATTCGTGGGCACAGGCCTCACCTGTGGTGATGCAGGCGGCAGCAGGATGGGGCATGGAAGTGTGTATGCGCATGGGCGGCTACCCTGGTGACCCTGGCGGCATGGAGGTGGCAAGGGAACAGGAAGCGAAGCGGGCGAAGCGGCAGTGGGCAAGTGCTTGCGGGGAGAAGGCTTGGGGGGCCGGGCAAGGGACGTGCGGTGTTGGGGTGGGAAGGGCAGGGGTGTGGCGTGCGGAGAGGAGGGTTGGGAGGTGCAGCAGGGGTAGCGGCCAGGTCCCAGGGCGGGCAAGGGCTGTCACTGGGCAGAGAGAAAGCAGGTTTCCCGGAGCCCAGCGGCATGGGCTGACCCTCCTCCCTAGCGGCTATCCTGGTCCTCAGCAGGCAACTCACCATCCTGCAGCCACAGCAGCGATGATGGCGGCTTGGGAGGAGTGGAGAGTCGGCGTCGCGGTGTTTGTGAGATGGGCCAAGTAGCCAGTGGGAAGACGAGCTTCGCGCGCCTCCCAACTGGCCACTTGGCCATGGAGTGCCACTCGGAGGAGTGAATCACGAGCTTTCCTCCGAGTTTTTATCCCAGACAGCACCCACCCACTCTCCTCCCACTTACCCCTTACCCTTTTATTTAATACCGCGGAGTGGTTTACAGATTGAATTAGAACCTGGATTCAAGTTCCTAATCAACCATAAAGCTCATTGGTTGATCTTGTGTCAATCATTCTTTTTTTGGCTTAACCTACCTTACAAAGTTGTAGTAAGGATAAAATGGAAGCAAGGGCTTGTCTGAACTTCTTGAAGGGGGGGGCTAAGGAGGGGTAAGGGGGTAAGGGGAGTAGTCTCTGCATGTCTCTGTGTGTGTTTGCAATGGAGGGAAGAGGTCCTGACCAAGTTGCTCCAGAGTAGATATGTATCCCACATTCCTGCTGAGAGTCAGACTATCAGGATAATTTATCTTATATATATGAGAGACAGATTTCTAGAACATTTGACAAACAGAAGCATGTGCATTTTTTTCTTGAATGCGTTAATTCAAGTACACCAAAAGGAACAGATTACATGATTTCTTTTTCTTGCTGAAGATTGAACTTTCTAGTAATTAATGATATCATATGTGACAAAATGGTATTTAATTGGTTCAGTTACCAGGGTCCCCATAAATCCTTCTGGCTTTCCTTCTCACATTTTTCAGTCTGTGCCCTCCTTCAAATGTGCCAGGGCCCTCCAAGAACCTATATGGCCCCATTGAGAAAGGCTGCTCTATAGACTAGATTACCTCACAATTCTTGACTCTCCTCCTCTTATCCTCACTCAAAAAGTTCTCACAATTAGCCCATTCCACACTTTGGCCATGAAGATGATGAGGGGATTATAGGCTGCCAAACCCAGTCAGTAGCACCTGCAAGATTGAATCAGTTAGTTACTACATACATTAACCTTTGAGAGGAATAATCAAGGGTACTTTGCATCACAAACATCATCACAGGTTCTGGAAAACTTACTCAAATTGCATTAGCTTTATTGCTATATTATTTGCACATCCCAAAGTAATTTATTTTGTTTATGAATATTATCATATTCTATATTATGTTGGCATCTTTTTAACAACTGGCTAATATCAAAACTATTATCCATCATTCTGTGAAAGGGGCTAAAATGATGGAGTATTATTTCCTATTAAATTCCAATTGTGTGACTGCAGTTGTCATGCAGCTAAAAGACTCTCATCCCTTTTTAAAAGAAATGTTGGGCACTTTATTATTATAATGAGACTTTAACAATCTCTTGTCTAAGTACACAGTGTTCTCACTGCAAACTTATTAGAAAGAGAAGAGATAAAATCATGGTACCTAGATAAGGAAGAATACTTTTCACATTACTTTTGTCTTCTGTTGTGTCATCCATGACTAATCCTTGTGTTCCCCCAATTATTCCTGCTTCACCTTTTGAGTAATAATAAATATGCATTTCTAAATTTACACAAAGAAGGTGCTTACATTAACAGAATAAGTGAAAAAATAGTCAAAATAATAAGTCAAATTAATAAGAACTAGAATAACCTTAGATCATTCATGCCTTTTGAAGTCACTTATCTGTGTTTATCTTAGAAAGTACTCTAAGTTTCCATGCTCATCTATCCATCTTAATACTTTCCCGCCTACTCCCCCCCCCACAAGGAAGCTGCTGAAGTAAAGTGAATTTGCATCTTATTTCTTCTTTTATTTCTATACTGCTCCTTTTCTAATTGAGACTCTAGGATAGTGAGCATGTAGTGTGTTGTATTTTTATATATATCTTGTTAGTAATACATATTAAGAGCCTCTTGTGGCGCAGAGTGGTAAGGCAGCCGCCTGAAAGCTTTGCCCATGAGGTTGGGAGTTCAATCCCAGCAGCCGGCTCAAGGTTGACTCAGCCTTCCATCCTTCCGAGGTCGGTAAAATGAGTACCCAGCTTGCTGGGGGGTAAACGGTAATGACTGGGGAAGGCACTGGCAAACCACCCCGTATTGAGTCTGCCATGAAAACGCTAGAGGGCGTCACCCCAAGGGTCAGACATGACTCGGTGCTTGCACAGGGGATACCTTTACCTTTTAATACATATTAAGTACAAAATATCTGTCTATCCATCTCATTTTTAGCCTGGTCCTTGAGAGGATAACTAGACAAAGATCAAAAGCTGAGCTACATATCTCAATAGAGCTCCCCCCTAATCAGAAGTGGCAAGCCTGTTGCAGGGGACAAAGAATTGCCTGCTTCAAGCCATGCTCACTAACTGGCCAGCCCAGGATGACACTGCTTGCTGGCCAGGTTGCCATGGGGCCTGCCTCTTTCAATTTCCATGCAGCTAGCAGAATGGGGGAGACTTGTCTTGGCAGTAGTATGTTACAATAATTGCGAACTGTCCTTTCTTTTTGTGGTGTACTCTTAATCTTGGCAGTAGTATGTGCAAAAAGGATCTAGGAGTCTTAGTAGACCATACACTGAACATGAGTCAGCAGTGTGACTCGGTGGCTAAAAAGGCAAATGGGATTTTGGGCTGTATCAAACAGAGTATCATGTCCAGATCACGGGAGGTGATGGTTCCAATTTGCTCTGGTTCAGCCTCACTTGGAATATTGTGTTCAGTTTTTGTCACCACAATTGAAAAGGGTATGCATAAACTGGAGGGTATGCATGGGAGAGCAACAAAGATTGGTGCGGGGCTTGGAGACCAAGACGTATGAAGAAAGGTTGGGGGAGCTTTGTCTGTTTATACTGGAGAAGAGGAGTAGATGACTCAGGAGGTACCTTCCAACTCTATTATTCTGATTCTACTGTATTCTGATTCTAATTGGGCCAGGTAAGAGCTTGCAAACACGATAGAGGAAGTGCAAAACTCACGTGTTGCCAACTTTCACCACCATCTCATATCCCTGTAATAAAATGTTCTCCAAACCTCACTGCAAGTTTTCCTCACACTCACTCTAGTCGTCACAGAATCACAGAATCATAGAGTTGGAAGGTGCCATACAGGTCATCTTGTCCAACCCCCTGCTCAACGCAGGATCAGCCCAAAGCATCCTAAAGCATCTAAGAAAAAGTGTGTGTCCAACCTTTGCTTGAAGACTGCCAGTGACTTCCTTTTCACTTCCTTCTTCCTTTCCTGAAACTCTGTGGTATATCATGGAGCCTGTTTAAGGCAAAGGCAGATAGGATGCCAAGAAGGAATCTCATCAATAGAGGCTGATAGGCAGGACAGCCAGTCCTCCATCAGAGCTGCCAGCGAGTCACCAGGAGGCATCGGATCCCACAGAACATTCAGGAAACTGGCAGTATATGCTGGCAGGCTAAAATATACCCAGCACCCAAACAAGGAGGGAGTAGAACCTGTATCTGGGCCTTCAGGGCATAGTAGTCTGACCATTGGACTATGCCAGTCATCATCAGTCCCACTTCTACCCCAGTCACAAAGATCAGGATCTGGCCTGATAGGTGGAACTGTCAACAAATTATGAGAGCCCCAGTGTCACCACAGTAGATACCAGGTCTGGTGTTTTCTAGCTCCTTCATGTCTCAGTCTCACTTTCATTCTGATTTCTTGGTTATAGCATCAACCTTAAAGTTGTGTAATTCCACAGTAATCATTACTTTTGAATTCTTAATAATCAGATGTAATCTTGCTTTGATACTTTCACCAGGAGTCATTTAAAATCTTCATTATATTCTGCCAGTAATGTAGTGGCATCTGCATATCTCAAATTGTTAATGCTTTTTTCACCAATTTTCACTCCACCTTCAGCTAAATCTAATCCAGCTTTCCTTACGATAAGTATATATAAGTTATAATTACAATTTGAAATAGAAATACAAGTGAAACTAAGAATATGTTGTTGGGAATATTACCTGATAAACTGCTAAAAGCCATACTTGAATATATAGTGACAGCAGCCAAAATTATCTGTACAGCAAAATGGAAATTCAATATTTACTCAAGTATAGAAGACTAGAATAATTGGCTGAATATGCTGCAATGGAAAAATTTGGAAAAAAAATTGATCCATTTTGAAATTTGAGGAAAATGAAGAGGAGATGAGGAAAACCATTTTGCTTATTGCTTATCTTTTTCATTAATATATTATATAATTTTTATTTATTTAGATTTATATACCGCCCTCCCCGAAGGCTCAGGGCGGTTTACATTAAAACTAGTCAACGATACATGAAACAGTCTCCGTTAAACATACATTAATTAATAATCTATAGTAATCTTTAAAAGTTATAATTTGGCATATATAATCTCTTTTCTTTCTCTTTGTCAATCCTTTCTCCTTTTAAAATAAAAAATCTATTAAAAAGACACAAGGAGATAAAATACATCCTTGCCTGATGCCTTTATCAATTAAAAAAAAAATCTATTCTAATAGTGTTTTGTCTGGAGTACACATTGTGCATCAAAGCTATTAGATGTTCTGACACATCTGTTTGTTTTAAAATCAATCATAGTTCTTCATGATCCACACAGTCAGAAGCTTTGTTGTTATCTAGTACCTCTAGAGTATCACTTTACTCAAGTGAGAAATTAATGTGTTGGTCCAATAGTTGCTGTAGTCTCTGATGTCTCCTTTTTCTGCATAGGAATGTAAACTGAACATTTCGAGCCTGTGGGCCCTTATTTTGCTCCCATATTTGTTGGTACATTGTTGTTAAGATTTTGATGGACTCTGCTTCTGTGGCTAGAAGGAGTTCGGTAGGTATCCCATCTGTTCTGGTGATTAATTTCTCCCAATGGTCTCAGTGCAACTTTCATTTCACTTTCTAAAACTAAGTTCTTTTTCAGAAGTTTATTCTTGAGAGGAATCTGTTATCCTTTCATGTCTTCTGTATGGTTCTGCAATGTATTGTTCCCATCTTTTCTTTATAATATTCTGTTAACTTAATATATTTCTTTGCTAAAGCATGCCTGTGCTTTAAATTTCCCCTTGTATTTTTGATCTTGTGGACCATATTGGTTGTTCTTCATTGTTTGTCATCTTCTGTTTATTTACAGTTGCTATTTAAAAAGTTCTAAATGCACCTGTATATGTAATAGGGGAGTGATTGTCCCCATCACATACTATGTAATGGACTGCCCCCTGTATGATGAACCAAGAGGCAAGTTTATCAAAAGAATACTCCCTACCACCTCTGGTCTCTCAAGAACTGAAAATATGATTTTTCTATTGTCAGATATTAATGCCTTTGTTACCCATAGAATTGCACTGTTTGCCTTCATTGCTAGGAAAATAAGGTCCAAATTGTGTAATCAGAGCTAAACCCCTAATCATTGTGGGTTTCCCCCCCTAATATTTTACAGTCTTATCTGTGTAATTTTATATGACCATATAGGAACCCATTTGACAACTATTAAATCTGTTCTGTTTTTATCACTTTTATATTCCAATTTTAACTGAATTTGTATACAACAGTTAATTTGTTTGAAATGGCTAGTAGTTGATCAATAATCCAAACTGAGCTGAACTATAAACGTTCTATTTATCTTTACATGCAGTCACTGGATGGAATGCTGCATTTAGACTCTTGATTCTATTTCTGTAATTTTAATGTTAAGAGTTTTAAATCATCCATCAATTTCTTTTGGCTACAGGAATATTGTTTCCATGTACTTCCTTGATAATATGTCTGGTTTCAAACCATAAAGATGGACTCTAAATTTGTTCTGTTTCATAGAACCATAGAGTTGGAAGGGGCCATGCAGGCCATCTAGTCCAACCCCCTGCTCAACGCAGGATCAGCCCTAAGCATCCTAAAGCATTCAAGAAAAGTGTGTATCCACCCTTTGCTTGAAGACTGCCAGTGAGGGGGAGCTCACCACTTCCTTAGGCAGCCTATTACACTGCTGAACTACTCTGACTGTGAATTTTCCCCCCCTGATATCTAGCCTATATCGTTGTACTTGTAGTTTAATCCCATTATTGTGTGTCCTCTCCTCTGCAGCCAATGGGAACAGCATCCTGCCCTCCTCCAAGTGACAACCTTTCAAATACTTAAAGAGGGCTATCATGTCCCCTCTCAACCTCCTTTTCTCCAGGCTGAAAACCCATAGTTCAACCCATAGTTCTTGTTGTTGTTCAAGTACACTTGAATTTAATAACACAGATCTGTTATTTTCATGGCCATTATACTCTTCAGGAATGTTGTTTAGATTGTGTTTTGGCATTGTGTTTTGGTGTTTTCCTTCAGCTTTATTCTAATATTGATATTAACAATTCATGGGATGCAGTGCACCACAATCAGCTCCTGGCCTTGTTTTACCTGTGAATTTAAATGCCTTGTTCTTCACAATCTTGTTCTTCAGACCAACACAGCTACCCATTTGAAAATGTCTGCATGTTATTGTTTATGAAAGAAGAGAGCCTGGCAACTTCACCTGACAGTCTTGTTTTATGAGGTCAAATACTAAAATCATAACTCAAATTTTACGAGGTTAATGCGAAAGTTAGGTGACATCATTTTTGATCTTCAAAACAGCTGAAAGTAATTTATAATATTTAATCATTAAGATTTAAACAGTAACTGCTATATGAACACAAGTTCTCCAAAGTCTAATTTTGGGAAAGGGACATTCTAATTCCTCCCCCCCCCCAAAAAAATAATAAATGTGATTCCCCTCTCCACCATAACACTGTGTGGCAGCATTTGCAGAAGTACATTCAAGGAGTTACATGCAGTGTTCCAGTGTTTCTCGATTTGTATTATTTATTTATTTATTTGGATTTTTATACCGCC
The DNA here is from genome assembly GCF_049243985.1 of Paroedura picta. Lineage (NCBI taxonomy): Eukaryota > Metazoa > Chordata > Lepidosauria > Squamata > Gekkonidae > Paroedura > Paroedura picta. The sequence continues at coordinate 61,658,951 of NC_135375.1, forward strand.
TTTCCATATGGCTCTGGGTGGTCTACAAAGAACATTGTAAAAATATCCTTGCAAGCCAGTTCTGAATATTCTTCCCAAGCCTGGAAATGTTTTCTCTCTCTCTCTTTTAGGAGTGTTTTCCTCATAATATACACTTATGTAATCATGGTTCCCATGAGCCTCTTGTGGCGCAGAGTGGTAAGGCAGCAGAAATGCAGTCTGAAAGCTCTGCCCATGAGGCTGGGAGTTCAATCCCAGCAGCCGGCTCAAGGTTGACTCAGCCTTCCATCCTTCCGAGGTCGGTAAAATGAGTACCCAGCTTGCTGGGGGGTAAACGGTAATGACTGGGGAAGGCACTGGCAAACCACCCCGTATTGAGTCTGTCATGAAAACGCTATAGGGTGTCACCCCAAGGGTCAGACATGACCCAGTGCTTGCACAGGGGATACCTTTACCTTTAATCATGGTTCCTAGCAGCAGAGTGTTGGGCAGACAGTCTCACTTCCTAACTTTGATGCCATGGACCATTGTTAGTGTTGGCTTTGGATCACCTATTCCCCTCCAAGGTTAGATGTGGCAAAGTCATAAGTTCTCCAAAAGTCCCAGAGTATTGCAGCAACAATGAATCTTGGCCCAGACTGCTACTGCAGAGCTGTACTGTGCATTTTGCCAGAGGGAGACCTGTCTGCTACTACACCTCAGGGATTTGAAGGAGACAAAGGGACATAAGCATGTATTATTTTCTTGCGCTGATTCTTCTGTAAATATGATTTCTTTACTATAGATGTTTTTAGACTACTTAAATGAATCCGTTTTCTTTCCGAAACTGTGTCTACTTTTCTCCATATCACAAAGAACCACTGCCACTTGACAATACATACTGCACAATGGGAGACAAGTCCCAGTGGTTTCAGTGAAATTTATGTCAAGGTACTTGCAGGGCACTTCAGTTGGTCCATTGAATCCTTAGTAGCAATAGTAGCATTTTCCAAGTTAGAACATTTCTTTATATGGATCTCTTAGAGTGTTACATGCAGGCATATAAAATTCATTGTTGTGCAGGAGGGGGCAGTGAGGGTGGGAGAGGTGGATTTTGTGTGTGTGTTTTAAATTGTTATTTTGCTGATATGAACCTCCTCGAGCCAGCTGGCAAGAAGCGTCAGGTTATAAGTTCAATAAATATAACAAATATAACATTTTGAACTAATTATTAAATTTTAGAGAAACCTACAGGATCAGTTCTCATTCTCAACCTTTCCCGGATACATATGTGTCAACAATGGAATCTCTTTTCTGTCTTTACTTCAAAGTCCTTCTAAACCTGAACAATGGATCCTTGCCATTGACATGTTTTCATGACTGAACAGTTGCTATACATTTCATGCTACTTTAACAAGCTAAAGAGTCATTTTAAAACATACAATCAAATCCTGTGTACTGGTCTCTGCTTCAGTGTGTTATTTCATTTTAAGTGCTTCCAAACAGTCTATTATTGTGATAAGTAAATTCACATTGTTCAAGCCAATAGCTTTAATCAGTTCTCTTTATCTTTGTTTGTCTCAGAAAAGCAGTAAGTATAGCAGGTAGCAGCTTGCACCCAAGTTGGCATACCAATCAAGCTAATGGAACGTTCAAATAATTCGGCCATTTAAGGGATGTGCTGTTGTAACAGCAACTCTATGGATCTTCACAGAGGTACATATGCAATGTTTAGATAAGGAGTAGTATGCATTGCAAGGGTGTGTATTAATTTCCAACAAATAAAAAAATGGTTAAGGAATGGATAAAGTTTCACAAATTGCAAAATTATCAAAATTAAGTGAGATAATCTTACTAAAAGATAGTAGACAGTATAAGGCAACACAGGCAGAATGTTGAAAAGTGTTTATTGGTATTTTAGAAAGAGAAAATAGAGATAAAGGGCAATCAATGCAAGCAATCCTGCTTTATTAAGTTTCAGTTACTTCCCCCAAAGTACAGCCCAAAGTTCACTAAAGTTTAAATCTGACTACATGAACACATGCCAAATAAGAACCTTAGTCCAATAAGAACCTTAGTCCATCAAAGTCAGTATTGTCTACTAAGACTGGCAGTGGTCTTTCATATACCCTCCTGCCAGGTCTTTTAACTGGAGATATGAGAGATTGAACCTGGCATCTTCTGCATGCCAAGCAGAAGCTCTGAAACTAAGCCAATAGTGCCTCCCATCTCTCCCTTCTGCCCTCAATCTCTGCCCTTTCAATACCCACACAGGCCTGAAACCATTCTCTGACCCATTATGCATGGAGGGGGAGGTCCACCTCAGAGCTGGAACAACGGCAGCGGAAATCCCTGATGATGCATGCCGCTGGCAGAGGCTGAGTGCAGGTTCGACGCAGGCCGCAACCAGACACAGCGCCGGAGAGAGAGCGTGCATAATCAGGGAGGATGGCTGTCACCGCAGTTGCCCTGCACTCCATCGTGCGGTCTCCGGCCCCTCGACTGCTGCAGGCCACTGTGCCGTCCCTTGCCCTCTGCGTCTGCTGGCTCGTCCCCCCCACGTCCGTTTCCAGTGGCATGGACGCACCGAGCGCAATTGGGATACATGTCGACTGCGCGTGACCTCAGCAGCCCGGCTGTTGGGCGCTTCCAGAGCAGCAGCCTGCTTGACGGCCCGGGTCCGGGAAGCCCCGCACTGCACTCCCACCCCGTTTGCTCCGAATAGCCATTTCTTTGGCCATTGCTCCTGGCTGCTCCAGATGTTGCCATGCCATTCGTACATGGATTACTGCGCAGCTTCCTCCTCCGGATCTTCCGTCCGACCACCACCCTCCATACCGGTGGCCGTGCATAATGGGTCTCTGTTGGTTTTCCATGTCCATTTTGTCTTGTCACCATACTGCACAATAATAGATCTCTAGATTTGCATTCTTTAGGATTTTTGGGGGAGGCAGGGGGACGGAATACAGATACATACTAATTGCAAAAGCAGGTGTTTGTGTTTTTTTTTAAATAAAGAGCTTCTTCAGTTTCTTTATTCATCCAAAACTGCTTTTAGGTAACATATGCAATTCACAGAAATATTTCTATTGTAGTTGAGTTTTATATAATTATGGCAGTTTATCCTTGAAATATTTAATAGGTGCTGTACTATGGTTGCAATTACTATGACAACTACCCAATTTGAGCAACTACATTGTGACAAAATACCCCTGTGACCAGAATTGTCTCTATAAGAAAGAATTTCTGTCAGAAAAAAAAGACAATGAAGGTGTCACACCTGCTTGTCCTGCTCCCAACCTCCATTACTACATCAGAATTTGTTTTTCAGGTTCTTTTCAGCAATCTGTGCCATAAAATGTGATTCCCCATTAGTTTGCACAGAAAACAGCAAAAATTACGTGCCAGCATAGATAGGATGGATAAATGTAGGGTATTATTGTTGTTGTTGTTAATTATGATTATTAATTATTATTAGTAATTATTAGTGCACTTATTTGTTTGTTTGTTTTTTATTTATTCATTAGATTTATTACCTGCCTCACTCCCTGATGGCTCGTGGTGGGTTACATAGATTAGGATGAAATCCCATAAAACCCTAATTTAAAAAACCTAACATAAAAATTACAATCAATATTCAAATCAAAAGGGAACAGAAGGTATGGCAGAAAAAAATCACTATTTTCAATACCCCCAAGAATTCACATCAGAGGGAGGAGGGTGCAGATGTCACTCACAACCGTCTCAGAACTACGTGGACGTTAAATGAAATAAATAAAAAATACATATAGCTGAAGACAGAAGGCGGATAAAAAGGAGATTGGTGAACGGCAGAGACAATGAAATGTGAAGAGGTTATTGGGATTGCCAAGAGAAGGAAAAGAGGTTAGAAAACACCTAGAAATTTGAGGGAAGTAATGTGGAGATTGGGTTAGAAGACGGGAGGGAACTCAGAAAGCTATATTGCCATAGACCCCCACCCTCCAAAGCAGCCATTTAATCCAGCAGAACTAGGATTGCCAGCCTCCAAGTGGGGCCTAGAGATCACCCAGAATTACTACTTCTCTACAGATAACAGAGATCAGTTCCCCATGTGAAAATGTTTGCTTTGGAGGGCAGATTTGATGGCATTATACCTTGTTGAGGTTGCTTCCTTCCCTAAACCTTTCCCTCCTAAAGTTCCACAATCAAATCTTGAGGGATTTCCCAACCTCAGTCTCACAGCCCTCAGGGAAACTGATCTCACATACTTACATACATATAACATTGAAGGAAGGAAGTAATAATGGCTCATTCCGCATAACGGTGGCTGTGCTGGGCCACCAGTGGTGTGTTGCTGCTGAGCTGCACGCTCCACAGCAGTCTGAGTCCACATGCATACAATCCCATCTTGCTGCTAAATAAAAATAAATGCTCCAGTTTGCCCTGCAGTTTGGCAAAGCACCACGAAGCTGACTAGGGCATTTTTTGCCCCCTCTGGGATACTGTAGGCCAAGGAGATGCCAGGCCTCAAAGGCCTGGCTCTTCCCTATCCACATGGGCCTGCCGTGGGACAGGCCCTGTTGGCCCCTGCAGTGGGCTAAGGGAATTTGGAAAATTCTGCATTTCCTTAGCTCAGGGCTTCTGGAGCCTGATCCATGCCAGGCCCCAGAGGGTGGGCCTTTTCCGCCCATGCTGAATTGGTTGTTGTCTCATTTCCTAGAACTTGTACTATTTAATTTTAAATGAACCATTTTCAGTTAGTTCTAAACAGCTCTTTTGCACAGGTCCACACAATCAGACATCCTTCCCATCTCTAGCTCCTAAATGCTGTTCTTAACTATTGTTTTCCCACTCTCTCTCCTAACATTTCCTCAGCCTTCATTGGTTGCTCTTTGGATGAGGCAGAACCTTGCCTGTCCATCATATATATGGGTAAGGGCTAACAGGGAAATGCAAGAATCCCAGCAAGCCCTTACGGCTTCCTTATTTGTGTCATCTTGAAAGGACTACAATGTAAAGTTAAATATGATATGCACAAAGAGGATTATTAAAGAGCAAATAAGAAAAATACATCCACGGCTATTTGTTACTTTAACTCACATATTCATGTTTTAAGGGTGATTTTTGAACATGGATAATGACTAAAATATGTTGGAACTGTGAAATATTGATTTGCAGAAAAACAATTAGGCTTACTCAAGCACTGAAGAATTCAAAACAGCTGGAAATCATCAGGTTCGTGTCTCCACAATTCTTAAAAGTGGTGCCTGTTGATGCAGCGGAGGGGTGGGTTCAAGGGAGATGTACACCAGGAGTTGCTGGGGCAGCCGGGAAGGCAGGTGTGACACAAGCTGCGCTGCACCCAGATGGGACATGGGGGCAGGCTCACGGTGCCCTGATAAAAGTTGCCACATGTGTGAGCCCAACCCTTTTCTTCCATGGCAGCTGAGTGGAGCAGCTTCCCACCCACCCGCCCACCCTGTTATATATTGGTTGCATTGAGATGTTCTGATAAAATTATGTTGGCCTGAGATGGCAGGCTTTCTTGTATGTATCCATTACAGTTTGGGGGGGGGCAGTTTCAGCATGGAATGGAGCATGTTTTGGGGGAAATTCGGGGGGGGGGCATTGAACTCCCCATGGTCAGGGACCTCCATAAGAAGTGGCTGGCTGCAAGCAGGGCTGATCCACTGGGGAAAGGCAAATGGGCTCACAGGGCCAGGTGACCTGGAGTGGGATCCAGAGGAGGTCTGCACCTCTCTTTGACAACCCAGGTGGGTACAACCCTGGGTGGCTCCCAGGGCACTTCTTGTGGTCAGTTGATACAAGTAGGCTCCCTCTCCCATGCCAGGCCAACACTCTGATATGCCAATAAAGTTGTGACCTTGTTTTAAGCCAACCAAAATGTGTGTGCATCATACTTAGCCCAGCATCCCCTCCTGCAAGTCAACAAGCTTTGATGTTTAATGCAATTATTATTTATTTATTATTTATTTAATTTCTATATCGCCCTTCCGTATGGCTCAGGGAGGTTTACATACAACATGGGGGATACATGGAACGGATTATATCCGTTATATCCCTATTTGGGAAAAAGGGAAAGATTTATGCTAAGGTAATGTTGTATGAGCTGCATTTCTGTGAGTTCATCATACAACTATGCTAATACTGAAAGGTCAGTAACACAGGCTAACACAGGCTAATCATACAGTTCTTGAACATAACATCATAGAGGGTCTGCCTAGGTTACTTATCCGGTGGATAGACAAAGTCTAACATACCACAAGTCACAATATTGTAAGATACTGTCCTTGATCCCAACCAGGCTTTTCCCTGCTCCACCCTTTCTACAGCATAAATACTTTTAGAAATTTATCCCTTTTTCTCACTTGGTCACTGTTGTTCATTTTCTTTAAATAGCAATATCCACTTCAATTTTAACTCATGAAATGTCCTTCAAAGCAGACAGGATATGCCGGGGGGAAAGTCAAATATTATGGTTGGATGGCTAGGGAGATAGTCTAAACAGAGATTTTTTATTGCCCAAGTTAGAGTAGCATCTGCATGTAGTAACAACTCCATGCTTGTGTCACAGGACAAACTGTGCACTTCCTACCATTCTGATGACCCTGTTGGAGCAATACAGGAAGAGGTGTGCACCACTGCATTTATGCTGCCATCACCAGACCTCAAGAGTTGAAGCTTGTAGGGGCAGCACTAAAGGAGATGTACACTTCCCATATGACCGGTTTGGAGTCTGAAAGGATGACACACAAAAAGGTGCATGTCTGTTCCACATGTCCTAGTACTGACATGATTTAAGATTTATGGGTGGGAGCACAGGAATAAGCAAATGCTCCCCTCCCCTAATCTATCTGTTGCCAAGCTCTACATTTGGGCAGTATAGGAGGACAATTTGAACTTCCCCAAGCTCAGATAAAAACAGATAAATGGGAAACGTTAATAAACAGAAAGTACTATCCAACCATGTAGTATCTCCATTTAAGTTCAGAACTTTCCAAAGAGACTCTTACCAAACTAGCTACTATCTACCTAACAGTACAGCAGTCTCAGTAACTTACTGTTAGAATGCAGAGAAATATCCCATATCTGTCCTACAAATAGGTTGGAAATAACAAATCCCTATAGAACGAATAAAATGATTCTACAGTTCATTAAAATTAATAATGTAGTATTAAATAATTAAATATTTCTTATCACAATCAAAAGCCACACTACTGCATAACCACTGAGTAAAACAATTGTTATCTCTAATGGAGGCTGGTGAGGGAAATCCCTCTAATTTCATCTGACCTGCCCGGGGCACTTGAGGAAAGAAAATCTCTCCTTTCATAGAACTTTCTGTGTAACTGGTTCAAAAGTGACCCTAGACTGTCCTGCAAGAAAGAAGAAGCAAGCCAACAGCTTTCGCTGTGCTGCTCCTTCTTCACAACTTTAGTTACACTAGCAAGAACATTTCTAGTAAATTCAGTGGTCATTCCACACCTGAGATTTCAACATTACAGTAGCACCATTAGATGAACCCAAAGAAAACTGTCTCTACCAGCACTGTCAATAATGTTTAAAAGGTAATTAAGATATCCAAGCTGAGAAAGCATGGCATACAGGGCTGAGAGTTATAAACCTTCTATTGAGCCCCATCTCTGTGACTATTTATACATTTTCATCAGACCTATCTTCCCATCGTTGGTTTCTCTCAACAATTCTGTGAAGTAGACTAGGCTGAGAAAGACAGTGATTGGACCAGAATGGTAGAACAAGGAATTGAACCCAAGTGTCCCATGTATTCATCTGGCACACTGCTACATCACACTGATTCTTGCTGACAATCACTATTCTGCCTCATGTGGTTTTTCAGACTTCTCAGTGCTATTTGCAGTGCTTCAGTACAGTCACTATAGAAAAAGGTGAAGATGAAAGAAACCAGTGCTACAGACATAAGGTTATTCATATATATTTTAAAAATAACTGGCACAAACTTTTCCATTTCACGAGTTTGCTAGCAGTTATGGGGTAGACATTATGGCTGCAATTTTGTAGTTAAATTCAGTTTACTTAAATGGGATTTTAGGCTAGATTGCAGTTTATGTTCATATGTTATGGCAACATATATATTTCTTAACAAGTACACTGAAATTCCAGGTAGTACCCCCTCCAGCCTGTCTTTACAAGCTCAAGTTTCTTTGCAGCATAAACAGAGTTTCCCATTAAAATAATAGAAACTGTACAATAAATGGTTTCCAGCAACGGATGCTAGAGCAGATTTGATTCTTGGTGCAGTTTCGTTTAATGTCAGCTGGAGTCAATTAGTGTCAGTATCTAGCAGCTCATATTTTGCCACAAATAAAATGCTAGGTCTGTAAAGCTTCTTAAAGGCAAAAGTAATCCCTGTTATGATGGAAACCTGGGAGGGAGAGAGAGAGAGAGAGAGAGAGAGAGAGAGAGAGAGAGAGAAATATCACTAAAGATAAATGTGGAACAGGTAATCACCAATTGTGGGACTATAATTGCCCACTTGGTTTAAATTAGATTTTCTGCACTCACTCAATCAACACATGGTCCAGTGCCCTGCAGTTTACATACTGAGGCTCTATCTGCATTGCAGTTCTTCTTAAGGAAATGTACACTAGCTAAGACTGCAGCTTTGCTCAATATTTGCATGTTCTAGGCTCTCAAAGCCCTCAAGTCTTGCAGCAAATTGTTCTGCCATTTAGTAAGTATAACAGAATGGTCATTAGATGAATTCTTCAAGCCAGAGTTGAGTTAAATGTATGTAGTCAGGCCCATTTATCTCCCATGAATGTTTGTTTATAAACACTCAAAGCCTTTAGCTGTTCATTAAAAGGTTTATAAACTGTTAAGAGGAGAAGTTCTAAAGGCAGCCAAAGACCTATCCGTTAGTTAAGCCAGGAGATCTATCTCCATAAAGCATAACCTTTTAGGCGTGAAGTACCCTGTATGGCATGGTAGCTGCCTAGGCAGTGCTTCAAGGTAATGTTTCTGTGGAAGTTTTTAATTATCTCACAAAGTAGTTGGCAAGGAATCTAATCATTGCATGACAAAAACTGGGATGCTTGCTTTCACTGTGGAAATCTCCCTTAATTGATTTTGTGGCATTGATTCTGCTGATGCAAAGTCAAGAAACTGAAAAAATAGAGTAATGCTTGGTATTTAGATTAGGAAGGCTGAACGTGGATGGGTTCAAGGCTTATCTTATTCATTGCCACCCTGTAGATTTCTAAACCAGGTTGCAAGGGTAACATTTGTTGAAATGTATTTATCATGTCATTTCATGGTCCTTTCCAGCAGTGCTTAATTATTGCAAATGAGGCATGTGGTATGCAAGCTAATTTCATCTAGGGATACTTCAAAACTTTGTGAATTTTGTTTTGATTAGTAAATCATGATTTTTTCCATTCAGAACAAAGCTGCAGTTCTCCCTACTGCTCCTTTTGTAATAATGACATTTACATGCAAATGGTTAGCCATATAAATAATGGCTAACATATGAATGCTCTGCCTGGGTAGCTCAAGCTGGCTCAATCTCATCAGGTCTTGGAAGCTAAGAAGGGAAACCACCAAACAAATCTAGGGTTGCTATGTTTAGGCAGGCAATGATAAATCACTTCCATGGGTGTCCCTTAGTTTCAAATTTTTAAGCAGAAGTTAGCTATGATACCTAAATGGAATATTCAAGAGCAAAAACAATATGCCCTTGGGTACCAGCAGCTAGATAAACATAGTGTGCCTTTTTGAGATCTTCAAGGGATAGATGCTCAGGTAACATTCTGATATAGCAATTTCTTATTTTTCATCAGAGCTAGTAACCAAAGGCCCAGGTGCTATCTTGCTAGTATTGAGATCTGATGCAGGGTCTGCAAGTTAGTGATTCATAACCTAAGGAAACAAGGCTGTGTCTACAACTTTTGGAAATAACATTTGAAAATAACTAAGTGGAGATCAAAGCAATATTTCAGTTGTGAGGACAATCCCTTCCCTCTTCCTTCTTTCAGTATGAAATATCTGTGAATTGTAATTGCTCATACAATGCTTTAAGGCAGTGGTCCCCAACCTTTTTATCACCAGGGACCAGGGACCACTCAATGCCGGGGACCACTCAACGCCTTTTACTGAGGCCCGGTGGGGGGGGGGTAGTTTACTCCTCTACTCTCAACCACTGCCCTAGCGCTCACTGAACGCTATGGTAATGTTTAAACATCCCTTCAAAATAAGATACAGACATGCCACAACAATGAAGTGTGTTGTAAAGGGCTGGGGGATGAAGTAAAGGGCCGGGGGGGGGAGAAGGCATCCTTCGGGGCCCACCTCCAATTAGTCGAAGGACCACATGTGGTCCGTGGCCCACAGGTTGGGGATCGCTACTTTAAGGTAATGTTTATGAAGAGGTTTAATATCCTCCCAGGGGTGCTGATAAATCACTAAATGGGATAAATCAGATGCTTCTTACAGACTCTGAAACCAACAGAACACTGTATTCTTACATCTTCCTTAATTTTAATAAGACTCTAGAAATAGGAAGAGGACCATAGAACCATAGAAATAGCAGGGATTTGCAAAGGAGAGCTCAGGATGACCCAAAGCAAAGGAAAACATGTTTATTTATCTAAATAGCTTTGTAGACAAAGGCTTTTGAATAGGTGTCACTTCCCCACATTACAATAGTATCTGCTAAAATTATCTCAACTACACAACCATTAAATAATTTTCATCTACACCAAGTGAAGCTTCTAGTGCCCAATCTGTCCCAGGAGCACCTAGCCATGGTGATTCACATTCAGGGTGGACTTCCGTATGGGCCTGCCCTTGTCCTTGACCCAGAAGCTGCAGCTGGTGTAAAATGCAGTGGCAAGGGTTCTCTCAGGTACATCATAGAGCACTCATATGCAGCAAGTGATGTGCCAGCTACATTGGTTGCCAGTTATATTCCAGATCAAGTTCAAGTTTTGTGTTTGACTTTCAAAGCCATGTGCAATCTGGGCCCAGCATACTCAAGGCAACATCTTTCCCCCTTTGCCCTTCACAGAGCCTTGTGCTCTGTGAACTCTAATCAGTTGGAAGTCCCTGGCCCCTGGGATGTATACCTGGCCTTTGTCAGTCCTGGCCCCTACCTGGTGGAATAAGCTACAGGAATTGCTAAGGGCCCTGCAGGAGCTCTCACAGTCATTTTCAGTCCTGGCCCCTATCTGGTAGAATGAGCTACCAGAAGAGCTAAGGGCCCTGCAGGAGTGCTCACAGTTCCATAAGACCTGTAAAATGGAGCCCTTCGACCAGTTGTTTGGTTGAGCCTGGGTGGCAGAACATCTCGAAGTAACCCTCCCATAGTGTCCCATGGCCCACTGAAAACAGAAGGGGAGATGGTGGGGTAGGATGGGCTAGGTGGTATAGGAATTCTTATTTTATGTTTGCAAATTGCCTCTTTTTTTTAAGGTTAGGAGACACAGTACCATTACACTCCTCTTTTTTTAAAAAGTAGTTAAAACAGAACATGGCCACCTGACCAATGAGTGTTCATTTACTTCCAGTTTCTGTGCAATGCCTTCCATTGGTGTAGAAGACATCACTTCATTAATAGCACTTTACAATCAGAATTAATAGGATTTTCAAATACAAGACAGGGGCTGATTTAGGATCAGTTTAGTATTGGCTGCTCAAATAATCCTAGGAATGTACCCAGGTCACACGTTTATATATTTTATGTAGAGCCAGTTTGGTGTAGTAGTTAAGTGTGTGGACTTCTAATCTGGCATGCCGGGTTCGATTCTGCGCTCCCCCACATGCAACCAGCTGGGTGACCTTGGGCTTGCCATGGCACTGATAAAACTGTTCTGACCGAGCAGTGAGATCAGCGCTCTCTCAGCCTCACGCACCCCACAGGATGTATGTTGTGGGGAGAGGAATATGAAGGCGACTGTAAGCCACTTTGAGCCTCCTTCGGGTAGGGAAAAGTGGCATATAAGAACCAACTCTTCTTCTTCTTCTTCTTCTTCTTCTTCTTCTTCTTCTTCTTCTTCTTCTTCTTCTTAGTGTTTAAGGATACTTGTATGGCATCCTCATTTTACTGCTAATAACACTGGTGTAGACCCTGTTGAGCCTCTTGTGGCGCAGAGTGGTAAGGCATCCGTCTGAAAGCTTTGCCCATGAGGTTGGGAGTTCGATCCCAACAGCCGGCTCAAGGTTGACTCAGCCTTCCATCCTTCCGAGGTCGGTAAAATGAGTACCCAGCTTGCTGGGGGGTAAACGGTCATGACTGGGGAAGGCACTGGCAAACCACCCCGTATTGAGTCTGCCATGAAAACGCTAGAGGGCGTCACCCCAAGGGTCAGACATGACTCGGTGCTTGCACAGGGGATACCTTTACCTTTACCTTTACCTTTAGACCCTGTTGACAGGGTTTAAATATGCAAAGAAGGTTTAAAGCCCTGGATGCCTAAAGAATAAAATAGTTTTATTAAGAAGAGAAACAACTATGCAAAAGAGAGAGGAGAGAGATAGCCCTAACAGTGTAACTGACTAACTGTTGTGGAGGGAATATATCAGGATGTTCCTAATCTAAATATGCTAACTATACTAAATATGCTAACTATACATTTTCCCCAATGCCCCCTGTAGGATATTCTTCATATGCTGTTGAATCGTACAACTATAGATTTTGCATATTTCAACAGGCGTGACAAGTGTGTTTGGCATGTGAAGTGTGAAGCTGCACTTCGACATGCTTATGTTCTCATCCTTGCAGGGTTAATGGGGATGTAAGGTTAATTATGAACATCTTTCATTGATGTAAGGAGCAAAAGAGGCTTGCATAGTTACTGAAACTAAGCAGTGAGCACATGGTTTAAAATCCTCTCTTTACACATTGGATGCAACATTCCACCATGTTATATGACAGCAGCTACTTTTCTCAGTGCATTTTGTTATTTTAATATCAGTAGGAAGCAAAATATATGTTGACAGTCAGCTTCGGGGATCCTTTTTCTTTTTGCTACCGAGACCCTTTTCTGCAGAGTTTAATTATAATCTGTCACTGGAATTTGTCACAGCTGTCTTCACTTCTGATGCACAAATCAAACAAGGTGCTTGTTTCTCAGCTAGGAGGTAAAAGGGGAAGTAATCCTTCACTGTGTCCATTTCTGGATTTTTTTTTCTTTAAAATTTTAGAGTGCAAAACAATAAGCAGGATTATATTAAAAAATGTGGCGCTCCCCATCTGGCTTTGCATGTCATTCACACCATTCAAGGCACGGCTTCATGTCATTCACAATGAGCTTAAACCAGGAATAGCCTTTTGTGGGTCTGATTTGTCTTTCATGTCAGGTTTGAGTTATTGCTGTAACTTTAAAAAAATCACATGAAATTAACTGAAACTCCATAACTGCAAACCTCTATTTAGATCAAAAGAAAATAGTCAGAAAGCATCCGAAACTAGAGTGCTTTTGATGTCCATAACAGAGGGCTATGGCTTCGCATTCATACTAGCCATAGGAGCTTTTTAAAACTGGGCTGTCCAGTTCAGGATTTGAATTAACCAGAAGAAGAAGAAAGTGTAAAATCCAACTATATTGTTCCTTTGCTTCTCAAAACCTTGTCCTGAGGTATTAGTGCAAGAACTCCACTAGGTTAGTGCTCTAGCACTCTTGTGTTCTTGCTAGATATTTTATATACACTGATATTCCTCTTTTCTTTACAGCTGGGGACCAAAGTGCCTTATATGCCCCCCCTTCTCCATTTTATTGTTATACAACCCTATGAGGTAGTTTGGGCTGAGAACAAGTGACTAGATCACCAGCAAGCTTCCATAGCAAAATGGGTATTTGAACCTGGGTCTTCTAGTCTGAAACTCTTACCATTATGCCACATTGGCTTGTCATATGCATTCATTTTCAATCATGTAATTTCTTTGGTCTGTGGAAGCCTTAATATTGCTTCCAGAGTTCTCCCCTTTCACACATAGTATGCTACAGATACATTGTGTGTTAGCTGGACATGGATGGAGAACTTAAAGGAAGATACCACACAAAGTAATTTGGTAAAAATTAGGCCACAGCTTTACTGAAAATATATAGCAAGGAACAACGGTGCAGCATGGGGATGGCTCCCAAAATCTCATGGCCAGTCAACCTTAAGGTAGCCCCTAGCCAGCAGCTGCAGCTGGGGCAATCAACCTACTCCATCTTTGCTTGAAGCTCAGCTCATCCCCATCTGCTGGTATCATTGGGGGGGGGGGGGGTCAGGTTAAAAGGGAACCAAATGTTGTTGGCCTCTGCTGGTTCCCCCTGCCACTGGAAATGTGAGCCACCTGGGCAGCCCTGCCTTGGGCCACAGCTATTACCTTCCATCCACAATCCTCTTATGGAGGCCCCTTCACTGGGGGAGTCTAGCATGCAGGTCTTCCCCCAAAGGATCTGGTCCCATGGGCAACAACTGCCTGCTTTGACAATGATACAAAAATAAATGTTTAAGAAGTCAACTAACAAAAAATAACCACAATATCAGACTACATGTTTCAGAATAGTTTCAGAATACATGTCTTAATAACAACATAGTGATAGAAAAAGAAATTAAACCCAGAATATAGGGAGGGGGAAATTCTACATCTAGCTCAGAAAGGAAGAAGACAGGGAACTGGCATGCTGCCAATAAATAGGGCTTATATGGCTGGGCCATGAGGGACTTCACCCACCCATATATATAAACCTTTATTGTCATAGCAATAAGAGGCAAGTACAGCCAAGCAGGGTAAAATTATAATAGAGTAAGATAAGCTAATATTATAGACTAAAATACAGTAAAATCAAGATGTTTTAATCAGCTGAAGTCCTGATTAACTAATGGAGAATTAAATTCAGCACTTTAATTTGAAAATTTGGGGCAATCAAAAAGCATATGATCTACAGAATCAATTCTGTTGTTTGTTTATTACCGTATTTGCCGGCGTATAAGACGACTGGGCGTATAAGACGACCCCCAAACATTTCCACTCAAAATATAGACTTTGTTGTATTACATTACAGTACCTGTCATTGTCACCATTGTGATGCCGCAGCATGACCGCAGCGCCTCTGGCCTGCTCCTGCATCTCCTTGTGACTGGCACTAGTGCGCAAGTGTGCATGTGTGAGCTCTGCGTAGACAAAAGGCGGGCCGGAGCGCCACTGCTTCCCACTGAGCAGAATGGGCCGGTCATGCTGAAAAGGCTGGCCCCCTGTCTTGCTGCTGATGCTCGCCGCAGCCACACTGATGACCCACCGCGGCCACGGTGGATACCACGTGATACTGGAAGGAATGTAGAATGAGGTGGGCGGGCATCGGGAGGCCACTATGGGCAGCTAACTCTATCCCAACTGAAGTGCACCCGGCATATAAGACGACCCCCCCCCCCACTTGGAGGAATGTTTTTCAGGGGGAAAAAGAAGTCTTATATGCCAGCAAATACAGTAAATTTATATACTGCCCTCCCTGAGGCCCAGGGTAGTTTGCATGAAACATAGCAGAACAGAACAATACAGAGAACTGGTAGCCATAAGTAATAGTAGTAGAAGAAGAAGAAGAAGACGAAGACGAAGACGAAGAGTTGGTTCTTATATGCCACTTTTCTTTACCAGAAGGAGTTTCAAAGTAGCTTACAGTCACTTTCCCTTTCCTCTCCCCACTACAGACACCTTGAGATGTAGGTGAAGCTGAGAGAGCCCTGATATTACTGCTTGATCAGAACAGATTTATCAGTGCTGTGGCAAGCCCAAGGTCACCCAGCTGGTTGTATTTGGGGGAGCGCAGAATAAAACCTGGTCCTCCAGATTAGAAGTCTGCACTCCTAACCACTACACCAAGCTGGCTTTCTGTGAGAATAACAACAACAACAACAACAACAACAGTAATAACAATAGAACAAATAGTACAAATAGTACAAAATAGTACATTTGATCAATACAACAATAATGAGAACAGTAATTCACAATTGAAGCATACTGATAGACATATGGTTAGTTAGTTCATTATTATTATTATTATTATTATTATTATTATTATTATTATTATTATTATTATTATTATTATTATTATTATTATTACATTTATTCCCTACCATTCCTGAGACTGTCTCATGGTGGGTTACAATTGTCCTTTGTCAAAAAATTCTGAATAGTAATTATTATTATGGAGGAGATTTTGTTTGTCTAAAAGTTGTTTAATATTTTTTTCCAATAATGAATCTGAGGAGGGCAGAGACCTCAGTAGGGTATGTTATTGTTGAGTCCAACGTCCAAAGCATTCATTTCCTTCAGGGGAATTAATCTCTAGTCTGGAGAGGAATTGTAATGGGCAAATTAGATACCAATAGAGTACGTAGAACGTATCAGTGGAAGATGAGAAGGTTGATCTAACTAGCTTTTCAAATTGTGAGAGGGAGGAGTCCCCCATAACCACCTAACTTGCTTAATTCCTCCCCCCCCCAATAATGATCTTGCAAATGTCAGTGAATATTTTAGCAGTATCTCTCTTGTAAGTATTCGTCTCTCATGATTTTAATTATTTTGCCCATGTCATTGTTAGTATTTTGTTTCAGAATTTTTATTTTTTGGAATACTTTGTAAAAAGTATTAGAATGATAAATAAAATCACAAATAAAAGTATCATGTCTATAAAATGTGTCGTGCCTTTTTGTGCAGATAATATATAACCATTCTACTTAATTCAACTTGCACTATTAATGCTTTTATTAATATGCTCTTTAAAAGTTGCAAAAAAATTTCAAAATCTTGCATGCTTTAAAATCCAAATGATTGCAAAGGCTATGAATTGCAATAAACTATTTGCATCTATCATTTAAACAGAGATTCATTAGGAGTTCCAACATTTAAATTAGAGCTGTTGAAGGTATGCTTGTGCATATCCACCAATGAATATTGATCCTTATTGATCCAATATGGCACCGTACCACAAAGCATGATGACATTTATCATGGAAGTTAGCTACAATTTCAACGATATAAAATATATTATTTATCAGTAACAGCACAACCCCCATTTAGAAATCATATTAGTAAACACATGTTAAAACTTCTATTATAATTCATGCCTGAATAAATAAATAAACAAATTTATTTATTTTCTTTCTTTCTTTCAGATTTTTTGACCACCACTCCCGGAACATCCAGCTCATGTTGGTTTACATGAATCTAAAAACGCCATAAAACAATAAAACATCCAAATAAAGCCCCAAGATGGTATCTTTATGGAAATGTTACACTTGAAAACTTCAGTGTTTCTGAATACTTTTTGGGGACATTTACTATAGTATCAATATATTGCACGTCACATTTAAATATTTATATTTGATTTAATTTTCATAAAAACAATACTCATTTAGAATCTTGCATTCTAACCTTTAAACCTGTAACTACTGAAAGGCTTATATGATTTGAGTGAGTTCAGCTGTTAACATTCTTCTGATTAACGTAATAGTTTTCTGTACAGAAAATATTGCTGAATTTCATGCAGTTGTTTTTCTTTCCTTGTGTCTATTAGGGGTATACCTTCAGAATATAATTTAAAAGATACCTGTTTTTTAAATTAACTTTGTACAAATAAATAATCTGAATGAAAATTCCTCCATTTTTATATTAACCAAATTGGAAGGTTCTGCTCACTTTGTGTTGTCTTTGGATGACTGTAAATTAACTTTCCATTTGCCACACTGTCTATGCTGCAGTTTCCCAGGGGAAGGAAAGGGTAGCATTTGGAGAGAGAAAGAGAGTGACTTAGCTGATACATGTCTGGTAGATGCACCATCAAAATAGTTTAACAACATTTGGGCCACATAGCATGATATATGACTAAATATTTTTGCTCACCACATTTCTATCTACCACATTCTGTCTCTAGGCTTACTAACTTCATGATGCAATCTGGAGTTATACCAGAATTACAATTGATCTCCAGATTCCAGAAATTAGTTGTCCCAGTAAGCTCCTTCAGTTTCCCTAACACTACCCTCACCACCATGGAATTGCCAGGAATTTCCCATTCTGGAGTTGACAACTCAATCTATCCCACTATCTTAAAGGGACTTGCATTCAATATTGTTCTCATCGACTTACTATCAACAGGATTCTGGTAGTAAAATAGAGATATCCCTATCTACAATTTGCTGCAAATTTCTTACTCCTTCAAAATATTATCCTAATTGGATGGAGAAAAGAAAATTAGATTCAGAAATATGTTTGGCATTTCATTACCTTTTAAAATAGGAATTCTTTCTCCTACCTGCCTTAAATCTTAACAGACAGGTTTCCTGTGATTAAGAATTTCATACTATTTCATCCCATTGGGAATGGGAGAATTTTTAGGAACACGTTTTCCATGAAACTAATGTATATATCTAATAAGTAATACAAATGTGTTACATAATAGTATTAAAGAACCCAAAGTAAATTGTTTATAAATAAATTGGGTCTAAAACAGATTCCTATCACCTTTGAAGTGCAGCACCCACATGTAAACACTGTGCTAAATACTTGTGGAAATGGTGTTTCATTTCATTATGTCTTGCAGCTGCTGTTATACATTCCTCACTATATCAAGGACATGGTTGGGGTTGGATTAGATAATTAAATGAAACCAAGAGAGATTGCATGAGAAAACTACAATTCCCATGGGACTGTGCAACAATACAAAATCATTAACTTTTGCAGGTCCAAACAAATTGGTAACTATTTACATTACTGTGTCTGGCTGACTTAGATGAATATCAAGCACGAAGTTCTTTTTTATCTATACATTTTTATATAACTCTTATAATTTAAGAAGGTGATGGTGAAATAGTCTGAGGTGACAGGATTAACATGCACTGTGTACACATAGGCCTGTTATGCACGGCTGCTGAAATGGCGGTATGGAGAATGCGGAGGATGAAGAAGAGAAGCAAACCACTTACGCACGGGATGGAATGCAACGGCGGCAAAACCCAGAGTATCTGATTATGCACGCAGTTACTCCGGAGCCGCTTCTGGTTGTGCCCTGGTCCCGGGAAGCTCCACTTTCTTCCGGATCTCACTAATGCGGCTTTTTTGGCAGCATACGTTGACTTTGCGCCCCTTTGCCACCTGCAGCGTGCATAATTGGTGATTTTAGCCATCATTCCACCCTGAATGCGGACCTTCCACTCCGTGCATAATGGACCTACACATATACAGAACACAATGTTGTGACCAGGTTTAAACTGCCAGCAAACACCCTGAGCTTTCTGCCAAATACCATATACACTTGCATATAAGCCGAGTTTTTCAGCCCTTTTTTAAAGCTGAAAAAGTCCCCCTTGGCTTATATGCGGATATAAAAAAAAAAAAGCTGCCAGGCAAGAAAGGAGGGTGGGAGTGGGAGACAAGTATACTTAACTGAAGAAGCAGAGATGCAGCATGCCCAGGAGGGACAGTGGGAGGGAAGAGCAGTCTCCACCTCCCCCCTCACTGCCTTAATGAGGCTAGCACGAGGCTAGTATGTGCTGGTGCAGGAAGCTCTGAAGGGGGAGAGCAGAGAGCAGAAGGAGGAAACGTCCCTAGAGGAAGGAATGGAAAGAGGCAACAGAACACCCGGCTAAGAGGAAGGGAAGTGGATAAGAAGAAGGATTGGATATAAAAAGGCAAGAGGGGTCAGAGGGAAAGAGGGAGGAGGGTGGGAAGAAAAGGGAAAAAGAGATCCTGCCTAGAAGGGAAGGGGGGAAAGCCACTATCCAAACACCAGCCTCAGCTTATATGCGAGTCAATAAGGTTTTCCAGCATTTTGTGGTGAAATTAGGTGCCTCGGCGGTCGGCTTATGTGCGAGTATATATGGTAATCAACTCTGTGACAGATGAGTGGAACATGAGCCAAAGGAGTGTAAGTTTTCAGTAAGTTTTAACTTGTAAGTAATGTTGCTGTCATAGCAGTGCTTTCCTTTAGCATTAGACAAGAACCTGATAATTTTCTAATGGGGCCAAATTTTACTCTAAAACTATAGCTGTTATACAAGATCATATATTTAGAACTGTAGAAACTAGTCCAATTTCTTGGGACTGCAAATGAGACATGATAGCCTATCACATTCTAAACCTGGATATTCATATTCATAAAGAATTAAATGAATAGTGGTTCTTGAGCAGATACAGCATGTGCATAAAGTTTGAATTTACAGCTGTCTCTAGTCCAGTTGTTCTGGAATGACTGATATTCTGTTGCCTTATGTTATATTTTTATCTCACCCTCCTACAAAGAGTTCAGGGCAGTATAAATGTATCTGTTCTCTTTAACTTTACTCTTACGGTAACTTTGCCAGTATAGAAATGAATGTGACTTGTCCAAGATTACTCAGAGAGTTTATTGGCCATGTACAGAATGAATGTAGCTCTCTCCAGTCTCAGCTGAATATTCTAACCACAGTGGCCCAGTGGGCTCTATTCTGTGTTGTATTGGAAAGTACTTGTTCTGTATGTCTGGTATATACTGCCAGTCACCTTCATTGAGTGATTCCTTATTAGAAAGATGGCTACCCTCTTCCTCTTCATTTTCAATTATTTTTAAAACTTATATCATATTGAATTCTGTTAGAGTGCTGTGTGCTGTATAGATGAGCTAAATGAGTATACATTATAGATGTCTGTACTGAGGTTCAGTTAATTGGCCTTTGTCTCTCTATCCCATTAGCATCATCAGCAGTCTATTCAGTAATGCATTTTGCTCTGTGTCCTTTCAAAAACTGTAGTGGCAGCAGCAATGGCAGGGGGCCCTGATAGCAAAGAACTCTAATCAAGTGAGACAATGTAATCATATATATGTGTGACTAAAGTGTCTAGATCTGGGAGATTCAGATTCAAATAATCAGAAATTCCATGGAAACTTGGCGGGTGACCTTGAGATAGACATACACTCAGGGTTGTTGTGATGATAATTTAGATGAAATGAGATAAGCTGCTTGGGGTCCCCACTGGGAAGAAATATGGGATATAAATGAAATAAATAAATAAATATGAGCACATCTGAATTTATTTTCAAACTAGCACAAAAGCCCATTGTCATGTAAAACACAACAGGCACTAGCCTTCTCTCCCTCTCTGGGAAGGCCCATTGATGTCTGGAGAGTCTGTGGGGGGGGGGGCTTTTCGGGTGAGAGGAAGCACTGGCAGGGACTCTCCCTCCCACCCCAGGCAGGTCGGCCAAGGCCTGGAGAGGCAACTGTGGGCCTTTTTGGGGGGATACACTGGCAGAAGATCCTTTTCTCCCTCCTTTCCACCCCAGGCAGGCCCATCAAGACCTGGAGAGGCCATGGCACAACTTCTTGGGATAGGGGGGGAGCACTGGTGGGGGCTCCCCTCCTCCCCAAGCCAGGCAGGCCTGCCATGGCCTGTAAATGCCTCATTGGGCCTTTTTTGATTGGGGTAATTGTTGGTGGGGTTGGTGCCTTCCCCACCCCTGCATGCTGGCAAGGTCAGGGCTTACCTCCATCCCTTCCCAGGCCCCAGGCCCTGGCTGGAGTCCCAGACCTCCCCCCCTCCTCCCAGCTCGTGCTTGCTGGCTGCCTTACACACAGTCAGTCAAGTGTAGTGGGCTGGCAATGGAGGGGGATGCAGCCAGGGGCAGGACAGCCTACCTGACTGGCCATTCATTAGACCCCCGGATGACCAATCAGGGGTGGGACAGTCTACCTGTTTGATTGTTAATTGGACAGATGGCCAATCAGGTAGGCAATGAGTTCCAACTCCTCTCACCACCACTTTCCCATTTTATTTATGGTACAGATGTCTGGCTACCTGTTCATGACCTATGAACAGGATGGGAACCAAACAGGCTGAAGTTGTTCTTTAAATGCTTTTGAAATAGCATGGCCCTGTTTGTTCTTTGCATTTTTGATGCCTGCTTTGCTACAGATGAATGGTTCTACCAAATATATGAGAAAACTCAACAGTTACCTGTTTTCTAGTGAAAATTAGCCATTTTTCCAGAATCACATCTACCCACCAATACAAAAATATGTTCTTTGTTTTCCCATATTAGTCATTTTATCAATAGGAGTTACCAGAGGAATTCATACCATGAAACTTTGTTTGGAAAACAAGGTTTCAATGTCTGAAATTTACTTTACTTCTGTTTCACAAATAATGATATATTAAAGGTAGCAATATTTTATTTGAGTTGTTTTACAAAACTATAAATATTGTGTAGTACAATTTCCCTAATATTTTATAAATTGTACTCAAGTCTTAAATAAAATATCATTTCTAGTTTTTCATTTCATTTCTGTTGGATATCTATGAAATACACATGAACTCTTCTTAAATACATGATAACCTACATATGATCTCTATTTGAGAACCATTATTTTTGCTGCGAAGTTCAGAATAAAATAAGTATTCACCGTAAGGATGGACTGTATGGTTTTGATTGCAATTTAGCACACTGGCTCATTAAAACATCAAATATTAAAATAAATTAAATTTATGTAACTATATGCTGGATAGTGCATACTAGGAGATTATCTGTTGGCATCCTACTCTAGCATAAGTAGAGTTACAGCCTGTTTCTTAGAATCCGGTTATCTAGATTGCTTATATATGGATCACACTAAGACTTGGTCCCCAAAAGAATAAATATTCAGCATTTCCCTATGTCTTTGAGAGTTTGTCTTCTGTAATGGAGTTATTTCAGATGGCTGTGTAAAAAAGATATTATCTAACTGCTGGACTGAGAACCTAAGCTGGTCCAGCTCTGGCAGAATTACTTTCAAAACAATGTCCATTCATGTCTAAGTGGACAAGACCTAGATCAATCCCAATTTGCTAACATGGCAATAAATCTCATTTTAAGACTTGATGGACTGCAGGCAAATTACCCAGGGCACATTTGGCTGATTGGAAACAGCACCAAAAATATTAATTCTAGCCTTATTATACTTCACATTTCTCCCTAGCCCACTTCTCACAATAATATCCCTTACTATTAATACGGGACCCCCCATATAGAGGAAAATGCATAAATATTTCCATCATAAATGTATCCTTAATCATTATTGTAATCTGCATATAATCTTACATTTCAGCTTTTAAGAAATGATCAACAAATGTCAATATCAGTCTGATGGATTTTTAAAAGTCTAGCCAAGAAATCCTTTAAATTTCTGTACAAGTCCTGTGAAGACAGAGCATCAAAAATATGCTGGATTCACTCAAGTAAGGAGAGAAGGTCATTATGCTTCATTTCTTCCTCATTTCTTGACCGGGATTGTGAAATACGTAGATATATCACCATGATTCAGAGTTATATAAAAATACTACAGGTCCAAAGATCAAGCTGAGAATATTAAAAGCAACTGAATACATGGTGCAAGAAGAATGTATTTCAGACACAGCCAGTACCACTGGTAAAATAACCCCATTATTCTTTGGCAAGAGTGGAAGGGAAATCCTTTTCCCTAATAAGAAAGTATTTAGAATTAAATATTTGTGCTCTTTTGACTGGCCTTGCAAATAAATTATTATTATTATTATTATTATTATTATTATTATTATTATTATTATTAATAATAATAATAATAATAATAATAATAATAATAATAATAATAATAATAGCCGCTGCTATCAGTAAGCCATCTTGTGGTGGGTTACATAGTAATAAAACCCCACATAAAATACATAAAATAATTTATCCCCACATTAAAATTATATATATATATATATATATATATCCTGGTGGCAAAACCCTATCCTCCCCCCTCAGATAAACTTGCTCCCTCTCTGTGCATCATGGGGATAATCTACGGGTGCTGGCAGTCTACTATCAGGCGATGTTGTAGCCTGGTGATGATCTAACCTGGAGGGGCCCATCTGATCTCCCATGCCCTGGCCTCAAACAAAGACCTGGTGGAAGAGCTCCATTTTGCAGGCCCTGCAGAATGCAGGGAGCTCCTGCAGGGATCTCAGATCTTCCGTGAGCTCATTCTATCAGTTTGGAGCCAGGACCAAAAAGGTCCTGGCCCTGGTCAAGGCCAAGTGAACTTCCCAGGGGCTGGGCACCACCACCAGTTAGTGCCTGCAGAGCGTAAAGCTCTGCAGGGGGCATAAGGTGACAGGCAGTCCCTCAAATATGTTGGTCACAGACTGCAAAAGGCCTTAAAGGTCAGAACCAAAACCTTGAACTTGACCCAGGCTGCAACTGGCAACCAATGCATCTGCCTCAGCACAGGCTGGATATGGGCCCTCGAATATGTTCTTGTGATGACCTTAGCTGCATTCTGAACCAGCTGCAATTTCTGGGTCAGAGACAATGGCAGGCCAGTGTAGAACGAGTTACAAGAAGCCAATTTTGGAGGTGACCATTGTATGGATCACCATGGCCAGGTGATCTGAATACAGGTAGGGTGCTAGTAGCCTCACCTGGCATAGATGGTAAAATGCCTGGCAGGCTATCCTCATGACCTACACCTCCACAGAAAGTGAGGCATCATGGATCATGCCCAAATTTCTGGCCAGGGGTACAGTTTTAAGTTTCATCCTATCCAGGGTGTGTAGATGTGCTTCTTGACCTCCCGTCTTCCTTCCTAGCCATAGGAGCTCCATATTGGAGAGGTTGAGTTTCAGGCGACTCTGCACAAGCCACCCAGCTATGGCTTCCAAACATCTGGTGAATGGTTCTGGGGGGGTGGATATAGCTGGATGTCATCTGCATATTGATGACAATCCAGCCCGAAACCCAATTCCAGCTGAGCTAAAGGGCACATATAGATGTTAAAGTGTGTAGGGGAGAGCACCATCTCCTGAGGGGTCCCACAGAGGAGTCAAAAGAGCACAACAACTCATCCCCCACTGCCACCCTCTGTGTCCAGTTCTGCAGGAAGGAAAACAGCCATTGAAGGGTTGTCCCCAGTATCCCTGTCCTGGTGAGGCGGTGGGCCAACAACTTGTGGTCAACAGAACTAAACATGTTTCTTTCATCATAAAGAAATACAGTCTCTTCTCAATGTGTGTACAATGTGTTTCTTACAGCTAATTATGATCTCTAATTTGATTAAAAGCCCATTTAAAATTATCACACTTGTGCTTTACCACAAAGTAGTGCTTTGTTCATATTACTGGGGCAATAAGAATAGAAGATGAGTCACAAGAGGATTGTAAAGAGGATTGCCAAATCAGGATCAATGTATTGCTGTTAAAAGCTGTCATACAAGTTGATTGAAGGTGGTAGGAGGTAAGAAACAGTAAGAAAACAGGTTGATTTCAAGGGAGGCTTGCATTCAATTAATGCATTTATTGCACAAGTAGCATCAGCCCATTCTACCTCATTTTAATGTTTGAAACATTTGAAAGATCACCAATTAACACAGAGGGGAAATAAATCATCTGAACGAGCAGTCTCCAATAGCTTTGTAGATCTTCTTGCCTATTTCCCCCCCACAAAAAGAGTTGATAAATTAGCATCTTTTTAACAATGCTTCTTTATCGACATTAGTTACATAGTGGGCAGAGTTCCAGCAGATGATGGACTATCTTGTGTACAAAGAAGAAGAAGAAAAAGATTCTGAAAAGGGCTAGACTCTAACTAGACTGAACTATATGGAGATGACTTTCTTTCCTAATGGACTTCTCCTTGTCTGACTGGACAATACTATGCTCAGGGCTCTATTTCTAAAAAAGTCTATAATTATCTCTTTCTCTCAGCTAGTTAGACAGGTAGCTTTATCTCTTCTCTTTCTTATCCAGATTGTTACAGTGTTTGCCTACAGAAGACATGACTGCAGAAACAGCCACTAAAACAATTATTTTAAAAAATGCTGAAAGATTTAAGTTTGCAGAATTTGTACAGTAGTCTTGTTAAGAGGTGCTGGAATATAGCAATGTCCTGTGGACAAAGAGTCTATAGAGGGCAGCAAGCACTAGCTAGATGGGACTGTAGGGCCATCTTTTCTTGAGGGGCTTCTTGTGTGTCTACAGAAGGCTATTCTTGGGCTTTTCTTCTTGAACATTCTAGAATGAACTCTCAAAGCAAGTAAAGCAGCTAAGTTTATCTTCCTTATAAAGTTGGTTAGTTTCACACACAAAAAGTGCCTTTATAACTATTAATTCATTCATTGTCTGGCTTTCTACAGATACACTCTGTCAGTGCTAATCACTCCATATAAATTCAACTTCCCTTTAAAATATCTGCCTTTCCTCCAGCTGTTAAACAGAGTTTTTAACCTTAAATGTTCAATTATCAGCAAATGATTTAATCTTGAATAATTTTCTATGTCTTTGGCTAAATTGTCAGATTCCCCCCCCCCCAAAAAAAATTGTAATTCTCATGAGCAACCTTTTTTTTTTTTTGATAATTTTTACATTTATATTTTGTTAAACCTGGGCATGCCACTAACTGGCTCACTTTCCAAGATCCACTAAGGGGACACACGGGTAGGTAGGCATTCAGGTACTGCCTCCCCTAAAACAGATTGAGCTCAGTGTCTGAAATTGTCATAATGCAGTAATTACAACAATAAAATGGGAGGGGGGGAAGCATAACAAAACTAAAATTCCAAGGGAGGGAAGGACAGAGTGTCCAAAGATAGAAGCTGCTGGCACTTTAAATAATGAAGATCAAGAGTGAGAAACAGCTAACAGCCCCCCCCGACCAGCCCACCCACTGAGGGGGAAGATGATGGGATGGCTGAATATTAGAGAGTGGCTAGCTGACCACCTAAGCCATAGAGACACCCAGAATCACTGTGGACCAGCCGAATCCAAGCTGTGGTCTCAGAGAGCCCTTTATTCAGCCGAAGCTCCCATACCCTGTAGCCGCAGAGCAGCTACGAGTAAGTTGGTAGCTGCAAATTCAAAAGGTTAATTGCTTTTTGATTGAAGAATATTTCTATCAGCCCTGAATACTTAGCCAATACTCATAGGTATTCTGTTTATTCATAGCATATGTGTTTGTATAAAAACTGTCATGTTATGAAAGAGACGTTTTGTTATTGCTTACCTTAAAAATAAAATGTCACACCCTATCATCTTTACAGACTTCTCAATAGCTTTTTGGTGGTAGCTTTATATATCTTGGTAAGGTTAAAAGTTTAAACTTAAACATTTTATTTACTCCAGATTACCATAACAACTGCACAGCTGGGTTAAATTACAGTCACATTAATTGATTTGTAATGATAGTAATAGAAAATACACCATTAGTCTATTTAACTTCTGTGCGGCAGATATTAAGGAGAGAATCTAGTTTTATTCCTCCTATAGAAGGAACAATTTACCATCTCTAGATGGGCACATAAGTAGTTTAATGCTTTACTCAAGTTCTTTAGTGGCTTCAGTAAAAATAAAAGCATAGCTAGATACCTTCTGTACTGTATCATTTCATTGGGAAGTGAATAAAAATGAGTCTCCTAAAGTTTGAACATATTCTTGTGTTTAAATTATCTGCTTTTGTTGGAAAATATTGTCTGAAAAGAAAATGAAAGAAAATAAAAATTCAATAAAAATGTTTCATCATAGAGCCTGAAAGAAAAATACAGCTGGAGTATTTTGACTTCTAATCTTTGCCCGTAAAAAAGTGCTCTTTAGTTGCTTTGACACAAACTTCTTAGAGGTTTTTTCTTAACACTGAAAAATGACTTCTGAATGTTAATAAAAGTCATATCTGCACTCTAGCAGGAGGGTGTATTTTTACATCCTAGAGATTTTAATGGAATTTCCAAGGAGATTTTTTATAAAGAGAGATAATATATAGATTTTGAGATGAAAAAGGAATGTTTCATTCCTTTCAGCATGAAAGTTTGCATTCAGGACACTGAGACCTATTGCTAAAACAATAAGATTTGCTATATCTCAGGTCTCAAAAGTCAGGCATCCAAATATACAGATTATCAGACTGTGTGCTCATTATGCCGTTTAAACTCATTAGCTGTGTATTTTCTACTTCTTTTGTTGCATTTGCAATAAAAACAACAAAAGAGGAATGAATCGTGAACTGATCGTATTAAACTGCTGTCTTTTCTATGTGTATTTTGGAGTTCAGTCCCACTGTGTATAGCACAGCAGAGCCACAATCCTAATCAGGTTTGTTGTTGTTGTTAGGTGCAAAGTCGTGTCCGACCCATCGCGACCCCATGGACAAAGATCCTCCAGGCCTTCCAGTCTTCTACCGTTCCCCGGAGTCCATTTAAATTCGTATCGACTGCTTCAGTGACTCCATCCAGCCACCTCATTCTCTGTTGTCCCCTTCTTCTTTTGCCCTCAATGGCTCCCAGCATTAGGCTTTTCTCCAGGGAGTCCTTCCTTCTCATGAGGTGGCCGAAGTATTTCAGTTTCATTTTCAGGATCTGGCCTTCTAAGGAGCAGTCAGGGCTGATCTCCTCTAGGACTGACCGGTTTGTTCGCCTTGCAGTCCAAGGGACTCGCAAGAGTCTTCTCCAGCACCAGAGTTCAAAAGCCTCAATTCTTTGATGCTCGGCCTTCCTTATGGTCCAACTTTAACAGCCATACATTGCAACTGGGAAGACCATTGACTAGACGCACTTTTGTTAGCAGGGTGATGTCTCTGCTTTTTAGGATGCTGTCTGGCTGTATACTGTTGCCTTGCCTATTTAACTTGTATGTGGAGCACATCATGAGAAAGGCGGGATTAGAGGAGTCACAAATTGGGATCAAGATTGCAGGGAGAAATATCAACAACCTCAGATATGCAGATGATACCACTCTAATGGCAGAAAGTGAAGAGGAACTACAGAGCCTGTTGATGCGGGTGAAGGAGGGGAGTGCAAAAGTTGGCTTGAAACTCAACATCAAGAAAACAAAGATCATGGCATCCGGCCCTCTCAATTCCTGGCAAATAGATGGGGAAGAAATTGAGATAGTGACAGATTTTATTTTCCTGGGCTCCAAGATCACTGCAGATGGGGACTGCAGCAAAGAAATTAAAAGACGCTTGCTCCTGGGGAGGAAAGCTATGGCAAATCTAGACAGCATACTAAAAAGCAGAGACATCACCATGCCAACAAAAGTGCATTTAGTCAAGGCTATGGTCTCCCCAGTCGCCATGTATGGCTGCAAAAGTTGGACCATAAGGAAGGCCGAGCGTCAAAGAATTGAGGCTTTTGAACTCTGGTGCTGGAGAAGTCTCTTGCGAGTCCCTTGGATTGCAAGGCGAACAAACTGGTCAGTCCTATAGGAGATCAGCCCTGACTATTCCTTAGTAGGCCAGATCTTGAAGATGAAACTCAAATACTTTGGCCACCTCATGAGAAGGAAGGACTCCCTCGAGAAGAGCCAACTGCTGGAAGCGATTGAGGGCAAAAGAAGAAGGGGACAACAGAGAATGAGGTGGCTGGATGGAGTCACTGAAGCAGTCGGTGCAAACTTAAATGGACGCTGCGGAATGGTAGAGGACAGGAAGGCCTGGAGGATCATTGTCCATGGGGTCGCGATGGGTCGGACACGACTTCACACCTAACAACAACAAGATGTGCCATAGCTTTCCTCCACAGGAGCAAGTGTCTTTTAATTTCATTGCTGCCGTCTCCATCTGGAGATCTTGGAGCCCAGGAAAATAAAATCTGTCATTACCTCCATTTCTTCCCCATCAGGTTTACTTAGAAGTAAATTTTTTTAATGGCACATACTTTCCAATGGTATTGGGTATTGACATTTACTTTCCAATAAACTTAGAAATGCCTCTAGAATCTGGTTCCTAGCATAGAAACAAAGTGACTAGGGGGTTCTCTCTACTAATATATACAACTAGAATATAATATGAGGGAATCTGCAAAGATTTGTAGGAGACATCTCCTTTCATCTACTCATTTCCTGAAACCCTCTACTCTTTTCCTGCTTCCTTCTCTCTATCTAGGACTGCCAACCTGGAGATCTGTTGGAATCACAATGGATTCTTTAACTACAGTGATAGTAGGGTTGCCTGCTCCAAGTTGGAAAATTTCTGGAGATTTCAGGTAGACCGTTAGGGTGTGCTTGGGGAGTGAAGCAGCTTCAGGAGGTTATAATGCCACAGAGAAATTGATATCTGTCATATGGAGAACAGTTGTAATTCCAGATGATCTCCAGGTGCTACCTGGAGAGTGGCAACCCTAGTTCCCCAGGAGGAAATGGCTGCTTGGTAGGGTGGAATCTAAGACATTATTTCCTTCTGAGGTTCCCCCCCTATACAAACCCCACCTTCCCCAGTCTCTACCCTCCAAATGTCTAAGGATTTCCTAACTTGAAGTTGGCAAGCCTCTCTCTTTTCCATGCAACAGCTAGCCTACCCCTTTGTCTTAGAAGATGTCCTTCTATACCTATTCTGGGCTGCCTCTGCCTAGGAAAACCATGGCCTATTGTGAGGTTCCTTCCCCTAGAAACTCTCATATCCTCTCCCCTTTCCCTGCCAACCTGTTTTTTATTTGTCTCCCATCTTCAGCTATATCTATTTACTTCATTTACCCCTCATTTCTACACAGTGTGAATCAAAGCAGATTACATTATGAGAGGAGAATAATGATTTGGCCAACTTAACTATTAGCATATAGATGTCAATGTAATCAACATTTCTAATGTATCTCTACCAGTCATGTGCATTTGGTTTACCAATATTTTTTTCTGCTTCAGTACACCCAAATCTGAAAAATACCATTTTTTTCTCTTGCACATGTTCTCCTGTCATAAGTCAGCTGGCCCAGCACACTACCAAAAGTATCAAGCTGCCAAATGATTCTGCACTGTACAGTCTCACCTACCACAATTTATAGTAACCAAATTACTATTCATTAGTTGGAGCTTCTGTTCAAGGGTGACCTGTGGTTCTATGCCAGAACAACAAAGAAACTGGACTACTTGGAGAGTTTTGTTGGTGCAGAAAGCTGCAGCTCAGTTAATATTATAAACTAGGCAGAAAAAGCAGGCATATTATTCTCATTCAGATGCCAGAACATTAGCTACCCATCAATTACCAAGATCAGTTTAATGTGTGGGCTATCACATACAAAATCCTCAATGGCACAATTCATCGTATCTATGTAACTGCTATTCCTTCTTTGCTCATCTGGATGTTGCATTGACTTATACTGTGTAATTCCAGTGAGAAAGGTGACAATAAAGGTTCATTAAATAATATAAAAGTCATCAATTTCTAGTTCATGTTCAAAATTCAGATTATAAAGCACAAGAAGAAGCCTTCTGGGCAATTGTCCATCTCGTCCATCATTCAGCTTCCTATAGTAGTTACATGCAAAGCCATAAAGCCCTCTATCATCACTTCCCTCACCAAAACAACGTGCATTAATAGGTACATGAAGCGAACTTGCAATGATTCCTACAGTATAGGGAATCCTCTGCCCCCCACAAGCTCCAGGTCCTCTTCCCCTCTTTGCCACTACAACCTCCTGTGCCTGAACATGGAGGCCCCATTTAGGCATCCTGGAGGAAATCACAATGACTGTTTCTCTAGTCTCCTTTAGAAGCTATCAGTAGCTAAAATTGTAGCCCTTGCTGCACTATCTGATAATAAGTTCCATGAGTTAATTAAATGTTGATTCTTCTTCACTCAAAATCTTGCATGGAGACCCATCTATTAACTTTTCACACTTCATACATTTTTAAAAAGTAAACTTCTATTCCTAAACTGAGAAAAGGACTAATTTTCCTCATAGAAGATTCTCTTGAGAAATTGAGTTGCCCTTTTCTATACTGTTTTCAGCTTTATGGTACAAATTTTAGATGGGCCAAGTAGAAATGTATGCAGCTCTCCAAGTGAAAAGGGCATTATGACACTGGTTATTATATCTTCATCCCTTTGTTAATAATCTTTCACACCCAATTAGCCTTTATCACCATTGTCACACACTGAGTTGATGTTTTCACTCAGCTGTCCATGCAGAAATGGACTATAATTCCTATCAGATTTTATTCAACAGGCAGTTAAAAGTGGGTCCCTGACTTTCCCGGGGGGAGGGCAGCTCAGAGGACCAGATGCCATTTTTATCTGACATTCCAGGGGCTATGTGGTTTGTCTGATACCTCCCTCTCTTCTGACAGCTAATGGGAGATGGGCTGGACTGTCCACAATGTGAGGCAAGTAGCCAGACCAGATGCAGCTCTTGCCTGCTTTAAATTCAGTCCTCACAGGAGTGTGTGGCCACATTCTTCCTCTGTAGCTTTCCCACTCAACCAACTTTCTTCTTGATCAAATGAGTTTGTTACAGTTTTTGCTTGTGCATTTTTTCATTGTTATTGTCAGAGCTGTTGATTTCTCTAATTTGCTTTGTCACAACTTGCTAAGCATTTTTGGCATTAGACTTGATCTTTTTGAGGCATGATTGGACCTGCATGGCCATCATCCCAATTAGGGACCCCATTAAAAGGCCTCAGGAGTCAGGTTATAGAGGAATGCCCACCATGAGAAATGCTGTATTACACAGTGACTTGCACCCGGGTGTTCCCATATTGCTGCCATCCTAAGTTCTTCACTTCAATAGGTAGGCTGCGGGGATGGTGCTTTCATATTGCATGGCAGGTGAGTTGCTCAGTACTTTGGATCAATTGCTCTATGCCAAACCAAAACTTTGCAGCTGTAACGAAAAATAAAGTTGGTAGCTGTTATCCCACATACACTGTTAGCTCAGTTGTTTTGTTTGATACGTATCACTTTGTCATTGTTGGGGGCACAGTCCAAATGCCCGAATTTTACCCAGGGAGACAGATACACACAGGCAAGATTTTTATCCAAGCTAGCTGGAAGGGTGGCTCACCCGGGGGGGGGGGGAGCTGTGGCCAGCCTCCTTATACCCATCTTGCACTGTGTGTCATGCTGACCAAGCAAAACTCCTTCATTTATATAAGTTGCAAGTGCCATCTGCAAGATATGGTTATCTGGACCCCAGCTCCTTATCTATGGGATCTCAGAAGCTGGTTGTTCTAGTGTATAAGTGTAGTAATAGGACTTTGTTCTTCTTAGTAACTGATTTTAGCTTATAGATAAACCCTGATCCTTTCAGGCTATATCTTGTGTTCTTGATAGAATGCATCTTGGAAGATAAAAGACTTTTGGATTCTTAGACACACACAGGCTTAATGCAACAGAGAGGACTGCATTTTCAGGAGGAGAAAAGCTTAGAAAAACCCAGGTTAGTTTTTATTTCAGGTTATATATGTGTGGTGACAGATTTTGCCTAATGTACATCCCATTACACTACTGCCAGATTTCCACTTTTCAAAGAAGACAGTGATGACCCTTTTGAGTATTATTTTAGACAGAAATTCCTTTTGAAGGATTTTAAACAAATGTGACCCAGTGTCCATTTTGATGGCTATATTAATGTGAGGTCACTGTTGTGAGGAAGGGTAAACTATTTGTAAACATAACTAAGACACAGAAAGCAGGATTATTAAAAAACAAAATAAGATGTCTAGCAGGCTTTAAACATTGGTTTTGAAAACAGATAGGGGTTGAATGCTACTGCAACAATGGAGTTGGATAGCTGAAGCTTGAGGCAAACCTTTTCAGAGAATTATTCTTAATGGGCTTAAATATAAGACAGACCAGTTCCTTTAGAACTGAAATGCACTTTCAGTCTTGACTGACAACTGTTTCTGCCAACCAGCATATGCAAATTCCACTTTTAAAAGTTCTTCACGTGGATGCAAGAGTGATCTGGCTGCAACATCTGTTACCCCATTGATCACCAAAGTTGATTTGGCTGATCTGGCTGTCTAGGCGAGTGTCCTCTACCTCCCTCACTGCTCCATGTACATCCGTTCTGAAGCTGCACACTTGGTGAAGGAGGATGACCTTCTCACATAGAGAGAGTGTACCATTCTTCAATCAAGGGTATACAATAGCTGCACTACCCTGCTAAAACCTCCAGACAAGCTCAAGTTCTTCACATTATCCAGACTCCATAGTCACAGCAATACAGGGACCTTCTAGTTCAGTGGTCCCCAACCTTTCCGAGGCTGGGGACCGGCAGGGCATCGGGCCGCACCCCGGCGGACCGCGCCCGTGCGGGCCACGCCCGCGGATCGGGCCGCGCCCACGCCGCGCCCGCGAGCCGCGCCCGGGCCGCGCCCACTGATCGGGCCGCGCCCGCGGGCCGAGCGGGCGTGGCCCGCACAGGCGCGGCCCGGCCCTGATTCCCTCTCCCCGCCTCCCGCAGTAAGAAGCTTCCCGGGCCGCAAGCTTGCGGCCTGGGAAGTTTTTTACTGCGGGGGCGGGGCGGGGAGAGGGAGCCGCGGCCCGGTGCCATGGCCTTTGCGGCCCGGCACCAGGCCGCGGCCCGCAGGTTGGGGACCACTGTTCTAGTTTACTTCCCTCAGGTGATGCTTTGACACTTGCTGAATTTTTCTCAGTAAGCTTAATCAAAAAGCCATCTACTTTACCTGAACCAGATTTCAATTGATTTCCTCAGCAGTCAGATCCTTTATCCCTTAAGGGGTCATAGATTTAGGGTTGCCATCTTCTGGGCAGGGATTAAAGATCTCCCAGAATTACAACTGATCTCCAGATTACATAAATAATTTTCCTACTGAGATCCCTACCTTTCCCAACTCCTGCTCTCCCTAAACTCTACAGCAAATCTTGATGAATTTTCCAAAATGGATTCGGCAACCCAAGTTGCAGTTATCAATTCATTCTTAATCCCCTGCCCAACATTCCAACATACTTTCTCTCCTGGTTGAATGTGGTGTGACTCAGCATATTTAAAACCTGATAACAGACAACTAGTACATGACTTGAAGGAGGGCAGGAAAGCCACCTATCTCTCACAGAAAACTTACAATTTGTATGTTTGTGTTAGTTGACCACACTCCCCTTTGATGCAGTAGTTCATTTCTTAATTTCCTTTTCTTTAATGGTCAACTCTTTTAAGATCCCAAGTCAAGACACACTGGATTATTTTAATATTTTTAATATTTCTATTCTGTATACTTATTTCTTTATACTTTAAATTCTACTTCATTTCTAAATGTTGTAACACTGTAAAAAAATTAATCATTAAAAATCTTTTCCTTCCAGGTAATTACTATCAAGAAAATAAATATTTGCAGTCTTAGTTTTGTCCACAGACAATTCTGAGGATTGTATCTAACCATTATTCCCTATATGAGTCATAACATGGGCCTTACAAGATCATATGATCCAATGATCCAAGCTCTCCCCATCCAATCCACATTATCTGGCCTATAGTGTGAATTCTTTTATACCGTGCATTCATCCTGGCTAGAAAAAAAAGTTCAACTATAGGTAAGAATTGGTAAAAAATGCAAATAGGCAACTGGAGGTTGGAGACAGAGTAAAATAATGAACAATCTCTGCATGCTGTAGAGCAAGCTTTTTTGATGGCCCTGGAAGAGTTTTCCAATGGGGGTGGGAGTTAATTTATATATAATGCTGACCTGCCCCCCCAGTGGCCAATGATGGGCTGGGAGGAGCCCTGGGTGGGTGTGTCCACAACTGTTTCCCAACCATATTTTGCAGGATCATACCAATTCTGGGGTTTCTTGAAGCCTGACGAATGTTTCAGGAGTGTCTCAATAGCTAAAAAGTTGAGAAATACTGCTCTAAAGAATATGCTTATCTTATCTACTATTCTCTTTTTCAGAAGGGAGATTACTGTCTGTACAACTCCTGTAAGGGTTCCATTTCTATTCCTAACATTCTGACTAATAGCCCAAAGCCACCTATAATAAAGAGAACTTTCATTCTCATAGCCATAATTTCTATTCAAGCACATGCCTCCAGTGATTTCAGATCATGTTTGTCCCTCAGAGTTGTACTGCAGTTGGGAACCCTCAGAATCCTTGCCACAAAGTGGATTAGAGGATGATCAATGTTCTTAAACACTTCTTCAATATATATGTCTGCACCATCATTTATTGTGCTAGTCTGAAATATGGCCAGTGCAGAAAGCATATAGTGTCCTTGTTGTAGCAAAATCTTCATATAGCATTAGCTGTTATCCTTGCCTTCTCTAGTGTTCATGTCCAGATCACCTTTCACCTAAGAAAGATCTCTAGATATTTAAATCATTACACCTGCTCCAAAGTCTCACCTTCCATTAACCAATTAACTTTATTGAGGCATGCACAATGAGTAAAGATCATTAACTTTGATTTATAATAATTAATTCTTAATTCCTTATCTGCACACAGCAGAAATGAAATATCCTTGGCTAGTATGGCAGAAGCCACTCAGAATTATTGATATACAATAAATATTGAATAATATTGGTGCTGACATTGAACATTGCCGTACTTCTTTATCTTGCATAATCCTATTTGATAGGCTACCATGAAACCTACGCCTCACTCTCACATAAACACAATTATAAAGGCTTTTTCATTAGCCATAAGAACCTGTGACTAACAGTGCTATGTAATTATATGATCACTGGATATAGACACTTTCCTCTCCTGGAAATATATAAAGCATATCACCAACCCATAGTCTGCAATGTCTAAATCTCTTTGAAATCCTGCCTGTTCCTGAATAATAATTTGTTCATTCACTTCCCATTCCTGTAATCTAATATTAAATAAAATTTGGAGACTACTGACAATGAGCAGATTGGACTATAATTTACTGGTTGGTAACTTGAAACTTTTTTTTTTGTTTGAATTGAAACAAAATAGATACCTTCCATTTCACTGGGAGTTTACCAGTTTCATTTGGGGGGGGGGGGTAAATAACAAGGCTAAAATTGTCGTCCTATAGCAATAATGTCAGGGCCGGGAGCTCTCCCTAGTTTTCTCACTAACTAAGCCACAGATCTCCTTTTTAGCTATAGATTGCCAGACTTCTAATTCTCCTTCTTTAGCTTCTATTTCTATATTACCACTCTTTCTTTACAAATTTAGACAGAATCTTTCCCAAATCATTTTAGGACTGCTATTTGGACTGAAAAGTCAGTATATGCATATGAATGTATTATGGTCCATTATTATTGCAGGCAGAGATATGGTGTTTCCATTTTCTCTTCAAAATGTATCATTTAATTAATTTTATCATTTCTTTATATTCCTTCTTACAGAATTTAAGCAACATTCTTATTTAGTTGGTTAGCCTAAAATAACAATGTAATCTTTACTTTCTGACCCACCATCTATATCCATTCTTCCTTTCTTTAAAACCCATGATCAACATCTTCTGATCAACTGGCCTAAAGAGCTCAATTATAGGCTCATATTTGTTCAGAATTCCTTATGTTTTCTAATAAGGAAATCTCTGATCCATTCACTGTCCTTCTTACTCTGTTGAGCCTTATCTCCTGAGCCTTATGTCCCAGTTCTTCTGACCACCATAGGTTCACTCAGTCTTAGATCAGTCTAATTATTACTTGATTGGATATTCAATTACAAAATCAACTGGCAAATCATCACCTTCACTGTACTGTCCAATTTCAAAGGGTATAATTGGTTGGATAAGATTTGGATAAACCAGGATGAAATCTATAACACTTGATCCCTTGCCTGTCATACAAGTAAAATTTCCATTATTATCTAGATCAGGAGTAGTCAAACTGTGGCCCTCCAGATGTCCATGGTCTACAATTCCCATGAGCCCCTGGCAGGGACTCATGGGAATTGTAGTCCATGGACATCTGGAGGGCCACAGTTTGACTACCCCTGATCTAGAGCATCTGAGATCATTCAAAATCATCATTCCAAATGCAGAAAAAAGTGAAGTAAGAATTTCTATGCCCTATTTATCTTCAAAGTATTAAGGATTGCAAACTCATTGGACATCAGAAAGAGATCAATTGAGAATCCCAGTTGAGCAATCTTTGATTTATTAATGAGAAACCATGAGCTACATTGAAGGTCTAACTTTAGTAAAAGAATTAAACTACTTGGCTCAGATCTGAAAAATATTTTGAGCCAAAATCTGAAAATTATCAGTCAGGCCTTGGTTTCTAAAATATGTTGGTCCAACTAAGCACATAACATGGAATAAGGCACGCATTTGGACATACCAAGAGTTTGATTAAAAGAAGGTAATGTGGGTCAATATTACAATGCTTCAATTTATCCCATAAGTCATCCCTTGGTATGGAGTCAAAGGCATTTTTCAGATCCATGAATGCTACATATAGCATTCATTCTGAATCATCTAGCCTGGATGCAGGAGGTTGCAAGCGCTTCAAACTCTGCTAAGATAAGTTTAATTAGACCTTATTAGTTTCTGCTACTTCATCTTGTCACTTTTCTCTTGCTATTATCGGCTCTATCAAATGTAGAAGGGAGTCAGGGTCACTCCCCCCTCCTCACCAGCTTCAAAACAGCTGAAAATCAGGAACCTTCTCAAGCTTCCACTATTAATAAATGTGCTGTTACACCTGCTTTTCCTTACAACGTATCTGGTGCTAATCCACTGGAATTTCAGGAATGTAATTATAACAACTTGAGCTCTTCACAGCTCCTGGTCATTGACTCAATTACCATTGTTAATTAAACCTAGGAACCAGAGGCAATGGTTAAAGCCTTACACCTTATAGCCAAAACTATGAAATTTATATACAGCAAATTAAATCTGTTCCATGTCAATCTGAACACTTTAATTACTCAGGCATCAGGACCAGTGATAAGCAATCAGGTCAGAATATGATGAAGTTTCTGTGTTTCTGTTCTCCTAGGGGCACTCCTTCTAAACTGTCTCCCTGTTATTTATTTTCACCTCCTAATAACTCTTCTATATCTTTGTCCACTGGGCAGCTAATGCACAACAAGTTAAATAATGACTTTCAGCTGGTACTTGTTACCTTTATGGTTTTCCTTACTGTTTGTCACTACAATGGCAAACATGTTCCATGGAATAACAAGCAGATGGTGTCTAAACATTTGAGCATGTTATTGGATACTCTGAAATCTCTTATCAATCTAATAGCAGAAATTTTGAATAATTTTAACCAATCTCAAAAAGTGATGCTTAGAAGTCCATGTATACCTTCTCAGTAACTATGAAGTAAACTGATTTTGGCATCAAATGGGATTTTTCGTATGCGAGTATTCAAGAACGGGTTGATACAGTTACACTTGAGTAATTCTAGAAATGTGTCTCAACCCAAACCCAATAAAAAACAGCTTAAGGGAGAGATGGGTCATAGCTGTATCCATAAACAAGAGGATGCAAAGATCATGGACAAGTTGTCTGCTCC
Organism: Paroedura picta; assembly: GCF_049243985.1. Lineage (NCBI taxonomy): Eukaryota > Metazoa > Chordata > Lepidosauria > Squamata > Gekkonidae > Paroedura > Paroedura picta. The sequence continues at coordinate 61,698,067 of NC_135375.1, forward strand.
CCACATTAACCTCAATATTCTTTTAACGCTTCCTACCATTTTAGCAGATATTTCTACAAACAATCCCTTGAAGCTTCTTCCAGCGAGTTAAACTCTACAGAATCCTTGCCAGGCCCTCATGGAACTATGTCAATGCAAACTGATCTATACCATCTTTTTGGCAACCTTCCGTTATTATGTTAGAGGAGCATTTAACTCTTCAAACAACTGCATATTTGATAACATGACTTTGGATCTTCCTCATCTAGGTCAGTCTTCAAACTCCTCCCCCCTCTTCAAAAGATTTGCCAAGTACAACTCTAAATGGATGTATTTTTAATGACTTGTTAAAAACCATGGACCAAATTGTAGAATCAGAGTAACTGGCTTCTGTATCCTCTATCTATGTATTTCTCTCATCTCATGAAACATAGCTGGCTGGAAAAATAAGGTTCATGATTCTGATTTTATTAATTATTTAAATTATTTTGATCTTATTTTATTCCAGGAAACTTGGCTGCCATATGACTTAAATTTAATGGGGTTTTCTTCCTATAATTGGCCTTCATATAAAGGATTTACAAAAAGTCACTTCAAAGCAGGCCTTGTGATGTTATTCAAACCATACTGTTTCATTGTTCTACTTGACTCCTTTCCTCCCTTTGTGCAGGCTATCTCTGTTCATATTTCCAATACTTTTAAAATTATAGTTAATGTTTATTTCTACCTGCAGCCCTATTTATCTTTATTTTCTTTTTTAATTATGTTATCTGCCATATCACTCTCACCCCCCCCCCCAATAACTCTTATTGCCTGCTTGTTAGTTCTACCAATATTCGTGTTGAAGTCTCCCATTATTAGAAGTTGAGCTTTTGGGTAGTTTTATATAAGATTTATATAATATTAAGAATATTATAAGAATGATTGCGCAGGGTTACCATGCATTCCACCCTCTCTAGTGTGACAATGAACCTCCTATGAGCCAGTTTGATATAGTGGTTAGGAGTGTGGACTTCTAATGTGCTCCCCCACATGCAACCAGCTGGGTGACCTTGGGCTCACCATGGCACTGATAAAACTGTTCTGACCGGGCAGTGATATCAGGGCTCTCTCAGCCTCACCAACCCCACAGGGTGTCTGTTGCGGGGAGAGGAATTGGAAGGTGACTGTAAGCCGCTTTGAGCCTCCTTCAGGTAGGGAAAAGCGGCATATAAGAACCAACTCTTCTCCTTCTTCTATTGTGCCTTCTCACCAGCATCCGCTTGGAAGACATTCCCAGTACCCACCACTCCCACTCCCACCTGGACCCAGCTAGGGCAGTTGGTCTTCCTTAAGGTCAACCTCCCTCTTCTTTACTACCCCACTCTTGAACTGCCAGTGAAATAAGATCCATGCCTCCAGGTCCCCCAGTTTTCCCTTACTCCTCCTCTCTGAGTGATCCAGCATGTACACTGTGGGCTGAAGCCTAGTGCTGGGTTTGATTCTTTGGGTGCCCCATCTGACCTCCATTATTTCAAATGGTGGGTGAAAACATAGAACAGGTCTTCAAGGAGCTCTGGCTGTGAATGCAAGGATCTGGGGTTCAGATCTGGGGATACTGTCCATCCACCACTCCATTCTTACCTGGATAGAGTTGTCAGCTCAAATGGGTTATATGGACTCTCCATGGCTGTCTTCTCTTCTTTTAATACCAGGGACTGAATCGATAGCATCTTATTTAGTTAATCTCAGGCTTGTGAGGAGGTGATAACACTCAATAATGTCTGTGGTGGATCATTGACTGACTGTTGAAAAGTATAAACACTAAAAACATTTCCAAGATCTATAAACTAAGTCCTGAACAGTCATTTATTATGACACCTTTTCTAATTACACTGTTATAGCTCAGTCCTCTCAAATACGAAAGGGGATATTGTGTGAAGAGATATGATAATGCATGAACTATGGCAGTACTGTCAAATGTTGAGCTACGAGCATCCCCAAGGTAGCCTACATCAGTGGTCCCCAACCTTTATTAGGCTGGGGACCGGCAGGGCATCGGGCCGCGCCCGCAGGGACCGCGCCCGAGCGGGCCACGCCCGCGCTTCTGGCCGCGCCCGTGGGCTGCGCCTGCACATTGACCCGTGCCCAGCCGCGCCCGCGAGCCGCGCCCGCAGATCAGGCCGCGCCCAAAAGCCACGCCTGCGGGTCGGGCCGCGCCCGTGAGCCACGCCCGCGGATCGGGCCACGCGGGCGCGGCCTTCACGGGCGCGGCCCGGCCCTGATTCCCTCTTCCCGCCCTCCCGCAGTAAGTAGCTTCCCGGGCCGCAAGCTTGCAGCCTGGGAAGTTTTTTACTGCGGGGGGGGGGCGGGGAGAGGGAGCTGCGGCCCGGCGGCATGGCCTTCGCGGCCCGGCGCCAGGCCGCGGCCCGCAGGTTGGGGACCACTGGCCTACATCATCCACTTTAGCATCCCAAAAGTAGCTTACATCAAAGTTAAATTTTGAGGCATAGCTCAGTGGTAGAAGTTCTGCTTTGTATTGCAAAGATCTGAAATTCAATCTCCAACATTTCCAGTTTTGTTTTTTTAATCAAGTGATAGGCAATGTGAAAGACCTCTGCTTGAGACCTTGGAGAGCTGCTGCCAGTCTAAGTAGTCAATATTTATCTTGAGGGACAAAGGGTCTGATTCAGTATAAGACAGTTTCATATATTCCTACTATGGAAGTCAAAGCTGCTGATGTCCATGGCTCAAGCACTGCCCCCAATACAATTTAAATTACCATTGTCAGTGACAAGGAAATTGACATAGGGATTTGCCATTAGCCATCACTTACTGCCAAGTTAGAAATGTATGCAACAGGTGGTGAATTGAAAAGAAGACTTAATAGCAACAATGATTCATCTAGCAGGACAGTGAAATATATGAGACATGAGTCTGGCAGGAGCATGCAGTGTCACATAGGAAGGAGGGTTAGAAAGATAATAAGGAATTGGAAGCTGTAGGGGGCAGCTAACAACTGTATGTTGTACAGGGATTTAGAGATCTGACATGGATTGCCCAGTCAAGTCCAATCTCATCAGCTCTGGGAACCAAGGAAGCATCAGTCTGGTTAGTATTTGGATGGGAAACACCAGAAAAATCCAGAGTTCCTATGCAGAGACAGTGATGTCAAACTCCTTCTGAAGCCTCTTGCCTTGAAAATCTTATGGAGTCACCATAAGACAGCTGTAACTTATTGGCACATTACACAAACACACACACACACACACAAATTTTGCTGGGTAATATGGAATGAAAGGGTGGAATAAAACTCTTTTATTTTTCCATTAACATTTTTGGGAGGAACTTCTACGCATTTACTAAATGGACAATTTGGCTATCTAACACATTATGCCTATGACAAAGTAGTTATTAAAGAACTCATTATTATAAACTTACTTCTAATTTATTCATTCAAACCCATATATTATACATCCATGAAGATATAACAATATCCATCTAACTTTAATGGCACCTTATTTTTCTGTGTTAATCTATCTTACTTAACTCATCTCATTTTCAATCATTATTAAGTAATCCTTCCAAAGTAACTTGTTTACCATAACATTTTGTCCATCTGGAAGAATAATAACTTCTTTGTTATTTTATATCTGCATCCTCAATAAACAGGCATGTTTTACAAAATACATACTGCTATGAATTGCAAGTATGTACTTGTAACGCTGAGATTCAGGTGCAGTAGTTCTGGTGAACAACCCAACTTCCTAATTACTAACATTAAGGTAGATTAGGTCTTGCCATCTGAAATGAGCCTGAACATCAAACATAATGATGAAAGCTGATGCTTATTAAGGTATGAAAATGATATGGAGGTATTAAACACAAGCATTTCATAGCCAAGTTCTGTGATTAACTTTGTGTAATCACATAAAGCCATTAAATTTGTATGAGTGTATTTTCTAGTTTGCTTGCAGTATTGTATCTTGATTATTCATGTTTTTTTTTAAGAAACTTCCTTTAAATTAAACAAAGTAATTAAATAGCAAATGTTTGTGATATTTAAAAGGACATACATAGACCTAGTGTTACCTAAAATAGACTGTTTCCTGAATATAGATGGGGCAATTAGCAAACACTAGGAGCCTAAGTGAGAGGGGTAACAATGGAAAATTATACCCTTCAGAAAACTTTGCAGATAAAATAAAATAATTTTAACTGAAAAACAAAATTGAAACCAAAATACACTTTCACACAATTTAAACTAATACTCTCACAAAAGGAAAAACAGAGCTAAGATGGTGCAATAGAGGTTGTAATTTTTTTTGTTGGGGGGAGAGGGTTTGAGATGTTATAGCTACCTTCCAAAGTGTAGAAGTCCAGAGTAAGAAACAGCAGAAGCTAGCAGAACTTCAGGTGTATGCAGGATATCTGGAAGACACAGACTGTCTCGTGAAAAAAAGGGAGTCCTTGTGTAGTGGGGGCTTGAGAAGAATCTTACACACACATATACACATACACAATAAAAGCTTCTAATGTGTCTTAAATAGACAGATCTGTGTTTGGAGGCTAAAGTTGGCTCTGTAGCCCCTTAAACAATGAACTTGGTTTAATTAGTCAAGTCAAGTCAGATTTTATTGCACGTAGCCATAGGTCATTACAATACAAAAGGAAAATATAAAAGGATTTAATACATTTCAAATCAGTAATAAAAAAGCAAATAAGAGAATGTGCAATCTCAGACAACAATCACTTATCATCATAAAAACATTTCCAGACTACATGTCCACCTATCCTATAGCTCCTCTAGGTACTTGTTCACTGCAGCACCACTCTGGCCCTTATTTTCTTTGCTGCAAGGGCAAATAATGACATTTTCTTAGAAACAAATTAATTAGTATCTGCTAACAAAAACACAAGTTTTTCCTGATCGGATTTATCATTTAGCCCATCTAGTAGGCCAGCAAGAAATTTGGCCCTAGGATCTGTATACAATGAGCAAGTAAGAATGTAATGTGGGAGATCCTCCAGAACTAAAGCTCCACAAATACAAAAGCACTGATCTTTTGGTGTTTTATGGTATCGCCCATTCAGTACAGCTGTTGGCATTGTTTGAAATCACATGGAGGTAAAAGCTACTCTGAGACTATGAGTAACTTGGTTTAATTGCCAGTGCAAAGTAAAGTAATCTGGGGAACAGATGAAATCCATTTTTGGATTGGACAAAACATATGGTGAGGTCCTGGAGGTTCCCAGGACAGAAAGAATACCTGTTAATTGTCCTGATTGTCCCATGATGACTTTCCCAGAAAGGAAAACAAAGGCAAGTCTGCTTTGACTGAATTAAGCAAAATGCAAATAGAGTCTTGATGACCCTGAAACAAGAGGATGGGAAATGAGTTCAGATGTGATCGAAGAGTTAAATGGTGTTCCTTAGGTTTGGTGAAAAGGAAGAAGTAACTTAGAGGGTGATGAAATTAGTAACAAATCCTGAGAGCACCACTGACCTCTGAATAGGCATTCTTTCAAGAGAGAGGGAGAGAAAAACTAGCAACTGAGTAGAATCATAGAGTTGGAAGGAGCCAACTAGTCCAACCCCCTGCTCAATGCAGGATCAGCCCAAAGCATCCTAAAGCATCCCAGAAAAAAAGTACCTCTGAAGATGATGTCACCTGAGGAATCCAGACATCTGATTAGAGAGTACACTTTCCTGTTTTTGCTTTACTTTAAAAAACTAATATAATACTAAATAGACACATAATCCAAATCCAGATCTTTGGAAGAAGAAAACCAAAGCAGGGCTTCTTGAACATTAAGAGTTTCAGAAGAGCCATAAATGTACAGGTCTCCAATACCCTTATTGTTGCTGTTTTTTGTGCATTTATATTTGTTGCTCAGAGGATTAAAATAAAAATGGAACATCCTTGGGGTTAAGCATAGCTTGAAAGCTGAACTCACAGCTCTCTCTTATGCAGCACCCTTCCAATGAGAGATTACTATTTCACTGCTATGAACCAGAAGAGTGTCATTAGATTATATATATACTAGTAATCAAGCCCGCTGTATGATTAATACAGCGGGCGCTAGGAACTTACTGTGGGTGGGGGCTCCGTCGGGCAGCGGGTCCTCCCCCGGGCGGCGGGCTTTCAGCGGCGGCGGCCTGAGGCGGGGGGGGCTGCTCCGGGCGGCGGTCTCTGTTCGGCGGCGTCCTGATGGGGCGGGGGCTGCCCTGGGCGGCGCCTCTCGCCGCGTCAGGCCTCCGGGCAGGGAGCCCCCGGCAGCCGCGCTCTGTGCGACTGCCGGGGTCTCCCTCGGGCAGCGGCCTGACGTGGCAAGAGGCGATTCACGCTTCTCGTCGCGTCAGGCCAGGAGCAACTGCGAGCCGCGCTGCACCATTTATTTAGTCCGTGGCGCCTGCAGCGCCACGGGCGGTTTAAAGATAGCATATGAAAACATTGCAGATAAGAAAGCTCCAACAAAATAGCAACTATGACATCGGTTACATTTTAACAGTAGGAAGTGGAAAGTGGAAATGTCACTCCCCCCACTGGTGCAAAGTATCTCTTACTTTTAGAAGATTGTCTGTGTTTCTTCTGATTTTTGTTTTGTATGAGAGTGGAATCTTCAGGTTTGGAACACAAGTTAAACCAGACAGAAATTAATGACAGTGTTATAAGATTGGAAAATAATGCTGGCTGTGACCAAATAAGCAAGGAGGATGAAGTGGTGAGATCTGTCAGGGATAATTTACTAGAATGAAACAGTGTGAGGGTTGGGGTAATGGAATATTTTTCTGCTGCTAGCATCCATGTTTTGTTTTTGATTTCTTAGGAACAGTTCCTGTCAAGTTCACCTTCTTTCTTCCTGTCTGTAACTGTATACATATAATGAAATATAAGTGGCTTCCTTGGCATCAATATTTTAGAGATACGTGTCACAAAGTACCATGTTTATCATCCTGATAGGGATAGGCATACTCTTTTTTAAAAAGTAGAGATCCAGGGTAATTACAATCCCCATATACTTATTTGACCTAAAGCACAATTTGCACTGAAACACACAAGCGTATCAAGTTCAGCTGCAGCAGCACATGAGCCATGCTGGTTTGCTACATTTATTTATATAAAAGAAGCAATTTTGTAAACCTTATAACAATATAAAATCAAATCTGTACATTCATGAATATTTCATCATTCCCCCCCTTACATGTAGCATCTAAACTTTTCCCATGGGACTTTCTCAGGTGGGTTCTGAAATCAGTAACAATTAGTAGAGCAGAGTAGTGGCTTTCGTTAGATGAAGACAAGTTCAAGTACTATAGACATTATGCATTAAAGTGACTGTTTCATATTCCCTCAGGATGTTGTAGCACCAGACAGTCACCCCAGCTCTTTAGCAGCATTTCTTCTGATGCATAGAAAGAAATATTCATTGAATTTTGAATCACTTTCTATCTAGGGAGCAGCCCTAGAAAAGTCACATAACACACAATGCAATTTTATAAAACATGCTTTTTGAAGGGGAAAAGAGTAACTAACACAGCAACCCTAAAGGGAGGGGGATCCGAATTAGCATATAAACAAGTTATGCTGGTGTAAAGGCAGTTTACATGGGTGCAGGGCACTAGTGGTCATGCATGACTGAGTTCCACCAGCACAGAAGAACTGCAGCCACATACCTGCAGACCAATAGCACAAAGTCCACCACTGGCATATATGTTGGCATTCCAGGGAATGTGGCAGCAGTTAGGTGGTTTCAAATGTGTTTTCAGCATGGGAGCATCCCCCTCCAGCAGGCACAAAGTTGCACCAGCAAAAATGGTGTTATAGCACAAATGTACTCCCCTCACCACAGCTGCAGCCACACATTCAAGACCTCAAGCAGCTTGGGATACTAAGTGTGCAACCACTCAGTATACTCCCCGCTCTGACTATGCCCCTTCTTGGGATGCAATCATGCTCCCCACCACTACAAATGTTTCCAGGAAATCATTTCAGTGTTCCCAGAAATGGCCTGTCACAAATTATGATGTTCAAAGTGAAAGAAGCAAGAAGCCAACTACAGCAGAATACTCCGTCTTTTTATGCCAAGGTCCTTGGAACTCAGGCAAGGCAGAGTAATACTGACTAAAGAATACATTTTTATTTAAAAGAAATCCTAAACCATTTTAATTTAGCAATTTTAGTAACAGCATTATAGCATCCAAGGTAGAGGGATTAACTGGAAGCAAAATAGACAAATGTCCTGTCCAGTAGTGAAGAAGATCCTTTGAAGAGGAGAAAGAGAGAGACACAGACAAAAGCTCAGCTTGTATCTCGGTGGTCTGTCTGGTACCAAGACAAAAACAAAACTGAAGCAAGTTTGCCCCTTGTTTAAGTACCCAAAAATGTAACCTGCAGCCTAATTGGCATGGCACAGTTTGTGAATGGGGGCAGGGGATTAATGTGAGAAGTGAAAAAGGTTGCAACATGGCTGATTTCTAAGAATAAAGGTGCTCATATTGTTTAGGTACAATGCCCTCACATGATCTTTTTTAATCTTTCCAAACCATTGTGAACATTTCATGTGTTATATCCACCCTATCTTTCTTATTATCACACATGTTACACCCAATCAATAATAGAAAGTCGAGGAACAGAGGATTCCATATCACTGTCAGGTATGAAAAACAGCATCAAAATATCATTAATACTTTGATTGTCTCTTAACAGTATACTAAAACTTTGTTTAGATAATGAACTGCTAGAAACGTTGCTAAGCCTAACCATGGCAGCAGGAACTCCTTTTGGGAGGGCCAGAATTTTCTGGGAAAAAATTATATTGACTTCTCCTGACTTCTATTAAAGTTATCATTCCAGCCCTACATAACAGAGTCATATAATAATTGAGGGATTACATTGCTCACAAATAATTTAAGTGTTAGTTCTATTAGGAAGCCTTATTTAGTTAAATTAAAATTTTGAATAGCCCCAGATGTTCTAATGGCAGCCTAGTCAGGGGGCAATACCTTCCCTGGTCAAACCCCTGCAGCAGCCAGCAAGCATTGCCATCTGGGAGATGGCATGAAGGTTAGAAGGAAGCTGAATGTATCCATAGCAGGGTTGGGTGCTTCGGTGTCCGAAGTGGCCGTTCACACGTGAAACAGCCAGCGCTGCACTGCAGGGGGGGGAGGCATGGGCATTGGCGCACCAGTGGGTGCGTGCCCACCGCTGCACCTGCACCTGCCCTCCCCCCTGCAGTGTGGCACTGGCTGTTTCGGGCGCAAACAGCTGCTTTGCATGCCAAAGTGGCCAATCCTAATCCATACCATATCAGAAACCTTCTTATCTGCATTCCACTCTTGATCCTATAGCTATACTTCTCTCTCCCCTAAATTGCTGCAGTATCACCATTCTGGGTGCATATTTCATCCAGCTGTGCTCAAAATGAATACAATAGATCGATATGGTTCTGCACCCACAATACCAGTGGGCTAAAGATCATATTTATAAATGATCTAGATGAGGGGGTGGAGGGACTACACATCAAGTTTGCAGATGACACCAAATTGGGAGGACTAGCAAATACTCCAGAAGATAGAGACAGTGTTCAACGAGATCTGAACACAATGGAAAAATGGGCAAATGAGAACAAGATGCAATTTAATAAAGGTAAGTGTAAAGTTCTGCATCTGGGTCAGAAAAATGAAAAGCATGCCTACTGGATGGGGGATACGCTTCTAGGTAACACTGTGTGTGAACGAGACCTTGGGGTACTTGTGGATTGTAAGCTAAACATGAGCAGCCAGTGTGATGCAGCGGTAAAAAAGGCAAATGCCATTTTGGGCTGTATCAACAGGGGCATCACATCAAAATACAAGATGTCATAGTCCCATTGTATACGGCACTGGTCAGACCACACCTGGAGTACTGTGTGCAGTTCTGGAGGCCTCACTTCAAGAAGGACGTAGATAAAATTGAAAGGGTACAGAGGAGAGCGACGAGGATGATCTGGGGCCAAGGGACCAAGCCCTATGAAGATAGGTTGAGGGACTTGGGAATGTTCAGCCTGGAGAAAAGGAGAGGGGACATGATAGCCCTCTTTAAGTATTTGAAAGGTTGTCACTTGGAGGAGGGCAGGATGCTGTTTCTGTTGGCTGCAGAGGAGAAGACATGCAGTAATGGGTTTAAACTTCAAGTACAACGATATAGGCTAGATATCAGGAAAAAAAATTCACAGTCAGAGTAGTTCAGCAGTGGAATAGGCTGCCTAAGGAGGTGGTGGAGCTCCCCCTCACTGGCAGTCTTCAAGCAATGGCTGGATACACACTTTTCTTGGATGCTTTAGGATGGTTAGGGCTGATCCTGCGTTGAGCAGGGGGTTGGACTAGATGGCTTGTATGGCCCCTTCCAACTCTATGATTCTATGATTCTACCTCTGAATTTACATTCAAATTTTTCAGGGCATTCAGAAGCTGTGAGTTTTTGGCCCCCTCCTGGTCCTTTACAGGCCATGCCCTTATCCAGGGTGGATATAGGCTAGATATCAGGAAAAAAAATTTCACAGTCAGAGTAGTTCAGCAGTGGAATAGGCTGCCTAAGGAAGTGGTGAGCTCCCCCTCACTGTCAGTCTTCAAGCAAAGGTTGGATACACACTTTTCTTGGATGCTTTGGGCTGATCCTGCATTGAGCAGGGGGTTGGACTAGATCAGTGATTCCCAAAGTGGGTGCTACCGCCCCCTGGTGGGTGCTGCAGCGATCCAGGGGGGCGGTGATGGGCCACAGGTGCATTTGGGGGCAATGAATAACTGTAAGGGGGCGGTGAAAGCATAAAAGAAAGAAGAGAAGATTTAAAAAAATTAATTTCCAGGGGGCGCTGAGTAATATTTTTTCTGGAAAGGGGGCGGTAGGCCAGATAAGTTTAGGAACCACTGGACTAGATGACCTGTATAGCCCTTTCCAACTCAATGATTCTATGATTCTAAAATAGATTATGGGTTCTAAATACAGAATATAAACAAGTTGAGTGTTTCCTACTGTTGCGAAGTTTCTGATTTCAACCTCTGGGAGCATTTGGGGCTAGGGCATTGGGAGAAGCATCACTCAGTTCTCCAAAACTCAATTTCAGGTATTTCCACGAGCCTTCCAACAGTCACTTCATTCTCATCTCTACACACATTAAAACAGTATCAGGGGCAGGAGAAATCTCCTGCTGTATCGGCGATCTTAGTGCTATCCCAAACAAACATTAAAAACATTCTAACTGCATCATTCATGTAGGTATGGTCAGCTCAAGGGGGGAGGGGCCTTGAATAAATGAGGACTTTCTCTTTTAATAAATATCTTTTGCCATTTGATATTAGAACTTCATCAGTAAGATTATGAAATCACAATGTATGCTAACAGAACTATAAATAAAGGAATGTTTGATAATAAAAACATTATTGCAGTTATCTGATACTGATTTAAAACCACACAATGTTCGTATTGATCGTAGAATGCAGTTAGTCAGACTGTGGTGTAGTTTTTCTGCACAAATTAGCTACATATTTACAGTTTGAATCCATTAATCTGAACTAGTCAAATTACTGGTACAATAAATCACTTAATGATTGGATTTAAACTGAGAGTAATTATGGGAATTGGGAGAAACCACTTCATAGAGCATGAAGTATCCTATTCCCGACAAAAACACTTTCCTGAAATATTATGGACAGGTGTAGTACAAGGATTTATTCATCTCATGCCAAGGGGTTTCAGTGGCTATTAATCAAGTCCCAAATTGGGATTAAACCATTATGTTATAAATTAATAATGTGGCTCTGTCCCCTGGGCAAGAGGCATTCTGCTTTCTCCTGAGGATTAAGGTAGCCAAGTAGTATTATTGACACAGATGTAGCACATTAATATATGATTGGCATATGAATCTGCAATACAAGAAAGTATATGAAATTTCCTCAGGGGAAATCAATCTATCCTTGGAAACTGTGACTAAGGAATGACTAATGATCCTAACACCTGTATTTGAAACTTTTTGTTTGTTTGTTCTGTGCCTGGTTTTGGCTCCTTGTCTTATATTGCAGAGGATTAACAAATCATGTTTATTATACCTGAACAGCTTGGTTATAAATTCTCTCCTAAATTCCCTGGTCAACTGCTGAGCAGACTTCTAGTCCTCAGAATTGTCTTTAAAAAAGTTGGCTATTCTGTAGAATTCACAACTACTGAAGCTAAGGACTTCTCATCAGTACACTGGGGAAAAGGAAGGCAGGGGGCACTTATTTTATTTATTTATTTGTTTGTTTAGCACAAGACTTGTGTTTTGCACACTGTACAAGAATAGAGAAGTATTGCTTTTCTTTCTCATTTTTTTCTCTGATTTTTAATTTCTTTCTGCACAACTGCTGGCAGAAGAAAAGGCTGTCAAATCAGCTATAGAAGCCAAAAATATGAGGAAAATTACCATTGCTCCAATGGTGAAAATAAGGAAAATTATCATTGCTCCGATGTGAGTACAGAGTTTCAATGAGATCCTAGCGCATTGTCACTACACAATGACATCAGTTCTATGGTTCAATGAGATCCTAGTTTCCATGAGACCCTAGAGCATTGTCACTACACAATGACATCAATTCTATGGTTCATGCTGAAAATCACATCATGCAGTTAGAATCATAGAATCATAGAGTTGGAAGGGGCATACAGGCCATCTAGTCCAACCCCCTGCTCAACGCAGGACTAGCCCAAAGCATCCTAAAGCATCCAAGAAAAGTGTGTATCCAACCTTTGCTTGAAGACTGCCAGTGAGGGGGAGCTCACCACCTCCTTAGGCAGCCTATTCCACTGCTGAACTACTCTGACTGTGAAATTTTTTTCCTGATATCTAGCCTATATCGTTGTACTTGTAGTTTAAACCCATTACTGCGTGTCCTTTCCTCTGCAGCCAATGGGAACAGCATCTTGCCCAGTTGAAGCAAAAGCAATATTTATCCCCGTCTCAAACCTCCCACATGATGCCAGACCATGGCTGGCAACCCTAAAAAAGGTAATTTCCCACCATATTTGTTTTTGTATTCTAGTTTCTTTTTCCTTTCTCAGGACTTGTGTATCACCACTTTTGGTGGAGGCACTTCAGTATCATCAGTGAAACTGTGTAGACTGTACATGTGTATTTTGGGGCCTAACTATATATTATGTATATTGCAATATCCCCCCCCCCCTTGTCTCTGTGGAGGGAAATATGTTGTGAGTTTGTGGCGGACTGTTTCATGTTGGAAAATGGTGTGCAGGGGAATCTTAAATTTTTTATACTTGTCCACCATAGTCCCAATTTCACTTGTGCTTGGGAACTGTATTCCCCACATGAAACTCTAGGTGCAAGTCTGATATACAATAATATAATCATAGAGTTGGAAGGTACATCCATGGTCATCTCGTCCATCTCCCTGCAGAATGCAGGAAATTCACTACCTGCCAATGCACAGTAAGATCAATTCCAGGCCCAATTTATACCCCCCCCCCAAAAAAAAATCACATGGACCAAAGAAAATGTAATGAATTATTAGTCCCAGGATATTCACTGGGTGTGTGTATGGAAAATGTGAATCTGTCAGCATTACACAAATGTAGACATGATGGTTTGGCCTGAACCCAATTTGGTATATGCTGAATCACCCAAATCCCAATTTCGGGATAGGCATTCAGATTCAGTTGACTTGGGAAAGCTGAGTTTTTTAAGCTGCAAAGCCCACCAAACACCTGATTCCATTGAGAGAACTGTCTCCCTGAGATGTCTTGGGTTCTGCCAGAGTCCTGACAAGCAGTTGATCCATGAAGAGATTCTCTCTACTGATCAGCCTGGCTATGCATTTGATCCCACACGCAAACACAAACACACACACAGCCTGACAAACGGCTGATCCTCAAAAAGGCTTTTCTCCCCATGATCAGCTTGGGCTGTGCAGAGAAGTTAAATTTCAACCAAATCTTCTTGCACAGCCCAAAACACAGCAGATCCTGCAGCCAGAACTCTCTCCCCAGGATAACGTGGGGTTCTACGGGGAAGGTAGTTTGAACCTGATCCTGAGGATCAGCCGTTTGGTGAGGTCTTGGTGTAGAAAATTCCTTGGCTAGTTATTTTGGGGACTTAGTGCCCATGCTGAGTCTACCTTTTGTATTTCTCAGGATTTCATGGTCTCCATAACAATTGTGGCTCTGCCTCAGGTAACATCAGGCTCCACGCTCTGTGCAGGTCAGACACATGATCTGGTGTTTTACTCTGGGCAGGAAAAATTAGTCTTAAATTGAAGGGATTGGCACATCCACTCCTAAAGAAACTGTCTCCTAAAGAAACTTTCCCAGGAGAATTGAATAACTACCATCCAGCCTAAAATGTCTGATCATTTGACAAAGTGATTTAAAGAACAATGGCTGGGTAACTTCAGGGAATGGATTGTTTGAATCTATTCCAGTCTGGTTTCAGGCCTGGTGTGAACGAGTTCAAGAATGTGGAAAGGAATTGGCAGAAAGACAAGCCATACTTCTATCCATATGATATAGATTACTGTTGTTACCAGAATGGTACTTTTTGAAGATAAGTAATATACTTCTGTGAATGCTTATACGAATAGATCTGAAGGTATATACACAAGTGTAAAGCAGCAGAATAAAATCATGAAGTAATCTGATATAGTGCCAGATAGGTCTGAAACGTGGGTGTTTGTTCTGGTTCATTTTGTTGTTTGCTGTGTTGTTTCTCTTTTGGTTCATTCCCCACCACCACCACCACCACCACCAGAGATTCCAGAAGCAGTACAAGTATCACACTGAATTTCCTGTCTAATCAGGATGAGAACTCTCAGATGCATAATGACCTTAAGTCTTACCATATCAGATGGTCTGAAATGCCAGACATTTGGGATTATGTCTGGAATTCAGAAAGTAGAGCATGGATTACCCATGAAATATTAAGTAAGTAGATTGAATTGTGGAACCCAAGTGCATGAATCATGGACAGTACAAATAACCTTTCAATATCATAGGGGAATGTGTTGTGCCAGGACAAAGGTTAAAAACTTGTTGGTTATCTATCACAGTGGGAGACTCAGAATATGTGTTTATATGTGAAATACTTAAAAGTATGAAGTTATCATAGTATGCTTGAAATCTTGATTTCCTTTTTCCTGTGTTTCATTTTCTCTTCTAAACAAGACTGTTGTAGGTAATGGCACTGCTTAACATTGCATTTTCTGTTTTGACAGTCTAAGTTGGAGTTTTGTTTCAAGGACTCTATAATCACTTCCCATATAATTATATACTTATGCCAGATGGTTAGCAAAATTGTGTTTAGGACTGGGATTGTTTATTTCAAACAGGAGTTAGTGTGTGTGTTGACTTACCTGTTTTCTAAAAAAAAGAAAGAAAAACACAACTGTGATATATTGCCAACTACTCTATACAGTAATAGCCAAGTTGACCACATTTTTGGATCCTTAACTCTGGTGAACAGAGTTGTGGGTAGGAAAAATATACCTTTCTACAAATGTAAAAAAAGTCCCCAGGGTTACAGGAAAATTGTTGCTAGAATATTTCCAGTTCTCACCTGGAGGCTGGCTAACCTAGGCAACCTCTAGGTGACTGGATACTACTCAACTTGCACAAGTCAACTAGGCCTACCTGCTTGTTACTGCCAGCGTATGAAAGCCAGAGGGGTGGTTAGAGCTTCAGAACTTCCTATGGAAGTTCATTAGGTGATTTTGGACCACTCACTTATTTAAGCCCAATCTACCTCATTGTGCACATAAAAAGGAGGAAAGAATAATATAAGCTGCTTTGGTCCCTCACTGAGGAGAAAGTAGTGTATGAATTAAATAAATAAATAATGAATATAGCTGAAAATGGGAGGCAAATTTTTAAAAATTTAGTGAACAGCTGAGAAAGGATACTTGGATGTTCACAACTCTCCTCTAGCCCTTTGGGCAGAGCAAGCAAGTAAGATAACAAGGAGGAGGAGAAGAAGAGTAGGTTCTTATATGCCGCTTTTCTCTATCAGTGCTGTGGAGAGCCCAAGATTGCCCAGCTGGCTGCATGTGGGGAAGCGGGGAATCAAACCTGGTTGGCCAGATTAGAAGACCACACTCTTAACCACTACACCATGAGAAAGGTGCCATATTGAGCAGGGCTAGGGAGAGCTTGGAAGGATGATGCCTTCTTTCTCTTCCTACACTGTACCCCATCCTGTGTGATGAGTGCTACCATACTGTCCAGGAGCTCCTCCTCCAGGGCTGCTGATCCTTCCTCCAGTAGGGCATCTGGCTGTAAGCTGGAGAAAGGGATAGAGAGTAGTCACCACTATTTGGGAGTATTCTACCTGTGCTACCAGCTTTACCTCCCACAGCTCAGTCGGTCATTTGCATGCTGGGAGGAGGTGCCACCAGTACAATACTGTAAGACTTTGTCTTTAGCAAGAGTCAGCCACTTACTGGCAGAACAAGGGTTAACTATTCGTTGACACTTTTTGCTAATAGGAACAAGCAAAGTGAGTCATGTGATTTGTTTATTGGTATGTAAATTGTGTATGCCATTGATTACATGTCTAGTTCTCATGTAAGGAACTGTAAATATAAGATAAGGGAATTCTACTTCCCCCTTCTCTTATCTGCTTTAGCCAAGGAGGGAGATCCATCTAGGAATTTAACCATGTAACATCTAAAGTTAACAGCTTTGCCATGAGCTATAGGAAGCTATGGATTTTATTGTTTGGTATCCCAGTTCCCCTACTCTGTGAGTTCTAGTAAATTATTATACTTTAATACTGTCTCATCATTTATATTTAATTTTGCCACTTTTAATACGTGCTGGACTGCTGGCTTGCAGCAACAGCAGTGCAAGGGAGCAGTGCAGCGGGGCATCCTTAGTAGCAGCAGTGACTGCTCTCAACCAACCTCTATGCCTATTTATCTATGGATCTATTTATCTATGTATTTGTTTGTATAGGTCACTCCTATTGAGCCAGTCATGTCAGGGCAGCTTACACAATGCATATAATACAACTATACAATAAATATATTAATACATTAACTACATTAGATCTCAATAGTAGCTAGTAACACAACTACTGTTTCAATTAGTTCAAATCAGAGGCAATATCAGTCATCTCCTTGGCTAGGAGAGTAGAAGGAGAACCCAAAATCAGCATGGGGAGGCCCATGTGATGTTCTTGTTCTCCTGGGCATACCGGCCTCAACCAAATGCCTGGTGTAAAAGCTCCATCTTGTGTGCTCTGCAGAATTTTGTCAGCTCCATCAGGACCCTGATGTTATCTGGGAGCTAGTTCCACCAGGCAGTGGCTATGGCCAGTAGCACTTCTTTGGGGCTGAGGACTACTAATCGGTTGGCCATGGCTGACTGGAATACTGTCCAAGGGATATATTCAGACAAGCAGCCCCTTAGATACAAGAGATCGTAACTGGATACCATGCTGGGTATCACACAGGATCATTTGCAAGACAGCAGGAGAGGGTGTCTTGCCCAGCTCAGCCCAGCCCAGCCCAGCCCAGCCCAATGTGGTCCCAGCAGTACCTTTCTCATTTGCTCTGCTCCAAGGACTGGGGGTGCTTGTAAAGTTCCAATCTGCCCTGCTCTAGATTTTCTCTGATTCTGCTTCACTTGTGTGAAAAAGAGGCACTTTTCAGTTAAATGCTGCATTACCCCCTAAGAATACAAATCTTTAAAACTTTAAACGGTGCACACACATATCATTTAAAACTTTTCCTGCCTCTATTTTCCCCCATCGATCCATAAAAGTTGTATAGCTAGACTATATATAATTTGTTAAGGGGTGGCCCCCTGTTGAAGGGCCTGTGTAGCAGACTTGATTCTAAATGAGTGGACTCTATAACAATCCTCCTGAATCCCCAACTGCCTGAGGCTAATTCGTATATATATGAATTAAACAGATATGCAACAATGGAGCTTTATCACTGGTGAAGGGGAAGGAATGGCAAAAGGTATGGGATGGGAACTATCTCAATGTGAGTATAGGAGATGCCTCTAAGGGGCAGAAAGAGGGCTTAAGAAGAAAAATTTCAGTAATAATTATGAATCTTTAGCTTGGAAGCAAAGCAAGCAGGAAAAGAACCCAAAACCACTCTAAGAAAACATGCAGAAACTGCTATGGGAATGCAAACAGAAGTGAGGAAAATCAATGTCGCAAATCAATTAAACCCAATGAACATGCACAGTTAAAGGAAGGGGAAAAGCAGAACAGAAAAGAATACTTGAGGGACAAACATGGTAAAAGAACAGGAAAATATGTAAAAGGTCCAATTGTGTGTCCAGTTCTATGTATAGGGACTAGAATGTTTTGGGACAGTCCTATGGTTGTCATGTCAGTCATTAGAAGAAGAAAAGTTAGTTCTTATATGCCGCTTTGTTCTACCCAAAGGAGGCTCAAAGCGGCTTACAGTCGCTTTCCCTTTCCTCTCCCCACAACAGACACCCTGAGAAGTAGCTGAGGCTGAGAGAGCCCTGATATCACTGCTCAGTCAGAACAGCTTTATCAGTACTGTGGTGAGCCCAAGGTCACCCAGCTGGCTGCATGTGGGAGAGCACAGAATCAAACCCGGCTCGCCAGATTAGAAGTTTGCACTCCTAACCACTATACCAAGCTGGCTATCAGGTAGCCTAGGCATAGACATTGAAATCCTCAAGGCTAACAAACCTCAGGGTCCTCAACACCAAATCCAAGATGATCTCAATCACCCAGCTCAGGACAGGGGGATGTTGAGCAGCAGGGTGTTGTTATAGGAAGTTATTATCTTGTGAGGAAGAGATGCCCTTTTTCTGAAATTCATTATTTTTAGATATAGTCATTGATCCATTTTAATCAATGCCCTTGTTATAACTTCAGTCCTTGCAATTGTTTTATGTTATATATAAATCCCTGCTCTTGTAGTAGGATAGAATGTTTTGTGAAGAAGTTGTCTGCTGCTGAGTATCTGGGCATCTATAGAGCATCTCTGAGTATCTAGAGATTGAAATACTTAAATTTTACAGAATCTCCCTTCCAGAACTTCCTGTCTTAAAATTTCTTTCATCACAATAGAATTGATTACAAACAGATTCCAGACTCCTCAAAAAGAGAGAAAGAAACAGATTGTGGAATTTCAGGAATTATAATAACTTCTCTTAACAGTGCTATTGATGCATGGGCATAATCCCTTATGCAAGATAACATTTCTTTTTTCCTCATTATGCAAATAATATTCACATGGTTTAGCTTGGTTGCATTTATTAAGCCTCTAATGCTTCCTATACAAATCGAGGCTTTTCTAATCATGGCCTAAAACTATCTCCATATTTTTCTATTTTTCTTTTCTTTTTTTTTAAATATCCAGCTTTATTAAGATTTCTAGACAACAAATGTTTGACTATGGTGATATTTTTCTTGGTCCTCATAAAAGATTTTGGTTTAAGATTTTATGCAGACCAACACAGCTCTTATTGCACAGCAAAATAGCAGCTAGTAAACTCTATGTCTTCTTCAAGTTACAAAATATTCATCCAAAATAAAAGCTTCCTGAAGTAGTGCAAGAGATCTTCCATTGACTAATCACAAGTGTTGTATAAATATAGCAATCCTGTAAACACCTTTGACTTGCAAGATGGGCATCTTGGGCTGTCCCATCTGGGATGCCATAGGAGACATGCAACTGGCTCACTTTCTCCAGGGAATATGTGCCCCTCCATGACCTACGTTCTACCATGCTAATCCAAATTAAGAATGTGCTAGATAATCTCTATCATAAAATGATCAGGTTCGTGAGCATTAGCCTTTTCAGTTGGACCCTCTTCATTGTGGGTAGGTCATTACCCCTTATATGGATCATGGCTGCAGCTGGGGACCCAGCTCAATAAACTTCTTGAGTGACTGTTCAGGAGCGCTGACCAGTGCACCGCTTCGTGTCCAAACCAAATGATTTTGATACGGTTCCAAGTCCCAGGACTGTGTCCCATCCAGTCCTGGCAGCATAGTGGCTAACCCAATAGATGAAGCTGTACCCAATTAATCACACCAGTTGATGATCATCCTGGAACAAGTAATATGTTAGTAACTGTTGTGGGCCTAACATAAGTTTTGTAAACTTGGGACTGTCACCTCCCCGCTTCCATAATTTGTTAAGGGGTGGCCCCCTGTTGAAGGGCCTGTGTAGCAGACTTGATCCTAAATGAGTGGACTCTATAACAATCCTCCTGAATCCCCAACTGCCTGAGGCTAGCCCTCAGGATTGCTATAAATTAAAAATGGGACAGACATGAACCATCTGTGTGTACCAATAAGTTACTTGGTATAGTCAGATGAAGAGCTAAGTAGGCCATAAGATTTCTCAAAGGACAACGCCCAGGAGCTTAATTGTCCAGCATTACAGAAGTCCTTGTCCTCTCTGGTTGTTTTTTGATTTTTGCAATATGTTCCATACTGTGTCACTATCCACAGTGACATCCACCCTGGATAAGGGCATGGCCTGTACAGGACCAGGAGGGGGCCAAAAACTCACAGCTTCTGAATGCCCTGAAAAATTTGAATGTAAATTCAGAGGTAGAATCATAGAATCATAGAGTTGGAAGGGGCCATACAAGCCATCTAGTCCAACCCCCTGCTCAACGCAGGATCAGCCCTAACCATCCTAAAGCATCCAAGAAAAGTGTGTATCCAGCCATTGCTTGAAGACTGCCAGTGAGGGGGAGGTCCACCACCTCCTTAGGCAGCCTATTCCACTGCTGAACTACTCTGACTGTGAATTTTTTTCCCTGATATCTAGCCTATATCGTTGTACTTGAAGTTTAAACCCATTACTGCATGTCTTCTCCTCTGCAGCCAACAGAAACAGCATCCTGCCCTCCTCCAAGTGACAACCTTTCAAATACTTAAAGAGGGCTATCATGTCCCCTCTCAACCTCCTTTTCTCCAGGCTGAACATTCCCAAGTCCCTCAACCTATCTTCATAGGGCTTGGTCCCTTGGCCCCAGATCATCTTCGTCGCTCTCCTCTGTACCCTTTCAATTTTATCTACGTCCTTCTTGAAGTGAGGCCTCCAGAACTGCTCACAGTACTCCAGGTGTGGTCTGACCAGTGCCGTATACAATGGGACTATGACATCTTGTGATTTTGATGTGATGCCCCCGTTGATACAGCCCAAAATGGCATTTGCCTTTTTTACAGCTGCATCACACTGCCTGCTCGTGTTTAGTTTACAATCCACAAGTACTCCAAGGTCTCGTTCACACACAGTGTTACCTAGAAGCATATCCCCCATCCAGTAGGCATGCTTTTCATTTTTCTGACCCAGATGCAGAACTTTAAACTTATCTTTATTAAATTGCATCATGTTCTCATTTGCCCATTTTTCCATTGTGTTCGGATCTCGTTGAACTCTGTCTGTATCTTCCAGAGTATTTGCCATTCCTCCCAATTTGGTGTCATCTGCAAACCTGATGAGTAGTCCCTCCACCCCCTCATCTAGATCATTAATAAATATGTTAAAAAGTACCGGGCCGAGCACCGAGCCCTGAGGTACCCCGCTACTCACCTCTCTCCAGTCTGATGAAACACCATTGACAACAACTCTCTGAGTGCGGTTCTCTAACCAATGCCCTATCCACCTGACTATCTGAAAATCCAGATTGCAGTCCTTCAATTTATCCATCAGAACATCATGGGGAACCTTGTCAAAAGCTTTACTAAAATCCAAGTAAATGACATCAACCGAATTTCCACAATCCAGCAAACCTGTTACTTGGCCAAAAAAGGAAACCAGGTTGGTCTGGCAAGACCTGTTGGAGACAAATCCATGCTGACTTCCTTGGATCACCAAATTGTCCCCCAGATGTTTGCAGATCACTCCCTTTAATATCTGCTCCATTATCTTCCCCACAACAGAGGTCAGACTCACTGGTCTGTAGTTTCCCGGGTCATCCTTCCTCCCTTTTTTGAAGATCGGAATAACGTTTGCTCTCTTCCAGTCCTCCGGGACATCTCCAGTCCTTAAAGAGGTCCCGAAGATGATGGACAAGGGCTGTGCAAGTCCTCTGGAAAGTTCTTTAAGCACTCTCGGGTGCATTTCATCCAGCCCAGGGGATTTGAACTCATCCAGTGCAGCTAAATGCCTCTCGACAACCTCTCTATCCATGTTAATCTGCTTTCTCTGCATCTTCTGTTAGAGTTTGTCCATCCGCACCCAACAGTGGGCCTATTGCCTCCTTTACTTTATATTTGCTCCTCCCATAGCTGAAAAATCTTTTCTTGTTACAGTGGGCTTCACTGGCCAATCTTAGCTCACTCTCAGCTTTGGTCTTTCTGATGATTGATCTACAGTGCCTAGTAACCTGTAGGTACTCTTCTTTAGAGCTCTGTCCTTCCCTCCATTTCCTGAACATTTTCCTTTTCTTTCTTAGTTCCTCTTGACGTTCTCTGTTCATCCAAATAGGCTTCTTAAAAGGTAAACAACACTCCTCTTGTAGTCTTCATAGTACATCGTTCCCGATTGTGCAACCAGTTTTCTTAGCAACAGCAATGTGATGGGGCATTTGGGGTCCTGGTTGCATGGCTCTGCCTGCATGGCTTTGCCTGCATGTCTCTGACCGCTTCCACCCTTCCAGTCCTCTCCAGGCCAGAAAGGACATCCTGGGTCCCACAAGCCCAGCACTTCACTGTAGAATGATGGGCTTGCCAAGTGGGCCTTCATAATTCTGGGTGATATGTCCCTTCCCTTCAAATGGGCCAAGTAATGCAAAGCTAGGGACAAACACATTGGCCAGGCGAACATGTGGCTAGCCTCTTGTGCAAATGCAAGGAATCCCTTAGGTGCTCTCTCATAGACTTTCTGGGTGGAAGGAGCCATGGACCCCAGGACCCCGCAAGGATCAGTATTCTCCAAGGCTCCACAGGAAATTCCTATGAATCCTGGTTCACCCCTGGTTCCCCTCCACAGTAACGTTTCAACCTGAAATTGAGATAGGGTATCTACTATCTCATTCTGCACTCCCACTAGGGTTTGGTGCCCCAACCAAAAGCAGCTGCCTCAGAACAACTCTGGCAACAGACCAATTCAGAGCAGTCTGAAACACCTCCTCACCGGAAAAGCCAGAGCTGGAGTGGCCTGATTCGATGCCTCAATGCTGAGGCAGCTGCTTCAGAGTAGAGGATTTACGTGCCGCAGCCAAGCATGCCGCTGTGCGCCAGCACATTGTGCAACTGATGCACTGCACCTGGGCAGATGACTCCCCCCACCCTGCATGGCTGCCCCACACTGCCACACTGGCACAGTGTGCCATCAAAGCACAGTGCCCATGCAGATGCCTCCCCACCACCCCACCCTCCATGCCATACGGGTACAGTGCACCACCAATGTACTGCTCTGTTTGCAGATGCCTCCTCCTCCCTGTCCCACATGGCATACCAATGCAGCGTGCTGCCTGTCTTCAGTGTCTCAGCCAAAGTGCCTTGGCTGCCTTGGCAAAGCAGTCTGAAGCGGCTTTGGCTGAGGCTATCTCAGTCTGAAGTGGCCCAAGCTGGAGCAGTCTGGATCGGGACCACACAGGACAACCCTAACTCTTAATGTCTTGCCAAAAATATGATATTTGCCTCAAGGGACACAAAGACCGATCTGCGGACCACCCACATTACTCTTTCTGAGCTAGAGGTCTGCCTGTTCACCACTTGGACAACCACCTGGTTGTCACACCAAAACAGAATTTTCCAATTTGTGAACATGTCCTGCCACAAGACCATAGCTACCAATACAGGAAACATCTCCAACAATGTGAGGTCCCATTGGACTTGCAGAGCATATCCCATGGTAAGGAGCATCTGCCAAATGGACAGCCCATTAAAATGTTCCAGGAAAACCTCCCAAACTTTTGAGACCTCCTTAACCACTCTGGTGACCTTTATATGATGGCTGGACACTAAAATCCCTGCAGTGGACCTGTCCAGTTGAGAGCAGAAGGCCCTGCCTGGGGTGACCACTTTGTAGGTAAAGTTAAAGTGCCCCAACAGAACCTGCATCTCCTTGAGTATATACTTGGACATATCCTCCATAAAACCTATAAGCTTCTTCAAAACCATACGTTTTTCATTGGAAGCCTAGAGGTGCTCTGGAAGGAAACCAATTGGATCCCCAGAGTGTAGGCTGAGTGGCGGGGCTCTCAGTTATTTCTTGTGCCGGAGGACCTTTGTTGATCAGCCTTGGCCTGAAATGCCTCTAGCTGGGTCTAGACCCTCTGGGTCTAGTGAATAGGAAATCATCAAAAAAAAAATAGGTCACTTCCTGGAATCATTCCAGTTCTTTCACCACCCTCTTCTGAAAGGTACTAAAGGCCTCACATGCCATGCAGGCGATTGAAAAGCCCATTGCATGGCTTTATCAACATACCACTGCTCCTGGAACTTAAAACAGCAGTCAAAAGTCCCTGGGGTGAGCCAGGAGGAGGCAGAATGCTGACTGAATATCACTCTTTGCCATAAGGGCTCCCCATCCACAACTCTGCACCATGGAAACTGAACATAGCATACTTCACTGAACCGACCTCAGGGAGGATAAAGTCATTAATAAATGACCCCACAGGATAGAACAGGTGGTGAATTAGCCTAAGCTGCCCTGGGGATTTTCTGGGAATCACCCCCAGAGGAGAGATCCTAGGATTTGGCAGCAGCAGGGAAGGAAATGGGCTAGGAACCCTCCCTGCTGCACATTCCATTTGGAATTTAACCAGCAGGATAGTGAATATATCCCTGGAATATGAGAGATTCCCGCAGTCCATTGCCATTCACTCCCCCATGAAAGGAATAAGAAAACTCTCAGAGAAACCTGCAGATAGATAGGTAGCTGTCTCCATGCTAGTATACTGCTGCAGGAACAGACATAGGGTATTTACCCATACTGCATCGGGGCTAGGCTAAGCAGTTCAGGCATAGAAATCTCACTTGGCCTTGGCAGTGGTCCTCTGGATCTCAACCCCCCCTCCCCATCCTTCTTTGAGGAAGATTGGGCCCCTCAGTAGGGCTGTTGGGACCCACCAGCTCTCATGCACAAGTGTCCAGCATGTCCCCCACACATATTTCCCAAGCATCAAGGCTACTTACATGATTTTCTGTTGAAGTCTCAAAAAGAAAGACCCAGCCCTCTCTTGCTAGTTCCTGCCTTTTGCTCCCTATCCATCTGCTGTAGGATGCTGGGCCCCACCTTTACCAGTCATGAATAATGGTATTTTAGGTCCTATCTGGCTAGGAGATTACAGGAGGCCAATTCCCAGGATTCCTGGTCATAATCAGGACAGATTCCATCAGGTGCTTGGAGTCAGCTAGCTGCTGTATAGCCAGCCTGCCCCTTACCATCCACTAATGTAGTGGGGAGACCTACCACTCCTTCTCCATCTACCACCAACTCTCCAAGCTGTAGAACCAGGGAGAATATGTGAGGGCCCAAAGCGAACATGAACCTCAAGGGTGAGGTCTCTGTTCTTGGGCTCCAAGGTCCACCATTCCAAGTCTCCCCTGGCCCATGCAGCATGCCAATAGCAGCCAACCATCTTGCTTGGCTGCCAGGGGGAAAGCTCCAAGCATGTGGCCCCTGTTAAGGTGCTGTAAGCCCACCCTTCCAACCCATGGTGGATGTGGCACATGCACACAATGGCAATGGCTCCATGGCTCCCATAATCTCACCCTCCCTTCTCCCTCCCTCCACTGTATCAACGGCGGCTCAGTTAAGTCCCGGGCTGCTTTTTATCTCAATATCTATGTCAAGGAAGTGGCAAGTGAAAAAAGAGATTTGTGATATTTCAAACCATAGAATTAATGTTGGTTCATGATAATATAGATTTTTGAAAGCACTATGTTGTTGACTTCAAGGTCTTTACATTTAGAAAGCTCATTGTTCTATATAAATAGTTCCCTTTTTGGAAGATTTAACAATCAGTTGCAATTTCCTACTTCATTTTGTTCCATTTAAATTAAGCATTGTCCTTCAGACAATATTATGCAGACACATTCTTTAGCTGACAACAAACAAAAGGTTACTTCACAAAGTAAATGAAAGCGACTCTATTTCTAGCTATGTTCGCCGTAATTTAGGTCAGTCACTCCACAGAAAATATTCAGGTACCATCGATACACTGTAAAGAGTTCTGTAAGTGTCTAAAAACACAAAGGCATTCTTCAGCCTATTTTCATTTTGCTTTATCAGGAACAGAATCCTGTGTTTTCAGATCAATTTTTATTTTTTTTGGCTGGGAGAGAAATCATTTAAATGGAACCAGATTGACTGTTATGGTAATTGCACTTTTAACAGAAGTAGTCCCAAACTTTAAAAACTTGTGAAACTGAAGTTAAATACTTTGTAATGATACCACTCTCAAGAAGTAGCTTTTGCACAAGCACTCTTCTCAGGTGGAGAACATTGTTTTACTGACAGCACCACACATTATTCAAAGGTTAAACATAAGCTGTCATGCTAAGCAAAAAGTAAGCCAGGTGGCAATTGTGCAAGTGTCAGACACACTTACACCTAGGACCTTCTGTCTTGCACACTGTCACATTTAATAGTAAACAACTCTAAATTGCTGAGTGGGAAATGGAAACACAATACTCTCACTCTGGATAAAAGGAGATCCTTTACACCAAATAAAACAGCTTCTTTCTCTTAAACATTAGGAGTATAACAACATAATGATTACAGTAAAGGTCATAAGCATAGTAGATAGTAACTGTTAGGCTAATAACTTTCACAAAGAGTACAGATTTATCTCACTTCACAGCACTCCATTCAACACAGCACTTTTCATCTATCAACTCTCTTTAAATGCACACACGTGCACACACATACACAATGAACAAATCTACAGCTATCACCCATTCATAACACACTTGAATCATCCATTCAGCAAATGTACTGAGTAAAAATAGCTGTGTAATGTAGTAGTAGGAGTTAAGAAGGGACAACTGGCAATGCAAATAGCAGCCTAGGAAACCCCTACAGTAAAGTAGTACCAACCTATGAACATTCATTGTTGACATTTAATGGAGTATTTATCTTCTTATATTTTACTACCAGGTACTAGGGATATAAAAAAAAACCCAGAAATTATTGGGCTTGGGTC
Source organism: Paroedura picta (assembly GCF_049243985.1). Taxonomy (NCBI): domain Eukaryota; kingdom Metazoa; phylum Chordata; class Lepidosauria; order Squamata; family Gekkonidae; genus Paroedura; species Paroedura picta. Next base: position 61,725,159 of record NC_135375.1, read on the forward strand.
AAGTCAACCCAAACTCAATTTGGAATATCCCAAATCACCTGAATCCCAGTTTTGATACTGAGATTGGGGTTTGGTTTGATTCTGACATGAGCAGATCTCCTCTGTGATACTGGTGTGTAATTTCTTTTTTCTATGAGAGTACTATATACTAACATTAATCTGTCTACTTACATGATGAATGACAAGTGAGAGTGAGGTGCAGTCTAAAACCATAACCAGTACATGGGTTAGATTGCATGAGGGGAGATAGCATGAGGGGAGATTAGCCTCCTGCTTCTTGCACCTGATTTTGCTGTATTCTTCGAGCATTTTTCTTCTGCCCCATCTTCAGCACTAAAAGTGACAGAGCTGGGCTTGGATGATAAGGATAAAAGACAGAAAATATGGCATGCAAATCTTACATCATTCTCTTGCTCTCTATTTTATCATCAACAACTCCATGAGATAGGTTGAAATGAGGTTGTGTAAATGGCCCAAAGTCAGTCACCCAGCATCCACACCTGAATCTGTCAGATCCTAAACACTGCAGATCTAAACACTGCAGTACACTAATTTTTGAGGGGTTTGCTGTTGAGCAAAGGGTTCCTGTTGTTGGCAAGCAGCCAAGTCCTGGGTAAGTCATACAAGTCACAGGGTATCAAATAACCTGGTGGTTGTGGCAAAACCCGGCCCTGATGAATCCTCTTTCAAATGTCAAAACAGTTCACCTTCTTCAGTCAATGACAGAAACCAAGGTTTGAAGCTGGCAATACCATTATGCTTGCCTAGCAACAGCCACTGAAGGCATTCTTTTCTTAAAGTAACAGATGCTGCTCCTATCATTCTTGAGTGTTTTACTCCCACACCATATGTGTGTGTATGAAATCTGAAGAAATTTTTTATAACCCTCTTTTCACTACCTGAAGGAATCTCAAAGCAGCTTTCAATTGCCTTCCCTTCCTCTCCCTAGAATAGACACACTGTAAGGTAGGTGGGGCTGAGAAAGCTCTGAGAACTATGACTAACCCAAGGTCACCCAGCTGGCTGCATGTGGAAGAGAAGAGGAAAATCAAACCTGGTTCTCCAGATTAGAGGCCACACTCTTAACCACTACATCAAGCTGGCTTGCATACAAATATGGCATTTCTCATATATTGTAGAAATATTTGTTTTGTCTGGCCATAGTCTCAGTACTCTGGAATGTAAGTTGCCAGAGATGGAGCCATGTTAAGAATTATTTGATCAATATAAAATTCTGCTCTGAGTTTCTTTAGGAATAACACAAAATACAAACACAAACAAATAGTATTTGATTACTGTTGATACTTGTATCCAGATTTTGAGTGATACATTTGAAGAAGGAGAGGAAGAGGGAGAGGAAGATAATGGAGGTGAATCAGTGGCTGCATAGTTGGTGCCGCCAGAAGAGATTTGGTTTTTGGCACCATGGGACAGGCTTTCTTGAGCAAGGCCTACTAGCACCTGATGGACTGCACTTATCAAAGTTGGGGAAGAATGTGTTTGGCAGGAACCTGGGGAGATTCATCAGGAGAGCTTTAAACTGAAGCCACAGGGGGAAGGAGACGTTCAACATAGGGAGTGTAAGGAAGGAGACCGATCGGGGGCAGCCCAACCAGGAAGGCCAGCCCATAGGGAACCAAAAGTAAAAGGATTCAGATGCCTTTATACTAACTCCCAAAGCATGGGCAATAAGAAGGAAGAGCTGGAACTTCTCATGCTGATGGAAAGGTATGATCTAGTAGGCATCACAGAAACTTGGGGGAATGATTCTCATGACTGGAATATAATAGTGGATGGATATGAACTGTTCAGAAAAAAACAGAATAGATCGAAGAGGTGGAGGAGTGGCACTGTATGTGAGGAAAGGGTTTACCCGTCAGAAAATTCTAGTGAAGGAGAGTATATCTACAGTGGAAAGCATCTGGGTGAAAATAAGCGAGGGGAAAACAAACAGTGTGGTGGTTGGTGTCTGCTACCGACTGCCTGACCAACGAGAGGAAGTGGATGCTGCACTTTGTGAGCAGCTTGAGAAAATATCCATGTGGCAGGACCTTGTCATCATGGGTGACTTCAATTTACCAGAGGTGTGCTGGGAAACAAACTCTGCAAAGTGTTCTCAATCATGCAACATTCTGACCTGCCTGGCTGACAATTTCATTTATCAAATGGTAGATGAACCCACAAGAGGTTCAGCCATACTGGACTTAATACTGACCAACAGGCAAGAGTTGGTGGATGAGGTGAAGGAGATGGGGACCCTAGGGGGAAGTGACCATGTCCTCATAGAATTCCTTTTGAGATGGGGAGGCAAGGAAGCTTGTAGCCGGAAGCGGATAAAGGATTTTCGTAGAGCAAACTTTAATAAACTCAGACATGATGAGTGTCATACCATGGACAAGAATGCTGGAAGGGAAGGGAGCATGTGAAGGGTGGGCACTACTCAAACAAGAGCTATTGCATGCTCAATAATGACTATCCCAGAAAGACGAAAACACTGCAGGGGGTCCAAGAAGCCTATTTGGATGAACAGAGTACTTCAAGAGGAACTAAGAAAGAAAAGGGAAATGAAGGGAAATGAAGGGAAGGACAGAGCTCTAAAGAAGAGTACCTACAGGTTACTAGGCACTGTAGATCAATCATCAGAAAGGCCAAAGCTGAGAGTGAGCTAAGATTGGCCAGTGAAGCCCACTGTAACAAGAAAAGATTTTTCAGCTATGTGAGGAGCAAATATAAAGAAAGGAGGCAATAAGCCCACTGTTGGGTGCGGATGGACTAACAGAGGATGCAGAGAAAGCAGAAAGGCTCAGCGCCTATTTTACATCTGTTTTTTTCCCACAGGTCAAAGGGTTTAGGCACATCTAGAGATGGCAGTAGCCAAGAGATAGTGTCTGGGTGGCAAGTTGACATGGAAAGAGTGGTTGTCGAGAGGCATTTAGCTGCACTGGATGAGTTCAAATCCCCTGGGCCGGATGAAATGCACCCAAGAGTGCTCAAAGAACTTTCCAGAGAACTTGCACAACCCTTGTCCATCATCTTCGGGACCTCTTTAAGGTTGTCATTTGGACGAGGGTGGGATGCTGTTCCCATTGGCTGCAGAGGAAAGGACACGCAGTAATGGGTTTAAACTACAAGTACAATGATATAGACTAGATATCAGGAAAAATATTTTCACAGTCAGAGTAGTTCACCAGTGGAATAGGCTGCCTAAGGAGGTGGTGGAGCTCCCCCTCACTGGCAGTCTTCAAGCAAATGCTGGATACACACTTTTCTTGGATGCTTTAGGATGCTTTGGGCTGATCCTGCGTTGAGCAGGGGGTTGGACTAGATGGCCTGTATGGCCCCTTCCAACTCTATGATTCTATGATTCTAATAAGTTATCAATTAGTTCCTTATTTATCTTTATACTGATAATTTCCATGGAACAAAGAGAGCTTAGTTTCCCCTCTGTGAATATCTGTTGCCTTACCAGCCTACATGTTGTAATGGAATGGTTGGGAGATAGGGGAAAGCACATGCAGAGCTAACAACAGCAAAATCATCTCATGCTCCTATGTCTAATAAATTAACTGCCCACCATCCTAGAAACCCAGTTTAAAAACTACTAATGTTTTTCCTAGATCTATACTTACTTCTGCTCCATCTGATTTGGTTTGTAAGCTAAAGAGGATTGAATAGTTCATTGCTTTAATGCAGGGGCCATTAATAAACTCTAACTGTTCTTATTTAATAGATGGATTCCATCCTGAATGCACTCTACCTATTACTTTTGTGGTAAGAGAATGTGGCCATCCCACCTCCATTTATGTTAGACATATTTCAGTGATTAAGTTAGCTTTTAAAATGTTGAATTGTGGACTGAAATTACATTTGTATTATGTTTTCTCGAGCATGATTCAATTTTTTTTTTAAAAAAATTACCTCTCCTTTTTGTAAAACTTGTGTGACTGAACAATCTAAGTATGGATATGAATGATTTGTTTTCAGAGTAATGACACAGCATATAAGGCTTTATCCACACTGAACACATTGTATTCTATAAAATCCTTGACAACAAAATATGAGCAGTTCAATAATAGTATAAAGGAAAAATCAGGGGCCTCCACACAAGAATTCTTATTTTAATCAACAGTTGGACAGTTAAATTGTTTCAAAGAGGTACAGCATTTTAGGAAATCTCTATTATTTAATGCTACATTGTCCTTTCATCTATTTATATTGCAATGCCTCTCTAATGTTCCCATAAAAACTAGCACTGAAAGAAAACACTTTTAGAAGATTTGAATATTGTGAAACATAATGCACTGATGAACAGTTGAAGCTGGCTTATGTGTCAGACTATTTGGATATCTAGCCCAGCACAGTCTGCTCTTACCAGTAGCGGCTCTCCCAATAATCCTAGTCTTCAGGTGAACAGCTAAAGAAAGTCTAAAAAACTGTAAGTGATGCTAAAACATCCCTTGTCACTCAATGTGAATGGGTGGTGTTTGGAAAGTTGACCTATGCTTTTATAAAAACTTATATTTTTATCCATTGGAATGGGGAAATTAAATTCCAAATTACTTTCCAGGATAGGAGTGAAATCACCCCTAACCAAATCATTACACCCATAATGGTGTAATGATGTATGTACACAGCTGCTTTCATGGCCCTGAATCCACCAAAGCCCACATCCAAACTAGAATGCAGCAACATATGTAGACATGGTGGCCCGAAGTCCTGAGATATATGTAGAAATGGTGGCTTGCAGCTCCAAGTCCAGCCTTGACACCCAAGCCCCAAAGCATGCAATGATGCATGTAGACATGGTGGGTCAAAGCCATGAAAATATGTATACATGCTGACTTGAACCCCTGAGTCCATCCCGACACCTAAACCCCAAATGGTGCAATTACTTATGTAGACATGAGTGCAACCCTCTGGCTGGATCATCCAGGGAATAGGAATGGGGGGGGGGGGGTGACCTCAGTAGGCCTGAATCTTATTCCACCAGGTTCAGAGTAGAATTTATTTTTATTTATTTATCTATTTATTTTTGAATTTATACCCCACCTCTCTTCACATCAAGGCGGCTTACAGAATAAAACAATAAAACAACATAGCCTATAAAATCCCATTAAAACATGATAATATTAGTCACAAAACAACAATTATAAAGATGGTGGTACAAATTCCAAATTCAGCTGGTCCCAACCGAGGACCAATATCATGATCTTAATAGTGTAACTCCAGGTCCTGATCTTCCCCATTCATTATGGGATGCTCAGGATAGGGCAAGACCCCCAGATAGTAATTCCAGTCAACCCCTCCCTGGTCTAAACCAAATGCCTGGCAGAAGAGCTCTGTCTTGCAGGCCCTGTGGAACCTAATATAGCTCCATCAGGGCCCTTAGTTCTTTCAGGAGCTCATTACACCAGGTTGGGGCCAGGCAGATATCCTGGTTGAGGCCAGATGAATGGACCAGTAGGGTCATCCAGTTGCTGATGAATGCTGATGGAGGGCAAGAGAGGAGAAAATTCATGGCCATGCAAGAGAGATTTGCCCAGATGATGGTGTTGTGTGACTAGTATTCAAGGGTATCAGTCTGGCATGCTCTACAGAGGCCTCTACAAGGTACTCTCACCATCACCTCTGCCAAATCCTCCAACATGGCACCCCTGGTCTCCGTGCTGCTGCTACTGACCTCCCACCTCACTACTGACCATCAGTAGTGGAGTTCCTGTCTGGTTAGGCTCTTGAAGGGAGAGGTGCTGGTCTGTGGCTCCTCCCCTCAAATTCTTCCCCCTGTTATTCCCTTGACCATATCTACTGTCCTGAAGTTTTCACACATCTTTGCCGAGCTCACACTTCCTCTCCACGAGCTCTGCATTATGGAGAGCAATGCTGTCCTTAATACATGACTCACAGATACAGGCCAGGTTATACTCTCATCCTTTGCAGATAGAATGTAACCTTGGTGACGATGCCTGCCTGCAGTCTCTCTGCTGAGGAAGTACACCTGTCCTCTTGGGGCCTGGATGCAGTATGGAGGACAACACACAGTCCAGGGCTGATTCTGCACTTTGTTTTTTCTGTTGTGGATCCTGCTGAATTCAGATAGATTTGAACTTGGGTCTTCCTCTATCTCCCCCCCCCTCCAATTGAAACAGAAAGTATTCTGCACTTGATTGGGAAAACTCAGAGCGGGGAGGGGATCCAAGCACAGCAGGAGTCTCTTTCTTTTCTTGAATTGTGTGTGTGTGTGTGTGAGGATTGGAGACAGCAGAAGAAGGGGAAATAACAGGAAGCAAATCTCTGCTGAGTTAGGGCTTCTAGAGTGCAGTCACTTTAAGACAAGCCTTGTAACCGGGAAACAGGAAGTCTTTCAACTGATGCCCTGACCAATTAGGGTACACAGTGCGGCTACGTCAGTGTTGGAGGCATGAGGCAGGAAATTAATTCACAAAAAGGAGAGATCTGCACATTTACTGATGCTGATTTTTCAAATATTGAGGGTTATATCCACTTCTGGCTATCGCAAGGGAAAGGTAGGGTCACTCTGGATCAATCATGCATGTTGCAGAGGGAAATTTTAAAGTGCCCAAAATCAAAGTGGAAATCAAATTCAATGTAGAGCAGAGATTTATTCAGGTGTTGAATTCAGGGAATGATTAGCCCAAGCTCGCCATGTGGGTTCCGTGAATGTTCATAGTGTCCTGGATGAGCTTGTCAATATCCACTATTTGCAAGAAAGTCAGCTAGCTGTTGGAGCTGATGTTGAGCTCCTCTTCTCATGTAGGATTATCATGGAGGAGATGACATCCTTCACTACGTGGAGTTCCAGAGGGTGGGTAGGCCCCGGATGAACCAGTGTTCAGGCTCATCCCCCTCCCCTTTCCTCTCATGCAGCAGATACACAGGCTTGATACAGCACAAGAAGTTGGCAGCCAGGTGCTGACAGGTCTCATGCAGGGACTGCAGCTTGAGAGTGGCAGCATCCTGATGACTCTCATAGTTCTCCCAAGACCCAGAACATCCTCCACCACGAGGTCAAGTTTGTGTGCTAGGCAGATGATGCTTTTGTGAAATAAAACGTGAGTGCTGGCATCTGTGACCATGTAGTCACAGATGGTGTTGTTGTTGTTGACTCATTCCTTTAGGCTACTCTGTATCATGATGGCTACCATATTCACTACCATGTAGTCTGCATACATTCCCCATGCATGGAGAAGACTCACTTTGAAGCTAGGTAGCAGAAGTGGGCCTTCCTGGACCTTGAGCCCTACAGTCTGGATGGTGTTGCAGTGAGGGAGAGGTAGTGATGCTGCCATCTGCACAAGAGGTCTGCAGTGAAGTGAACAGTTCAGCCTTGTGCTCTGGAGAGCTCACCTTTGACCAGCACCACTATGGAATAGTGCATTCTCCACCAGGGAATAGAGTGGTGCAGCAGTCGGTGGAAGGCTGCATCCTTTATGAAGGAGAAGGGTTGGCCATTGTAACAGACAGCACTTTGAAAGTCAGATTCCAAGGGTTGAAGGAAGCTTTTTTTCTTACTTTCTTAGAACACATCCATGCAAACATAAAATTCTAATCTGCAGGGGATCCAGAATCTCTCTCTCACACACACACAAACACATACATACACACCTGTCTCTTGATGATGAAAGAAGAAGAAATCCCAGTCAGGGAGAGGAAGGAATTCTTTGTTCTCCATAGATTAGGACATAATTTTTTACAACACAAGACGGCTTGTCGTTTAGCTAATACTGGCATGTAGAACTAAGGCCCAAACTGCACAGTAGAGCGAGGTGGCTGAATGATGCTGGGAGCCAAGTGGGTCTTTGACAACTATTAGTCCATGAAGAAACAGAGGAGCCAAAAGGCAATTAGAGTGGAGTGGAAAGGCAAAAACAAACAGCAGTAAAAACACAAGATGCACAAATCTCATTTAATGGATACATAAAAAACTTGGCTATCTACTATGCCTCCAGCAGTAGCTTCTCATTATTAGTACAATATGGGAACCTTTATTAAATGAGATCAATAAATATGAGCCTTCGGGGAGGGCGGTATATAAATCTAAATAAATAAAATTAAATAAATAAATAAATGTTCCCACAAAGGTCTGAAATAATGTTTGGTCCAATAAGCAAACATGAAAACACTGCCTATTCATTTTTAAAAAAAACCCCAATATGTTTCTAATTAAAACAGACATTATACTCCTCTTACTTAAGGCCAACCCAACTATTTGGTAGTGTGAGCAAATTATATGGGACATTCATAAAAGGGAAACAAATTGCCATTTAGCAGCTGCCAACATAGTATTTCTACCACTGCTCAAGAGGAGGTTACGAAGGTGGTAATTGCTACAAAGCTTCTGAAAAGACACTACAAAGGAGAAAGCAGGGATATCCTCAACTCCTGCAAGTATGAAAAAAGTTCAATAAATCCAGGGATCTGGAATCCACAGGGATATTTGATCACACAGAATGTTTGAAAATCTTCCAAAAAGTTCTATAATTGGCAAAGCCCTTAATCTAGCCAGAGAAAGCAATGATGACAAATTGGCACAGTACAACAATACAGATACTAATTGGAGACAAAAAGGGCCAGGGTAACATGGCCAAACTAAAACATGAGCAGATGTGCTTAGCATCCAATGTGAAGGCTTACCAATCTCATATCTCAAGAATGTTTCTAACTGCAGCAAAAATTCTATTGAATCCCAGTGCAAATAGCGAAGGGCAGAAGAGAATCAAACATTCCCACCTCTAGGGCTGAGATGGGACTCCTGCCTCCCTTTGATTGCCTACTGATAGTTGTTTACAAAGCTATTCATACATGCTTGACAGTGTATGTGGCACAGCACTGATTATCAGCAAGGCAACGTTCTTTTGTTTTGGATTTACAAGTTATGTTCAGGCAAACATGCATAGTTTGATGCATTTTTGCATCCCTAGAAAGACAGAAGGAAGCACCAAAAAGGGGATAGAATATAGGAACTTTCAGATCACTTTCTGAAGTTGTTCTACCACTTGAATTCCACAGCAGGAAGCATTTCTTTTACAAGCCAGAACACAGATATAACATACCATTCTATGTATTCAGGCCACTGCTCTGCGAATTGGCATATTAATCCATTAGATTAGATGACAATTTGGACAAATTTAGTAGACCAGACTTGGGAGTGTATCTCAGACTCTATCCTAAAGATAGCCAGCTGGAAATGAGGCATGTTGCACACTGACCTCAGCCAGTCTGCTGTGAGAGCAGTATAGAAAAATAATAGAAGAATAAATCAAATATCAAAATCAAATTAATAATAACAATAAAATGATGAAATGGGTATTTTGGACTGAAGTTCACATATACTCCCTGACTGTCTTCAGTTCCCATAGTTAGCATAAGATTATGAGTAGCTGCAGTATCTTTTGCAAGACAAAAAGATATCCCTGACTCTGTTTGCACAGGTTCTTGTTTCTCCCTGTAATTTGTCTTCCTTTTAAATGTCTTGGACATGTCTGAGGAGGAAGGTCACAGCTTAAGGGCCACTACAGTGGCTGAAGTACCCTTTAGATTGTTTGGTTTAAAATAGAATGGTGTGATACAAGTGGTTTGCTCTTGAGCTATTAGAGTTGCCAAATTTTTCCATTTGAGACTATTATTAAAATTGGACTTCTTTAATTAATTTTTGTTTTTTCCTGTGTAGAAGTGTAAATATTCTGGGCTTTTCTGCATGCCATAAATTTAGCATCATGCTTACCTAGTGAAGACGCTATATTCTGGCCACTCTGCATGATGTTGCAAACCTCCCACTTCTGGGCAGCAAACTGCTGGCTATATCCACCATTTTAAAATGGTGCTGGTGAATCCCAACCTAAAATGTGCTATCTCCTAGCAGAGAACCAGAAGGCCACCAACAAAAGGACTGTATGGAGGCAAAGAAGCACTGCCTCCGCCTCTAATGTCCCACCCTTGCACCCACCTCCCTTTCCCTTCTTCCGGAGGACAGAAAGTGCCTTAAAAATGGAGAACAGCCTGAGCAATAAATAGCCGGACAAACATGCAGGTGATGGCAGGAATAAAAGAATTATTTTCCAGAGTTGTAACACAAAGCATGCCTCTCTAAAGTTGCCCCTCCCCAACAGAACACACACACTTCAGGAATGAGATTCTAGGCATAGGCATTTCAACGGACAAGTATGATTAAAAAAAAAATTAGCAAGCATATTGGGACCTTTAAAACATGGAGAAAGGGAAGCTCCCTGGATTGAGTGACAGGCGGAAGAGTGTCACATATAAACCACGCACTCTTCCACCATTTCCAGCAGCAGATGAGGAGGGTGAGAAATACGAAAAGGTGGCAGACAAAAGTGAGACAGCTAAAAGGTGAGGAGGGGCCAGGAGGTGCTACACCATTCAGCTGGTGTAATGCTATTTTTACTGATGTGCAGAAATATCCTCGGTTATGAGATATTAAGTATTTTGATCTTATTATTATTATTATTTATTATTATTATTATTATTATTTATTACATTTCTATAGAATCATAGAGTTGGAAGGGATCTCAAGGGTCATCTAGTCCAACCTCCTGCACAATGAAGGAACTGCCCTCCCAAAGAATGGCTCAGGTAAAGTTAAAACAATGTATTTCCATTTTGAAATGAGAACTACCTTGTAGATCTATATTCAAATACCAGAGGGAAGATTGCTTATCAATACATTAGCAGAGAAATCAAAACATGTAAAAACACATGAAGTTTAAAGTTACTCCAGTCTGAATCTAGTGATTTCAGTAAATGTATATAGGATTGCACTATTAATTACTTCCTGGAACATCTTGTCCACCATGAGAAAAATGCAGTCTTTCCAGCAGAGTCAAAGAAAATAGTATTATTAGATCAGCCCATCTAGTCAGCTCTCCATTATAGTGCATTGATTTTGACTAAGGTTTGTCATGGAAAGCAAATATTTAGATTTTGTATTATAAAGCTCTTCTTGAGTTGGAATTTGATTCACCTTGAGATATTGGGAGTGAAGATGATGTGAATTTGGTATAAAAAGTATTGATGAGAAGCTGAAAGGGATGAGACTGGATTGGTCCAGATAAATATAACTGTATGGATTGGGGTTTTTTCCCCCACTACCACCATTTTGTCAATAGAACAGGTCTTTTGACAAGGGCCCCAAGGAAACCCATTTAAAAATAAATGTCTGAAATGTGTGCCTAATTATTCTTGGAAGGTATGTTTGTTACTTATCACTTCCATAAACACACTACTTATGCACCCATTTAATCAAATCAAAACCAATAACGGTGACTCAGTGAGATGAGCCAAATAAATAAATAAATAAATAAATAAATAAATAAATAAATAAATGAGTGAGTTCAAGATATCTGCATGTCAGACTCCAACAATATGCATGTTGTTTAATCATGCTTTGGCCCTAGCAGCTAACGAGTTCCATTGGGAAAACTGCTATTATTTAGTTTCCAAATGAGGCTTCCTGTTTTAATTATGGGGGTGTCCCAGACACCTCAGTCAGCTCTTTGGTTAAAAATGAAGGGCTTGATCTTATTTGTCAGTCCATTCCTTGTAGCAGGATGGACATGGCATATACCTTGTACTGCATTCTGCCATCCTACACATAAGTGAACAAAGGGATTGTGCTGGGAGTTTTGGCAACCCCCTACCATTGCTCAACAGGACCCCCACATTTCCTTTTGTTGCTACGGTCTAGTTAGGGATGCCAACTCCTGGCTGGAATATTCCATGTGGCTAATACTCTCCAGAACAGCATTTTTTTCCAGGTGAACTGATCACTTTTCAGTTGTAATTCAGCCTCCAGGGCCCACCTGAAGTTTGACAACCATAAGTCCAGCAGACCCCTTCACAAACCTCACCAACTGCAACCAATTCAGTATGTCTCTCCTTGTCACTACTGACAATTAAACAGCAACAACAGGTCAAATTAATTGAGAATCAGAAGTGCACATTTTGGTCTGATGGTAACTGAGTATATTGTGCTCACCTGTAGAACCTGCCCATGGTCAAGCTTCTGGCTACCATAGCTGTCAGCATGTTAATCCAGGTATGCTTTTTTTCAGGTATGCTTTTTTTCAGTCCTATTGACTTTTCCCAATACCCTGCACAACTAAATTCCACAAGAATTTTTCATGTAATCATACCTCTTCTTTAGTTTTTGCCTTTAATAGCACATGACACTCATCTGATTAAAAAAAAAACCCAAAAAACTTTTCTTATCAGGATACTAAAACCAACCCCAACAAGTTTCCTGAAAAATTAATCCCTGAATTTTGCTAAAGCTTTCACAATGACTGATTATGCATGGGGCGGGTAGTCTGGGGTGGCAGTAGCAGGTCAGCGGGGCTAATCCCCGATTATGCATGAGGCTGCCACCATCCCAGCCCTCGCCAAGCACAGCATCCCAGATAGCCCACAGTAGGCTAATGCGGGAAATCCCTGGACACCACATGCCCCTAGCAGCTCCGCAGAGCCACAGAGATGGATGGGGCATGCTGCTCCACACTGCCATTGTGTAGTGGGGGCACTATGCCCCCAATCCCCCCCCCACACACACACTGCTGCTGCTGCCACATAGTTCACTGCACTCTCCCAGCCCTGGGGTTGTGCATGCTTGCGCACTATGCCAAAGCAGTTCGTGTGCCCCGGGGGATTCTGTCCCACATGGATTCTCAGGATATGGCGGATCATGCTACCCTGCCTGCAGTGGACTGACACAGCTGCTGCCATGTCAATGAGTGACATCTTGAATTTGTCTCACTGGAAGCCTCTTTGAAATACAAACCTAAATATTGCTTTAATGTAATACCTATATGAAGTCAGCAACAGTTCTGCTCTATTTCATTCACTGGTATGTTTTGAACCAAACTGGTTAACCAGAAGATATCTTTCATATAGTGCCAGCAAGTCATCCTTCTAGTATAGGGTCTGTATGTTCAACTGTTATTTCTATTCCTAATAACATTTACCTTAACTACTAAAATAGTGCCCATGTGCACATGTATATTTTGCCTTTGTCATAGTAACAGTGCTGGAATGTCCTGTCCTCTTTATTTTATTTTCTTTAGGAAAGATAATGTGATTTTTACACTAGTAAAGTGAGCAAAATAACTGAGGGGAAAAATTCCTCATGGAGAAGTCTGGCAGGATGTATATACTGTAGGTCTCATAGTTCAGCAGTCAGTACTGGATTTGGATTGCCTAACTCTCTACCCTGTGATGGCGATAGAGCTGAGAAAGTCAGATGTTTTTAAAGGGAAAAGCATGAATTGGTGAATAATTCAGAACCATGCCTTTCAAAGTATTTCCCTACAATCTGATTTTTTTTTAATGCCAGTTTTGAAAAAGGAGACTGTTTTTAAGCTTTCTCTGTTATTTTTCATGACACCTCAATATTTTTCAGCCCCAAACAGAGAAATATAAGAAACCAATAGTCTGCAGAGCTGGTGTTGTTGCTCTCCATACATACATCATATGGTTTCTTGTACTACTAATATTATTGTTTCTGTAATGATTTTAGTGGAAGGTCTGAAATAACCAAAAAGATGTGCAACACAATCACCTTTGAGGAAATAAATCATAATTGCTGAGGGCTTATGATCATGCAACACATTGAGTCTTCAGAGAACGCAAGGCAGAAGGGAATATGCTGGGGACAAAATGCATGACAGTAGATCTTGTCTAAGAAAAGCAAAGTCCTGGCCTAACTTGCATGTTACAAATTGTATTTGCTGGCAATTTGACATCTTGTCTGAATATTAAAGAGTAAGAAATACTTGCTGTGCATATTCAGGATATAATTCTGTCATTCATGTGGAAGTTGTTCTGCTTGCAGAAAATAAGTCAAAAATAACAACTTAATGTACATGAAATGTTGTGTGAGTCCAAAGTCTCAATGAGAAGAAGAGTTGGTTTATATATCCTGCTTTTTACCACCCAGAGGAGTCTGTGAGCAGCTTACAATTGCCTTCCTTTCTTCTCCCTGCTAGGTGGGACTGAACATGCTTTGAAAGAACTGTGACTGGCCCAAAGTCACCTAGCTGTTTGCATATGGAAGAGTGGGGAATCAAACCCCATTCTCCAGATTAGAGACCCATGCTCTTAACCAATAGATCACTCTGGCTCATCTTCTCAACCTCATGATTGAATCAGCACACACTAACCCATGTTTTCTGCCTTAGGAACTGGACCAAAAGTGTGTTTCTATGCAGTATTCTACCCTTATAAGCACTGACAGGGAGCTGGCTGGTAGGAAAGAACTTTCAGCCCTAGCATCCTCTGGGCAGCATATGGATTTGCACGGCGACGGGGGAGGGTGGGGGCATCGCTGAGTCAGGCATCTGTTAAAAGGATGACCTGATGTTGCTCACGCTCTTTCCCCCCGCAGGGCACAAGATTCTCTTCCCATGTTTGCCACACTCAATGTTAAATAAAGGCTGTGTCCAAATATTTTAATTGTTATTGATCTATAAATTGTGATTAACTGGTCAGAGGAGCTTCTTGTTAATAAAGGGAAGGGCTTACAAATAATTGTCAATATCTTTTGTATTTCATTATGAATCATAACACAGTATTTCCTTGCTTTTTACAAGTCCACCACATATGATACAATGATGCATTTATATACTGATATTTCCAACATTTCCCATTATAACTCTTAGTTGCTCTTGCAATATATTTATGAGCAATATCAATTTTCTTTTAAGATTTGACATGCAATAAATTTCAGTTTATTGACCCATAATGTTTCCCATTAATCCATGTTTATATTTTCTCTAAAATTCGGAGCCCATTTAATCATATAATCTTTACCTTGTTCTGTCTCACAATCATACTGCAATAATAGTTTATAGAGCTTACCTAACAGATGTTTTGTATCACCATTATTAATTTTTCATAAGAAGCTTTTTCTCTTCGCTGACCACCTTCTTTTATAAATAGGTTTTTTTCAGTTTAGAAACTATATGATAATAGATTCATCATGGTATATTTTTCCCATGGCCAATTTCATGGCAATATTTGGTTTGTGCACTGGTTCAAGTCCATTCCTGCTTACAAATATCTGTTTGCTCCTCAACAAAGTCTTCAGATTTTGAAACAATTTATTTATTTACTTTTAGTCCTGCCCTTTATCTCAGAGTGGCTGCTCTCCTCATTTTATCCTCACAGCAATTTTGGGAGGAAGAAATGGTGACCAGTCTAAAGTTAGTGTTGAAGTTTATGGCACAACAGGGTTCTTAACCCAGTACTTCCCAGTTCTGCTCTAGGAATGGGAAGGCGACTGTAAGCCGCTTTGAGCCTCCTTCAGGTAGGGAAAAGCGGCATATAAAAACCAACTCTTCTTCTTCTTCTTCTTCCTCTAATATTCTGGTCATTATATTACACTGACTTGAAAAACTGTTTTGTGACAGAAATCTATAGCAAGCTGAAAAAAGCAGCAGCTGGCATAGAAGACGTTCTGCCTGGCAGTCTCACTGCCTTAGTATCATACTACATATGTGTTGTCTAAAAGTGAATGTCTAAAAGATGTGTTGAATCAAATGCGGGCAATTTCACCTAAAACTCAGATATGCACCAGTGAATGATGGCAGTCATCTAAATTAGCGATCCCCAACCTGTGGGCTGCGGACCACATGTGGTCCTTCGACTAATTGGAGGTGGGCCCCGAAGGACGCCTTCTCCCCCTCCCCGGCCCTTTACTTCATCCCCCCCGGCCCTTTACAACACACTTCGGGTGTCATTGTCTCCCATCACTCCCAGATGGGACTATCTCGTTGCAGAGAAACAAGCTCAGGGTTCCCATTGATTTGTCATTGTCATGAGTTAAAATAGTGAATATTTTCATGAGTGAAAATAAAATGTTCCTTATGTTCAGTGTTGTGGCGTGTCTGTATCTTATTTTGAAGGGATGTTTAAACATTACCATAGCAATCAGAGAGCGTTAGGGCAGTGGTTGAGAGTAGAGGAGTAAACTACCCCCCCCACCGGGCCTCAGTAAAAGGCATTGAGTGGTCCCCGGTGAGTGGTCTCTGGCGTTGAGTGGTCCCCGGTGATAAAAAGGTTGGGGACCACTAATCTAAATGAGATTTTTAGCATTCACCAGAGTATGTTCACAAGAGGGGACATTATCACTGAATTCTCAGTATTCTCATGTGAGTGCTGACATTTATTAAATTTCAGACATTCATTCTAACAATATTTAATGGCATTATCAAAATCAACACTTTAAAAATAAATCAGTTGAACTGAGATATTAGATGTAAATGTAGATTTGAAAGTTAAGGGACAAATTTATCAAAGCTATCTTCAATGGAAGAATATCTGCCTTTAGTAAAATACCTTGATAACTTTTCCAGAAGTGAATAAATGCTGGACAGAGACCAATTCATTAATGTCACTCTGAATAATGATTTATGACTGTGTCTTTAGCAGGAAGATCCCTCAGATACTACAAGCTGTTGCTGTAGCAGTTGAGCCCTCCTAATTAGTTTGCTGACATAAAGGGTGGTTCCTTCAAGATGGTATACCGTCTGGTTTCACTAACGTGCAAAACAATCATCAGCAAAAGAGAAATTGGCAATGACAAATAGAAATGAAGCTTCTAATAGCAGTAATAGAGACAGCTGGTACAGCAGGTCAATTCAAAAAAAGAAGGAAAAAAAGGAAAAAACACCAGGAGATAAATTAGAGCAAGTGACCTATTAAAAACATATGTAATATGACAAACAAATCTCAGGAAACTCAATGCCATATGGACAGTCAACCATGCTTTTTTAAGGGAGGAGGGATCAATTTAATACTGGAATTGTATTGTGAGATAGAATGTGACTAATAATATAGACTATGCTTTTTTTTAAATGGTGAATTTTCAAGAAATTTCTCACATTTAGTTCTTGATAGTTTATTAAACTGGCTGACACTTTCTGAACAGCAGCAGACACCAACTTTATATCGTGGTTTTAGGCACTAGGAAGTTTGATATTCTAAATCGACTTTAGCATCCTATGCTTAGTAAAACGATAGACATCTAATAAAAGGGGACAGGCATCCAGAACCTTACCACCTCTATATAAAGTGTAAAGATAATACATTCTACACTATGGGTGGGCATGGACCAAACCATGAAGCAAAATTTCGTCACAAATTATGCCCTATTTGTGGAGCACAAGCATGAAGTTTTAAAGCAGTCAATGGCAGTTCATGGTGGTTTGTGGATACAGCAGAAAGCAAAGGTTTAAAGGGACTCCCTGTTCTCTGTTACCTCACAAAATCCACAGAAACAGGTGAGTAGTGGGGAGATATTCCTGCCGCTCACCTGATTCACCTTTAATGGCACTATGCAAGACAGCCTGAAAAACAGCTGAATGACAGGAAGCAAGTTCTCTCCATCACTCAGTTTTTAGGGATTTCTGCAAATCTTGTTCAAATGGACTGCAGTTCATTTTAATGGGTTTTTAAGGAACTCCTAATTTGGTTTTGTTTGTATTTGCTCTCTACTACTCAGCTGTTTTGGGTTTCTTTTTTTTTGGGGGGGGGAGTCTTCTACGATCTCATTAAAATGTAGAAACTGTGGTTCAGTTTGCAGACAAACAGTCTGGTTCAGTTTGATTCATGGTTTGGTTTGTTGTTCAGGTGACAGACATTTAAGCCATCAATCCCATCCCTCCCCCTGTTTTGTAGAATAGGGAGCAAACAGGACATGTTTAATGGCTTACAGCCATTTAAACCCAGCAACTGATGAATAGACTCACCTTGCTGTTTGGTTTATATGACTGGAATACTGTTTTGTTTCCTATGCTTCCAAGCTACCCTGCTCAACTGTTAGGTTTAAGTGGCCTAAAAAGCCACACTAGACAATTGCCTGGTAATTGTTCAGGGAAGGTGTTCAGGGGCTATGACTTGGGCCAATTTGAGGTTGAATTTTGGCTTGTGGACCATTTTATGTTCTTTATTATTGTTCATATCATCTCAGAGATTTAAAAACACAAAAGACAGACATTTTGTCCCTGAAGCTATAATGACATTTTATATTATAACTAGCTTCAAAGCCCATTCCCCTGGCCAGGCAGCTTAAGGTCGCTTTGGGTCGCAGCTCGCGGCCAAATCAAGTGGGTGGGGTGGGGGTTGGGCAGCTTGTTATCAGGCCTGGGACAGAGCTCCTTAGCAGGCAGTCAGCAGGCCGGGAGACCCTCATCAGCAGGCCCAGCCTAGCAGGCCAAGAGGCCCTCGTTAGCAAGCCCTCCACCAGGACCCTTTGCCCAGGGCTTCTCCCCTTATCTGCTGCTGGCTCCAGGCACTGAGGCCTCTGAGAGCAAAGAGGCTAGAGTCCAGGGATGGAGGGTGGGAGCTGCAGGGTCAGGGTCAATCAGGACAAAGCTGGCTGCACCCTGATTGGCCCTATTCCAACTTGGACAGCCAGACACATCCCACTCCTAGGCTGTTTCAGAAATATATAGAGGAATAACAATTGATAAGGACTGGGTTACAGTTTCTTTTTGGAGCCCCTATTTAGGTGAAGCCATTGAGCAACAAACCTTTGTTGCACTTTTCAACAGGAGAACACGAGCACCAAAAGTAGTTGCAGCAGATATATCTGCATGCAGAAATGGCACAATGTTCCTTGAAGGCTTAAGTATGGGGTGCAAACATTTAGATTTTGGCTAAAAATGCATTTTGCAACAGCCAAGAGTAGTTATCAATATTATTTTTAAAGGACAGATATAGGGGCCCTTGGCTAAGGCTTATTAAGGCATGACTGCAACTATTGGGACTATCCATCATTGATGTTGATAGCTTAGAAATGACAGCTTTACAAACTCTTATGATAAAGAGCCTGTATGAATAGGATTTTCTCAGCACTGGTAGGAGAGCCAAAACAGTATATTCTCCATTATACTTGGATCTGTCATACTCCTTGCCATGTTGAGTTTTTGACAGTACACAAATATAGGAGACTATTTATGTTGGTTCAACTAAATGCTGTCCCTTTGGGGGGAAATGATAGGCTGTCAGGAGAGGATTCCATTTCTAGCCAAGGTTTGCAAATACACAACAGGAAAGACTGGCACTTCCCTGCCAGAATGTTATTTATTTGAATGCGCCTGCCTGTTTGAAATCAGTGGTGGATCTACCCATTTATATATGGCAATGGCAATGTTACCATTTTAACAAAGGATTGCTAAATTATTGGCTGGAACAGAATTTAAAACTACACAGGCCTTAGTAAAGTTTTTTTTTCTTTCAAATTGTTATTAAACATAAAAATAAGAAGGTTGATGTTTAATTGATTTAAATTTATCTGACCTTTCAAAGCCACTGAGCTGTAAGAACGAATCCATTAAAGAAACAAAAGAAATGTATTATGGGGCTGTTATGTTTTTTTAAGTGAAACTTTAACCAAAACAACAGATGTTGCAGCCTGTGTACATTTTCCAGTAAAAAGTGTTTCCCCATTGAGAACAGTGGGAAAACAAAAGCAAATCAATGCAATCACAAAAGCTACAAAGTGAAGAAAATAGAATGAAAACGAACCTTAAAAAAACATATCCTTACCATCAAATGGGGTTTATTCTTGATAAACAGGAAATGTTACAGAATATTCACAATGCCCTGGCATGGCTGTACCTCACCATTGCAAATGTCTTTGTATGACTCAGCAGTACCCTGTTAAAGGACTGACTCTGCATCACTATGATCCAATATTAAACAAAACGATCAGTTACTTATTTTCTTGCTTTTCTGTACCCTTAGTAGGGTAGATGAGAATCTCCACTGACCTGGATGGCCTTGGCTTGCCCAATCTCATCAAAGCTGTTTCAACCATGGGTAGTACTTAGATGGGAGACCTCATAGGAAGTCCAGTTGTCCTGTATCCTGCAATCAAGTTTCTTTAAGTGGTACCAGATCCTTGACCCTGGCCAGGCTTAGAGAGCTTATACTGGCAACATAAGGCTTCTGCTTTGTGGAGAGTTTGATCCAGAAATACTGTCTTCCCTCATTCCCTACAACAAAGCATAAAATGGACCTAAGTCTGACATTAGAAACCATAACCTGTGGGGAAACACTTTCACCTTCCAGGATGTTCAGTCACTGACCTTAGAGTAGCAGTTCTCATACAAAGGAATCTCAAAAGAGAAATTAGAGAAACTGCTAAATTGTAACTGATAATGAAACTCAAGACAATTATTATTATTATTATTATTATTATTATTATTAGATTTATAGCCCGCCACTCCCTTGCGGCTCGTGCACTCCCAATGCATACTCCTGGACTGAACTGAGACCTGGGTTTACTGTGTTGTTACCAATGCCTGCCACTGTCAATTCAGCATCTGAAATCACTCCACTTTCTGAGATATAAGTGCAGATAGACTCACATTCTAACTGTATCTGAAGAAGTGACACAGTCCTAGTTCATACCCTGCCACAACTTATGCTAGTCTTTAAGGTGCTACTAGACTCTTGGTGTTCTCTAATATACAGAAGAGACAAAACATAGATTCCTTCAAGTAATCTTTTGAAGAAAAAACTAAGTTTTAGAAAGTTAAGCAAATGTTTCACTGAGAACTGGGAGAAACAAATAACCAGAATAAGACAGGATATCAATAGAGCTGTTCCAAACTCTAGAAATAGAGTCCATCAAAATCTTAAGATTATGTCAATAAATATGAGAAACAAAAAAATAGTCCACAGACTGAAAATGGTCAGTGTGCATTCAAATTCTAAAAGAAAGGGGGCATTAACTGTAGCAACTATCAGGCTATAGCATTAATTTCTCATGCGGTGGGCCTTTTAAATGCCTACCTCCAGAGCTTTCTCTTGGTAGCTATGGAAGGATCTCCAGGGGGAAAGCCCTGAGGAACAGCTGTTTGACAGGGTGTTTGCCTCCCCCCCCCCCAGCTGAGCTGAGCACCATTTTCTTACTCTCAGAGATTTTCATGGGGACACATTTAAAGATACGCCTCACAAACAGCTGATCCTCAGGAACAGCTGTTTGGCAGTTCTAGAGACATTTAAAGCAGTGGTCCCCAACCCCCGGTCCAGGGACTGGTACTGGTCCGTGGATCAGTTGGTACCGGGCCGCGGCTCCTCCTCATCATCCTCCCTGGCTGCTGCCTTGGGGGCTGCCCTGCCACTCTGCCACTAGCTCACCTTTGGTGCTCTCCAGCAGCCACCATGGGTGGGGCTCCCCCTTGGTGTGGCATTGTACAGCTGCCACCAGCAGGCAATGGGAAGTCAGGGGCGCCAGTGGGAAAGCAAGTAGAGCAGGGGGCTCAGGCAGCGGTGACATCCCTCAGCAAAAGACTATCCTCACCCGGGCCTCAGTAAAATTGTCAAATGTTGACTGATCCCCGGTGATAAAAAGGTTGGGGACCACTGATTTAAATGACATAAAATTCAAGCCCAGCTTGAGCAAGGTGGGATCTTAGGAAGTTATATTTATGGGAAACATGCTTCCCAAGCATTTGCCAAACTACCTTGCACTACTCTGACTCTGGACCACAGGAACAAGGGTATTCCCCCCAACTCACCTGAAACTCAGAAGATGTTTCATGGGCCCCTGTGGATGAAAGGACAACTGCTTTCCAATGTGATAGGACTAGGAGACAAGTGCTGGTAATTGGAGATTCCCTGTTGAGTGGAGTAGAAGCCAAAGTACATCAACTGGACTTGTTTTGAGTGGTATGCTGTCTACCTGGCTTGAGAATCAAGGATGTCACAGAAAGGGTGGAAAGGCTTATAAAGCCCAACGACACATATCCATTCCTTCTCATTAATGTGGGTATGAATGACTGCCTAGTGCACTGTGGAGCATATGAAGTAAGACTATGTGGCCTTGGGGAAGAAAGTGAGGGAACTGGGAGCACAGGTTGTGTTTTCATCAGTTTTTCCTGTTAATGGCAGAAGCTTAGGAAGGGAAAGAAAAAATAATTCAAAAGAATTTTCAGATAAACATCCAGAAGAAGTTCCTGCCAGTTAGAGTGGTTCATCAGTGGGACAGGCTTCCCCAGGAGGTGAAGAGTTATCCTTCTTTGGAAATTTTAAAGCAGAGGCTAGATAGTCATTTGACAGAAAGGATGATTTTATGAACTTGGGCAGTTTGTGAAAAAGTGGGCAGAAAGGGATATGCCATTTTTTTTGTCTCTTGTGGCCCTTCCTTGCATGCCTGGGGAATTGCTAATTGCCACTGTGGGATAGTAGACCAATTTCCTCCAGGCCAAGCTGGATTTAGGAGATTTTTGGTAGAAGGATCACTTGGGCATGAAATTGGGGTCACCTTCGGTAGGCAGGTAGTTGTGCGTTCCTGCATTGTGCAGGGGATTGGACTAGATGACCACTTCCAACTCTATGATTCTACAATTCTATCCCTTTAAAAAGACTGTGAGAGGCACCCCTTTAAAAAGATTGTGAGAGGCAGATGAGCTAACAAAAAGGATGGGATTAAAGTGAGGAGGAACAAAACCGAAGTGTTAAATGTCTGGCAGCCATTTATATGTAACAGCTGTGTTTCAGGGTCACCTGAAGAGATGGTATCATAGGCCTGTGGTGTTGGGAATAATTTTGACCAGTATTAGGGCAATGACAGTAAGCAGTAGTGTTAATGAGTCCCCTTGGAAAATTTCTCATTTGTTATTAACTGTTCCAGTTTCTTCTCAATTAACTGTCAAGCATAGTGATTCATTTACTCATGACATTTTGATAAAAGTTATTACAGTTTTACAGTATTACAGTGGCTATATATGTTCATATGAGTGTGGGTGATCTTCAAATTATGCTGGCCATAGGATATATAGGGCTTAAAGCCAATACCAATACTTTAAATTGGACCCAGAAGCTAATTGGGGCCAGTGCAATTGGTCCCTAAAACCTACTTAGGTCAGCATTCGGGCTATAGCACTGTTTCAAGGGCAAGCCTACATAGAGTGATTTTAAGTAATCTAATCTGGATGACCTCAGAACATGTACTACAGTGGCAAGTTATGTCCTGCCTTGGAAGGACAGCAGCTGTCACACCAGTTGAAACTGATGAAAGCCCCCCCCCCCCTGTTACTGATGTCAGCTTATCAAACAGGAGATTTCAGTCCAGCAGCACCTTCAGGTGATATACCTACTCCTTTAGGGAGGATGAAATCCCATCCTAAATGGGAGGCATAACAATTGCTGGATCAAAACTTCACCCTACCATTAGTACCTCTTTTATTGGGATTGTCAAATTTTTAGTCTTTACCCATCCAGAAACTGCTTCCAGGTTCTCTTAGCTTCTATGGTGTCTCTGAGATCTTCTGGAAGTTGAGATACTGCTGAGTGTAATCCACATATTGGTGGCAGCTCAGTCCAGATCTCCACCCAAACTCTCCCAGTGGCTTCATGTAGATGTGAAAAGACATGGGGTACAAGATGCCATCCTTAACAGGATGACAAAGACCATGGGCTCTAGCTACAGTCCCCCAATGTCACACTCTGAAATACGTTTTCAAAGTGGGACCAAAACCACTGCAAAACAGTGCATCCCAGACCCCAAAAGGTGATCTAAAGCTGCCCAAAATATCAAAAGCTGTCAAGAAGGCCAAAATCAATGTCTCACTTCCTCTGCCTATCACCTGATACAGGTCATCCACCAGGGTGACCAAGGCTGTTTCAGTCCCATAGTTAGTCCTGGAACCAGATTGCAATGGAACTCCTAGGTAACCCATACACCACTTGTTTAAAGTAGCTCAGACACCATTACGGCTGAATGATAGTTGTTCAATTCACCTGGATCCAATATAAGGTTTATAGCTGTACACTCACATTGGGGGGAGGGGGAGAGTACAAGAAACCTTTATGTGATCATGAAAGCTAAATTGATCAACAGACTGGGTAACATCACTTTTTAATTTGTAGCTGTTGGTATTGAATATTACAGACAGTAGAAAATAGTGATGATAATTCTTAAGATACAGCTCTGGCTTTTATTTGAGGAAAGGACAAGAATTACTGTATTTTTAGACACACAAGCAATGATGTATTGCCCCTAGAAAAATACCAACACATATAGCACAATGTCAGATGCAGTAGGAAATGTTTGTGTGCTGAACTGCTTCACCTGCAGAATTATTACAGAAGCTTTGCCTTTTATTGTTGTATTTTGAAGAATGTGTGACAGAGGATTTTAAAAGCGGTTTTATGCATTCCTTTGAAGAACACTTACTTCTGGTTGAAGCAAAAGGCATTTTGATGAAGTTCAGTGATACCTTTCCTGCAAGTAAGTGCACATTTCTTACATTCTCATTAGCATATTTTCCATGTTAGGAAATTATTGCCAAGCTCCTGAATCCTTTCAGATGCTTATTCTTCATTTTGCTTGACAGCTGTTCTTTTGACAGTGCTTCAGATTTCACAGCCCTTTGCCAGCATCAGTTTTTTCTGGGTGATCATCCATGCTGATGACTCAGAAGCATCCATTTTTCTCTCTTGTACTGAACTATAGACTATCTTTCTAACACATCCATACGTACTGACATTCCTATCATCTACCACCAGTTTCTTCAAAATGTCAAGGCTAAAGTTATTTCCCTCTTTCCATTTCCCCCCTGATTTCTCATCCTGACACTGTCACCAGTTCAATCTGAAAAATCCAGCCTACTTTTTACGTTCCTTAGTTTGCTTTATAGTAACATGTACCTACTCCAGCACACAACTTATTTGCTGTTTTATTTATGGTTCATTAGTTTTGGCTCTTCTGCTTCAAAATACTGAGTGTTCATCTACAAAGTTACAGTTTTTCTCTCCTTGATACTTTAAATGAAATAATGCTTTTACTGAATGCATTTATGTATCCTAAAAGAATCCTAGATTAATTCACAGTTTTAATTTATCCAACATTGGCCAAACCTGTGAGTTGTATACAAGGACTGTTGAAGCAGAAGATAGACAGTAGAACTCTGCCCCTGCAAGGTTGGATCTTTGTAGGAGTGATAAAGCTTTCAATAGGGAATATCTAATACTGAGCAAAAACTGCAGAACAGCAGCTGCAGGCAAAAGCTGTAGATGGTATCACTGTGTCATTCGCACTTCTCTTTAAAAAAGTATTTTTTGACCTTCCCTCTTACTTTCCCAAAATTTGGGTGTGCCTAGCTTTTGTCATGCAGCTTTTCTCAGTATCAGATATTCCCAGTTGAAAGCTACATGTTTCCAAGGGCCAGGAGGGAAATTCTATGCCTTAGATATTACTTCTACTGTTTAGATACACTTTCCATAACCACACACAGAGAAATCATGGAAGAGATTGGAGATTATTAGAATGTTAGTTCACATTGACAAGAAGGGGGGCAATAATAACTAGAAGAAAGACACAACTCAATAGATAGCTTCAAATGGCCACAACTTTTATTCTGGCCTCCACACCTGGAGGGTTGGCACAGCTTGATAATGATAGCCCGACCTATCTGTCTACTGATTGTTTATCCCAATTTAACCCAGAGGTGCCCTGTGGGTCCATCGTGATTCCCATTGGGGAACCCGGGTCCCCTTGCCCCTGGATTACGCTACCTTGGGAGATGGCAAGATAAGGGGCCAAAGGGTACAAACCTCCTTGGCTGCTGCCAGGCTAATGAGTCTCATTGGTCAGGTAGCCTACCGGGTAGGCTCCCACTTGTTTGGTACCACCTCTTAGAAAGGCTCTATACTCGAGGGAGTCCGATTGCACACCAGACTCCCTGCCAACAGGCTCCTTTTCAAGCTACAAACCCACCACAAAAACACGGCCATAGCTCCATTCCTGCCAACACTCTCTGTGTCCTGAGCCATCCCACCAAAGCCACATATATGTCCTGCAACAACAAATTTGCCCCTCAGCCAGATAAATGTATGCCATCCAGGTGAAACAGCCCCCAACTGCCTGACAATGTCTGGGTGCCAAATAACCTGGCCCCAAGTTCAATAACCAATTTCAAAATTGTTCTAGCAACTTTCCACAATCCCCTGTTAATGCTCACAGGTGTTGTTGCTGTTTTCCATACTATTCGGCTTAAGAGTTCAGATCACATAATAGTTGTTCAAGGAAGCCTCACTCGCAGCACTCTAAGATCATCTGTGATGATGTTGGCCAGATGTCTTCCCAACACCGACGGCAGATTTTCTCCCAGTTAGAATGCAAGGACTGCTGGAGCTCCCTGGCTCTGGAGACTGCTCCAGCAGCTTCTGGCGAAGAGGTCGTGTCCTGCACACACGTCGCCTTAAATAGGTGCATAGGGACTTGTTCCTGGCTAGTTCAGTGAGTGGTGTCACCATGCCACATGCACAGGTGAGGGCACCTGTTGGACACTGTGTCACATTCCAGCCCACCCTCCGCCTGGTCAACTGATGGCCATGGCAAATTGCGGCCGCCCAATACAAGAAGAAGAGGTGGTTCTTATATGCTGGTTTTCTCTACCCGAAGGAAGCTCAGAGCGGCTTACAATCTCCTTCACTTTCCTCTCCACAACAGACACCCTGAGAGAACCCTGATATCACTGCTCGGTCAGAACAGTTTTATCAGTGCCATGGCGAGCCTAGGGACACCCAGCTGGCTGCATGTGGGGTGGGGGGGGGGTGCAGAATCTAACCTGGCGTGCTATATTAGAAGTCTGCACTCCTAAGCACTACACCAAACTAGCACAATAGTAATAACAGATTTCTTTTAAATTGAAGAGAATTCCAGTGACACAGCAGGTAAACAATGCAGGGTAAATGACTTGCTGTGAGGATTCAGCCATAGATGGATAAAGAGGTCTCATATCATATAAATGAGTCATAAATAAATGCTGTGTTCATGAAAAAAAATCCTTCAATTTTCATCTACATAAAAAAAATCCTTTAAATTTCATCTAGTCTTTGGTTATTGTTTGCTGAACTGTTTGGGTAAGTAGAATTTTGGTATATGCTCAGTTTTTTAAAAATGTAACCTGTTTGCAGGTGGTCACAATTGTTCAGCACAAACCAAATAGACCAGATGATTGGTTCTAGTCTGACTGGCACCTCTCAACACCCATAAAAGATTGAAGACATTTGATGTGAAATTTGCAGCACCTGTTTGCAAACAGCTGCATATAAATCAGCTCAGTGTTCATCACCAGCAAATAGTCTATGAACAGAAATTAAGGGTGTTCGTAACACATCTCTAATCAAAGCATGCTACAAGAGTTGAAGGAATTTAGGGTTCATATAACATAACCACACTGTCATATATCATTTGGTTGATCCTAATACAATCTTGTGTAGATTGCATTCTTGATTTTCGGATCATATAGGAAGAGCTGGTTTTTTACCCCACTTTTTGCTACCCGAAGGAGTCCCAAAACCGCTTACAAACATTTTTATTTATCTTATAGAAACCCTGAGAGTAGGTGGAGCTGAGAGATTTTTGAGAAAACTGCTCTGCAAGAACAACTCTAACAGAACTGTGACTAGCCCAAGGTCACTCAGCTGGTTGCATGTGGAAGAGTGGGAATCAAACCCGGTTTTCTGGATTAGAGTCCACGGTTATTTATTTATTTATTTTCATTCATTCATTCATTCATTCATTCATTCATTCATTCATTCATTCATTCATTCATTTATTCATTCATTCATTTGTACTTGTTGCCTGCCACTCTGGGCAACCAGCTTGTGGCAGTTTACAAAGCAGGTTCCAATCCAAAAAAGCCCCCAATAAAACCCCTTAAAACCCAATTAAAACACAATAACACAATATAAGGAACACAGCAACATGGTGGTTAAAGGGCTAAAAGCATCCATGTTAAATACTACATATTTTAATCGATATAGCTGTAAATAATGTACTTTAATTAGGGCTGAAAGCATCAAAGAATAAGGATGGTATAAATTCAAATGCAGTATGATATAGTAGGAAGCTCTGATGGCGGATTGTCTTGCTTGATCTCCTTTCAAGAAAGACCAATGGTAACTAATAATGATATTCTAGCAGAGTTATAGATAGGCTGCCATTATGTGCTGGGGCATTATTCTCTCTCTACATCTGAAAAATGTTTAAATTATATTCCCATGGGTTTTATATTTTCATATTGTTTGGTGTCTATTTGTGTAAGTATGCATGTGTGTGTTGTATAGCTGTCAGCAACCCAGAGACAAAATGAATAACATTGCTTTCGGTTTTGAGGCCGTTTTGACAGTTATATGAAATGGGCAGAAATGCAAGCCCTCTGTGAAGCAGAATTTGATGTGCATGTGGTGAAGAAAGACTGACTAGTTTTGACTTCAGATTTGATGCAACACCCTACCTTTATATTTTTTATTAACATTTCCAATCTCACATTCTTCCAGGACCTTTGAAAATATAAATAATGCATTTCTGAACAGAGGCCGATTGTGACAATTTTTTAAAATGAAAATTTAAATTCCACTTTCATCTCTTCTGCCCAGGTTATGCCACAGGAATGTGATTCCCCCTGCCCCCCTGTATGCTATTTCTTTTCATGTTGGCATTTTATTTGAAACTGGAGAATAAACATATTTATTATTAATCTAAACTCTGTTTATGTTTGAGGATGGACATAGGGTTTTTTCCACACAAAAAACCCAACTAACCTGTGGATACATGTATGTATGTATGTATTTTGGAAATGAGGATGAGACATAATAAGATAGTAACACCCAATATGCCATGGCTGCTCTGTAATTCAGTACCTGCATAAGTGCAGCCAACAATTTTCAATGGAAAGGCATGGCAGGTATTCCCCATGTGTCATTTTAGACCTGTTCATAAGTTATTTCCAGTGAATGCATATCCAATTGTTTCTAATACATGTATTGCATAATTCTCATTTTATATTCTACATGTGTATGGCAGCATGTTACAAACCAAACATTTACCCAGGTACTGGTCTCCAGTTTCGGTTGCAAAACGAATGTGCATCGGCTCTTCCTCATAAGTTCACTATAACGTGCACAGGGCTTCTGTAGTTCAGTGGGATTGTTTGAGGGATTTCATTTTTTGCTTTTAAATGTTTTTAATTATGATTTGCAACCCATCTTGAGCCATGAGGAATTGTAGGATAATATATTTGGAATATAACAAATAATAATAAGAGTTGTTTTTTATATGCTGCTTTTCTCTACCTGAAGGAGTCTCAAAGTGGCTTACGGTCACATTCCCTTTCCTCTCCCCACAACAGTCATCCTGTGAGGGAGGCGGGGCTGAGAGAGCCCTGATCTTACTGCTTGGTCAAAACAGCTTTATCAGTGCTGTGGCGAGTCCAAGGTCACCCAGCTGGCTGCATGTGGGGGAGCGGAGAATCAAACCCGGCTCACTAGATTAGAAGTCCACACTCCTAACCACTACAGTTCAGTTCAGTTTATTGATCAGCCATTGGCCATTTCAAACTAATTAACTGTTGTATATAAATGAGGTAAAATTGGAATATAAAACTGATAAAAACAAAAAGGGTTTAAAAGTTGTCAAATGGGTTCCTACATGGTAGTATAAAATTACACAGATAAGACTGTACAATATTGAGGGGGGGGGGAAGCATGATGATTAGGGTTTTAGCTCTGGTTAAGTGGAAATCTGGGGGTATCTCTTGCCTCCAGAAGAATCTGGGAACCCTAAGTGAAACTGAAATAACTGTTTGTGCACATCCCTAATACATGAAAGCTAGTGTGATCATCAATTAAACTTACAATATATTCTTGTTGTCTGGAATGGCCTGGAATTATCTTGAACTTTCTGTGTGGCCTAGAATAAATCCTTTTTTCTCAGTCTCAGTTCTCTATAAAATAGAATGAAAGAGGATGTCCCATTTTCCCTTCTACTGTCTGGATGACATGGCTGAAGACTTATCTCTCAATCCAGAACATGCTGTCTAACAGAAAGCACCAAGGAGAAGGTCTAAGGACAGAAAACAACGCTTCTCAGCTGAATATCTGGCCAACACAGAAGGTTCACATTGACTGCCATTCTCAAGGCTAGTTCAGGTGGATGGCCATGTTGGTCTGAAGCAGCAGAACAAAGTTTGAGTGGCACCTTGAAGAGCAACAAAGCTTTATTCAAGTTATAAGCTTTCATGTGTATGCAGAGTTCTTCAGATAGGTATCTGAAGATACAAAGAAGAATCTGAAGAATTGTGCAGACACACAAATGTTTATACCTTGGAATAAAACCTGTTGGGTCTTAAAGATGTCACCGGACTTAGTCTCAATGTTGTTCTTCCCATCCCTAATCCAATGATTCCCTGGAGTTTGGAAATTTGATGTTCCCCAAGAAAGTCAGTATGTAATGCTTCCTCAGTGGAATGTTGAAGGAAGTTCTGTAAATGTACATAATGTTTCTATATAATACAGTACCATTTCTTTCAAAATAAAAAGCAGAAAGAGAATCTGATTGTATTAGAACTCCTTGATCACACTGTAGCTTTGTTTTCTTTTAACCATCATTACCGTGATCAGCAACAAAACATTCTTTAAGGTCATACATCAGGTGTTTGTTGACAATCCAGCTTAAAGGAGATCAGGTAGAAATCATGGTGAAAACACCTACCAGCCATAAAAAGAAAAACTGTGTGGAATCCAAATGACGCCCAGAACTCAGGCATGGAAAGATATGGAAACAATATTTGATTCTTAGTTGACATGATAGACATGTGATCTGATGGCCTCTGTCCTTATCCAGGTTGCCTGATTTTTCTTTCCACTTTCAAATTAAATATTGTCAAAGTAAGTCTCATTTTAGATTTCCAGTCAATAAAACTGCCCAGTCAATAAAACTGCCCAGAGCTGCAACGAAATGGGTGGTATAGAAATATAAACAAACAAACAAATAAATTTAAACAGAGGCTCTAGAGACCTCTCAACATGGAGAATATTTATGAAGCCTTTTCAATAATTCATGGGAAAAATGTTTGTTTACCTTGTTATGGTGTTTGAGTCATAGCTATTGTTGTATATGCTGTCACCAATCTGGAGCCAATGCAACTGAACGAGCACTGGTGTGATATATGCTCCATAATGAGTCCCTATTGGGACTCATGCAGCTGCATTTTGAACCAGATGGAGTTTCCAGAGCATTCTCAAGAGCAGCCCTGCATAGCATGAGTTTCAGAAGTCTAGTCTATAAGTGACCATTGCATGGATCATACTGGCTAGGTCTGGCTGTGAGAGTTACCATGTGAGCTGTCTTGCAGATGGAGAAATCCCTGGTAGGCTGTCTTTGTGACTTGGGCCTTCATTGTCAATGAAGGGTCCAGAAACATGCTGAGACTGTTGACAGTAGGTACCAGAAGAAATAAGTAAAAGCAATACAATCTGCATTGCTACCAGTTAGCTTGACTGTGAAGCATTATGATCCTTAGTTTTATCACTGGGAAAA
This sequence comes from Paroedura picta, assembly GCF_049243985.1. Classification (NCBI taxonomy): domain Eukaryota; kingdom Metazoa; phylum Chordata; class Lepidosauria; order Squamata; family Gekkonidae; genus Paroedura; species Paroedura picta. The sequence continues at coordinate 61,756,528 of NC_135375.1, forward strand.
TATTCAACTAAATAAGAACACTGGAGGAGATACAAAGTAATCCCATGCCAAACTGTTATCAGACACTGGAGCATTTCAATAGAACCCCCAGCATGTGTCAGTGCATTTGACTAGCATTACATTTACTCTTGCATTTGAAATTTGAACTGGAAATTGGAAGATATCAAAATAGGAAAATATCTAGCCAGGTTTTTCTCCTAGTCTGGGGAATCTCTTACTATTTTGTATCCTCTGCTCCAATCCTTCAATCCATGAGCCAGATTGGTGTAGTGGTTAAGAGTGGTGGTTTCTAATCAGGAGAGTCAAGCTTGATTCCCCACTCCCACACATGCAGACAGCTGGGTGACTTTGGTCCAGTCACAATCCTGTTAGAGATGTTCTCACAGAGCAGTTCTGTTTGAGAAGACAGTGAAAAGTGTGGAATAAGGTAGTGAAAAGTGTGGAATAAAAACTAACTCTTCATCTTTCAAATGAATCTATGTGCCATTTTCACTCCCCTCTGCAGACTCCATTGGTCATGTTGTCAGTGTGAGTGTAGCAGTGTGCTACTGCAACTTGATCCTACTGTTTCCCCAGTGTTATGGAATGGGCTACCAGAAGAGGTGGGGCTTCTTTTAAAAAGTCTGCAATAACCTTTTTTGTAGGGTTTTTATTTTAAATAAGAGGCTTAGCATCAGCTGTTAGCTGCTGATGCCTTTATAGGGAATTGCAGTATGGAGGTGCTGCCTTTTGCTGAGAAGGCCATGTCATGTAGGCTGATCTTTCTCCTCTTGACCACTGAAGCCTTTAAAAGGAGCTGCAACTTGGATGTGCTGCTTTTTATACTGGTTATTCTTTTGCATACAAAGGAGAACATAAAATAAAACATTTATTTTAAATAGGATTATCGATATTCTGTAAGAATATTAATGGCTAGTCCTCTTAGCACTTTGTGTTTGCATTTTTGTTGCAATGCTTACATTTTAAAACACCTGTGTTTGGAAGTTAGGTAGTGCTATATGATGTTTAATATTATTTACCAGATTCTTTGATAATTTAAGGTGTTTGATAAAGATAGGACAAAATAGTTTAAAATAATGTATGACTGTTATCTGTTACCTTTCCCAGCAATGCTTATGACTGACAGAATGAATGTGAATCACAGGAAAAGGATTTTTTAAAAGATTACTGTATATACTCGCATATAAGCCGAGTTTTTCAGCACAATTTTTGGCACTAAAAGGCCCTCCTCGGCTTATACGTGGGTAATTGAAATAACAGCCTGCTCCCAGGCAGCCAGTCATAGCATTGCCTTTTGCAAGCTGAGCTTGTGGCAAGCTGAGCTTATTGCTCCAAACCAGCTAATCGTAGCATTGCCTTTTGCAAGCTGAGCTCGTTGCTCCCAGCCAACCATTGCCATCTGCAAAGATCTTGAAAGCTGAGCTTACTCTGGCAGCTTGTAGGACATCAATGGTTTGACTCAGGGATTCTGATATCCCCCCCCCCTTTCCTAATCACTTCTTCCAAACTATTCTTTTGGTTTCTGTGAATGGAGTGGAGTGGGGTGGGCTTTGGGATTTACTGTTTCTTTCTCCTAGTGTTTCTTTCTTCTTTTATCTGAGGGGCAGCATTGTTTGCTTTTTCTTCTTGGGGTTGTATTTCTTTTAAAAGTTGATTTTTCCAGTTCTTTCTTTCAGTTTTACAGTTCTTTATTTCAGTGCTTTGTTCTGGGGGGGGGGGGCACTGTAGACCCACTTTGGTAGCTGTTGAACTTGTAGTAGGTTGCCAACTTTGGGTACCGTTGTTCTGTTCCGGTTTGCTGGCCTGGGGGGCACTGTTTGGTTCTCCTGCCAGAGATGACCTCATAGAGCAGTTCTGTCAGTGTTCTCTCAGGGTGTCTGGCGTCAAGAGAGGAAGGGAAGGTGATTGTAAGCTGCTTTGAGATTCCTTTGGTTAGTGAAAAGTGGGGTACAAAAACCAGCAGCTATTTATCCTCTTGACTTTTCTGTATTTGTTGGGGCGGGGGTGGGGGAGGCTGGATGGGAAAGCCTGTGATGATGGAGCATGGATTAAGCACTTAAGCCACCCTGTAAATTTACCAGTAGCCTGCTATATTTCCCACCCATGGCTTATATGTGAGTCAATAAATTTGCCCAGATTTTGTGGTAAAATTAGGTGCCTCGGCTTATATGTGGATCGGCTTGGTAGTGTTATGATTTTTGTTTTTATTAACTAGCAAGAAAGCCAAGCAGGAATACAATGGGTGCTAGGACCCAGGGGACACCGAGAGGTGCAGATCTCTCTCTCTCTCTCTCTCTCTCTGTCTCTGTGTTTCCTGTGCCTCACAGCAGGAGGCATAGCAGGTAATTAGGGCTCATCCTTAGGAGAGAAGGAGGGCTGGTGTGCAGTTTGGGGCAGCTCTCTCTGTCTCTCTCTGCCTTCGTCATAGCATGGATGGCTCTGTGTCGCTGTCAGCATTTAGGGGCAGCTCTCTCTGTATCTCTCTCTGCCTCCCTTGCAGCAGGAGTAATAGGGAATGAGTGCTCATGTTTGGTCTGGCAGGGCTCTGCGTGTCTTTCTCTGTTGTGTCTGAGAGGAACGTGGCTAGTGTCCAGGAAGAGAGAGCAGAAGCTGTAGGGGCAGGGCCAGCGTTGCTGGCTGCACCCTAATATGCCCTATTCCAGCTTGGACAGCCAGATGCATCCCACCCCACAGGCTGTTTCACAAATAGATAGAGGAACCATGGATAAGGATAAAGCCAGGAAATTAGAAGTCATCATGCATATATAAATCATAAAATGTGTCAAATGACTTAAAATCAAATTATTGGCTAAGCAATTATCCAAACAAAAAGTACAAGTTCATGAACACCTCCTGATAACTGATTTATGCATATAGATATATTCTTCACAGAAATAGTACCATCTCAAATGCAACCAAAAAATACACTACAAGCTGATGTGACAAATGTGGTCTTTTCGTTGCTGTTTTTCTTCATCATTCTCTTAGGATTCATTATACAGTAAAGCTTTGTACAGATGAAAGGAAAGGTCAGTTCACCTTCTCCTCACAGTATCACTCGTTCTTTTACGGCATTGGTACATGAGTTGTCATTCTGTATGTTTTGGAGGGGAAAAATGTGCTGGTAGAAAGGTCATAGGAGTATAGGGGCATTTTACTGCCTTAGGAGAAATCTACCTTGTTCCATCTTGCAGCCCTCCCATCTAATGTTTTCTCTGCATCTTAGTAGTTCTGACCTGTATTATAAGTAGCTATCATCCACCATTTCATCATGGGGTTTGTTGAAGTCATTTCTCCTGCTTCTTTTGGTATTCTCACATCTTTCCTGGCCCTTTTTAATCTTTCCATGTAAAACCAGATTTCCCAGATGCATTTGAACTATGGCAGTGCTGGAAAGAGAGACTATTCTATGTTCAGTGTTAATAAAATGGAAATATCCTGCTTGAAAACAGTTTCCTGCCCAACTGTATTTACTAGATGTTAAAATTGTTCTTCTAGAACATCAGAGAATCGGTGTTTTTCTTGCAGGATGTTCAAAGAATTTTATACCTGCCATGAATGACATCTAAAGTATATTTTATATAGAGAAGTAAATTCAGTATAAGAATCCATAGATATATCAAAGATAGCTCTCAGATGTAACAATAAAAGTCTAAAAATATTATATAGTTAGGGATAATTTTTAACATCTAGTAAAACATAGTTGAGCAGGTTGCTATCTGCCACTTTATTCATGCTTCAAATAGAATTACCCCATGTGTATTAGGGCAGAGGGGCATTTCAATGTCTGTGGCCTAATTCACACAAGAAGGGAAATGACACAGAACTGGGAGGAATTGGTTGCCATGTAATCTTCCCCTAAGAAGAGTCTCCAGTCTGATTTGAATGCAAAGTGGTGGCAAGTTACAGTAGATGAGCGATTGGGATGTGAGTGTCCTGCATAGTGCAGGATTAGATGACCCATGAGGTCCCTTCCAACTCTGTTATTCTATGACTAGGAGCAAAGCCCGTTGTATCCAAGAATACAATGGGTGCTAGAGCTTGGCAGTGGGAAGAGGAAGGGGAGGAATTGTCCAGTCTGTAAGGGCATGGGGTTGAATGTGTGTGTTGTGTGGGAGGTTGTGGTGGCAAATGAGGGCATGGGTGTGGATATATGGGTGTCAAGAACCTGTGGTTTGGAATGTTAGTTGAGTGTGGGAGAGGACTGAACTTTGGGAATTGTGGCATAGTGGTTACAGATGAGCTTTCCAGAGCCATGTCTTCAGATATGTGAAGGGAAAATCAGACTGGAGACTCTTCTTAGGGGAAGATTACATGGCAACCAATTCCTCCCAGTTCTGTGTCATTTCCCTTCTTGTGTGAATTAGGCCACAGACATCGAAATGCCCCTCTGCCCTAATACACATGGGGTAGTCACAGTCCACAGGTGTCCACCCTGTTCCTTCTTTTCCATTTTTTCACTGTTGATAAAATGTTATGTGCCTACATGCTTCTTTCATGGTTGCTCCTTAGAAGAACAGATTTTTGTACCCTATTGCTTACTACCCAAAGGAGACTCAAAGCGGTTCACAAACACCTTTTCCATTCGTCTCTCCACAATAGTCAACCTATGAGGTATGTGGGGTTGTGAGAGGTCTGAGAGAACTGGGAATGGGCCGCAGTGACTCAACAGGCATCTAGTGTCTCAAAGCATTTTCCAATCATCTTCCCTTCCTCTCACTATTTACAGTATGAGGCTGTAAGTATTTATTTAGATCTTTCTGCACTTTCCAGACTCACAGGACTGATGCTAGTCTGCCTGTCTGCACTCCAGAATACAAACAGTTGCTGGTAAGGGCTGGCCATAGCCCATAGCCCAGGAGGGACACACCTGCACCACTCCCTCCCAACTGCAGGCAAAAATGGCTCCTTTGAAGTCTGGACTCTGAGGCATTGTACGATTTTGAAGTCCCACCTCCAGGAATATTTCTCAACCCTGGGGTAGCTAACCTCCAGGTGGGGCCTTCTCCTCATTTAAGGCCTCCCACACAGGTTGTTGTTGAATTGAAAGACTTGAGGGCTACTGCACAGGGTTGTTGTGAAGATGAAACAGGAGACAAAAGAACCAGTTTTGTCTGCAGAATAACGCTGTGCAGTGGCCTCAAACCTGCAGAGAGTTGCAAAGAAGAAAGACACATGGCTTGGCTGTGTCTAACCCCCGGCCAGAGCAGTATTTTAAGTGAGAAGGGGCTTTTCTGTGGCCTCCCTGTCAGCCAACTGTTTGGCAGAAGAGGAAAGCCCCCTACCCTCAAAAGGAAGGCCCTCAGACTCCCCTTCGTTGCTTTTGGAAAGGCCTCCTTCCTTCAGTCAGGGCCTGTCAGAGGCTCCTTCCCAGCAGGCCTGAAGGGAGGGGGAGGGGGAGGGGGAGCACTCACCAGCCTCCTGCCAGCTCTATCAGGGTTCTGAGGCAATTTACAGTTGGACATGACAGTTAGGACAGCCTTGGGGCAAAAAGCGCTGTCACAGCCTCTGTTCTCACCCCCCTTGGCAGCCCTTCTGACCTCCTCTCCCTGCGGTGGTCAGGAGCAGACTGGCAGCCATTTCTCCAGATTGCCCCTGGCTGGATGGAATTTTGGTCTGTCCTGGTGAGGGGCCAATCGTAAGGCGCTTTGCACCTTCCGATTGGCCCCTCCGCTTGTCAGTCCAGGGCCATGGGACCAATTGTTGCCCTTCCTCATCACGGACTGAGCCCACCCAAACACCCCTTACTGTTTTATTAAGAGGGAAAAGTTTCTATGAACGCCTGGTTTAAATGAGGCAGAAGGAGAAGGCAGCACAGAGATGCACCAGTAGAGATCTCTCAACTCCCCACTGACCAGCTGATCTTGGGCTGGCTACTCTTGTAGCCCAGTTTAATCTGCTCCCATCTGTCTGCTGTTTTCAGATCTACCCAACATTCCCAAATGTATATGGGATTTTCTTGGGATTCTTTTCCAGTTTTCCTGCAAAAACTCAGATGCATTTGGGAAGTTAAAATATATCCAAATAATACTGATAGTGTATTTTGGGGTATGTCTTAGATAGAGTTCACATCCCTAGTGTATATGACAGTAATAATATACAAATAACTTTTATATACAGTTATATTATTATATCTTACATTATTAAGAGATTATCAGAATTTCAGTAAAAAGTAATATAACTGTATATCTCACAGTATTGAACAAATTGCCACTTTTGAGTGAGACTTTCCTTTAGTGATGCTATAAAGTTCTTCATTTCATTTCACTGTAACAATGTTGTCTTGATTTCTCTCTGTTAATGACAAGTATGATATATTTGAATGGATAATTGAACTTTCCTGCTATTAAAACAAGGACAGTCTTCTCTAAAAGAGCCCTATCTGCATCTCAGCTACATGTGAATGATACAATCACATGGATTTCCCCCCTCCAAGAATTGGCACCTTGGTAAGAAGGTGAAAGGGAAACAAGGAAAGATGTGTGCATTGGACATGAAACTGTCCTGATCCTGAAGGGGTAAAACAGACATTCAGTTGAGACTATGGGAGAGTTTCTGCAGCATCCAATCACCTTTCAGAAAGGGCATTGAATGTCAGAGGGAAGCACAGGAGGAGATATTTCCGGTCTGCCTCAGGAGGAAAGCTGTGATCATTCTGGTCTGGTTTAGCAAAAGAGCAGATTGGGTGAAGGGTAGCCCTGCCTATAGTGTGGCAGAGGTTTTTAGCTCTACATTTGGGAGAGAGCAGAGTGCCCAATTTTTAGACCTGCCATTGGTACAGAACAGATCTTGTATCATTTAGTTTGTCTCTTGGGAAAGGGCAAGCTGGTGTGAGTGGAATTCTGTATTTGTGTCAGGCTCCAGTCTAATCAATAAAAGCCTATTTGTTCCTGAAAGCATTACAGAAATTTTAACTACTCTCTAAAATGTTTAAATTTATGTGCCTCAGCCAGATTTCTCCTTTGATTATCTATCTAGAGACCTGTGTGCTGCTGATCTGTTCTTTAAAACCAGCAAATAAATCTTCAATGTTGTTTATATCCAATTCCTGCCACACTGATGTTTGAAGTCTACTTGCTTACCACAAAACCTACCCAAGAGCAGCAAACCCAAAGTCTTGTTACCTTCAGAACACCTGGAAAGGAAAGTTTAGTGTTTAAAAAAAAACCCAGTCGGTTCTCATATCACTGTTTAAAAAAAACAACTTGCAATCACATTGAAATCTGTGTTACAAAGTTTTAAAATGGTTGGATTAGAGAAAGTCGGGTATAATAGACACCGGGCATGAAAATTGCTGCAAGGTTATCTTTCTTTAGGAAAAGAGAAGAGCTAATATGTGTAAAGCTATCCTTTCCACTGCAGAGCTTTTTCAGAATGTTGTTCAGAAGAGCCCACTGCTTGTTTTTGTTTGCAGCTATAAAAAGGCCTTCATACCTTCCCAGGTGCCAAATCTCCCAACTGTCACTTACCCTTCTGCCAAAGCTTCACAGTGTATCTCAGACAATTCTGAAGAACATCTTCATGTTATATATAAGTATAAAAATCTGTTCCATGTTTATGAAATGTATAGGTGGAATCTATTTTAATAGTAAGCAATGTAAATTTAAAAAGATCCACTGCTGAATGGACTTTCTAGTCAATCTTTAATTTCTTTTCTTTGTTTAAGCATCTGACTATTCAATCATTATGTTTCAAAGATTTCATTTGTGTGGAAATAAATTTAAGAATATTTCACTGTGAAAACATGAATTCTAAGGACTATATTTAGGAGTGAGCCATGTGTTTCATATGAACATATGCTTTTGAGTGCACTGCCAGGGATTTCATATTATAAGGATATGTTATGCCAGTACAGGGACAGCACTTGAACTGGCCCTCATTTTCAAGTAAATGTCTAAGAATGAGAGATAAGAGGTCTTGCTGGAAGAGGCTCAAAATAATCAAAGCATCTGTCATGTTCTAATGCTTTGTGGTGTCAGGTGTTATATTAGGTATTTTCACCAACAAGTGCAGTTACTAGCAATTCCCAGTAAGTATTATATAGCATATCTATTTCTTAGAAGTACCAGTAGTTGTCTTAAACCAAAATACTTTGAAATCCAATTACTTTAATGGGAACATGGTATATTACATTTGACCAATAACTTAGCTACAGAATGTCACATCAGATACTACACATTCAACTAAATGACTGTATGTTGAAAATCTTCAACAATTATAACATGCTTTAGTTTTGAGGGGCAATTTAATGTTTAAGGCAATTTAATATCACAAATTTAATAATAGAAAAGATAAATTAAAACCTTAATGTTTGCCTACAGCCCATACTCTGTTAAAAGTGTACTAATAACATTTGGTTTCCCATTTACCCCCTCAGGCAAGCTATCTTGAGTGAGGGGGGAGACAATTAGCAGGTGGCAACCTAAAGATTTTATTGGTACATGTGGACATTTGGAATGAGATAATCCTCAAGAAATTTGGATCCAGGGCCATCACACCTAGAGATGCCAAAATGTAAATGCATTCAAAAGTGAATTAATTTTAAAGTAAAGCCTATCCTTTTCTACTTTCATAACAAGTGAGGTTTGGCATGGTTTTTGTGTATGTGCAGTCTTGCAAAGAAACATAGATGCTATCTCATAAAATGACGATGAGACAACAACAACATAAAGGGAATGGGTCAAACAGACATCATACCATTTTTGCAGCTTGGCCACACTTTTCTTTGAAAAGGGCTACTGTGGGAGAGAAGAAGGGAGTAAATAAAGGGTAAAAAGAGACACACACCCAGAAGTGTATCACCCACCCAGTACGCATGCTTCTCATTTTTGTGACCTGGATGTAGAACTCTGCACTTCTCCTTATTGACTTGTTCTCATTTGCCCACTTTTTAAACATGTTTAGTTCTCATTGATCTCACTGAACTCTATCTCTGTGTTCTGGAGTATATGCTACTCCTCCCAATAGGATGCCATCTGAAAATTTAATGAGGAGTCTGTCCACCTCATCATCCAGACCATTGATAAAAATGTTGAAGAGTGCCAGACCTACTACCAAGTCCCATGGCAGCCTTCTGCTCATTTCTTTCCAATCTGATAAAAATCACTATTGACAATTATGGTTTGAGTATGGTTCCCTAATCATTTCCCTATTCATCTAACTATCAAAAAATCCGATCTGCAGTTCTCCAGGTTACCCATCAGAACATCATGTGGAACTTTGTCAAAAGCCTCACTGAAATCTAGGTAAACAATGCCTGCTGAGTTTTTATGATCTAGGAAGCCCATCACTTGGTCACAGAAGAAAGCCACATTGGCCTGACAGGAGACAAATCCATGCTGACTTCCCTAGATCATCAAATTGTCCTTCAGATGTTGCAGATCACTCCTGTTAATATCTGCTCCATTGCCTTCCCTGCAACTGAGGTTAGACTTACTGACCTGTAGTTTCCTGGGTCATATCCTCCCTTTTTTGAAGACTGTTCATCTCCAGTTTTCTGATACATCATCAGACATATAAGACGACCTGAAGTTAATAAGCAAAGGTTCCGCAAGCTCTCCAGAAAGTTCTTTGAGAACTATCAGGTGCACATCATCTGATGCAGGGGATTTGAAACTTTTACTGTCTGTGTTGTAACATGAGTATGAGCAGAAAAACAATGGGATGGAGGGGATATTATCATATATGGGTGCCAGAATTCAAGATGTGGACCAGTATAGACAACCAAGTGTTACCTTATAGAGGTTTTAGTGAAGCAGATCTTAACCAAGATGTGCTTCACTAAAACCTCTCTAAGGTAACAAGATTTTATGAAAATCACCTCCTAAAGGCAAAGAGCTGAATAATTGTTGCAAATTAAAAGGGTAGCTAACAACTTCCTTTTTAAAAGCAAGAAATCAATAATTCTTGTCAGTAGCAGATGTTAGTCACTCTCTGTTGGTTTTAATTAGTTAAGATGGACTCAGATCTGTCTTACAAGGTGATTCCCAAATAAATCCTTAAATGCTTTCAACATCCATTTCTCAACCTTAATGAAAGAATCAGAACAAACCTTTCTTCTTAATGACATAAATGCTAGACTCTAGGTCTTACAAATTTTCTGCAATGGCTCATTTCCTCTGAAAATGAGCTATTTTTGTTTTTGCCCCTAGTCACCTAAAGAAAGCTTAGGGATTCCTCCTTTACCCCATGGCCTTTGGCCTGTGAAGTTCTACAGAGTTTAATGTTATACCCCTGGTATTTGATGTCTACATTTAGCTACTGGGAAAGGTCATCAGGAAATTAGACTGCTGGGTCACCAATATGCAGATGACCTATGCAGATGACTCCTCTTCATTCTGAGGATGCTGTTGATGATCTAAACCATCCACATGCTCTTCCTCTGGCATCAGGGGAGTTGGACTCAGGCTCGAGGCTTTGACTGCATTTGTTAGAGGGATTTGTGAGTGTGTGTGCGTGTATGTTTGTAGGGGTAACAGAACCTTCTTATATTCCAATGACCTGTTCTCTATTCTTCCCAAGTACTAGAAGACTGGCTGGAGTTCACTAGGCTTGTATATCTGGAGTGTAAACCAGTGCTTGAAGTCTATAATGAGCTGCATGATGGTGAAAAAGATGAATCCCAACAAGATGGAGATGATCTGGGTTAGGAGAAAAACAGATCAAGGACTTGAGATCTCGCCCATCAAAGGTAGGGTTACACTCTCATTGAAAAATCAGATTCACAACATGGAAATGCTGTTTAGAAAATCAGGTGGCAGCTGTAGTTAGGACTGCTTTCACCCAGAATCAGCTGGTGTACCAGCTGAGTCCATTCCTGGTTCAGATTCAGATTCAGATTTAGATTCACTGATCCATGCCTTACTTATTCCTAGACTGGACTATTACAGTGTTCTGTACTTGGGTTTACCCTTGAAGAGTGTTCAGAAGCTGCAACTAGTATAGAATTCTGTGGCTGGACTGCTGTTCATGGCCAGGTGTAGGGATCATGTGACCTCAATATTGCAGCACTGACTTCTGATCTGCTCCTCAAGTTGTTCAAATTCAAGTTGTTGGTTTGACCTATACAGACCTACATGTCTTGGGACTGTTATATATGACTGTGTTCTCCTAAACTTTCCTTTCCAGATCACAGGGGGAGACTGTCTATCTCTTGTACAAAATATTCCACATGACTTCAGAAGTCTGAGTGCAAACATGTAAGTTTGGCACTGCTAGTTATTTTTATATGTCTGGCACTCCTCTGCATATTAACATCTGCTAGGTCTTGCTTAATTAAATGCCTTTGTCCAAAACATTTAAATGTCAAACAATAATAAAACTTGAGTATGAAATGACCTCATGCTGCTTTGGTTGCTAAGGAAACTGCTTCCCTGTTATCTGCATGTTTATGTATATTTTAATGTTTAGTGGTTTGGGGCAGGAGACAAGAAAAGGAAAGGACGGGGGGCTAAAAACAAACTATAACAATGTGAGCACCAAGGATAATTTGAAATGAAAACTCATTATTTTAGCATTGAAGAAATCTGAAACATATACTTCATATTATGAAACAGATTATCTAAAAATGCCATGAACAAAATAAGTATATCAAGATTGGAGACTAATTTCACTAGGCTAGTGGCAAGGTCTCCGTTAATTACTCTTGGGAGTTCCACAATTGGGGATGCATTTGACCATTAGTCAGTACATATTTATGATGTTTGATTATGTTGAACCCAAACAAATGATAATCTTATAAACTTATCTTGTTCTTCCTGTAATGCCTTTGAATCTGTTAAGCATCTTCATTATGTTGTATATTAATTTATGGTTCACCCTCTCCCTATAGATTTGGACTTGTAATGTCATTGTGTCTGAAGAAGTGTGTTGTATGCCTGAAAATTTACATCCTGAATAAAATTTTGTTGGTCTTAAAGGTGCCACCGAATTCAAACTTGGTTCCATCATAATTCTGTTCACTTTCAGATTTTGTTCTCTGGTACTTCTGTTCATCTCCCATTGTCCATCTTGAAATTTCAGTTACAGGTGTGTATATGTTTTAAATGCAATGAAGCATGGGGCAAAAAAAACACTCTCATTTGTTTCTGTTGTTGGGATAATAAATTAAAAAAAACACCAATATGTTAATAAATGTGTTCATTTCCGTTGATGTTTGACACTTTGGTTTAGAGAGTTCAAGCAAAGTTCAAATTCAAAGGAAGGAGTAGAAAGGAGAAAGAAAACTGGCCATGAAATTTCTCCACTCGTTGTCAAATAGATATGGCAACAGAAGAGAAACAGAAACAAATGCATAATATTTCCATTAATCACTTTGCCATCTTGGAGAGGATTTTCTTTGTTGTGGTTAATCTAGTTCCCACTTTATTAAACTGAATTAGCACACTTCTCTGGTTGGTTTCAGGAGGCACAGTTTCTCACCGCTGGTCAAGGCAATGGGAACCATTTAAGCTAATTCCCAATCATTTTTTTTGCTGCATGGTGGCTCACCCTTCCCACTGAGTAATGTGCTATTAGCTAGTTGTTAATATGGGTATGGCAGAATGTTTAGGTTCTATTCACATAGGTATGCTACCTGCACCAGGTCTGAGTTTTGAACAGTTAAATCTATAACTAAAGAAGGTACAAATAGTGAGTGGCAAGAACTCAGGGGCTTTTAAAATTAACAATTATTGACTTGAACAGTTGGGATGCAGTTATAAGAGTTTCATCAGAACTCAGTGAAAAACAGCAACATTGCAAGTGACATTCACTGTCCCTCATCCCTAGGTTTCTTGAAATAACCAGTCTGTGCCCCCAAATCTGTACCCACTGCTTACACAAACACACACACACAAACAGTGGTAGTATGTGCATGGGTCTTTCAGAAATTATGTTCAATAAGTACGTCAGCAGGGCAATATGCTCCCACTCACACATGTGGGTGTTTTCTTTCGAACAAGCGCATGCGTACGCATAGTGACTATACATGTCTATCATTTATAGAGTCCTATATGAATTAATTCCCATGATTACTATAAAATGAGTAGATCGCATAACAATTGTTCAAGAGGGTAAATAGTATCTCTTCCACCACCCCCCCACACACACACGTTGGTGGCTCTACTTCTTCATCTGATCCTCTTTGGATCTTGTTGTTTGTGGATAAAAAGTATATGAGCCTCCGGGGAGGGTGATATATAAATATAATAAATATAATAAATATATAAAATTAATAAATGTTAAATTGTGTACTTAATTTTATAATTGAACTATATATTTTTCATATACAATAGCAGTAATTCAGTCTTAGTTTTGCTGTTCATGCTTGTCTGTTAGAAGCTTATGAGAATAGGTTCTACTACAAGTTAATATAACAGAATGATAAACATGCAGAAGACTCTAATTAGCCCTTGTGGCTACTAACCCAACCCCACTTCAGAGTCATTAACTTGCTCATCTTCTAACGCTGTAACTAAGTTTTGATCCAGTCACACCTCCATGACCAACAAAGTTAAATTCTGGGCATAAGTGAGAGCTGAGAGACTTAGGAAGTGTAAATGCACACTTCCTCAGAAACATTGAAAGCAATTTCCTCAAGCATTACGTATTGGTAGAAGGTTTAGTTGGCAAGAAGGGCTAATTAGAGTTAATACTTGTATGTACAGCTAAGATTGAAATAACACGGTAAGGTCTATGAATAGCAGCAAATTAGGACACAACAACTGATATGAGAACTAAGTTTGAGTCTAGTGGCATCTTTAAAACCAATAAAGTTTAATTCTGTATATAAATGGGAACTGAGAACTAAGTGACTTAGCATAGGTAGTGAACTAACAATTCAATATGGCTGAAAGCCCTGCGGTGTCCCATTGTTCTGAGTGTTGTAAAATTTTAATTCTGCAATTTCCCACTTCATTCTGTTTTTCAGTTTTGTGATTCTTGGTGTCAGATTTATGTCCTGTTTATCCTATGTAGGAAAATGAAGGTCATTGTTGGCACATGCAAGCAGCTGGATGACCTTGGGCTCACCATAGCACTGATAAAGCTGTTCTGACTGAGCAGTAATATCAGGGCTCTCTCAGCCCCACCTACATCACAGGGTGTCTGTTGTGGGGAGAGGAAAGGGAAGGTGATTGTAAGCTGATCTGAGTTGCTTTCCGGTAGAGAAAAGCAGCATATAAGAACCAACTCTTCTTCTTCTAATGACTGACATGACAACCATGGGACTGTCCCAAAAGCACACAAAGTTAGAAGACGAGCAAGTGAATGGCCCTGAGGTGGGGTGGGATTACTAGTTAGAAGGGCTTATTAGAGCAGAGATTCATAAATACAGTTAAGAGTGGTATAATACAGTTGGTAAGGTCTACATTTTCACCAAGCTTGCTGGGGTGTTAAACTAAGTCAGGAGAAAACAAGAGCAGAGTTGGTGAATGCAATCATACAGGCTCTTGTCCTAGAGTGTTGCTGGTTCATTTAGTGCTCCTTGAGAGGTGAGTCTGGATGATGCCTTTAAGCCTCTGGCCAGTGAGAATGCTTGGTGTTATGCAAATATGGCCATTAGAAAGGCAGAGTTGAGGATGGGATGGCTTTTATACCCCATTCTTTCCACCGAACACAATATATTTCATGTATTGTTGATTAGTTTAATGTAAACCGCCCTGAGCCTTCAGGGAGGGCGGTATATAAATCTAATAAATAAATAAATAATATGCTGCATCTTTACAGACTCAAAGGGGTCTACCTCTCTGAGGATGGGTGTGACATTTTTCTGGCTGAGCTTTAGCAAGGCCTACATGACATGTTAGTCAGCAGGTGGAGCAAGGGGTCTTAATCTAAGCTAGCCTTTTTCAACCTTTTGACAGTAGAGGAACCCTTGAAATATTTTTCAGGCTTTGGGGAACCCCATATATGGTGACATGCCCCATTAGAGAAGTGGCTGTGGAAGTGAGACATGGGAGGCAGCCAATCAATTGATCAACCATTTACTATTTCCATTATGGAGAAACAGGCCTGTAGAGCAACATGGGAAGTAGGTTCCGGTGATGTCTACAGATGTCAGTGGCCATCCAAACTTCTGGGTATGGCAGTAGAACCCATGGGGGAGCTCTTGCCTAACCCCAGTGTTTCCAGGAAACCTTGCTGGGAATTGCTGAGCTGGCTAACACTTTGTATGGTAGGAATACTGAGGGTTGCTTTGTAAAGGCAGGGCTAATTGGCAAGCACCCTAAGATACCTACAGGATAGAAGGCATATTCAAGATAGGCTATCACATGACATGCAACTGGGCACCTATGACATGGTGCTGAGTGGCATCCTTTAAACTTGGTAGCAGCCTCAAAGCACATCTGGACAGATGGATAAAACTGGGCACCTCTGTGTGCACATATGGCTGCACAGGCAATGATAAGCAAGGCCAATCAAGTTTGGAGCATGGGTGGATCTATGCAAAGGCAGCCTGCATTCAAAAAATTGTCAGCTTATTGAAATAAACAATGATGTAAATCAGCTAGTTTTGTAAGTTTAATACCATTAAATAAACTAGATAAGCCATGCTTGCATCTCCATTTGGGAGTGCTAGGGCAAATAAGATATGGGGCAGGTATCCATGTGTAATGAACAAAGAGAAAGCTGATAAGGGAGGATAATTTTTTGTTAGAAATCTGTCCTGAAAATGATAAGCCATTAAAGCGTATTTGTTTACTATCAGGGTCTTTCTGGCATACATATCAAGGGGAAACCTTCCTCCTGTTTACAATCAAGATCTCTGTTGCACCTAACAGTTTAAAGAGCATATATTGAAAGGAAAGCAATATAAAAAAGTCTCCAAAGGCTTATTCATATGCAGCACCAACTTAGCAGTCTTTGTGGTGGAAATGAAACATCAAAATGACTGCCTCTCATGTGTCATCTAAATGTTGTCTGACCTGGAAATATTTACTGCAGTTTAAGGAGGAACAGTCTAGGTGATGTAACCCTGACTATAATGGTGTAGTATTTCTATGACTGAAATTAGATTTGAACTAGAAACGTGCTGACTCACAGCCTCTGAACCCCAGCATCTTTTTTATGTGGTACCTAAAAATGCCTAGGGAAGTGTCCTGGTAAAATGGGGCACCCAAGAACTTAGCGCTTTTCTCCAGCAACAGTAGCTGATTAACATTTATAGCACAAACTATAAACATTGCTTATTAATAATAAATATTATAAGTAATAAAGGACAATGATTTAATGTTACTATTTTCTTTGCTCCCAGTTTTTTCTATGCCAACTTTTTCATCAGGGACCCTCTGAAGAAAATCATCCAATTCTACTTAAATGCATATCAATAAATAGGAAAATAGACAAAACATGTCAATAATCATCACTGATCTTCTCATTGAAGCCAGAGATAATCACTAGCAAACAAAAAGGAAGTAGTGACTGAGCTGAGCAGAGAAGCAAGGAGCAAGCAATTATGAAGAGGAAAACCTCATCTGTGCATCAGACAAATGCAACACTGAGAATACATAACATGGTACATATGATTTTGGGCATTGTGCATAGGAAATTGAATTTCCGTGCTAATTCTACCATGAGCAGTGGCCTTTGCCAGCCACAATGAGGCTGTAATGTCTAAATTTACCCTATAACACTTTATCCTTGATAAAGGGAACTGTCTAGGATAAAGTGTTAAAGGGTAATTAAGAATAGGTGTGTATCTTGGGGATGTTGAAATATACCTTTCTGGTCATTTCTAAAGCAAGAATCTATGTGCTTAACTTCTGATAAAGTCAGGAAAGCAGCAGCATCAATCTGCTTGCACTGCTAGTCATCATTCTGTAATCTCAGGATGTTCTGCAGGTACCGGTTTCAGCAGTAGCATTTTCCTTCATTCTTTCATGTGGGTAATCTATTGAATTCCGTGATAATAGGTTCATCAGTTTGGTTTATTTCCCATACACTGTCCTTCATTTGTCCTGATTACAATGATAGAAACAAGCTACCGAATCTTTATATTTGGTATAATGACTCAAAGGTTGGCTTTAGAAGAGTATAGTTTATAGATGTTACTTATAATTTCTGGCCTTAAAGGAATAAATATCCAACAAATTACTGCTATAGTGTGAAAATAAATTTATAGAGATAATTAAACAGTTGTTTAGCGATCTGGAGACTGTAGAGTCTACATGACCTTTACCTAGATGTGGGCCTTTAGGCTATCTACTTTCAGTAGTTTTCAGAATGCAAAGCAGCATTTTCCTTTCCATTGCAAGGGCATATGAAGACCCTAAAGCAGAGACAAGATTGTCTTCAATTTTCTCCAGCCTTGCATACCAATGAATGGAAGCAGTTGTACTCCCATTTCAACCACACTTCTGTAATGTGTGAAAAAATTAAAAATGCCTCCTAGGATTATGCCTCTGCATACCTTTCCCAGCTCTAACTTATTCTGAGTTCATCACATTCAACCCTAATTGAGTCTAGCAGTTATCTCAATGGATTTCATATTGCCAGTGGATGTGATCCCTTTTGGGGCTACATGCAAATACAAGTGGGAGCGAAGCAGCACACATTAGTATTTTCTGAGGATAAATTTTTGCTTCAGTTCTTACAAAATCTGAAGATCCAATAGTACTGTTCACATATTACAGTGACTACACATACATCATGCATTTGTAAAAAAGAAACAATAACTGTGTACAAATGCAAATGGGGATGATATGGGGTTTAAAGGGGACTTTCAGTTTTATATGCCCTGAATTTAACAAGATAATTATTCATCTTATGTATAGGGACAAGTCAAATATGTTACAATGAAGGCAAGTACATGTTGCATACACATCTGTTTGTAAGAAAAGTCCAACATGTGTCTACTTTACAAATGAAACAGGTGACAAGTACCTGGATAAATGTATGTACCTGAGCCTTCCCCATTATTTTTGCTGTGAGGATGAACAAATAAGAGAATTATGTGGGCTGTCCTGAGCTCTTTGGAAATGAATAGATTAAATATGATAGCTAACATGGATATAATCCACAGTCACACACAATGTTTTTGATAATTTGGATGAATTGAAATATGTTTTATGATTGTTTCTCTTTCTCATGCTGTGGATCAGTGTGGCTAACACATTGACTGTGGGAAATGGATGCTCAGTTCACTGAGCGCTACAAACAACTGTCTCAGAAGCCAAATGTTCAATGGACTGAGCAACTGCATCTGAGCAACTCGGTCCAGTCTGATGGTGGAGTGTATGTGTGTAGATATCTGCTTAATGTGTTTCAAGCTGCTCTCTTGGTACTCCTATCAGCAACTGCACCTGGCATTGCTGCCCCCTCCAATTTAAAGGGAACATTGTTAAAAAGGGGGGGAAATCCCAATAAAAGCATTTTGTCTTGACACAATAGCACCATTATGGAAGTGCACATTCATAACCTTCATTAGCTATTGGAGGGAGGTAGCAGGAGGTGGGATCAGTCAGAATACTAGCCATTCAACGGTAGTAGAACTTCACTGTAGACACCTTTGACTTCTTGCTGATCCTGAGCCTTTTTACATGTAGTGAATATGAATATTGACTTTCAAGAGGGCATTTGGGGCTGGAATGAGATGTGTCACACCAATGTTGGGTATAAACAAGGCCACAGCTTTATTACCTCCCCACAAGAGGGTTGGCACAGCATGGTAGAGGCAGCCTGACCTAGCAGTCAGCAGACTGCACCAACATCCCACAGAGTCCAAAGGCAGACTGGGGATCTGCACATTCCCAGCAGAGAGAGCAGATCCCCTTGCCTACTGAAGTCCTCCACTAAGGGAGGATTCCTATGTGGGGGAGCCAACAAGTGCCAACCTCATT
This sequence comes from Paroedura picta, assembly GCF_049243985.1. Lineage (NCBI taxonomy): Eukaryota > Metazoa > Chordata > Lepidosauria > Squamata > Gekkonidae > Paroedura > Paroedura picta. The sequence goes on from NC_135375.1 coordinate 61,775,346, forward strand.
TGGCTGCCTCCCAGGCCACCTGGCAAACAAACCCCTGGCCTCCCAGCTGGGTAAGCCACTCTTGTATAGACACCACCTCATAGGGAGGCATAGGAAGGACTCCCCGAACACCAGGGAGTCCAATTACATACCGACTCCCTGCCAATAGGTTCCATCTCATGCAAACCTGCAACTGTGACAAATTATTAACTGTGAAACATCTACCTCAGACACCATAACAAGGCTATTTTCCCATTAACGTAGGGTGGGTGGGAGGGAAGCTGCTCTGTGGCATCCTTGGCAGAGAGGCCAAGAACCATGCGCGTGGTCCCTTTATAGGCACTGCATGTCCTGCCTTGCCCTCAGATGTCGTGTGGGCTGTGAGCATGCACTGCAAACCACTGGGGCAGTCACATCTGCCTCCAGCTGCCCTCCATGGCATCAACAAGCAGCCGAGGTGAATCTCAGCTGTGTTTTATTTACATGCCAGCAGTACAAAAGTGTTCAGCAAAATGTGTAATCAAAATACAGGGTCCTGCTGCTTGCCCCCTCAACAAACAGACCCAAAAAATCCTCAAGAATGTTAACTCATTTCTGTAGGATACTCAAAATGCTAAAGAATGCTCTTTTTAAAATAATGCCTTCCTGGTTTTGAGAAATTTACCCAAATTATCATTTGGTAATTCTTGAGATTAGGAAACCATTTGTCTAATGGCTTGTTTTAAATTATACATTACTTACTCTTGCAGATTGAGACCAGAATATGAATTAATTAGGAAACTTGTAAAGAAATTTTATTTGCTTATTACAGAATTATCAAACATTTAATGATATGAAAATATATGTGTATATACAAACAAATATATTGGGGGCCATGACATACCTGCACCCCTTTCTGATATCCTGAGTGAGGGGAGAGGCAGCAGAGGCAATGGAAGTGAGGTCCAGGAAGAAGGGCTGGCCACATGGGAGGCTGAGAGGCCAGATGTCTGCAAGGGTACAAAGGTTCAGGCCCACCCCTCCTCAGGTTGGCCTATGGGTGCCCCATGCTTCTAACATTGATGTAGCAAAGCAGTCTTCCCTGATTGGCCAGGACATCAGTTTAAAGACTTCCTGGTTCCCAGTTGCAAAACTTCCAAGACAAATTTTTGCCCTGTTTTAAAGTGACTGTGCTCCAGAAGCCCATACTTCTCTCAGCAGAGATTTGCCTTGTTCTCTGTGAGGCTGCTGCTGTCCCCCCCCCCCCCGTTCAGGAAAAAAAAGAAAGAAACAGCCTTGTACTGCACTTGGCTCCTCCCCTAGCTTGCTCTGGCTCAGCAGTCAAGAGTCAAGAAATATAGCACTCTCCTTTAATGCCAGCCCCCCTTGGTTGTTCAGGAAAAGAAACATTAACAAGTAGCTTCACAACCACCATTCCCTCCCTGCTCTGAGCTTCCTCAATCCAGTGCAGAATGCTTTCTGTTTCAAGTCAGGGAATAGGAAGGAGGAAGACCCAGTTTCAAATCTATCTGAATTCAGCAAGATCAACATTGGAAAAAAACAAAGTACAGAACCAGCCCTGGTCTGTCTTTCTAACCCTCTGAAGGCTGAGGCTAAGAGGCAGTGCGGAGTCCTTCACCCCAACATTCACTAGCCACGTGGCTTTGTTTACCCACCTATCCCTCCCTTTCTGAGGTCAGGGACTGCCTCCGGGGGTGAGGAGAGAGCTGACGGCCAGGGTGCCGCGTGCAAATGCACCCGTGCAGTTGCCGCACATGCGCGTTTTGCCACCAGGTGGCGCTAACATGCATGCGCGCAATTGCCATACATGTGCATTTTCGCCACCAGGGGGTGCAATGCTCATGCGCGGCAACTGCACGCATGTGCGTTTGCGTCGCCAGTGTGCCGGCAGCCACACCTACCTCTTCCCTTCCTTCTCGCTGTGGGGGGGAGGCAGGCGCGGCTGCCAGCGGCCTGGTATCGTGGCCTTTGCGGCCCGGTACCAGGCCACTGACCGGGGGTTGATGACCCCTGTGTTAAAGCATTAGTTGGGAAGAATGCATGAAGGGTTGTGGCAGTTGTCTGACATAGAGGTTGGAGTGCAGGGACATTTTTGTTCATGGGGAGTCTTTGTTAAAAGGGTTATGGTTTTGTTTCATTTTGAGATCACAATGTGGTGTAATATCAGCATCGGTCCAGGCTGATTTTAGGAAAACCAGCCTGCATGCCAGGGATCTTGATATGAGAGTTTTCAGTTTGGGGGCTGCAAATTGGTGACCCTCATGCTCAGGTGGCATGGAAGACCACTTAGCGGTGATTGGCCTTGTGGAATCCAACACCCTGCTGTTCCACATTTCTCTTCCCTCACCCCAGCAGGTGGGCCAGGTATACCAAGTGGCAGGCAAGTCAGTCAGTGCCACGATCCAGTTGTCCCATGATGTGTCTTGGCTTTGTACAGCTGTAGTCAATAAAACTGTGGACATTTTACTCCAAAAGTTTTGTGAGTGACTGGATTATTGGAGAGATTATCAAAAAAAGGATCCTTTGCGTTCACTGGCCACTCCTCCCTCCTCCATCCCTCTGGAGTACTGGTTATCTATGAGTCTATTTCAGTATATGTTCTCTTTGAAACTAATGATCTCTCATTTTCTCAAACCTTTGAAATTAATAGACTTTTTAATATATTCAATTCTAATGTGGAGTAAGAAAGTTTCCTATGTCTTAAAAGTGCCTTGGGGTGGTAAGAGGTACGCTATCTTCCTGGCTGATTACTTTCCAGAACTCATAATAGTTCTATTTCATTTGTGCAATCAAGCACAACATTCCTTTATTTCTGAAATGGTACATACAATGCACAATGTGCAGAAGAATAGTTGTTGGGATAAAAAAAAAATACAAAAGGCTAATAAAAAATGTCTTATTTGCCTATTTAGCATATGCTTAGGTTTGAAACTCAATTTTGACTAAACTAAACCTTTGATTATTTTTGTAAAGCTCGGGAAATAGTACATAGTACTGGAGAAAATTTCTATTGATTTGAACATAATTTATTTCTTAGTAAGGGCTGATAGGCTGACACATAATAACCCCAATGGAGAAGCCACTTTTAATTACTCTCTGTGGTGGCTGCTATCTGAAGATAAGCTGTTTCCTGCCCAATGTTAATCATCCTAGAGACCTCAGTATCCTAGTTTGAAAAGTATTGGATAAAGGACAGTTCAAATTCCTATCAACCAGGCACTTTTGAGTGGGAAATATATAATAATATTGGTTGAAAATTACACATGTTAGGCTTTACTTTGTAATTCTGAAATGACAGTGACATCTAATATGTGCTTACCACTCTCATTGCATGTTCATTTATGCATACTATAATGTACACATTTTCTGGTAAATGTGGCTACTTTATCTACTTTAAACAATGCTTGGAGAAACACAAATGAATGTTTGGTTTTTCATTTAATTGTTCAAAAAGATTGTCATCTGAATGCCGCTCTCAGGACATGTTTCCTCATAGTATGAAAAATATAATTTTAAAAAATGTTAAGACATTGTCATTTTTGTTGTTGTTTTGGAATGTTTCAGAAAGGTTAGTTTCACCTGATAGACTGGAAGACTAAATTAACATAAATTATAATAAATGATTTATTTCTGTCTCGAATTTTTTTTTTCATCAATGAAATTTTAGTGAAAAGTGCTATAATCCTCTCCAAGTCTTAGGGAAAGGACAGGAGAGTAATATCATAAATAATGAATGAATACATCCATTGGTAATTATGCATACTCTATTCCAGATGTTCTGGCATTATTACAATCTGCCTGGAATGTTCTCCCAGCCTTAAGTTATATTTTCCAACTAAATTCGAACTTGTGATAAATCTTGCAAAGATATCCATATCATCATGTGCTCATTATATAAATAATTCCTATGTAAAAAAATCTCTCCAATATAACTGATATTGTTTTGCTATTGATTACTAATGCTAATTTCTATACCATAACCATACAATAAAGAATAGGCAACAGGCTTATCCATGTCCCATCTTTTCTTAATTATTTTGATCTTTTAAACCAATTTAATTACATTGATTTTGGGAAAGTTTATTGGGACTAATGAAACTGGTGTATCTGTCACTTATGTGATTTAAATAACTTTAATGTTTTCAACACTACAGACTGGTATATTATGGAAGTTCCTGAAATTCAAATAAAAAGCATCATAAAGAAATTATAAGAAGCAGGCAGATATTTGTGGAAGACTTTTATCTAAAAAAATAAGCCATCCAATCTTATATTGACTTGTTAACATTTGGCATACACGTTGTATAAAACATCATTTCTTTAAATGCTCATTTAACTGGACAGTAATTTCAGCAAACTTTATATCTAACGATTCTTTGGTAAGGCAAGAAAGAGACAATACCATACAATATGATTAACATGTTTTCATTTTCTTAAAGCAACTACTATGATTGCTCTCCATTTTAGAAAAATGGAACCAAATTACTTGTCTCATTTTAAACACAGCTGAGCAACAGAATTAAACTTTCCGCCATGACTAAAGCTTTTTCTTTTAGCTATGTCTATTTAACACCAATTAATGTTAATTGGAGTCACTAGCAGGCAATGGGATATAGTTATTAACCATCATTGCCTTCCTGTTGCACATTAAATACCTCAGGTAGAAAAGTTCTCTCTTGGATAAAAATAATATTTTAGTATTGGTGCTAGAGAAAGAAAAAGATAGTATTTACTTTTTTTAAAAATCACAGTTGTGATTCAATGATATATATATCGAAAAACAGTACATGAGGATCTTACAATAATGAACTTTTGCATAATGCCTAGGAATAACACTAGTTTTCCTAACATAATCCCAATGGCCCCATCAAACTTATAGCTTATCTGTATCTTGCTGAAGCTTTATAGCCACTACAGTGACTGACTATGTCCTGGAGGAACTATATGATGCTTTTCTAGGGAATCCTGTTCACAAGAGAAGTGAAAGAGAAATGATTGTGTAGGCATTGAGTGAAAGAATACCTGATACCTTTGGGAAAAGCTATGTAAAACTCAAATGTTTTGCAGGCAACCAAAGAATTAGAAAGAATTGGCACATATTTTGGTTTATAAAACAGGACTAGAGGTATTGTGACTCACCACATACAGTTGGTATTGGTTTACTACATTACTGGCTACTCATCTGTTTCAGGGCATAATTCAAAGTTCTTAAATAATTTAGACACAGAGTATCCTGAAGGATGATATCATTATGTACTATCCAGCCTACCTTATGAGCTCAGCTCTCCATGTCTCCATCTTCATAGATGTGATGGGTGGCAACTAGAAATGGAAATTTCTTTGAGGGCACCTTGTTTTTGGAATACATTCCCTTTAATGGCTCACCTAGTGCCTCCTTTACTATCTTTTAGGCAGTAGGCCAAAATATATCTTTTTATTCAGGATTAATACTCATGTACAGGATTAACCTCATGCACTTCCTGGAAGGGTATCTCTAGAAATCACTGAAAATTCAATGGTACATCAATTCTGTGAGTAACCCATTGTTACTTGGAATGTTTGTGGCTACTCTCAAAGAATGTTTGGAGGATGCAGAATGCTGTGGCTGAACTGTTTGTCAGGGGCAGTTATCAGGATAGTGGAACAACAATATTACAGCAAAAACACTGGCTTCCGATCCACACACAAAACTAATGCAAGTTTTGTTTGTTTTTTGTCTTTCAAAGTCCTAGATGGCTTGGTAGTGGTATATCTGAAGTGGTGCATTCTCCCATATGTTCCTGTCCAATTAAGAAGACCATAGGAAGAGGTTCTCTTGTCTGTCCCATCAACCAAAGAAATTCCTTGGTAAGGACATAAAAGAGTGCATTTTCAGTGACACCTCCACCGTTATGGAACAACCTCCTCAGGGAAGTGTGCCTGATCCCCTCATTCTTTAGGAGGCAGCTGAAGACTGTTTTATTCAGAATGAACATTGAATGACAAAGAAAACCTGACAGACATGCACAGTCAAAGCAAGGGGAAATACCCATGCATAATAGGTCATAGTTGAACTAACTGTGGTTACTTAGCGTGCTCAAGCCAGAATCAGAACCTATCACCTAACAGAAGTTATCCAGTCTTGGAAACATAGGTAGTATTCATTCATTCATTTGTGATATAAATGTAGACATCATGGCTTGGTCACTAGTATTGTTCTCTTCACAATGCAGGCCAGTCAGGGAGTTTCAAGAGAAATCATTAATCGTCAGAGTAAAGCAGGGTTTGACTAGTTGCCTGAAAACTGAGCCCTAGGCAGAGTCTGCGCTTACTTTTTTTATTCCATTGTCAATCCTGTTGAATTCAGATCAATGTGAACTCGGGTCTTCCTCTTTCCCCACTCCCCATTGAAACAGGAAAGTGTTCTGCACGTGGTTAGGGTAGTTCAGAAGGGGGGGGGAGCCAAGCTTCTTTCTTTCTGTTCTTGAAGGCGGGGGGGGGGGGGAGAGGAGCCAAGCAAGGAGCTTCTTTCTTTTCTTGGAGGGGGGTGAGAGGATCAAAGAAGTCAGAAAAGGGGGGGAAAATACAAGACCGACAAAAGTTGAGAGAAATTAGGGGCTTCTCCTTTAAGGCAAGCTTGTCACATGACCAGGTTTGGCGAATCAGGGATTTTCTATCATGCAGCAAAGCCCAGATTCAAAACAGCCTTCTTTCTCAATCCGGATTTTATAAATACTGAGCATTAAAAGCACTCTAAGATATTGCACAATAAAGGTAGGGTCACTCCGGATCAATCCTCCTTGCTGCAGAAAGAAAATTTAAATTGCCCCAAATCAAAACGAAAATCACTTTCTGTGTAGACGGCAGGGACTGAATCGACCTGGGATTGGAATAAAAGCTCCATGCAGTTTACACCTAGTTTCATAAAGTAAACCAAGGTTTCCTGTTAAGTCTAAACCCAGATTGTATGGAATGTGCCAGTCCTTAGGACTAGAGACAATGATTGGATTGTTACAGCATAACCATGATCAGGTCTACTTTCCCCTTAATGGATATATTTCTTAGAATGGCTTAGCAGAAGTCTAATGTAGAACCTTTCTATGTTTTCCATTCTTCTCTTTAACTGATAGCCTCTGGAAATCAGAAGGCTCATCATCAGCCTCTACCCTGGTACCTTTTCCTCTAGCTTGGTTGGTTTGGGGCCATCAATCAAAAAGTCTAGTAGTTAAACGGTTGCTGCTCCCTCCACATCTGCTGCTTCTGGACCTGGTGCCACAAAGGAACAATAAAAGCTAACATAATGATGCTTCCTGAAAGAAGAAGCGAAGTGTCAGCATTGAAAACCAGCCTGAGAAGGTTCTGAGACTTCTCAGTGCAGCAGTTTGATCTTCCTTATTCATTTCTAAAAGAAGACTTGTTAGAAATTGTAGATACAGTTCTTACATGGCTACTGAACCAAAGGTGTTTAAGCCATTTTCATCATTCACAGCTCTAGGGCTGCATACAGGAAACAAAAGATATACAGAAAGTCATCGGATTTCCCCCCAATAAAATGGGAAGTGAGTTGGATGCTATCCTTTCCCCTGACAAAGCAAACATAGTAGGGGAAACTGACTATTAATACAAGAGAAGTGATGTGGCCATTTAACAATAGGAAAAAAAATCTAGTGTTCTGCTCCCTGATGGGCTACCAGGAGCAAGTAAAGCCAAGTAAAGAAAACAATGGGGCTGGACAGGGTGGCAAGCCATTGGCACAGGCCTCTTGATTAATTTAAACTGATTTGCTGTCACAGTGACCAATCCTACCGTGGACCAAGTGCTCGATCCTTACCCATATGTCCACATACCCCAAACCCTATCCTTTTAAGAAGTCACTCAGCAGGTGATGCACAAAATCCTGCAGGTACCAGGGAGCCATGCGAACCCCTGTAGATCAGCAGAGCTTGGAGGCCACAGACAGGGCCGGTGAAGTGGGGATGATGGACTATATAAGCACGGTGCAGGGTGCTATTGCTGGGGCTGCAGTCGCTGGCTGTGCATTTTCAGTGACCATCATCTGAAGGGATGTGCTTGCTTCTTCTGACATGACAGAGTAGGGTAGCAGTTCTGGAGGCAGTTCAGTGGAGTTGGTGGTTCCCGGGACATGGCACCACGCCTGGTCCATGTGTCTTCGCAGCAGGCAACCCTTTGGTGTCTCTACTTGATATGCTTAATTTACTACCATCATCAGTATATAATTAATTCTTAACATGCTCTCATCTGCAAATATTTAAATTGGAAAGTTGGGATCATGTAAAGAGAAAGGAGATGTTTAAAAAAACTTGGGGGAGGAGGACTCAGGTTTGAAATAAAATCTGAAGAAGTAAAAAACAAATTGAAGGGGTAAAAACCCAAAGAAATGTGTTATCTTTGCAAGTGTATAAAAGGAACCTTACATGCAGCAAAGACAGGAATAGGAACTGGGCAAGTCCACATGCCATGATACAGCCTACCCCTGCATTTCCTCTGGTGGTGGTACTATGGGTTGTTAGGTAAAGAGATGCAGGAGCCACAACTGCCCCTCCTGCTGGTTTAGCCAGCCATGGAAGAATGTGAGAGGAGCAAAAGTTGTTGCTGCTCACTTCACCACTGAGGTAACAGAGCAGCAGTCAGACAGTGGAGGGAGACTAGAAGCCACCACTTCCCCATAACTAAGCAGCAAGGATAACAACAGACATTTGGATGGATGGTATAGGCATGCTGGATGGAGGTGTCGGAGTCCACTGTTCCGCACAACATAAACTTCAGAGGAGTGGTACTACAGGCGGTTGGGTAAAAAAGTAAGGACCTACTAATATTGTGCTCCAACCCCAAGAGCTAGTGAGTAGGTAGGTGTGCCAGATGGGTGGGCAGCAAGGGAAAAGAGAAAGCAGCAGTGACTGTGCTACTGGCAGGTAAGCTGCCTGGAAAATCGTTAACCCAGTGACACGTATATGGAAGGATGGGATTCCCTCCATAAGTCTTGTAGGTCCCCAGTTATACTAGTAATAGTAGTAAGTGTCAGTTAGTTAGCAAACTCTCTCTTTTTATCTTTCTTTTTGTGTAATAAAATGGCTGTTGATCTTGTGTAGCTTCTAAATCCAAGTACCAAGCATGCTATGGCTGTATTCTTTGCCAGTGCTAATTATGATTCATGAGAACTGCTGTCATCCTGAGCAGCAAACTGGGATTAATCAGAAAAGTCTCTAGTACAGAAAAGACAATGGCTTTTCAGCTTGGACTAAAAATGTAGACTTTGGAGGCAGGTGGCTGTGCATCATACTCTCCCTCAGTGTAAAATAGACATGAAGGACTGCACTCCAAGGATTTGAAAGGCAAAGGGGGAAATCTGGCTCTGTTCACCTAAAGGTCAGGTTAGAATTAGAATGCTTTATGTGTAAGACTTAACAAAGGATTTATACAATCTGAAGATGAAACAAGTGTTTTCTACAGAAAATGGACAAAAAGGAAATCAAAACAGATTGATCCCAATGGAATTAACCATACAAATTACAGGGGTTTTAAAATTTATATTTATACAGCAGATAACAATTGTTCCACAGTCAATATTTTATCCCAGGAAGGATACAAGAATTAGTAGGTGCCTCCCAAATGTTTTTTGGTAACACCTTTGCTTTCCTAGCTTTCAGCAAAAGTATTACAGCTTTAAAAAGAATTAGGGTGTTTAAAGAAGTTTCCATCACCCACGCCTGTTCTCCACCTAGCAGCAATCAGAAACTGTTGCTACTCCATAGTCCCTGGCTGACTGTGTGACGAGTAGCAGATCTGCGTAAGACATTTGTTTTCAGCTGGTTTCTCTTTAGGTTTGATCTTTGTCACAGAAAGGAAACTAGCCTTGAAAGTTCATACTGAAGATCAGCTCAAGTCTAAAAACACAACACTATATATATGTCAAGCAATTATTGTGTATAATTTAGAGATGTTTAGGAAACAAAATGCCCCAAAGACAATGAAGTATGTCAATATTCCACAAGAAATTCCCTTTTCTTAGACAGAAGAAGCAGATACGTTTGAATGCTGTGCCATAAAGTCATGACTGACTTTCCATTACCCCAACAAGGAGCTTTCAAGGAAAGTCAAAAGCAAAGTGGTTTGCCATTGAAAGTATATATTATTTGAGGGGGGAAACTTTTGGGGGGGTTCAATTTGAAGTTAGAGAATGATGAAACATCTTAAAACCGCCCGCGCCTCTCGCCGCCGGCCACGGAGCCCCCAGCAGCCGCGCTACGCGCAACTGCCGGGGGCTCCCTGGCCTAGCGCCCGCGTTATTTTTAGTACAGCGGGCTTGATTACTAGCATTTTATGAAGGAGAAGAATTAGAATACTCTACCATTCATAGGAGTTGTTTGGGAAATGTGCTTGCCCCAAAGGTTTGTAATTGAGCATGTTTGCCTCTCACCCCTATCTGTGCATCTTCCTTGACCTATGTCTATTCACCACAAGCTAAGCATAATACTTACCCACATCAAAATTGTAAATCTATAACCTCCATAACCATGTTTGTAAACATTGCTTTTACTTCAGAAATCTCCAGTCTCAGGAGCCAGCCCAACGCAAGTACAGTTTGTTGGTACTTTATTCACCTTGTGACAAATTTGTACAGGAGTGACATGTATGATAATTCCTATTTTATTGGTGTTTAGGTTGTTGAAAACCTAAGGATATAGTGGTTAAAATGTCAGCATTCAGACCATGACTCAGCTATAAAATGTCTTAGGCAATCAGGCTAAACACTAGAATTGCCAGCTACTGGATGACACCTCCTAGGAGACTTGAAGACAGGGACATGGGGGGAGGGGTGTCTGTACACCATTGTACCTATGTAATGATTGTCCATGGGTTTGCGATGGGTCGGACACGACTTCGCATCTAACAACAGCAACAACAATGATGTCACTTATGGGATCATTCCAGAAATGGCAGAACGTTGTCAATGTGACAATGATGTGTGTGTGTGTATGTGGGGGGGGATCTTAGATTTCTCCTGCAAGCCAGCCATGTGGCAATCGGGGGGGGGGGGGGTCTGGGGCTCAAAGCAAGCAATTCCCCACTGGGAGCAGGAAAATGCTCTACCAATCACTCACTGTCATTCTAACTTACCACAGAGGTTTGTTGAAAGAATATTGAGAAGAAAACCATGTATGCAAACCTAGACTGTGGAGGAAAGCTGGGGTAAACATTTGATAGATCAGGTATTAAAGAATGTCAAAGCTATTGAACAGAGGCTGATCTGAAAAAAAATGTGGATTTTACAATATCAGATTCTGTAAGAAGTAAATAAAATGCTGATCACCTATCTCTATTTTATAATATATTTTTATGTGTGGGACAAAACACTAATACCGTTAATGGTGGTATCTGTCACCCATTCTTATTCCAACCTAGATTTTCTAGCATCAGTCTTCAGTCATATATTTTATCACTGAATTGGAAAAAAATCACCATGGATACAAGAAGTAACATTTTCAGTAGCATCAGTTATTGGTTTGGGTACTTTTGGAATCCAGATGGGTGCCAGTTGACCTGAGATTGCTATTCAAGCAGCTTTAAATTGGACTCATTTTGAGCACACTCACTTATTATAGCTGAAAACACTTTCCTAGGAGTAAGCCCCCTTCAATAGCATTGAATAAGATTCTGAATAGACCTGTTTAGAATAGTTCTCCATGTCTGATTATGTGCGGCAGCAGCCACATTGGGCCATTGCCGATTCCTAGTGGTGGGGCATTGTATGCACGGGGGATGGAATTCCCAAGAGCACATGGTCTTCCCCAGAGTTGTGCATGCACATGCACAACTCCAGATCAGGAAGGGTCTGCTGTACCTTGCGGCGGCAACAGAAAAGGCAAGGGACATGAGGGTCCCACTGCACAATGGTGGTGTGTGTGTGTACAAACGCCCTGTGGGTCTCCATAGCACCTCAAAGCCGATCAGGGCATTTCATGTCCTTGCCCTGGGTCTGCTCCAGCTGAGCCTCTGATGGCCACCACGGCAAGACAGGGAACATGGAAGAATCTACATTCCCTTGCTGTTGGTCATCAGGGGCCCTAACATAGGCCATGGCTAGGAGGGGGCCTGGACAGTGCCGACATCATGTGTAAGCAGTAATTAGCCCTGCTGGCATGCAGGCACCAGCCCGCGTTTACCAGCCTGTGCATAATCGGTCAATTGGAGCAATTCTAACAATGTCTAATTAAGTTCTATTTTATTCAGTGGGGCGTACTCCAAGCAAACTGGTTTTTAGGATGACAGCCTGAGCTTGCCAATATATTTTAATTCTGTAAGACTTTCTCTTATGTCTTATATCTGCAGTACTTTGACATGCTTTTCTTGTTGAATTCAGTGGAGTGTTTTGCTGAATAAATATTCACAGGATTGTTTTGCAAGCAAGTTTATTTTAGAAATTTTGTGTTTTGTTTAAGTTAAAAAAACATATTTGTCATTAAATCCATTTTATATGCAAGCAAGCATACTATACAATGAATACTTTCTTTTAATTTGTCTTCTACTATACATTACCATGTCTTCAAATATTCTAAAGCACCAGGAGAATAAAATACATTTTGCTCTGAACTGGCATACTTTTATCATTTTCTTTCTTGTTCCCTTGAGTATTTGTAATATCTGTAAAAGCAAAACAGTTCACAATTTAAAATGTATTGTTTTTAATCCTCTGGCAGTGGTATTTAATTCTGGCAAAATGCTTAAAATGTAGTAACATGCAGGCTACTCTCATATGGTTACTACCAGTGATCTCATCATCACAGCTAGCATATAGTTGAAAAAGGAAAGAAGTAGCTGTAGCAGCCTGATAGGTTTGATGGAAATTGGAAAACCAGACTTGAATTTTCAGGCACTTTGGACCTGGCTCAGAAAGCTCAGTGGCTGAACTTGCAGGGTCATCATTATGAGCTTACCAGCAAGCATCAATACTAGAATGGAGAAGAGTGCATCTTTTTTTTTGGTGGTTCAGGAAACTGCAAAGGTCTGGCATAGATGGGCCAAGCTTCATTGCATTGTTCAGTAGGTTTGCCAGGCAGTATTTTGCAATTGGCAGGAGGGTAGTGTAGAATCCTGGAAAGGAAAAAAAAGTAAAATAGGACGTTATTCACTTATAGGAAATATTTACCATAGAGATCCTGCTGATTCCTAGATCTGTTTGTAAGTGAAAGGTTAGCTCTAAGAATTATAGCAAACTTTATGGTAAAACCAGAAGTTTTTACCATAAAATTCCCAGTGATTCCTAGAGCTACACTTTTCCCTTTAGGGTAGCTCTAGGAATTTCAGGAACTTTATGGTAAGAACATCCTATAAGTAGGTGAAGGCCAGAGAACATGAGAAGCAGTCAACGGGAATGTGGGTAAGATTATGGGACAGTGTGAGAAGAGATCTATTAGGATGCCCCTTGACTGATGGCAACTGAATACTTATTTCTAGAGATGTATGAAGTAGATGAGGACTTATATTTCTTTTGAATTTTTCTCCTGCTCCTGGAAGCAGCTGTGGGAAAAGGGGAATTGGGATGAGGCTTAGAATCCCTACTTTTCTTTGCCAGTGTGGTATAGCAATTATAGTTTAGACTAGGATTGGGGATACCCAAGGTTGTTATGAGGATAAAATGAAGGGTTCTCATGCGGAAGAAAAATGGGATATAAAGAAATACATGGGTAAATAAATAAAGCCTGGGCAATGGTTTGAGCCTTTATGAAGGACTCTCTCTATTTCCCCCCTCCCTCTTACCCACTCAGCCTGGTACCAGTTCTATATTTTATTGTAGGTAAAAGATCACGCAGCAAAGCAAGCAGCACTTCTTCATATACAAGAGACAAGAGAAAGTAATCTCAGTTCCCAATATAGAACTGAGACCAATTTCTAATAACTGACTGGCCATTTAGAAGTTTGTAATCATTTCCTTGGTAAAGAATTATCATATGGCTGTATTTGGATGTGTGCCACAGTTTACTAATTTAACAGAATTAATTCCCACTGTCATGTAGAGAGTTCTTAGTCTGAGGAAGAGTGCTTGCACTCGAAAGCTCACGCCTTGAATAAATCTTTGTTGGTCTTAAAGCTGCTACTGGAATCTGATTCTGTTCCTGAGGAGCAGATTAAATAAAAGAGTAAGGGCTGGTGGGTAGGAATTAGGGCGGGCTCTGTCCGGGATAAAAACTTGGATATCACTGCTCGGTCAGAACAGTTTTATCAGTGCTGTGGCGAGCTGGCTGCATGTGGGGGAGTGCAGAATCAAACCCAGCATGCCAGATTAGAAGACTGCAGTCCTAACCACTACACCAAACTGGCTCTTTAGGAAGGGTGCATTCTATAGCTTTATATTCCACAGAGGTCTCTCCTCGAAACCCATCTTCCCTTGACTACACTCCCTAAATCTCAAGGAATTTCTCAATCTGGAGTTGGCAAGCCTAGTTTGGGTTATTTGTTCTATGATTTTACTTGCTCTATGTTTTGGCTTCCTTTCTTATTTATTTATTTGGATTTATTTATTTGGATTTTTATACTGCCCATTCTTTACAGCTCTGGGCGGTTGATTAATAAGTTGCTTTGCATAGGTTTTCTTTTGGGGCAAAATCATTTGCAAAATTATATCATACTAGCTTCAAAACCCTTTCCTAAGAACGGGCCCTGAAATGGTCCCCTCCCCTGGCCCCTGGCCAGGCAGCTTAAGGTGGCTTTGGGTTGCACCTCGCAGCCAAATCAAGTGGGACAGGCGAGGGCTGGGCAGCTTGTTAGCAGGCCCAAGACAGAGCTCCTATCAGGCAGTCAGCAGGCTGGGAGGCTCTCATCAGCAGGCCCTAGTAGGCCACAAGGCCCTTGTTAGCAAGCCCTCCACCACGACCCTTTGCCCAGGGCACTCTCCCCTTACCTGCTGCTGGCTCCAGGCACTGAGGCATCTGAGATCTTGAGAGCAAAGAAGCTAGAGTCCAGGGATGGAGGGTGGGAGCCACAGGGGCAGGACCAATCAGGACAAAGCTGGCTGCACTGTGATTGGCCCTATTCCAACTTGGACAGTCGGACACGTCCCACCCCCTTAGGCTGTTTCAGAAATATATATATACAACAATTATATTATTATTATTATTATTATTATTATTATTAGTAGTAGTAGTAGTAGTAGTAGTAGTAGATTTCTAGCCTGCCGCTCCCCTGAGGCTCGCGGCGGGTAACAACATGTAGAACCCCCATAAAACCCCTAGTACATAAAACACTTAAAACAATCCCCAACCCACCTGACCCACCCTACCTGATGGCGGCGGAACTATCCGAAAAACCAGGGGTCACTGCTGATGTAGATGTAAAGGGGGGGCCCAATCTAAAAAGGGGGGGCGCTGGCCTCAACCATAGGCCTGGCGGAAGAGCTCCATTTTGCAGGCCCTGCGGAAGGATGGCAAATCCCACCGGGCCCGCAGCTCCTCCGGGAGCTCATTCCACCAGGCGGGGGCCAGGACCAAAAAGGCCCTGGCCCTGGTCGAGGCCAGACGCGCCTCCCGGGGGCCAGGAACCACCAATAAATTAGTCCCCGCTGAGCATAACGCCTGGTGGGGAGCATAAGGCGTCAGGCGGTCCCTCAAGTATGTGGGTCTCAGACCGCGGAGGGCCTTAAAGGTTAAAACCAAAACTTTGAACTTGATCCAGCTAGCAATCGGTAGCCAATGCAGCTGCCTCAGCACAGGCTGGACATGGGCCCTCCAAGCTGTTCCTGTGAGGACCCGAGCAGCCACATTTTGTACCAGCTATAATTTCCGGATCAGGTGCAGGGGTAGGCCCGTGTAGAGCGAGTTACAGAAATCTATTCTGGAGGTAACCGTCGCATGGATCACAGTGGCTAGGTGGTCAGGAGACAGGTAGGGCGCTAGTAGCTGGGCCTGACAGAAATGGAGAAAAGCCAGGCCCGCTACTTTCTTGACCTGGGCCTCCAGTGTTAACGAGGCATCCAAGGTCACCCCCAAATTCCTTGCCTGGGGTGCAATGGTCAGTTGTGTTCCGGCCAAGGTGGGTAATTGCGCTTCCTGATCTGATCCCTTTTCCCCAAACCACAGGGCAGGGTTGAGTTTCAGATGACTCTGCTTGAGCCATCCAGCTACGGCTTCCAAACATCTGGCAAATGGATCCGGGGGGGAATCCGGGCGGCTGTACAATGGATAAGGATTACTTATAACTTCTTACTGAAGCAGAGTACAGAAGCTTAAAGAGCAGTTAGAAAAGCAGCATATTACAAGCCTCTTTGGCTGTGTTGCAAGCTGACTACATCCCACACATCAGCAGATAGAGAGGGCAGAGAGCTTAAAAGGTTACTCTTCCTTTCTTGGGCAAAGCACACACAGATCTGCTCTGCCTGAAGAAAGAGGAAGTGGGCAGGAGCCCATCTTAAACAAAGCAATCCCTAGATTACAGGACTCAGAATTGCCTGCAACCTCTCCAATGACCACAGGAAGCCACTAGTGAGCACACAGGTACAGCTCAGCTGCTAAATAGCTTAACAGCCCTTCAAAGCTAACTTCATAAAGTTAGAGTCCAGTAACACTTTTAAGACCAAATCAAGGCGTGAGCTTTCGAGTGCAAGCACCCTTTGTCAGACTATGATTGTGCTACTTCAGACCAACACGGCTACTCATTTGAATCTATTCATAAAATTACTTGCTGATTGCAATTTCAAAGGTTTCCCTGGAAGGTGGAAACTGCTTTGATGGGATGGGGGGGGGGAGTCAATAACATGCTCATTTCCTTTTCAGAGCATGTATAGGAAGTAGGAGGAGATAGAGTATTGTCAGGTTTCCATTCAGAGCAAAAACATGTCCATTTGCTTCTTTCTTTTTCACACAGTGTTGCAAATTCACCTGGAGAGAAAAAAGTACTGCCTCTTTTAGGATATTATTTACTTCCATGTTATGAAAAGGGACCCATTTTATACATTAAGCCAGGACACTCTGCTTCTGCTCTATTGATAACCCAACCTTCACACATAGAAAGAGGAGAGAAACTGCTGTAGAAGCTTTAATGGGAAAAATACAAAAATGATTGCAGCAGCACAGGGGGCATAGAACTACTTGCTTGGAGAGTGACTTGCCACTTCTGAGTGACCTTTTGCCCATCCCTGTTCTAAACTCTTAACATTAAATCCTTAACAAGCTGCTACAAGAGTTATATGTGTGAGTGAACATGCAAATCAGTCATCTTACCTGTTGCAGTGTGATGCTATTTTAGTTATTGCTTTGAACATGTAGCCCAAAATATTGTACTTGATTTATTTGTTTTGCTTTGTTGTTATACATGGACATATCACTTGGTAGAACTTGTAAACAAATTAAGTGACTGGGCTCTACCCCTTGACTCTAATGGGTGTGTGCATGGGCTGTGGATCAAACTGAGCCATGGGTGAGCTTGATCTCTAATAAATTAGGATTTTTCAAAAGGAAATGGGTGAGTCATAAGGAAAATGGAGCAGGACTCTTCAAATGCCTGGTAGGGTTAACTGTAACCTTTTCCCTATGCCTTTCAGCAGGAAAACAGTGCAAAGTAAGGTCATCATTTGAAGCTGTCAGCAGCCTCTATTGACTAATTATGGCAATTGTAACAAGAGACAGCAATTGGCTCATAACTGCCCCATCATTATGAACATTAATTTATTTAAAATTCCTTTTTCAGAGATCAAATATTTGCACTATTTTTATTTTCCCTTCTTCAAATGAATTCAAAGCCCTATAAATTATTATCTGCCCCTTTTATCATGACAACACTCTGTGAAGTACATTAGGTTATGATGACTTGTTACATTCCTAGTGCTGTGACTGCTTATATAGAACAAACAAGCAGCAAGTGATCCTTCCTTAGTGTTGCCAACTACCCACTGGAAAATCCATGAAAATTTTGGGGTGGAGCCTGGGGAAGATGAGGCTGGGGAAAGGGACAGACCTCAGCAGCATATAAATCCATAGAGTCCACTTTTCAAAAACAAATTGATGAAGTTGCCAGCTTCAATATTCTTTTCATGTGATTCTGCTTAGGTTCCCCTTTAGGAGTAGATTAGAAGCTATAGTACTTATACAAGCATTGAATAAATGGAGCCTTAAGAAGTATCTCTCTCAAGTAAACAGAAAGCATGAGATCAATATAAAAGTAGTTTAGGGATCCAATGGAGCTGCATACAAATCTTGAAAACTCAGCATTGTAAGGATGGAATGGTGATCACATCCACTTCTCTCCCTTATA
The DNA here is from genome assembly GCF_049243985.1 of Paroedura picta. NCBI lineage: Eukaryota > Metazoa > Chordata > Lepidosauria > Squamata > Gekkonidae > Paroedura > Paroedura picta. Next base: position 61,793,568 of record NC_135375.1, read on the forward strand.
AACAGGACCTTCCCTTTGTTTCTTCTTTCTTTGCTGAGCAGCCCCTATATCTATTTTCTTCATATCAGTTTGTCTAAAGCTGTCCCACCCTGACACTATTATATACTAGGGGCAAAGCCCAGCACACCCAGGAATACACCAGGTGCTAGGATGCAGGCTTGCAGGCAGGCAGAAAGGAAGAAAGGAAGAAATTAGACATGAGGAAGGGAGGAAGTTCTAAAAAGAGTAAAAGGCAGAAATAAAGTTAGAAATGAAAAACAGAAGGGGGAAAAGGGAAGTATAGAAAGGAAGAAAAAAGAAAAAAGAAAAAATAGGGAGGGAGGGAGGGAAGGAGGAAGAAAAACGCAGAAGGAATGGAAGTTAGACAAGAAAAGGGAGGGATGGAAAATGAAAGAAAAAAAAGAAAGAAATTAGTCAGAAAGATAGAGAGGGAGGGAGTAAATAAGGAATGAAAGGAGATAAAGGAACTCTCTCCACGTTCTCCCCACTTGGGAGCATGAGGGGGCACAGACCAGCTGGGTTGGCCTCTTTCCTGGGGCTTGCACTTCCTTTCCTAGGTCTTGCACGCCCCACCTTCACTTGGGTGGGAGCATGGATGGTGCAGATCAGTTTTGTGGGCCTCTTGTGGCCATATGAAGCATTTTTACGGTATTGTACACCAGTGGTCCCCAACCTTTTTTAGGCTGGGGACCGGCAGGGCAACTGCCCTGCCCGCGCATCATGCATGTGCAGCCGGGCTGCAAATGCACGCATGCGCCATGTGCAGCCAAAATCACGCATGCATGGCACTTTCACGCATGCGTGATTTTGGCCGCACATGGTGCATGTGAGCATGCGCGGCCTGGCTGTTCATGCACAATGCGCGGGTGCGGCCCTGATTCCCTCTCCCCCCTCCCGCAGTAAGAAGTTTCCGGGCCGCAAGCTTGCGGCCTGGGAAGTTTTTTACTGTGGGGGGGGCGGGGAGAGGGAACCGCGGCCTGGCGCCATGGCCTTCGTGGCCTGGCACCGGGCCGCAGCCCGCAGGTTGGGGATCACTGTTGTACACCATGCCCCCAATCAAGTGGGAACATGGTGAGCTGCAGAACAGCTGTGCTGGCCTCTTTGGGGCTGTGCATAGCCTTTCCTGGGTCTCACATACCCCACCGCTACTTGGTTGGCAGCATGGTGGGGCACAGAATGGCTGTACATGCCTCTTTAGGGTAGTGCAGTCTTCCTTGCATATTTCACATCATCTCTTGGCTTGGGTGGCAGGTCAGGAAGAGGCATTTCTGAGGCCTTCCAGGCTTTTCGCAGACCCAGATGGGCATACCAATGTGAGCCAGTTGGGCCAGGGGGTGGGCATTCTGGGGGCCTTCCCAGTAAGGGGGCTGGGTTGGGCTGGTGGAGGGCTTTTGCAGGGCCTTCCAAAGTTGAGTGGGCAGCTCCAAGCCTCTTCATGACACTGTGGGCCCCATCCTGCTGGTGGGCAGCCATTTCCTGGCCTCCTGCCTACATCCCTAGGATCTTGGACCAGCAGGTGGCCTTAGAGGCAACACTGGCTTCCCTGGGGCTGGCCTATATCTCAGCCTCTTTCTCCCTCCCTCCCTCCCAGCTACCCTGCTCGGCCAGCTTTCCTGGGGGGGGGGGGAATGGGCCAGCACAGCTGCTGGCTCTTCTGGAAGTGGGTGGAGTAGGAGGCAGTTGGGGGACAGGACATCCCGTACCTGATTGGTCCTCTGTGTTTGAGTGAGCCCTGGAAGGCCAATCAGGTAGGCTGTGCATCATTCCCAATGTACAACTTTCAGTTTTATAATGCTTACTGGTGATTTTAATGCTGGCCAAACCCAGAGAATTGATGGAAGAGACATAAAACACCTTATCTTCTATTTCTAAAATGGCTCATGTGAGGCTTTTGGAAGTTTAAAATAGCATATATTATTAAACTTAGAGGAGAAAATATCAGGAACGGGAATCAGGGGTAGGATGTATGGCTTGAACGCATGACTAACTCCAGATAATTTGTTGTCAAGTAGTGAGTGTTTCTGCTTTTCTACAAGGTCTTTGAAACTCTGAGGAGATGGGCTTTCTTTTGAGTTTCTGCTTTAACTTTCAAGCAGAGATTTCTGA